>NC_141257.1:7220763-8681596 GCF_054856555.1 Leptonotus elevatus
TGTGGTGGGATCGCGCGACTACATGGGTGGAGTGGATTACGGAGCGAGGCAGAAGACAAAAAATGAGGATGGGGCGGCTGTCGTCATGGAAACGAGTCGTGGAAACAGACCCCCCCTCCCCTCCCCTCCTCCTTGTCCCCCCCTAGACAAACCAGAGGGTGGGCAAAAATGGTTCATGGGGCTCTGTGCTGAGTGTGTGAATTGAATGAGGTATGGCAGCAACCACACCCAAGACACAAACATGCTCCATTAGAGTGAATGGTTGAATTTCAATGTTGACTAAAAGGTCTAAAAACTGAAAATATTTTAAAATGCTTTTCTGACTAAGCATGAATGGCAACTGAAATCTCATGCACTAAAACCAGAGGAGCTGTTTGCTGTTAGAATCATCTTTTTGACTGCAAGGCCAAATTGCTTTTAATAATTTTCAGGGTTTGACTGATATGTGTGAGCGGGCTGAATATCAGCCATGTTCTTGGTCGCATGTGAATGTGCTAGTAATGACTTCTGCAGACATGCTTTCATCTTTCCAAATGGGCGATACAAACCTCCTGTGGGAGGCTCATTCGTCTTCTATTGTAAGCAAAGTGTCATTAATGGTGAACCTGAGAATACATTGTATTCAACGTTGGAGTAGCAGTTTCACATTTAGCCCAGTGACGATATGTTTTATTGGGACATGTTGGGACTTGTTGCTTTTACAACTTCCACTTTATGGGAGGACTTTCTACATGTGCAAAGTTCTTGGCTAACGATCTTTGTTCTAGTTTGTCCCTCAAGTGGTCAAGGTAAACACACAGCAGTGTCTTCGCTTTATTGGACAAATGGTAAGAAAATAAAGATGTAATAAGTACAACCCGACACAAATTGCCAGCCACAAATGACGGCGAGGCCATCTGCAAAACCGCAGATTAGCTGACAGCCACCCGTTAACCTTTCGTCAATATTGACGCAATGCCAAGCCCTGTTTGCGTGCATGTTTTGTTTATGATGCAAAATTATAACCAATTTTTTGATTAATTAACTCATTCACTAACAGCCATTTTCACTGAAGCAACCCCCTTCGCTCCTGGCTGTTTTACTGGATTTTGACTGATTTTGCAAGGCTCACAGAATATTGTGTTCTATTGCTATAAAAACATGGAACCTACCAAAAGAAAAATTTGTCTCTTCTTTCATCGGGAAAAAGTATATTTGTATCTGTTTCTGTTTTGCATCAATTAGCATAAAAATATAGCTACGTTTCATCATTATTCACAAACCTGTTAAAAACGTTGGGGAAAAGAGCTTGTTGCAACATGGCCCTGGCTGATCTCTTATACTCTGCTGCCACCTGCTGGCCGTTTTTTATAATGACTACCATGGTTTTAAGTGACCTCTTTAGGTCAGAGGCTGCATCAAAGCCTTCTGTATGCTCTAAAATAAAAAAACAAAACAAAAACGTATAAATATGTTTTTGGGACCATGGCAATATTTAAAACACGTTTTTGGCATTGAATTATCTAGAATGTTTTGGGGGAATTAATGAGTCTGTCAACCACTGACTGATTCCGATAATTATCTTCTTGATACGGTTGTTTGTCCGAGATAAAAAAAAAAGTAATGTCCATTCTTTCTGCCATGCTAGGCTAACCACATGCCGCAAACTCAGCTTTATGCTCAATGAACGGCTTCAAAAGCGTATTATCCCCGTCACATGTCAATGCAGCAGGAGCATACGAGGTGAATCCGCTATGCGTGCATCGGCCCTCGTCCCCGACTGCGGTGACTCACACAACGTGCCGCTTATAGAGCAGCCTGCTTCTGCTGCCTGAGTGGTTGCCTCGGGAGTCATGTGGCTATAGAATGTGTCCTTGCTTCAACTCCAAGCAACTAAGTCACCTCGGATGAATCCACTGCAGAACCATGAGAGGCGCAAATGTGCTTTCAAGTGCGAGACACTGTCAATTCTTCCTCCTTTATCCAATTGTTCTTCCCTTTGCTTAGTTTATAGTTTTTTTTTTGACGCTGTCTGGAGAGCATCACAAGGCAATCCAATAAAAATAGCAAAAGTGTGTTTTGCCTCCCTGTGTGTACCATTAAATCCATCTTGTTCAGCCACACCAAGTCGGCATGCCTGCGTCTTGTTTTATTTCCATTCGCTCTGGACTGATGTAAACTCGACTGTCCCCATTTTCCCTTCTCTCCCTCCCTCCTTCCCGTCTTCCGCTTCACAACACTCCTCCCCTCCTCATCCACACCCTCAGTTGTTGTCTTTCCCATATTCCCTGCCTCCTTTCTTTCTTGGCCGCCACCCCCTCCCTCCAACATCAGAGTTTATTTTGGGTAAGGTGCCCGAACAACGGGGTAACACGAGGTGAGATTATAAGAGACGAGCAAATGGGGGGGGGGTGCAGAAAATCAGGCGGAAAAAAGGGCAAATGGGGTCAGACAGCGAAAATGAACCATATGGGAGAAAGGAGGAGAAGAAAAACAGGGCGCCTCGGCAATAGTTTCCACTGCCGAAGCAAAGTCTGTATCCACTCAAAGATGCTCCCATGGGGATGAGCACATTTTTTTATTTTCTGTCTGCCTCTGAATGTTTAGTACTGATAAAGTGTTTGTGTCCAAAACAACACCAGTGAGATAAAGCTGCAGCTCCAATCATCAGCCAACACTCTGTTGCTCCGTTTTACATTCCTCATTTCATACTTGATAGGGATTAAGTGTCTGTTGAAACCGTGCGGCCCTTTTCCTTATCACAGCGATGCATTATCTCCATTTTTGTGTGTTTTGTGTCTCAGCGTGTTGTATTTACGACCGTACGCTACTTGCGCTGGTGTTTGAAGTCGTTATGAGTCAGAGATACTCGGTCAAGGCGACTCTGCACACTCAGCACATTTCCAACACGTGCGTACGGGTTTATATTGCATTATGTATGTTTCCCAGCGTGAGCAATACGTCTTTTGTATAGCTTCTCTATTATGCATGTTGTCCATAATGCATACATTTTTCTTGTGTCTCCAAGTTATATTTGCATTTGTACATGTGTATTTTAAGTACTCCTCTCTCATTCTCTGCTACATAGCGAACCCCCCCCCCCCCCCCCCACACACACACACAAAGTTTCCTAATGACCTGTTTCAATAATGTAAATCATACCAACACTTTCTCCGGTTGAAAAAGAAAAAGTGATGAACCTGGGAATGAAATCACACATACGTGAGGACGTTCTCTATATAATCTTTATAATTGGCACCTTTTGTACAAAGAACGAACCCCCATTCGACATTCTTTGTCTGCTTGCGAGATAACAGACAACACTGGAACGAAAGAGTGATTTTGATGACTTTTTGACCATTTGGAAACAATAGCATCATCGCTGTCATTAGTTGGAAGGTGTCCATTTTGTTTCGAAGCTAAATAGCCAAAGATTACGAATGTATTTTCTATTCAGTTTGAGACATTTCCAAAAGTAATTACAGCCCGAGTGTGAGCAGTGGACCGTGTCTATTTTCTGGTTAATACTAATGTTTGAACCGTTATCTGCGAAGTTCCTATATTTCTGTACGTGTTGGGGAAATTAGCCGCTCACTTGATGTGTTTGGGTTGTATATCGTCATTGTGAACACATGCAGTTTATACTTGGATAGCGATAGAGCTGAAGTTTTTCTACGCATATTTTTCTCCAAAAATTATAATTTTTTTTCTAATAGGTTTTTGGTGAGCTAACAAATACACGCACGCACACACGCACATACACATTCTCATACAAAAATAAATAAATAAATAAAAATAAAAATAAAAAATAAAAATATTTATTTATATATATATATATATATATATATATATATATATATATATATATATATATATATATAAATAATAAAAATAAAAATAAAATAAAGAGCAATGATGATGACATTTCCGAATGAACAATACTGAGCTCTTTAAGAAAAGAAAAGAAGAAGAAAAAAAAAAAAAGAACTCCAAATGGTTTGATGTTAGGGTCTGTACTATGTTTCACTTACTGGCTGCAGCACATTAACGGTGCTCCCGTTATGATATTTATGGGCAGTTTTGAATTTATATTTAGCATCCCGTTAGAACATATTTTACAGCCATCTGGTGTCACTGTTAAAGTACAGAGACCTACGAAGTTGCCTGTCTAGGCCTTGTCGCTGCGGGTTTCGCATTCTGGGTTAGACCCCGATTTGAACTCCCCGTTGCTCCACATTAGGAACATATCATGGCCAAAAAAATTAATTATGTAGAATGGGTTTTGAGAAAATGAAAACATCAAACAAAAAAAATGAGAAAATGCTCACACAGGGCGAGGCGCTGGCGTCAACTCCCCGCCGCTACCTTTTCACACACAGAAAACCTATTAGTCCTTTGACCAGCCAACTGCAGAGTAGATCAGAACAGATTAGTCTGGAAAAAGATGAGAGCAACTAGGACAGGGAAAGGCGACGTTTGGCTCATGATGACTCCAAAATTCCAATTGTAGGTAACTGACATGCAATCTGACAGTGAGTAGGTGGCTGAGTGAAAGCAGTTTCCTCGCAGTCTGTCATGGATTATTGGATTAACTGTTAGGTTTATGCATGATGTGCATGTGAGTTGAATGTGCTCAGTTTTACTTACTTGATATATTGCTTCATAGACTTGCGTGCAATAGGCCTAAGGACTAAAAAAAATGTTTTTGCTCAAGATGAATGTTTTGGTGTCAAGATTAGTCAAAGGTTTTGGGGGGTTTCAAGTATGCTTGAGTACATCAATAAATCAACGCAATCTTTAATAGATCCCTGAAACAACCATAACCGCATTAAAAGTAGTCGGGTAGCATTAAACTACTGTACAGGATTAAGGGAACGCCGCCAATTGAGGATCCTTTACAAAACCTGACACCAGTGACACTGATTTAGTGCATTGCGGCAACGTCTGTTTCCCATTTTCAGCCACGACTTTCACTTTTTCAACAATGAGTTGTGAGTTGTAATTTCAAAACCACAATCTCGTCCTTTTTTTTTTTTTTTGACCAAATCCTCCAACTTTCTCACTACATTTGCCAAAAATAATAGTCATAACTTTAATATCCATCTTGGTGTCTGATGAAATTTATATGAACTTGATTGAAGCATCAAGGATTCTATTTCGTCCTTTTCACTTTGAGTTTCTGTGCACTCACGAGCATGCAGGTTAACACTGTCGACTTGAGCCTCCTGAGTAGCAATTAACAGTTGCCAGCATGGCTAACAATCACATTAACCAGAGCCCAATGAGAGCCCTCGCACCTCTTAAGTGTCTCTCCAGCCATGTAACAAGCTCCCTTCATTAGCCAGCAGCCACATTACACCGTGCTAATTATACGAGTGCAGCGGCGAAGGCCGCTTTATAACTTACTTTGTCCAACACGGGGGTCACAAATATGGTGGCGCAACTACCCCATCTGGAGCCCCTAAGGGACCACAAATGGGCCATGGGCCTGTTCTTAACATAGCTTGCTAGTGATGGGACATTGCGATTTCCTAGGAATGGATTTTTGTATTGGTCGTTTTTGGATTAGTGTTAATTTTGTATATTATGTTCAAAAATATCTTCGTTGGCTCATATTTCTCACTGGACGAAAACTTGACGAGACAAAACTTAAAGCCCCCATTAACAAACAATAACTGGGAATAAATGGATATGGTTTTTACGTGGACTAATGAAGACAAGACGAAAATGTAGTAAGGATAATGGGATAGACAAGAGGTGGATTAATGTGATAAGTTAAAAGTAAAGCATTAATGGCCATGCTTTGCACGAAGGCCGGGAGAAAGAGAAGACGTGATATATGGACACATTGTTGCTGCACTCAAATGGGGAAAAAATGGTTTAGCTTGATTTTAGTCAAAAGGAAGGAATGTGGGCACATGGTAGCTGGAAAAAAAAACATATCACAGTTTGTTGTACCGGTATTTTAACAAAAGGTTTGGTGGTGGTTGTTTACAACCTAAAATTAAACCAAAAGCTATAATGTTCCACAAACTAATGCTAGCTTAACTTAGTAGCGTGTAGCATGGAGCGATAGTAGCCGCTTGTTAATATATTTGTATGTGAAGCTGAAATTGTGCTAACTACTTACGTTACTTACTTACTGACGTTTTACTGCAACTACGGTTTCAATCTGATAGCAAGTTTAGTTAAAGCAAACCGAAGTATGAGCTAATCTAGGAGTTGCAAGCGAACTATAGATAACAATTCACCTGGGCAGCTAAACTAAAACAAACAAATTATTCATCTAGATAAAATAAAAATAATACACCACACATAATTCATAAAATGTAAAAGAGTAAATAGTTGACTAAAACTTGACTACAAAAAACAGAATGACATTGACTAAATGTGCTAAAAACTCAACAAGCTGGATTGAAACTCGACAAAACTGAGGCTACATTTAAAAATGGCTGATAAAATTAACACTAGGATTCCTGCAGTGAACCATGTTGGTGGCAGATTAAGGCCATTTTTCTTCAGGTGGAATCAGGGCCTTAGACAATGTGGGAGGAATTATGAACGATTCAAAATAGCAGTCAGTGCACAAAACTTTCAGGCTTCTTGCTAGAAAGAAAAAAAAATATCAAGATTTTATTTCAGTTATTTTTTTCTTGAAAATGTTAACAAAGACTCTCTTTTTTTTCTTATCACACAAGCCTGGCATTTAAGCAGGGGTGTGTTGACTTTTTATATAGACAGTGTCGCATCCATGATTTGAGAGCTGTTATTTTAAAGTCAAAAGTACCAACGCAAATTCTTTTATTAGTCGCGCCTGAGGCATCACCGCGTAAACAATGGACGCCATAAACGACGTCAAACACTGCAAGCCGCACAATATGATCTAAAAGTGATGCAGACAGTCCTTTGACTAAAATCTGACAGAAAATCAGAATAAATTAACATATTTTACCGACAAAAGTCCTGTCCATGATTGTCGAGGAATGCATCTTTTCTTGTCATAAGACGGTGGCCATATCTTCTTCTCTTCCTACTTTTTTTTTTTTCTTTTTTTTAACTGCATGTACAGATTATAGTCTGCTGTCTGAGGCCTCATGAGGACACAACTTTGAATTTCAATAAAGGTCATTGAGTCCTGCAACAAGGAAGGACATCAGCGGGACATGACGACACTGCATTGCGCTCGACTCGTCGGTGAGCTTGACATTTCTCCATCCTTTCCCCTTTTTTGCTCTTAAACCATCTTTTAATCTGGATCCTCAGTGGAAGAGATCCATAGCATTGTGTAAATACAGGATGCTTTCTTTGCAAGATAATATGATCAAATGCTAATCAGATTCCTGCTAATACTATTAAACGGTTCAGAGGGGAATAGCTGTGATTGCTGTATCAGGTATGTGTGTCGACTCATTGGCCTGTGGATTAGTCCATATTATTTTCTATTTAAATCAAACCAAATTTTGTATTGGATCTCATTTCACAGCAAACACTGTAAAGTTGGCAGCATTTGTGCTAAATTGTTCACAGTGTCGAGTCATGTTGTCTTTTTCACCATCCATCCGGTGTACCGCTGCTTGGCGACACTACTTTCCAACCGCCATTTACTGTAACTGGAAATTTAAAGAAGCGGTGGCTACGATATAATGAAGATTTTCTATACTTCTAATTTCGCATTTTTGACTCCTGATCGTAAAACGGCCACAAGAGGGCGGCGTCACAGAATTCCGATACCTCGTATCAGTTCTCCCCCATCCCTACTTTCTAAAAATTCCTTACCATTGACTCATTCACTTCCAGCCATTTTCACTGAAGCAACCCCCTTCGCTCCCGGCTGTCTTACTAGACTTTGACTGATTTTGCAAGTCCCACAGAATATTATGTTCTATTGCTATAAAATCATGGAACTTACCAAAAGAAAGATTAGAGTCTCTTCTTTTCACCTGTTTCTGTTTTGCAACAATTAGCATTAGAATATAGCTAAGTTTCATCATTATTCACAAATCTGTTTAAAACACTGGTGAAAAGAACTTTTTTGCAATATGGCCCTGGTTGATCTGTTATACTCTGCTGGCCGTTTTTTTGTAACCACCTCTGTCAGAAGCTGCATCAAAGTTTTTTGTATGCTCTAGGATAAAAAAAACCCCATTTAAAAACGTATAAATACGTTTTTGGGACCTATTTATAATAGAACGTTTGTATACGTTTATGGGAGCAAATGAGTTGATGAACAATATGCTGAAGAAGACTTCAGATTTCAAATTCCATTTGTTATCAAAAGATACTCTACATAATCACAAATCAAGTCCCAATTCCAATCTGCTGTATATGTAATACTGATGAGGTTGATTGTATTATATGCTCTTCCCAGTCCTAACGATCCTCCGAGGGAAACCGCAATCCCGTCGTGGACTAGTCGAAAATGAGTTTGACATCCCTGCTCTCCATGTACATGTCATTACCGGCCTACGCCAACCGCGCATGTCCCGTTCCACAAACGTCCTGACTGCAACATATTAAAAAAAAAAACTCCATCTTCAGTCGCTCTCCCTTTCACTTGGATGTGTGTGTCACCGAGTCCATGCGCACGTGTTTTTTATTTGCGTGTGTGTAATGTGAAAAGACAGCTCAATCTGCTCCCTCTAATCGCCGGGATACCGCGGCCCGGGAAAAAAAAAAGACACATCCTATTTCCTGTGACATGGCTGTAACTTCCTGTTGGCCAGTTGTCACGGATGCCGACACCGCCGTCATCGTCCCCCCCCACCCTCCCGGTGTCTTGATTAGCTGATGTAAGTGTGTGAGTTTTTGAGAAAGCGCCGGTTCATTGGGTTGCTGGTAGCTTCGCTCTTGCCTCTGAGCTGAAAACTTGATTATAATGACAGGACCCGGATTGTATCACTGAAGGGGGGGTTGAGAGGTGTGCACTTGTGTGTGTGTGTGTAGGTGCGACTGTGAGTGAGAAAGTGTGCAATTTGGAATTCTACAGTAGCTTAAGGATATCTGCCGGAATGGTTCTTACGAATGATTCAAAGACAAAAACTGACCAACAATGTATTAAAATAAAAATGTGTGTACTCTTTATGATCTATTTCTAGAGAAAATCCCCCTCTGGGATTTTGAACGCCTTTTGTGAAACCATTTTGAGTTATCTCCCTCTGTGCTCCCCCCCTTTACCACCTCCCTAGCCCCCCCGCCCCCCCCCCCCCCCTCCCACTTAAAGCACATCTCCACCTTGTCGCCACCCCGCAAAGCCAAAAAGCTGTGTTACCATGGCGATAGCTTTCCCCCTTGGAAAGCGAAAATGTGTGACTTGGAGGTGCCACAGTCATTTCCATAGCTGCCTGAGCTTGACGCCATCATTCACAACTCCCGCCGTCATTATCGCAGCATGCCCTTTACAACGGGCACGTTTTAATTCATTCATTGGAGAGGCCGAGCAGTAAATCTGCGCACTTAATAAGCATTTCGGCATTAATGAAGACTATCAAAGCGCCGTCCAGTGACTATTTTTACCCGACAAATATCAGCGGCGTGAAAAAGCCTCATTTGCAATCCGCGGCGCTGTCCAGAGGTGTGTGACAGCTTTGTTTTATACATTAAATTAGACCAAATGTCACATGAAAGTAGTAACGGGACAGAACACGATGCAAATAAGAGCAGTCAAGGATGGAAGGATTGTAAATGGATGTCCTTGTTGCCGGCAGTAAAATGCAGAATGGCAGCCATGCAGAAATCACTACAGGACGGTTAACGAGGGAAATGATAAACGGCGTGTAAAATGACGGCGCAAAGAATCTACTAGGGTCAAAGAGGGATTGTGACTGGAGCATATCTTGACTATTTTACAACATGACTGAGCAAACTAAACAATAACTTTTTCATCACAAGAGCTAAGCAATAATATACATCATTTTTGTTGCGGGCTACTTTACGGGTTACGGGTTCCCTCATTGGGCCGTTATGACGGTGTAACCGTCCAATTGTATTACCACGTGCACAACAGATTGATGGCTAGCTAGTATTGAAATCAAAGTCCAAAGAGGGGTATAACAAAAAACGTTGAGATGCCTATCGGATCATCTTTTATTGGAGAGATATCGCTTAGAAGCAAATGGAACATTTACAGTACTGACAAATTCATTCAAATGTACGTACCATGACGACAAAAAAAAAAGTGATTGCACCGTCATCTATCAAATTGAGCCGTACCATAACAAATCCAATCGTAGTCGAGTCGAACCACATCTAATTGTTTCACTTTCGATTAGAATCGGCCTTGAATTGTTTTGCACCCTACATATCGAAAACCGTATCAAATCATCTTTTTGTGGAGAGATGCATACCTTAAAAAATCAAGCATAATAGTTTGCCGAATTATTTTTCAAGTTACCGTAAATGGGATCAAATGAAATAAAAAATCTTATCATCTCAACGTTATTCTTTATTACAAATGACAATTTTAAATTGTGATACCGATTTTAGCAAAGGTCATTGAATTACACATGATTTGCTTTTGCGGGCCACATTTAATGACGTTTATAAATGATTGCGAAAGAACACATGAGTCATGCTATTTAATATTAACAATAAATAAGTGGCAATCATGGATTTGTATAACTATTGTTGATCAGTATGCCAAAAGCACTAGACACTTTAAAGCATCACAATTACTGCGATGAATATGACTGATTTTATTGGTGCGGTACGGTGGATTAGCTGTTAGGCCTTTCTCAGGTTCTGGGTTCCAATCTTGGATGGGCCCACTAACTCGATCCTGCGTTCCAAAAACATGCACGTTGAGTTAATTGAAGGCTCCATTGGTGTGATCGTGAGTGTGAATGTTTATTTGTCTCTATGCCCTGTGATTGGTTGGCAACTGGTCCACGCAGTTACCCGCAACCTCTCGCCTCAAGTCATCTGAGTTCTAATCAGATGCTCGCACTTCACGTTTTCTCTAAAAGAGCTGATTTTTTTTTTCCTATCTTCCCTTTCCAGACTCTGAATTTCCTGCTGGTTTAAATGGTGGCTTACAAACACCATCTGCCCACACCCTAGTCGACTCTGTATACATGAATAGTGAACGTCAATTAGCTCGTCTCAAGTGTTCGCACATCGGAAATCGCACGGCCACTCCCAGGAAGTGTGTGTGCAGGTGGGGAAAAGAGGGCTTAATTAAAGCTGCTCTAAATGTGTATGGATCTGCATTTTTTTTTTTTTTTTTTGTTTTTTTTTTTTTTTTAGGGGTGCAAATTTGTTCCTGGGGAAACACATGGCACCCCTGACGTCAGATAATTAAGACAAGCTGGCCTCTCAATAGTACTTTTAAACACATTTGGTCCCAAATCGCTATTCCGAGACAACACCACAAGGAGATGATGAAAGTGCCAGTTAGGTAACTCACTTGTTGACTTTTAAAATGTATGTATAATCACGTTAAAGTGTGTAAAAGCCATCTTTGAGATGAATATTCAGCGTAATGGATCCACTTTCTCTCTCTCTCTCTCTCTCAAAGTAGCGATATGGAGATAATAACGAAGGAGAAGCCCTCAGATGCTGCTGAGGGCGTATTTGAAAAACTTTTCTATCATTTCTGGTGCTTACTTGGCAGTAAAGGGTCGAAATGCCCCGAGGCTAAATGGTTACAATCCATACTGTAAGTTACTTAAAAACATCCACGGGGCCTTATCGCTTGAGTCCATATGTCTTCATGTGTGCATGTGTGTTTACAGCACGACACCTACATGTTCCAACCTGAGACATCCATAGACAGAGGAAATCATGCCAGGGATTAGAGAATAGTATTCCCAAATCCCAGACACGGATTGCTCGGTCCACCAATCACGCGGCAAGCAGCGCTCGCCTCCCGGTGAGCAATGCTGGGGAATCCTGGAACAATACCAGTCCAAGGCTCTGCCTCCGGGGGGAAAGGGATGTTGGTGCGCAGTTATTTAGCTCCCCAACGCTCTCCGGCATTCGCACACAAGAAAGAAAACGGTCGATTTTTGAGGGAAAATACATTTCATAGAGGATTGCGTTTGAGGAAGCAATGTTTACAGTCGAGTTCTACTGCTGTCACGTCAATTTAACTTGAACGCCCACAAGCATGATGCATACTTGTGAAAGACTACTTCAATGTATGTTAAAGAATGCTTTCTTGGACCAAAATAAGTATTTTGTGGTGATTTAAATCCACTGTATGTATAAATCACATAAGTCAAAAGTCAAGTCGAGGCACACTGAATTTTGAGTTTGGCGAGGCAAGTCGCAAACGAGTCGTACAATCTTGCTCAGTCACGAGTACCCGCGCATTAGCCACTTTGCATTCACTGTCTGTATCAACACAGTGTTAGCAACACGTGTAAGCTACAAGCTAACTCAGATGTAGCGCCCTCACAATGACATCATTATTGTCTGCTATGTTGTTGTTGTTATCGCCAATAAACGTAAACCTGGCAGGAATCTTAGTAACTGTTTGACTAGCTAACAATTAGCTAAACTGTGGCGTTAACAGAGCTTACTTGTCATTGTGGGTTTTATTGTGCTGGGTGAAGTTAAACGGCATGGTTGTGTCTCTTGTCTCTTGTTAACAATTTTTTTTTTCAACCTAATTAATTCATGTTCGACCAGTTATTTGTTAGCTAAACTGTGACGTTAACAGAGCTTTCTTGTTCACAATATTATCAACAAGATAATCCTTGTATCCAAATGTTATCTTTGCCCAATTTAGTAAGCAAGTCGAGGGCGATATTATGTAAAGAAGAGAAAATTGTGACATCACAAAATTCACACTTGCAGACACATTTTTGGAAATAGGCAACAAACAAAATTCTGTATTTACTTTGTGATTTCACACTTGATGGTTGGGCAGAGATCCAACAACTTGTAAACAAGCTATTAAAAAAAGCTCAAATATGTCAATTTTACATAATGGTTTGATGATACATTTACATTTGCTCACATCAAATGTAATCAGTATCAATAGGCCTACAATATTTGCCTTTTGTTTCTTTTCTGGTAGCTGAAACAGTTAGAACATCTCGTGTGTGTAGCGCCTCCAGTAATGAATTTGTCTTTTTCTTCAATGTAGCGCCTGACTTGCACTACTTCCTGTTTGTTTCCTACTTTCTTTTTTTTTTTTTCTTCCTTGAAGGATGATGGAAAAGCGTGCATATGAGCTTTTTTTCCCCCCTTGGACTCCACTAGCATCGCACACACAAGTCCATAGGACAAATGATGGGCTTGTTGGATGAGCCACAGAGACTGATGCTATCCCAATAACGATATACTTCTCCGGCCTGTCGATACTCGCCAATACCCGAGGAAAAAAAAAAAAGAGGGGAGAATAAACCTGGAAACAAGTGAGCCTGCGGTGGTACAGTAATGAGGCCACAACCTCATACATATTGAGCATAGCTTCTTCTCCAGCAGCTGTATTTGTTTTAATTCTTACAGTATATCCTTGACCCTGCCTGTTTGCCCCAAATGCTTTTCTGTGGCTCCTCTGGGTTAAAATGAAGTTGAACTATTCTTTTTTTGTGTATGTGTGTGGTTGTTGTTGTTTCGGGGGGGCCAAGCGTATAAGGCAAAGTCGGGATGCTGTTTTATGAGAATCATTGATCGCGAGGGACATTGATGAGCTGAGGCGAGGCGGCGTTGTGAATGAAGCAGGATATAGCGGCGACCCAGGGGGAATCACAACATACTCGGGTCTGATCTCCTGCAAAGCTGTTTGGAACCCAATGCCGTCCGTCCTGATAAATGTACTCCATCGCTCTCTCCTCCTCTGCCTCCCTTGCACTCGTCCGCTCTCTCTCTTTCACCCGGTTTTCTGGGCCTGATGAATGCAAAGAGAATCAATAAATCTATTCCCCTGCTGGATACCTGATAAAATTTACAAGGACAAGCTTAATAAATTACTAATGGGGTGGCCAATTAGTTTGTGTGCTTGTGTGTGGTGAGTGTATGTGTGTGTGCGCGTGCCCGGGTTTTGATTTTAAAGTCCTGCCTGGTCATTTGTATGTGTGCATGTGTCCTCGCCCCTTTGCCATTTCCTCATCGTTTCCATGAGAAGCAATAAAACAACCACAATACTCATATTTCCCTTTTCCACTGCATACTTGGGGGCGACATGTCTCTACTGTATTGGTAAAACCTGGTCCAACAGGTCCTTAGTTTTTGTTGGAATTCCGTTCTAACAGCGGCGATGGAACTCAAATGTGTACGCGAGCCGCAACACGGCATAGTCCGTCACTTGTGCAGTAGTAAAGTTGTGATAAGTGTAAATATTAGTTACACTTCTACGCTGTAAATTTGGAACATTAAATTAACTCCCTGCCATTTTCACTGAAGCAACCCCCTTCGCTCCCGGCTGTTTTACTGCATTTTGACTGATTTTGCAAGGCCCACAAAATATTGTTTTTGATTGCTATAAAGTCATGCAAGTAACCAAAAGAAACTTTAGAGTCTCTTCTTTAATCAGGAAAAAAGTATATTTCTATCTGTTTCCGTTTTCCAGCAATCAGCATTAGAATATAGCTAAGTTTCATCATTATTCACAAATCTGTTTAAAACACTGGGGAAAATAGCTTCTTTTTTTTTTACAACATGGCGCTGGTTGAGCTCTTATACTCTGCTGCCACCTGCTGGCCGTTGTTTTGTAATAACTACCATTGCTTAAAGCGACCTATCATAAAAAAAACATTTAAAAAGCCCAATAAATACGTTTTTGGGACCATGGCAATATTTAAAATAGAACGTTTTTATAGGTTTTTGGGTGCAAACGAGTTTGTGGAGATGTATTACCTGACGACGTATTACTTACTTGAGGTATGGGTCTACTGCTACAGGTGATTGCCTAGGATGTGTCAACAGGCACACAAATAAATCAAAGTCATCAAAATGGATTTGGCACATGGAGCAAAAAACCCAAAACAAATTACGGTGTAGACATAAATGAGAAAAGTGTCCTTTTTGCTCAGCGAGATCGATTTGACTGCCATCCGCATAGCAGTTAAAGGAAATGCCGCGTTTTCTTAAGATGGAACCTCGTGACAGCAAATGCAATGAAAACAGCAGGGGCCCTAAAATCGAACCTTGTGGAACACCATATGACAGAGGGACAAATCGGGACTCGGAGCCACCAAGGCTAACACAAAAAAAAGTTCTGTCAGCCAAATCGGAGCCAAACCACTCTAGAGCGCTGCCACTAACGCCCACCTGGTGCCCTCAACGAGCCAACAGAATACTGAGTTAAATGAGCCTCATTGATAAACAACGTCACTAGAAGTGACCAACAAATGTATTGTAATATTAGTTTACTTTGTTTCTGTCTTGGACATTGCTTGGTTTCAGGATTAACCTTGTTTTGTATTACCGGTGACTTTCTTTTACCTTTTGAAGTCGTCATAGGTTAACTCGCTTCAACTATGAAGGTTTGTCTTTATGAAAGATGTGACCTTCCTTTCAATGTTAAAATTGATTACACCCCATGATGACATTGGCAAACGTCCTTTAACGTTTTTGTAAGTGGCAGCTGCAGACGCTCCTCCTGCATTTTCTCCATTGCCCCTTGTGACATCTATTCATCTTTTAAAGAACCTTTTACTCAAAAGCAACTCTGTGTCCCCTCCACAGACAAGATTGTAATTATTCTACATTTGCATGATAAGTGTGTCTGCCTGTGTACTCATTTATGTATGCATGCGTGTACTGTATGAGTGCTTAAATGCACATTAGCCCCAGTCTGGCATGAGCGTTCATCTTTTATCTCTGTAAAAGACCGGAAGAGACCGCTTTGCTTTTTTTTTTTTTTTAAATGCAGAGTCTGGTTCGGCGTCTCTCTGCTCTCCATGCGAGTGTTTATCATTAGCCACTGTCAGGCAGAGCGCTTTGAAGTGGAGTCAGGGATTCGCCCACGATGTGGAACGCTTATGACACTTTGGTGCTGTTTGTGTTTTTCTGCTTACATTTTCTGCGTTTTCCCGTCAGGATCAGCCCTGCAATTTATTTCTCCTCTCATATGGGATATTTGGGTGATTGGCACTTTAAAGCGCCCCTCGTCAGTTAGCTTGGATGCATCAGTACGCATGTCGTTTGCGATAATAAACAAGAAGTTGTGTTTTTTTTCTTTTAATTTAATGCTGCTCAGGAGGTAGGGCGTGTTTTTCCTCAGACTCAGAATGCTGTTAACCGCCGGCCATGCTTCACCGAGTCTGCTGATAGAAAGATGCAAAGATAGCATGCGGGTAAAAAAGCCAAACAGGGTAAACGAGTGTGGCGAATGTATACACGAGGCATCGCCTTGTGATACGCCCTGCATGTGCAGTATCTATACGATGCGGCCCGCAAGGTTCACGCGCCGTTAAGCATGCAGGAGAAGCAAGCAGACAGTGAAACCATTTCGGTTGCGTCCGACCTCCCAAGGCCTCATTAGTTTGGGAATAATTGTGCGTGCACTGAAGGGGAACCACATGCATAGTGAATGGGCGCACAGCAGCCCGAAGTCGACACTTGATTGGCCAGGGAGCTCGTCTCGCTGGGCATTCAGGTGCACCCGTGTAACAGTGCGTCGTTTATCTTATCAATTAGGGATCGCGTTTTTATCAAGCCTCCGCATAGCTTTGACTATGGAAGACCAAAACTGCAAAAATTAAAAATTAATAAATGACTAAAAGTGAAAATAAAAATGGATATAGAAAATATAATTACAAAATTAAGTCTCTGTCTGTCTGTCTGTCTATATATCATCTCTCTCTCTCTCGATAGATAGATAGATAGATCTATATATATAATTAAAAAAGAAAATAATGAAATATTAATTTATTATTTATTTCATGCTGCAGATGCTCTGTCAGCTCGAAATGATATAAATATATGTGAGAGCGTTTTTATTGATTGATTTATGTTTAATTCTATTTATATGTTTGTGTGTTTTTGTATTTATTTTGACATTTATTTTTTGAATCTTGTTTTTTATTTATATATATATATATATATATATATATATATGAAATATCAATCAATAAAATCGCTCTGCTCTCACATTTATTATTTATTATTTTATTATTTATTTCATGCCGCAGATGCTCTGTCAGCTCGAAATGATATAAATATATGTGAGAGCGTTTTTATTGATTGATTTATGTTTAATTCTATTCATATGTTTGTGTATTTTTGTATTTATTTTGACATTTATTTTTTGAATCTTGTTTTTTATTTTATAAATATACATATAAAAATTTTTGAATCTCGTTTGGTCCTCCATATTTGAACACAGCTGGCAAAATGTTACTCAGCCAGATGTGAGACTGCTCCTGGCTTGGTGCGCCAGTAAAACACTGGATGCGAGTGCGATCCTGTTCCTGAGGTTTTTATTGCCGTTGATTCCCGATCAGAACTCCGTCTTTTTCTGGAAGGAGATGATTCGTCTCATGTGCGGGAAAAGTGCGGTGTCGTTAAATCAAAGAAAAGTGATGTTAATGGATGAAGTCTTTGCTTAGTAATTTGAGCTTATTATCAACAATGGAAGGGTGTTATTATCCACAGCTTGATCTTGAAGCACTTTTTTTTATTTTTTTTTAACCACTTTGGTCCTGTTGGCTTTCCATAAGATACAAGTAATTGCATAATAGATATAACGGGGGCCAGTATTTGTGGTATGTTTCTCTTGATCCCACATTTTCTCCATTTAGCGTTCTTGGAAAGGGACTACATAAATACAAATTATTGTTAAGTGCAAACAGTAAAGCAAAAAGTTACGGTTCGGTTCAGTTTTTGGTATGCAGTTGGGTGTCAAATTTCAAGAGAGGCCATCAGTTTCTGAAGCACATTCACCAAACACTTCTTTATTGAAAAATGTTTAATTTTATTTTTAATTCAAGACGTAGGTATAGGGTTTACTGGTGAACAAAATAAATTGGATTTCCCATCTCCATGCAACTTAAGGAAGTAATTTTGCTAGATAGCTAGTTTTTTGTTGTTGACAATATGTTCTGTGCATCCCCACTATTCTAGATATTGTATTCTGGTTAACATTGCGTCAGTGGAATATGACTTAAGCAGCAAAATCCAGCCATTTTTATCCATCAACAACCAATCACAGCGCAGCTTCAGAAAACATGTCAGCTGCTATTGTCGTTGCCTGAGCCCTGAGCAACATTGATATCATCTTCAGTCGACAGCAAGTGGCAAAATGTCCCCCACCCAACCCCCCACCCCCTGAGATGGATAAAAATGGCTGGATTTTGCTTCATAACTCTTATTCCACAAATGTAATATTAATCAGAATGTCATGTTTAGACTAGTGAGGTCACACAGCATATTATTGTCAAGAAATGTTTAAGGTTGACTTCCATTTTAATATGGAAAAGCAGAGGCCCTAGATTTGAACCCTGTGAAACACCATACATTCCGTTATATGTGAGAATTCATATTGCACATATTCTTTTTTTTGCTCGACATGGTAACGATGAACGGATTACAATAATAAAGTGTCCCACATCCAGCCGATACTATAAATAATAAATATTTGTCTCATGCATGCTCTGTCACACATTTATATTTTCATACTAAGGATGAGTTTAAGGGAGACAATTGACAGCTGTTCAGTAATGATAACTTCATTCATGCATACACTTTCAGAATCAAAATATCCCCCCCCCCACCCCTCAGAAAAGAAATCCGAACCCGACACCTGACAAATCAATCCCGACTTGTCCGTACCACTTACCCGTATGCTCCCTCTTTCACTCCTCCCCCCCGCTCTCTCTCTCTCTCTCTCTCTCTCCCTCTCTCTCCGAGTGAGCCAATGTTGCGCAAGTCAGCGCATCGTTGAAGTTGTCGGCACTCATTGGCAGGAATGACATGACGGTGAGCAAAAGTGAAAGAGCAGATGGGTCAGATATTACATCAGATCAATAGTAATAGCAAGATCCCCCACTGTCTAAATGAGTCAGTGGCGCCGCGCCACCACTATCAAAGCCATTACGGCTGACAGCCATGATAACCATCCTAATAACAGGAAGCGCAGATTAATAAAGCATACTCTAAATGATTACCTCCGTCATTAATCTATCTGATAGCTATTTAAAGCCACATGCATTAACTATTTGGACATGAGATTTCATGTGTTAATAGTGCGTTCAAGCTACCTATGGTTTGATTAATGTCACTCGCAAGAATAGAAAGAAACGGATTCAGCCGGAAACATTGGAAGAGTTTGCTCTCAAATCTGTACAATCCCCTCACAGCGGATTTTACACGAAGCCCGCATGCTCATTAGCTCTGTTTTGGCCAGATTGTGCCGTGTCCACCGATTTCATTTGGGAAATCTATCTCGATACGGCACACGGCCTCCTCGTGGCGGGGCTGGAGGCTGTGCCTGTTTGAGTGTGGATGATGACAGACCTGATTCAGGCTTAATAAATAATAGACTGATACCGGAGGTATCACTTGATGAATATTGCATTTCCATTCCTGCTGCTTGCCCGGCCCGCCTGTCTCGCGCTTTTCATTTATATGATCCAGTAAAAAATATCCACCCATCCAACTTAAAACAGTTCGACGGCATGACTGTGTTTTATGACTTGGCTACAAACACTTCTAAAAAAAAAAAAAAAAAGAAAAAGAAAAAAAAAGCATAATGCCAAGATAAAAGTGAGCCACTTGTGTAAAGGTAGAGAAGACAATGCAACAGTACTCACTGGCATATATTCTTTATCATTAACCAATGCTACAGCATACTTAGTCCCTTACAGTAGTTGTGAATCTCTTCTTTGTTTGTGTTTGCATGAATGTAGTATACTGCCCCCAGTGGCCAAGTCGAGAAGGAACTGTAATCGGTTAATCACAATGATTTTTGTGTTTTTATAAAGTACAATAATATCAGAGGTGAGCATTCCGTAAATATTGACGGAAGGTCCATCAAATGACGGACAGCCGTTTTGTTGAGGATTACGAATGACGGGAAGTGTCTTTTTGGCCGTCAACAGAATCGGCAATAAACAGGTCAGTGCCGACTGACGGACTCCCATTTCGCTGACGGCGAAATTACATCATTTCAAAAACAAAATTAATTGACACTCCCACCTCTGAATAATAAAGTGTGCTATTATGTTTATTTAAAAAACACATAGGCAGAGGTGGGTAGTAACGAGTCACATTTGCTTGAGTAACTTTTTGAATTTTTTTTACTTATAAGAGTAGTTTTACCACATACTACTTTTTACTTTTACTTGAGTAGATGTGTGAAGAAGAAACGCTACTCTTACTCCGCTATATTGGGCTACACTAGAGTCGTTGCCCGCTGCACCATTCATACATCATATTTACCGTATTTTTACGGTCATAAAGCGCTTAAAATTCGTAAATTTTCTCAATAATCGCTTCATGAGTTGCAACTTTTTTTATGCACCGAGTTACATTGTTGTGCGACTTCGGTAAGCGCTCCGCTTGACTGACTGTGTGGGAGGCATTTCCGAGGGCACTTATGTACAGGGAGTCCTCGAGTTACAGACGAGTTACGTTCCTACGCTGCCGACGTAACCCAATTTTTGAATTAAGTCGGATTTCACCGTTAAAGTCAATATTTTCATCAAAATACTTTGTACAGTAATTAAAAATATATATATATTTCCGCCACCTGGAAGATGCCGGGATAAATTTTTCATGATTCCGTACGGACATTCATTGCTGACGGACGGCAAAGCGGAGCAAATGGAAACTTAAATACGGACATGTGACAAGCCGACCTGCTCGATGCACGTTCGTTGCAACAACACAACTTTAAATAACTTTAAAATGGCGTGATTACTGGGGGAAATTAACGAAAAAGAATGTGCTACGGACGAGGCACGGGCGCCGTAAAGTCGAAACGCCGTAAAGTCGAAACGCCGTAGGTTGCGTATGACGTAACTCGAGGACTCCCTGTACAGGAAATGCAGCCCTGGTTGAGGACTGGCAAGCATGATGACAACCCGAAGGATGACGTCTTGGTGTTTTCGTTTTAAGAAACTGCCACCAATGCTGATTAGACTGGGAGGCACAATTTGTGCTAACATGTTTGCTTGCTTTAATTTTTTTTTATTTCATAATTTGAAAATGCCCAAATTTGCACATAATCTTGCTTTTGTCTCTCTGATTATTATTATTATTATTTTTTAATAAATCACGCTTTTCAGCCAATACTTTATTACTTGTACTTGAGAGAGTTTTTTCCTGACTACTTTTTACTTTCACTCGAGTAATATTATTTTGAAGTAAAACTACTCTTACTTGAGTACAATTTTGGGCTACTCTACTCTGCCTTTTGAATAGGGCATTGCAACATCTGCCTTCAAACAAGGCAGCCCATGAATTGGGACACAGCTATAGTGTCTCGTAACGGTAGCATTAGCGGCTATTCGGACTGGTCCAATCATTTTTTTAAGTAAGCGATGCACAAACTCTGAAAAGGATCCAAACGACTTTGAAGCTGTCATTTTACCTGAAAAAAATATACCATATTTCTGCTTTTAACTTTTTCGTTGAGCCAGTTACCTTTCATCTGTGGCACGGGAACTGAGAACGTTCCGCACGCTGCGAGGTATTTGCTGCCTGCTGGGAAGTGTGGCGTGAAAAGGAAGGTAAAAAAGTCCGAATAAATTAACACCTTCAACAGATGATTACAGAGGAAGGTGTTTGCGAGAGTGGCACTGCATTTAAACGAACATGTGCCGACTTGCACTCTCATATCACTCTCTGTCTAACTGTGAACTTTACAAGCCTCGCTTCTCTCTTAATTTTATGGATGGATGTTTTATTTTTATTGTTTTGTTATAGTGTGGATATGCCAGCATGTGTCAACAGAGTGGAACTAATCTGCATGCTTGAGAGGTATAGGCCGAAGAAGGAAAGTAAGGATCTTAATCATCCAATCAGGAGGAAGATTATCGGGCTGGTTGGAGGGAGAGGTGGAGCATTTTTTTTTCATTCCCCTTCTCTGGTTAGCAACACAGCAGCCAATCACAAATCCATACATGGACCAAAACAACTTTAGTCACCAATGACCCTGACTGGGTTTGTTTGTGAGTGGATGTGGAAAGATGGAGGAGAATATGGTGATTTGGGGAAAGGGGGAGGGGGGGGGGGCTTGCCCAATCAGTGTTTCTAACAAAATAAGCAGAAGGCTTATTTTAATTTGACATGGTGAGCAATTTTGGAGTGTGCACCTCTCTGTGTGTACTTTGCAAGTATTCTGGCCTGTGCGTGGACATGCACATACACTCTTTAGTGGAGTGTGCATCTTTTGTGTGCGGGGCCGTTTGAGTGACAGGTCTGACCTTTTCAATATGCCTGTTAAACCTGAGCTCTTGTCCCAGCGCAGACGTGCTTGTGTCAACTCCAGCATTACTACATGAAGGTCAAACTCCCGTCTCGAGCGCGCGCGCGCACACACACACACGTGTCATGTTGTTTCCCTCTCCTGTAAAAAGAATGCGCTCTCTGCCCCCACTAGCATGTCCAGGCAATTACCACATCATACTGATGTATCTTCTCCGCCTTCCTATCGGGCAATAATTATGGATTTAGTCACCTCAGTTTTTTGTTGTTGTTGTTGCCGTGGTCACCGCGTAGTATGCTGTTCATAGCTGGTAGGCTCGCCTGACTGGTGTTATTTCACTTTTTTTTAATTATTATTATTATTATTATTTTTAATTATCACGATTATTATGATTGACATTGAAATCATCGAGAATAAAATGAATTGATTTCAAAACGTACTATTCATTGAACTATTAAAACTGAATGACTCAAAGCGATCATCATGGCCTCAATGAAGAATATTCTTGAACACTTTTCGCCAAGTACAAAAATAACTCGTAAATATGTGAAATTCAAGCCTCTCACATTTGTATTCTGCGTTCTCTCTGTCATATTTGTTTTTATGTTATTTTCACACGTCGTGGGACTTACTGGGCTGACCTGCGACCTCAGGGATTGTATATCGTGCCACCTAAATATAGAACAAAACAAAAAGAACCATGTGTTTGTAAAACAAAATATTCTTATTCTATCTGTATTTTGAATTTTTTTTATTAAAGCACAATTACTGGAAAAAATATATATAGCACAAGGACATGCTGTTGAATTATTTTATAGATTTGTTACATTGAAAGCGTCTTAATTTCGTTTTGATTTTTGTTGTTGTTGATTAGGGGCAGATATAACAAGTTTTTACTTTTTTCTATTCCCTTTCATTTCTTTTATTCATTTATAAAGAGTGAAGCTATAGATGTAAAAATTTGTACTATTTCTATTAGTTAAATTTTTTTCCACTTGTGTTTTTTTATTGTACGTTTAGAACAAATATAAAATTTGTGATTAACCGTGAGTTAACTAGTGAAGTCATGTGATTAATTACAATTAAAAAAAATTATTGCCTGATGCCCCTAATAAAAAAAAAGAAGATTATTAAAAATTGGGGGCATCAGACAATTATTTTTTAAATTGTAATTAATCGCATGACTTCAATAGTTAACTCACGATTCATCACAAATTGTATATCTGTTTTAAATGTACTATAAAAAAATTCTAGGTTTTCATAATCTTGTTAATAAAAGTGGAAAAAAATGTGAAACTAATATAAATAGTATTAATATTGAATTCTTGACGTCAATGGCAGTGAATGAGTTAAAGAACACTCAGGACAGCAGAATCACATACACGCTTGCTATGCTAGCAAAATGGTGCATTCAGGATATTTTCACAAGGTCGGGAATTTGTAAACGCACCGCACCATTCTGCATATTAGTCGTTTTACTCCTATTGTAACAACAAATATGGTTCTGCAGAACACTAAATTCCAGATTTGTAAACTTTATAAGCTTTATAAATAGAGTGTTTATAAAAAAAATCAGCCATTGTCCCCTCAACACTCTAGCTCTGCCTCACGTCTTCTACTGACGCCCACCCAATCTTGTCCAAAGAGAGTCATCGCTGCCATCTAGGGGCCAAAACGAGTCATTATACTAACTAGATCTGCTTGATACTTTCAGCACAGCTGCCCAAGGCTTTCCTCCACCTGTTTCCAAAAAAACCCTAAAAAAAACATAGTGAATGTCTTTTAACGTCTTCGACGCCCCTCCGTAGGTTTTTACTAAACGTTATATAAAGTTTATGGCAGTCAAAGAGTTGAAGAAAAAGTGCTATATATCATCAGCAGTAATATAACATATAAGTAGCTGTGCTGCTCTCTGAACCTGTCTCGGTGTTCACTGATGGATAAATTATGAAATGTGTCCACAAACGGCGTGCGCGCGCCTCTGCGAACGTGCCTGTGAATGCACATGCACCCATGAAGCGACGCCGGCGCACGAGTGTGTGCGTGAATATGCTGGTGATTACGCGCACTTGTTTACATCCATTTCTGCCAACAGGCACCCGTGCCGCTTCGTATGTGCGTGCGTGAACCTCTCCCCGGTGTACTCATCGCGCTGGGGAGAAGCTTACAGTCCATTTGTCTGGGAGCACACTGACCATTAGCTGGCCGCCATACATAATGTATAGCGGTGACCTTTTTGCACGCCGCACCCTAAGGCCTATAAGCCATTGTTTGGTGTTGTATTGATTTTTTTTTTTTTTTTTTTTACCCGCTTATAGATGGAGACGGTGATTTGAGGGGAGCAACTGAGTGCAGCTGTGTCTGCTGAAAGGAGAGGGGAGGGATGGAGCAATGGAGTGGAAAGAATTGAAAAGGCTCAGCGGGGAGACGGCACATACCTTTCACCCCCCCCCCCCTCACCCACCCCACCCCCTTCGCCCCTCTTTCAGCGCCGGTGACCGCTCAGAGGTTAGCTCTCTTATGAACGACAGGTCATGTTCAATGGTGTTGAATGTTGCGGGCCATATAAATGCCAGCGATGCACAGCCCATTAGACAGAGTGGCGAGGCTGCATGATAAACAATCCTCAAGTCTCTGAAAGGCTTCTCAACATTCATCAGGCCGGAGGAGGCAGAAAGGTGTCTGCGCCCCCTTCCCTATAATCTTCCCCAACATTCTTTACATCCCTTCTTCTCCCACTGACAACTAAAGTGGAGATACGACGAGACAGAAAATAGCCTCGGAAAAAGTGTCCCGCGGCGACGTTAAGAAGCTGTTGGCAGGTGGGGAGATTTTCGATTCACCGTCGCCAAGAAGGATGTCAGACCTGTTGCGTGCTCTGACGTGGGACGTTCTTATTAGGCCCAATTGAGATGTAGAGGTCACGTTAGTTTCGATTTTGTAAAAGGCAAAATGATGGTCACTTGCCTCTCTTTGGTGCCCGTCTGTAATGTCGTAGTACAGTAGTAATTGGTGGAGGCATCCATTGGTTGGAAGCCACATCTGGATATACTTGGAATGGTCTTTTGATCAGGTCAAAGGTTGATATTTGCATCAGCCGGGCGAATTGACGAATATCGGCATCGGCTATTTTGAAGAATCATATGGCCAATAATAGATCAATAAAACGCCATTCACTGCCATTGACGGCTATAGACGTAAAAAATTAATTTGAACTATTTCTATTAGTTTAACATTTTTTGTTTCACTCGAGTATGAAAACCTAGAAGAAAATTATTGTACATTTAGAACAGATATACAATTTGTGATTAATCGTGAGTTAACTATTGAAGTCATGCGATTAATTACAATTACAAATTTTAATCGCCTGACGCCCCTAATTTTTAATAATCTTTTCTTTAAAAAAATCTAAATAAAATAACATTATTAAAAAAAAATATATAGGTTTTCATACTCTTGTTAACAAAAGTAGAAAAAAAAGTTAAACTAATAGAAATAGTTAAAAATTATTTTTGACGTTTATAGCCGTCAATGGCAGTGAATGAGTTAAATATGTTTTTTTTTTCAGATCCTCAGCAGTAAATATTCTCAGATTTCTGTAGTTTTCCATGAAAGTAGATTGTTTATGCTTTGGAAGACAATGATAAACATTTTTGCCAATTTTTCCACATATTACAGAACAAACCAGAAACTGCATCAAAATTAATCTAGTTGAAATAATGTCCTCTTTTTCAAAAAAGGTATGGAAAGTTACACATTTTAAAACATCTGATTCATTGATAAATTGAAAAAAAATAATTGACAGATTAATCGATGACTGAAATAAGCATTAGTTATAGCGCTAGACTTTTTGGGCGGCGATGAATTACTTCCAGTTTTCACTATTATGTGAAAATAGTGTCTGCAGCCGCAACACTACACAAACATATTAACCTCTCTGACAATCAAAAACTGAGATTTAGTACAGTTATAAAGGCAAAGGATCAACATATTATATTGCATCTCTTTAATCGTCAAAATGCCGCGGTCTGTGTAGAGACCTGTTGTTATTTTAATAAATAATATATGTTGTGTGAAAAATACGTGTGACACTGTGAGTGAGGGTGCAGCACAATGAAATGCGTGGCACCCTGCAGAGCTGTCTGATTTCAGACTGTACACGCACACACGTGCACACCCTTAAACCGCGCATAAAATCAACACCTTAATGAGACAATAAGCCAAATGTTACTTAAAATGGGACTTGTTTCAAAAGCATCTTTTACATATTTCCAATATCGTCTAAGGAAATCCATCAGCACCTTCAGAAAATAATAATAATAATAATAATCCGTTTTCAAGTGAAAATTGTTTTCAATAAGCTGAAAATTTTCATTTCACCAGATCATCACGTGATGTCCATAAAGTCACAGCATTGCCATGAAAATTTTGTCAACACGTTCGGCCAACATGGCCGACGTGGCCCGAAAAACAAAATGGGTGAAAACGGCATCAAAACAAACTTATCGGCAGATCAACTCCAGTAATGATTGTGGAAAAAAAAAATCTTGTGAGTGTTTTTAAAATGATGTGCGGCCTCCTGCTGTGACGCTAGTAGTGTTGTGCATATTTGTCCGCCGTCTGCCATCATTGTTGCTCCTCATCTTCCTCGCCAGTAATACTTTTGATGACTCCTTTTGTCTCCCGCTGTTTGGTTTGTTCCCGTTCATCTTGTCTCTTTAAAAAAAAGATGGACACAGGGCGGAAGGAAGGGGATGGAGGCGGGCAGGGTGAGCGGCTCGGGCTAACAAAAAAGCTTCGCAGCAGGCCTTCGTTCCATTTATCAATGTCAAGATTTCAATCACAGCGCGACGTCTTTAAAAAATAAATAATAATAATAAATAAATCTCGTTTTTGCTCGCCCACTGTACAAAACAAGATTAACTGCACTTAAATGCAAAAGCTTTTCCTTTTTTTACGCAATTTGCACATTTTCTCCTAC
This sequence comes from Leptonotus elevatus, assembly GCF_054856555.1. Classification (NCBI taxonomy): domain Eukaryota; kingdom Metazoa; phylum Chordata; class Actinopteri; order Syngnathiformes; family Syngnathidae; genus Leptonotus; species Leptonotus elevatus. The sequence goes on from NC_141257.1 coordinate 7,248,042, forward strand.
TTTCGCCACTTGAGGTCTTCCCTTTTTAAAAGAGATGGAAGCTAATAGAATAATAATGACAAAAGCTTTTTCAGCTTGGCGGCCTTTCTTTTTTTTACCTTTTTGTAAATGACTATAATTTTTGTGAGATTACTCTTTCTCCCATCTTGCCTGCCTACTTCCATGCATTGGGTGACACTTCTGCCACTAACTCCACCATTAAAACTCAATTCCCTGACGATGACAGGGTGGACATTTTTCGCATGATTAACCTTCACTTGGCCTCATGATTCATTTAAGGAGTGGACTGTGTCCTGTGAAAGAAATTGATTTTAAATTTATGAAAGTTTTTTTTTTTTATCAATTGTTCTTTCGCTACGACAGGGTGGACATGTTGACATTGCTACAAACATGATGAAAATGACAAATTTATGAACGTTTTTTTTTTTGGGACAAAAATTGCTCTTTTTGCAGAGTGGACATGTTAAGCTTTACTGCATACACATGATGAACATTACAAATTTCTGGGGTTTATGTAATCAGTTGCTCTTTTGCTATGACAGGGTGGACATGGTAGGCTCAACAACACATTACTGCACACATACAGTGTGATGAAATCTACAAATTTCTGACAGATTGATGAAAAAAAATTGCTCTTTAACTATGACAGGGTGGACATGTAAAGCACAAGACCTTACTACACACACACGATTAAAGGTACACATCTCTGAAAGGTTTATGAAATCAGTTGCTATTTCGCTATGACAGGGCGGACACGTTAACTTGACAACATAGTACTTCATGTGATGAATAATGAAAAATGTTTGGTTCATGAAATAAATCGCTCTTTTGCCATGACAGGGTGGACATTTTAAGCTTGAACACACATTACATACAAAACCCATATGATGAAAATTACAACATGATTAATTACAAATTCCTGAAAGGTTTATGAAATAAATTGCTCGTTCGCTATGACAGGGTGGACATGTTAAGCTTGGCAACGCGTTATTTCTCAGCGCTGCAAAGCTCCTCGTTGAAAGTAGCTCGTTGCGAGACAACCGACTACGTGTCAATGTAACGCCCTTGAAAAGAAACGTCTTTGTACGCGTGCATTCATGTTGTCATTTCTGGGTCCCTTCCTCATTCCGGCCTCCATATGGCATACGCAGATAGCGTTCTTTGGGCCGTTTGTTGGCTCGGCTTTAAATAGCGGATTTGCCGCTAATAAATGGAGCTAATTAAGAGGGATTGGAGCCCTTGCACACTTCCCACTGTTTTCACCGCGTACGTGCGTGAGAGCTGACATGGTCGTAGCTGACGATGGATGCTGTCACCTTGGTAACCGTGTTAAATAGATTCCAGAGGTGGAATCTGCTCGAGCCAATTAGACGTAGACATGTTATGAAAATGGCAGGACAGATACAGGTATGCACTTTTTGGCTCGGCCACTCTCGCCCACTACCAACCCTCCCTCCCGCCCGACACACACACACACACATACGTGCAGACAGCTTCTCGCCTCAGGCAATGTAGATATGACCGTCATAATCACATCACCCCCCACCCCCAGTTCTCCAATAACAATAACTCTGCTCAGGGATGCAAATAATCTGTACGTCCACATATCTTATTATTGCAATCAATAATAACGAAGCACACACGCACGCTAAAATAACACCCCTGTCACACTAATGAGAAAGTATGGCACATAACCATGCATTGCGTATTGTTGTTCTAGTGTAGTAGTTTCAGGAACATTTAAAAAAAAAAAAAAAAAAAGGCTCACAGGGTGTGACTACTATGACGGTGCATTAGGGCCACGTATAAATATATATTTTTTAAATAAAACTCGCAAATGAAATGAAATGAAAAAAATCTTAAATTTGCGACTTTATAAAGTGGCAGATTTGCGAGAGAAAAAAAAGTCACAAACTTAGGAGAAATGCACGTAGTATACTACTCGGATGCCAATACTTTTCGGTCGGGTTTTCAAATACGGAGATAGCAACGGCTTTAACCATATCATGTTAAGCATTTGCACTTTGAAGTTTTGGGTACTGCCAGCGAAGGTCCACACACTGATGATCAAGCATTTCAGTTAATTTGCTAAAATAAATATTTACGGTGTTCCATTAACCACCAACGAATCCTCTCGTTAGACTATAGCTACGCTACGCTACGTGTGTTTCTCGTAAATTTCTGAGTTTTTTTCTTGCAAATTTGCCACTCTATAAAGAGTTTTTTTCTCGGAATAAAATATATTTATACGCCGTCGTATAACTATACTAATTTACTTTCAAACAAAATAATTGGTAGTCATCAAATGGAACGCGACAAAAGCTCAAATTGTTGTTTTAGTTCTGGGGCGGTAATTATTATTATTTTTCTCCCAAAAGCAAAGCGGTGACCACCCATGAGCGTTCTGGTTGCCCTTGGCCCCGTTCTGATGAAATGAAGGCAGCGTTACTGCTGACTTTTGTGATAACACTCGGACCCCCCTCAGACGCATCTGTCGCAAAAAGTGACTGCGGATTAGTTTTTGTTTATGTTTTTCTACTGTTACGTGTTGATAAGTAAGCGTGTGTGGAAGATTGCTGATTTGGGCCAGGGTGTCTGTTAATGAAATCCTTTGTGCTGCTCTGATTGGCTCATCAATCAAACAGCAGCTCGTGCGTTACCCATAACCCCTTTCTGCTCTCTCCAGGTGGTGGATTACTGTGCGCCATGTGCAGGCACACAAAGCGAAATGTAAAAGAAGGAGCAACACGAGATTTTTAACACAAACACGCGGGGCCCCAGACTTGAGGACTTCTAAGCACACATTTGCATTTACGCTAACAGGAACTACAAACAGCCCGCGGCGCCCCTAAAAGCTTGACGTCAGGAGTTTTCCCCACGTCGCTGTCATCTTGATATCCATCCGCAGAATGAACGAGACAATGAGACAGTGAATGCATCATCTGCATTAATTTCTGCTTGATTCAAAGTGTCGTGGTTAAAGAGGGCAAAAGGGGTGGGGGTGGGGGGGGTTGAGATGGGGGAAATGTGACGGGAGGTTTCAGGGTGTGTTAGCACTCTTATGGGATTTCAGCCCAGAGGTTGGAGAGAAGCACACATATTCACGTTCCCCTAAGATTAGAAAGAGCAGACACACACGAGCGCACATAATCACATTCTCACATATGCACGCTCATGCAGAAAAGTCACCCCCGCCCTCCGTGCAGACATAATGAGGCGAAAGTCCCAAACAACAGTTATGAAATCCAATAAGGCTAAAACAAAGCTTCAGCCGTGATGCAATCACTGGAGTTGTGTGCGGTTCGGACGGCACGGAAGATGGAAAAAAAATGGAAAAACAACTGATTGCAAACTGTGGGAAACAAAGATACTGTACAATGACAATGTACTTACTATATATAATAAGTGTGGAGGACCAAAACTGCGAAAATAAAAAAAAGGAATAAATAAATGACTAAAAGCGACAATAAAAACATATATAAAAATTATAATAAAAAAATTAAGAACAAAAAATAAATATAAATGGAAATAAAATCAAAAACATATATATATCCATAAATAAATGAATCAAAGTAAAAAAAAAAATCAGATAAAAAAAAATCAAAATAAATATAAAAATAAATACAAAAAGAAAAATATATAAATACAATTAAATATCCATCGATAAATAAATACGCCCTGCCCTCACATTTATTTATTTCACGCTGCAGACGCTCTGTCAGGTCGAAATGGTATTCAAATGAAGCGGCGGTCCCAAGCGTGTCTTGGGTTGGGCTCCGCTGTTGCTAAAAACTTGCTGTCAACTGAAATTGACATCACAGGAGATCAAGAAACAGGTAGCGACCAATTATGGCTCACCTGTTTTCTGTGTTTGGTCATGTGGTGATGGCAAACTGAGCCAGAACTAAAACTGAACTAGAAATTTAAAAAAAATGTTTTTAAACATTTTTCTTAAATTGCCTTTTGGGGGGTGGGGGGGGTGGGAGTTATGTAGTATCAGTACTTAATATCGGTGACTTCTCAATCCCTGCTTTTTGTCCATGTGTGGTATTTCATATTCTTTTCCCCCGGAATAAAGAAAATGGCAGCAAATAAGATGACATCATTGTCAGGAAATATCATCCAAAAAGAAAATGCTCTTCCACGAGAAGCGGACAGGTGTTCTCCCCCCAGCCCCCACCCCCCTCGCCGATCGCGTCCTCCCCTTTTGTCCGACCTCTCGTTGCGCCTCTCCTGGCTGTCGTCCGCACAGCCTGTCGCTGTCGTGCGGCTCCGGGACACTTCATGACTCATCTGTCTGCCACATTGAGCCGCCTGGCGCAGCAAAGCGAGAGGCGCAGAGTCCTTCTTTAGCTGAGGCTGAATCACTTTCCCAAAAAATCTGGCAATCTGTGCTGTCTGCGCCACCTCGAGCAGCTTGCTTGATTCCACTCACTTGACTGTAGAACACTGGAATTGTGTTATCTACCATTTTCATTTATTTCATTTTATTAATTGTTGCAACATGAACAATAATTTTTTTTCAACCAGCTCTTGTATTGAATTGCGCAGGTGTACCTAATGAGGTGGCCCAATGAGTTTAGTTTGTTAAAAATCTTCAGCGGATTTGTAGGGCTGGGTTTAAAAAATATTGAATATATTTAATAAATTTTCATTTTAGCGCTCAATATCGATTGATAAAACCATGAATCAATTATTTAAATAGGTCTTTTTTCCCCCATAAATTCTTAAGAAAATTTAATTTTAAAGGACATTTTTTGTATCATACTGTGTTCTTGAAATTTACTGCATGAATTGAAAAGTATTTTCTTACATTTATGGAAGACCTGACCTATTGCACTTTAAGACACTTTAGAATCTTTTTAGGTTTTATTTACAATTATTGACTTAGAACTATGATTTTTTTTTTTTATCTCATCCTTGCTGTTGTCAATGTTTGTGTAACACTTAAGTCATTATAACATGCATTCTAAAAGGAGTTGAGTGAAAAGTAACACAATTATGGATCCAAAATGGAACAATCCACTTTATGGGTCAATTTGACCCAACTTTCTCGGTTGTTTTATACAAAACGCCCCAATTTTTGTCCTATATTTATGAATTTTTTTACACTAAAAGACCCATTAGTAGACCCAAGTAGAGGATCGGTCCATTTTTGAGCCATAGTTGGGTTATTTTTTACACACCTTTTTTTAGAGTGTGTGTTAATTTAATTAATAAACTAAATCATTTGACCAGCTACGTTCTCTGCAAAATTTACTTTAGTATTAAAATGTAATATTTGTGGTGTTTTTTATCATTTCCTTGATGTTTAAGAAGAATCGATGGATATCAGATTGAACTGAAGTGAATGGAATCAAATCTGGAAAAATCGAATCAAAATTAACTCTCGTGAATCGCAATCGATTGAGGAAATTAGAACCCGATACCCAGCCCTGCAGATATGTACAATTTATTGTGAGCCATGACATTGGTACCCAAATTGCTGTTGCATCGACAGCGGCAGTGACATGGCACGGATTACCTCTTGGCTCCTCATGTGGATAATTGCATGCGTAAATGCACCACAGTTGGTCGTTGATGCGTTTAAATGACCATAGGTTGCACTGTGAGGTTTCGCAACCCTCGCCGAGCCAACTTGGGTTGGCCTGTGAAGGCTCAGTGTGACCTGCCAAAACACACAGTGCAACACTTAGTGTGTGCTGTGACGTGTGTGTGTGTGTGCTGCATAATGACAGAGTGACTGATGAAGCTCGGGTCTGAACGGGCAGATATCCTGCTCTTAACAACCATTTCAGCATGTACGGCCATTCACCCATTAAATGGTCAGTCCTTGCCAAAATGTGAATGTGAACAAGGCTCAGAGTCTGTAATGTGATGACTCACCGACGGGCTTTTTGTACAGAGATATGGGGTTAGTACTAGATGGAATTTTGAAAGGAGCGGAGAAAATAAAGTGTGTGCAGTGACAACCACATAGGCTTAACTTGTATTATTTTATCCTGGTGCTGCAATGGACAAGACATAATGATCCATTCTGGGTTGGGCCGTCTGGCACCATTCAAAAATGTTTTAATAATTTTTTTCTGGCAGCTCTTTCAAAACATGCTATGTGGTGTTCCTCAAGGCGCCATTTCGGGCACAAATTAGTCTACTGGCTAAGTGTGCGCGGAAACCATAATCTCATAATAACGCATCCGAAATCCCAGATGAGCCGCTTAATGTTTTAGTTGGACGAGAGCAAAAATTCGCATCACGTTATATTTCAATGATCTTTGTTTCACGATGTGTTGAACAATCCGTTTATTACTTTGCTTGTCGTTTTGCAGTTATGTTTTCAGTAATACTTTAGACACATTCTGACTGCAGCTTTTCAGTCGCCGCCCATGCGATCATTAGACTGTCGCGCACGCCACTCATGACGCTAGCGCCACTGATTGAGAATGATGTCTAATTATATTTGAGTCATTTTGTGTCACATTTCTGAGTGGCGGATACAGAGATGAAGAAACAAAAGCTATTATGAAGATTTTATTTTATTTTTTTGCACGGGTTCCCTTTCTTTTAGTATTTTTGCTTGACGAACACAGAGATTTACAGGGGTGACCAAGTTCGGACCTCGAGAGCCACTTATCCAGCCTGTTTTCCATGTCTCCCTCCTTCATCTTGCTGAATCTAATGATCAGCTTATCGGCAAGCTTTGCAGAAGCCTGATAACGATCCTGATCATGAATCAGGTGTGTTAGTGGAGAGAAACATGGAAAACGGGCCCGGTAGTGGCTCTCGAGGACCGAACTAGCCACTCCTGGATTAGGATATTTCGCACCACTGTGGGATGGAATGCAGTCGACTCATGGCCAATTGAAGCAGCTCCCCTCATTCTCATCCATGCATTAGATTGGCGTGCATCTTAACTGCACGATCAACCCATCGCGGATGATGCATTCGGACGCACATGCGACGGCATTTGGAGACTCTTACTGATCATTTTACGCTTTTATCTAATGCTAATCGGTACATTCAACAAAACCATACGCAGCTCAGCTTACCTTTTGGCCTCTGCTTGATTGTGTTTCAGATACTTTAGACCCAGTGGCAGGACTTGATTGAAAGTGTCTGGATCTTCACCCACCCAAGATGGTATGTAAATTAGCCACACTGTTGCATAAGAGTTCACTCACAAATAGGCCTATAACAAAAGACATGATGGGTGGGAAGACACTCCAGAGACGTCTCTCTTAACTCATTCACTGCCGTCGACGGCTATAGACGTCAAAAATTCATTTGAACTATTTCTATTAGTTTAACATTGTTTTCCACTTTTGTTAACAAGAGTATGCAAACATAGATTTTTGTTTATTGTACATTTAGAACAGATATAACATTTGTGACTAATCGTGAGTTAACTAGTGAAATCATGCGATTAATTACGGTTAAAAATTTTAATTGCACGACGACCCTAATTTTTAATAATCTTTTTTTTTTTCAATAGTTAACTCACGATTAATCACACATTTTATATCTGTTCTAAATATACAATAAAAAAAAAATCCTAGCTTTTCATACTCTTGTTAACAAAAGTGGAAAAAATGTTAGACTAATAGAAATAGTTCAAATGAATTTTTGACGTCTATGAGTTCATATTATGTAGCCATTCATCTGTTTGCAAAAACTGCAACAAATGTATTTTCCTTCAATCGCTTCAATTACTTTGAATAACTGAGGGGAGAAAAAGTTTGTCATTTCAAAAACATGCCGCATGTTACAGGTCTGTCAACCATTGTTTTGTTTATTGCCTGAGAGCGGCATGCGCCAGCTCGGCAAGAGCTCCCCAGACTAGAAATTACTTTCCTCTCTTCTGCCTTTCTTTCTTTCTTTCTTCTTTCCCTCCCTGCCTCCAAGGCAGAGCAAGGCGATGAGGCTTCCCGGCAAACGCAATGATCAAAAGTGGCACGCGGATGCCTACAGGTTCGCCTTGACATGAGAGGAAATTGTGTGCGCGGGAAGGTGGAGAGTTCGCCTAGCGAGGTTGGAAGGGTCGAGGGGGGGGGGGGGGGTAGGCGAGAGAGACGCACACCCATCACTTGTCAAGCGGGATACCTCAAGATTGCCAGAGATGTAAATAGGGATGCAGAGAGCGCAGGATGGAAGGTTCGAGGCATGAAAGGCAAGCAGACGAGAGCGAAACGAGTGAGGAAAGTGGAGGAGGGGGGGGGGGGGGAGAAAAAAAAGGGAGAAAGTTGGAAAAAGCGTGAGGAGGGGCAAAGCGAGAGCCAGGGGATCGTCTTGAGTTGAAAAGCCATCATGGGTGAATAATTGAAGACAGGCTTGGCTCCCGACACGCTCACTCACGCGCGCACACACTGGCAGACATACAGTAAAGTCAAAGGCAGAGGTGGGGATGTGCACGGGGCCGGGTGAGACTGGAGCGTAAAATCTCGCCGTAATGAGGAATGAATATGTTATTCCTCAGCACTCGGTGGCAGCCGCCGCCTCTTTCACGTGGCTGAGAGAACAGAACTCCAGAGTTAACCACATAACTCGGTTGTAAGTTCAATTCTCTGTGATGTATGCTGGAACGTGCACAGGGGCAGCCTCATGGTGTCAAACATACGGCCCGGGGGCCAGAACTGGACCACGCAGTCCCATCTGGCCCAGGAGGACAGAACACGAACTGCAGTTTTTCACTAAAATCAACTGCTGTTGCTCATTTTAACCACTGGAGGGCGCACCGACAACTGATTTTGAAATGTGGCTGTTTATTTGGGAGTTGTTGCAAAAATAAATTGCGCTCAGATTTCCTTAAGAAATGATTATTTTACAGTTTGATAATTAATGTGAATATTGTCAAAATGTACTTATTTCTACAAAAACAAAACCGAAAAAACTAACTTGAGACCAAATCTGGGTGAAAGTGGCCTCTGGATTAAAACGGTGTAAGGAATAATTATGTTTTTTTTCTTGTTCGGTGCGGTATGAGCCAAGGAAAAAGTCTGAATTTAAAAGCCAGTTTTGGTTTTTGATACGTTGTGGTTTGAAGACTAGTGGTTCTAGTTTTGACCTTCAGACTGTATTCAAAATGTTTTGATTTTGTTTTGGGACATGCTTTCTTTCGTGTGGCAAAAACATAACAAGTGGTGTTCCTCAAGGCTCTGTGTGAAGAAGCCCTTATTTCATAAGATAGAAACACATTGCATAATTAAAACCATCGCATAACTTTGCTGTTTAGGCATATATTATTTATCCTCAGTGAAAAACAACTAATTGTACTGCAGATTATTGAGTCACTTTCATTAGCTGAGTAAAACTAACTAAAATCTTTGTCTGCATTTTCACTCATTTTGTACATTAATGGCAACATACGAGAATGATTTGCCTCATTGTTAAATGACATGATTTCTTGTTCACACGTCATGTTTAATGCATGTCCCAAATTATGTTCCATGTTTGTCTGTTTTATTTTTATTTTTTTATATTCTGCCTTCCCCGCATCCCTCCATCCAACCAGGAGTGAGCAGACATTCTAATGTGCAGGCGCTGGCACTCCAATGCTTTATTTGACCGCATATAAGACCAATTTGAGCCAGATTTATGACTTGTGGAGTCGCGTTATTCCAGTGATTTCCCAGACAGGACACAATTTACAGCTGTTGTGTGTGATACCTGCTCACATTCCACATCTAAGAGCCGCGGCATTGCAGGCGTGCCAAGGGAGTTGTAAGGAGCGCCTTATTTCCAGCAGCCTACCTCTTACTTAGCCCCCGTATACATTCTGCCATTGAAAAGGAAGAAAGAAAGCCTGAGGCAACTTTTATCGTGCCTTCCTTCAATTACGCCATCGCCATAAAAACAACACATTTAATCACAGCCTCTGCTAACACGATGAAGTAGTTCATCATTAATAAATGTCACATTTTGGCCAGGACAATGGATTTCAATGCATACAGGTATTTGAGATCAATAAAAAAATGTTATAGTCCTCACCGGCGTCCAACCCTGCCCGCCGTGCTTTCTAATTGCAGAAGAGGATGGCGCTGTTCATAACTTACCCAACTCTAAGGGAGACAAGCCCCTTCTTGCTCCCCAGAGAGAGAGAGAGCAGCGGTCTTGTGGAGTTGTGACAATGGATGGTAGCGTGCGCATATACGCTCACCACAGGGGGATTTATGTGCCTCAAGGAAAACCCTGGCAATCCATGTTGGGAATACAGAGTATTAGCGAAATCCCCACAGTGGCGAGACTCCAGGCAAAGTCTGTTGTAAGTGCGGGAGGAATAAGACGGACTGGTTTCCCCACTGGGAAGAAAGATATGTCACCAGTGTGTCTTTGACATCGCTCTGACTTGACACAGAGGCTAAAAGATATCAGCCGGCATATATTAGTAACATGGCCCGGTGATGGGGAGATAGCAGTGCGGGATTTGTTCAGAATGGAAACAGAACTGGGGTGAGAATCACGATGCAATTTTGTCATGGTACTTTGCCCGCAGTAACGATAGTGGTCCAGTGAGATTTGACCGCTGTATATTCATGGCTTGGAATTGGCGAAAAGAACACATACTGGTTGAAAATATTAGCTATTTCATGTTTTTGTGCTTGGGCTAAAGTTATAGGTACTTTGGTGCCATCTTGGGGCCTTTTGGTGCCAAGGAACTATGTTCTACTGAGTTGAGGAGTTTCATTTAGACACAAGTAGTGCGTTATCACTATCCTGTGGCATTTATTGGCAATTAACTCGTTCACTGCCATTGACGACTATAGACGTCAACAATTCATGTGAACTATTTCTATTAGTTTAACAATTTTTCATTTCATTTCATTTTTTAATGAAAACCTATATATTTTTTTTATTGTACATTAATAACAGATATAACATTATCATGCGATTAATTACGATTACGACCTTTTTTTTTTTTAAATTAGGCCCTCAGGCGATGCATTTTTAAAATTGTAATTAATTACATAACTTCACTAGTTAACTAACGATTAATCACAAATTTTATATCTGGTATAAATAAATAAAAAATTCTAGGTTTTCTTACTCTTGTTAGCAAAAGTATATATATTTTTTAAACTAATAGAATTTTTGACGTCTATAGCCGTCAATGGCAGTGAATGAGTTAAAAAACCTCTTTGGGGCGTCATTAAGTTTAGGAGCTTCATTTGGAGTAAAGTATTCAGTTGCCGTTATCATGTGGTATCTTGTTTGCCAAGGAACTATGTTTAAATCAGTTGAGGAGCTTCATTTACACAAAAGTAGTGCCCTATCACTATCGTTGTGGCATCTATAGGCAATTAGAAAGCTATTTTCGACTCAAATTGACCGATATCCTCAGTCACCACAAGTCTTTGTACTTAATAATACAAGCTGATGCCAGATGAAGTGGCTCGGGCTTGGGCATCTGTTTACGATGCTTCCTTGATGCCTCCCTGGTAAGGTGTTCTGGGCACAAACTACTGGGAGGAGAATAGGGGAAGAACCAGGACACACTGGAGAGACTTATGACCTCGGCAGAAACACTGGATGAAGTGGCTGGGGAGAGTGAAGTCTGTGCATTATCACACTTCCTATCTTATGTACAGCACTTTGGCACAGCATGTGGTTGTTAAAAAAAAAAAAGTATTCTATCGATAAAGTTGAGTCGACAGACTTCAATTTGGAATGGCAGTTTCTCACAGCCCCGAGTCTCATCTTGGATAGTTTGTTTTTTTAGCCACATTTGTTCATTGTGTTTTTTCATTTCCCACCGTGCTAATTTTCATTGGAAAATGATTTTTTTCTGTCTTTTTGTATCTATCCGTGTATCATTTCTGCTGTTTGTTTCACATTGGCAGCTGTATATTCACATTGAGCTAAAATACACCATTACAAAAAGATTCTTTCTAACAAATTATAAGAAACTAAATACGGGGGGAAAAAAACAGCGGAGAAACATTTTACTTAAGGAAGACAGGGAATGAAAAGGCTTGGAGGGTGCCTAGCAACAGTGCTGTGGATTGAGAGAAAGAGATTTTCAGAAGGGAATTGGAACAATAGAGGGAGATAGTGTGTCCAGAGGCAAGGAAAGAAGCGCTGCGATAGTGCAGGTGGCGAGTAAGTGGGCAAGAGAGGCAGAGAAAGCCTTGGAGAAGATAGAGGGAGGGAGGGAGGGAGGATGGATGGAGGGGAGGAAGGGAGGGGGTGGGGGGGGCGTCCTATTGCATTCCTGTTGCATCAGTTCAGAGTAACAAGATTTGGAGATGCAGGCTCAGACATATTAATAGGTTTTGCCCTGACGTCCACCCCCGAACCTCTAACTCCTGCTTACACGCACAATTCTGCTCGGCAACACGGCTTGTCACTCACACGGAGGTCCTGCTTGTTTTGGAATGTTGTGTGTTTGCGGGAAAGGAAGGGAGCAAAGAAAGCAGCGAGTGACCGACCTGCACAGGCACACCCCCCCCCCCCCCACACACACACACACCCACACCCACACACAAGAGGGTGACCTTGAGCAGCAGCGTATTGAACCATCAAGCAAAGAAATAAACACAACCAAGGCCAGTTTGACAACACAATAGCTCTGTTCAAGCAAATTGAATTTAGATGCCTTCTTTTGGACCAGCCAGGACAAGCGCGGCCTCAATATTGGCTTTAGCGCCTCGCAAGAACGTGGGCTCGCCATTGTGTGTCCAACATAACGTGTATATATTTTTCCACTGTATTTTGCACCGCTCGAACAAAAAAAGTCATCTTACACGAGAGCGCGTTTTAATCTCGACGTTAAAGAGGGGAATGAATTGGAGATCATCTTGTGGTTTCCCGCCACTTTAATCTCCTCCAACTGCGTTCAAAACAAGCAGCTGAATTGGATCAACAAAACAACGCCGGTCCGTGGTCAGTTTTCATCGTTCTTCTCTTTCAGAGGTTTAGTGCGATTGTTGTTTTTAAAAGCGAAAATGGAGCTCAAGTACTATACACGCTGCGGGGCATCTTAAATCAGCATTCAACAACACGTGTTGCCGTTGTGTTGCAACATCCACAGTATTTTTAGCAATGGTCTTCAAAAAAAGGGCTAATTTTCCTCATCTCCTGGCATAACATTTTTATGTAAATGCGCCAACATAAAATCAGACAGCCAGAGATCATTACCGCCTCTTCAGGGAGCTGAGGCTGTTTTCTCATTTAAATGCGGCACGCCATTGAAACGGAATGGATACACAACGCTGGCAAATTTCAATGAGCAGCTGAAATGAATTTCCGTGCTTATTTTTTTGTTTTGTAATTCTTACAAAAAGAGTGCAATGGAATTCATGCTCCAATTTATATTCACCCCAACTGTTAAATTTCAATTCAGCGTGAGTTTTTAAATCTGCCGATGCCTCGCATTCTTTTTTTCATAGTGTTGGCGTCAGAGCGCATCGAACCGGGGGCCACCGGCCAGCACAGAGGGGCACTTCCTGCTGCTCAATCAATGTTTGATATTGTCCAAAACTGATACACTAGTCCATCTTTTGTATCCAAACATGTGCTCACATTGCCAGAAAATTCCAGTGAAAAATTGCGCAAAATGCAAAATCACAAAAGACGTTTTTACGCTCTCATGAGGTGGAAGTATATCTAAAGTTACCAGACATCCTGACTTATTTGAACCTTGTGTCGTGGCGGAGTTCGCCAGTCCCATTTTCGTCCCACTTTTTCGCAGGTCTTTAGCCCAGTCAAAAAGTGCCAGTTGTCATAGCAACTCATACTTTAAACCAATTAAAAAGGTGTTTCATTGTTAAATTGCTAGCAGGCGTGTTTTCGTCATATCAGAATTTAAGCTCCTCCCTACTTCCGTGTCTAAGAATCATGGGAAATGTAGTGTACTAGCGTAACAGTGCGGTCGCTTTTCTCGCGGCGTTTTTTTCCAATGTTACAATGTGGGACAGGTGCAAGGAAATCTGCACAGCTGGCTTCCAATTGCTGCCAGGAACGAGCAAAAAAAGGTTTAATAGTGTGATGAGGGCATTAACTATTTAAAGCTGTTGAACTGGCAACCAAGATAGCGTTTAGCATTAGCTAAAGTAATGACACAACCAGATTGACTAACAGTTGATTAAAAGTGAGAATTTATTGTATATTTGACTTTCAGTGAAACTGTAGTGTTCAGGGTTTTTAATTTTGGAAATCTGGTGACCCAAAGTACACCATAAAATTGTAATGGGAACATATTTATCACGTTTCCACTAGTCATGACATCGCCCGGTCACATGCGTGGGAATTAAAAAGGGCCAATAGCCACTCGCTTTTGTGTCGTGTCTTTTTAACCGCAAAATGGTTTAGCTATAGAGTTAAATGGGAATCAGATCGCATACACGAGTACAAATACACACCAACGCCAAATGTCCGTTTCCATCCGATGAGGGGAGAAAGATGTCTTTTAGGTTATCATGTGAACACTTTGGTGGTTTTGCAAACCACTCTGGGCATCCATCTTCCGTAAACAAACTTCTCGTGAGAACATTTGATGATATTTGTCAAGAAGTACTAGATCTTGTGATGTTGCAAAAATTGCTCCTCAATGCAAACAACTGAAATGATAGAAATATTTTTTTTTATTTTTCCAAAAACTGTAACGGAAACCAGACTACTCACGTTTACCGCAATGTGAAGTGCAAATTCACATGTGCAGTCGGATATGGCACTTTGACATAATGTGACATTTAGTGACTTCGATAATGAAATGAAATATCAAGTTTGTCGTGAAAAGTCTACACTGCCTGTAGAAGGAAGCAGATTAACAAATTTTACAGGACAAATGCCCCTTACCCCATGACACAGACGCCATTTGCACATTCTGTCTCTTGTGCGGACGTTTGAGTTATTTAAGGTCGAAACTGTCCCTTATGTGTAACGAGAAGAGACACCGGATCAATAATCAAAGCTTGTCGTCTTTAACGCCCAAAGGCGAACGGTGTCTCCCTTCTCGGTGTGAGCCCGCCATCTTTTCATAGCGTATAAAAGGCATCGCTAATGCCTTTTTCTCGATGAGCAAAGAAGAGGCCTGACACGTTCCTTTCTCTACCCTCAGCCAGCCTCCAGTTGATCATTGTTGCGTCTTATAAAGGGACATCTCGTGCCACGGGAAAGAGAAGCTCCTGACTTTACCACGGAATGATTTGGTAATTTATTTTATAGATGGAAGGCGAGGGATCGCTGCTGTCACGGCGTCTTTGGGTCTCCTGAAAGGCCCCCCTCACTGTGCATATGTTTTTGAAACGACGAGCAAGCAAGAGACCTCGTGTACATCGCTAATTAAAGAGTGTTTAGCACTAATGGTTGATATTGATTGCTGCAGGCTGACGCAACGGCAGAAAGTAATCTGGTTAGTATCATTGCACCCGAGGAGAGATTGAACTCTGCTGAACTGAAAATGCTTTAAGGCTCCCTGGTTTCTTTATTTGGTCCGTCATGCTTCGTAATCTATTAGTTGTTTTGCCGCAGACCAAAGCCAAGCAAGCAGACAAATGATAAAGGATATTACTTGGCTCTCATATAATGATGCTATGTTGTGTACAGATTCATTCCGTGGAAGCAAATCCAACATTTTTATGCTAGTGATTTCGGCTTTTTGTTTGCAATGTGTTACTAAAGTAACTGTTTGCATCACGGGACTTGAGTTAAAAGATTGATGAACTGATAGAGATTCATCATGACAAGGGTAACAAAATGATCTGTCAGGGCAATTTGGATGAAGCCTCAGGTGAACTATCAGAAGACTACATTTCTTCATTGTCTTAATTGTGCTTCATTGAGGGATTGTTCTACATACAGGCAGGCCTTCTTTTTTTTTTTTTTTTCTTCTTTTTTTTTCTTCTTATAAAGAGCTCAGTATTGTTCATTCGGAAATGTCATCATCATTGCTCTTTATTTATTATTATTATTATTTTTTTTTTTGTGTGTGTGGGTGAGTATGTGTATGTGCGTGCGTGCGTGTATTTGTTAGCTCACCAAAAACCTATTAGAAAAAATCTCATACCGTTCACCTAAACCGAACACCGCCGTCAGGAGACCCGAGGGGACCAAAGAAAACCAAGGAAGGTGAAATCCAGCACCGACCATACACCACCCACCAGAACTCCTCCCCAACCCAAGAAACATCCAGACCCCAACAAATCCAAAAAACATAAAATCAGGGAGGCCTCAAGAGACCGAAGGAGAGACCGAGAAAAGGAAGGAAGGACAGACGAAGCCGAGAGAGATCCAGGCAGGCCTTCTTCTATAAGAACTTCTTTTGGTTATACCTCCAGTTAAGTCCAAGGGGATCTCATCAGAGACGCTTTGTGCATAACCTTTATGTGGAGATCTCGTTGCACCCAGAGAAGCCCACCATCTTGACTGCCTTCCATCGGGCCCAATGGCTTGCGAGCCCAGACGATCTGGATTGCCTTTGTCTGCCTTTCTCGTGGTTTCTGCCACCTCTTCCGCCTAATCCACCGTTGATGTCTTCCTCATTGGGGGGGGGGAGTTCCTCTGTGGCCCTCTTTTCAGAGATTTTATTTCACTTCTGCTGAGCAACCCATCGCCTACCCAAAAGGCAAACCTCAAAGCGGGGAGCTGCTTTAGCCAACCGTGACGGCTAACCGACCATGACCTGGGAGCGATGGGTTTACACACACTACCCATTTCAACCACAGGGAACGGGGCAGGCCTCTTCTACCGGTACTCTGGTAAATCCTGTCCACTTAACTCATTCACTCCCAGCCATTCTCACTGAAGCAACCCCCTTCGCTCCCGGCTGTTTTACTGGATTTTGACTGATTTTGCGAGGCCTACAGAATTTTATGTTCTATTGCTATAAAAACATGGAACCTACCAAAAGAAAGATTAGAGTCTCTTCTTTCATCAAACAAAAGGTATATTTCTATCTGTTTCTGTTTTGCAGCAATTAGGTTTAGAATATAACTAAGTTGAATCATTATTTTTAAATCTGTTTAAAACACTGGGGAAAGGAGTTTTTTTGCAACACGGCCCTGGTTGATCTCTTATAGTCTGATGCCACCTGCAGGCCGTTTTTTGTAATAACATTGCTTTAAGCAACTCTTCAGGTCAGAGGCTGCACCAAAGCCTTCTGTATTCTTTAGCATAACAAAAAAACGTATAAATATGTTTTGGGGACCATGGTAATATTTAAAATAGAACGTTTTTATATGTATTTGGGAGCGAATGAGTTAAGTGTGTAAAAATATTCTTAAATCTGTTTAAAACACTGGGGGAAATCATTTTTTTGCAACACGGCCCTGGTTGATCTCTTATAGTCTGATGCCACCTGCAGGCCGTTTTTTGTAATAACATTGCTTTAAGCAACTCTTCAGGTCAGTGGCTGCACCAAAGCCTTCTGAATTCTCTAGCATAACAAAAAACTTATATTTAAAATAGAACGTTTTTATATGTATTTGGGAGCGAATTAGTTAAGTGTGTAAAAATAATTGATCTACTATGTAACTTTCACCATAATCAAGGAAAAGGAGTCAAATACCCATCCCTAGATTCCACTCAATTAATCGTGTCTATGTTCTGACATTTCAGACAATTAAAACAATTAAAGAAACAAGCTGCCACTCACTCTTGTCTGTTCTATCTTACTTGAAGTCGTGAAGTATTTACTATTTCAAGTGGCAAATCTACCCCTGTCAGTCTAATGTACCAAGAGGCTTGATTGACACGGCAATGGCAACTAAATGGTTCAAGGCTTATTTGACTGAACTGTCAATCCTCGCTGACAACAATCTGCATCAAACGGTTCCCCGTGAATTCTTTTCGGCCCTTTTCGTTTCCTGATCTTAACGCACATTAGCTAGCCGGCAGTTGAAGTGAGCTTGTGACCTTTCGGACGTCGCAGGTCAGAGGTCAGTCATAATCTGCCTATCACCATTCCTGTCATAACCCATCTGACATTTCACCAGCTCTGACTCCAAATGTCAAGCCCTAATCTGTAAAGGGGAGCGCTGCCAGGCCGTGACTGTCTTCCCCGTTTCTCATTGACTCGCACGCTCTCTCGTTCGCTCGCTCGCTCGCCGCTCTGCAGATGTGCTCCTCATAACCAACCGGGATGTGTTAATGATACTGGATTTGAAAACTGTCCAAAGGGTTCGGCAGAGTTGGAGTCATTTCAGCATCCAGGGGAGGAGGTTAACGGTGGCCTCCGTCTCCGGGTTGTTGGGGACAGACAAGCTAAATGAGTATTGTTGCCGGTGTCTTCTTCCATTCGCACCTAGTGGCGAGATGGAGGGAGATTATTAGCTGCTGGTCCCCGTTCTTAAAAGGGAAATGGATTGTGAAGGGAAAGGAGTGTCAACCCCAATTTAGGTCTTGATCCCTCAGTCTCTCTATTTGTGTTTTCCCGTGCACAGGATGGCCTGCCAAATTCATGTATGTTGTGGCGTGTTTGTGCGAGCAATATACCGCTCACTGATAACACATGCTCATTAAACTTTCATACATACAGAGTGGTGCATTTTCAGTGCATTTCGGGGGGGAACTGCGAATGCAGCAGAACTCATTTTAGTGCTGCTTTTGAGTGAATAGGATTTTTATACTACTGTACAAAAACAAGGCTAGCTATATATGTACGTGTTGTTATTGTTGTAATTTAAAACATTTTTTTTTTTTTTTTGAAGAAGAAGAAGAACAAAATAAGACGACTTTATGTATCACAATTTCTAAGTGTTATAATAACGAGCTGAGCTGTGTCGGTTGCCCAGAATTTTTTTGCCCACTGGTAGTGCTCCGCTCTCCCAAACCAGTGACATAGTTGTGGCGCAAGGGTTCAATCCCCTCCTCTCCCTGATTAAAAAAAAAAAAATGAAATAAATAATAATAATTCATTAATTAATTAATTTAAAAAGGGTCAACTGCTGGAGGTTGAAAAGTACATTATGGGGCAAAAAAAAAAATGTTACGCTTAGATAGTTTGTTTGACTTTCTACCTATCATGCAGAGGCATACGTTAAAATATTTATAATGCATGGCATCTTTGAGTAAACTTCGAGTATCATTTAGGTTACTCAAGGCTGAGGTGAGTGTCCTCTCTTATGGAAATGGAAAAACTACTCTCACAAGTACAGTTGATCCAAAAAGTAACTTCAGTAACGAGCTACATTTATTACTCCGCCCACATTTGCCACTGCTATGGAATGGAACGCACTTTAGCTCGCAGGCTACTTTCTGGTTCATGGCGACTGCACCTTTATCCAGGGCCTCCGTAACTAACCGGTGGGACATATTGTGATCTTACATTCCTCGTTTTTTTAATTAGAAAAGTCTCCCTCTATGTCCTTACACTTTTTCTTCTACTTTCAACCACTCCGGCATCTTTTGTTCCCATTCTTTCATAAAACCTCGCTCATAAACATATTCGGGCTGCATTCCCACACCTGAATAGATGTCACACGCATCTCCTACATCCATGTGGGAAGAAGAAACTTTTTGCCATTAGGCCGGCTCCATCATCTGAGCCTCAGGCGAAGACGTCCTCTCGCGCTTCCAAAGTGGCGGCATCTTGGCTGAAGTTCCCATGAATGCACATAACAATCGACTGTATAGCCGTTTCGTCGGCAGCACGTATACATGCCAAACGCATCACGCCCCCCTGCCGTGACTGCCTCGCTTAAAACGCCACCTCATTTCTTTGTATAGGCTGAAGGTGGGGAGTGATTGCTCCATCGTTGTGACATATATAGGTCCTGTGTGTTTACTGGCGTGTGTGTGAGTGGGATTGGGCTGCGGGGAAAAATGCATTTACGTCAATCACCGAGACACGTGGAGATTACGATAACTTCCCCTCAATTAGGCTTCATAAAAAAGGAGAGAGGTAGGAAATTGAGGAAGAAAGATGAGAAAATGCAACGGGGGAGAAAGAGCTAGAAGACCAACAGTGGATGCTCCTACTAATATTCTCTTTTCGTGCATTTTCCTCAGTCAGAGCGGCGACGTCGGCGCCTTTTGGCCTACATTTACGTCCCTGATCCTGTAATATGACATTATTGCATCATCTGTCCACGCAACATTTCTCAAGCCCGACGGCGCACTTAACTGAGGTAACAGACGGTAGATGCGCGTGTGTTTTCATGCATGCACACGCCCGGCCTGTGTGTGTCTGCGCGTGTGCGCAGGTTTGAATTGATAGCCAATTGCTGTGCTTTTGCGTGTCCATATGTTTCAATCCGCAGCTACATCCACCATCTGTCCCAGTGTGATGCTAGTTTAGCACCCCCCGTAACTATAGTTGACTATCTATGAATTCCCCACAATCTACAACAAAAATATTTTCCTGGCTTCTGTGGCGGTTGGAAGTGAAGAGGCCCCCGGGGGGGTGGCATGCAATGCAGTGCGGGGAAAAGGTATTCTGCTTCAGCAGCTCCGCGGCTTGACTCAAGCGTAGCCCGGGGAAGCGTGTCAGGATATTCTCGGGATAATCACTCAAAAGCCGGGCTGTACCCGCTGCTCGGAGCAACAGAACGGGGGAAGGGCGGTCAACCTGCCGAGGAGTTAGCTGATGGAGGTCAAGAGAGTAAGGGGTTGAGAAGAAAAAAATATATGTGTTTATAGGGTGCGCACTTTCTTTGGAGATCAGTCTGACTATGTTTGCACTGCCTCCAAGCCAATCTGTGAGAGAAAGTGTCCCGATATAAAAAAATAAATAAGGTGGACGACAAATGAGTTTTTATTGTGGGAAGCATTGAGACAAAAAAAATGACAAGCTCATTCTAACATAATTTTGGTAGAGCAGTCAGGACACCTTTCAGCAGCATCTTTATGTGTTGTTAACCGTCTTGTCATTTGTTAAGTGAGTCCAGTTGAGCAGGCCGCCACAGTATGTAGTCTAACCTGCTGGAGAAAAGCGCATGGAATAGTCTCTCAAAGTCAGATTGAGACACGATTCCTTTGATTTTGGCTATGTTTTTTTTTTTTAGATGCTGAAAAGCTTCTGATGTTATTGATTGAATATGGTTGTTAATATTCAGGTTGGATCCAGTATCGAGAGCAGCAGCTAAAGTACTCACACTGTACTCAAGTAGAAGTACAAATACTAGTTGAGATACTGTTAAAAGAAGTACTGATTCAACTTATTTACGGACTTATTTAAGTTAGGACGACCAAGCACCCTCTTTTGACACTTTTATTTTTTTTACATTGAGTCCATTTTCTTTATTTTTTTATTTATTTATTTTAATTCATGATATCTAATTTTCACTGTTGCGACAAATAGGAGGCGGTGTTATTATTGTTATGTATTTTATAAAAGTATTTAAAGAAAAAAGTATGTCAGCTGTTTACGTATCTCACTTCCTGAGTGATCAAATTAAGGTCCTATATCCTGTCCTGTGTCAACGGCCCCCAATTTTAGCTTACTTGAAGCACTCTGCGCTCGCAAACCGGACTCGATCAATTTATCGATCTATTTATTAATAATAATAATCATTTAAAAAAAAGTTTAAACATTGTCATTAATTATACCTTCAGACATATTTTCAATACTAAGGCTAGCTAGCGAGCTAGCTAGTGTTGTCTCACTCTGCTGCTTTTCAAACCTGTTCCTATAGCGAAACTAATGTGAACAAAAAAATAGTATTAGCAACTAAAATACTGTATATGTTTTTTTTCTTTTCCGATTGGCCATAGTTGATTTGTATTTGAATTTTAATGGCAAAAGCTGGTGGTTTTTAGACCAAAATAAGAGCCAACTGTTTCTTAAGTGGAGAATATCTTGCTTCTTTTGAATCTGTTGGCTCATCGTTGGTCCCTGGTTCACATTCCTCTACATCACTGCTGTCTCTCCTTTCCCCTTTATAAGTCCCAAGCTCTCAATCAATCACCAAATCATGCTCTCAACTGCGGGTTGACTTTACCTCTCTCTTTTTTTTTTACGTCAAAAAGTAACAAACCTATTTCAACAAAGTAGGAGTCACTTTTCTGAAATTGGATGAATATTTACGGCCCGTCACTTTCTTACTTAATAACAGATGCAAATTAAGATCACACCCAAGGCAACAACCCTATCATAGCTATATGTTCCGCACATATTTCTCGCTGCAATTCAACCATCTGCGTTAGGACTTTGTCACTTGAAGTTCCTTAAGGGACACCGTGCTGACGGGAACGCATCAAGCGCGAGCGGTAATTAACGCAGCCCGTAATGTTGGCAGCGCAGCTAAGCGACTCCCGTGGAGCCCCGACGACGACGACGTCGCCATGCAGGCTCGGCCGCATTGGTGGGCTTCCCATATGCACGCGTATTGCTTGATGAGCATGTTTGAAGTTAAAGACCGATGCATTCCTGATTGGTTTGGCTCACCGGGGATACGGTTCGAAAGAGGGACTGCTCGTTTGGCACGCGGCCGTCGGCGAGGCGGTTCTCTTGTGTGTGTGTGTGTGTGTGACTGAGAGCAACGCAGATGAGGAGTGTTGAGTGTGTCCTGTCTGATAAGCGGGAACATGGTTCATCATCACAGGGAGCACCAGGGGAACGCTGCAGTCCATCTGCGAGCTAATACATACTAATGCTCTCACTTTGTTGCTCATATCTGTCAAAGGACGACTTGAGGGTATATGCCCTTAATTCAGTGGTCTCAAACTTTTTACACCAATGCCATCTCAAAAAATAGCTTAACGCTAGGAAAATAACATACATAAATATACGAAATGGAAAAAAAATAAGCCATCATGAAAATCCCAGTTTGTGCGGAATTGTAAAAGCTGTCAAAACTGCCAGGCCAGTAGTTGGCGCTGTCACAGAAGAAAATATTGCTTGTCATCTTACCCAAACGCCTATTTTGACTAGTGATGAGTCTTAATTTTGTAGCGGATCTCTTGGCGGATCTGCTTCCAGTATGTGTGAATATAACGTATACCCAGTCGGGGTCTGAGGTCTGCAGACACGTGTCCATTAGAGGAGCCCAGAGTTCAAAGCAAACACGGTGAAGCGGAATTTAGATGTTATGCTGCACGCAAATGGTATAAGCTGCCAACAGAAATGACGTCAGCCATAAGTATTTGCTTCTAAATGCAGGTTAAGAACCCCATATCTTTGATTATAGTCTTTTAAATGTGTTCAGCATTTGAAATAAAAAATATAAGGAAGAGGATTAGGGCCAGTCATGGAAAAAAAAGGTTGGCAGGATTCACACTTTTCACTCAGAATTTTGACTTTACAAGGTTTTAGAACTTTAGAAGTCCGAATTCTCACTTTAAAGTGAGAATTTTCACTTTGTGACATGGAGCTATACATTGTAAGGGAAAGTCTCAGAGTGTGGAATGGACTTTAAAGTGAGAATTCTGAAAATAAATTGAGAATTCTGACTGAAATCAGAATTCTGACTTTAAAGTGAGACTTCTAGGAATAAATTGAGAGTACTGAAAAGAGTAAGAATTCTGAGAATAAAGTAAGATTTTTTTTTTAGATTAAAGTCTGAATTCTGACTATAAAGTCAGATTAAGTCAGAATTTTGATAATAGTCAAAATTCTGAGAATAGTTTTTTTTTCATTGGCCCTAATACTTTTCCGTAAAAATAAAATGTTTACTGTTTTTTAAAGTCTTACTTTTTCTTCATATTTGTATCCACAATTTTAGTAGAATCTTAATCAAAATCCAATTTAAAAAATGCCATAAAAATGTTATTTGTGGGCCCACCTATGAGATGCATGTGTACCTAATGAGGTGGCCAGCGAGTGCGTGTTTGTTGATTACGATGGGCATGTTCAATAAAAACAAATCCCGCTTGTCCTTTGGGGGTCGCCTTTGTCGACTTTACAAGCAACCGACCACTGCTGCAGCTTATTGCTTTATTCAAATTGCCCATCTTGCAGGACACACACACACACACACAGATGCATAAATGTACACAGCAGTGCGACGTGCGGGTGTGCATCAGTGAGCGTCCACGGAATGATGGGTCCTGTCTGAAATGCTAATAAATTCAAGGGGAAATTGCTTTGTGTTTATCTGTAATATGACAAAATGGCTCAACTTTGATCCCCGGCCCATGTCGGAGCTTGCGAAAACACCACTGGCATTTCAAATGCTAATTCCCCATTGTGCACGGGCTTATTAGATAATATGCGGACGCAATATGTGCCTTTGGCGCGCACAATGAAACACGGCACGAGACACTGACAAGAAAAGTGGAGATTGTGTAGAATGTCCGTCTTTGAAAGTATTTATGAGCCGCGTTTCATGTTCGATATTGATCAGATAAACATGTCAATAAACAACGCAGGCGTGCTGCTTGTGTGGATACCAATTTTGTGTTTCTGTCTGTGATAACACGTTTGGATTTTTAGAGATGCTTTGGCTGGCAGGGAATATTTAACAAGCCAAATAGCCTTGCTTTTTTTTTTTTCCCGTGCTTTTTAGGTACTCGGCAGTTGCTATGCAACAGCATCCTCCAAAGTGTCAGGTTCAGGGCTACATTCCCCCCTCTTTTACTCCACCCTTCCTTTCACAGAAAAAAGCAACATGAATTGAGGTGTGTGCACTCAGGAGATTCCTCATTAGAAGAAATTCCAACATTTTGATGCGTTTGACATTTCCTCACATTTTTAGCAGCCTGCTTGAATCTTTACGGCCTCGTCTTTGTGCCGAGCGCATTGTGTTCGTTCGGTATTCATCCGGTCGCTTCCTTTTCAGCGCTCCTCGTCAGAAATCACTTTTCTCCTCGCTGTGATCATCTTTGTCTGCTCTGCAGACGAACACACACGCGCATTGCACACACTTTCTACCTACCGTAGTATACGCCTGCGAGGGGGGGCAGACTGTCTGTATAATTGGGTTATCCTTTTCTTCGCTCGTCTGATGCACTGGGACACGCACACACAACTAGTTTGATATGCGCAGACATCCACATACAGATTGTTGCTGAGGTAGGAGATGTGCACTCATGCGCGCTTTCATTTAAGGGAGTAAAAGGACAGTGTTTTTGATTGGACGAGCGTCATCGTCCTCATATCAATCCAATCAAATATGTCTGCGTGCTCAAAAATCCTCTCAACTGCGGTGCTTTTGTCTGGAATAGCGGTTCTTAACCTGGGTTCGATTCAACCCCAGGGGTTTCGGTGAGCCAGTCTCAGGGGTTTGGCAGAGGTCAAGACACACACCTGGTAGTAAAAGAAAATGGTCTGACGAGTATGTGAGTATGACAGTGAACGTATGGTGTTCCACAGGGTTCAATTCTGGGGCCTCTGTGGTTTTCATTGTATCGGTTGCTGCTCCTGGGTGTACAAAACGTTGGTGGTTGTTTTTAAAGGGCTCGATAAGTATAGTTGAGTTGAGTAATGGGAGCCAGCCTTCTAACTGCATGATTTGCAATGCTGAGTTGAGCAATTGTTGTTGGATCGTTCCTCAAACTTTAAGGGTTTTTGTTGTTGTTTGTTTATTTAGCATTTTACTCTCTTCCAAGTGTAAAGTTGACTCTGATTAGAGTTGGACCAAATATACACATTCAATTCTGTCGAGTAAATATGACTCTATTTAGAATGGGATCAAATAGACTCAGATTTAGAGTAATATTTACACTTGGAAGAGAGTAAAATAAAGAATTGGGAAAAAAAGCAAATAAAAGTCACTCAAGAGTGGAGGAACAAACTCACGACGTTCATCTTGGGAGACAGCCAATCTACTCCCTGAGCCACGCAGCTCCTGCGGTGTGTTAGGAAGATTCCAGCTGACATGAGTGATATACTAACTCCAAGAGACCAAAAACAATGTCTTTGGTCTCGTGGAGATAAGCAAACAGTAGGAGGGAAATAGCTCAGGGGGTAGTGTGGCAGTCTCCCAAGATGAAGGTCGTGAGTTCGTTCCTCAGCCATTGAGTGATTTTTAATTTATTTTTTTTCAATTCTTTATTTTACTCTCTTCCTCGTGTAAATATTTGCCTACTTTAAAACTGAATCCATTTGGTCCCTATCTCAATAGTCAACTTTACTCTAAATAGAGTCAAATTTACTCTACAGAATTTACTGTGCAGTCTTCTTTAGAGTAAAAATTTACTCTACAAAATTTACTGTGTAGAAGCTGCACGGAGGTGGGGAATACAAGAACACAACACTTTCTGAATTCAAGGTGAAGAGAGCCAGGTTCAATGAAAACGCTACTCTCACCGTTCATTTTGTTCACCAGTAAATACCTATGTCTTGAATTATGAATTTTATTTTATTTATTTTTTTCAATAAAGAAGGGTTCAGTGAACGTGCGTAGGAAACTGCCGGGCTTCAGTACCTCCAACAATATTAAAAACCACTGGTCTTGAGATTGATCTGCTTGGTCTCGTCAGACCGCTCTACTAGATGACAACATATCGTGACTGTGTTACAGTATACGTGTTTTCTCTAGGGCCGGCAAACGCAAATACATATGGACAGATGCACACGGGAATACAGTGTGTGATGAAAGGGCACATTTTCCCAAGGTTTAGTGAAGAGTGCACTCACATGCGAAAGCCCTGCCCCCCCCCCCCCCCATCTGCGCTTCCCCTCGAATGTGTCGCTTTACCACAAACCTGGACCTCAGTGAGGTGACCCTGTTTTAATGTGTTTTGAAAAGGTCTCCGCGGTCCCGTCCATTCTTTCCGATAGGCCCTTCTCGGCTGCTTGTATGCGTGGCTAAGCTTCAGTGTGATACCGCCAGACGCGGAGAAAGTTCACATGTTGGACTACTGACATCCCTCGCACGCGCGCCTTCATTACCAAAGAACAAAAAAAAAAAAAAGCAATATCAAAAGGCAAATGGCATGCCTGAATGGACGTCAAACCGAACAGCTAAGGGCTTTAAACCTGTTTGAAAACACCCTCTGACACAGTAGACTGTGCTGGACCAGACTTTTTCAGCGGTGCTTTCACCTAATGAGGAACAAAACCAAAAAAAAAGAAAAAGTCAGCCAAATCTCCTCAGGCTGCCAACAAAGTCCACACATTCTGTCAGACATGAAAAAAGATGAAGAGGAGAAGAAAGCGCTTGCAAGTTGGTGATGGACGGCAACATACAGCGTAGCCTACAAAAGGTAGCCAAGGAATACAAAGAAGGGAAATACTCTCATTTAAGTGTCACGTGTATATTTTCACATATAGCACAGTTAGGTTATATATGTATAGTACTTTCATTCAGCGGTTCTTTAATGTATTTGGGACCCAAAATCTTGGAATCATAAAGTTAATGGTCATTTTGTGTTCTTCGTATAACTATATTCTAGTTCGTATAAATACGTTATTTAATTAATTTTTTTTTTTTTTAGTTTTTTAAAGATATGGTAGTTATTACAAAAAAAATGGCCAGCAGGTGGCAGCAGAGTATACGAGATCAGCCAGGACAATATTACAACAAGCTCTTTTTCCCATTGTTTTCAACAGGTTTGTGAATAATGATGAAACTTAGCTAAATTCTAATGCTAATTGCTGACAAATAGAACACAGACATAACTATACTTTTTTTTTCCCCTGATGAAAGAATAGACTCTAATCTTTCTTTTGCTAGGTTCTATTATTTATAGCAACAAAACAGAATATTCTGCGGACCTTGCAAAATCAGTCAAAATCCAGTAAAAGAGCGGGGAGCGAAGGGAGTTGCGTCAGTAAAAATGGCTGCGAGTCAATGAGTTAAAAGACAAAACTTTCAGTGCGCCTAATATTTTGGATAGTTATCATCTATAACCTGCTAATGAATAATACATCAAAAAAATCATTTCTGTGTTATTTTCCCATAATCTAGTTTGCATTCGATATAAGCCTTCAAAATCAAAGCTGGGAGCTTCTGCCGGCTTTTGCCAACTTTGCAGCCTCTCTCGGCATGCGTGGCGCTGCTTATTAATCTTTATTTTGCACATGAATAGGATGCCGTCGCCGCAGGACATATTGTAAGTGACTGCTGTTGATCTCGCCACCATTCTCTCTCACCGAGCTGTGAATAATAAATCGGAAAGCTGACCACAGATAACGTCTTTCCGTGAGGACGTATAGCTCGTAGCGAGCACTGTCTGCTAGAATGCTAACAAGCAGTGATTTCTTCTCCCCCCCCCCCCCCTCTCTCTCTCTTCTTAAACCTCCTTCCTGTTCTTGCTATTATTTTTGCAAAGCCGCAGAATGATCCCTTTTCTTTTGGCTCTCATACATTTATTAATAGTTTCTTTCAAAACATCTCCTCTGGATAAGATGGATAACTCAGTCCTTTTATCGCTCTCTCTCACACACACACACACGCGCGCGCGCACACACACACGCTTGACAGTGATGTGCTGTGAAATTGGAAGGGAGGGCTGGAGTGTAGTTTTGTTGCCTTTCAACACATAAATGTGGGTCACGGAATAGATTATATGCCCCCTCACCCCACACACACACACGCATGCACATGAACACACCGTGTCACTTTGACACGGATACCTTATCTACAAGAAATCCCACATCGGCAAGATTACGCACGTGAAAAGTTGCACACTATTTAAAAATAGTGATTTGGGCTTTTTCTGTGTTGAAATTTGCTCAACATAAAACAGAGAATCGCAGTTTGTGTATTTAAAGCAACCACATAGCTTAGACTGTGAGTCTGGTTGCTTAATGCTAATGTTAAATAGTGGCTATGTTGTGGTGTGATTGGACATGTGCAGGTCCAGAAACACACATAGACAAACAATATGATAGTACTCACAGTCCAATATTCTTTATCCTCTGCATTGAACAACTCATATTAGTGCCGTTACTGATTAGCTGAGAGGAGTTGAGACATCTCAATGAACCATGTATCCGTTTGTCTGTCTTATACTATCACCTCAAAACTCATAAAAACAAATGTTCTTGTTTTTGGGGGGAAGACTGGAACGGATTAATGGCATTTCCATTGATATCACTGGGAAAATATGATTTGAGATGCACACATTTTTTAGGCACTTTTTTTTTATTTTTTATCTTGGAATGAATTAAACTCATATCTCAAGAACATCACTGAAAAACGTAGTTTCCAAATGTAAGTACAACTCTTATGTTGGCACTGAGACCAAAATGATGCATACAAACTCCTTAAACGGCGTCAAAAAGTCTGTCATTTTAAGGTCATATTAAAAAACGAAGACATTTTCACATCTAACTTTGGGAATGATGTGACTTTAGGGGCACTGGCTTATTTGATGTGTATAGAACATTAAATTGAGATGAAATGAAGTGAGTGGCGCTTTGTAGTGTGGCAGGTCTGGGCTGTAGGGCCCATATCTAAAGCATCCTATAGAAAAAATAAAGCCAGACGTTGGCAGAGGCACTCCACTGTGAAGACTTGTGTATGTGTGCGCATGTTTGAAGTCAATGACAGCTTTTAGGGATTTAGAGGCGACTGGAGCCTTCTCTATTCACACTCCCACATGAAGATGAGTCGTGTGTGTGCTTATTATGTATGTGTATGTGTGAAGGTGACAAAGACGGAGAGAGTTTAATTTGCTGCTAATCTTAGCAAGCTAGTGAGTGGTGTTTGTAAAATATTAAGGTATCAGACAGCTGGCAAATAATTTGTTTATTTATTTAAACTGTCTGTTTTTATTGATTAATTTCTTTGTTCGATTGTTATTTTTTTGTGTCCCTGTTGTACTGCAGATTTTTAAGTGGTGGCTTTTTGTTTTACACTATACGGGCAACCCTGCCGTCAGTGCAGTACCATTTTGTGCCACATTCATGCCTGGCAGCACTGAGGCGTAATGGCAGAGATGCAACGTAAGTCAAAGTGAGAATTTAAGGGAGGGATGTTTCTCAGCTAAGTGTTGCTTCTCCATGTGTGCTGAAGTAGCAGTTGTTTGGTTTTGAAGTACTGTAACATTACTGCTAATTTCTGTTAGCCTGTCTATGAGGTTTTCCATTACATGTTAGCATTAGCTAGAAGACTTTTATGAGACGAAATTGCAGTATATGTTTTGGTTGAACATTGTGGTGTACATAAAATGTTTGATTCTTTTTTTTTGTCTTATATGTTAGATTCACAGTAAACTCCAACTTGGACTGACAAATAAACAGTCTCACATATCTTCACAGAAATAGAATTAGAAGAGGCGTTACAAGAAAGAATACAAAAAAACAAGTCATAACATTTCTTTACAATGATATGTTGTATGCGCTAACATTAGTTTAAACCCGACATTGTGCTTCATATTGCGTTTATGGAATGTGAATAAAGCAGCAAAATCCATCTGTTTTTAGCCATCTCAGGGAGCGGCCATTTTGCCACTTGTATGTAGGATTTGTCACTCGACCAAAAATGACAGCACAGTTGCTCAGTGCTCAGGTAATGACCAATCCCGACTCACTTGTTTTCTAAGTTTGGCCATGTGATGTTTGCGAGCTGAGCCATGATTGGTCATTTGTCGTCTTTTTGGTTGACAGCAAGTGACAAAATGGCCGCCACTTGAGATGGATGAAACAGGTGGCTTTTGCTGCTTAATTTATATCCCACAAACGGAATATTAATCAGAATGTTGTGTTTAAGTGGGGCCACATAGAACGTATTATAAGAACCTTTTTGAGTCGCATTCAATCCCAAAAACGTATTAATACGTTATTTAATACTTAATTGTCCTTGACTCCCGAAAACATATTTATACGTTTAAAAAAATAAATAAATGTTTTTAATGCAAAAGCATACAGAGGGCTTTGATGCAGCTTCTGACCTCAAGAAGTGGCATAAAGCAATGGTAGTTATTCCAAAAAATGGGCAGAAGGTGGCAGCAGAGTATAAGAGATCAGTCAGGGCCATGTTGCAACAAGTTCTTTTTCCCATTGTTTTCAACAGGTTTGTGAATATTGATTAAACTTAGCTATATTCTTATGATAATTGCTGCAAATCGGAAACAGATACAATTATACTTTTTTTCCTGATGAAAGAAGAGAATAATCTTTATTTTGGTAGGTTCTGTTTTTATAACAATATACAATATTCTGTGGTCCTTGCAAAATCAGTAAAAATCCAGTAAAACCTGGAGCGAAAGGGGGTTGCTTCAGTGAAAATGGCTGATGGTGAATTTAAATTCATATAAAAAGGGGGTTAAAAACAACATATGTTACTCGTTTAAATGCCACCAAATCCCCCCAGTCTGCGCATAAATGACAAATAAACACATTAAGAACACCCACTGTATATTTTAGAGCATTTATTATGCTGTAAATAGACAACTATATTATTAAATTAGCAAAGTAATTGCCAAAGGCAGTCGCACATTGAATGTTGCGATTACCGTCATTTAAATCAAGAGGGGTAAGCGTCTGCCCAGTTCTAATGGCCTCTAAAATGTATTATTATTATTATTATTATTGGTGAATATTGGATATGTGTCACTTGAAAAGCAAATAGAGAGTTAAAAACAAACAAACAGATGATTTAGATTTGTCCACTTGGACCTGCAATATTATACCTGTAATATTTCCTCCAGCCCTCGCGTGGAGATTACAGATGTACCTAAAGGTCCTTTATTATTTTTTCCTTCCGCAAGACTGACAAGCATTTAAGGGCTCGTCTCAAAACAGCTGCTTTAAATAGATGACAAAGCTTCTTTCTTTGCTTTGATATCATATTCGCTGTCTCCGTACGCTTTTCGCGGCCAACAATGGTTGTTGGGAGATCATTTTATGCCAAAGCGGCTGAAATAATCTCCCGCTTATTGAAAATGAGCCTCAATTTGTATTACTTGCAATAGCGCTTGAATTGCGGCAACGTTTGTACGGCGGGCGCGGAGGCCAGCAGAGGCTGCCAATCCTCTTAGTGTTTGTTTCAAGTCGGGGCAGCTCCGTTCCCACAATTCATATGTCAGGGAGGATGTTCGACACCTTGCGCGTACAATATAGCTTCTTGCCGGAGATGTCTTGCCTCTGTTTATTTCCATGTTGGCTAAGAAGCGGCATCTTTTGTTTATGTGGCGCTGACAGACAGGCGGTCCTCCCCTCTCGCCCCCTGAATACATCACCTTGGCGAGCATCAAGGGGATTAGCGTCTTCTTTCACAGGTAAAACAAGCAACATCAATGGGGTCCCGCGGAAGATTTGCGGCGCTCCCGCGCATGAACGGAGGCGGCGGCGGCTGAGGCGTTTACGTGAGGGGCCCCTTTGCGAGTTAAACACTTCAACATCAATCGATTGGCTGGGGAACACGAGGAGCCTTTTAAAAGATTCACCTCCCCCCTCCCACGGCGAAGCGGGATGAATACTCATCTTTGCGGGCTTTATTCTGGGGGGGGGGTGGGGGGTGGAGGAAAGGTGAACAAGAGGAAGTGGAGGGAAGGGGGGGAAAGTGAAGAAGGCCTCCTCCCGTTGGAGTTGAGCTCGTGGGAGGGGGGATAAAGAAATGTGGTTCTTTCGTTCTTTATATCCTCTCCACTCACTTTGCCGATTGAAAGTAAAGGTCAGTAAACAGCATCCCTATTCGTTAGCATCCAACCGACCATTAGAAGTGCCGATGCTGAAAAAAGCCTTATCAGTGTTTTGGCTTATTCCTGCTGATATCAGCTGACACCCCCCCCCCCCCCCCCCCCCACTCACTACCTCTCATCCAGCACACAAACACACCTACGGGCACAAACATTGTTATCTCTGCTATCTGGTGTTTAGCCAACTCGCAGCTAATCCGGTGTGAACCCAGTCTCTGGCTTGTGCTCAGCAGTTTGCAAACACACACACAGAGCCACAGAGTTTGGCCCCCGGAGTTGGGAACATCACGCTCCAGTAATGTGATGCCGAGGCAACGGCGTGCTACGAGTTGTGTGCCGTTAACGTAAATGTGCAGCTTAGCGCAAAGAGGGAGGGGACGTGCCGAAAAAATGGGCGAGCTTTCCTTATGTGACGAGGTTTTGACTCTCTCAACAGAACCCGCAGTGTACGTGTGAGCTCTTTCTATTGTCAAATAAATGCAAAATAGTCACAAAGTAGGTTCACTCGAGGGAGTTCTCGACAATATCCGTCTGGGACTGCTCCGCGTTGATTTGCCTCGGGAAAAAGGCGGGGGCATGCTGTACAACACTTCGAGCTGATTGGACGAAGCGGAATCGTGTGCACGTCGACCTCACTTTGGTTTCGACCAATCACGGCAAAGGATGAAAACGTCGTCACCGACATGCGACTGTTGTGACGAGCTGATATCATGGCGTTGAGTTTAAGTTGTCGGATTTGTGGGATACAAGAGACGAATTCAGCGAGAACAGAATTAATTACAGCGTCCACGCATTCGTCCGCCGGTGTCGCCATGTTTGGTTCGCCGATTCTTGTTTTCGTCACAGCTGCATATCCCGTCCCCAAATACAATGTCGCTCTGTGATTGGTCCGTATCGCTGGAAATGTATGGGATCGGTACAAGATGGATTCTCGGGAGTTTGTGAACTCACAAATACCGCGAGAATACAATCTTGCGAGCGCAAGGTTAGATCGGTCCACCAATAGTGAAAATATGTCTATAATTGACTATATATCAGTTGTAGTGACAACAAAGCAATAATGGGAAAACCTCCTCCGATTACTTTTGATGTCGACTAAGTAATGCACTGAATGTGGTGTGAATAGGTTTCAAAATAAGAGCACTAACAGGAAGTGCAGTGTTAGCTACCTTCATCATGCTAGCTTAACAGCGTTTGATTTCAAACAAAAAAAAACAAAAAACTGCCATGTTATGTGTAAAATGTCTTAATTAAACAAATAATCATGATTATTTTAATTGATATTTAAATCACGATTATTAAAAACGTCATATTTATTCAATTTCCAAAACTCAACTTGAGCTTGTATTGGACGGGTATTAGGTTGCGCTCGGGCAAATTGTCCAGTGAGCGTGTGTCTGCAGTATCACCATGACAAGGACAAATTCAACTTTTTTAAGGTAACGAGCTTGCCAGATCTATTTCTGGTCTGAATCAGCGGATTTTCTTCTCACCTGCAATGACTCCACACCGGGTGACATAACACATAAGCAGCTTGTTTTGCCACAAGCCGGCAAGCGCTGCGGCGTTGGCTGCACACACATCTGAAGAGTTACCTGAGGTGATTGGTCGATTTCAATTAAAAGTCTTGCTGAATTGTCGTTTGTTTGAGGCAGATTTGCTTGGCGCACTAAAGCTGTTTTGTGTGTGTTTTTTTTTTTTTTTTTTTTTCAAGAATTGACTTCTTTCCTGCAGGCGCTTTTTGCACAAATATGTCCTGAAGTGTTGTAGCGGTTGCATTTTCAAAGATTGCGTGACTCATTAGTGTGTGCAGGGCAGAGCTGACCTGTTGATGGGTCCCCCCCCCCTCCCCCTCCCCCCACCTCCGTACGCTGTGCAGTTTTCATTCTCCCTGTCTCGGCGTTTTCTCAGGAGGCCCGCTTAGATAAGGCTCCTTGGGTTAGGAAAGCAACACACAGCCTGGGGGAGACCGAGGCAGGAAAAAAAAAGGCGAAAAAGAAAATGTGAGGCAGCGAACACACAGACATACCGTACTGTTTGTGTACGTGCGGGTGCGAACTCAAACAGCCCTTATTTCTGTCTTCCGTCTCATCCTCCCTCTTCCCGTCTCTTCTCGAAAAATCCCTGCTAGGCTTCAACAACATTACTAAATCATTATTATTTTTGTTTTCCTTTTAGGACTGGTCAGTCCAGGCCAGTTTCAGCTGGTCCGATATGAGTGCACTTATTTTAATGTGACAATTACCATTAAACAAGCTTAGGCTGCTTGCCAAATCTGTGTTTTTACTGCACATACTGTAGAGCTCCCCGCACTGACTCAGTGTTGTATAACAAACAAATCTGCGCACTCTCTCGCCGCTTTCTGTTGAGAGAGGCTCACGTAACCAACTGCAGCTGGTGCATAGATTGATCTTGTTTTCACATGACGGTTGTTAAATACGTTTTTTTTTTTTTTTTTTAAATATAATCAAATCGAGTGTACTGATTGATTTGTTTTGCAAATTAGCCCTGCTGTGAATTGTGAAGATCTGCAAGTTAATTGACGTCCACCCAAAAAAGGTGAAGGTAATTGCCTATAAGATGCCACAATGCTTTAATTGTATTCGACAAGGTTATGGCCCAACTAAAAGTTCCTCACTTCAACATACATCCTTTGCGCCGAGATGCCACAACATGGCGCCAAAGCACTACTTCAGTCAGTATTAATTAAACAATCATTTATTCTACCAAAATGTTTTGCAAAATTCGTTTTTCTATTGTTTGAGGACATTTTAATTGACAGAGTCCCAGATGTAACGGCATATCAATGTTCTGCCCTTTTCACACTGCACTCACTGAGTGGGAAAGTGTGGCAACGTGAAATGACCGGTTTCCAGCATGTCCATATTTGAAAGTCATGACATAGCAAGCTACCAGGAAGTGGTATATCTTTCATTGCTGCAAAGAAAAGCCCTGATTTTGCTCTATTTTAGAATGACCAAGACACGAGCAACAAAGAAAAACTATTGCAGTATTTCGGTAGAAACTTGGATTGTTTAGTCATGCCGCTACTCATAAATACATTTGCCATAATAATAAAAATATACTATCTCCGTGCCACCATCCACGCTCCATTTCGTGGTTCCTGCCCCTCGCCACATACATACTCTAAAAACAGTTGGGTCAAAACTAACCCAATTATGGATAAAAAATGGACCGATCCATTTTATGGGTCAATTTGACCCAACTTTCTAGGTTGTTTAAAGTTTTAAGTAAAGGATCTGACCAATATTTAGGAGTTGCTTTACACTAAAAGACCAATTTCTTGACTCAAAGTAGAGGATCACTCCATTTTTTATAACCCATTGTTGGGTTATTTTTGACCCAAATGTTCTTAGAAGGATGGCACACTGAGCCCTGCTAAATGCAGTGTGAAAAGGGCTTTGTCGTTCACATCGTATTTTGTGGTTTTGTTTTGGCTGCGTACAAGATGAAGGGCGATGGGCACATTTTTAATCTGTGGCATATCATCATTCTACTCCACAATTGCAATAGTGAAAATAAAATGCATTCATTACTAGTTTCAACTGAATATACCTTTCTTTTCTTTCTTTTACTATATTCCTTAGAATGTCTGATTGGAATAATAATACCCCCCCCCCCCCCCCCCCCTACACACACACACACACACACATACACATATACTGGGCATCCGCCTCTCTAAGAACACAAAAGTACCCCCCCCCCCCCCCCCACGCACACTCCCCACCATCCCTCCACCCTTGTCATCGCAGCGGCGCTGCTACATCGCGGCCTCAAGATGTGCCCGACACTCAGACGCTAATCAATGCAATGCACCCTGGGCATTGCTATGGAATGACCTGTGCGTGGCGGCGCTGTCACATCCACACACACGCACACGCACGCAAACACACCTCCTTAGACAACTGAATGATTACGCATCATAACACTGCTGAAATGCCCCATGGGTTGACACTGGCTGTCCGCTCGAATCATGGTCTCCTCTCTTAGCCCAGTCGTTTGTGTGTGTGTGTGTGTATTTGTCTGCTCCCAATTGTTTACATGCTCTGAGTTCATCTAGATATTGCTGTTATCCCGTAACCCTCACAGCGACGTCATTTGTCACTATTTGTAACATGTGAAGTGCAGACGAAAAGCTGAAGGCAAAGGGGAGGGGAGGAAAAAGTCTGTCATGTATTTTCAGTTTGTGGGGTTTTTTTTCTAGATAGACAGTAGGCAGAATTAGGATTAAAACACATTTTTATGTCTTGAACAAATTTTTCACATTGGGCTGCTGACAAAAAGTACCACAGCTCCCCAATGAGTGTTAAAAGTGAAAGCAAATTTTGAACATAGTGACCAACAGATGTATATAGATACATTAAATAACACATTACAAGCATATTCGGATTTTGTTGAGACTGGAACACATTAATGGAATTTCAATTCATTTCAATGAGGAAGGATGATTTGCAATAATTTACACAGAAACCAGTTCCAGCATTTACTCCATGTTTGCTTTTCCAGGCTCCAAAACTCATTTCTCTCAACAGCCTGACAAAACAGTCCACTCTTGATCTGCCTTCAGTTAAAACCTTCAACCGCTCCTTCCTTGCTCAGCTGTACATCCCAATGAATGTCTTTGAACCCGGGGCCCTTCAGTTCCATGCCCACATTCTAAACTGCTCCACCAAAGTTCTCCTATGTGGAAAACTCCACTGGCAGACTTTTGGCCTTGATAATATGTCGCGGTTGAGAATGCAAATAAAGCCTCAGCAAACAAGCCTCAAATATCCTAACAAACTCTTCTTCTCAAAGTCCTGCAGAGGAGATCAAGCTGGTCCCGATCCAACAGTATCCCTCGTGGCCTCAGTAGTGTTGAAACGCTTCATCAAAGATCCGTGCAGCAAACCACACTGTTGTTTGAGATGGCAGGAGCTCGGCATGAAAGGGTCTGGGGGTTTTACGGCAACTACTAGTTTGGGCGTCATCGGAGAAGGAGGATTCCGATGACAAAAAGACGTGAGATGTACCCTGTTGTGACGCTGGAGCCATTTTCAGTTGGGGAATCGTGCATGCATGCATATAGGATGTGTGCTTATGTTAGATATTTGCCAGATGGTCGTTGACAGATGCACTCAGTCTATTTTGGGAGATGGGAAGGGAAATGGTCTGACTTGGCAACTCTTCGAATGTATATCGCAAGCAGTGTACATGCAGGGAAGCAAACTGTCTGGCACACGTTGAGTGTGGTGACCCACTTTTCTTTGCATCTGGACCTGATCACTCCCTTCCAAAGCCAACATATACATTGTCGTCTCTATCTGTCTCAATCGGCACACGACTTTGAAAATTTGACTGCGCCAGTCCAGAGTTTCAACCATAATCAAGCAGCAGGAAACGCACCACCGTCGTCTGTATGCTTAAGTAAATAGACGACAGCGTTGAATGTTTTTTTTTGAAAAGCAGCAACGGATGCATTACACGTTGGGCATACCGTCAAACGAGAGCTCACTTGGTCCAGTTACAAAAGGAACGGCACCATTTTGAGAAGATTTCATTTTGCAACCTCTTTGTGTAAATGCAGAGACAAGCGCTCGCACAGCTGCAATAAAGTAATTGGGATCTAGGGGTGTAACAAAAACCGGTCTGAACCGGAAAATAATTTTTTGATTTAAAAGGATTGAATCGAACCGGGTCAAATCGTTCCTCTTTGAAGTATATCGAGATATGTATTGAATATTGGAGCGATATATTGAAGGAAATGTACATTTACTGACAAGTTATTGCGCCATACCCTCTCGTATTATATCGAACCGAATCGAATCATTCCACTTTCAAATGGAACCGCTCTTGAATCGTTTTGCACCCTGAGTATCAAAACCGTATCGAATCGCCTTTTTTTGAAGAGATGCACACACCTCGGGCTTATTACCGCTAACTCTCTGAAACCATTTACCGTGTGTTCCTAAATTATTGGCGTAATTAAGATGGCGGACAGATTTGTGTTGTATCTGGGAATTGTAAGCCGTCTGAATGTCCATTTTAGTCCTCGATTTTTTTCTTTGGTATTTCACCCAAGCAGCAGTATTTCTCAGCTTCCATACACAAATTTCTAGTTTCCTTGAAAGGGAAATATCTTAGCTTATAATCGGGCGAGCAGTGAGAAACAGCTCGCCGCAAACGTATCCATTTATTTCACGTATTACTGCCAAAGTTGTTTAACACGATCTTTAGGCCAGACGTCAGCAGCACATAAGCTTTTTACTCCGTTAGAAGCTGTCATTTAAGTGACAGGTGCAATTTGGAAGTCTCGCAAGTGTGACTGACTAGCAAAGGTAAAAGGATTTGGTTTTATCTCCTGTGATCTGTTCAATCTCAGCAAAACACTTGGTCTAATATGTCTGCAGCCTCGACACGGGGGTCCGTCCTCTGCAGATGAACCGAGAGGTCGAGCGGCTCGCAATAAATCAGGAGGGCTTTAGAGGAGAAAACTAAATTAACCCTGTGCGGCTCGGGCGACCTTCCATTTTTCCCAATCTCTGTGTCAGTTGCTGACCCCTACCAGGATACGTTGACCCCAGGGTAGATTTGACCAAACCTTCTAATATGCTCTGCCTCTTTTCTTACTCCCCCCGGGTTTACTGATGTTCACCTCGGGATAAAGGAGACATTGTTAGTGTGACTGAGCTGTGTTGCATTAGAGACTGACTTGCGCTGCCGCACGGCGTCCCTGGAGAGCCGCGCTCCCGTTAGTCTGATCCGTCTGCCTCGCTATTGGAATTGATCCTCGTTTAGTGTTGTTGGGGAGTAATGATCACACGCGGCGAGGACGACGCACCGCAGGAATGAACGCGGCTATTCTGAGCACGCGCGCGCATGTCCTCGTGACGGCTGGAACACAAACTGTTCCCTTTCTGCCGCACTGCAGAGCTTCTCGCTCTGAAAGCAGAAAAAAAGTGCAAGCGGCGGACAACCGACTCCCTGCGCCAACCTTCCTCCTCTGCCTCCTTCGATTGTTTTTTTTTTTTTTTTTAAATGCAGACGGATAAGTCGGCATGCCGGAGACGACGAATCCTCCTACAGTGAGAGACGATTCGGGGTGGTATGATGCCGATCATACGAAATTGACGGGGGAGGGAGGGAGGATGAGCGAGGGAGGGGGGGGGGGAGGCATGTAAGGTGAGGACTGAACGGAATCAATTCAAAAGGGGATTTAAGGTTATATATTTTGCAACGCTCGCTTCTTGTCTTGCAGTTAATTTGATCACCCTCGCAAATCTCTGCGTCCTCGTCGTCATTCTCTCTCTCGCTCTCTCTCTCTCTCTCTCTCTCTCCCTCTCTCGTCGCCGTCCCTCACTCTCTTCCGCTCTTTGCTCGTCTGGCGGAGGCTGATGTAGGTCAGTGCGTCTGGAGCCTGTCTGGAGCTGCAGAGGGGTCTCCGAGCTCCGCGGCTGAGCCTCATCGACCCCCGCTAGCGGCTGGGCGAGCTGAGGACACCGCTCGCTCCCTGGGCTACGTGAGGACAGACGCGCCATTCCCCTGACCTGACTTGCCCGGAGGATGCTATGCTTGTAAAAGGGGAGGAGGAGGAGGAGGAGGAGGGAGACGGGGGGGTGCAAGGTTATATCGGGGTTGTCTGTATATTCCAAAGCTTAGTCAGCGTATGTCGTTTGCATGTGGATCTGAATTTTCAAAAAAGAAAGGACTAGACAAAAGGTAAAAAATTCAGCGAGGGAGATTAAGCGATGCAGTCCTTGCTGATATGCAGCAATATAATTTCTTTTTTTTTGGGGGGGGGGGGGGGTCATGCAGTCATCCCCCCTCCTCCTGTACATTCTGTCAGCATCTTTCTTCCCTCAGTGCCTAACTTCTTCCTGATTCCCTGTCTCTTCCCAGACATCGATTCTCCGCCAAAATCAAAGCGACCCCACAAATTCTTCGCTCCGATCCGTCCCGAACAGGCGAAAACGAAATAACTCTTCTCTTCTGTTTTGATGTTACATCCATCCGTATGCTACTCCATGCAGCTTTTGTTCCAGCCGGATCCAACTCCAAGCAAGTGTCTTCTCTCCAAGCGATCGAAAGTATCCGTAGTGCATCCGTCCATCGTATGTCGACCGTCCCCCTCGATGCAAGCGACCGCGTCGGTCTCGAAAATTTGCGAAAGAACAAAATGCGGCGTTGACGACTCGTGCATGCACCGAAATCGCTCTCCTTCCTTTCCCCCCTCCTTCGTCTGTGCTCCCACTCCGTGCTCCTTCCCAGTCCTCTGGCTTTTTATACAATGCAAAAAAGATTGTTGTATCGGAGTGTCTGAAAGTGCTGTGAGACTGCTGGAGTGGATGGTTGTGCGTCAGTATGTGTGTGCGTGTGTGTGTGTGTGTGTCTGCCCTCCTGATTTGACTCTGGCAGTCTGGTACTTCACTGACTCTGCCTTGCCTTGCGTTGAGGGTGAGTTTGTGCGTCGCTTTGCGTATGTGCGCATACGGGCAAGTTTTATGGGTGTGACCGTGGCAGTCAACCGACTGGACTCGCTGGACTTATTTTTGCCACTTTTGACGTACGGTAATAGAAATTTTAGAGCCTACCAATATCGCCTCCCACTTTGTTACTAACAAAAGACTTTATTGAACATTTGAACCCACAGAGGATATCAGAAGTGAACAGACCACTATTGTCACTTTTTTCTGAGGACTTGTGAGTTAATCATTACTTTTCCCCCGTAAAGGAATATGAAGTCAGTTGAGAAAAAAAAAACAGATCAGGTAGGGAGGGGTTAGCACAGGGGTGGGCACACTCGGTCCTCGAGGGCCGGAGTCCTGCAGGTTTTGGACGATTCCCTTCTCTAACACAGCTGATATATGATCAGCAAATCAGCAAGCTCTGCATAAGCTTGCTAACGATCCTGTTGATTGGGTTCAGCTGCGTTGCAGCAGGGAAACCTCCAAAACCTGCAGGACGCCGGCCCTTGAGGACCGAGTTTGCCCACCACTGGGTTAGCACATCTGACTCACAGTCCAGCGACCCCCCTATGCTGTCATGGCTTTTCTCCGGGTACACAGATCTTAGGTTCATTTGAAGACTCAAAATCATCCATAGGTGAGAATGTTAAGGGAAAGGTTCGTTGTCTCAATATGTCTTGCGATTTGCTGACAATCAGTCTAGGGGCTGGTGTAGGCAAACTCGGTCCTCGAGGGCCGGACTCCTGCAGGTTTTGGAGGGACTCCCTCTTCCAACAAAAGCTGATTCCAATCAACAGGATCGCGATCAGCTTATGCAGAGCTTGCTGATGATCTGATTGTTTATCAGCTGTGTTGGAGAAGAGAAACATCCAAAGCCTGCAGGACTCAGGCCCTCGAGGACCGAGTGTGCCCAGCCCTGGACTCTAGGGTTTTACCACAACTCTCACCCAAAGTCAACTAGGATAGGATCTAGCTCACCTGCGACCCTAGTGAGGACTAATGCAGTCAAAGATGGATGGTCAATGAAAAATGCCTTCTTTCGGACAATTTGAGGCTTGCTAAACGTGGCACTCCTCGCCTCTGAAATAGGATTCTGGTCTGAACTGTAAGATTAGGCCTCTTTGGCACACGTAATTAGATAGGTGACTTGAGCTAGGCCATTATATCATGAAATATATAATCACTGTGCCCTTTTTACTTGCCTATACTTTGGCACAGTTATTATGAGAATCCAGTTAAGACCGTGGATTCGCACGTTGTTACGTGGGCGGGGCGAAGTCGCCTGGCTGATGCGAAAGCGGCTATTTTGGCCAGGGCGGACCTTCTTCCACATCTGGCAGAAAAAGGATCCACTGTCATTTGTTCCATCTTTCTCATAAAGATAAACAGACAGGCAAAGGTTTCCATATAACTTTACAGAACTCAGATATTCTTTTAATTTTGAGTCATTTTAAAGGTGAAAGTCCTTTCAGCAGAACAAAGTCCTAAAGCCCCAATTCCATCTGAGGAAAAACGAGACTTAGGGCTGCATGAGGCGACCACTAACATGCTTCTACCTGTCTCAATTCTCCCCCAAATCATTTGGGAAATATGTTGTGGTCTGATAAAAACCAAGGGTGATCTTTTTGACCACTTCCAATGAGATGCTTAGTATTCCTTTTATTTCCTTATTTGCGCCCTTTTCCGAATTCTAATTTGCATAAC
Source organism: Leptonotus elevatus (assembly GCF_054856555.1). Classification (NCBI taxonomy): domain Eukaryota; kingdom Metazoa; phylum Chordata; class Actinopteri; order Syngnathiformes; family Syngnathidae; genus Leptonotus; species Leptonotus elevatus. The sequence goes on from NC_141257.1 coordinate 7,290,611, forward strand.
GTATTTGCATAATATTAGGTCAAACTAGTTCAACTTGTACAAGCACACACACTCAACAAAACCACACCACGCTGTAATAAAAGCAAGGCCAAATGTAAGAAAAACTCCAAAGAAAAGCTTTTTGGTCCAGTATGGCCCAATGTAAAAAGAAAAAGTTAGTATTATGTAAGGGCTGACAGCATTAGGTGGGTGCAATGGAGCGATAGCCACCTGCACCGTCTGACACATCCACACAAAAACACTCAAGGGACAAAGTGACCCAAGCATGAGTCACAAAGAGAAAAAACGTGCGCGTATGCAAATCTCTGCTTAGTCTTCACTTTCTCTATTTGACTGCAAGGGTGGATGGGACTTCCCGCTGGTTTATAAAACTTCCAATCCTTGGCAAGTCTCCAATTCTGGACGCAATCTCACACACACACACACACGCACACACGTACGGGCACATTTACACTCGGAGGCGTGCGCACAAAGGCCTCATTGTGTTTGACCCACAGATGACGAGCAGGCAGGTCAAACTGGCGCGTCATTCCGAGGCAGCTGGAAAGGGCGGCGAGAGCGTTGTAATGAATACCTCCGTTTGACTGCACCGGGAGAAAGGCGCACTTTACCCTCGCTCGCGTTGTCTTTCTGAGCCAATCGGCCACAGGCTTCGGGATCATAAATCTGTCTGTGGAGAAACGGGGTTACACACACACACACACACACACACACACACACACACACACACACACACACAGTCACGTGCCTGCATCTGGCTCTAGGGCTATACACTAACTTACAGCTCTAAAGATTTTATTATGAAGTTCTAAAGTATGGATGTTTCTAACTAACTGTTGTTTAAAAAAAACAAAAAAAAAAAAAAAAAACTTTAATAGACATTAATGAGCAACTGTGATGTCATTTTCAGTCAACAAGTAACAAAATGGCTGCCCCCTGAGATGGATAAAAAAAACGGGTACATTTTACTGCTTTATTCATATTCCGCAAACACAATATTAATTAGAACACCTGAGATAGTCTTGTTTCTAATATCTGCCAAACACAAACGTTTAGCCGTATTGGGATTCCGGGCGAATATTCATGATGAACCTGAAAGGCACTAGAACCGGAACAGTTCAAGTTAATTTGACTTTTTTTTTAAACTCTGCAATGCACATGGTAAACTGTTCAAAAATGGGGCCAGCGTCCAAATGTGAAATTTGTAAGCAAATTTTGTGAAAATGCCCAAAACAAGCACATGACTTATGCCCATTTCCATTTGTTATTATTTTTGCGAATATGGAAATTTGAGGCGACTGCGCCATGAGACATTTAGCCGACTGCAGGCCAAGTTCAAATGGATCTTTGTCATCTTTAGCCGTCAATGGCAATGAATGACTTCAATACATTTTACAAATAACACCAAAACATTGTCCTGTTTTTTGGGAGGTTGTACTTGTTCTAAAAAAAAAAAAAAAAAACTTTGACAACTCCTGATTTAAATGAATCCTGGAATTTCACCACAAAAGCCCAATAAATGTCCCTGTTTGTAAGCAGTGTTTGTGATAAATGCATGCAAAAATGATTTGTCACGTATAAGTGGTTGCGTTCTGCTGAGCCTAACAAGTAAATAGTTCTTGTAAAAGAACAAATAAGTCATTCAAAATCCTTATCCCAAAATGTCCTCTTACTTAATACCCAGAAGCATAAGACGACAACACCAGTCTCAGAAAAGCACCCACAACAGCTTTTAATACCAGCATGCACCGCAACCAGCACCGCACGCTCCTTTTTTTTATTTTTTTTATGAAGTCATTGTTGAAGTCTCCTTCTCCCGCTGCACTCTCTCATCATGACACTATCCCCGCAGGCGTCAACACCAGCCCAGACAAAGTGTTGCTGTATTTGGGGGTAAACACACGGATCCTGCGGCGGTGAAGATGGCGCGGCGATAGGCCAGCGCGACGGCGTTTCACATCGTGCCGCCCGAGCGGGGACGTCTGCCGGTGACATAGTGGAAACTCCCCTGGCAGCTGCGGCTCACGCAGCCAGATAAGATTGCAGGTAGACCCGCTTTACCTGTTGGAGCACACATGTGGGCTATTAGAAAAGTGGGTCACACATATTGGTGGCAGGTGAGTGCTTGTAATGTTTGGATTGAAGAATGAGCTCATTATTATTCGTATTGTTAGTCTAAAAACACATTGGCCCAAGTCATTTTTTTAATTAATGTCACGATATCAATAAATATACGAATGAGCTTGCTATTTTTTTTCTTTCGTGTCCGTGTGCAACTAGATTATTATTATTTTTTTCTTGTTTTCCAAAAATCCCCAAAATAACTTGGGCAATTATGCTATTAGGCTAACGAGCACAAATGCTATAAGAAGCGCGCATACTTTTTCAAATAAACTGTCGCACAGTGGTTTATGTTGGGGGCTCCAGACCCAAATAGATAACATCTGAGTAATTCACGCCCACCCAAAAAGTTTTATAATTGCTAATAGATGTTGTGAGATGACAGCAAAGCACTGCTTTTGTCTAAATGAAGCTTCTCAACTCTGTTAGCTCCAAGATTCCACATGCACAGGAGGTGTGTTTTTCAGCAAATGAAATATTCAAAATTTGCAAGGATTCACTGTAATGAAGTTATGATTATGAACGGGGAAAAAAACTAATTCTACACTGTCAAAAATAACCCTATGGGTCAAAAATCGGCCAATCCTTTACTTGGGTCTATTTGACCCAAGTTTGGGTCAAGAAATGGAACTGATAAATATTCGCTTGATCCTTTACTTGGGTAAAAAAAATTGGGTCATTTTGTTTAAAACAACCCAAAAATTTGGGTCAAATTGACCCATAAAGTCGATCGGTCCATTTTTTTAAATTTATTTATCCATAATTGAGTTACTTTTGACCCAACTGTTTTTAGTGTCCAAATTTAAAATTTTCCATATACACAAATGGTTGTTTGTTATATGAGCCCTGTGATTGGCTGGCAACCAGTCTAGGGTGTGCGCCTCTGGGATTGGCCAGCTCACGATCCAATCAATGGCAAGCGCTGTTGAAAAAGGATAGATAAAGATCAAATGTTACAAGAATCAAATTACAATAAGGTGGATATATTTTATCAATAAAGTTGTAGTTTTATGTGAAAATCCATTCTTCCATTTTCCACCATGACTTAATTCTTCTAAAATAACTTTGAAAAACACTAACATGATGTTAACAGACACTGTTTAGTAAAATACTAAAAACATGCATATGCTTATAAATGCATTTATTTTGCAAGGCAATGGCACCAAGTTCCTGCACATCCCAGTCAACCACCGCTGAGCATGACATCATCTCTGTTTTTAATGACAAGCAGCTCTGCATATACAGAACTACTGTACACGCACACACATTCTTGCACGGCGTACACACTCCATCAGCTCCCGTTGGCTCTAGCCTGACATCTAGCGACACCGACTGTAATGCGATCCTACATGACATGAACATGTGAACAGAATGGAGCTGGAGGGCTGAGATGGGTGAACACAATCGCTGTTTTTATTTCTTTAATGTGCTCGTTAGATGCGCCTAAACATCATGTTTTGGTGTTCTCGACTATACGGATTAAAGCAATTCAAAGTGTAAACACAGATTCTTGTTTACAGTGATGTTATGTTACGTGAGAGGCTGTGATGCATAATAGAGGCTGTGAATGTGTTGGTGGGTTGGTCTCCCCCTCCATCACACTTTTCATTGCCTCACTATTGCACATTTTTATTTGAGGGGGGGGGGGGGGGGGGGAAGCCCGCTGAGCTTCAATAAATACACTAAGTTTGTCTCCCTTCTACAGTCTGACAGGAATGAGGTCAGACACACCGATCCTCATTGCACGTTATTATTATTATTATTGCCCGTGTTCTTTTTTTCGCCCAGCCAATCCGAGGGCGAGAGGCGTGGCCCGAGTGAATAAGCGGAGGATGGCGACAGGCGCCGATTGGCCGCCGCGCCTCGCCGAGAAGCGATAAAAGCGCGCGGCGCTCCTTGTTGTGTTTACAGTAACGTTGACAGAACGCGCAGGAAAACGGGGAGACTATGAGAAAGCGCAGCTGCTCCATTCAACCACATGGTTCCTCAACCGCACACACAAGCCGCGCTGCTGACGTCCACTTGAGGGACTTGCACTGGTGCCGTCCACAGCGACGCGTCCTCAGTCCAGCGGGTCGAGTTTTCAGCCGCACGGGCAGTTGAAAAGTTGACTTCGCCTCGTTTTTCTCTCTCCGTTTTTTTTTTTAGTCAATTGAGCCCAAAAGGGTTCCGAGCTGAGACTGAAGAGAGACTTGGGAACTTTTTTTGTTGTTGTTGTTGCCGTCGCGAGGCTCTAGTTTTTATCAAGCGGTGTGATAGGAACAAGCGGTGGTCTTTTTACGCACTTTCGAGTAAGGATGGTGCAGCAGCAGCAGCAGCAGCACATGAGCGCTCACGCTCTTTCCCCAGCCGGCGACTCCACGGACAGCGGAGAGATGGACCTGGAGATGGACGCGTCTCCCGCCCCGGTCGAGCGGAGCGACCTGGCCTGGTGCAAAACCCCCACGGGCCACATCAAGAGACCCATGAACGCCTTCATGGTGTGGTCGCAGATCGAAAGGAGAAAGATCATGGAGCAGTCTCCGGACATGCACAACGCGGAGATCTCCAAGCGGCTGGGCAAGCGGTGGAAGCTGCTCAAAGACGCCGATAAGATCCCCTTCATCCGGGAGGCGGAGCGGCTGCGGCTCAAGCACATGGCCGACTACCCCGACTACAAGTACCGGCCCAGGAAGAAGGTCAAATCCGCCGGCGGCGGGGCGAGCAAGCAGCAGGCGGATCGCGGGGAGAAGAGCTCGGAGCGCAGCAAAGCCAAGAGAAGCCCCGCGGCCAAAGCGGCGAGCCGGGCGCACAAGCACGCAGCCGGCAAGTCCACCAGCAGCCCCCCGAGTCTGGACGGCGCGTCCCCCAGTGGCGACCACCAGACCCTCTTCAAATCCAGGTCAGTGTCTGGGGCCAGACAGATCCCCGACAAGCGCACCGCGGGAGAGGCGAGGCGCAGCTTCACCTTCGCGGGGGCAGGGAGCCTCGAGAGCGGACCTCCCTCCGTGGGAGTCCCGGCCAGTCCCACCCTGAGCAGCTCGGCCGAGTCCAACGACCCGCTGAGCTTGTACGAGGAGCAGAGCCCCGGGGGCAGCGAGTCGTCCCCCACCGCGCGCCTCAGGTACTCCCGCGCGTCCTCCCCCACGCCTTCCGCCTCGCACTCTTCGTCCGTCTCCTCATCCTCATCGGATGAGGAGTTTGAAGACGAGCGGATCGACTTGAACCCGAGCCCCGGTTACGAGAGCATGTCTCTGGGCGGCATGGGCTTCTCCGACGCCGAGCTGGACCGGGACTTGGACTGGAGTTTCGGGGAGTGCGGCGCCGGCTCCCACTTCGACTTCCCAGACTACTGCACCCGGGAGGTGAGCGAGATGATCTCAGGAGACTGGCTGGAGTCCACCATCTCCAACCTGGTGTTCACCTACTGAAACCTGCAGCCGAGCCGAGGAGAACCGCGACGAAACCCTCCCGAGTTTTTGAACTCTTTGACCCCCTCTCGTCCCTCCCGGAGCCATTTTGACGGAATCGAGTGGAAAGAGGAGACGGTGCGTGTGCGCGCTACTCACAGACGGGAGCGCGCAAGCGCGGGGGGGAGAACAAAAAATGCTTAGTTTGCATTTGGACACAGAGGAGGAGTGAATGTAAGCAGAAAGAAGTGAAAGTGACTTCTAAATTCATCCCCAAGAGGATGAGAAGGACAATAAACTGAACATTAGCGTTCGGGGGAAAGAGACACTTCAGGTGGTGTTGTTTTTTTTGTCCCTCCCCCCCCTTGAAAAAGTAGTTCCAGTATCAACACGCATGCTCTCCTGAATGAGGAGGATTTAGCTGTTGTTAAATGTTCATTGCTGCGTAATGACGCAACGCGTAAGACCTTCGGTTGGACACAATTCACGATCACCAGCTTCTCTTTCAACGGCAGGACTTTAAAAAAAAAAACAAATCAGACTCCAGAAAACCTTTCTCAGCTTTCTTACAACACTCAGTGCACAATTCAGGACCAACGCCCCCCTCCCCTCCCCTCACCCATCCCAGTCTGCATCCTTTCTGCCTAGTGCTTCAAGTTTCTAGTTCCTCTGTGTCAAGATGACTTTTTTATATTGATGTATTTATACCGGCCAAATTTTTTTATACATAGAAGTATTGTTCTCGTACAGGTCTCGTTTGTGTGTGTGCGTGCGTGCGTGTGTGTGTGTGCACATACACTTGTCTGTATCCAGCGCGGAAGGGCTAGAAGTGTCTCTTATTTAAAAGTGTGTGACCTCTCTCACTTTTTGAGTGCGTCATGATTTTTTTACTTGTATTTTTGTACAAAATCTATGGAAAGTCAAAGGGGGGGGGGCTGCGATGGAGGGGAGGGGCTGCGAATGGGTAGCCTCCAACATTTTTTGTTTGTTTGGATCTACATTTCCAGAAAAAAAAAAAAGGGGGGCTGGGCGGGCTGGGTTGGCACAATCTGACCTCACACCGTGTTTACAGTATTTACCCACATGCTTCTTAATGGCACAGTGACTCCAGTTTCACCAGCCAAGTCAACAAAACACCACTGGAGGCTCCCATGCTGAGTGGTGACTGTCTTACTCCAGTACACATCTTAAACTTGTAAGGACTGAAAGATCCCAGCGTGTCACTGTTTAGATAGAGCTAATACCTCTGTGTGCTTTTCTTCTCATTCTTCTTCTTGTTTCATATCTTTGCCAGATAAGTTTTATTTGAACCACTGGATGGAATTTTGAATTTCACTCTCATTCCACTTTGCCTAGACTTTGGAGGGAAGACGGTGTATGAAGTGCTTCATCTGTTCTCGCGCAAACCGCATCCAAAATAGTATTTAACATTTCTGTACCTGTTGGCTAAGTATAGCAAAAGGCTAATTGTTTTTCCTATATTATGGCATGGCAAAATAGCATTTGTATTTCAGATTCAGGTATATGTAGCTATAGCTGTTGTGTTTAAGATTTTTAAAAGAATAATAACATGAAGATATTTATGTAAACTGACTGTACTATAAGCAAAGATTGTGTGTTTTTATGTATGATGATCAACGACAGGCACTAGGACAGCCATCCTTGGACACGTTGGAGATGATTGTGGGTCCGAGAGTTTCTCTTTTTTCCGAGACATTTTTCTATTTTTGTTTCGTTTTTTTTTTTTCATTTGTGCAATATGCTGTGTATGACCATGTTGTGTCCAATCATGCCAATATTGTTTTGTTGTTTATTACAAGAAAAAAAAACAGCCAATGTTTTGGGTCAATCACTGCCTCTCAGACCTCTGTACAGATTGTTGTTTTTATTTGTATTTTTTTTCCTCGGTGAAGGAAATAAAATCAGCTGGAACTGAAAAGTGCAACATGCCTGCTCTTGTATTTTTTTAAGCCACATCACAACAAATGTGAGGAATGGGTCCTTTATATATATTAAAAAAATAAAATCATATGACAGAGGTATATTTTGACATAATACAGCCATCTAACATCTTTGAGTCAAAATATCTGAATGGTCGATGCAGACGGTGAAGTTAGCTCTCTCTGCGAGGCTCTCGCGACTCAATACAGGGTTCCTAGCTTAAAACACACAAAGTCAATAAAATACCAGAAGTTGCCAGTAAAAGTGGCAACGTAAAATGGCTGCCCTCTGGCCACAAGGGTCCTATTGACAGTCTGTTCATATATAAAGTCCGTGGTGCCCTCGGTGTGAGTGTGACTACCAGGGCTGGACTAGCCATCTGGCGTATAGGACAGATGCCCGGTGGGTCGGCGTCTTTTGGAGCCGATGCAGTACTTTTTAAAACGGGGCAGCAAACTGAACCAACATTTGTGGCAGAACTATGCCGGGTCGGGCTGGGCCAGCGGCCTTAAGTCAAAATGCCAGGGCCGATTAAAAAAAAAAATATATATATATATATTCTGGTGCCAGCCCAGCCCTGTTGACTACGCATGCGCGTTTGCTGCGCTGGGCCGTATCAGACTTTGAATCAATAGCCGGCCGGCAAATCGATAGGAGTGGTCTCATTCACCCTCTCCCGTCTCGTACTACACGTGCAGAAAACGTGGCTGCCATGGTAACACTGTCCTCTCGGGACCAGCGTGCCATTGTGTGTGTGTGTGTGTGTGTGTGTGTAATAAGGGACACAGACTGATCCATGGGTGGGGGGTGGGGGCAGGCAGACATTTCTGCAAGGCATGACTGGAATAAAGGAGGAGAATGAGGTGAGTGTGTGCACAGAGGGAGGGGTGGGGGGTGGGGGGCAGAGGGTGTTTGTCTGTCCTGGTGCTCGTGCCGGAGACTGCTCCCAAATCCAATTAATTCCTTCTGGATGCATTCATTTGTCTGCTACATATGATGAGAAACCGAGAGAAAGACACCCCTAAGGTGCAGTATTTAGTGTGTATCAATTTACGCCCTGTTCCACAAGAGACAATGGTAATTATTTCCATCTCTCCCCGTGTGTGTGTTTGAGTGCCGGGACATCTCGGGGCCGGCTAATGAGAAAGATAAGGCATGGTCAACATACCAAAAAAACATCGTCCCCCGGATGTCTTCGACGGGCTTGACATCAGACGGGAAGTCGTGCGCGAGGTGTGTTTGACATGTGATGGCGGCGATGTGGAGTGGCCTCGTCATCCGCATACACAAATTGCCTTCAAGAGAGCATGGCGGGATGCGACCCTTGACCTTCTCTGCCTTACTTTTGTTGATTTGTATCTTTTGTGGGTCAACAGGCCTGAGATATCAACACAATGTTACAGCAAGTAGAAATGAGATCATGTCATGTACCTAAATAAGATATCGGAATCCCTTCTCAGTACAAATCTTTATGAAGTTTGAAATACTATACCTAATATTGTGGCCTGTGTGCCTTCACCAGCAACAAGTACAACGGATCTATTTATATTCACAGCAAAAGGTCCAGCAGCAAAAAAAAATCACAACGAGACTTCAGGCCCTATTTTCTAATTCTACGTTTGCACAAATGCGTATGTGTCAGGAAGCATTTGTGCAAAAGTGGGATGGAATGCAGCCAGCTCCCGACCAATCAAAGCTGCTCCCCTCATCCCCATTACATTCCGGGTGGTGTAAGCGCACACGTTTGCCATTGTGGAAGCAGAAATTGCCTTGCTAGTGTCCAGGAGATGAGAATGAATTGAATTTTTCTAAGTCCACCTCATGGCGACTTCCCAAGCTGCCTGATCGACAATCATGTACTGTGAATGGCGTGTGAAAAATTGCGTTTATACAGGTAAACTGCAAGATCTTCACTTGCAGATGATGGTCAGCCGTTCATGTCACAATTGGAGGCCGCCTTGCAAACCTTATCGTGCATCTGTGACCCCTCCAGTTGTGACACACGGTCAGGGTTGTGCTATCAACTCATTCACTGCCATTGACGGCTATAGACGTCAAAAATTGAACTATTTCTATTAGTTTCACATTTTTTCCACTTGTGTTAACAAAAGTACGAAAACCTAGATATAGATTTTTTATTGTACGTTTAGAACAGATATAAAATGTGTGATTAATCGTGAGTTAACTAGTGAAGTCATGTGATTAATTACAATAAAAAAAACGTAATCGCCTGATTCCCCTAATTAAAAATAAATAAATAAAAGATTATTAAAAATTAGGGGCATCAGGCGATTACAATTTTTCATTGTTTTTAATCGCATGACTTGAATAGTTAACTCATGATTAATCACAAATGTTATATCTGTTCTAAATTAACAATAAAAAAATTGGTTTTCATACTGTTGTTAACAAAAGTGGGAAAAAATGTGAAACTAATAGAAATAGTATTAATATTGAATTGTTGACGTCAATGGCAGTGAATGAGTTAACTCATTCACTGCCATTGACGGCTATAGATGAAAAAAATTCATTTGAACTATTTCTAGTTAAACATTCTTTCCCACTTTTGTTAACAAAAGTATGAAAAACTAGAATTTTGTTGTATTAGAACAGATATAAAATTTGCGATTAATCGTGAGTTAACTGGGGAAGTCATGCGATTAATTACGTTTAAAAATTGTAATCGCCCGATACCTCTAATTTTAATAATTTTTTCTTGAAAAAAACAACCTTATTACAAATTAAAAAATATTGTTTTTTTCTTTTAAAGAAAAGGTTATTAAAAATTAGGGGCATCAGGCGATTACAATGTGTAATTGTAATTAATCGCATGACTTCACTAGTTAACTCATGATTAATCACACATTTTATATCTGTTCTAAATGTACAAAAAAAATCTAGGTTTTCATACTCTTGTTAACAAAAATGGGAAAAAAAATGTTAAACAAAAAAAAAACAATTAAAATGAATTTTTGACGTCTTTAGCTGTCAATGGCAGTGAATGAGTTAATTCATAGTAAAGCCTTTCCCCTTTTGAGGCAATCGCAATTCGTAAGCGGAAAGTTTGCATGGCAAAGTTGTCCTTATGCTGATAACATCTTACAATGTAACTCGGCTTCTTTATAAGGTGCTGGTGCAGTGCTTCTTCCTCTTAACTATATAAACCCGCATATGCCCTCCTATACCAGCTGAGATCAACATAAAGTGTGGAAAAATCACTCCTCAGCCCCCATGGAGAGATTACAGGACACAAATATTGGCAGGCAGGAGCATAAAAATATCATAAAGTCAACATAAACACACTTTAAACGCCACAAAGGCAGTTGGCGTCACGGCAAGGGCTCCACTCTCGGCACTTTGTAGCCACTTTTCTGTCATAAAGCACATACATCGAAAGAAATACGCAAACTGCTGCGATGGCGTGCAGCCCAACTTTGTGATGCTGCGGGCTGCATTTACACTAAATGCCATTGTGGTCAACAGAAGACGAGATAAGAGCACACGTTAAAGTAGAATATTGATGCATAAATAAAAGCGTGTACACAAAGAAGCCCCAGTGCTTCCCGACGTACATGTTTACGTCGAAGCTGCTTTTAGTTTCCGAGGGTGGTAAAAATGGCTTCATAAACACCTCATATTTTCAGATGCTAAAATGTCCGATGTTGACTCTGCTGCAGTGATTTTCTAAGAATTCGGGAAGAGGCAAAATCTGTTGTTGTTGTTGTCAGGTGTTGAAACAACTCCATGCAAAGCGCTGATTACACTTTGTTTACTTACTGTGTCTGATAGGAGAGGCGGGGCCAGGCCTGGGCTGGGCTGGGCCGGGCCAATGCACATTACAGTACAATCCAATAGTGGCCGGCAGTAAGCGTGAGGTTGAATGCTGTCTGGGAGTGGACGGGGACCATGTTTGCCCCCCTCAGGCTCTTGGACGGGATAAACAGGGTTGCGCCCCCATTAAAGCTCCATCAGTAGATAAACTGCAGACTGGCACACTTAACGATTTGAAAACATACATTATAAAATATAGAAGACTTTGGAGCGTGCTTACGTTCATCCAGAAAGTTGTTTCCTCAAACTTTTTCAGAAAACATTTCTGAAGCATCCAGACGTGAGGCCATATGAAAAAGAAAAAAAAAACGTTTTGTAGAGTTTCACTCCTCCTTACTTAACTTTTTAAAACACAGTTCTCCAAATTCAATTTGATGACTTTATGGGCCTCGCTTTGTGTAATGGGGCACAAAAGAGACCTTTTGCAAAGTTTTCCCACAAAGTTGGGAGCATATAAGACAGGGTTCCCCAATTCCGTCCTTGAGGTCCAGAGTCCTGCAGGTTTTAGATGTTTCCGCCTACCAACACACCTAATACTAAAGATAATGCATGCTGATTATATGAATCAGGTGTGCTAGTGGGCGGAAACATCTAAAACCTGCACTACTCCGGCCCTCGAGGACTAGAATTGGTTACTTTATTATTTACGGGCCTATTCAACAGAGGCCGGCAACTCCGTTTAACTTAAAATTGTCAACAGGTTTTGCTTAATTGAAAGTACATTTGGAAAATATTCCAATTTATTATTACCGTATATTTTCACGACCATAGGGTATTAAAAGGTGCAGTCTCAGTTGCGGGTGCTATTTCTGTATTTAACACATACATAAGTATGATTGGGCGCAGGCATGGTAAAACATATGCTAGCTTAAAACATGCGGTAGCATGCTTTTACACTAAAACATACTCTAGCATGCATGCTAGCAAAATCGGCAACAACAGTTAACTCATTCACTGCCATCTGACAGCTATAGATGTCAAAAATTAATTTGAACTATTTCTATTAGTTTAACATGTTTTCCCGACTTTTGTTAACAAGAGTATGAAAACCTAGAAAAAAGATTGTACATTTCGAACAGATATAAAATTTGTGATAAATCGTACGTTAACTAAAAAATTTGACTGATGCCCCTAATTTTTAATAATCTTTTCTTTTCTTTTTTTTTTTTTAAAAAAAAGTACATTTAATTGTTTTAAAAACATTTTTTAAATATCATCTTTTCTTTTTTTTTCTCAAAAAAAAAAGATTATTAAAAATTTGGGGTGTCAGGCGATTAATTTTTTTTTAATCATAATTAATCGCATGACTTCACTATTCAACTCACGATTAATCACACATTTTATATCTAAATGTACAAATAAAGCAGTTTTAGAAATAGTTCAAATGAATTTTTGACGTCTATAGCCGTCAATGGCAGGGAATGAGCAAATTGTACTGAAAAACTGAAGTTTGAACGCCCTTAAATGCTGGTTCTGGCCCACGGGCCCTATATGTTTGACACCCCTTTGTATTTGTCGTTACCGGCGCCACTGTTTGGATGACACCGATACAAACATGAAAGCGGAGTCATGCACCGCTGTAAACCGCCTCAGAGCCTTCACAACATGCACAGATGGAGGCCATTAGGCGCATGAAACGATCGGACAAGTCCACCCACTCAAGACTTTGGAGTCATTTCGACATCGTGGCACACTGCGTACTGCACACGGCGAACTCATTGTTGAGCATTGTGCTCCAACCGCCCGTGAGTCATAGCGGTAGGTGTTGTGTGCCGTCGTACGCCTGAAAAGCTCCCAACAAGTTCTGAGAACACGGAGGCTTGGATCAACATTTTCTAAAAGGCTGCCACGGCGGAGCGGGAGCGGCGAACGCCGCCGTTGTGTAAGCTTAAGGAAGCGTCTAAAAATAGCGCGGAGGCCTATCTTAACCATCTCATCGCGCAGCCAACGCAAATGATCCTTCAAGTCGGGATGTGTTTTTTTTCACGGCGCTGAAAGAGAGAGAGCTGAGCGGGTCAGGCAGTTGCAGACGGCGACCTACATGCAGCCCGCGAGTGCTAAAATTAAAATGTGTCAGCGTTGCTGTGACACAACCTAAATTACATCATCTCCACGGACAGTTGTCATCATTTGAACCACTCGGCTTCCGCTGAGCCGGGGCCAGCGCAGTGGAACAGATTCCTAATTAAAAATGTATGCCGGCAAAAACACAAGCAGGTGCAAAATGTCACAAATCTTCCAGGTCGCAGTGACAAGATAAACGACACGTTTGCGCGTTGCTTTTAAACCTTCGCCGTCGCTTTTAACGCTTCCGACAGCGCAGCAAGTTCGCACTCCTTGATAGGCCCAACATCTGTTGAATAAATTGACGCAGCATTTTTTTATAACGCTCGCGCTTCCCGGATGAGTAACCCGGTAAGTTTAGCGACAGCCCGATATTCCCGTTGAGCTGCAGTGTGACGACTGTGGTTTTGACTCCGATTTCAATTGATCCTGTATTTTATGAAGCATGACTCTCGCACATACTCGCACATATCGTATTCTCCAGTGGTGGGTGGCGCATTTTGCTCGGCTCCTCAATTCTAAACACGAGTGTTAATTTTGTCAACGAAAACTAAACAAAAATAAATTTTCACCAGACGAAGACTAGACTAGACTAAAACTCTCATTGTGTGTGAAGTGAGAAATGTTTTGTGTGAAATAGTTTTAGATACAAAATTTTCCACATCATCTGCTGACAAAAAAATACAGGGGTTAAATGATTGTCCTAGACTAAAACGTTGACAGTTTTTGTTGACTAAAACTAGACGAATAAAATGACGCTTTCTTGGACTAAAATAAAGACTAAAATGCTCGATTCATAGACTAAAAAAATGATTAAATAAAACCAAGATGAGGTTGACTATGATAAAAACTAACATGCGCGATTGAAACTGGACTGAGACTAAATTTTAAAATGGCGGATAAAATGAACTTAGCTTAAAGATAACACTATTGACATGCTAATTGTAGCGTTGATAGTCATGGTTTTTACAAGCGACAGATGTTTGAACATTAAATATGGACAAAACATGTATACAGGTGAAATTATAATACTCCTATGCATATATTCTTTATAAAAAAATGATTAATATACAGCATCTTACTGAGTCACTTAACTCAACCTTGTTTATAGAGCGCTTTAAAAACAACCAAGTTTTTCACATAGAGTAAAAAATCTGACATACTAAAGACAAAGACAGTTGAAATAATAACAAAAACCGTAAACTCCATAAAAGACATAAAAAAAAAATGCTGAGCTTGCCTAATGTTTAGTGGGAGTTCCATTCCAAAGAGAAGGACCCAGGGAAAGCAAATACAATGAAAACAGCATGGGCTCCAACATTGAACCCTGTGGAACACCATACTCTTCTTTGCATTCTATTTGATTATGTTATTGTTTTTGTTCATCTTAAGAGTGCATGATGATTTGAGATACACGTTTTTTGTTTTTTTTTAGTTCCGAACTTTTGTTTGACTCTGAGTTGGGTCAGTGCTGTCTTCTCAAATGAAACGTTTTCATAAGAGGCTCAGCGGCCACCTCAACGCACACAGCGAGAGGTCGACCTCACCAGACATGTTGTTCATTATCACACATGTGAGTTGGCTTTTCGGAACGCTTATGGCTTTACCAGCAGATCCCAAGTCTGGTGGGCTTTATGAGTTGTTCTCATGATTTTTTTGGGGGGGGGGGTGGGGGGGGATGATGACGCACTGTCAAAAACCAGAGTTTATTGGCAGTTCTTCATCTGGAAGGAAAATGCTTTTCTCAAGAGCCAAGTTTCACTTTTTACGTCAGCGTCAAAGCAAAGGCCTCTGCCAAGGCGCAAACATTTGTGAAATCAATATCGAGGAGCCGAAGAGTTAAACGGAGGGAAAGGCAAATCCCGGATGCTTGTTAACGTGTCCATAAGTACAACAAATCACATCTTGGTATTTTGGGGGATTTGACAGCGGCGTAAACATCTTAATCAGGATGTGATCTCGATTAAATTTGCTTGCGTAATTTGGCCAATACATTTGATTGTAATTCTGTTTATATGGTACATTACGATACACGCGCTCGCGTATTTTGTGAGTGTCTTGTAAAACCGTCGCTGACTGTAATTTGTCAAACAGACTTATGAATCCATATTTGTCATCTTGCACAGAACTTCGCAGCGTTGTGGGGAGGCCCATTCTCACGCAGAGACATGACGCATCAAAGTGGACGGCAACACGGGCGGGATGAAGTACGCTCCGCTTTTCTAATTACAAACATCACATTTCTTAACAAAGTTGCGGAAAACTACGCTTGGCCGTCAGCCCAGCAACTCGTTCGCGGCTCTATGAATGATTTCTGAACGACCTTGTGAGGGATTAAGCGCAGGCCAGCGGGTTCACTTTAGTTAAAACAGTTGCGGGGTCAGGGGCGGGGATGTGTTTGGATTTGCAAAGCGTATGTAAATGCTGCGCTTTGGCAACTTTCAAGACAAAGAGGCTGTTTTGATTTAGATTTTTGATTTTTTTTTTTTTTTTTTTGGCTGCTGCTGCCTCGAGTTCAAATGTGGACTTTTTTTGAAGGCCGTTTTGTGTACGAAGAGCCCCGTGGCTATGGCTGACTGCTATAAGATGAAACCACTCATGATGACTCCCATGCCTTTTGTTTTCCCTAACTGGCTTATTAAGCCCGCTGTCATGTACGTCTCACTGACCTCTACACATAAACGCCGCTCATGACCGACCGACTTTGTGAGCCTCCAGACTGCCCAAAGCGGCGTGGAAGACTTCTAATTGGTCATATTTGGTGAATCAACATGAAAAGTATTTGCCAACTCCTGCGAGTTTATATATGCTATATATTGGTAGCACGGAAAACCATTCATGCTACTTTCGCACCTATGGACAATTTAGTCTTCAATTAAACTAACATGCTTTTTTTTTTTTTTTTTTTGGGGGAATGCAGGAAAACCACACAAGGCCAAGATTTGAATCCGGAAACCCTGGAGGCAAGCGCGGTAAGCACTACATCTCCGTACTGCAGTAAAACGCCATTTATCACGGGAGATACGTTCGCGACCTGCCCCGAACTTGATTTAAAACACTTTTTGAGCAAATACCATTTTGAGACTCCCTTGCTTGCACATTTCTCTAAATAAGAGAGAAAACGTCACTCCTAGTTGAGGTGAGCTGTAAAACATGCACATCATACAAAAGACAATTAAACACCAACATTTTTAAGCAAACCATGTAATTTTATCAATGGAGGTAAATGCTAACATATAATGGGAAACCTCATAGACAGGCTAGCAGAAATTAGCATGGATGTTAGGATAATTACGAACTTTCAAACAATGCACATGGAACGCATACAAGTGAAGTTGGGGGCTTTTGCTGGCTTTTCTTCTTGCCCTTAGTTACACGGCATGTCTTGTTAGTAGAGCTCAGTGCTGGCAGCATGTGTTGTGGCACAACTTGGTACTGCACTGAAGGTGCAACTCTAAATTCAGACTGGCTGAAGTGGATTTTTTTTTTTAAAGAACCAATAATAGTCTGTTTATTTTGAGTAGGAAAAGCTTTTTTAATGACTTATTTTTTAACTCATTCACTGCCATTGACGTCAAAAATTAAATATTCATACTATTTCTATTAGTTTCACATTTTTTTCCCACTTTTATTAACAAGAGTATGAAAACCTAGAATTGTTTTTATTGTACATTTTGAACAGATATAAAATGTGTGATTCATCGTGAGTTAACTAGTGAAGTCATGTGATTAATTACAACTAATTAACTAATTTTTTATAATCTTTTCTTTTTTTTAATTAGGGGCATCAGGCGATTACAATTTTTAAACGTAATTAATCGCATGACTTCACGAGTTAACTCACGATTAATCACAAATTTTATATCTGTTCTAAACGTACAATAAAAAAGGTACGTAGGTTTTCATACTCTTGTTAACACAAATGGAAAAAAATGGAAACTAATAAAAATAGTTCAATTTTTGACGTCTATAGCCGTCAATGGCAGTGAATGAATTAACCATATGTGCGTATATTTGTGCATTTGCACGTCTGGAAGAACTGCGAGCTATGTTGTTGTGACACGTCTTGTCTTTCCTTCTGTGAGAAGAAAAAAAACAAAACAAAAGATAGTTGCTGATGTATCCAGACAGCATAACTAATGAGTCACACAAACCAAACACAAAACACAACACAACACGCACACACACACACAGCGTGGATACATGGGGGAGCCAGTGAGTAGGATATGATGTCACCTCTATAACCATAATTACCCGTCATAAATCATGTGGTGTGACACTGTCACAGAGTGAATGTGTGTCCTATGTGCCAGCCAGGGATGGCTGCACTTTACTGCTGAGTGCCACCGCACTCGCCCTAACCGGGTGTGTGTGTGTACGTGCGTGCGTGTGTGTGTGTGTTGACGTTCTTCTTCACCCATCACAGCTTCCCAGATGATGCAGGAGTGTTTGTTTATGCTTGCTTTGCTATTCGTTTAGCAGCCGACGCCGCAACAAAGCGGACACGCGACGGCCTTTATCGCTTTGGTGGTCGTAATTAAAAGCCAATGCGAGTCAGGCGCAAGATCACCAATAGGGGGCAGTATGAACGGAAATAGGAGATAAATAAATGTTTTCCACACTCAGTTATGTTTATGATCGGGAATGGCTTGAATAATTGATTCTTCGAAATTGTTTCAAGATTATTAATTGTTTTAACCTTGTACGTATCAGATTGATTTTAAGGTTATCGGTACTCTTGGAGGCTGCCGATACCAGCCACCAATACTTAACCCCTTCGGACCCACATTTTATCTGCTGGACTTTTTTTGCATTTTTATTTTATTTTTCTACTTATTTCGACTCTTTTCCCACATAAGAACAACATGGGGAAAACATTTTTTTTGGGGGGGGGGTCATGTTTTTGCTTGTTATCGTGCGCGCCAGGATAGTATGACTGTAACGTGTTGTAAACTTACCAAGCTTGTATGTAACATTTTTAACATGAACATCATGCAAAAATCAGCTTGCGGCCGTGAATGGTTAGCGAGGATCCAATCATGAACCAGAAGTGTTGACATCATCCAAATTATGCGGGGTTTTTTTGGTTTAGACGTGCCGATCATTTGTTAGCTGCAGTGAAAATATATTCTAAATAAAGTAATCAATTCAAATTCATTTTGATAATATATATTTTTTTTTATCGCACTTTTCTAGATCCTCAAAGACACTTCTTCATTAATAATTGTTGATTGTTGGATAGTTCTTCTGTGTACGGGACATAGATCAGCTTTATTTGGATCGTGTTCAAATTTTGTGTGTTTCGTAGCCTACATGATCTCTCAAAAAAATGCCCCAAAATTGTATCTCTGTTCATTTTTTTTGTTGCTCCAAGTTGCATTTGAGTTGACATAATTGTGACATGAAACTGATAAATAGCCAACATACAATATCATAAATAAATTAAGGTGTGGGTTACTTTTTTTCTTTTTTTCTTCACAATCCACTCTTTGAATAACTCGTCCCGACCACGCTGCGCTCTCACTGCCGCAATCCGATGCGCGCGAGCGCTTACATATTGTTGTAAATCCCCCTGCCGCTGCCAGGTGGACAACTTCAGAGATGGTTAACTCTCCCTCTGCGACTCTGTCACGCTACACTTCCTCTCGGGGAGCAAAGTCGACACGTTTTCAAACTATAACTGTACTCCATTTTTTTGTAATGGCGGTAATGCTCTTGTCTTGCAATCATGCTCAAACTGCCTTCCTTTAAGAGAGGTTCACGGACATGTTAATTTCCTGAGAGGCTGCTAACCTCAACCAAGAGAGTAAAAATGTACTATTATTACTTGCTATGAGCCCTCTGGCTACTTGTTTAATCACGCTGTCTCATTTTCTTTCTCATTTGCATGTTGTTAAATGGCTTGTACGTGCGGATGCGGCGTTGTTTCAAAGAAGCCGGCAGTGCGTCGCTACAGAAGCGGTCATACATATTCATGGCGAATGGTCAAAATGTCATATGAGGATACGCCCTATTTATACGAGGACCCGAAACTTTCATCTGCGACTACTGTGCAGGATAAAAGCAAATGAAGGAAATTGCAGTTTTGTTTTGATGAAAGGCAAGCGCTTGCATGATGCTGCACATTCATCAGCCCCAATTACCGAGACGTGTTTGTAGTATTTTGGTGGCTTATGTAGCCTCGTGTGAGAGTCAAGACATGAGAGAGGATAGTAAAACAACAGAGAATGAAGCATTTGATATTTAAACTAGGGGTGATTACAATTTTGAATCGTAATTAATCGCATGACTTCAATAGTTAACTCGCGATTAATCGCACATTTTGTGTCTAAATGTGCAATGAAATATTTTTTACCTGAGTTTTCTTAACTCTTAACATAAAAGTAGAAAAAAATTAAAACTAATTGAAATATGGCTGCATCTTTTAATCATTGATACAGTAATTTCATAATTCGTGAAATTGAGTTAAAATTAAAATGCTGTACTGTAAAAAAAAATGTGGTAATTTTTCTGCCACTAGATGGCATAATTGACGTTGGTGAAATTTCAGTGCATTTTTCTTTTCATATTAAGAGCTATCTAATCTTTAACATTAAGTAATTTGTGAAATTCTGCACATTTTTTAAATTGTAAACTAGAACTTCAACCCAGTCAACACAAGTATATTCATTATTAACTCATTCACTGCCATTACGGCTATAGACATCAAAAATTCATTTGAACTATTTCTATTAGTTTAAAAAAAAATCCCCACTTTTGTTAAGAGTATGAAAACCTCGAATTTGGTTTTTGTACATTTAGAACAGACACATTTAGAATAGTAAAAGTTGTGATTAATCGTGAGTTAACTATTGAAGTCATGCAATTAATTACAATAAAAAAATTAAATCGCCTGACACAATAAAAAAAAAGAAAGAAAAGATTATTAAAAATTTGGAGCATCAGGCGATTACAATTTTTAATCGTAATTAATTGCATGACTTCACTAGTTAACTCACGATTAATCACAAATTGTATCTGTTCTAAATGTACAATAACAAAAATTCGAGGTTTCTTGGTAACAAAAGTGGATATTTTTTTTTAAACTAATAGAAATAGTTCAAATAAATTTTGGACGGCTATAGTCGTCAATGGCAGTGAATGAGTTCAAAAATGTACTGCTAAATTTTGACGTGGACGTGTCTGCAGTGTTGCGACTGGAATTCCTCCAGTACATGCTTTGCAAGTAAGGGGCGGTCATTAAGCGTGCGTTAAAAAAACAAATAGTGGCGTTAACGGAACTTTTAAATTAACTCAAAATTAACACACACATTTTGACACCCCTAATTTAAACACCAAAATGTTCGACAAAACCAATGTCATTTAACGAAAAGTCTGCTAGCTATGCTAACATGAATTAGCATCAATGTCACGTTATTTCTAAACCTTCAAAAAAACTGCTTTGACACACATGGAGCAGTAACACATGCAAAGCATATTTTCTTACTACTTTGTGGGGACCAGCGACTATTGCTGGAGTTTAGTTGGGGACCTTCACTGCCTCTTCAAATGATTGTGATACAACTCTCTAGTGAGTGCAGGTGTACCTAATTGTGTGGCCAGTTATTTATCATGTGACTGAATGTGCGTGCCCTTTCAGCTGTGTGGCGTCCTTGCTTTATGGAACAACAACAGGGAGTTTTCATTCCCTATGGATAGGCACACGCGCGCGCACACACACACACACACACACACACATGCTCACAAGCAAAACTGCTGACGGTGCCGAACGGCGCCGCTTCGCTGTCACAAAAGCCCTTGAAGTGTGGAAGTAGCTCTCGCAAGCCTTCTGCTGTTTAAAAGTCAGAACCCCACCTTCACACCCCCCCCCCCCTCCTCACTCATTTGCTGCATTTACTTCACGTTTACATCACTGATGGTACTCCTGCAGAATATTACAAAAAAAAGTACTCTTTTTTTTTTTTTTTTTCTAGCCCAAACAGTTTCTACATTCAAGCTGCAGTGACATGACAAATTGGCCACTTCTCCGGAACCGTCCTCCTCCATCTCTGCCTGTCTGCCTCCACCCGTCAACTCGGGCGCATCTTCAGATATACTGCGGCTCGCGCACTTGATCAAACACGCGCGCGCGCATACACAGAGATCGGCTGAGCTATATTCGTCTGCTCCTCGTGGTGTCGCCGCTTGCGTAATCTTTTCTTATATAAGTGAAACGGAGGCCGTCGGGGTTGTTACGGCTGATACAGTTGCAAGTCAAGAGAAGTTGTTTGTGTGTCACAGCTCGTCTAGACGCGGCTCGAGAGGCTCTTTTTTTTTATCTCTTATCTTCTATTTAGGATGCCGTTTGCAAGTCAAGGCAGGATCATTCAGGCCAGGAGGATGCTCATATACATGCTGGAATGTGAACAGTGACCTGCCGCACACTTCAAGTATTTCTTTTGTGCTCTAGAGAAGTTTATTTACGGGCACTGTGGAAAGGTTATTTTTCTTTTAGCGATCAATACAATCTGAAGAAGTTAACATTATTTTTGCACGTAGCTCTACCTTAGTACATGGAAAAAAACACTATATTGTAATATAGTAAATAATCGTATTAAATATGCAAATCTCAATAACCATATGGAATCCAATTGCCGTAGCATTGGTCGACACACATTTTGGTGCCAAGAAGGTCACTGAACCAAAATATTCCATATGTTTTTTTTTCCCAAATTGGCTCTACTTTTTGAGATATTTGATATTTTTGTAAAAAAAAGAAGAAGAAAAAAGTCATGGCATTGGTATTGATGAGGCTGTAGCATTCTTATACAGTATTTTATTTGTGTTTTATGTAATATTGAGGAAAAACAGAAATTAGTGCACAGAGCCTTCTATATGCAAATCATGTTTCATGTGATAAAATTCAGAATATTTGGCAGTTTTAGCAGAAAACAGAAACTACTTTTAGCAACAATCAAAATGCTGTACTTTTTTTTTTCTTTCTTTAAAGAGCTCAGTATTGTTCATTTGGAAATGTCATCATCATTGCTCTTTTTATTTTATTTATTTTATTTATTTTATTTATTTTATTTATTTTATTTATTTTATTTATTTTATTTTTTTATTTTATATATATATATATATATATATATATATATATATATATGAATGCTGTACATTTAATGAACTCTTAAAGCACAATCATCAATCAATCTAATGTAAAAAAAAATTCAAAGAAACTGTCATTTCCAGAAAGAAAAAAAAAAGACAACCACTGTATTATTATTTATTTATAAACATTCTTTCAGAGCTTTTAAATAATCATAAACGTGTTAAGGTTATTTTCAATACTTAAGATTGGTTAATTGTAAATGTGGTGACCTGCCACTAGTGTTAATTTCGTCAACGAAAACTAAACCAAAATCATTTTGTCAAATCTGCAGCGAGCAAGTGCAACATGCACAAACACATTGAACAGACAGGAAGTGGATTCACGGTGATAGATTAAAAAAAAAAAAAGAGTAAATTATAGTTATAACATAACATTAATCCAACGGCTATAACATTCCAACAACAATGATAATCTGATCGCTAACTAATGCTAGCTAACTTACTAGCTAGCCACTTGTTGTTGATATACTGTAATTGTGTGTCAAGATGTTTTTCATCAAAAAGATGGGAGAAAATTTAATGTAAAATCATTTTAGATCCGAAACGTTCAACATAATCTGCTGACGAAAAAATATACAGGTGTTAAATGATTGTCCTAGAACGAATAAAAAAATTTCTTGGACTAAAATAAAGATTAAATCGACTAAATAAAAACGTGATAAGGTTGATGAAAACTAACAAGCATGATTGAAACTGGACTAAAACTGAGACTAAATTTAAAAATGGCGGATACAGTTAACACTACCTGCCACTAATATCGATATTTGAAAAAGCAAAAAAAATATGCACATAGGAGAAAGTTGATGAGATCAATTTGTCTCATCTAGTTTGTGGCACATTTTAGTTATATATCCCAATTTTTTAGTTTTTTTGTTATTTTTCAAGTCGTCTGAAGAAAATCCAGTCAGAAGTCCATCCATGTTCTTTTTTTTGACATTCTTTACAACGAATTGCTTTCATGGCTAGCCAACACCGATACAGTAAGTCCTCTCCACGAATTGAGAATTAAGTGACTTCTGATTACTCAGCTGTCACAACTCTTGGAAATAGGAGAAGACGAGGTTGAAAGGAGCAAAAGTCAAAATTAAAGCCGTCCCTTATTAAGCCCTCCACGAGGTGGGTGGAACGATATGTTTTCCAGATGGTAGCCCGAGAAGCACATGCATGCATGCATGCGTGCGTGCACGAGGCACAAAAAAAAAAAAAAAAAACGTGTTCGCAAAAGTGTGAGGAAGAGGACGCAGAGAGAGAGCACATGTGTAAAAGTCATTTCTCTCCAAGGTACACGGGGAGGAAGAAGGGAATAAAGATAAATGTCCTGTGACATTGCGAAAGTGGGCCAAACCCGGGCGTGTTTAAACTGATCCACATGTGCTGCGGGGGGGGGGGGGGGGGGGTGACTTCATCATCTAATAGTGCGCTTGTATCGCCGTGCAGTATTAATGAGTTGTTTCCTCAAACATGCTGAAAATATATTTGTCACTTGTTTCTTGCGGCAGCCTGATTAAAAACAAACACGGATAGGTGCATGAATCATAAACAGGAAAGACAGCTTTAATAAATGAAACTGCTTTATTGTTTGTTTGTTTGTTTTTAACACCTACATTGTATTACGAGGATTTATGAAAACTTCACGATTGTTGATGTTATGCAAACTCGTCTTGGCTACAAGTCCGAATTTGGCTCAGGGGTTGTCGTTTGCACACCGCCGCCGGCATCTCTTACGCCGCATGTTAATAACATTTACTGTCCAATGCATATATGTTTAAGAATGAGATGTTCAACAATCGCTTTTATAGAAAAAATATATAAAAATCCCCAACAGGAAGTAATAGAAAGAAATCAATATCAGCCTGCCTCAAACTTTTTATTAAATACATAGACAATTTCTAAGTAACACTTTGAAATTCTGAACTGTCAAGTAAGAATAAGAATTACGTTAGCCCTGTGCATTATAAGGTAAACAGGTTTACAAGCAAAGTTGATTAATTAATTTTTAACATTCATACTTTTCAACTTTAGGCTTAAACTCTGACTTTTCCGCCTTCAAATTCGGGGTGGGGGGGGGGGACCTTGAATTCACCGACCGGCTTAAATCTGACGTCACTTGACAATGTCGAACCCCGTAGAGACGTAAAGACTGTGCATGGCAAAACATAATTTCCACGATTATAACTTGAATTTAGTACATCGAAAAAAGTAACTAACCACAACAACAAACAATTTATCGGAATCAGCCATTTTTGTTGTTTACATTCGCTTGGAACGTTTTGAGGTGGATACGTCCGACTTCCCACGTTCCTCGAATGCAGCATACGACTCTAGTTGACTTTATTTGACGATCATGGACATTTAATGCTTGAAGTCGACTGTTTGCTAATTACATGTTTCTGGCAGCTAACCGCTGTTCTCATCCATCAGCATCTTATTTTCTTACTCTCTGACCCACGCTGATGTGTGAAGACTGTGTCGCCTTGCTCGTCGGACATTCCGCTGCTCAACAGAAAAAAGGGAGTTGAGATTGAAACGTGTATAAGACTCACACTAAAATATATAATATGATAAAATATGATGACTACAATTAGCAGAGTTGTGTTTTTTATTATTTTAATTTTTTTTATTATTTTAATTTTTTTTATTATATTATTTATTTTATTTTCATTTTATTATTTTTTTATTTGTCTCCATGCATGTTTGTTGAAATATCTCACTTTTGTGAAACTGATCTGGTGGCATAAAAATGGTCGAGGACTGCCAAGGTAATTGTAAAGAATGAAAACTGATATTGAAAAAAACAAAAAAAACATTATCATTCATGAATTAAGATAAAAATGGAAGTCCTTTAAAAAAAAAAAAAAGAGAAAACAGACTACCTCTTTCTTTATAGAACTAGTTAAAATTAAATATGATTATAATGAAAATGTTCATTGAATTATTATCATAATTTTTTATTTTAATTTTTAACTTTCGGGATGTATTTATTTTGCTATTGATTAAAGGTTAAAGTACCACTGATTGTCATGTGTGTCCGTACAGAAAACGGACGGTGAAAACAGTCATTTCAAAATTGGACTTTATTTTATCTTGCGCTCAGCAAATATCCAATATATTTAAACAAGCTAAAACTAATAATAAAACTAAACCAAATCATTTTTGAAAAACTAAAAACTAACAAACCTGCTCTAAATACTGAATTTTAATGAATCTAAGTCAAAGTGAATTAAAAACGAACTCAAATGAAAAATCCAAAACTATTCTGACCGTGGGTGGGTTACTGCTGTATTGTGCGGAAAATATATTAATGATGGCATTGATTCATCAATTTGACTTTTCATCATATTATAGACCACTAGCCAAATTGCTAATCCCTATAATTGGTTGTAGTGTATAGGAAGAATTTAGCCCCTTTGGAGTCTGTACTCTATTATGCATAATTGTTACACCATATGCTCACCTACCTTTTGATAAAGCCCTCAAAAAAGCTTATCGTGGTTTATTAGGACTCTCATTAAGCTTGTATACCCGCGCCATTAAGTCCTGTACTGTTCTGGAAAATACATCATGCATGAAGCGATTGAGCGTGAAACCCCCCCACCCAAAACTTTCTGCTTTCAATCGCTCCGATGGCTGCTCCGCTCCCCTTTCCCGTTCTTCAGCGACCACTTTTCTTTCTTTTTTTTTTTGATGACTCGGCGTGATTGCTGTGGCATCGTGGCGGCTGGCGTAACGTTTGAGCGTGCCCCCGCTAATGAAATGTGAGGTGGGCGGCGGACGCTGGCGTCGCCATGCACGTGTGACACTTTAATGCAAAGCAGCTATACTTCCAGCATGGAGGGGGGAAATGTGATTTTTGGCTGGCCAGGATGTGGTTTTTGCTGTCTTCCTCTCGTTCCTCTCTCGCACGCCAGCTGGAAGGGTCATTGGTGAAAGTCTGTGCTTATTATTTTTTTTATTCTATACAGGGCTTGATGATGTGATATTTTATATACTTAAATAAGCTGTTTGTAAGCCAGATGCATCCTTTTTTTATTGCCAAAACAAACACATCAAGATGTTCCAAGTGGCAGGCCAATTGAGCTGCCTCCATAAGCGAAGGGTCATAAAAAGAGAGGAAGCGAGGAGGAGAATCTGAGTCAGGGGGTGAAACTTTAACTCCCTACTTGATTAATGGCTCCAAGTTAACTTTTGGACACAAGTTTGGAGAAATTACAAAAATACATGCCACCTTCATCTTCATTTTTTTTCTTTATTGAATGTGTTTTGTCTTGAGCTTTTCACCCCGGGGAAAAAAAAAAAGTTCTAAATGTAGATTATTTTGGCCTCGGGACGCATCACGTTGTGCAGATTGGATGCCACATAACAACAACGGCAGAAAAAAAAATATTAAAGCAAACATAATATCACCAAGCAGGATGAAACAAATGACAAAACTTACTAACGTTACAAATATTGGTTGCCAAACAAATAAACTGCATAATTACTGTATGGTAATTATAGAGGATGGCAGTGGCACGTATTTATTGCAAATTTCCACCTCTACCACTATTACTACCCTCGGCGGACAGAACTAAACTTTAGACCAGGTGAAAGCAGGTCTAAGTTGTGGCAGCAGTTGATCGAACACGATTTTGGGGAAGTTGATCAAGATATGTCTGGGAGATGAATTCATATTCCGTTCATAAACATGACAATAGCATGCATCGAGCCATCTGAATCCTTGTAGAAATAAATTCTCTAGCACTGAATTTAAAGGGAATGAGTGGGAGCCGCTTTCATTGGCCGAGAAATAAATTGCCTGTGCTCACTCCCATAACGGCGCCCATCTAGAAAAATACCAAAAGAAAGAAAACTCCACCCATGTGCACACTTAGACTAGCATTAGCATTTTAATCGATTAATCAATTACCTTTCAACATACGTGTGAACTTTATCAAGGTTTAAATTAGGGGCGTCAAAATTTGTGTGTTCATTTTAAAGTTCTTTTAACACCACTTAAGTTTTTAACGCACGATTAATGACGGCCCCTTACTTGGAAAAACATGTACTGGGGGAATTCCAGTCGCAATGCAACAGATATGTCCACGCCAAATTTAGCAGTAATACATTTAATAATAATGCACATATTTGTGGAGACTGGGGTCAAGTTCGAGTTTACAATTTTAAAAATGTGCCGAATTTCACAAGTGACTTCATGTTAAAGATTAGAGAGCTCTTAATATGAAAAGAAAAATGCACTGAGCTGTCACCAATGTCTTACAAATGCAATTATGCCATCTCGTGGCAGAGAGATGACCTCAACACAAATCAATATCACTCGTTTTTTACAGTACAGTACTTCTTTTTAGTTTTAACTCAATGTTATGAATTATTATTAAATTAGTGTATCAGTGACTAAAGGATGCAGCCATATTTCTATAAATTGGATTTTTTTTCCACTTTTACATTATCAAGAATATGAAAACTAAAAAAAAAATGATTGTACATTTTATTGCACAGTTAGAACAAATATAAAATGTGTGGTTAATCGTGAGTTTTTTACAGTACAGCTTTTTAATTTTGACTCAATTTCACGAATTATGAAATTACTGTATCAATGATTAAAAGATGCAGCCATATTTCAATTAGTTTTAATTTTTTTCTACTTTTATGTTAAGAGTAAGAAAACTCAGGTAACAAATATTTCATTGTACATTTAGACACAATATGTGCGATTAATCGCGAGTTAACTATTGAAGTAATGTGATTAATTGCGATAAAAAATTGTAATCACCTAACACCCCTAGTTTAAATGTTATTGAACTATCCATTATTTCAGTGGAATATTAATAAAAAAAACTTTTTTTTAAAAAATTTTTTAATGAGCTAAACATAACTCACTCCCAAACCCATTTTTTTTTTTGTCTTGGTCATGATTGTGCTAAAATAGTTGGCAACCTTAATTTTGTGAATTCCTCATCCATTCCCATAGTTTCTAACATGCATTTAAACAAAACGAAGCTGCCTCATTGGACTAAAACAAATCCCGCTATTTCTAATATGAGTGTTTTTTCCTTCCATTTTGTCAAGCGTGCCTTCACTGTGATATGGGAGAAATTAATAATGGCTCCACGTGTAATGCACCAGGTGAGACCACCCTCCGTGAAAGCATGTGCGCATTCATTCAGGTGGCGGTTGGAACTCACACTTGCAGGAGCACACTATTTACACTCGGGTTCGTGCGCTAACGTGAAGGAGCGCACACACTGGGGAGAAAGACTCCCTTGTTCTCGCGTCACTGCGAGGCCGCCCCAGATTGAGATGACATGGCAAGTTTTTGAATGTCAGCGAAGGGCTTCTCCTGTTATTGCACGCACGCACACACGCAAACCCGAATGCCAACAGCTGGCTGTATGAGCCGACCACACGCACGCACGTACACACCACCGCGGAACCCAAATCGCCGCCATGATGACTGATCCCTATCACACACACACGCACGCACACACATAGCGAGGCCACAGCGTTGGTGGCCGCGTGTGAGATCAATGGCAACACCATCCAGCCCGGGAGACTTACCATTAACCTTGACAGACAGACAGAAAGAGACAGACAGACAGACAGACAGACAGGACAAGAGTGAGGAAGTTTCTTGGTTTGCTTTCACTGGAACGGCAAAGGGGAAGTGCTCAAATACGTTTTTGTGTCACACACTTTTCTTGACTTATTTATTTTCTCCCGCGTCATGCAATGCGCCCCCCTTCACATGGCACTTTTATTCCAGGGTCATTTCCACTGTGGGAAAGAGAAACCGGCCCATTTTCCCCCCCTCTTCTGTTTGTTCCTGTCCTCCGTCGCTCCCACTGTCTGCTTCCTCTCTCCCTCCTTTTTTGAAATCCTGGGGAAAGTCCCGCTATCGTTCTCCTCCTCGGCCTCGCTCGCTCAATATGGAACGCACAATGTGGGAATTCTCCGCTGCGTAAGTGCATTGCGTGTGTTTCCAATCACAATCTTGCGACTGGAAAGGCGTCATAAGACATCGACGGGGCAAGAAGTTGTAAATTGTGTTTTTCCGCAGCTGCTAACCTTCTTCAACCAAGTCAGTTGACTCCATGTTGCTGCACATTTCTCCAATTCTATGATTCTATGATTTGCTTCAGAGCCCAAAGTAAAGGCTGACTAATTGTTACAAATTTATGTCAGTGGTTGATGATTTATCTTTCCACGATTTGAGGTTTTGGAATGTTTTCCATTCGAAAAACATCCATGTTAATGTTTGTAAATCAAAGACTCTTAAAACTGGAAATTAGCCACGTCAAGATCTCTCACTGTACACTGACCAAATGTCGCAGCAGCTAGCTAGCGCTAAACTAACCTCGGGAAGGTCTCTCTGGTGTAGCGTAAGCAAGCGCAGGGTGATCAGATCTGGACAGTCCCAATTTTGAGCCATGTGGCCCCGAGTCCTAGCGTGTTTCGCCAGCCCCTTTTGTTTTCATTGTTTTGTCCCACTTTTTACACAAATCCCGTCACATTTTTAGTCCAGTCAGCAAGCCAGTTGTTTGGGCCATGTATGTATTTATGAATCTCACGATTGTCATAACGATTCATGTGATAAATTCTAAGATCTATTCGCTGGCAGGCCTATTTTCAACATGCCGGAACTGGAACTTCCTGCTTCCGCGTCTTGTATATTTGATTTTGAATGCAATTGTTGTGTCACAGGCTTTAATTTTGAAAATCCGGTCTGCCTACATAGACGTCTGGTCACTCGTATCTCACAGCCCCGCTGGAAAGAACAAGCCATGTCGTCTTGAGACATCGCTAATCTGACTATCTTGCCTTATTGAACACAGCTCAGGGGACAAACGGAGTAGTGTATCCTGTAATTGTTATTCTAACCACTAGAGACAGTAGCCTTGAACTCAAAGTTGCACAATTAGTTTTACAATTATTTCAAATTCTCTCAGCACTTCCTCAGAAAAATAAGGATTTTTATTTTTTTATTTTTTTTAACGGCTCACTATAGTCCAGCTCGCTGCACTAATTGGCTCATCCTTGTGGTCCATGTGAACAAATCTCCGAGCTAAGCCTGCGCTCATGTTTGCACAGCAGCAGCGCACCCCGCTGCGTGTAAAAGCGTGATGTATTTTTATTCATTTTTGTTTTTCATCCGAGGGTTGGACAAACCACGCCGAGATGTTCCTCTGACTTGCGCTCACGCTTGCCTATGCTCTTAGTGATTGATATTAAATCTGTTGTGTTTGATCAATAATTAAAGGTGCCGAGCCTCGTCTTCCCCAGACTAGACTGAGTGTTATGAATTATAGATTGTTATTCCTGCCGGCCTGATCAAAGAATAATAACAACAGCCCCCGCGTAGCCGGATTGGCGTAACACCAGCTCTGATGCACTTAACTGACTGCAGAGCGCAACATTATTATTTCATCTTTCGAAACACTGATCCACAAAAGAGAGTCTTTGCCGCCGAGTGTCATCGTCCAAGTCGGGAATGACGGAATGTAGAGTGAAGGAAAGGAAAACCAGGGAGGATGAGATTACATAAAAGCAAAATCTTTGCCCAGATGGATTCTGACTGACATTCTGGTGCCAACCTGAGCCAGCATATGCAAAAGAGCGAGATCCGTTTTTAATTACACTTAACCTCAACCAACTGCGTATATTGTCACGCTAGGATGAGGCGCCTTCTTGTGCACCGTCACTGATCAAAGTCACTGCAACACACAGGAAGACAAATGAAACACGGGTGTGAGCGTGTGCACTTGACTGAGTACCTTGATTGAACTCCTGCGTGTGCCTCTAATGCTTAACATTCACCGTTGCGGCTGCTGCCGTCGCATTCAAGCCTTCTGATTACTGCCCGGACGTTCCACTTCCTGAGCCGTGCCGCTTACGCGACAGGCAATTTAAAGTCACAAACTCGAGCCAGTACTACTGAGGCCAGTAAGAAATACTTAATGCTGAATACCTGGAGTGCCCCGAGATTTGAGATTTGTTTCATTGTACTATTTCAAAATCAACAAATTTGTTTTTGTTGCAAACGTAATGAAGAAGAAAAAAGATACTGGTCATTTTGTTTTGTTTTTGGGGTGATTTTTCTTGGTCTTGTCTCGGTCTCCAAAAGTCTTGGTCTTGTCTGGGTGTCGACTTCCAAAAGCCTTGGTCTTGTCTTTATCTCGACATCTAAAAGTCTTGATCTTGTCTCGGTTTTGACTTCCAAAAGTCTTGGTCTTATCTCCATTTCCACCTGCAAAAGTCTTGGTCTTGTCTTGCTATCGACTTCTAAAAGTCTTGGTGTCAACCTCTAAATGTTTTGGTCTTGTCTTGATCTTGACTTCCAAAAATACCGGTCTTATTTTCATTTCAACCTCCCAAAAGTCTTGGTCTTCTCGGTCTGGACTTTCCAAAGTGGACTTTCCAAAGACTTTCCTTGTCTTGCCTCGGTCTCAATATCCAAACGGCTTGATCTTGTCTTTATCTCGACATCTAAAAGTCTTGATCTTGTCTCGGTTTTGACTTCCAAAAGTCTTGGTCTTATCTCCATTTCCACCTGCAAAAGTCTTGGTCTTGTCTTGTTATCGACTTCTAAAAGTCTTGGTGTCAACCTCTAAATGTTTTGGTCTTGTCTTGATCTTGACTTCCAAAAATACTGGTCTTATTTTCATTTCAACCTTCCAAAAGTCTTGGTCTTGTCTCTGTGTCAAACTCCAAAAGTCTTGGTCTTCTAGGTCTGGACTTTCCAAAGTGGACTTTCCTTGTCTTGCCTCGGTCTCAATATCCAAACGGCTTGATCTTGTCTTTATCTCGACATCTAAAAGTCTTGATCTTGTCTCGGTTTTGACTTCCAAAAGTCTTGGTCTTATCTCCATTTCCACCTGCAAAAGTCTTGGTCTTGTCTTGTTATCGACTTCTAAAAGTCTTGGTGTCAACCTCTAAATGTTTTGGTCTTGTCTTGATCTTGACTTCCAAAAATACTGGTCTTATTTTCATTTCAACCTTCCAAAAGTCTTGGTCTTGTCTCTGTGTCAAACTCCAAAAGTCTTGGTCTTCTAGGTCTGGACTTTCCAAAGTGGACTTTCCTTGTCTTGCCTCGGTCTCAATATCCAAACGGCTTGATCTTGTCTTTATCTCGACATCTAAAAGTCTTGATCTTGTCTCGGTTTTGACTTCCAAAAGTCTTGGTCTTATCTCCATTTCCACCTGCAAAAGTCTTGGTCTTGTCTTGTTATCGACTTCTAAAAGTCTTGGTGTCAACCTCTAAATGTTTTGGTCTTGTCTTGATCTTGACTTCCAAAAATACTGGTCTTATTTTCATTTCAACCTTCCAAAAGTCTTGGTCTTGTCTCTGTGTCAAACTCCAAAAGTCTTGGTCTTCTAGGTCTGGACTTTCCAAAGTGGACTTTCCTTGTCTTGCCTCGGTCTCAATATCCAAACGGCTTGATCTTGTCTTTATCTCGACATCTAAAAGTCTTGATCTTGTCTCGGTTTTGACTTCCAAAAGTCTTGGTCTTATCTCCATTTCGACCTCCAAAAGCCTTGGTCTTGTCTTGCTATCGACTTCTAAAAGTCTTGGTGTCAACCTCTAAATATTTTGGTCTTGTCTTGATCTTGACTTCCAAAAATACTGGTCTTATTTTCATTTCAACTTCCCAAAAGTCTTGGTCTTGTCGGTCTGGACTTTCCAAAGTGGACTTTCCAAAGACTTTCCGAACTTTCTCAACATCCAAACGACTTGGTCTTTTCTTGATCTTGACATCTAAAAGTCATTGTCTTGTCTCGGTCTCGACTTCCAAAAGTGTTGGTCTTGTATCAGTGTCAACCTCCAAAAGTCATCTTGGTCTCAACCTCCAAAAGTATTCGGTTGTCTCTGTCTCGATAAACACTTGTCTTGATAATGTATTGGTCTTAGTTGGTGTGGTCTTGACTACAACACTACAACAAGTGACATTACAAAATTATACCGGTTAACTTCTGGTGCTACTAGCTCACTAGTACGACTAGTAGCAGGCAAATTTGACTTACTAGTAACAAGTAGTATGCCAAAGACAGAGAAAAGACAGAGACAAAGAAAAAGCTGCTTTGATGATGTCGTTGTACGCAGCATTGTCGCGAATGTGCGCTAAATCAATTAGCGCCCAGACAGAAAGAGTCAAAACAGGAAAAAGCCAACAATAAACCGTGTCTGTCACCTTTGGCCTTTGCAGTGAGAGGCTCAGGTTGAGCTGCTTGAAAAGTGTCCAACCAAGTGTGTGCCAAGATTGTGTGTATGCGTTTCATTAACACCTGGCCTTGTCTATCTTTTACAAGAGGGTCTGAATGGGGATGGAACATTGCATGGAGAACAAAAAGAAGCCTCCATATTGGAGAGAGAGAGAGTTGCTGCGTTACAACCTTTTAGGCAAGAGATTTGAGCACGAACTGTGAACTAACACAATATTCATTGAAACAAAGCCAAAAAAAATAGGACCAAAGTGTTTCATTCTTTCAATTCGATTACATTATATCATTCTTGTTTGTTTTTATGAAGTACGAGATAATTTTTCTCATTTTAATGACTTACCCCCCCCCACTTTCTTATCTCACATTTGCATGTTATTTTCATTTTAAGCCTTCAAGGAACCTTCCTCTTTTCTAACCCTTGTTTTCAGTTCACTACCGCACACACACCTCTTTAATTAGATCCTAACAGTGAGACACCAATCTCGAATCCCATTGGCTAATTCCCCCAGATGTGTCTGCCCCTTCCCATTGGCCGCCGCCTCCTCTGTTGCTCCGACTCCGACCCAGTAAACTCGCATATGAACCAAATCCCCGCCCTCCCATTGGCTGTCTGCGAGACACATGAATGGCGCTCCGCAAGGCTGCTCGCTCCCACAGGACGATACAGTCATCCTCCTTGGAGAGGAGAAAGGAGGCGGGGGTGGGGGGGCGGGGGGGACCATTCATCACCTCCCTCTCTCCTCATGTATTCCTCTTCCTGTGTTTTGACTGTTCGGTTTCTGCCTTTGTCCCCGCCAATGTTTTGAAAGCAGTCCAAGTCCTGCGAACGTGCCCGGGTCAGGCTGATTTACCTCCTCTCAGACTCCAGTGAAAGTTCACTCCATCAGATCCAGGCCGAAGCCATGTAATCCCTCGGGATGTAATCTATCCACGCTGGTCCCTTTTTAGGGCAGCGTTTTTAATGTTTTTGGACTGGGAATACTAATTATTCTTACGCGCCGCTCCCCGAGTCCAAACACACACACACACACACACACACACACACAAGCGCGTATTGGGCTCTGTGACATGTGTCTGCTTGTTGCTCAGCGAGTCGTTTAAGTGGAGCAGTGAAGGGGGGGGGGGGGGCCCACATGTTAATCCAGCTCACTCATCGGGGTCCATACGGTGTGACGAGACGGCGTCCGTTTCAACAAGTCGACGTTGTCACTTCCTGTGGCAGCTGCGCTCGTGCGCTTACGAAGAACCCGACCTTCTTTTCAGATTTCACGTTGTACAGTACGCAACGCGATCCTTTTTGTTTATCATTGCAGTGCAGCGTAGCAGGAAGCATGCGACAAAAACAAAAAAAAAGAGAATGGTCTGTAAAATGGGGTTTTACCACAATTTGTTAGATTAGTGAGATTTTTTTTTTTTTAAAGTGTAACGCATTATGGTTGAGTTAGTCTACTGAAAAGCATTCACACAAAAAATGTGATCGAAGTGCTGTACATGATTGATAAAATAAAATATTAATTCAAGATAGAGCTTTGTTTTTTTGTTTAATTTTTTTTTAGGCCGATAACCAATCATTAGAGCCAAAATTGACAGTATTTTCAACCAATATTCGTCAAAATGCTTCCACCTCTACCACGCCAGTGCTAAGTTAGCGTAAGTATTCAAGAGGTTTAACATTGAAGATTGTCTGCCCGCACCGATTTCAGAGCAGAATGGAGGAAAGTTTTTTCTCTTAGCTCACTTATAAAACTGATAATAATAGTAGCTCTGAATATTCTTTCCAACAATCGTGCCTTTGCTGACTGAAGGGAATGACAAAGCTACCACTTTGATCCGATTCTCGGCGTGTTTATTCCACCTAAAGTCAAATCACTACATTGCTGCTCTTGCAATTGTCATCTTGTGTTTAAACCTTTGAGGTGTAATTGTTCTATACTTGGACGTCTGACCTCTTTTTTGAAGCGGATGTCAAAGGTAGTAGTTATCTTTTTGTTTTCCATCTCTACTGCGATGAATATGTCGTCGGTGACATTTTTTTTCCCCCGCTTGAGACTGTCATCGTTTTCTCGAGAAAAAAAAAACATCCTCAAAGTGTACTTGCATGTCAAAAATAGAAATCTACCTCGCTGGAGTGAAAAAGTTGTAAGCGCAAAAGTTTGTGTACGCTTCGGCGCGCACGCCGGTTTACCCTGTGATGTATGCGGGGGGTCAACAGAGTCGACGTCGTGTACACGTCGCAGTCGCCGATCAAAAGCGCATTTGATCAGCGAAGTCCCATTAATGGCTACAAAGCTCAAAGCGACGCTTTCTCGTACACGGAGGATCACGCACGCACGCGCGCACGCACGCATATATACGCACATAGGCAAAAGTGAACGCACGTTTGATCAGCCTGCATGCTTGCTCATATAAAGTGTCATTGTATTCAGGTGTGTATAAACACACTCAATTATCTCCCCTCAATCGAGTGTTGCGGAGCCAGCTGACCACCAGTGGCGCGTGTAATGCGGGACCCGCTGCTCAATCAAGCTGGCACGTGCATCTAATGGCGTTGAAAATGGCTCCGTTGGAGCAAATTCACCAACGATTGTTGTGCCGTGTTTTACATATTGACACCTGACATCCCGGCTCCTTTTATTGTAGACACATACTGATTTAATGAGAGGTTAAGTGTCTGGTTCAAAGATGAATTGATGATGATTATTATTATTATTTCTACTTTGTCATTGATGCCATCCTCCTTTGAAAGGTGTTTGTGAATTTTTGCAACCTTTGCGAATCTGATTCCATTGTTGACACTCCTTGTTATGGGCGTACCGATCGGTCGGTCGGGATGGGTATCAAGGCTGAGTTTATTGCGGGATTGTTAATCGGTCAGAAAATTAGAAATTGTCTACCAATCTCATTAATTATCCTCAGCAGAAGTCTGAAAGAGTAGGTTTAACCATTGTCCTCGTCTGCTGTTTACAATTGAAAGTATATGCTGGTAGTTATGAAAAAGTTGGGTTAGGCTTTTTAAAATCAGAGATCGCCCTGAAAATGGTCTTAAATAATACAGATACATTTGTTTTCTTTAACCCTTTAATACCTTCAACTTGAACATAAAATATAGCATATCCGGCCGGTATGTAAATCGTAATGCAATTTTGCATACCTTTAAAGAAATCAAAGTGTCTTGGGAAATTCCACTCTTCCTGGCCAAGACAGATTTAAATACGTGTTTTTTTTAAGCCTAACCGAATAAACTTTCATCATTCCTGCCAGGATATCAGCTGTCTTTTTTTTTTTTTTTTGTACCCCAGCTAAAGATTCCACCCACCTTAATCAGTTTCCCAACCTTTTGGTATATTTACAATGTTCAATTTGATCTAAGACTAATTCAGACATAATACAAATAAAAAATTCTGTAAAAAAAACAATATATTTTACTTTCTGGCTGGTTCTCAACAACTACAATTGATTATCCTGCTCACTCTTCTGTCATTACCGCCATGCCTGTTCTTCTTCTCTCTTTTTTTTTTTTCCAAGAAAAGTCAATTAGCGGAATCTAGTAAGAAAATCAATGCTCGGAATCAGATTACTGGGAACTGGTTCTCAACAAGAACAGATTTTTGAGTCCTATGTAGCTCTAATTTTTGCATCGCATATTACACAGTATAAGTAGACATTCATTGTATATAAAACTGGAAAGGTAGGATTAGAAATCTGCATTCAATCAAAATGGATAATAGCATCATATAATAGGATTTGTCCAAGTTGCATGTAAAAAAATTGTCTGCTTTCACTCATTTTAAGTTTTACAGCAACTCATTACTGTGTCGGCTGTTGCGGTCAGTGCAGCGGGTCTGTGATTGTGGCGAAACCAAACACGTCAATCCCCATTAGTGCTCCATATGATGCGATTCCCCTTCGGGCCAATCAGCTGCAAATGTCACTTTGATTTGCCCTTATAGTAGCAGATCTCGTTGAACGAGTTAGCCTGATGAGAGAACGTGAAACGAATCCCAATAGTGGCAATAATCAGTCTCACATATCATGTCATGGACGGATGAAATGAAGGGTTAATTAAGTGCACCAAGTGAAGGAATCGTATCCGAAACCAAGTTTTTTTCCCCCCCTTGATTTCTATTTATTTATTTATTTTTAGTACTGAATGCCTCGCAACCATGACTCATCTTGAACAAGGGCAGCCACCGTGATGATTGTAAATTCCAGGAAATTAAACATGATTTCCCCGTTTTTTTTTTTCAAGTCTATTTTTTGCTGAGTATTCAAGGGAGATAAGAAAATCATCTCGATATTGACTAGACATTGTTTTTTTTTTTTCTTTCAAAGCGCCAATTCAAAGGGAAGCCGGGCCGACGCCCTGGGGGGTTAATCTCAAATGAGACTCGAGGAGGAGATTAGGTGAGGTTATTAGAGATGAGCATCAGCAGTAATCTGAAGTTGAGTCAGCTCCTTTTTTCTTCTTCCAGACTTCTAGAAGGCTAATCTCTTCCCGGACTCCCGAAAAAAATGTGTCTGTCGCAGGGAGATTTACACCTACAATGTGTGTGCGTGTCGTGTGTGTTTTTTTGTAAGCGTGACCACTCGTTTACCAGCAACGGGGCCGACGCATGTGCTCATTAAGTTCCTTCTTTTGTTCCTGCTCTGAAATGAAGCACTCGGCGTGAGAAGGAAGGCATGCGGACGGTAATCATTTATTTACTGGGGATGATTAATCCCGTGTTCCTTCCTCGTCTTTTTCCCCTCTTCTGCAATCCTGTTCTTTCCCTCGAACCGTCTCCAAGCCGTAATAGCTCGTCAATGCGTGCCTGTGTCGCGGCCACCCTCATTAACCTCATCATCACGCTGACCCCGACCAGACTAAAGCTCCTCTCACCCTGGGGTATATAAAGTGGATATAAAAAAGTGTACACGTCCTCTGGTTAAATTACAGTGGTACCTCGGAGTTTGAACATAATTCGTACCTGCAAAGTGATCAAAGTCCGAATTGTTCAACCTCCGAAACGTTTATTCCCATAGGAAATAATGTAAATGCAGTTAATCCGTTCTTAAACTCCAAAAACAGAAAATTCCTTTTTTATTTTTTTATTATGTGTTTTACATTTACAGTACAGTAAAAAAAAAAATGGATGACCCCCTAATTGGGTCAATTTGATCCAACTTGGGATTGTTTTGTACAAAAAAAAAAATAAATTCTACTAAATAATCAATTTTGAGAAAAAAAAAGACAAATTAGATTTTTAAAAATGGATGACCCGCTAATTGGGTTTTATTTGACCCATCTTTCTGGGTTCTTTTGTACAAAACAATCTTCTTCTTTTTTTACAAAAAAAATTCATTATTTTGGACAAAAAAAAGGACAATTTGGGGGTCAGTCTATTTAACTTGAGTTAAATAGTTGGGTTATTTTTGACCCAACATTTTTAAGAGGACATGTCAAATGGGGGTCAGGACACAACTGTCACCATTTACAGTGCGTCTGCTGTTCTAGTAGGCTTCTTTTTTTTGTGCCTTCTAGCAGTAGGCTTTGTGCTAACACTAGCCTAGTTCACCTCGAGCATTGTATTCAGATTAAAGTGAGGTTAGAAGCCCAAACCTTTTGCCAAACCCATCCGAAATAATCTTCCCTCATGTAAACAGTGAATCTCAATGGCGTCACGCTGACACGCCTTGACATAAATGTAGCGTTGTCGATTGCCCACTTGAAAATTTGCCGTCTTCCAAACAGAGTAAGATGACGGATGGGTGTGTAGACTTTTTAAAAATATATATTTACCTTAGCGCCAAGAAATTGTGCCTATTATACACAATCAAGAGCATAAAGGCAAAAGAGATGTCTTGCGCGGTGATTGTATATTACAGTTGACACGGCGAGGGGAGGACTGCAATCACGGTGAGTGTTCCATCCAGGTTGATTTGAACTTTTCGTGTCCTCCGTATTCTGTTTGATGTGCTCTGAGTGTGTACATAATGAAAAGTCCACGCGGAGATTAAGCTTGTCTTTGTCTAAAACAATATGAGCAAAACCCCAGGAGAGCAAAGGCGTCTAGACTTAAGCAGTGAGGAAGACTTGCCGTCTGGCAATGATAAATTGTCAAAAGTATTGAAATGCATCATCGTGTACCATAAGGAAGGAACGAGAACACAGATTGGAGCGGAGCCAGATGCTCTCTCTCTCTCTCTCTCTCTCTCTCTCTCTCTCTCTCTCTCTCTCCCGAGGCTCATCAATGTTCTTCTGAACAAAGATTCACCGTTCAGAATTCTTACTTCTCGCTTCATATTTCTGTCCTTTTAATGGTTTTATGAATCGATATTGGGCTTGAGAAGGAAAATCGATTCAATATCAATTATTCAATCAAAGTACATGTTTTTTTTTTCCCTTCAAATTTTTGATGCAAATCCGAGCATAATATCGGAGCATGTTTACGAATACAGGTGTACGGCGCCCGTGACTGTAGTAAGTCGCAAACATAATATTGTTTTTCCCTCCTCTCACTGCACGGTTATTTAAAGATGTGTTTTGTCATTGTAATAGGCGCGCGGTCTCACTGTGCTTCACACATTGTCATGGCGATGAGGGGCTGAGCCAGTGAATCATACCGGCTCTTCGTCTTCCGCGAGGTGAGAACTCATTGAGCTAAAACGCTCAATGGCAGCGAGCGAGGAGGGAAAATCATTGTCAACGTTTCTGAATGACCACTTGATTTCACCACCGCCTTTATCCCTCAAAGATCCTTGAGGATTTAAAGATACCCGCGTCACATGTATGTAATGTAGACGAACATGTAAATGAATCCATAATGTATTCAGATTGGCTCTTTGTCTTTGTGTTTGGGGCTCCTATAGGTGAATCTTGCCCCGGGCATAACAATCATTCAACGTGTTAATGGGTCGCACGCTGAGCTCGTTAGCTATGCACAGCCTTCATTAGCATACAAATTCAATTAACTTTCCAAGACGGAAAGAAAACAAAATCTTTTGTGTGACACACTTTGAGAATTTGGTCTTCACAGTCATGAACATGAGATTGTTTTTACCAGGGATGGGAAGTAATGAAGGACAAAAACGTTATTACTTTACATGAGTAGTTTATTCAGTACTTTGTACTTTCCTGAATATTTATTTTTTAGACTACTTGTTACTTGTATCCGTTACTTTTTAACATAAGTATCTGTGCTTTTTACCTGATACATTTTCAAAACAAGGTCGTTACTTTTGTTTTTAAATGCATGAAAACGCATGAAGAAAAAGCAGCCAATCATATGAAGCGTTTCACACAGTCCCGTACGTCCCAGTTTGTGATCAGAGGTGAAAAATCCAGGTCCAGAAAGTAAAAACCCTGCCATAGTTTGGCTTTAGCCCCAGGTGCTAGCTAGCTAGCTTCCTAACTAGCTCCAATGATGCGCGTTTACCTCCTAGGGAGCTAGCTAGCTAGTATCAATGGCCAATCTGTGTCAGGGTTTTTACATTCTGGACCCGGATTTGCCACCTCTGCTTGTGATTTGCTCTACGACACGCATTCACATGACGTGCAATTGGCTCGATTAGAACAACAACCCGTAAATGTGAAGGCAATGCACGCCGCCACAATAGAGGATAATTTGAACTTGATAGCAAATCACAGAGTCAACTGGCTGATTTATCCCCATTTTTGCTCCTTTGGCTAGTCGGAAACATCCGGTAAAAATACTTTTTACTTTTACTCGTCAAGTACATTTCAGAGCCTGTACTTTTTTACATTTTTTTTTTTACGTTTTTGAGTGAGTACTTTTACTTTTACCCAAGTTGTTTTTTACACAAGTAATTGTATTTTAACTCAAGTAGAGAATATTACGACAGCGTATTAGGGCCACGTATAAATATGTATATATTTTTAAAGGGCGGGGGCAATATTCCTAGGAAAAACATGTAAATTTGCGAGTTTATAAAGTGGTAAATTTGCGAGTTTATGAAGTGGTAAATTTGCCGCTTCATATCAGCTGACTAAACACTAACCAATCAGAAGCTAGCATACTTGAGTTAAATGCAAGTGAATGATGGAGAGCAGCAGATTCGACACATTGTACAAAAAAATACCAAAATGTGTAAGTAATAGTTCTGGAAACATAAATGTACAAGTAAATATTTATTTTAACAAATTAACTTAAATGCTTGATCCTCAGGGTGTGGATCCAACGCTTCAAAGTGTGAATGCTTAACATGATATGGTTAAAGCCATTACTATCTCCTTATTTGAAAACCCGACCAAAAAGTTAGCACAAACAAAATCAGCAAAAAACGCTAGAGTAGTACGTCTCGCAAGTTTCTGAGTTTTTTTCTTGCAAAGCTGGCACTTTATAAAGAGGCTAATTAACTCGCAAATTTCCGATTTTTTTCTTGCAAATTTGTCCACTTTATAAACTCGCAAATTTAGCGGGGTTTTTTGTCACAAATTTGGCATTTTATAGACTCTCAAATTTGCCATTTTATAAAGTCACACATTCCCATTTTTTTCTTTTAAATATATAAAATATATAAAGTGGCAAATTTGTGAGTTTTTTTTCTCTGAATATTGCCCCCACCCTCTAAAAAAAATATATATATTTATACGTGGCCCTAATACGCTGTCGTAGTACTTTTCCCCATCTCAGTTTTTTTACTGATCAATACATTTTGCCGTTTTGCAGGTGCAGTTAGAATGAGAGCACTTTGCTCTCACATGTCACGAAAGTTAGGGTCAGGTAATTGCCTTGTGCCATTAGATGGCGCGGCAGCTGCTGTAGGCAGGCGGACGCAGGCCGAATAAAAGCAGCCGGCCACTGTGTTGATTGAAAGCCAATTTTCAAAGTGGCGCGTAGTCAGAATGTTAAATGTAGGCGCGCTCAGCCTTCATCTGCCATCATGTATTCTATGGGCGGCGCTCTTATCAAGGGAATTGGTAATTAGTGGCATGCATTGTGTCAGAGGACAGAACACTGAATACCAATGACATTAAAGGGCTGATGAGATAAGAGGAGTGTGTGTGTGTGTGTGTGTGTGTGTGCGCATGTGTGTGTGCGCTCCGGGGGACGGCGAGGTGCTGCGGTCGCGCCAAAGCACGACTTCAATTTACATGTTTGCATATTTGACAATTAACCAAATTGATTTTTCTGTGTGTGTGTGTGCGTGTGTGTGTGTGTGTGCGCGCCCACGTCGCACGTCAAGGTTTCTTGAGGATGTTCAATACCCGCGTCCATCCCCGTATCAAACCCGTCCCATAATGGCACGCTCTCATTTGCATACCATTAATTAGACATTCTTATTAAATGCCTAATTAGCATATATAGCGTTGTGTGTTTTATCAGGCTGAAAGCAATAGCTTTCCTTTCACTTGATTTTGCTATCAATGCAGATAGGAGTTTATGATAGTTTTAATCAGTTTGGGTGTCTAAAAATAAACAGAAATTAGTTTTAAGTATCGCCCGAAAGAAAGGTTCGTTGAAACTTTGGATGATGCAGCAAACCTCTTCATGGGCTTTTGCGGATTTGAATTTGGGTTCCAAATGCTGACAAATAAAATTTGGATCAGACGTGAATGACACTCGATTCTGCATATTACAAAAATGGATTTGAAATGGTCAGGATTCAACCGAAATGTGAAAAAATTATTGATTTATTTTAGGGGTGTCAAAATTTGTGCATTAATTTTGAGATCATTTAAAGTTCTTTTAACGCCACAGTTTTTTTTTAACACGCAATTAATGACCGCCCCTTACTTGTACTGGGGGAATTCCAGTTGCAACGCAGCAGCCATGTTCACGTCAAGATTTAGCAGTAAGACATTTCATAATAATAATGCATATATTTGTGGAGACTGGGTTCAAGTTGTATTTTTACAATTTTAAAAGAATTTCGCAAGTTACTTCATGTTAAAGATTAAAATAGCTCTTAATATAAAAAGAAAATGCACTGAGCTGTCATCAATGTCTTACAAATGCAATTATGCCATCTAGTGGCAGAAAAATGATCTCAACACTAATCAACATGACATCTTTTTAATTTTAATTACTGTATCAATGACTAAAAGATGCAGCCATATTTCTATTAGATTTTTATCCACTTTTATGTTAACAAGAGTATGAAAACGTTTATTGTACATTTAGAACCGATTTAAAATTAACTATTAAAGTCATGCAATTCATTCCGATTTTAAAAAATTAATCACCCGACACCCCTAATTTATTTATTTTGTCCAGCCCGATAACATGTGAATTCTAAACAAAAATCTACAGGGAACAACCTTGGAGCGTCACCAACTCGTTTATAAATAATACAAACCCATGTGTTGCTTTTTGAAAAATTTATTTGACAGAAAAAAAGGGGGGAAAAAAGCATATGTAAGGATAAAAAAATTACCATTTTTGTCTTCATTACAGTGCTATCAACATTCCACATTTGCGTCAATGTTTAGGATCGTGCTTTCCTTCTTCACAGTGTGTGCTCTGCAGCCAAAGCCTCCGCAGCGAGGGGCCAAACATCAGAGACCGGAGGGGATTGAGCTAGAGGGGGGAAAAAAAAGCCGAATATAAATAAAGACAGTCGGAGAATGAGGTGGGAGGGATGGGAACGGAAAGAAGGACGAGGTCAATTTAATGGGAGAGGCCCGCGCCGACTCGC
Organism: Leptonotus elevatus; assembly: GCF_054856555.1. Lineage (NCBI taxonomy): Eukaryota > Metazoa > Chordata > Actinopteri > Syngnathiformes > Syngnathidae > Leptonotus > Leptonotus elevatus. Next base: position 7,334,959 of record NC_141257.1, read on the forward strand.
TAACCTCTTTATTCCGAGTCACCTTTTTCCAGAGGTGCTGAAAGAGGATGAGAGAATGCAATCAGGAAAAGTCAGGGTCAAGGGTTAAGCAGATGGTTTGTTTTTGCCGCCAAAGGACAAGACACGACCTGTTTTATTGAAGCTGAAAGGTTACCTGCGAGTGTCCTCCAACATGGTGGAGGCGGAGGAGGAGGGAGGGGATTGCAGTCATCCTTTGGGCCCTCCCACAGTCGCCGTTTCTCGGTGAACTCGGCTCACTTCCAACCGGGACGTCTCGACCCTCCCACCAAAAAATGCCAAAAAACAACTTAAGAAATCTAAACATTTGGAAGAAGCTATCCATACCCCCATTTTAGTTTTGTTTGCCAACTGTTTACATTTGTCACAGAATATGTGTTATGATAGTTTGCAGAAGGACGTGTGTGTCATTCATTTAAAAAGTACAACAATGGCGGAAATCGTCACGTAATCGGCCATTAATGGTGGGTTGGCGTCACTCCAGTGTTTGTATTTCGCCGCATATATTATTCGCAAAGCGGCTGAATTTCTTAAAACTTATTTATGTTCTACTACTGAATGGAAAAGCGTATAAATAAGTACATGTATTTTTTAAATAATTATTATTGATTATTAATTATATTATTAATGACGTCAGTCAGCTTTCAAGAGAATACCACAGTTTACGATCAGGCTAATCTTCGTGTTTGTTAATAGTCTGCTTCCCTTTTGAGTCCCTAATGTAATAAATGGCTTTTAGCAGCTCCTTCAGATGCATCAAGACTTGTGTGCTTTTCCCCATTTCCTTTGAATCTCATTAATTTCCATATTTAATTAGCTTGGCTCATTAAACGCCATGTGCCCAGCAATGTATGCAGGAATAATTGGATGCAATTTTATAGGCACAAATTATCCACAATGCTCTTGTGTGCCTTGTGACAAAATAATATGTAGGCCTTGTTGATTAGTCAACTCTAATAGACATGACACTTGATTTGTTTCTCCAACAGTGTGTGTGTGTGCGTGTGTGCGTGTGTGCGTGTGTATGGACGTGCGTCGGCTGCACCCTCGGGTGCTCAAGAGAGTGTGATGTGCGTCCGGACATGTGTGTGTGTGTGTGTTTGTGTAATGGCAATCTAGCTGTCAAATCTTAACCATGTTAAAGAGTGAAATTAGCCATCAGCTCCAGTAAAAGCATGGCTGACAACCTGTGATTACGGTCATGAGAGAAAGCAAATCGTTGCGCGTCAAACACATACACCAGCTTTATGAATAGCACAAAACCTCACAAAAGAGAAATCATTATTTTCGCATCCCGCTCCATGTCCTCTTGATACTTCTAACCAGAACCTAAAATGTTCATATATCTTTTAGCCGTAGATAAAATAGTAGCTATGAAATCATTTCATTGGTATGTTGGATTTTAATAACGATGACAGGTCAGACAGTTTTTAGTGCAAGAGCAAATGTTGAAAGTTGTGTAAACACTTTGCTGCACTGCTCGTTTGAATACTGAATCTACATAACACCCCGTATGTTTTGTTAGCGTTCTTAAGCATTAGCTTCTGACCATGTCTTTTAGTCTTCATTTTCTTTCAGTTTGAAGCTACATTTTGCCATCAGATACTTGTTACGAAGCAATTTTGTTAGCTTTAGTATGTAGGTTATCTTCTGAATATGTCTTTAGTTTGTATAGGCTCTATATTTTGTCATCAGATACTTGTTATGGAGCACGTGCTAGAGTTAGCATTTAGGTTAGCTTGTAAATGCGTCTTTTTTGTGGCCTCCTTTTTCAGATTTAAGCTATATTTTGTCATCAGACAATTGTTTCGAAGCAGATTTGTTAGCATTAGCATGAACATTAGCTTTGAATGTGCCTTTGTAGCCTGTTTTCTTTCCGATTTAAGCTACATTTTATCATCAGATGCAGTTACTAAGCAAATTTGTTTGCTGACTGTGACTATGTAGTCTCCATTTTATTTTGTTATCAGAAAGCAAATGTGTTTGTATTAGCATTTAGGTTAGCTTATGAATGTGTCTTTGTGGCCTGCATTTTCAGATTAAAGCTATGTTTTGTCATCAGGTACTTTTTTTCGAAGCATATTTGTTAGCATTAGCGTGAACGTTAGCTTTGAATGTGCCTTTGTAGTCTCCATTTTCTTTCCGATTTAAGCTGTACAGATACTGTGACTAAGTAAGTTTGTTTGCATTAGCGTTAGCTTCTGACTGTGCCTTTGTAGCCTCCATTTTCTTTTGTTATAAGATACTTTTTACAAAGCAAATTAGACATAATGCAACACTAAAATGAAATATAAAATGTATTGCTCGTTGTATTAAGTTTTCAATTAATAGGTTATTTGTCCAATACGCTTTCGCTATCTCCATTTCAATCATTTTATCAACAGCATTATTAAATTGCCTTTTCCACTTGACAACACTAGCAGTGTTCAACTATGCTTCAGCCATCACTTCTCCAATCTATATTTACAGCTTCCATAGGAGCCGTCTTCACATTTGAAAAGAAGTAGGTGAGTTTTAATTGTGCGCCACAGCGAGACACGCGCGACTAACTGTGACATTTGCAATTAGCTGTTGTCAGCAGTCAAAGGAGCCGGTGCAATTTACAGAGTGCACATTACTGTCCTGAGTGGAAGTGACAACAATTTGATATGTTGTTGGAAAAGTGGCATGATGGTGAATTGTGTTTGACCTCGCTTAAGCGGGCCCACTCTGTGTAGGCGAAAAGCCTTCATTCAAAACAGATAATTGTTTTTTTATAAAAGGTTGTTCGTGCAGGGTAGACAAAGTCGCCTCTACTGACGCATCTTAGCACTCTTTTATATATATATGTATATATATATATATATATATATATTAGGTGTGTCAAAATTAGTGCATTAATTCTGGGTTAATTTAAAATTCCTTTAACGCCACTATTTTTTTTTAATCACGATTAATGATTGCCCCTCGCTGTATTAGGGGAATTCCAGTTGCAACGCAGCAGACATATCCACGTCAAAATTTAGCAGTAATACATTTAATAATAATGCACATATTTGTGGAGACTGGGGTCAAGTTGTATTTTACGATCTTAAAAATGTGCAGAATTTCACTAGTTACTTCATGTTAAAGATTAGACAGCTCTCAATATGAAAAGAAAAATGCACTGAGCTGTCACCGACGTCTTACAAATGCAATGATGCCATCGAGCGGCAAAAAAATTACCCAAACACAAATAAATATTCACACATCTTTTTGCTTTTAACTTAATTTGATAAATTATTCTGAAATTACTGTATAAATGACTAAAATATGCAGCCTTCTATCTATTAGTTAAAATAGTTTTTCCCACTTTTATGTTAACAAGAGTATGAAAACATACAAAAATATTGTATCTAGATTTTATTATACATTCAGAAAAAATGTGCGATTAATTACGACACCCCTAATATATATATATATATATATATATATATATATATATATATATATATATATATATATCTCAGTGTATTTAGCTGCCTTGACATTGGCAACCCAGGAAGGCACTTTCATTGCTTTTCACTGCTGAACTACAGATGGCAAATTTATCAAACTGCAAATTTGACATCTTATGAGATATTATTGATGATTATCAGGACACACTAAAGCATCGCCACTCTATTCCAGATTGTTCTCCTGGATCAGCTAAAAACAAAAACAACGGTTCAATATTTTCAATCACTTGTGTGTGCATGATCGACGCAAAGTTCAGCCGACCAACTGACTCGTGTGGCTTCTGTGGCAGCGATTGTTTATGACTCAAGAGGTTGAATGCGGGCGGTGGGAGTGGGGTAGGTCGATTTTAGGAGGGTCTGTATGGGGGGGGGGGGGGGGGGGTCTTGGTCTCTTTGGTCTCCGCGCTGTGGTTTGCGCACATTTGGCTGGCAGGCAAATGCGTTGTGCGTGAGTCCTCTCAGATGTGGCCCAGCGATGATGAGTAAGCAGACGTACGATTAGCCGTGTGTGTGCGTGTGGCACGCAGCTCTGCCTGACACATGGCCTTGAGGCAACCGGGGGAGTTGCGGATATAAGTTACGCAGCATTTTACCAGCCAGACTTTTCCCTAAAGTCTAATTACAGGCTAAGATGTGGTTCGTGCGAGTTACGTAACCCCTGAGAAAACCTCCAGGTTGAGAAGCTGATATGTTCAGCATGACATACTGCAAATCCATATTTGATAACCTCACGTGTGTGTTTTTGTTGGCTTTTAAACAAATACGTTAAAAGCCACTTCAAAGCTTTCCAAATGATTTTGATGGCAAAGCTGGCTTGTAATAAAGGGGATAGCATCCCCGTGCAGGCAATATCCGCTGTCATGCAAGGTAAAAAATAGATTTACCGCTGTAATATTAAAACGTAAAAATCAACAGTCTACCTTAACTTTGAACATGCGAGAGATGATAAGTGGAGATGAAGTGTTGCCGCTTTGGGATCTGTGCCTGTGTGTATACTCTTCTATTTTCATACTCTTCTTCTCTGAACACCCCGTTGGTGAGGCTGGCCCTTCTTTTCAAATAACTGTCGAGAAAGGAAGTGGAAAACAAACCGAAAAAGTCAAAGGAAAATACAAGCAAGAGTTCATTCCTTGATGCGCAGAACTGTCTTCGTTTTAATCAATTTGGTGTTTATTTTTGATCGAATTGTGCCAACAATCACCAAGTGAATTTGAATTAAGAGGTTGCTCTATACGAGAAGGGTTCTTTATTTTGGCGGACCAGCTTGGACACCCCTTGTGTTGTGCCTGTACTAGCATCCGTGCTAATGCTACTTGAAACCTGATTTGTGCTTCAACCCTTTTTAAACCTTTTTAATCTTTTTCATGTTCCATGCACACTTATTATTTTGACGTGGTCCAAAAATATGTTCATAATAATTCTGATGAATGTAATTATGAACCACAGATGATTTATATTATGTTCTACATGATATATGGATGATCTGAATAGGACGAGTGTGTGCTTATTTTTTGCTACGTTCGAGATACATGCACGTTTTTGCAGGTGTCGATCTTCAGTACAATACATACTGTACACCACTTGGCCTGTTTTACTGCCACTTCTCCTCTCTCCTCACCGGCTTGGAAAGAGGTACGAGATTACGATGAGCAAATCTGAGGTTGTTGCTGTTGCTTTAGGAAACACGATAACATTTCATGACGTTTCTATCGTTTTTATTGCTATGAAATGTCAAAATGATTCCATTCTAAATCACCCCAGTGGGTTTAACCAAGAAGATTTGGATTTGTGAGCTATGGCCAACCAAATGTTTCTACAAAAATGGGCGTGGCCTCCTTCCTTTGATCCTTCAAGTCTTTAAATCTCAGGAACTACTGGGCCAATCTTTACTTTCCAACAATGCCTGTTTTGTGAAGATTGACCCAGTAGCTCCTGAGTTATAAGGGTTCGAAGGAATGTGGCCACGCCCCCTTTTACCCTGAAAATAAAAAAATTTGGCGGGCTCCCAAACCCCTGCTCCGATTACAATTTTGTATTATGCCATCACTACGAACAATTACACCAAGTTTGATTAAAATCCAAATCTGCTTTGTTCAAATTGTCAGATATTTTGCGTGAATTAGCATGGAACGACCCATAGGTCAAATTGAACCCGAACAGTCTGAAAGGGTTAATGTCTACTCTAAATTTGTTATCTATACTGAAGAGGTGTAAATCGTTCCACTTTATGGCAATTAGTGATGATTAATGACTCTCTATGACTAGACAGATGCTGCAAAATGTTGACTTGGCGCTTTAGCGTAGCTTTGCGTAAACCATCACGTCTGACGGGGGGGGGGGGTCTAATCCTCATCATCAGCTCACAGTGACGCCAGTATAGGACCACAGCGAGTGCGAGCCCTCTCCGTGGGTGGCTTCCCTCCGCGTGCGCGTGTAAGAAGTGGGATTTAAAAGTTCTTCATCATTTGTTGCACCTCTCAGTCTCTCTCGCCCCCTTGATTTTCCCTCTTCCTCTGCTTTTTCCTGCCTCGCTTTAAACTCCCACAGAACTCCCAAGCCGCTCGTGCTCGGAGGAAGTCCTTCCTGGGATTAAAACACACACACGCATGGATTGGCTCAGACACAAACTTCCTCGTCAGATTTACCCGCTCTCATTCGTCCTCCCACAGACATCCTGTTTGTCTCCTTCGGCAAAACGCGAGCCGGGGAGGAAGTGAATAAACATCGGTGAAAAGCACAGCGAGCGCGGAAGGAACACAAAAAAAAACACAATAGGCCTCACTTTTTTTTCTTTTCTTGCTCTTATGGACCAAATTCAGTGACAGCGTTAACCAATCATATCAGTGCTACCTTTTCAAGCCTGGAATGAGAGAAACCTTGTTTTTAATCCGTAATCGCTTTCCATTATCTCCCATTGCAGCTGTAAGGCTTCAGCTCCGCTCATCCGTAGAGCGTTCCATCCAATCCATTTTACTCATCTGCCAATCTCCATCATTTCGATCTGGGGTTTGTCTCTTTTTTTTACCCCCCCCGTGCTCTGTCTGCCTTCACTCCACCCGTGGCTAATCCATTACATCTCTTAATGACTGTTGTTGCGCTCCGTAAAGGAAAGTGTGGGCCGGATTGGCAGCCTCCGCGCTGTACGTGTCAGGTAGCCTCACCTCCGCCAGCGACTCTCAAGCCTTTTCAGTCACGCTCTGGAATCTATATGTTCGCGCAGAAAAATAAAGGATTATTGGACAGGTTTTGTGTTGCTGCTGTACGACTGGAAAACACCTTTTGATTCATTGCTCGTTTACCAATGGAGACTGTGGGATTACATTGGATTTGAGTCTGCATTGTGCCGCCCGTGAAGTTTTTGGTGCTATAATCTAATCTTTTTTTTTATTTAGCAACACAACATGGACAGTTTTATAACAATTTGTGACCAGCTTTAAATGGGGGGAAATGAAAGAGAATGTGACTTTTACACTACGAGCATAAAGAACAACTTTGGCAGAATGAATAGAATAGAAAAGTATTTGTGTTTTCACAGAAAAATGTGCAATTTGTATATTAAGGTATCATTGTATAATACAGTAAAAGTATGTAATATAAAGTAATCGATTATCAAAATAATCACTAGTTAATCGAATAATAGTATCGATCAAATGCTTCTTCATAAAGCTCAATTTCAGCTTCTCAGCAGCAAATATTACGATTTCTGTCGTCCTCCATGTCCTGTCATACCTACTGATTTTCCTTTACTTGATTTATATGTATGGCCTAAAACAGGGGTGCCAAACTCATTTATGTTGCGGGACACTTTGTAGTTCTGGCTTCCTAGTAATGGTGGAACTAAATACATATTTATTACATATACACAACAAATTGATAGATTACTAGGTTTGATATCAGAGGTCATGGCTAGTTTGTTTAATTGTTGTTCAATTGACTACCAAAGCTATCTTGCAAAACCTCAGTGTTATTCATTACACATCACAATTTCAAATTTTGGTACAGAGCGTCATGGAAGTTGACACACAAGATCTTTGCGGGCCACATGAAATGATGTGGCGGGCCTGATCTGGCCCCCAGGCCTTGAGTTTGAAACCTGTGACCTTGAAGAGTCCAATTAGCAATTATTTTTCCAGAGTATCTGGTATCCCGTTTAAGATGGCTGATGTGTAGCCGAGGTCAAAGGGGGGAATTTTCTCTCTCCTTTTTAAATTGTTATTTAAGGCTGGCTGTTACAAGAAACAGAAAGGGAACTGGTGGGAGAAAAAAAATGCTTTTATTCAATTTACCCATCATATTCCGTTTTCCTTGAAGTCCAATGCATGTAGAAACAAGACTATGACCAAAAATAAACCATTACAATGGAAATGACTGTCTTATTTGCTGCACCCGAGTTCACCACGGCGCCTGCCAAGCGCAATACAATTTGCAATCGCAGAAACGCTGCCCATTTGAATTGCATGTATTCAGGCAAATATATATATACGACTTCATATCGCAGCTCGAGTTATTGCGCGCACGCAGCCTGCAATCTGAAAATAGTAATACATGCAGTACATCTCGTCATGTCACTTTTGAAAGGGTCACTCTGAGGCAAATTAGTAGTTATGGTCGCTCTGCTGGAACCCCCACTGTGCCGGGTCCCTCTGATTTAGGATTATGAGCACTCCGTCCACATGACAACTCTCTCCATTCATATGCTTTATGGGAATCATCACTGTCGCCACCCGGCAAAACGAGCGCAGTAATATTTCGGACGGATGGCCTTGCGAAACAATGCTTTTGAATATTTCATCACCAAAGCCGTATAAAAGCTGGGAATGGGTGTTGCCGCTGTGTACCTAACTGGGAGTCGCCGGGATTAGTAATCGGAGTGGACGCGCTCGCTGCGGCTGATGGCTTGTTTATATTGCTGGGTGCAGTTTCCTCCATGCCGTTGGCCGCCAGTGAGGCTGTGGAGCTGGCTGGCCGTGGCCTCTGCTGACCGGCTTTTTTTGCGCAGCGTCTGTGAGGCCACAGATAAGCGGCACGCTGCGCACACACACACACACACACACACACACACACCCCCCCCCCCACACACACACACACACGGTACTGACTTATGATGATGATGGCGAGGCTGCATGTGTGTGATGTTTTTGCTAGATTTATTTCCAAGAGCCAGGGGGGCATCTGGGTGAGGTTCCAACAGGATCTGAGAGGCCAAAAGTTCACAGAAAGACGGGAGACGCGAACGCGTGGCAGCTCTCGCGCGCATGAAAGCAAAAAGACGTGACAGACATGTGGGATGATGGTAAAAATATCCTCGGCTGAAGTGCCGAGCATCCTCACAGGCAGAACACTGCACTTGTTTATGTTATTTAAATATAACATGAATGTTCAGACGCGTCTGATACAGGAAAAAGTGCCACAGTGTGCCATCATCCGGTACGGCGCCGCTATCTAATCCGATTTAATTACATGAGGGAAAGATACTCACACTCTGTACCTAAATTGTGCCCTGTGTAACAATTTCCCCCAAAATATCTTCACAATAGTCTTTTTATTTGACCAGTTATGACTCTTCAAATTAGCATATTAACACCATAGCTCTTCATAATACTCCTGCAAGCCTCTGGCCAATAGTTTTCACATTGAATTTCCCGCTGTGTATGTGAAAAGGGAGTGTGCAGTTTTATTTTTCAGCCACATGTGGCAGTAGTGATTCAAAATGTTCTGCATTGGGCAGCTGTAAGTAGAAGTACAGTAAAAAAAAAAAAGGACTGGTAAAAGTAACACTGATTCAACTCCTGTTCTATAAACGTCAACAACAACAAAATCATAATTTATTTTGTTAAAAAAAAAAAAGAGCACTCTATAATTGTATTTTATAAAAACATACAGTAATGACATAATAACCGTATTTTTGGGAATATAAATCACATTGTGGGAATTCGGTAAAAGACGAGATGAGGTGACAAGCAACAGGCTACTACCCTTCAAACCTTTGACCGTACTCGTATTTGTCAACTGCCAAAAGAAAAAAAGAAGGTAGAAGTAGTAATGGAAGAAGAAGATGATGAAGGCCGTTTTTCAAAGATACAAAAAACACAGAGTACGGTCTTCCTAAAACGTACTCAAATTCCTCTTGGCTGAATTTGACATCCAATACGTCCGCAATAGAAGCACGAAATGCATCTTGGGATATTTTCGTAGCTAAGCGTTCACAAGCAACAACCCGGGTATTCTGTGCATGGTTGCTTTATGCGTACTTTCAATTGGAACAGTAATTGGACCGACGTTTCATGAGATCACAAGGACGTAAGAACGGACAAGAATCCATATTGAAAAACAGGCAAATAATAATAATAAGAAAGGCGACCAATGTACGACGTATCGCTAGTTTAGCATACAGTTTCCGTCATATTGAGGATTTACTATTTACAGCATCAAAATGCAAAATAACCGACCGGGTTTCTACCATTGGCCACAATGTGACGAGGGACTCTAGTTGAGGTAAGCCACAGTTAGAAGCAGAAGTTCCCAAATCCAACCGGAACTTCAAGAGATTCAATTCATACTCCGAAAAATTTCGGTAAATAGAATGTAAAGAATTAAACACCCATTTTTCTTTTGGTCCACTATACATTGTGCTGCTCTTCTGGCCTCAATGACGGCATTGCAAAGGCAGAATTTGCTTCCCGCAAGCGTCCCTAATGTTGTGACCTTCCGTTATTAATTCCCAATGCGCGTGCATCATCTCCCGCCCCGGCCCGAGAGGCCGCAGCCTGCCTACCCCGCAAGGCGTCTTCAGGTAATGGCCTGTGTAACGAGCGCGGGCCACGCTCGCTGCAGCTTATTTATGGAGCCGCTGTGGTCTTTCGCTCTTGGCCCCCCCACACCTATAAATACACGTGGAAACGTTAGCCTGCTAAAGCAAACAATGATGTGTGCCCAGGAGGACGTCTAGAATATAACTTGCAAATTCAGCACCGCAGCCCCTTATAAAAAAAAAAAAGGCCCGGCTTCTATCTTTAGATGTAGAACAGAAAAGTTTGTGATCTGGTGATGGCTTCAAGATGTAATTAGATGTTATTGGTTTGTACTTTATTGACCTGAACTACAGCATATACCTGCTATTCAGCTTCCCCGATGTGAGTGCACAACGGCTTCTGTGGTTTTGTAAATCCACCCCCGAGTGTAAAGGCGGTTCTAATTTGCTGTTACGCTGACGCAATCCATGTCGGATTTTTTCTTTCAAATCAGTCATAAACTGGCAGACGTGGCTCTCATTTGTATGATTTATGCTGTACATTTAATGTAAAATCTCCATCTTGCTTCATGGCCCGGCACACATAATAACAGTCGGGTTGTTGTTGGACAACCGGAGGTGTCGGTGAAATAGGCGTCGGCTGGCGAGTTCCATATGCAAAAATTGGACAGGTTTCAGGACGCGCGGCGCGCAGCTCACGCATGCTGATGCTAGGCAGCTCGGCGAGATCTGCATAATGGTTTTATACAAGGGGGCTCTTGTTAGTGTCTGCTTTTAGTCGGGCAGAGCTAAAGCAAACAGCAGACAGGCAGGACTGGAGACGAGCCCGGTCCTGGAGATGGGGAACGTGGTTAAACTGATAAAACCGTTATTAGCGCGTTGGAGGCGGCTGGCTGGCAGAAATCGCAAGGACTGACTGACTGACTGAGAAAGAAGGGAAAAAATGATGGACATTAAGTTAGAATTGTTGGTCTTTAAATTTTGGAGTCAATGCTGGAAGGCCTTTCGGATAACGGCCATGTTGTACCATATTTTTCGAACTCTAACTCACACTTCTTCTTTTTTTTTCACCCTTTGCAATCAAATACCCAAGTATAACTTGTAATAATTAAAGGTCAGACTGTCACCCAAAATCCCCGTTCCTTAATCATGTTGACAGCAACGAACGAGTTCCGGTTGGATTTGGATTCTCGCTCTAAAAAGAATTGGGTCAAAAATAACCCAATTATGGATCAAAAATGGACCGATCCACTTTATGGGTCAATTTGACCCAACTTTCTGGGTTGTTTTGTACAAATGATTTTTTTACCCAAAGTAAAGGATCTTACCAATATTTCTGAGTTGTTTCTTGACTCAAAGTTGGGTCAAATAGACCCAAGTAGAGGATCGCTCCATTTTTTGACCCAGAGTTGAGTTTTTTGACCCAACTGTTTTAATTGTACTTTCCTGTTGCACCGATATAAGCTCCTCATGGTTGTTCGAATTCCTCACAATTGTCCTCTTAGAAGCTCCCGTGAACGGCTTTGCCATTTATAAAAGAGGGTAAACAGTAAATTGTGTTGGTATTGATTCATTGCAGGATGATAATATCAAACAAGTGGTATCAAGTAAAAAAACAAAAAAAAAAAAAACTGATACAAATGACCAAACATGAATTCTAATCTTCCAAATACATTATTCCGTCTTATGTGCTGCATATTCTTTACTCATTTGACTTCAGCACTGTACGCTCTTTCTAGGGCTCTTACGGTTCCAACATGAGGATGAGTAGTGAGCAAGCCACCGAAAATAACACTGGCGAGGAAAATCCAAAAATATCAGTGCTGGCCTTGAGAAGCCATAAAGGTCAAACTCTAGCGGCGCTCGCTCCTGCAAAATCAAACGTGCTGCTCTGCCATGCTGCGAGAGGCAAAAGGGAGCGAGGAGGAGGAGGAGGAGGAGGAGGAGGAGGAGGTGGAGGAGGAAGAGGAGGGATTGGAAGGTGTTATGTTGCAGCGTGGTGCCAGGGGAACTGCAAGGCTTGGCAGGCAGGTGTGCGAGCGTGTGCGTGCGCATTCCCGTGTTTCTTTTTCTGCAGAAAAGGAGGTGGGGACGTGGGGGAGATGAATGGAAAGGCAGTCGGCGGGGGAGGCCGGCGGGGGAGGCCGGCGAGCAACGCGGCGTCAGTGACAATTTACTTATCCGTCACTCTCTGATGGTAATCAAAAGCCAAAACGCGTGGGAGGCTCGGTTGCAGCAACTTTTTGGGTTGGTTGTGTCAAGAGGCATGCGCGTCTCAGGAATCGCAAACATCCCTAAATCAAACACTCGGGCGCATGACCACATGTAAAGACTGCAAGGTGTGAGTCGGCAGTATTTTTCCACTCTTAAACGAGTGCCTGTACAATAATATGCAACATTTCACAGTAGTTCAATTCAGAAAGGGAAACACAGAAATATTTAGATTTCATCATTTTGATGACTAAAACCAACAGCTAACAAAAAGGTTTTTTTCTTATTCATCTTCTATCTATCTATCAATCTATCATCCATCCATCCATCCTGGGGGTGTCAAAATGTGTGCGTTAATTTTGAGTTAATTAAAAGTTTCTTTAAAAAAAAAAACACGAGAAAGGAAAAAAAAAAAAAAAAAAACTAAATGAAAATAAAACTAACTTACATCCTTGAATTAATTTCTTCAAATGTGACTCCCAATATTTAGTACAGTACGTGATTCAGGAACTGAGCAGTTGTAGTTCTTGGTCAATTTTAAACTGGAGCGAACAGATACCAGCTGACTTTGGGCAAGAGGGCGGGGTTTATCTTTGTGTACACCTGCTGCATGTTTGCGTGGGTTTTCTCTTGGTACTCGTGCTTCCTCTCACATTTGGGTAAATGAAGACTTGAAATTGCCCAAAGGTGAGAATGTGAGTATGAATGCTTGTTTGTGCTTCTCAAACTTTTTTACAAAATAAGTAATGCACTGAGATTTGTTTGTGTATATTATGTATTTCAATTTTATTTGTATTGAATTCAGTGATCCTTTGCTTACCTCTACCGTCTACAGTTTATGCACTCGCATATCGTGATAGCTGGGATGGGCTCCAGGTCACTTTGTGAGCCTAAAGTGGGACCAGATGATGGATGGATAGATTTTGGGAACACAATGAATTTTTCACTTTGTTAATTGAGGCATTCTCTCAAAGGTGTTGCAAACGTTCCCATGAAAAAATGAATAAATGATCAATTACTGGAGAGCTCTTATGCAAATACAAAAAGCCACTATCTGCAAAATGGGTAGTGACAAAGTTTGCGATGTTATTGGAGCTCTCGTTTAGGAAAAACAGTGGGGGGAAAAAAACAGTTTAATGGAGAAGCTTGTTAGTGTGATGATTATTGCGGCGTACACAGAATCCAGCACGATGTAAACAAAGCGACTCATGCAGAAGCACAGAGGGAGCCCCGCGCGCTAGCGCACACGCACACACCCACAGGCTTCCCGTTGCTGTGCGGGAAGTCAGTTGAGGTCATTATGATGATTTTATGAATGCAAACCATTTGTGATGAACTATTCATGAAAGCGGGCTGCAGCCGACACACTGATTAGTCCAACATCTCTTTGAGGGAGCGTTTAATTAGTCCCCCACCTAGCTGGTAAAGCTAATACTGCTTTTTAAACACAACAAGAGGAAAAAAAGACATTGATCAATAGAACATCGCCCACAGGTCCTTCGGGTTTGAACATTCATGAACATTGTTGCTGTAAAATGATTTTCTTCCTAGATGGGCCCCTGGGCCTCGACGATTACGTGGGTGTGTAGACATTTTCAGCAAGACATCACACGTACGTCAGGGTGACAAAAGCCATCGTTTTTTTTTTTTCTCGTTTTTTTTTGTGGCAGCACCAATATACAGTATATGCATGTGAGGTGAAGGTATTATTTTTGTTGACTTGGAGTCGCCATCCTCACATTCTAAACCAGGGGTCATCTACGTGTTGTTTGTGGGCACCAGGTAGCCCTCGGGGGACCACATGAGCAGCTCGCGGGCTAGTTTAAAAAAAAAATAGCACGCACCAAATGTTATATACATACAGAAGTGTTTTGTATTCACTTGAAGAAAGAAAAAAAAAACCTCCTGTTTTTCAGATTTGTTTGTTTGTTTTGATTTGTTTTATGTTTTATGGTTTTTCTAAATATTGTTTTCAGTTTTTGGAATATTGTTTGTTGTTGTTTTCACTGTCATCAAAAAATCTATTCCAAAGAAAAAAAATCTGAAAAAAAATCTGTAAAACATTTAAAAAATTATACCAAAAAACCCCAAACAACAGAAAAACATTCCCAAAAACCTGAAAACCTGATTTGAAAAAATGAAGGGAAAAAAAATCTGAAAAAAATGTGTGCCATAAAGCAACAAAAAAAATTAACAAAATATTCAAAAAAATGTGTCAAAAATAACAAAAAACTGAGATTTTGTTTTTCAATTGGATGCAATACAATTCCTTGTATGAAAGATCATTTTAAAATGTAAACAATGGAATGTCTAATCTGTTTCATAATTGGGAAAAAAAATCATTAATCTGATTAATGTCTTCATAAAAATAAAAGTCATTAAATATAATAATAATAACTAATAGTAACACATATTTTTCAAATTGATGATCCTATCAATTAGTCAGGTGATTGCCCTGCCCGGTTTTGAGGCAGAAATGTTTGTGACAATTAATTTGGATCAAACTTTGAGCCTGCTTGTGTTTACAGTATTTTGTTACTGTTTGTTCAATAAAGCGACTGTTTCCATCGACCCTCTATCCTAACCTGTAATGGATTACAAATAATTCCAACTAGCAGTGCTCGGCTAATATTCATTTTGCTAATGGTGTTTACTTTACCGTAGATGTGTAGTGGCACATTTTACTTAAGTGTAAACTCATCCCAAACTTTGGACAATCGTCTTTTTCCGCTTGTTTATTGCTAAAAAAAAGTCTGCAGTAACAATCCATGTGGAAAAACAAAAAACGTAAAACCCTACGATATAAATCCAAAATGCATCGAACCTGCAAAAACACAATACAAACGAGGATGACTGTTTATGTTTTGCACGAGCAGGCTAAAACAGAAAGTGGCGGGTCAGTTAAGGTGTGGCGGGGCGGGGGGGGGGGGTATTCTCAAGCGCGGCGATGATGACACCCGAGTGAAACTGAAGGCGTCGGAGTAGCGGATGGCCGTTGATGTAATGCGTGAGGCGCCTGTCACTTGAACTCTTGTCAACAGCACCTCCCCCCCCCCACCCCCCACGCTAACCCCAAAAGACCCCTCACCTGCTGCTCAGATCAGGTTGGTGAAAAGTGGCTCCCACAGTTTTGGGTAATGTTAGTCCACACAGTCGTGCTGATTGGCTAATGGCAGCACGGTCCCGCCCACTCTTCCAAACCACAAGCCAACTGGTCGCAATTGTAACTATATTATTTTAACAAAGGACTGTTTTCAATAGTTCTGCATTTGCAAAAAAATGATCACGCTCAGTTTCCCTCAATTTGAGGTTGCCGTAGCAAGTAAGGAGGATAAATGAGTAGAGTTATTAAATATCTGCACGTCTCCTTTTATAGCAGTAATTACCATCATTAAAACGTTAGATGAATAACAGGAGAGAACAATAACGAGACTTCTGAACTACTGTTGTGACAATTCAAATCCATTGATTTGACAAATTGCTTAATTTCAGTGGAAAAGCATTTTCTGCAGTCACATCTAAAACTACTGTATCTATTTGAGCAGATAACAACTCAATGTCATGGCAATCAGCGATTGACTTTTTTTCCTTTCCTGCATTATTCGAGGGTTGCCATTTCAGTATGAACCTAAAATGCACTGTAACCTTTAAAGGTCCTTGAAGTGGGCCGTGTTGGAATACTTTTCGCGCCGCTTGCTGCTCGCTAAGGCCTGTATTGCTGCGATTCAAACTTTTCAATTTGGAGCAGTGTGAACAGCTTTCTAATGTTGCAGGATGTAATGGCCAATCACAAATACATTTGAGCTTTCACACAAAAAATAAATAAATAAAGAAATAACTTTTTGAGCTTATATTAGAAGCCAGTTCCAACCGGAACCAATACAGCTTTATATCTTTGTAATTAGGAATGTTTGCGATCACTTTATTTTTTCAGACTGATACAACTACAAGCACTCAATCCTTGAGTAGTTACCGATACCAAATACTGATACCACGAACACCCCCTAAGAAGCGATGACTGATCATATTAACTCATTCACTGCCATTGACGGCTATAAACGTCAAAAATTCATTTGAACTATTTCTATTAGTTTAGCATTTTTTCCCCCACTTTTGTTAACAAGAGTATGAAAACCTAGATAATTTTTTTAATTGTACATTTAGAACAGATATAAAATTTGTGATTAATTGTGAGTTAACTAGTGAAGAAAAAATTATCGTTATTAATCGCATGACTTCAGTAGTTAACTCAACGATTAATCACAAAATGTATATCTGTTCTAAATGTATAATAAAAAAAAGTCTAGGTTTTCATACTCTTGTTTAACTAATAGAAATAACTAAAATGTTTATAACCATCAATGGCAGTAAATGAGTTAAAGACAGACCTATATATACCAATATAGCATTTTTTCATAACATTACAGGAAATTAATGGCAATTTTCTATTCTTCTCATTTCAATTTTTTAGTTCCTGGTTATAAAACGGCCACAAGAGGGCGACCAATAATGGTATTGAACATTTGCACGTGACGTCACAGCCCTCGTCGGAACGCCCCCTCTCGGACGTTGAACGGCAAAAATAGTGTGACAACTTACCCATTGGTGGGGCAACATGTCACATGTTCACTCCCTGTATTTGCCGGCTTATAACTTTGCACTGACACAAAGTATGAAAATGACATGAATACATAAAGATATACCTAAGACTTTGGTATACATTTTGTCGATATATGATGTATTGATTCCAAGAAATAGATAAAAGTATAAAAAGGTGATACAACTAGCCTCTGTCTCCCCTACGTGTTTGTGTTAGCAGCAAACACATTCGGGCAGGATAAACACGATCAATTATTGCATCACAACAAAGTAAATAAGCAGGAAATAATTGCAGTGAGCGGAGCACAGCGCTTTATAAACATTTAGTTTGGTTATCGCTGCAACAACAACAATCCCGATTCATGAGCGCAAACGATCCATTTGCACGAGTTCAATTTGAGCACAGACATGAAATAAATGATGTACACTCCAGTCCCCGCTGAGAAATGCGGCGCGGCAGTTAATCCCACAAAAGTTTCAGATGCTGATCCGTTCCTGGCATACTGATGTGCTCCTAATGATGATGTTTGACAATTAGCTGTGAAAACTGCGCGACTATTTCCCCCCGTCTTGGCAACCGCCCGGCTTGGCAGGGCTCGGCGCGTCTAGCGAGCGCAGCTTCCCGGCCAAATCAACATTGATGATAGACGATCCCAGATGGGCTCTTGCAGATGGCCGCGCGATCTGGCCTCAGTTGGGACTTTTTCAGGCCTCCCCAAACATTTTGTGAAATATAGTCGACTTTGCGTGGAATTGTGTACGGGTTGGATTCTCCGTCTCTGCGTGACGCGCACTCGGCGAAATCATTCAACGGGGACGTTTACTGCAGCTGTTATGTTTGTGGCGCAGCCCTAACTGCAGCGTTAATCATTTGTGCGGAGCCGGAGAAAATACGCCCGTCCCTCTCGCACCGCTCGCAATTAATCCACATCCTCCACGCTTGGAAGGGTTAACACGGCGAGACGACAAATTATTCCCAACTGTCCGCGGAAGCCGTGTAAAAGCACGCACAGATTGATCGATTGCTTTGTTTATCAGTCATAAAACTATTAACAATCAATCTTTCTTTGCCCGGCCCTCTCTTCCCAGGCAGTTTCCTGTATGGATGATTATACATTCATTAATGCATGGCTTGTTGCGCGTAGAGTCAAATGATCCGTGTTTGACTGGGATGCGGTGAACGTAGATTACTGCACAGATGCCCATCGAGGAATCTTTTAATTAACAGTGTGTCTCTTCCGTGTTAGGGATGGAAGAGAGTTTGGAGTGACAGCGTAGAGATGTGACCAGATTTTGAAGGGTTTAAAAAAAAAAAAAAAAGACATACAACAATCCGATCGACTGGATTTTTTTTTTACCCATTCAGACCCATAAGATGATTGCAGTGGACATGAGATATTTGCGTGTTGAGACCAATAAAAACGCATCATTCGGATGATGTCAACACTTCTGGTTCATGATTGGATCCTAGCTAACCAATCACAATCGCAAGTTGATTTGCATGATGTTCATCTTAAAAAAGTTTACAACACGTTACAGCCATACTATCCTGGCATACTATTATCCCACCAAAATATGTCCATGTTGTTCTTATGTGGGAAAAGAGTCAAAATCAGTAAAAAAATAAATAAATAAATGAAACTGAAAAAATGCGGGTCTAAAGAAAAAAAAAATGGACTAAAACTCTTTTATTTGCATCAAATAAAAAAACTAGCTACAGTCAGTATGTGCAATCTTTAATTTTAATATCTCTTTAATTCAAAATAGCTTTTCAATCAGTAAATTAGGTAACTTCGGCCAACCACATTCAGACAATCGCATTTTGTAAACTTGTAAACATTACATGTTAGATTTAATTTTTATCAGCGTTTTTTTTGTTTGGTTTTGAGTTTATTATTTTTCCCAATGCATTTCAATGGGCAGCAGTTAAGTCGACTTTCACTATGGCAGGCGCAGGGGTCGACTTGTTTAACTCATTCAAACCCATTTTTTTTTATAGTTTGTCATGCGCTCCCAAAAACGTAATTATATGTTTTTTAATGTTTTATTTTACGCCAGAGCATACAGAAGGCTTTGATACAGCTTCTGACATGAAGAGGTCACTTAAAGCAATGGTAGTTATTACCACAAAAAAACGGCCAGCAGGTGGCAACAGAGTATAAGAGATCAGCCAGGGCTATGTTGCAACAAGCTATTTTTGCCTGGTTTGTGACTAACGATGAAACTTATCAGCTTATATTCTAATACTAATTTCTGCAAAACTAAAATAAATGCAAATATACCTTTGTTCCTTGGTAGGTTCCATGTTTTCATATTCTGTGGGACTTGCAAAATCAGTCCAAAATGTGTAAAACAGCCCGGAGTGAAGGGGGTTGCTTCAGTGAAAATGGCTGCGAGTGAATGAGTTTTAAATATATATTTCTCCATCTTCTGACCGAATCGGTCATCATGGACAGAAAAATCCTGCTCATGTAAACTAACCCTATTTTAAATACAAGATAATTTATACAAAACCTATAACAGGCTATGCGACCTTGAACGACGTGGGCCCCGCAGAGGTCACACTTCTTCTCCAAGTTCCAAGATCTTGTATAATGTGCCAAAATTTGCTTTTTTTGAGCATCCCGAGGAGCGTCTGCCAGTTAGCGTGTCCATCCTCTCGCCGCCCGTAACTCCAGTGGCGTTGAATAATACATCTGGACGCGCTGTCAGAGATCATATGACCCTGAAACTATTGGATTTCACATTAAAAGCCCCAGCGCCGCCGATGAGAGGCGAGTTGCGCAGACAGTTTTGTTAATCTATGCTCAGACCTTGCCTGAGGCTGTGCAGCGCTGAGGTAAATGTGGCTGGAGTTATGGTACGTATGTCCAGCCAATTACTGAACTTGAGTGTTTTGACCGTGCAAATGAAAGATGAGGGTACATAACACGCACAAAACACACTCACACGCAAGGCTCAGGGACAGAGTTTTGTCCTTATTACCTCAGTCCAGAAGGTTATGTTCTCATCGAACGTGGGTTTCTCTATTTATTTGTTTGTAAGTATTCAGGCTACTGTTTTGGAAGAAATGACGGCGGTTTTCCCCCGAAGCTATTCTTTCACAGATATTCATAATTGCTTTAGGTGAGAGTCTTCACATTGAAATAAATACAAATCTCAGTGTTTTCACTGTTGACAATGGCTGAGACGAGAGATGCCGATTATGCAGATCTGTACGGTATTCATGATCATAAAAATGCACTGATACTACAATTTCAAAAAGTGTTCTATTTGAGTGAAACTTGCTTGTTAAAGAAAAAATGTTTAATCCTTTTTTGATCCCCAGAGGGGGAATTTGAAATTTAATTTGAACCTTGTCAGAGGTCTTGTTCACACAAGGGATTTGAACACAATGAGGAATGTATAATTTATTTCAGTAGAAAAGATTTGAGAAAAGCTGTGTGCTTTTTTTCAAAGCTCTGTTGCTGTTGTTTTGCTACCGACGGGACTGAAGTGGGTCTGGTTAGTTTTGAATTTTCAATTCCAACTGACTGTTGCTCAGGATTGTTTGGCCTTGGCGGAGGATTGTTCAATATTGAGATCCATCATAATTTAACGCAGGGTGTCAAATTTTTTAATAATTTTGTTTAAAAATGTATAAGAATGTATCCTGAGTTTGATTCTTGTCCTTTATACTTTAACAACATGTTGTACCTCCAGAATCATCACTTTTCAGGAGACCAAAAAAAAAATCTGTGTTTGTTCAATCATCGACAAACAGAGCAAGCCATTTTCAACCATTTAGATTGGTAAATAATTTGTAAAAATAATAACAAAATGTTTGGACTGACCAATGATATAGATTTGTGAAAATGAATTTAATGAATTTCAGTCTCGCCCTGGTCGCTGAATCAGTGGAGGCTGGTGTTTGTGGATCTCACTCTGCTTCATCTATCCTTCCTTCCTACCTTTAGTCTTTCCTCTGGTCTTTCGCGGTCTCGCTAATCTGTTGGAATTTAGAGGTTTCTGGGGTTGGTGAAAGATTCCGGTTTTGTAACTGTGGGTGGTAGGTAGTGTCTGGTTGGTGCTGGATTTCACTTTGTTGCATCTTTCTTTCCTTTGATCCTTCCTCTGGTCTCCTGACAACTTCATGACTCTGGCGGAACCCCCGAAGTATCCGGTTAAGGTGTAGGGGTTTGGGATGTTTAACAGGTTTCAGATGAACTAAAGATCACAAAAAAGGTATCAGCCCGATGCCGCTGACATTTCAATATAAATACATTTAACAGTATTGTTCAGTGTATGTTAAAAAAGTATTTAGTGAGGAAAAAAAGATTTTATTTTTAGTAGCGCTATTGGGCCACAGTCTGATTTGACGGGCCGAACATGGACCCCCCGGGCCTCCAGTTGGTCACCTATGGTGTCACATGCATTTCTGTTTCTTGTCATTCTTCTCCTACTTGTGCGTGTGACCAATCATATTCCCCTTTGGAGGCGCTCATAACAGCCTTCTGACTGGAGTCTGCGATGGCATCAATTATTGATAATAATGGTCGCGCCGCCGTAGCCCAGCCGCAGTGTCATAATCGCTGGGTGCAGATAGGAATAAAAGATTCATCAACGTGGCGTCGCGCCGAAGGAAGAAAACGAGTGGCATGCCGACGCTCTATTTAAGTTCAACGCGTGAGCCAAATAGAGAGCAAGTATTCCAGTAGGGATTAGATAACACGAGTTCATCAGGTTTAGCGTAACGTTTTCCTCCCTGCGGCGGGTTTGCTGACATTAAAAGTGTGCGTCGTGTGAGGCACTCGCACACTGTCTAACCTCACTTAACCATGTGACCTCGCGTCCCCCCCCCCCCCCCCCCCCATCGCCTAGACAGCAAGGCACAACACGGAATGTCATTTTTAATCCCACCACCCCCTCCCATCTTCTCTTTTTTTTTTCTTGACATTGTAAACTACGCTGAATGTAATCTGCCGCTGCGGATGATGGATGACTTGCTGCCACTGTTGCTGCTGTTGATTTTTCTCATGCAACCCGGCCCGCAATCATTGTTTACGGCACAGGAGAAAAAGGAGCTAAAGGAGAGTTCAGTGAGAATGGCAGAAATGTGCGTGTCGAGTTTTATTGCCGAAAATGAACTCAAGCCGGCACCGTGTTCGCGTGGCAGCAGACAAGATGGTAATTAAAAACTATAGGAAAGTCCTGTGAGAGATGCAGAAGGTGAGAGCAAAGAATCAACAAATGTTATTGCACCGTATGGAATATGTAGCGTACGCAGCTGCCAAGATTTGATTATTTCCCCACTGCTTCACGTCTTCCTTGCCTTCTGCTGGATTTTGAATTCCCCCGCTATATCACTGATCACCATTCGTGCCCTCTCATTAGCGCAAATTTTTAATATTACCTACGAAAATTCTCGATATGAACAATTCAGACATACAAACAATTGTGTGTTTGTGATTTCCTTTTTTTTTTTTTTTTGCTGCTCCGTGTCTGTTAAAGTAGCACTTGTTTGAATATTTCTAACTGCCGTCACATTTATGCTAATTTCCATTAGCCTGTCTACTGTGTTTCGCATTATGTTAGCAAGTTTTATAAGAGAGCAGGTTTATGTATAATGAGACTTGATGACACCCAGGTGGACTCTATTTATCATCATCAGTCATATAGGTCAACAGTGGATCATTCAGAAATCATCAGGGAACTTCTGGAATCAGATGGCTGCACTGAGAGAAAAGGGGGTGAATCGTTTTTGCAAGCCATGCTTTTCAGTTATTTATAAAAAAATAGGTTAAAAATATTGTATACATTTTCTTTCCACTTCATGATTGTGTCTAGTGCTGTCATTCTCGAATATTTTTAGAATCGATTATCTATCGATTTTTATATTACAAAAGCATCTCCCCCCTGATTACTGTTTATTAACCAGTGATTGGTGTTTATTTCGTACTTCATATTCTTATTCTATTCAACTATTCGTATAGTTGTTGATTAATTTGATAATCGATGACCGATCGATTCATCGATTAATTTTGACATCTCTAATTGTATTCCACTTAGTGTTGATTCTTCAGGGAAAAAAAAAAAACTGTTTTATATCTTTATGTTTTGAAGCCTGAAATGTGGCAAAAGGCCAAAAAGTTCAAGGGGGGCCTTTGCAAGTCACTGTATATTCAAATACCAAAGTGTGGAGCCAAAAACAACTATTTATTTACATATATATTGATCACATTTTCGGATTTTCCTGGCTGAGTTTGGAATGTATCTGCCGTGATCAATGGAGCTTCACTGTCGTCGCGCTCTCTTAAACTTGACTCATTTGCATCCCGGTTCCTCTTTTTACAGGAGAAAAACTGCAAGAAGGCCTTCGCTGGCGCATATCAGAGCTTGCCACTTACCTCTACAGTAAGTGCTGTCATTTGCCACCCTGACTTTGTGACTTGCGGGGAGGTGCGTAAGACCAAATAAGGGGGCGCTCTGCGGTGAATAGAGGGCGGCTAAAGAAGCGCCGGGCTTAGGCGATCAGCAAGACACAAACTCCTCACACCAGCGAGATTTCAGCGCCAGCTTAAAGGCTTCGGGGGAACGGATTTGGCCCTAACATCACATAAAATTGCTTCTTCAAAGTCTCCTTATCGAGCCACATAGAAAATCTCCAAGTGGTTTTACTGCTAAAAAACATGCAATCACATTTCACACTTTTAAATTACATACTTATCCATTTTCTTTAGCGGGGCGCGGGGGGTCAAGCACTTAAAGATTTGTCCCCCTTACAGTCTTTTTCAAAAAGGTGCACGATTTCTGTTATCTTACTTTCACAGCCCAATGACTGTCCGTCCCATGCATATTTCCGGCAGATGAATACCGAGCGTACATACACAAATACCTTCCACACATGTATGCAAAACGGCAGGTTGAAGCCCGCCGACAAACAAACCCGGAAAGAGTGATGGGACGGGGGGAGCCTTGAATTGGCTAATGTGATAAGCACAAAGCTGAAAGCAGCACCGTAAGCTGACTGTTGTTTGTTCAACTGAAATATGACACATCAGCAGTATTTCTCGTTAAAGCCACCTTGAAAGTCCCAGCTCCCAAAAGGACACCAAATATGCGCACGTGAAGAAAAAGCAAGTGATTAAAAAATGTGCATCGTTATTTCAAAAGCGTCCAATAGGGATTACTTGACTCTGATCGCAGCTGTGATAAAGCCGTTTTTTTTCCGCACCATATTGCTAAGAAAGGCTTTTAAAGCATTTTGGGGAGTAACAATCTGAAAAAAAAAATACATTACAAAGTGAACAGAAGAATTTTATTCCAAATATCTCAGAAATATAAACATCCCGTAAATTAAAATATGTATGTAAATTGGTGCTATGTGAAATAAGTGACAAAATGGTCAATGGCAAAATAATTTTATAACCTGGTGACAACATTTGGCGAACGTCTTTGCGACTGTTTGCGATCTTGAACGAACCCTGACGAAAAATCAACATCTACGACCCATAAACTTTAGTCGCTCAGTGGGATACGGGTTTAAAAGAGCATACAGTGCAAAAAACGAGATTTTTGAAAACATACTTAGACTAATAATAGCTATGGGAAATGATCATCATTTTTAACCTGTATTTAACAGCATTTGGATTTATTGACTTTATGTTCATTCATATTATTCACTCTGATAAAAGTTAGCAAATCAGTGGAGTGTGTTATAGGGCTGGGGGTCGATTCTAATTTCCTCAATCGATTCGATTTCAATTCACAAGAGTTCAGTTTGATTCCATTTGGATTTTTTTTCAGATTCGATTCACTTCACTTCAATCCAATTTTGATGTCTTAAATATCACAATCAAATCTTCTTAAATATCAATGACATGATAAAAACTCCGCAAATATGATGAAAATATTTTTATAATTCTAATTCAATAATTGTAAATGTAAATTTTAAAGATTCTGAATTGTCTTAAAGTACAATAAGTCAGGTCTTTCATAAATGTAAGAAAAATACTTTTAACTCATTCGCTGCCATTGACGGCTATAGATGTCAAAAATTCATTTTCACAATTTCTATTAGTTAATTTTTTTTCCTTTTTTTGTTAACAAGATTATGAAAACCTAGAATTTTTTTTAAATTGTACATTAATAACAGATGTAAAATTTGTGCATGACTTTAATAGTTTTAGGTTTTCATACTCTTGTTAACAAAAGTGTAAAAAAATGTTAAACTAATAGAAAGGGTTAAAATTTCTGACGTCTATAGCCGTCAACGGCAGTGAATGAGTTAAATTCATGTGAACAGTAAATTTCAAGAAAACTGTCAAATACACACACAAAAACTCGGCCTTTAAAGTTCTATTTTCTTATACATTTATGGAAAAAGAGATATTAAAGTCTTTCGTTCATGGTGATATCAGGCTTGAAAATCCATTCGATATCGGTTATTCGATTTTTTTTAAACCCAGCCCTATCATATTATACACAAGTACAGAGAAAAACGTGCTTTTTTAGTGTGATTTTGGGGGGCGTATTACACACGGGCGCGTGTTATTCACGGGATTTTACGATAGTTAGACAATCAATGTGGTGCGTATAGTCCCCTGGTGCTGTTTACATTATACTGAGCATTTTCTCCTTTTGGTTCAAATTTTTTGACCCCGTTGTCACACATGCCTATCCGCCTCATGTCATTCTTACCTTTCAGCCCGACTAATGTGCATCCCACCAGCACCATCAGATAAACAAGATGAGGCAGGTTGAATTTATTCATGACAAAAAAATAATACCGAATGCTTTATGACTGCGGGAACCCCCACGGAGACTCGACATCGATGGCGCTAAAAGACACAATCAATGTCGCTTGGACCTCTTCCTGTGAGGCATTCACGGTCCAAGGAAGAGGCCGAGGCACTCTTCATTGCCGTGGCTCGGGAAAACACACATACACGTGGACGGCATTGTCGGGAAGAAGCCTTCCGTGAAAGAAAGAAAACGCACAATGAAAGAATCCCTTGGTAGTCTTGAGATTTAGATTCAAGACACCCTGTGCCAGGTGTAGTAGAGCAGCCCCAGAACATAACAAGGCCTCCTCCATATTTCACCGTAGGTGGGGTGTTTTTGTGTGTGCTTAATTCATTCACTGCCATTGACGGCTCTAGACGTAAAAAAAAATGTTGAACTATTTCTATTAGTTTCACATTTTTTTCTACTTTTGCGAACAAAAGTATGAAAACCTAGAATTTTTTTATTGTACATTCAGAACAGATTTGTGATTAATCTTTAGTTAACTAGTGAAGTCGTGATTAATTACAATTAAAAATGTTCATCGCCTGACGTCCCAAATTTTTTTTTTAAATATTAAAAATAAGGGCCGTCAGACGATTTGAAATTGTAATTAATCACATGACTTCAATGGTTGACTCGCAAATTTTATATCTGTTATAAATGTACAATACAATTTTTTCTCGGTTGTCATAAAAAATGAAATGAAATGGAAAAAAAAAAGTTAAACTAATAGAAATAATTCACATGAATTTTTGACGTCTATAGTTGTCAATGGCAGTGAATGCGTTTATTGGACTTGCCAGAAAGATCCACTTTTGTGTTATAAGTCCAAGGAACATTCTCCCAGAACCTTTGTGACTTAACAACATGCACTTTGCATTTCCATCACTTTCATGTGATTTCGTGACCATTGTGGGACCATTTTTCTTTCTTTCGCAGAGGGGTACCAACAATTTTGTCCATGTAGTGTATCAATGCTAAAATGACTCGACTCCCTGGAAGTATAAAAGCAAGCATGCGACGGGCTGAACAGCACCTTTGTCAGGTTGTGATTGTTTGCTTTGATGGCTCGAGAATCACCCGGGGTGAAGATGAGTGTTTCAAAATATTTGTACTTTTCCTTCTCTTTGCCTGTGAAGACTTGCCAAGTGCTGATATGAGACACCTGAATGTGCAATCAAGCTCAAACGAGTACAATTTAGACGGAATCAATATTGGGAAAATTGTTTTACAAAGTGACTTTTACTGGTCAAACTTTAGTTGCACAACAGGCCTTTCTTTTTTTTCTTTTCTTTTCTTGTTTTTCTTTTATTATTATTATATATTTTTTTAAAGCAGCTCGTCTAAGTAAACATATTTGCCAACGTTTGCACATGCCATAAACTGCCACTGGGCTTGAGTAGTTTCACTTTATTTTTGTAATTCTTTTTGTTTAATACGTTCTTTTTAAAATATTGCCATGGTCCCAAAAACGTATTCATACGTTTTTGATGTTGTTGTTTTTGCATACAGAAGGCTTTGATGCAGTCTCTGACCTGAAGAGGTCGCTTAAAGCAGTGGCAGTTGTCACACAAAAAAGGCCAGCAGGTGGCAACAGAGTATAAGAGATCAACTATGGTCATGTTGCAACAAGCTCTTTTCCCCAGTGTTTTCAACAGATTTGTGAATCATGATTAGCTATATTCTAATCCTAACTGCTGCAAAAAAGAAACGGATACAAATCTATTTTGTTCCTGATGAAAATCTTTCTGTTGGTAGGTTCCATGTTTTTATAGCAATAGAACATAATATTCTGTGGGCCTTGCAAAATCAGTTAAAATCCAGTAAAACAGCTGGGTGCGAAGGGGGTTGCTTCAGTGAAAATGACTGCGAATGAATGAGTTAATGATTTTTTTTTTATAGAGTTGAGATTTGTTTCAATTTCCCTTGACATTACTTCTTATGATCACCATTGTTTTAAAACCTGGAAGTCATTCTCAACAAACAAAAAAAAAGAAAGTTTTTAATATGGTGATGTTAAGATTATGTGAACAACTACAAAAAAAAAGCAAATTGCTCAAGTATTTGGGTCATTTCTTTGCTCAATAACAGCAGAATGTTCTGTCTCCCTCTTCATTCGTTATATACAAATGAATCACAGATCCAGACAGAACATGACTCATCACTCCCCTGCTGTCCTCTACTGTTCCAACACTTTTCATTTCTGCCTTCACTTTTTTTTTTCTCCCTTTAGCAAAAACAAACACTTTCCCAGGAGCAACAGACACACTCACACGGGCTCGGATGTCACCATGCGAACGACCTAACATGTTGAATAACCCGTGCTGCGTAACTGAGGTCACATATATAAATACACGTGTCTTGCTGAATGTGGGTCAAAGAATAAGCGGAGTCATTTCAGGTGATTTTGCTGGACTCAATAGTGTTTCAGCATGAAAGCGAATATTCGCCTCGGCTATCCCGTGAAAAGGGTTGATTGTAGGGCAGATTAGCTGGCACGAGGAGGAGGAGGGTGATTAGGTAACATTCTCAGTTATGTCATGCATTGTTGGATAACATATGCATTGTTGAGTCAATTATGAGAGTTTACTGTAAAGGGAGTCCTTGAGTTACGTCGTTTCGACTTTACGGCACCCACGCCTCGTCCGTAGCACCTTCTTTTTGTTAACTGACCATAACTCAACTTAACTCTACGCAACTGTCTGAAAGGGCAAATTGTGTTTCTGTATCAAGATTGGCTGTATACTGTATTCATCAAGTAATATTATGACCTATTAATGTTTGTGGTCCTAAAGAATAGTCGGTTGCTTTCAGTTATTTTACCGTCATTCATTT
The DNA here is from genome assembly GCF_054856555.1 of Leptonotus elevatus. NCBI lineage: Eukaryota > Metazoa > Chordata > Actinopteri > Syngnathiformes > Syngnathidae > Leptonotus > Leptonotus elevatus. The sequence continues at coordinate 7,363,615 of NC_141257.1, forward strand.
TTCCTAGTCTATAGTAATGGATGCTTTCTTACATTTCCAAGATAGCGTGTCGCTGCCTCCTAACCCCCCCCCCCCCCCCCCCCCCCAGTGTACTCACCTCTCATCTACGCGTCTCTGCTTGCTGACGCACACACACAAACATTGCAGCTTTGATACAAATCCCAATGGTGAACTTCTATCAACTCCAGCAATAACGAGCTGTCACGGCCCTCGGTGATCTATCTGTCTGGATGTGTCAGTGTGGCAGGCAGGCAGACTGAACGTCAGTTCCCCACTTCCAAGGCCTGCCAGTCAGCACTGGGGGCACCTCAGACAGCCCCGTGTCGGTGCGGGATCATATCTGAAGGCTGACACCGGATCAGAGGCAGGGAAAAAAAACACTAATTCGCCGTTTGACCCCAGCTTGGCGTATGGAAAAATAGAAGGCCGAGGTGTTAGAGGGATGACAGCTAAATGCCAAATTGCTTGTCTCGGGAGGTTTTCATATCTGTGCGCCTCCTATTTTAAAGATAAGAGACAGATGGGACTTATTAAAGTTTTAGCCCAGATTCATAAACACGCATTTACATGCCGGAATGAGTTTAAAGCAAGTCGGCGGGCACCTTGAATATCTAAAAGTCACCGTTCTACAACGATGACGAAGATAAACCTAAATAAGCCTCTCAGATAAAAACCCGGCTGCAGCCGTCACGACACCCCCCATTTAATGTATTCCCTCCACATTGCCCGAGATATATTATCTAGCCCTCCTTATTGTGGCGGTGATAAATGCAGCGCACATTAACTCCACCAAATGTGTTTCTCCTATTTCCACAATAAAGGCACCTTACTTTCTTCTGACCTTCAGCTGGGCTGCAAAGCCAGCACAAAATATGCATTTAGAAGAAGCAGCAGCAGGAACATGTGAGACTTACAGCAGATTGCTTTCCTTTGTACGGCAACATGCAAGAACATGCATCACTGTCCGCCTCCAACAAACCACTAATATGCACAAATATTAAGTAGGATCAGCAAATAAATATATGGAGTCGGGGCTCGCGCTATGACAGATGTTGGCCATTTGCATGGAGCTCCTCTGTCACGTCATTAGTCGACTCGCTCAGCCAAGCGTCGGATATTCGCGGTGGGATTGGTCGAGAGAGATACAAGTGTTTGTTCGTGTGTGAGTGTTTAAAAAAAAAAATAATAATAATCTTCCATGTTCTGGAATGAGATTCTTTGGACAGATTAAACTGAGGTGAACTTGCATCAGAGTGATAGAAAAGTAATGACAAGTATAAGCAGATCACGTCTTTGCTTTGGGACCTACAGAAGTTTAAAAGTAATATTAAACGAGAAGAAGAGACTGCAATCAACACTTTGGTACATTCTTCCAAAAAGTACAAAGTCGCTGGTGTGCTCATCAACATCAAAAGATCTGGAAAGCGAAAGACAATTCATGTAGATGATCATAAAATCAATGATTGATTGCAAGCAATCTATATTTCAGTCTGCCATTTCAGTAAGGATAGAATCCAGCTCTCCTGCTGTGACCCTGAACTGGATGAATGTTGTGGAACTGGAATGAACGGATTGGAATTTTCCTTTTGAAGACTTACAAGTGCAGTTTACCGCATTTTCCAGACCAGAAGCGGATCAGTAGGCGCAATATCAATGAATGGTTCTATTTTATAATGCGCCTCAGGTAATGAGGCACTTTAGCTTTTGTGAAGTTATGTCAAATAGTTTATTCAACTGTATGTTTATTTGATAGATTTAGCAATATTATGTTATGTTCAGATCAGTTCTTGCGTGCTTTTGTTCGCCATTCCTATAGTTTATAACATCGGCTCGTGTTCGGTCGATAAACTGAAAAACCGACATCATAGGTGCACGGCCGATTTTTGAAAACATTAAAGCAGTAGTCTGGAAGTTGGGAAGAGGTTGCAGAATTTGAGTTTCTGTGTTTTTCTTTTTGTGGTACTACAGTGAACCTCATTGTTCACACCGAAGCTTTATTGACAATTTTTTAGATTGTTTTTTTATGGATTTTACATTATAGAGGCAAGTCCGAATTTAGAGTTGTATCCTTTCAGTGTACGTTAGTATCATAGCCTATACCTTATAAGATCAAATGAATAATCATATTCTTAGCAATGAAAGGCTCATGCAGCACATCTCTCAGACTTTTTAGTACAACCATGCGGCACACACTGTGGCATTTTCGCCGTAGGGACAGTAAATAACATGAAAACTTCGCGAAGAAATCAATGTTTTCGAGCTGGGCGAGCTTAGCGCGTGGCAACGTAAAATGGCCGCCGGTGGCTTAACGTCTCGTGACAGCGAGTAAGCGCCATTGTTAGTCCATTCATATATAGTTATAAGTCCACGGTTTAAGTAGGACTTGTTTGAAGGGTTATAGTTACAGATACATGCGAGCACATTTTGGTTAGCCATTGATTAAATGTTAGCATTAAGCTAGCATGATTTCATTAAGGCAAAATAACATGGTTTTGCTGAACATTTTGGTATTTACATTCACAATGTTTGTCTTTTCTTTTCCATGTCAGTTTTACAGTTAACAAATAAACAGCTTGAGGCAAGCACACTTAGCTTTGTAATTTGAAAAACTGCGAGCGAGAGAGGCTTCTTTCTTCAGTATCACCAAAATGATTGACAGCACGAGAGCATGCTATACTACACGTACCCATTTAGTGCACGTGCCACTGTTCGTGTTCTTCTTGGTGTTTCTTGGTTAGCAAAGGTTTGTTAGAGATTGATTCAAGCCAGGAAGAAGAGGGTTTTGTTCTCTGGTCAAGAACTCTCAGTTTCAGGCTCACTGCGTGACTTCAGGGAAAGCGTCTCAACACCAGTCGGGACATAAATGAGTAAAAAGAAACGACTCCACGAGAACAATCCCCTTTATTAACCCCCTCGGGAAGATCGCAGATTCGTGCAAGACCTCTCTGCTCGGTGTATTGAGCATGTCGCCATTCCGTTCTAATGGCGTTGGGTCATCAAGCGGCACTCTGAATGGAAAACAAGAGAAACACGTATTGATTCGAAAATGTCTTGTTCTGTTATTTTCAAAGCGTTCGTCAGTTGTTTTTTTTTCTTCCCTCAAAGCCAGCAGGGCCTGAGGTTATGGCGGTTTATAAAACAGCTTTGTGATCAGTGTTTCTTTTCACCTGCACGTGTGTATGTATATTTGTTCATGCATGTATGAAATTTTGCCGGCTGTAGAAAACATACGAGGCGGCAGGAGAGTCGTATATCCAGCCAAGTGCAGCCAATAAAGTATAATTCATGAGTGTTACAGTGCCCGTGGATAGTAGTCATTACTCTTGTGTTGGTGTGCGTGTAGTATATCAGGGCTCAAAACAACAGCCTTCATTGCTATATTGATTGCCTGACATCTTCTGAAACGTGATTTTTTTTTTCTTTTTCTTCGGGAGAGCGAAAAAGAGGAAAAGATGGATGATGTAAGAGAAGTGGAAAAGCATCTCTATGTCTTAATAGTGCTCCGTGCGAGACACGTCTATATTGTGTCGGCGGCGGAGGCGGCGAGCTGGACGCCAGCAGAGTACCGGTTCAGGCCCATTTCCCCCGTCAGAGCTTAAATCCAATCTCGAGGCCAGCGTGATGTACAGTACACTATCCCATGTTGTTCTTCCGAGCAGACAGTGTGCCGCATTGTTTTTACGCTCGTCAGCAGAAAAATTCCTCGCTCGGGCCACACTTGCTTCTCTGTGGACACGGCGCTAATGTGGTGCATGTGAAAGAACATTTCCATGTGATCGCCATCCATCTTTTTCTAAGAAGAACCCAAACGCAAGCTGGCCTAAAGCTGTGTGCCGTGTTTGCTTTCAACACTCGGCACTTCAAAGTCATGCTTCTTCGTTGGCGCTGTGGCTTCTGACGCGTGTGCAGATGTAAGAAATCCAAGCAGTCGAAAGTTCAAATATTCAATCTGGCATCTTGTGTCTTATTTTCATCTCCAACTGTTCTCATCAGCCTTGTTCCTTGTGTCCTACCAGGCATCCCACTCCAGCTACTTGTGTCATGTTCAGGTGTGCCTCATTGTCTTGTCAATTCAATTGGGTTGTATTGAGTTCCCCGGTTTCTTTCAATCTGTGTCGGTTCGTAGTTGTTAAACGTCCTTGTCACATGTTACCAGTTCTCTGTTGTCAAGGTCCCGAAAGTCTAGGTTCATGTTCCTGTGCCAAGTCACGGCTTCGAACTATGGGTTAAAGAAACCACACCGTAGCCATAATCCAATTCTGAGGCAGAGGACATTGACCTACCTGAGATCTACCTCATTCTTAGTCTACCACTGATGGCACTCAAGTTCTTCTGTAGGGAGGGGACTAGTGCCGGTCACCCAACAATGTGTCACTGGTAAGCTATTTTACCCCCCCCCCCCCCCAAAAAAAAAAACAGGAACAAAAGCATGGCGCTTGACCGTGTCTTCCTATTTCATTACTCAGTGATTTTCAGTCTTTTATTAAACAATTATGTTCGAACCCGTCACATTTATTTAGAAAATAGTTGAGTCTTCTACACCAAAATCATTCTTAGCAAAAACGAAAGTAGTCCTTTGGAAGTTTTCACAAATTTGTCCTTTTGGAGTATATTACAAAAATATTGGAACAGCTTTTACCATCATGGCCACAAGAACCCATCAGTCTTCTGGAAAGTCTTCATACACAATTTTCCATTAATGAGGTCAGACGTCACTGACATTGAACAGCAGACGGCATCCACACGTTCAGTATTTTCTTTCAAGTTGCTTTGCCAGACATACAGTATGTCTTGGATGCACGTCAGGTCAGGTGTGCCGAAACTTTTGTCACGATATGCTGGAAGCACGGCAAAGGGAAATAGTCGAATATTTCCTTGCCTGACAGCATTTTCCAGATATACCTCATAGGGCATCAGTGTCTGCCAAAGTCACTAAAGTAGTCCTTCTGAAGTTTTCGCAAACTTGTCCAGCTGTCCGTTTTTTTGGAGTATATGCTAGATTTTCTCTGCCAAAAAGTCCTTCAGGGACGCATACTCCAGCCAGGACAAGCACCTTAAAGACGGTTCCTGCAATTCTGTCCAATGTTGTAACTGTGATTCAGTACAACAGCACTTGATGTGTCCCTGAAGATGAATCAAAAAGCATGCGCGTGTGTGTCCATTTTTTTTTTTTTTTTAGCCTGATTAGAAATCAAACGGCAGCCGTAGGTCACCTCAGCCGCGGCTTCCATTTAAGAATTCTCATTGAATTAGTAACTGAAAAGTACTAATCCACTCAGCCACAGATATAATTCCTTTCCCCCCGCCATGCTCTTTAGTTTTAAAAGAGCAGCACGCCGCCTGTTTTCAGCGTCAGGATGTCTGTTACGCGTCGCTCTGCTGACTTTTCTCACATCAGCTCTCGTTCAATCTTTCTTTATTCCGTCAAGCTCCTCATGGACCGCTCGTGAACTTGATGGAACCTCAGATTTTTATGCAGGCGCCTGATATACAGCCGTATTAAAGAGGGGCGCTTTCCGTTGGACGAGCACGGTTTAATCTAAATCTAAAGATACGACTCCCCGGAGGGCCACGCTTGTAATCATGTCGGACTGACGACGGGCCCTCGCTGTCACTCTCTCTTCCATCTCGTTTGATCGTCATCTGCATTGCAATTATTTTGCAGATTTGGACGCTATCTGGATCTGAGGTCATCAAGCAGCAGTGCGGGGATTACATGCGCAAGGTTAAGTTGCTTACATCACATCTTCTGACTGCGGAAAATACAAACAAATCTCACAGTGATTAAAGTGCACGGAGTGGAGACTATTACTCTCACAGTAAATGAATTTTAACGCGCATGCCAATATTGTAAAGTCACTTTATATTACTTAATCAAGCAGTCATGCTAATTGCATAATAGGCTTGTATATTTCCGTGCTGTCTACTCTCATTTACATATTTACACCCATTTTAATAAGGAAGGCTAGATTAAAACAGAGGAGCGCTTCTATGTGGACCCTCCCTTGATGTCATTGATTCATTTCTTCTCCTCAAGTTGGATTGATCTACAATCCTGTCAGTGATTGGGAAAGGATTGGATTAAATTTCATGCGGAGTAAACAAGCGTTCCCGGAGCATATTTGAATTGAATAGACTCATAGAAGTCCTTTTGCAGTTTAATTTTCTGTGCGGGATGAAGAATGAGAGAACTCTTAGAAATAAGAAGTGGAAGGAACGAAGACGCATTTTATAAGCAATTGAAGCCGCAAGGCTATTTCTTCATTGGCTTTTCTGCAATGATGCAGAATAATGAAAATAAGTGTGTCCATTAGACAAGTTAATCTGATTTGGTCCATGTTTTCATCCCAGACTGAAGGTCCCTTGTTCTTTTGCTCTTTTTACAAGTACTCCGGAGGGCCTCTCTCTCTCACACAACACACACACGCACACCCCCACACACCCCCACACACACACACACACACACACACAATCATGTTTTCATTGCTTCAGGGGTACGTTTCATTGATTCACATCAATTTCCTCGGGACTTACCCAAACCATAATCATCGAAAGTGTATTCATTGTTGTTCGCAAACAGTATATGTGCTGCATCCACAAAGCAGACAATTGTGGTGACACCGCTCCATTCACGGCATGTCGTAATGATAATAATAGACAGAACCCAGAGTACTTTTGGACCTAAAATGTCTTCATATTCAAAGATTTACTTGCATTTCAACATAATAACAGTCACCAAGATTGCATGACGGCATGTGACACTGGGGCCATGCGCGTCATTTGGTCACACCGACAAATTTGTTGACCCTGCTGTGATTTCAAACCACATAATCCCCAAATGAAGAAAATGTGTTTTTTCAAACAAGAGTCTCCATTCTTGTGTCAAGAGCCCATTTTGGGATTTCATATGACTTGCCTTGAAATACGAGTTTAATTTATTCTATGACCATGCTCAGAATTTAAAAATCATCTCTCCCCATTGAAACGAATGGAAATACCATTAATCTGTTCCGGCCACCCCAAAAATCTCAACAAAATTGTTTGTAATATGTTACTTTCATGGCAAATAAGGCTCTTGAATAGTGCACTTCATAAAACATTTAGTAATATCATATCTAAATAGAAAGACAATGTAAATAATTGACTCCGTAAACTGCAGTCGTAGTCATTGTTTTTCACAGGGGATAAAGAATATATGTCTGTGGTTTCTGTTATAGTTTTTCTACATGTGTTTATACACTGTATGTGTTCAAATATCAATTGCTTAAAGGCTTATAAAACAATCAATGCTATTTGTTAGCCTGTCAATGTTGTTTTCTATTGTGTGTTAGCATTTAGCTAATTCTCTTTTTTTTTCTTTAAGCCTCTTCTTTGATTAATAGTTTTCTATGTACCAAATTGTGGGTTGTTATAATGGGAGTTCATTGAGTTCACTGCCAACATTTTTGCTTTTAAGTCGAAGCAAAACACACACAAAAAAATCAACTGAATGACGGCATTTATCCCAAACAATTCGCTAGTAGGGTCACTTGTATCTCAACTGTATTTTTTTTTTACCAACTGGAATGAACTGTTGTTGAATGTCCCAATCCCGATAAACACATGTACACAATCAAGAAAAACATGCACATTTTCAGTCTTCAATGAAGGCTTTGGCGGTTACACACACACAGATGCATCTCACACTGTTCTCTTGCTCCATTCACCCTTCCCTCTTTTCACCAAAACAACACAGGACTCCTCTCAGCCGCTAGCAGAAAGAGCAAAATTGACAAGAGTAGCACAGTGGATGAGTAGCGCTGTTGTGTGCTGCTGAACAGAACCCTTTGACTGCAAAAGCAAAGGTCAGGGCACGGCTCCCAAAGCCTGCAGGCCTCTTTGCTGCTTGTGTGTGTGTGTGTGTCCCAAAGTGTTTGTGCGCGCATTTGCGTTGGTCTACAGTGTGTGCGTTTGGGGGTGCATAAAGACCCGCCTGTTAAAATTGCGGATAATTCGCCGCCATATTGTGTTTGATTTGGATTCAACTGTTTTTGTGTGGCACACATGACGGTCTCATGACAGAACAGCATGTGGCCAAGTCTGTTTATACCCATCGCAAACTATCACGTTTGGCTGTATGGTGTCAACTGTGCTTGCATGAGGATGAACACTTGGCCTTTGTATGGTGATTGATGGGCAGAGTCGTTCCTATGGTGGTGAGCTATCCCATAATTCTCTTTTTTAATTCGGCTATCCCATAATTCTCTTTTTTAATTCGTAAAAAGTGGGGGGAAATAAGTCATATTAGAGCAGTCATGTCCAGCTAGGTGGAATATTTTCATCCATTATATTGTCTCTAATCAGAAAAATGCACTATTAGCACCATAATATAGATGCTATTTAGAGTTAGCATTAAGCTAGCAGAGTTAAGCTAAGCTAAGTGGCTGTTTAAATGCACAAGGCGTTCTTATGCTATATTATACCCTCGGCCTCAGTAATAATAAACAATTAAATAATTGTTCAATGAGAATGGTGACATTGAAACATTTAAGCGTCTTTCAGAGACCTTAAGTCAAATAGACTGAGCATATTTTTCAAGTATGTCTCAAGTTAGGATTCATTGGCGTTTTTAAATCACAATTATATGTTCTACATTCAATTTAAGGAAGGAGTAGGAAGGGAGTAATGCAGATGCAGTTGTTGTTTTTTCTCGCGCAAATTAAAAATTACATGCCAACAGATGTCTTGATAGCACAAGAACATTTCTGGTAACCATAGTGATGTAATTCTGAACTCAACTTTATTTTTCGGGATATATCACTTTCACAACAGCTGCCACTGTAACGAAAGCTCTTTAAAGGACGTGACAAACATCAACAATAATACAACCATAACACCAACATAAGGTTAAAAGTATATTCATATAGTACAAAATGTTTATAATTTTCAGTAATGTTATTTAGAGAATAAGCTATTTCTGTTGGTTTTGGTATGCCTAGTTCGATATGGAAGAGGTGGTGACCAGGATGTGAAGGGTCCATAATAATTTTGTCTGCCTTTGTCGTAGTTTTTCGAGAAAATATTTTTGATTCAACATCTGTATTCGATCTTGTTCAATTGTGCAAGTGGATATTAACATGGAACGAGAATGATATGCAAGTCGCCGCCCACTATTAAGACTCCATTCTGGAGGACATCAAACCAATAAGCTTTCAGTATTTCACACGACCGCCTGAATGATAGATGCATACAAGGCGGGACATAACATTTAGGATGCGTGATGCACTCGTGCTTCTATAAAAAAAAGTCAATTGGACGAAAAAGCATTAAGGAGCCTCAGATGGTTTTCAGGATCCCGAACGTGACAATTGAAGAAATGAACATCTAGGTCATGGGAGACTGTGAAAGCAGATAGTCGCACTGTTAACTACCAAATAAATCCAGACACACTTTTGTGAGTGACAACACACTTTCAGGCTCGAGGCGGAACATCAAAACGTCATTTGCAGTCCTGGCGAGGAGGAGGGGGGGGGGGGGGGGGGGTGCGCGCAAGTGTTTCATCGTCAGCCTCCAAAAGGTGCAAGTCGGTAATGGGTGCTATCCGCCTTCAAACGTCTCCATCACCACGACAGTCGGCACCCCCCTGCTAGCTCGCAGGCGCGAGGTAATAACACTTTCATGACACAGGCCGGCTTGCGCTAAAGGCAAAAGCCAGAGAGGTGAAAGTTCAACCACGAAGGGACCTGCAGGATGCATTTATCCTGCCGTCCCAAACCGACGTGCGTGCCTTTTCTTTTCTTTTTTTATTGTTGCTCTTTTTGAATGTGGCGTTCAGGAAGCTCTCGTGATATATCCCGCCAGTGGCAAGGTGAGAGAGTCCCTGTCCCTTCTTAATTCAGTCCTCCCGGCTGAGTGCACTGGCACTAGAGCACTGATGGATGACGCAAGGCTCATTAGGGAAAGACAACAAAATCAATAGTGCAGGCGCTTCACACACACCGCTACAAAAAAAAAAAAACACACACTGATAGTCTTTTCACTGACTGAGGCGTGTGTGAAATTTGGGCATTCAAGTGTGTGGCCGTTACGCTGAGTGATTGATGCTGATGGACACTTCGTGGATAATGGATCAAATGTAATATACGGCGGGGAGCCTTCTTGTTTGTGCCAGACACGGAGAGGATAACTGAGGACATTCCAAGGAAGGAGACAGATGACGAGTTTTTACTTCACAAGGTGTGACCGCGTTCTCAAAAGCGTGATATTGGGAATTATTTTTAAGTCATTGTTGTGGATTGGCCATGTGCCCACACGTCAACTTTTGTTTTTGGGACACAAACAGAACCCGCATTAAAAAAAAAAAAGTATGCTTTCACCATAGTTGAAATTTATAGCTAGGGCTCTATTTTTGTAGACGGCACACGTCTTCTTTTTCATGCTGGGTCAAGTCGAGTTTACCGTTTACCAAATTTGACAGAGCGGTGTACTGAGGGCATTTTCTACTACACGCCCCAGCGCACTTGGCAATTTGGTGATAAAAAGTATACCAGACCTTAGACCTGGAAACCAGGTCTAAGTTGTGGCTCAACTGGTGTAACGCGATTTTGGATGAATTCATTGAATGTATCATCATCATTATTTTTATTATTATTATCAATCTATTTTTATCTACTGTGCCTCCTGCACTAAATTTAAAAGGAATGAGGCGAGCCGCTTCGATAGGCCAGAAATCAAGTCGGCTGTGTTCACTCAAACAACGGCGCAAAAAAAAATTTCAATGAAAATGCCAAAAGAATGAAAACTCCACTTGCACTGGGCATGAAAATAGGACACCTGTTGTTTTTGTATGCGTTTATATTTGTGTTGCTTGGGCATATGCGGGTGTGTATACATTGTACAGTAGCTATATCTGTTCTGTGCATGTATGTCGTAGTCACGTTGTCAGTTTATCAGATGCACGTTTGTATTTGTATCCATTTGGAGGAGGAGGCTTGATTCCCATCTGAAGATATCTGATTCCGTGTGTTTCTTTTCTTCTTTTTAAGGTGTCACGATGCATATCTGAATTGTGTGGTCACACATATGGTGCATTATACATAAAAAAAAAAAAAGAAGTTATGTATTAGTTATTTTTGTTGTGACAAGTTCCTGCATGTCAACGATCACTGTTTAATTTTGTTTTTCATTTAAATTGAACATTGTCAGGATCTGATGCTAGTTAGCTATTAGCTATTAGCATATTTTCCTGTATTTCATATTACACATGATCATAAAGTTATACAGTAGCTTTGACTTTTATTGTTGAGAATTGCAAGCCACTTATAACTTCATGTATAACCTTTTATACCGTATTCATCTTAATTACGATTTAAAACTGTATTTGTAGAATGTTGCCAAAATGTTTACTTCAGTGTGCAGTGGATTTGAGGCGCACATGCGTATCTGCAGCAGGACGGCGGTTGCAATTTCAATGACGGCACACACATGGCTGAGCTGCCGGCTGCGGTAGGCGGCCGGGGTGAAGATATTGCTTCACAGTTTGCTGTTTGCGGCCTCATCCGCCGCACATATCTTCCTGTGCGAGCCTCTGCACGTTGCTGTTGATTTCCCAGTTTGACTACAAGCGCCTCAGCAGCAGACAGCAGACGGTTACACTTCTATACTTCATTCCCTGCAACAAAAAAAAAAAACTTAATATCGTCCACTCGCTCCGCTTACTTATTCTCATCCAGAATATGGACTGGTTGTAATGGAATTCCAGAGTAAAGTTCATTCAATGGATCTTCACTCCGCTCCACTAACAGTGCGGTAATTGAATTGAAATCAAACCTAATTGGATTGTTGAAGGAATGCCAGTGAACAGTACGCGTCTTCCTGGGAAGGAGATGTACAGCGCAGGTCGTGGTGTGTGTGTGTGTGCGCGCCACGCTGGAAATGGAGATGAGGTGACACTCAGTGGCGATGAATTAGATTAGACTAATCATTTTCACCATGAGGGCCGGCGTGCGCGGCTGTGGCGTGGAGGGAGGGCGTCCCGGTGAGACGGGAACATGCTGACAGTCAGCAGAGGCCAGCGCGCGCTCGCCAACTTCCTGTTGCAAGATATTTCTCGTACAGTAGGCTTCACATTTGCATACAAACGGAGCTACTTAACTTCTTTCTAGTCTACTAACATGTGCTTCACCGTCCTGAAGGCTGCAAGGGCAACAATAGAAGTCGATTTCTCTTCCTTAAACTATAATCTACACTAATATGCCATTGAAGGATTCAATGATGTCGTTTCTTTCTTACACTTTGGCTATCATACTCCCACAATCTGTTGAGAGGCTGTGCGTTGCCTCCACATCATTTGCCTTTGATTGCGGGATTCTCAGAAGTCATTCACTTTCCTACTCGGCGACATTGTGTGGTTATTAAGGGTGTAACAAAAAAAAAAAACAGTTTGAATCAGAAAAAAATTCTGTATTTTTTTTTATTTAAAAGATGTGAGTACATTGAATCAATTACCTAATGGAACTGTTCCACTTTAAAATACATGAATCTATCTATCTATCTATATCTATATCTATCTATCTATATCTATATTTATATCTATATCTATATCTATATCTATATCTATATCTTTGGATCGGAATCCCGCTGACTTAAACCTATTCGAACCTGTCTACTTTAAAAGAAACCATTCCCGATACCGCCCGTACCGAGATATGTATCGAGCCGTCTTTTGGAGAAGTGCACCCCCCCCCCCCCCTAGTGGTCATGCATTTCTTTGAGTATGAAAAAGACACTACATTGCTTTCTAATAAATTTGCGTGGAATGCTTCGCTCCGTCTCTTTTCTCAATCAGAAAGTTTGACTTCCAATCTCGTTATTTCAACTGGCCAATTTTCATCCGACTGAAGGAGTTGGGGGCATCCCATGGGTCTGCATTGCACATGTATTCTTGATTTTGTGCGAGATAAGTAACTTATTTTCTCCCTAAAGCCTTTTATATATATATATATATATATATATATATATATATATATATATATATATATCCTTCATCAGAACTTGTTTCGGACTTCATTTTAGCTGTAGGCTCCGACAGGACTCCAATTAGATGGACGATGGAATTAATGAAATCTGTCTATCTTCTCCTCCTTCTCTTGCTCTATTTATCCCGGTGCTCAGGGGGACACTCGGTCTGGATTCTGTCAGCACGGTGGCTTATCTTCTTCTTACTAAATTAAATATGTGTAATTGATGGTTTCATAAACAGAACTAACCTTGCCGGCAGCAATCCGGAACTGCCACGGAGGACTTCCCTGTGAATATGTATTGTGTCAAAAAAGAGAGTCCTCATCCACCTTATAGTTTCTTCTCAACTTTGGGAAGAGAAAACGAGAATTACAGCTGCGACTGTGTTTTTTTTCCCCTTTCATATCTCCTAACAGTGTTGTTTGTTTTAAGTTCACACTCACCAACAAGCTGTCTCATTCTCCGGCTTTTATTGTGTTTTCATGCAAACGCAAAAACATCACATTTGCCAGAAAGGGCTTTTTAAAATAGTCTGATAATCAAATGCAGGGTGAAATGTTCTCTTTAAATACAGACTGTGAGTCATTCTTCCGTTTTTATCTCAAACACATTTCAGTGTCGACAACTGCTGTCGACAGGCTAATGGAAATTAGCGTAGACGTAACCATCATTGTAAATCTTCACACAACAGCTACTATAATGCACACATAGCAACAACACATATGAACTTAGTATACAACAGATACAGAATTGTGAAATTGTTTTATTTTTCAACGGGAATGGTGTGGCAAGAGTAGAGATGGGGAAACCTCGGCCAAGGAACCTCAACATACTGACAAAAATGCCATTCAGTAACTGTTGCTAGGGCAATGTACAATTCTATATGACAGAATGTAGGCTGATATGACAAAATAAAAGTGACTAAACCAACTACGAGTGGCTAATACGGGCCCCCAGCAACTGCATAGTAACTGACATCATAATCATAACGGACATAGCAACTGCATAGCAGCTACCAAATAAGAGTGACTAATACATCGTCATAAGTGACCTAGCAACTACAAATATTATCACAGGGGCCATAACATGTAACTTCATAGTAACCGACAACAAGGCTGAGGAACTTCAACATACTGACAAAATGGCATTTAGTAACTCTTGCTAGGGCAATACACAATTCTATATGACAGAATAAGGGCTGATGTGACAAAATAAGAATGACTAGACAAACTAAGAGCGTCTGATACAGGACCACAGCAACTGCATAGCAACTGACATTATCATGAGGGACGTAGTCACTACAAAATAAGTGACTAGACAAAATAAGTGACTAGACAAAATAAGAGTGACAAATACATCATCATGATAAGCGACCTACCGACTGCGTAGCAACAAGGGCCAAAGCGACTGCACAGTAACTGACAACAATACTGACAAAAATGTCATTCAATAACTTACTTAAAATTACATAAAAGAAAGGCTGATATGACAAAATAGGAGTGACTAGACAAATTAAGAGCGTCTGATACAGGACCACAGCAACTGCATAGCAACTGGCATCATCATAAGGGACATAGTAACTAAAAAAAATAATAGTGATTAGACAAAATAAGAGTGGCAAATGCATCATCAAGATAAGGGACCTAGCGACTGCATAGCAACCACAAATGGCATCGCAGGGTATATAGCAAGTGCATAGTAACTGACATCAACATCATAACAATGACCCCATGACCCAACCCAAAACACAGTCATAACACATATAGGCTTATTGAAGACTTGTTTACATGTTGGTAAATGTGCCCTACAATTGGCTGGCAACTCCAACTCACCCGTGACCCAAAAGAGGACAAAAGCAATAGAAAATTGATGGATGGATTTTTGCCGTGATGAGTGGTCATACTTCATGGCAGTATAACAACAACTCAAAGGGTCAACATCTCTTTCATGCCAGACTGCATGAGACAAGGGCCTCACCTCCAAAGGCCTCAAAAGCTGGCAACAATATAATGAATGCATAAAAAAGCTTATGCACATTTTTCCCGCAGTCCTACTATCAATAACGCAGACATATCCATTAGTGTGAAAGAGCCTAGTGTGGGGCAAGCACTCCCCGTAGCATTTAAACAAACCTCCACTGGGACTCATTCTCCCAGACTCCCCTGGGGTGAGAACACACACCGGTGCTGGTCCATATACTGTACTGTACTGGGACTCAATTCTTAGAGCTTAGAGAGGAGACACAACACACACATCAGGAGACGTGCTTGCTTCCGACTCCACTGATGTGGGTTTGGATATTTAAATTAATGAATGAGATTGAGAGATGAAAAATGGGCCAGCGGAGGCTCTGACTTTGAGTAATGCTAGTAATTGGAGGGAAACATATAGGAATGCACTGTGCATGTATTAACTAATGAATGTGGTTAAAACACACACACATCCACATCTCATTACTTACAGTGTCGTCATCCAGCCAAAGTTGTAGCACAAACCCCAAATTTTCCGTGCAACTCTTTGGATTTCGGCTGTTTACGTCTTTGCGGCGTGCTGTCAATTTATCAAGCGACAGTCAAGCTGATACCTTCTGTTAGTGTGTTACGATCCTATAGCCTCGCCCTGATTTATCGGCTGTCTGGCCGCAGCACTCTCCTGTGTGTTTAGGTGCTAATTAGAGAACAACACACAAGCACGCACGCACGCACACACACACACACACACATACGTGCGGTGCGACCACAAGCTCACAGGTGATAGAGGCGGTGCTTTATCACCAGAGAAAAGTGGGTGTTGCGCCAAAAGAGGGTCTTAAATTACTCGTGACACCTCAAACAAGTCTAAACCACACACACACTCATAACCACACAACTTGCAAACACATACAGTATACCCTGTGTGTGTGTGCGTGCGTGTGTATATATATATATATATATATATATATATATATATATATATATATATATATATAAGGGGTGTCTATTAAAGGGCTATTAAAAAAAAATGCGCGCAGTTAAATTATACAATAGTTATATATAGTTAACTCACAATTAATCAAAATGTTTATAATGATAAATAGAAATATGGCTGCATCTTTTTGTCATTGATACAGTAATTTCATAATAAATCATAACATTTAGTTCAAATTAAAAAGATGTACTGTACTGTAAAAAAAGGACTGTGATATTGATTTGTGTTGAGGTCATTTTTCTGCCACTAGATGGCATAATTGCATATGTAAGACAGTTACAGCTCAGAGCATATTCTTTTTTTCACATTAAGAGCTATCTGACCTTTAACATTAAGTAACTTGTGAAATTCTGCACATTTTTAAAATTGTAAAATACTACTTGACACCAGTCTTCACAAATATATGCATTATTATTAACAAAATTTTGAAGTGGGCATGACTGCTGCATTGTGACTGGAATTCCCCCAGTACAGGCTTTCCAAGTAAGGGGCGGTCATCGCACCTTAAAAAAAATAGTGGCGTTAAAGGAACTTTAAATTAGCTCAAAATGAATGCATGTTGTGTCATACCAGCTAGCTAGCGCTAAGCTAACCTGGGAGGGTTCATCTCTTCGGTCCAACGTCCAAGTTTGCAAACTCTCTTTCAAAAAAAAATGCAAACAAGTGGTTGGTACCCCACATAGCTTTTCTCATATAAAAACAGTGAAAATCAATGCTTCTTCTCCACAACCCCTCCCATGCTTTTTCGTTCCTCACTACAACCATCCAACTTTGCTCTATTTGACTGACCAACTCTTCAATACCCCCCCCCCCCCACACCCCCTTTCCTTCCCCAGTAATCTGGGATGGCTAAGAGGGAGAAGTGCACCGCATCACTCCATAAATGTATGAGTGTCCAAAATGAAGAGGCGCTGAGAAATGTGTGGGCAGCAGACTGGGAAGCATGGCCAAGCTTACTAACAGGATTGGGGGGTGGGGGGGGGGCGGGGGGTTGATGGAGGCGGAGAGGTTCGGCTTTAGAAGATGAATTGTGAGGTGCATGGAGGTTCATGTGCAATGTCAAAAAAATTGTGAATAGCGGTGTCATTAGACGGTTTTATAAACTTTATGATGATGCTAACCTTGCTGGTCTGAATTTTAGCAGGAAAATCCCTTGACACTTTCTTACAGTATGTTGCTGTTCTAAGGTACCCAGGTAAGCTCATTTCAGTGAGGATTTCACATTCGGTTGATTATCATCGATTCCCATTCATAATTACGGTACAATTGGGAAATAAGGCCACAAAGAAATAAATCAATAGCAGTCAAAGGATTATATGCTGTACGTACACAGTTTGTGGTTGGTGCGAAAAAGACTTGTTGAGTCCCAGAAGGTCAAAGAGAGCCATGAGGGATATTTAATGAAAGGTTCTTCTTCTTCTTTATTCTCCATCCCTTTATTCATCCATCCTTTCTGGAATAATGTACATTTGTTCACCCCCCCCCCCCCCCCCCCCCCGCCACTCTGAATCCTTCAATGACTTGAAATGACTACGGGGAAAGTTATGCGGAGTTCAGGTGGAGTTCAGACGCAGACCTGCTCGCCCCTTCTTCTCTATCCGCCTCTCCATAAGCCGACATGTGAAAATCTCCCTGGGCTTCTTCTTGACATGGGATCAGCCTGCGAGCTGAAAGCCCCCCCCCCCCCATGAATGGCAATCGCCATTCAGTTGCCCACTGAGGCTCGGACCTGGCTTTTGATCAAGAGAGATGCTGCTGCAACATTTATTTTTGTTTTTTCTTCAGTGGTCCAGAAGTTGGAAAAGTGCTCACACTCTGTTCTTAAGTAGAAATATATAATATAAATATGATATCAAATATACTTTATGTTGTGCTTGATGCCAATAGGCACCAAAAAAAAACGCTATATTTGCACTCAACTGTCGTAATAAAAGTAAAAATTCTCAACACTTAAAAAAAGCCAGTCAAATATATCCCATTGGATATTATTAGAGCAGTATTCAAACTACCCCCCAAAAAATAAAAATAAATAACCTTGATTAGTTGCTCATTAGAACAGCAAGACATGAGTGATGAAGCAATGTGTGTAATTGCAGATCTTGCACTGACTGATGCTTCTCACATTTCTTCCATGTGGCTCGCCCTTGCCCCCTAGTGGCCACACGCTTAGTTGCACGGCTATAAACTCTTTCTGCGCGGGTCAACGTGGGTGTGCCGCTGCCAAAGAACTGTCTGTCTCCTCCACCAGCATCCTGTAATCTTCCTGACACATCCGAGACCCCCCCCCCCCCCACGCCCCTGCCCATCACACTTCACCGTGTGCCTCTGTAACGATCCTTATTAGGCAGCCTGGGATGAGTGAGTTTTCATTAGGTCGTGTGCTGCGCATTTGCATGTGCGCTCGCATGCGCTTGTGTGATCGCTGTGTAATCTATGTGACACCAGCCAGCCGAGAGGGAGACACATGAGGGATGCTATTTACTGGACAAACACAGCAAAACGATTGGATGGCAGCTTCGTGACAGTTCGACATGATAGCTCATGTCAGTGGCGGGAAGTAGCCGAGTACAAAATACGTTCTAGGTTGTACTTTAGTCGTCTATTTACTTAAGTAAATTCACCAGCCTTCTTTTTTTTTTTTTTTTACACAAATGTCTGATCTTACTACTTCAAGACTGTCCGTAAATTCAGATTTGTTTCTAATTGCCACTTTAGAGTGCTTCATCGTCAGCCACGAGTGCATGCGCTTCATGGAGAAAGAGGTGGAAGAGCGAGGAGAGGGAAACTAATAAGGTCTGACGAGACAAAAATTGGCTTTGTGTGTGTGTGTGTGGCTGCTTTAGAGCGCCTTGTAGTAGCAGTAGTAGGAGTAGTGGTATTTGATTGACAGTTGAGTGGGCGTGGCTTCAGCATATTTAACAGACATGCCTGCTTGATTAGCTATAGCTTGATTTATTTATTTTTTCAATTTTTGAGTGTATTTTTTTAATCATTCAAAATTGGCAGGGTTGTTCAAAAACCCTTTTCTCTAACTGATTCACAAGACATTTTTCAATGTACAGGGTGTTTAAGAAAACCCATTGAATCAGTAACTCTACTTTTACCAGCGCCTTTTTTTTTACATTAAGTATCATAAATTCTATTTAAAGATGAAGTCAACCCAAAATATATTATAATATTATGTTGTATGTGCCCCCACCGGTCTAAACAGGGCATTCTGATTGTAGAATATGAGTCATCGCAGGGGGGCGGCCATTTTGCCACTTGCTGTCGACCCAGGGCTATGGTAACGACCAATCACGGGTCAGCTTGCGAATGTCACATGACCAATATCAGACAACAGGGATTGGTCGTTACCAGAGCCCTAAGAAACCATAATGTAATTTTCATTTGATATTAAGTGGCAAAATGTCCGCCTTCCGAAATGGATAAAAACAGGTGGATTTGCTT
Organism: Leptonotus elevatus; assembly: GCF_054856555.1. Taxonomy (NCBI): domain Eukaryota; kingdom Metazoa; phylum Chordata; class Actinopteri; order Syngnathiformes; family Syngnathidae; genus Leptonotus; species Leptonotus elevatus. Next base: position 7,383,031 of record NC_141257.1, read on the forward strand.
AATTCATATTCCACAAACTGAATAATCATGAGAATGCCGTGTTTGGCGAGCTGCGTAGAACATATTGGAAAGAGTTTTTTGGGGGTGACTTCCCCTTTAAATACAGAGTGTGAGTATTTTTGTCACATCTGGTTAATGTCAAGATACAGCAACTATCAACTGTCAATTTTATCGTCAATACTCTCGAAAGTTCCGCATCACAACTTTTTTTCATTTTATTCTCTCTCATCCATATCTTCCCATTCCGTGCTCGTTTGTTGGCCCTCTATCATATCACGCGGCATTTCCCAACCAATAAACGGAGGCACTCTACTGGAGAAATGTATTTATCTTTCACATAAACTCCATTCCGGCTCCAGCGGTCTCTCTCCAGCAGTTCTCCCTGGCACTTAATTTCTATTAATGGTTCTGCAACTGGCGCTCAAATCCAATACACCGGCAATGAGGGAGCGCACATGAGGGAAATATGCATAGGCAATTATCGCCAGTAATGTGCACAGTCCAAAACCATGCATCTGTGCTCATTGTGTGTTCCGGGAAACACTGTGGCCACATGCATGCATATATTACAGGACGGTGTTTGCAGTAGAAGGGCTTGTGATATTAGTGGAGCCACATTTGAATACATGGCATTTTTTTCAAATGAGGAAAAATGGGGATGTGCCAACCACTTAGCTTACATACTTGGAAAAATGGTCACTTAAAAAAAAAAATTCTTCTAATGGCAAATCTCCATATTATCCAAACAAAAAATAATTTACCATTCCACATTTAGATTCAGCAATGTAGTTGAACAGAATTACACTGATGTTTGAGTGGCCACTTGTTGCTAGGCAGGGTTGGTAGAGCTGAATCTCAGCGGCCCCGGCGGCCTATAAAACAGTTGGCATATGCTTGAATGTCAAACTGCAGGCTGGAACAACACACACGAGGAAATTACCCCCAAAATAGCACTATAATAATATGAGACGAGATTTAAAAAAAAATAATTTTTTTTTTTACATGTTCATTTCACAGTTGAAGAATGAATGTGTATTGTGCATACAGTTAAGGCCACATCGTGTAACACCTTGGCCAAATTGGTAGCAGAAGTGATTCTCTGGATTAATATTTTTCGCTTAAAATGTCACACGTATCTATAAAGGCTAAAGGCATTCACACAGCGGAAGTTCAACTGAACACATATCACACTGAGTAAATAAGTTTTATAAGTAAATTGAGATCATTGCTTCAGTATATATACTTTTTATGACGTTTTTGTGGTGCCCTTGGCTCAATAAAGCACGGGTGAAAGTGTCAAAAAGCATCTTTGGCGACAAAGGTCAAGTGACCCGCTTCAGGCCACGCTCCGCACTGCTCCCATCTCCGGGTCGCGATGTTAATCACCGGCCGTGTCGTCTCGTGACGAGCTCGTAAACTCCTCGACCGAGCGATAGCGACACTTTACCTCTGCCCGCGCCATTGTTCCCGGAGAGGCCTCCAATATCTGGCCAGCTGTCGGCTGCTTATAGATTTAACACAGCACAGTGGGACAGTGACGGCAGCGCCAATAACGGGGCTCCCGGGCTTGTAAAGCCTCCATCTGCAGAGGAAACAGAAGAACAAATAAACCCAGAGGAGCGCACGCACACAAGCCTATTAGAGTGGCTGTAATGATGCGGTGGAGTGTTTTCAAACACACCAAGGTGCGTTAAAGTTTTATAGGCAGAGGTCAGTGATGAGGTGGGCTCAGATATGATGGGATGAGGCCTAATACAGTGTTTTATTGATGCTTGGTGTGCGGTTGTGTGTCTGTGCGCGATGGCCGGATATTTATTTTTACGCATTGGTGGGATTTTCGCACGTGCGGTCTTGCTTATCAGGTCGCTACACTTTCTCCAAAACGTTAAATGTTATGGACGACGGGCGGTGTTTTAGCACCCTTGTGACCCCTCCCTCCCTTTCACCTCCTGAAAGCCGAATCCCTGCTACGCTTTGCATCCAATCCTCTTCGTACTTTTACAGGCCATCCATTGTGTCCTGTAAAAAAAAGCAATGTCTTGTTTTATTTTATTTGGGGTTTTTTTCCCTCAGACCTAGCGAAAGACAACAAATTATTTATTGTTGTTGTTTGTGTGCTTACAAGAAGTACGCAATAGATTTTCATGAAACAAATTTCTATCTATCTATCTATCTCTCTATATCTCTCTATATCTATTTCTATCTATGTTTATCTATCTATCTATCTATCCATCCCTCCATCCCTCCATCCCTCCATCCCTCTATCCAGCTATCCAGTTATCCATCTATCTATCCATCCAGCTAGCTAGCTAGCTAGCTTTACAGTCCACTTGCATTGCGGCCAAGAGGGGCAGTGACCAACCAAATGGATGCATTGATCCCACCTGGATTACGGTAAACGTCTTGAGGTGATTCACTTGTTCGATAATAATCCTCCAAAAACATTTTAAAAGGACAGTGTGTATGAGTTCACCACTAGATGTCGCTATATAACAGAATGCAGCCGAAGCGTGTGCATTTCGGTGACTCCTAGAGACCACATTTCGAAAACGAGCGTCTCTGCGAGCGACAGCGATTTAGCAGCCAGCGTAAAGTCCGGCGAGCGACGCCGAAAGACCGGATATAGCCGGAGCAGCTAACAAAAGCTGCTAGTGGAAGTTAGTCGGAGCCATATAGGCTGGAGTGGCTAACAAGAGCAGCTAGCGGTAGAAGCTAGTAAAAGCTTGCAATGGCAAAGCCCGAATCGCGCAACTCAAACTACGTTTGCAGAATTGTCCGTCGGGTATCCGTAGCAAGAAGATGTTGATGATGCTCATTACCAGATCTACGATTATCAAGAAAATATACGTTGATTATTAAGATCAACAGTTGGTTTTAAAATGAGTGAATTATTAGTTAACCAATAGATGGCACTATCACTGATGATGTTGTGTCGAGGTGAAAATAAAACGTATCAGCGCATTCCATGGATGTGGCATACCCCAAGCCTGGGTTCGCCCTGAGGCCCGGACAGCCTTCTGACAGTCAACACCAGCACACAATAGATTTGTCTGGCAATCCTAAGAAGAACCTACATTTCTTTTGCTTTTGTTGCGTACATCAAATCAGCATGCAGCGTTTGACGAGTGCAAAGAAAAGTGTAAGAAATGCCCCCTAAGAGACTCCAAGTGCGGATAAGCGAAACGCGGCGCATTAATTATTTGCAATATATTTGTTTGGTGTTTTCTCATGAAGCCCGGGCCGCGCCGGCGTGTGTCAGCATGTGTGTGCGTGTGTTCAAAGCAGGCCTGAGGGGAAGAAGACTCCGAGCGGCCGGCAAGCCGGCTCCCTCCCAGAGCTAAATTACACAAGCCGGCCGTGATTTCATGCTTGACTTCTTTACTTTCTCCCGCTTCTTGCCGGCTCTCCTTCTCTGTCTCATTTACCTCCGCTTTAACCCCGCGTGGATCTCATCTGGTTAAAGAGCAAAAAAAAAGAGGCGAACCACGCAGCCGTGTGGCATGAATATTTCATCCGTGTTTGCATTTGCATTTTCTCCAAAGATTCATTGTTTTATGTATAATACATGCGGCGTCGCACCCCTGCACCCGGGTCGCAGCCCTTGCGCCCCTAATCACAGGCAAAGCAGGCCTTCACCTTGCCAGCATGTGCGTAGGTGGGTGCCAGCCGTGTGTGCGTATGTTGATAGACCTGTGTTTTAGGGGTGTGCGCGCCGAGCCAGGGGTTAGAGCGAGGCTAACACCGGCTCATCCTTCCTCTCTCGCGCACACCCTCTTCTGCCCTCAGGCTGGATTAGAAGATGAGGTGGGAGACACAACGAGATTGGAAAGGAGAAGAAAAATGTGTTGCTAGGAAAGAAGAGATTAAGAGTGAATCTATATGAAAGTCAGATTCTTTTTTTGGGGGGCTGCTGGCCCGGATCCAGCCGCGATATGCCTTGAGATGATGCATTCTTCACGAGAGTCTTATTTTGCCGGCCCGCGCCGTTCCTCCGTCTGACGGCTCACTTTGGCCTCCTATTTTATCACTTAAATGAGCAGCGAATATTGAAGCAGGCCAGGCCGACTGGCCGATTTTGAATAGGCGGCTCAGCAGGCGGATGATGGTGGCGCAAAAGCTATTCTGACCCGAACCCCCCGTATCTCTTCCGAGCCTCCGAAAATGGGCTCTTTTAAATGTATAGCTTCTCCAAAATTACCATAAGAGTCATTTAAAGCAGTCAGGCACAGACGGGCAGATCAAATATGAAGAGGCTTGACCTGAGTGCAGCTGAAAATGCTCATTTACCCTCAACACTAGGTGTGTGTGTGTGGGAGGGGGGGGGGGGGGTGCACATTTGTGTATAAAAGAGGGTTCCCCAAAGACGCCTTTGGGGCCATAATGACCAATCACGGTTCAGCTTTGTTGCTTAATTAATTAATCAGAATGCAGTTTTTAGTCTGTTGGGTGCACATAGTACATATGTTTGAGTTGACTCCGCCTTTAACTCATTCAAACCCAAAAACATATAAATACGTTTTTAATACTTTGTCCTTTACAAAATGTATTTATATGGGGTTTTTTATGCTAGAGCATACAGGAGGCTTTGATGCAGCTTCTGACCTGAAGAGGTCGCTTATAACAATGGTAGTTATTACAAAAAAAAGCCAGCAGGTGGCAGCAGAGTATAAGAGATCAGCCGGGGGGTTGCTTCAGTGAAAATGGCTGCGAGTGAATGAGCTGCTTGATTATGAAGAAAATTATGAAGGAAATTATGAAGAAAATTATGAAGAAAATTATGAAGAAAATTATGAAGAAAATTATGAAGAAAATTATGAAGAAAATTATGAACAAAATATTAATCGCGATTATTTTGGTAATAATTTAAATCATGATTAGTATGATCATTTGTTATTTTGTTATGAAACAAGAGAATGTGGAAATTAAAAAAATATTAAGACAATTACAATTCTTTGAAACACTATAATTATTCAAGTTACTTTTGGGCCACACAAAATGTATTAAATTAGTTATTTAAAAAAAAAATTTTTAAAGGTGCAAATGTATCAATTTAAACAACTTTTCAAAAATTGTATTAATATACATTTTATTTTTTGTAACAATTTATGCTGATTTTGTAATTGTGGAGTGTAATAATTGAAATTGTAATAGAATTTTGATTAATGCTCATTCCCGAATTTGAATTAAAATGATAGTAGGGGTGTCCCGACACAACCTTTTCACTTCTGATGTAATACTGATATCGCACCCTATAGTACTCTCCGTTACCAATGTCAATTCGGTAAGAGATTACATGGTTTTATTTATTTTATAAATATGAAATATTATAAAGGACTTGATAGAGTGATTAGTGATCAGCAAGAGTAGGTATGAGAAAACACGACCCATTAATTTTTTTTTATTTTGGAGTTACATAGGACTGCTTTTACGAGTGCTCATATCAGAGATTTATGGATGTAGATTGATATAATCTGATATCAATATCGGATTGGGCCACCCCCGTTATTAGGTCTTTTTTCTTTTTTTTTTTTAATAATGAAGTCACTTTATTTCTTATAGGAATAATGATCTGTGTTGAAAAAGAGGTAAAGGTACTGTCAAAGTTTTAAGAAAGGGATGGGAGACTACCAATAACAGGTATCAACCTTATTTCAAGGTATTGGGACTTGCAATGGCGCCCAATACTCGTTTTGGTATATAAAGGTTTTTCTTTTTTGGGGCAGAAATTTTATATATCAAAAGTACTTAAGTAGAGTTCTTGGTATCAGTGTCTACTAAAGATTTGTGTCTCGTACTAGTATCGGTCTGAAAAAAAAACCCATCAAGTCGATATCCAGGATTAATCCCATTTTTCCTTCTTCAAAGCCTTTCCTCTCTCACACTTTTGGTGTGATCTCACATTTGGCCTCCTTCACTCCTGTCACACGGCTGGCAATTGGACTGACGATCAAGCACGCAGCGCACTTGATTGCACATTCATTTCCACACGGATCCAAACGTGTCTCCCTTTGCGTAAACATCATCGTCGGAAGCATCCCGCTTTTAATTTCGCCAGATGACAAAACGCAGATTACAGCTGTCAAGTCGCTGTTAAGCAAACAGCAATTTCCTATCTACACTTTTTTTTTTCCATTTGACCAATTTCTTTGCTTGCAAAGTGATTTTTGCCACGTTACATTTAGACGTTCTCACAACCGAAGCAGGTAAACACCCCCACCCCCCACCCCTCCCTCCCTCCTCCTATCAGACATGGAGTGCTCACAAAAATGAACGTTGGTGTGTTGTGTTTCTTTGAATTAGAGTTCCACTTTGAAAAAAAAACTCCCAGCATTTGTAATCAAACCTCTGGGGAGCGTCTGTCTTGGTCTGGCTCTTCAAAACCGCCTCTGTGCATCTCATTGTGTTTATTCTGCGCGCTTCTTCTCCACTTTGAGAAGAATCTTTTGACTCGAGTGCATCTTGTGTGGATAAATTGACTTTTTTTTTTCTTTTTTCTTTTTTTAGAAAAGAAACTTGCCGAAACTTCAGATCCAAAAGAAGCAAAACAAATGTTCACTTTAACTGCAGTTGAACTCACAAAAAATCGACTGCCCCTGAAGTTGCACCAGTTAAGGATTTGGACCCTAAACACGATTTGAGTCCCTCAACTGTTACATCACAGCTTACAGTCGCGTTCTTTCGTCTCAAGAGTGCCAGTTGACGCAGATCTTTGCTAATCGCATTACTTTTAATAACTCGATCCATCGACATGTGGAGGAAGTCGACATGTTTTCCACTCAACTCGTTGATGTATTAGCACTTAAAGACACTATTGCCACCGTATTTTTCATCTTATTTCAAACAGTGACGAGTGTTTTGATGCATTGCATTCATCATAGCCTACCTCGTGAAGCGATTTCCTCTCTGGTAATAGTTCTAATAGACGTCTGTCTGCAATTACGCACACACGACTAGTGATGTCCATCAATCAACTGCAGAGCTGCGGATAAATTCCCTTTCCTTTCATTTAATTGTGCTTCATAATTCATTGTGGCTTTAAATCATACACAACATATGTTGCGCTGTCTATATTGTTCGACGCGTATGTCTGCTGCCACTTCAACTGCCATTTGACTCGGCGTGAATATTCAAAGTAACGTGTAGGTAATGCATTAGGCAGCGGGAAAGTGTTATATAAGCGATCCAATTAATTGCTGTTATGAGTGAAGCGGTGCTATGTTCTTTTTTTAAACATACAAAAAGTCTGTGATTTGCTACATGTTTGCATATTAACGACTTTGACAGCCCTCTCAGCAGGGCAAGACTCGCTTAGCTATTCGGCGATAATGAGAACAGCTCGCTGTCACGCACGCATGCACAAAAACGGGACATTTCTTTTGAACATATGTAAGGTCTCACTGGATCTGAGGATATAAAATACTCGAAGTGGATGCATTTTGGAAACTTTACTTTTTTAGTGTTTGTGTACAAACACGAGGACTGCATAAAATGTTTTCCGATGAACGCTGTCTCCTGTTTTGTTGCCGCTCTGTGCTCGTTTGTTTCCTTTTCCTGCAGCAGCAGTTCCCTTGGTGGTCGAAGTAAAGTCCTTTTCACACTGCATTTAGCATTTTAGCAAACCTCATTCATTGTGTAGGTGGTGAGGGGCCGGGAACCATGGAATGAAGCATTTCTTGGTGGAAAAGCGTTTTATTTGAGAAGTGCCATGACTTCAGACAAGCCCCTCCAATTGAAAAGCTGGTGGAGTGATTTAATGTAATTTTGGCGGACTTATTTCCAAGTAACAACATGATTTAAACAGTCCAAGTTTCCTCCGAGACATCAATTTCTATAGTGTCCTCCTCCTCATTCTTCTTAACTCATTCACTGCCATTGACGGCTATAGACGTCAAAAATTCATTTGAGCTATTTCTATTAGTTTAACATTTTTCCCGCTTTTGTTAACGAGAGTATGAAAACCTAGAAAATCTTTTTTTTATTGTACATTTAGAACAGATATAAAACTATGAAGTCATGCGATTAATTATGATTTAAAAATGTAATTGCCCCTAATTTTTACTAATCTTTTCTTTTAAAAGATAATTAAAAGTTTTTAAAAAATCTAATAAAATTATTTTTTTTTAAAGAACAAAAGATTATAAAAAAATTTGGGGCGTCAGGAGATTCAATTTTTTCGTAATTAATTGCATGACTTCACTAGTTAACTCACGATTAATCACACATTTTAGATCTGTTCTTAATATACAATATTTTTTTTTTAGGTTTTCATACTCTTGTTAACAAAAGTGGAAAACAATTTAAACTAATAGAAATAGTTCAAATAAATTTTTGACTTCTATAGCCGTCAATGGCAGTGAATGAGTTAAAATGAGCAAAATCAGGGCTTTCTTTTGCAACGATGACTGATACATACGCCTAATCAAGTTGCGGTCTAACCAGAAAAATCTCCGTTTTTACTATGTCAGCACGTCCAAATATGGGCATGCTGGAAAACAGTCATTTTGCGTTGCCGCGCGACTCTTTCACACCGGGCGAGTGCAGTGTGATAAGGGGTTCATTGTTGCTAGCTTGTGGCCACATCATTTTGTAGGTGTTTTTTGGGGGGGGGGGGGGGGTTAGAATGCAGAGGAATTTAGTGTTATTTGGCAGACTTATTTACAAGTAATGACATGATGAAACTATCCCGCCCAGAATTTTTTTTTTCTTCTGATGCTCGTGGCCTCCTCGTCCTTCTTAAAATGAGCAGTCAGGGCTTTCTTTTACAACACGGACAGATCATTTTACTTCCTGGTGTAGACTGCTACGTCAGCGCTTCCAAATATGGACACGCTGGAAAACGATTTCCTGTTTCCCATTGTACAGTGTGAAAAGGGGTTTTTGTTATTTGCTTGCAGCCACTGGGGGGGGGGGGGGGGGGTCGACCTTTTGTCACGTCACTTTTTGGATTTATTCCTGTTCTTTTATAAGTTAAGTTATTATGTAAAACTGTAAGTCTTCTTGTTTGGTTTGCTTTTGCAATCCACCATTAACGCAAACAGCATCATTTATTAATTTTTGTATGACAAAATTTCAAACTGAAAACTGGGCCATACGAAAACCGAGGTTCCACTGTATGTATAATGTATGAGTCATGTATTTCAGTGCCTCTGTTGTGAATTGCCACTATATAAATAAAACCGACTGAAATCTTTTTTTATTTGGACGGTCGACCCAATGAAAATTGACCGCCAGCTGTCATGGCTCCTGAGCCAATATTTGGCAAAATCTGCTTCCAGAGGCAACGTGACAAGTTGAACTTTGATTGACCTCTCTGAGGGGCCGACTTAGATCTATCATCTTAAATGAGGCGACCCCCACCTTCCCCTTCCTCCCACCCTATCTCCACGTAGAACCTACAATCAACTCAACCTAACTTTTCCTAAATTGTGAGATGACTTTTTGCCATAATCATCTGGTTCTGTCTGCGGCGTATCCCGCCATGTAGAAAGGTGAAACACACCTCAACAGGCCTAAATCAGTCTGACTGATGTCCGCGTCTGTTGCTAAATGTTAATGACACCCCGCGGCCAGCGCGCCGCTGCGTCCTCCCCGTCAAGTTATAGCACGGCCGTTATGCTATAGTGCCCCCCCTCCCGTCTTTGCACGCACACACACGGCAGGGACGGCCCACTGTACAGCTGGCACGCAGCCAGCAGTCCTTCCACTCCGTGGTCAGGCGGAGAAATCAATCAAACGTGGCTTGTCGGGCCCCTGAATCCATTACGTCGGAGAGAGTGGTGAGGCTTGAGTAAACAGGCATGACAAGGGGAGACAATTAGCCGCAATACAGTCGGTTGTCGGGAGACAAGCTCGGGGATTTGACGGTCCTGCGTGGCCTAGTTTGGGCCCACCTTCGACGCCGCGCCGCCGACGCTTTATTGCCGCTAATTCACAAGGCCCTCTGTGTTTTATGCCGCTCTCTTTACAGCCTAAGCGGGCCAAAATCCATTTAAATAAACAGCAGTGTTGCACGATGATGACTGGGGGTGTTTAAAGGCACTGATGCAGGAATAGCGCACATATCGCCTCACAGCTGTGGGACCATTACGGCATTTCGGGGCCAATATAGCGTACAAGTCGAACAATGGCGAGCCTCTTTGGATATATTTATACCCCGTGCAGCGGTGCCGCCGTTTATGAACGTGCAACACTTATTGCGCCGCGTTGTGGTTTCAACTTAATGTTAATTTGCACAACCTGCAAAACGAGGCCATACATTTGGAGTATTGATCAAGAATTTGCAAACATATGCGGAGAACAGCAGAGGTCTTGTGTCTGCTCGTGACTCGTACGTGAACTCATTACGTTGGGCTAACGCCGCACGTGCGAGAACATTAGGTGGTCTACGGGAGAAAAAAAAAACGGCGGTGGAGTTCATTCTTTGTTCTCGATGGTATGGATCGGACACATAATTAACTGCAGAGATGGGTGGTCGGTCCTCCGTTAGTGATGTGGAATGCTAACGGGGGAAAGGTGCTAATTTACAGTGAACAAAAACGTACCATGAGCAATTTTCAATGGCAATTTTCTATTATTTTATTCCCATTTGTTCATAAAATGCATATTTTGTAAAGAATAAACAATAACATGATTTTTTTTTTTAGAAATAAATACGTTAATACATTAATTACAAATGATTTTTGGTTAACAGTAATGTTAAATAAATTCTTATTTACAGTAGTGTCAGCTATCATTCATATTTATTTATTTATTTTTTAAAGGCAGGGGAAACCAAAGTATGTGTCGTATGCAGCAAAAATGGGCGACTGATTGTTTTAAAGGGCATGTTTTTCAACTTACCTTTAAGGCTGAAAGTCAGACTGAAGACCGAAAGCCACACCACAGTTACGGTTTCCCTTATATGCCGTATAGGTGTGCCGTATACGGGTACGGCAAATGTGTATTATTACATCAAATCAATTGAAAGTGCGTTCGATTGCTCTAACACAGATTTTCAACAAACTTAATTAGAAATCATTATTTAATTACTTAATTAGTCGTATGCCATTTTGACAATTGTCCAATTAATGTGACTAAAAGATTAGTTGATGAATAAATAAATTCTAATTTCCGCATTCATTTTTAGGCCAAATTAAATGTGGAGAAAAAAAATTTGATTCAGCAAAAAAAACATTTGGTGATCCATATAAAACTATTTGGCAGGCTGCGTTTGGCCCTGGGGCCTCAAGTTAGACACCCGTGCTCCCTGTTTAAGATCTCTTCCCCCCAAGACCAGTTTCAAAATCCATCCATCCATCCATCCATTTTCTGTACCGCTTGTCCTCACAAGGGTCGCGGGGGTTGCTGGAGCCTATCCCAGCTGGCTTCGGGCAGTAGGCGGGGTACACCCTGAACTGGTTGCCAGCCAATCGCAGTTTCAAAAATCGTTTTTAAAGCTGTTTTACGAGACAGCGGCACATTTAGTCTGTGAAATTAGAGGATGCGTGTGAAGTGTTCAAGCAAGCATGTCACAATCATAACAATAACAAATAAAAACACACCACATTTACTGCCCCAAAGTGGCATTACTTGAAAAAAAAAAAAACTTCTCATATCGTGTCTTGACACTGATGATCTATTTTTGCGAGGGGATATTGTTTTACGTTTGTTTATTTATTTAAGGATGCCCATTACTCTGCACCAGTTGCCGTCTGTGTGTAAAAAAAAAACTAGTTCCTGTAAACGTCACCTCAACCTGTCAACGGCCGTTTCTTTCTGCCCACTTCCTGTATACGTTATTGTCTTACCATCCATTTTGCTCCCGCCGCCGCCGCCGCCTCCTTTGCATATCAGCGCCCCCAACAGCGCCTCCGTGGCACAGGCTGACAGTGACACAAAAGCCGCCTCGCATTCGTGAGCATGCATGATAAAGTAAACGGGGGATTATTTGGCAAAAACATCACTCAACAGTGCTGCGAGCTGTCGAGAACTTTGCCGCGGGTGCCTTTAGGCTGTAGTGATTTATTATTTATATGCCGCTAGAAACAGAAATGAGTATTCATACAGTAGCTGATGAAGAGTTTAGTGAGTGTATAATTCATCCCTCCATTTTTCTATATGCGTGTACTAACTTCACAGTTACACGGCACTTGAGTATTTTTGTCCACCGATTACTTACTCGATTATTTGGAAGACAACTTTTTTACCTTTACATGAATCATCTTAAGTAGCAATGCTCTAGAGTATAATTATTAGCTACCCTGTCCACCATCGACCACCAGTCCACCCCGTTGCCCGTATATTGCGTATAACGTTCATAGAAAGATGTTTATATTCAATCCAAACGCCACTTTTATTCATAAAGTTGTGGTGGTCCCGCTCCTCTTGCTGTGGAAATGTTGCGTTTTAAGAGCTGACAGAATTCCTCTCATAAAGTTCAATTTACGTCCCCGGCTCGCAGCTCTCGCCCGTGTCGTAAATCCTCGCCTCCCGGTATGTGAATGAACCTCTGTGCCGGACCTCGAACGAGACCCCCAATTTTCACGCGCCGAGCGGTGCAGTAGGAAAATAAGCGTGAAGTTTAGCGTGACATTCCGAGACCTGCGGGGCCACGGGGGGGTGCTTGAGCCGATTTCGAGGTTTTTAATGCATTTATGTCTGCTACGCACGCACGCATACACGGGGTCTGCAAATGCGGGGGGATTGCATGTCACTGAGTGCATTCGATCTGTCCCTGTGGGATGCCGTGCATGAGTGGAAGTCCAGGTGGAATGCCTAATGCATCTTCTTGCTAGCTAGCTAGGTCTCTCTCTCTCTCTTCTCTCTCTCTCTCTGCCCCCTCTCACCCCATCTCTCCCTCTCTCCCTCGCTCTCTCTCTCTCTCTCCCCCTCCCTCCCTCTCTCCCTCTCTCCCTTTATCTCTATATTCCTTTCTCTCTCTCTCTCTTTCTCTCTCTCGCCCTTTCTCTCTCTCCCTATCTCTCTCTGACCCTCTCCCTCTCTCTCCCTCTCTCTCTCTCACGCTCTCTATCTCTCTCTATCTCTCTCCCTCTATCCCTCTCTCTCCCCTCCCCCTCCCTCTCTCCCTCTCTCCCTCTCTCTCTCCTCTCCCTCCCTCTCTCTCTTTTCCCTCTCTCTCTCTCGCTCGCTCTCTTTTCCCTCTCTCTCTCGCTCTCTCTCTCTTGTCTCTCTCTCTCTCTCTCCGCCCTCTCACCCCCTCTCTCTCCCTCTCTCTCTTTCTTTCTCTCTTTCCCTTTCTCTCTCTCCCTCCCTCTCACTGACCCTCTCCCTCTCTCTCCCTCTCTCTCCCTCTCTCTCTCACTCTCTCTATCTCTCTCCCTCTATCCCTCTCTCTCTCCCCTCCCCCCCCTCTCTCTCTTTTCCCTCTCTCTCTCTCTCTCCACCCTCTCACCCCCCTCTCCCTCTCTCTCCCTCTCTCCCTTTCCCTCTCTCTCCCTCTCTCTCCCTCTCTCTCACTCTCTCTATCTCTCTCCCTCTATCCCTCTCTCTCCCCTCCCCCTCCCTCTCTCCCTCTCTCCCTCTCTCTCTCCTCTCCCTCCCTTTCTCTCTCCTTTCCCTCTCTCTCACTCTCTCTCTCTTGTCGCTCTCTCTCTCTCTCTCTCTCAATATATATATATATATATATATTTATATATATATATATATAGAAAGAGAGAGGGGGGAGTGAGAGAGAGAGAGAGAAAGTGATAAAATGAGAGAGAGGGAGGGAGAGAGGGAGAGAGAGGGAAAGGAGAGAGAGGGAGGGAGAGGAGAGAGAGAGGGGGAGAGAGGGGGAAAGAGAGAGCGATAGAGAGAGAGGGGGGAAATAAATATATATATATATATATATATATATATATATCCCTCAACACTATAGTCTGAAAGCATTACATAGGCTTGGCCTGCATATGTCATGCATGCACTGTTCTTAGATGGCCTTATTGATTTCCACTGGCAGAGAGCGAGCGAGGGAGAGCGATGGGGCCAAGTGGAAGATTATTCAGAATAACGTATATCTCTCAGTGGGAGTCCTGCGCAAAGTGAGTGACAGCATCTGAGCTAAATTGTGATGAAATGATTGCTTCACTCTATGGTAAAGCCGCCTCTGTACTCGGCCTCTTCTCCTCTCACATGTATGATTCATATATAGATGCACGGAGAATTCCCTCAAACCTCTCACATGTTTATGAGTCCATAACATCTGACGTGTTCATGTTTATGCTCCCAAGCCACATTTGACATTTTCTAGATAGGCTAAATCATTAATGATGACCTCAATAGGCGCTCACATCTTTGGCCCGCAGATCAATAAAGTGGTTAGGAGAGTAGGTCAGAGGGTCCCCGGTGGTGTCTGTCACTAAGCGCGTGTTTGCGTCTTTCTCTCCGGCCTCCGAACGGTCCCGAGCAGCACGCGACTGTCAAACATCGCCGCTAATTGGCGGCCAAACGCGACACCGGCAGAATTGCAGCTGCTTTTCCAAGATTTTTTTATTTTTTATTTTTTTTGCTCCAAGTGATCCCCGGGTGCAAAGCGGTGGGAGTTCCATCCATTATTGATTGGATCCAAAAATGAAAGCGGGAACGCTCACTGGGGGCGGAACATCTTTTGCCACATGCAGGAAAAAATTGGTTGACCGCCAACTTGGTGTGAAAACACCCGCTGCACACTTCATTAGGTACACCTGTATACTGACTAGAGTTGTTCAATACCAAGTTTTCAGACCTTTGACTCATTTGCTCCCAAAAACGTATGAATACGTTCTATTTGAAATATTACCATGGACCCAAAAACGTATTTGTTTTTTTTATGTTTTTTTATGCTAGCGCATACAGAAGGCTTTGAGGCAGCCTCTGAACTGAAGAGAACGCTTGAAGCAATGGTAGTTATTACAAAAAATGGCCAGCAGGTGGCAGCAGAGTATAAGAGATCATCATTTGTGAATAATGATGAAACTAAGCTATATGTTAATGCTAATTGCTGTAAAACGGAAACATTCAGAAATATACTTTTTTTTTCTCTGATGAAAGAAGAGACTAATCTTTCTTTTGGTAGGTCCCATGTTTTCATAGCAATAGAACACAGTATTCTGTGGGCCTTGCAAAATCAGTCTAAATCCAGTAAAACAGCCTGGAGCGAAGGGAGTTGCTTCAGTGAAAATGGCTGAGAGTGAATGATGTTAATATCTTAAATGATATCATTTCATCACATCAATCCTGCTTTGAGAATCGGTCTATCGCATACGCAGATGATGACATGGCGTTATGTAGTCACTTGCCAGGCTTGGCATCGTCTCGTCTCAGCGCTGCTCAATGATTCAGCTGTGCAGCGTTGACCTCCACCTCACCTTGGCAAAAACTCCCCAACCAAATGGACACTTGGCAGCCAGCACACACTCTGGATATAGAAGTGTGTGTGCCCGCCAGTGATAACACACACACACACACACACACTCGCGCAGTCTCTGGCAGCGGTTGTAATGCTGTGTGAAACAAAAGGGGCAGATGGTTGTCACGTCGGAGCGCCAACATTTGCAAGGTGGTTAAAATATGCATTGGTGTTTGCGTGTAAGCAAGGCAAATGTATTTGTATAGCACATTTGGAAAACAAGGTGATTAAAAGTACTTCACATGAAACATAAAGGAGCGGATGCGATCCTCGTGGACGTCTCGGAGGTGGTTTTAACCAGGTTAATGCACACGAAAGCAGCGTTGACTCTCCCGCAGCTCATCAGCATTTGTGTTGGCCTGTTGGTGTGGGCCGACATTCAGCGTATATTGCCAGAAGTGAGAATAAGAGACCCAAACCCTCTTTAACGGCGCTCTCCATGCGCTCCCTGGACACTTTATTAGGTACAACTGCACATTCTAACGAGATCCAACGCAAGGGCTGGAGTTAGCATGTTGCTATTACAATGGTAATACTTTATGTAAATTTTCCACGATTGACTGGCAACCTGGTTAACGAAATCTAATGAAATAACGAAAATAAAAACAATTGTGGCGATGGCCAATTTCGGCGGAAAGGTACGTGATCGGCCGATGTCGATCAATATGCCTTTCATTGCTGATCATAAAACAAAAAAATATTTTGTTTGTGCATTTTCCACACTGTCAATTTCAAGTAATGTCTTTTTTTTGTAAAAAAAAAAACGGATAGAAATCTGCATAGATTATAAAAAAAAAATATTGAATTCATCAATAATAATAAAAAGACAGATTGATCAATTATTAAAATAATTGTTTGTGAGCAGCTCTAAAATTGAAAAAATGTGTAGCTAATCCATGTAATCAGTATTGAATTAGTTTTGGCCGATCTCATTGATGATCGTAATCGGCAGCATAAAAGATTGATCGGAACATCTGTAGAAAAAACATTTTCGTTAATTCATAAAATGCTTTTTTGGAAACTACGTCTTATGCTAATCAAACTAACTAAAACCAACTATATTTTCCAAAAATGTCCTTCATTTGTGTCTTTGTCATCAATTAATATAGATTAATTAATATATTTTAAATGTGTTCATTTCAGTATTGCTGTACATCCTTACTGAAGAAGGAAGGTCAAACAGCGGTCAATTGTATCTTACTATTTTTGTTTATTTTAAGTTTGCATTTGACAAATTAAATAATAATAATAATATTAAAACTAATAATAACTAACCTCAAGTGAAGCAAAATAATAGAGATTGTGTTTTAGAATATGGTAATCATTTAAATTGATGACATATCAATACAAAATTAGCAATATTTTCAGAAAATCTAAATCAATCCTGAAAAATCTGTTGCTTTGGACTGATGGCATTACATTCGATTTGGCAAATGTAAAGGGGTGGGGGGGGGCTCACTTTTCATCCTCCAGCCATATTGAAACGGTTTGTTTTGTTTGTTACTGTGTTTAAGTCAAAGTGGGTTGACGGGGTTATTGTATTCACCTGTGATTAATATCTCAATGAACCGCCGTTGAGCCAAGAGATGTCATCACGCAAGTCATTCGGAAACTTCCGGAGAGAACAGACACGCTGGTTTCCTATCCAAGCTGCGTGCGTGAAATGAAACGATTGGATTCGCAGCGTCTCCTACATTTTTGGCGCTTCCTCAAAACGTGGAGTCCAACGCTAACACATTTAGCTCATAAATCTGGAGGGTGTTGATATGTTACTGTTGTTAAAGGTTATGAATCATATGCCAGTGTAGTGTCTGCTGATGGTTTCCACAAGTGGCAAAAAAATTAAATAAAAAATAGTACACGCCGTACTTTTCTCCCACACATTCAGATCACGTTTAGTCATTGCCTTTAATAAAATATGAACTAAAGCAGAAATATGAAATCATTTGTCCTTTGTTTTTGGTATTGTGTTTGTACTAAGAAGCTCACCATTAGACCACCTAAGACATTATTTGGTTAGCATTAGCATCAGTGCTAACATGTGCTGTGTGCAGTCTTAATAGAAACTTTGTCTTAATGTTGAGATCGTTGACAACCTCTTGTGTAACGTTTGCTTCAGGCTTTATGATTCTTTTTAATGTCTGCTTTATTATGTTTTTGCTCATTTATTAGCTTCTCACCAAGATGTTTGCTTGATTGTGTCAGCTACTTGCTTTTATTTACACTTTTCCGTTCCAATCAAGTGACATTCGATAAAGTAAGTATATTGTTTGTCTTGTTTTTATTTAGAAATGAAAATTAGAGGCTCACCTGTTTAATAGCCTCTCGTTAAGACGCTTAGCCTTGTGGCCATAAAGTGCTATGCTAATGCTAAAATGCTACACAAGAGTTTCTTGAGTTATGTTGTGATATTTTCTGCTTTTTTACAGTTCAAATGAATTGATATTTCATTCAAGTAAAAGTCATTTTGTATTCTTGAGGCCCAGGAATGTTTGACTGGTCCCAACATCATTAGCATCAACCACAAGGACAGCATTAGCGAAGAAAGACAAACGGCAACACTACTAATTCTTGTTATATAAAAGCCTAAATGATCTCTATTTAGTTCTTGATTGTAATTTTGGGCAATTTCTGTTGTATCCTTATTTGGTCCAAAATGAAAATATTGAGCCTCCAAGTGCTATTGGAAGTGATTATGTGCCGCTATAATGGGAGGAAGAAAATTCTTGAAATTTTAAGGGCCAAGTGTCATCTTGAAACGAAACCATATGCGAGTCACATGCTTCAAGTCCTTCGCTTGAATTGAATTGGCCGGCTCAAGTCCTGTCCTTCCATGCAGCGCACATTACACGAACGAGACTGTCCACTCCATGTCATCAAGCCATTCAATGGCCGTCCACTCCAATCCATCCCGAGTCGTTAGCCTTGTCCGCGAGGCTAATCATCATCTCGTCGGGCTCCGGTTAGCCAAAGAGCGAGAATGAGACGGTTAAATATTCATGTCTCACCGCGGCGTAATATCCTCCTCAATAATGTTTGAACCTTTCGACCCGAGCTAATCGGCGCTAATCGCGCGGTCGCGCTCCTCAGTGATCAAGCTGACGTGTCGCCGGCTGATGAGCTGGATGAGATTTTGACAGCGAGCCGCTCACGTGCGCACACCTGAGTTTTTTTTTTTTTTTTTTTTTTACTAGAACGTACCGTGACACTGGTAGGCAACATTCCTAGAAACTGACAACGTTCGTTTTCCCTGGAGGCATGTAGCTATGACATCACTCGATTAATAGTGGAACAATTAATTATGACCTATTAGGCGGGTGAATTAGATTAGGTGGAGAGAAAGAATATATCCATGTGATAATATTACACCAGGATACATTAATGCCTTTTTTGGATGAGACGCAGTCAGCTATTTAATTATAGAGATGATAAATGCCATTTCTCATATGATAATGCGTCTGTACCTCAACGAGGCCATTCGCGACATGATAATTTGATTACAGTGAAAGGCTGTAGATCCACGGTGTGACAAATGGACATAAGGCGATGTGACGCCATGTGGCATCTTGAATGAAACTTTCATATAAATGAGACACTTAGCCCCATGCAATCTTTTGATAGCGCTTTATAGGGAATATTTAATGCATAAACATACTATATGTTATTGTTTTTAAATATGGATGTTGTTGTTGCTTCAAAGCAAAGACGCCTGCAATGATAAATGCGACAACGGAAGTTTAATATTTAGTAGTATCCGAGCATACAGTGCTCGGGGCACTTTACCTTTCATGAAACTGGACATTTAATATGAACTGACGAATGTGTTTTTACTGTATATGCTAGTGTTGCATGCATATTTATGGGGCGCCGATTCTCCTGTGTTGCATTTGAGTGTAATGGAATCAACATTTCTAATGTGAAAAAAAAAAAGTCTCCATATCATCTCCACAAGTGACAAAATTACTCACGCCCTATATACGTATATATGTAGAGTGCTGTGAACAGCCCTGCCAAATTCAAATGATTAAAAAAATGTGTAGGGATGTTTGATACCACCCTTCAAACCGATACTGATACCAAGTACCGATACATAAAAATTCCCTCCAAATTAACATTGAGAGATTTTTTTTTTTTTAAACACAAAAAAAAGGACCTGTATATCTCAATATAGCATTTTCCTTAAAATTGCTTTAATGGCAATTTTCTATTCATGTAAATTCTAGAGGGCGGCTAATGCTGGTATCAGTAGCTGTCGCGAGTACCGATACCTTGAAATAAGACCAATATCCAAACCTAGTATCTGTACTTGCCCATGTCTAAAAATGAGGGTTCAAAATCTGGAAAAATCTCGCCGCTGTCACCGCTCTCAGACCCTGTGGGTGTGTCCACTTGAGTGTGCTGAAGCCACGCCCACTCAACTGTCAACTGCGAATCAAATCCCACTACATCTAAGTACATGTTTGATCCATCAAAACGCATCCGCTTAAAGCCGCTGGATCATCATTGAGCTTTTGCACACCAAGACGATGAGGCGCTCTAAAGCAACCATGCCAGCCTGAAGCCCCATTCCACACAGTGCTATCCTTGCTTTTTCTATAGTGTTACCTGACTATAACGCGGTTCACTTTTCACAGATTTTTTTTTGTGCAATTTTGCATGCATTTTTTTTACAGTAATGTACCTATTTTATAAAATACAAAAAAATGACGACAGTTTGAACATTGCCTTGATAAAAAAAAGTGTATAAACGGTGTGGTGGGGGGTTTTAGAGCCTTAAAACATTTATAATAAATTTAATACATAAAAATAATTACATTTATAATTTAATAATTTAATAGGAATAATAGTTAGTGATAATAGTTAGTAATAATAGTAAGTAATAATGGTAAAAAAATATTATTATTTTTATTTAAAATAAATAATAAATAATTCGCGGATTTCATTTATTGCTGGTATTTTTTGGAACCCCAACGGAAAACGAGGGAACACTGTACGCCACAAGATATCAATCAATCAATCAATCTTGACACCAGGACTGTCACAACCCCTATCGATTATTCCATCGATTTTTGGTCCGTCCGTCAGCAACAAATGTCTGTGTGGAAAGACGGAAAATGACAAACATTGGATCCGTACATCGCAAATATCGTTTTAAAATGATTGATTTTGAGGCATAATTTTTTGGTGTCACCAATTTTCGTGGTCGACATTTTTCCCCGGCCTACGAGAGACTTTGTTACGCTATTTGACATCATGTGATTAGGTGTGGAGGTAAGGGAAAAAGAAACAAACAGAAAGTGCAGATATCTAATTCTTAAATAAATAATGAAATAATAATATACATATCTTATTTGTTATTTATTCATTAATTTTGTGTTTGTGTGTGGACTGTGGGAAGAATGTTTTAAGTTTTTTAAGGAAAAGATGAAGCACTTTATTTTATTTATTTATTTATTTATTTATTTACAATGACAATAAAGGCATTTTGACTCTGATTTCAAATGTCTAAAAATCTACTTAGGTACAGTAACAAATGACTGTGTTTGTATTTTATTCCATCCCGCCCCTGCTGTACTGTATATAATGCCTCATGCATATTTATATCAACATTTCTGATATGTTTCATGTCATCAGACGCACTGCTGTGAGGTCTTTTGACTCGCCACAAACAAAGAAGCTCAGGCTGATGAAGCGCTCGCATACCCCCGGCTGCATTCTGCTGACATCTAGCGCCAGGAAGAGGAAGCGGAAATACAGTAACTGTGCGTGACCCTCGGCAAGTGAGCATCTGCACACGCACGCACGCACTCAACACACACAAGCTCTCCACTTGCCAATACATCAGCGTATCGATCTGCCCGCCGCGACCTTGAACGATCAGACAAGTGGAAGCGCCTCGTCGGGCCTGAAGCCATCCATCGCAACCCTCCCGCCCCCTCCTTCGCTCTACTCTCAGCCTTGGTAATGACTTGAGGGGGAAACGGCGAGGAAAAAGGAGCCCGCTGTGTTGGACCTCTGAACCAGTGGGTTCCGCAGCAGCCTTATGTTGCGGCCAGCCGCCCCTCCAGGCAACAGTCTGTTCCGGCGAAAGGAGCAAAACTGGGTCAGCTTGTCTGAGATGCGAGGGAGCGATGGTGGAAAATGCAAGAATCCGTAACAGATACATGGAGCTCCATGCTTAGCAGGATTATGTAAGGGATATGTATGTTGTTCCCAGGATGGGCATATACAGTACAAATGAATAGGGAATTCAGTGCGTTAAAATGCTAATCAGGAGGTGGATGATGAAATGTGTCCTCTTGGGGGGCAAGATGCAGTGAAGTCATGCCTGAGGGTCTTCGTGAAAGCAGGTTTTAACGGCTTTGTTTTAGTATCTAACACATGAAACGGGATGCGTACGCCGTGTTTCCCTGCAGCAGAAGCTTCACTGAAAACGATATACGTATAATGACGACGTCATCTGAATGTGATGGCAGAGTGTCATGGCACAGGTTCGACAATTCCAGATCACAAATGTTCCAATTCAAAGGTGAAACATTCATTATGTTCAAAACCAGTAAAACACAATTTTTACCCTAATTTATTATTGACATTTAGCAACCAACTGCATGGTTATAATCACAGTAGGTATTTCAGTTATGTGGTCTGACCACCAGGGGGCATTATGTAAAGGAAGTACATCGGCAAGAAACGAAGAAGAACACAATCTGGTGGATCTAATGTTGCATTCGAGGATGGTCGGAAGTCCAGAGTTGTTTTTTCCCAGTTCCGACCTGAAAGTGTTTGAGGCGAAAGTAAACAACCAAAATGGCGGATAGTAATAAAAAGTTGTTTTTATTTTGGTCCTCAAAACTCATTTGGACCTCCAGCAAACTTGCCTTCTCGCAATTTTGTTTTGTTTACTTTTGATATTTTTTGGACTGCACTGCCTCCAGATTATTTCTCCAAAGTAACGATCAATAGGAGTGACATCCAGACATTTTTCACTGCTATTAATATTTTAACCGTCCACAACTTGAAAAGTGGTATGCTGACAGCTTCTTCTTCTTCTTTTTTTTTTTTTTTTTTTCTTTTTTTATGCAAACCTCCTGCAGACAAACACTGTCTGGAAATCTAATTATAGTGACCATTACGCATCCTTTACAATGTTCTCAAAAATAGACCTTCCTGACAAATGAGAATACTTTAAAATGTTGTTGTTGGGTTTTTTTTAAAGAAAAAGCCTTCATAGCCCATCATGCGCAATAATGAGCTGCGCAGCACATCAGTACACTTCAACATATACGCACTCTTCATCATAAGATGTGACACCTGACGGCCCATTACTTCCCAAAGTGCTATTCTATTCTATGAATTCTTCTCCTTATAGAATATTTAGACTCCGTGCGTTTCCCCCTGGGCTTGTCAACACGCCATGCATTATTCATGCTAATGCTCCATTATCTGACGCTCGGGCGTGATGTAACGCAGCCGCCGACAGGTTCGGCGACCTCCTGAACCCGACGCCGCCGCCGGCGCGCCCGCGGCGTCGCATTAAAGGCGGGACGTTTCATTGCGCAATTAAAATGCAGCGCGTGGTGTCAATGAACACCTGCCTTTTAGAATTACCTAAACTAGCTTTTAATTAAGCAGTTAAAAAGGTGTTTGTGAGCCATTTAAGAGCATTAAAGATAAACGGGCTAAACGTTATGGGCTGTTTTCATATATCCACGCATCGCTTTATAGGAAGGGAATGTAAAACAGCCGAATGCTACCGCGAGTTACGGTTTGTGTGGATAAGGAATTTATGTTGCAGTATAAAAAGTGCATTACAGTTTTTATTATAAACACCCTCCATTGAAGTGCCAGCTTGTCAAAAGTGCACGCCGGGATCGCCGCCAGTATTCCTACCGCCCTGAAAAGGATGAGACAAGAAGAAGAAAAAAAAGGAAACCTTTAGTCTCCTCAGTCATCAAAACCTATTGTGGACGCGGAAGACGCTTGACGAGCCAATAAATGAAAGGCTTTTCACGGCTAATTAAGACGAGGCTGGGAGGTTATTGACAGTGGCTTTATGGGCGGCGGTGACTTGACGCACAGGTTATTTTTAAGATTACCAGATGAGCACAATGCATAATTTATCACAGCGTGCAATAAGTCTCCCAAGCCGCTGAATAAAGGAAGTAATAGGCGGCAGAAATGATTGGGCTTGGAGGTGGGGGGAGAATCCTGTTTGCACGTTCTCTTAAAGCCAAGTGCAATTATCTGACAGCCAATCAACAGCCGACACTTACTTCCTGCATCTGACCTTGCTGGACTTGTAACCATGGTAATGTTTTTTTTTTTTTTCTACTAGAGCACAGCTGGTTATTCAAAACCATGTTTCTTTTTTTTTTCTTTTTTTGTCTTCCTCTCACCATGGCGCGTTGGGAAAAAATCTTTGGCTTACATATAATACACGAGTATACCGTGACAAACATGCAGTGAACGTGATCCACTATAGCTACAACTCGCACCAATTATAATATTATAATTCCACCTGTCAGTGCTTCAGTCGCATATTGTTTTCTTTTCATTTGGCATCTGTGACAGTCTGCATATTTAATGTGCTTCCAGTAAACGGTCAAATATTTACACAGCGTTTGTTGACAGGGTGTGAATATGAACTGTGTATTTAGCTACACGAGAGAATCGAACTCTTGGAAAAAAAAAACGCCGCCTGTAAGTGTCAGCGCCAGCGATGCCGGCAACATGTAACTCAAAAATACCCTCTTTAACCCGTGAAGTAATTCGACCACAATTTGCAAAGTCACCATTTATTTAGTTCATATCTTTTCAATGTTGGCAAGTAAGACTGACACTGTTTGATACAGCAGGAGATTGCGAGATAAACACACATAGCAATCAAACCGTGCAGTATAGAATACTAATAAGAAAGAGGAACTAAACTAATTTGGTAAGTGTTTACAGCTTAAAGTGAAGTATATTCTGGGACTCCACATACAGTTTCAACGACATGAAAAAAAAATGTAATGAAGTTGGAAATCCTGTTGAGTCTATTTTCGTTTTCATTAAAAAAAAAAAACTCAAACATTACTGTTAAAAACGCACACGTCAAATTAAGTACAGTATTGGCAGAACCAGTTGTCAATTCTGTAGATTAGCAGCATCTGTTGAATGTAACTAATAACTTCAAGTAATGAGTAAGGTAACTAAGTTGCTTTTTAAGGCACCTGTGGCAACAAGTGTTGTGGCAGGACAGCCCGCCTGCTCACTTTCAAGTCCCCCCCCCCCCCCTCCACACAGTTTAAATATTTTAAAACCATTTGTCCAAACCTTTCAACCTAAGAAAAATACCAACCCAAAAATTTCATATGATCTTATTGTTGTATAACGGATCATCTGCTTCTTTTTATTGCTCAGGTTCATGTTGAATCAATCTCCACAATTCCCCATCACAAGGCCATCCCAACACCAATCATGTGCATGCACAAATAGCTTCTTTGTTGGATGGGCTTCACATAGCCTGCCAATAAAATGTAGGACTGGGCATCTTCCAGGACGGCAGAAAATGAAAGGAATCAATCTAACCGCTGCATGAAAGTAACAAAGGGAAAACGCATCACCAACACATGTGCGTATGCATATGAGTGCGCCTCATCTGGGGCTGGTTATAGAGCCACCTCAAGGCCACGCAGGCTGTCAGTGGGTTTTGCATGCATGCACCGATATAAGCGGGCCATCCGACAGACACGTTTCAAGATTTACGAGCAGTCCCCTGATGGGAGGATTTTTATTGAGGCAAATACGGGTTCAGCAGATAAGCAATGTTGGTGTTATCTGCTGACATGTACACATATCAATTTCAGCTTACATGTATATATATATATACATTTGTGTTTTTACTGCAGGTACAAGGTGTATGCTGGTGCTCAGATCTGGAAACCTGCATCTTTGGTTCTGGAGTAGAAGACTACAGCTGGGAGGTATGCAACAACTCTTTATTTAAAAAACAAAAAAAGAAATCAAAAAGGAATTTGTCACATGAGGTGTGGAAGCAGGGCTGGATGCAGAACACACAAATACAAAGTAACCACAGAGAGCAGGGACGCATACAGAACACAAAAACACAAAGCAACCAAAGAGGGCAGGGCTGGATGCAGAACACTGAAATACAAAGTACCACTGAGAGCAGGGCTGGATACAGAACATAAAAAAACATAAAGTAACCACAGAGAGCATGGCCGGATACAGAACACAAAAAACACAAAGCAACCACAGAGAGCAGGGCTGGATGCAGAGCACAAAAATATGAAGTAACTACAATGAGCAGGGCTGGATGCAGAAAGCAAAAACACAAAGTAACCACAGAGAGAAGAGTTGGGTGCAGAGAAAAAAACAAAAACAAAGTAACCACGTTACAGGACACTAGAATACAAAGTAACCACAAAGAGCATTACTGGATGCAGAGCACAAAAATACAAAGTAACCACATTGAGCATGGCCGGATACAGAACACAAAAAACACAAAGCAACCACAGAGAGCAGGGCTGGATGCAGAGCACAAAAATATGAAGTAACTACAATGAGCAGGGCTGGATGCAGAAAGCAAAAACACAAAGTAACCACAGAGAGAAGAGTTGGGTGCAGAGAAAAAAACAAAAACAAAGTAACCACGTTACAGGACACTAGAATACAAAGTAACCACAAAGAGCATTACTGGATGCAGAGCACAAAAATACAAAGTAACCACATTGAGCAGGGCTGGATGCAGTACACAAAAATACAAAGCAGCTTTAGAGAACAGAACAAAAAAAAACACTCGACACACTAGTTCTCAACTTCTCAGTGGCTCAAATCATCACATCTGTATCTGTCCAACTACTTACAAGGTTTTACTTTGCCAAACTGGATTAATGCCACTGCAATGACTCAGAGTTGTGCATCTGCCGGTGTCGGGAAAAGCACATCTATAGCAATTGAGTGTCTGGCCAAGGCAAACAATCAAAGTCAATACATGAGCTCATCCCCGTGAAGGTTCCACTTGTCCTCACCACTGCCAATACTTGTCTAGGATTGAATTATTTTAGACCTCCAGGCAACAATGGCCATAATAATGCAAGATGTATGTATTTTAATATTATAAGTTCATATGTTGCTGCATACAATATAAAGTGTTGCTTCTGCTTGACAAAACGGAGTGTTGTGGTATTTGGGGATGTGGCATGTGCATATTTTTCTGCATCATAAGCACCAGCAAAATGACCTTTCCTTTAACAAGAACGGGCTGCAGTAAAATCTCCATCTCGTACCTTTGGGTGTTATGGATGTGCTGCTTCTTACAGTTCTCGTTGAGGCAGCTTCAGATATGATGATTGTCACATGGTCAAAAACATGGAACGTGCATCCGAGCGCTTTTACGTATTCTTGCTTTTTTATAAATGCAACATCGTTATTATTGGCTGACTTGTGGGAAAATAAGGGCACAGCACGTACAGTTAAATATGCACGTGTGCGTTTGTACATTGTGCTGCTTTGGCTTTTTAGCTAGAGAGATACAAAAACGATATATTTAAAACAGCAAACTCCATCCCAAACAACGACATGCTGCTTGCATATGAGCTCACCTCCACATGTCATCGGCAAACCCATTTTTACCTCTCAACATGCTCCTTTTCACACTCGCCGCGCATGTTTTCATGCATGATTTGAGCATGCCGGCTTTATTATCAAGTGTATGTAAGTGCGTAATGCGCTAGAAAAGTGGAAGCGGCGGAAGGCTTTCCTGTGAGGATGGAGGCCGATACGCTCCGCCGACTGCAAAGCATCATGAGACTCGCGCTGTTGTCGGAGAAGAAGTCTGAGATTGGCTACTTCGTCGATCGGAGAGGAGAAAAGTATTGGCATGGGTGCCACAAGAACAGTTCCGTTTATAACCCATTAACTCATTCACTGCCATAAATCCATTTAACTATTTCTATAAGTTTAAAAAAAAACAATTTTTGTTAACAAGAGAATGAAAACCTACCTAGAACATATATAAAAATTTGTCATTAATCGTGAGTTAATTAGTGAAGTCATGCAATTAATTACAATTAAACATTTTAATCGCCTGACGCCCCTAATTTTAAATATTTTTTTATTTTATTTTTTAATCTTTTCTTTTTTTTATTAACTAGTGAAGTCATGTGATTAATTACAATTAAAACTTTTAATCGCATGACGCCTCTAATTTTTTAATAATTTTTTCTTTTTTTTAATATTTTCTTTTAAAAAAAAATTATCCAAATTAACTAGTGAAGTCCTGCAATTAACTACAACTAAAAATTTTAATCGCCTGACGCCTCTAATTTAAAAATAATAATAATAATTTGTATACCTTTTATTTTTAAAGAAAATAAAAGATTATTAAAAATTAGGGGCGTCAGACGATTAAATTTTTTTATCGTAATTAATTGCATGACCTCACTAGTTAACTCATGATTAATCAAAAATGTTATATCTGTTCTAAATGCACAATATTTTTTTCTCAAGGTTTTCATACTCTTGTTAACAAAAGTGGAAAAAAATGTTAAACTAATAGAAATGGTTCAAATGAATTTTTGACGCCTATTGCCGTCAATGGCAGTGAACGAGTTAACATACCGTTCAATCAAGAGAAGCAAAATACAAGAATTAGGTATGATTACTGATATGTATGTAGCATTCTTAGTGCTATTTGGTACATTAATTGGAAATGAATGCCACCAGCCTGACTGTAAGCCATTTGAACCTTCCCTGCAAACTTCCAAAAAGATGACTCAATCTTGCAATAGCAATGCAATGCTCCGCTGCAGTGCATGTACAACACGCGCGTGATCCGATGTCATCAGACTAATTTTTCTGCGAAGGTCCAGCGTCAGTATGTCCGCATTCATGATGAAGTTTCTTTATCATTCATTACAACCAATAAGCCTTTGATGAGTCCGTGCGTGATGAAGCTCTGAAGATGAATGCCAATGCGGTCGGGTTGACGACACCCGGTTTCATCAGCCTCATTAGGTGAGCTACATCACTGATATTTATAGATTGCATGCGATTCATTTTCACTTTATGCTTCAACATGTAAAGTCAAATACTTGCTTTCAGGGTATTTTTAGTGGTGGATGCCAGTTATGATGATAATATTGCAATGCTTGATTATGGATACTTAGCATTTAGTAAAGCAGTGAGTCTCAAAGATTGATACTCGAGTATTCAATCATTGCATGTTTTCTCTGGGATATACAAGAGCCAGCAGGACCAAACGGCATAACTTCTGTTTTCTTTTCATTGAAATTCAAGAAATACAGCGCTATCGAGGCTTTGATTTCCTCTAGGCGGGACAAAAGTATGCCCAGAAGTAGCAAATACAATGAAAACGGAAGAAGCCCCAGAAATGAGCCCTGTGGAACACCATATGAAAGTGGGGCATTGCAGAACTCCGAGCAACATTTCTGTCAGCCAAATAGGATCTAAAGTCTAATCCACTCAAGAGTAATGTTACAGCAGTTTACAATATACTTTTTATGAATTAAATATCTAATTTTTGCGGTACTTGTACTTTGATAGCTAAGTGTAAAAGTTTTGAGAATCACTACATTATAGTATACTGTACTGTTTTTTTTTTGGGGAGGAGGGGGTCGTCATCAACAAACCTTGATTTTTAAAAGTATTTATATATTTATTTATTTTTTTTAAATGCTGCTTAACTCATTCACTCCCAGCCATTTTCACTGAAGCAAACCCCCTTCGCTCCCACTCCCGGCTGTTTTACTGGATTTTGACTGATTTTGCAAGGCCCACAGAATACTGTGTTCTATTGCTATATATATATATATATATATATTTGTATCTGCTTCCGTTTTTGCAGAAATTAGCATTAGAATACAGCTAAGGTTCATCAATATTCACATTCCCGGTGGAAACACTGTCAAAAAGAGCTTTTTGCAACATGGCCCTGGAAGATCTCTTATACTCTGCTGCCACCTGCTGGTCGTTTTTTGTAATAACTATCATTGCTTTAATCCACCTTTTCATGTCAGAAGCTGCCGTTAAATGCTCTGGCATAAAAAAAACCCACAAAAAACATCAAATGAGTTGAGGCACTTCATAATGCTTTATGGCCTCCTTTTGTTTTTATGACAGGTGTCCTCTCAAAGTGACATATTCTCCAGTTTGAAGATTAACATTTTTGTACAATCCAACTAAATTGTTTTGATTTTATGCTGGATATTAAGAAAAAAAAAAGCACAAAAAAAAAAAGATGTGTATGTTTCTATATACATCTCTTTTAAGCTCATGATTAGGTTCTATTAAATTGATTTATTGTTGCTTTTTATCGTGACATGAAAATATGAGGTAATTACCATACAGTGAGCTTCATTTGCATATTACCTCATTATCATGCCGTGGGAGGCTGGTGAGACTCCACAGGGCAACTTGTTGTTCCTGATAAGAATGATGAGTGTAAAAGCAGTTAAACAGTTTGACAGTTGTTGTTTTTTTTCCTTCACCATCAAAGGATTCTCCCACTTTGCCAATTTGACGTCAAACCGAACTCGGGCTCACCAAATCCAAAGTTTGCATTGAGCAAGAAGAAACTTTCTTTGTCTGGAACCATCGAGAGCTTTGGCACAGTCAAACACCTCGGCACGTCTGCGGCGGCCATCTCTTTGTTGAGCATTAAAAATGTTAATTGGAATTTTTAAAAAGGAAAGAAAATATCGCATTACCGTCCCACCTCCTCTAGTCACAGGCTGTCAAAATGCAATATTCCAAATTAGATTGTATTTGGATAATCTTTTGAACTGTAATGGGTTTCCAGCCAGCGGGCATATTACTATTGGCACATCATTATTAAACAAAAGTGACACAGAACCATCACTTTGCAGGCGGCGCCTGATAAACGTTCGACACCGTGCAAATAATATTAGTTCTGCTTCCAGAGTCACCGGCTTATCTCTGTATGCTATATTGGGTTCATATCCCTGTCTGCTGGCGAGGGCCTTCTGACAGAAGTGTCTAAATTTATGAGTAGCCCGTATGTGCTCGTTTTGAATAGGCTGCCGGGTGTGCGTAACCACGTAACTTGTGTGTCGCACATTAACGCTTTTATATGTAAATGCCGTGTTTGTGCGCGCACGTGGGCGGCTCGGATAGTCGGGCATGCGCCCTTCTCGCGCGCGTGCGGAAAAAAAGTAGACATTCATATGTAAATGAGCGTGTGTGTGTGTGTGTATTCGCGGCCGTATATGCAGACGCGACCCATATCATGGCGTAATGAGATCCGCCACTGTTGGTTACCCTCAGACAGAGGTAATTATGGCTGCACTGAAGGCGGCGCGGACGCTCACGTATTTACGCAGGCCTCAATCCCGCTGACAGGCCTGTCCATTTGGCAACGGGACGGCGATGGGAGGCGGCAAAATGGGATGTGATCAATTGGAGCGGCATCCGCTTTCTAATCAGCGTGCCCGAGCCTGTCGTGTGGTTTAACAGCAGGCGCGTACGGAATGTGCGGAATGTTGTCATTGCAACAAAAAAAGTGATTAACGACAAAAAAAAACAAAAAAAATGATTAACGACCAAAAGTGACCAAAAAAGCGGATTCTTTATTGAAACGGGACACAAGGCCTGCTTGAGGTGGATTGATGGTTTCTTTATTTATTTTCGTACGACCAATCCATATTACGTGTTCCTTTGTATTCAATTGGAAAATAAAAAGAAGGTATATTTGACTCAGTGAGCCATTTTCAGCAATAAAAAAGTTCATATTTTGACCAGAATTAATTTGATGACTTCATTATTTTTTATGTAGGCTACAAATAACTTTAACAGCACTTTTTTTTTCCACTTACCGTCAACTGAAGATGACATCACATGTGCTGAGGAAGTAGGTAGCGACCAATCATGGCTCAGTTTGCTGACCAAACCCAGAAAACAAGTGAGCCATGATTGGTTACCTACTTCAGTTGACAGCAAGTGAACATTTTTTTAAAAGTTATTTGTAATTAATTTGATAACTGCATTATTTTTCATTTAAAAAAATATTACCTTTAAAAAAATATATATTACTGAAAAATGACATCACGTGCTCAGAAGTAGGTAACGACCAATCATTGCTCACCTGTTTTCAAAGTTTGGTCAGCAAACTGAGCCATGATTGGTCGTTACCTACTTCCTCAGCACATGTGATGTCATCTTCAGTCGACGGCAAGTAGAAAATTTGTTTTTAAAGATCTTAATTGTACATGAAAACTAATGAAGTTATCAAATTAATTCTGGACAAAATATTAACTTTTTACTGCTGAAAATGGCTCAAAGAGTCGAGGGATTTTTTTTTATGTAGTTATTTATAAATTATTTACAGTGAACGCTTGTTATTTGCATGAGATAGGGACACCTGCCTCCCATAAAGATTCATAATCACCTATAGATGCCACAAGATTGTTATGATTGTGTTTTGGGTTGGGTCATGGGGCCATTGTGTTATCATATTGGTGTAATTATGTGGTTACTATGTCCCTTATGATGTGTTGTTATACTTATGCCTGTCAGGGGATCATTGTGTTATGGATGTATTATGTTCATGCAAATACTATGTTCCTTATGTTCCTAATGGGGTCAGTTGCTATGTGTCTATGTTAGTCATTTTTATTTAGTAGTTTATATGCAGTTGCTATGCCACTTTTGATGAGTCACTCTTATTTGATCATATAAGCTTTTATTCTGTCATATAGTACGTCAAGGTCTGCAATTTTGGGGTATAGGTCATATTTTAATGAACTCAGAACAGAATTCATCCAATCATCTTCATCAAACTTTGGGTGTTTTCTCTAAAAATATTTTATTATTATTAATTAAACAATTTACAAAAGTAATGAAAATAAACAGAGGATGGTGTTCCAAATAAATGACACCGACATTCAGTATTTGTATCCAAGGTTGACCATTTTTCATTACCATCCTTTTGCGCACGTTACTCTTCCTCTCCCGCAGGAAAGCCATCAGCCACCCGCCATCTAAAAGATCCCGCTCTTCGTGACAAGCGCTCCATCGTGTTTGCACTCGCGTAATCCCTCCATCCAAGTTAAGTTGTGATTTATATTCTTGCTACTCGCCTTGAACCTTTCAACCACCATCTTACCCGGTTTGCGTCGCTCCATCTCCGCCTGCTTGTTTCCGAGGGCTAATAGACTTTGCAGACCCAACAATGTCACTTTAATGCTGTGGGGTCTTTGGCGAAAAGTGTGAGCTTAAATGCAACGTGCAGTAGCCGAGCGCGGTAAAAAGAATGAAGGTCTTGCATAAGTAATAGAACATGCGGCACGTATAAATTTTCATCATTTTTTATTCACCTTTTGTCAGTGATTCCCAAATTGTGGGCTCCCCCTAGTGGTACACAAAAGAATCACTTCCCAAGTGCCTACAGTTCAGTTGTATTTAACTTAACTCATTCACTGCCATTGACGGCTACAGACGTCAAAAATTCATTTGAACAATTTTTATTAGTTAAACATTTTTTTCCACTTTTGTTAACAAGAGTATGAAAACCTAGATTTTTTTTATTGTACATTTAGAACAAATATAAAATTTGTGATTAATCGTGAGTTTACAAGTGAAGTCATGCGATTAATTATGAATACAAATTTTAATCGCCTGACGCCCCAAATTTTTAATAATGTTTTCTTTTCTTTTTTATTCATTCACTGCCATTAACGGCTATAAACGTCAAAAATTCATTGAAACTATTTCTATTAGTTTCATATTTTTTTCCACTTTTGTTAACAAGAGTATTCTTTTCTTTTGTATTCATTCACTGCCATTGACGGCTATAAACGTCAAAAATTCATTGAAACTATTTCTATTAGTTTCATATTTTTTTCCACTTTTGTTAACAAGAGTATGAAAACCTAGATTTTTTTTTTATTGTACATTTAGAACAGATATCAAATTTGTGATTAATCGTGAGTTAACTAATGTCATGCGATTAATTACAATTAAAAATGTTAATAGCCTGTCACCCCTAATTTTTAATAATGTTTTTTTTAATGAATTTAGGGCAGTGAATGAGTTAATGTAAACTTTCAGATTTAAAAAAAAAAACTTTTCCATGCAATAAATTATAATTTATACATTATTTAAATAGTGTATTTAATTTGTTTAGTTAACAGTAGTAGTAATAGTGTGACAGTAGCTTACAAAATATTAAATATACTTTTCCAAGTTCCATACTGCTGCCCCCCCCCTTTAAAGGGGCAATAGCTACAACCTTGTTTTTTCCTCCCACTACCTTATTTTTTATTTAATCTGAGAAACTTGGAGCACTAAAAGGCAACCCACCAGGCTTCCTTTTGTGTCTCCCTCAAATTGTGACTGAAAGAATTGCCCTTTTTAGTGATCAATAAAGTAATCTAAATCTGTAAAAAGTGAAAGTGTTTGCAGCCTCTCATTGGCGATGGCAGTACTCGCTAGATTATTGGTTGTTTGTAAAAAATAAAAAATAAAAAGTATGTAATATGGATGTTCATTTTCAGTGCTGTTTTGTATCACGTCAAAGAAATGAATATGGAAAAAAAAGCTGCTTGCGCCATGAAAATATGTAAAGTGGCATCATTTCTCCCGACGCTTACATCACTCCGTTTTTGGGGAACTGGCTGCAGCTTACAAAAACCCCTCGCAGGATAAGTCGGAATGTTGTCTGCGGTGTGAGGCCAAAAGGCCAAAGAAGAGTGCAAAAAGCTCCGCAGGCGATGCAGAGATTCTACTCGGAACTGGGATGATGGGAGTTACTACCAAAACAATATCAAGTCAAAGTTGACTTTTGACTTTGGCTACGGGCACAAATAGCGCGCGGTTGTCGAAGTTGTCCGAAAACGCCTTACAGGTTTTATAAAGTCCTGCAAAACTTGTGATTGCAACGCGGCTTACCCATTGGCTTAGCAGTTAAGGTCCTTAACGACCTTGAGGGCTGTGGGGGAACGGATCCGGTTGTAATTTTAAAACTAATGCAGTGGTGCCTTGAGATACAATGTTTTGTAAAGATTTTTTTTTTTTAATGATGATGAAAAAGTGCACTTTAACTTACAGTAATGACATAATTGAATATAATGTAAGACTTTCCTTCTGTTTTGGGGGCATACTTATGGACATACTTGGACATGGACATACGCCTCTAAGTCGCAGTAATATGAGTAATTCTTTACAGAGGATAAGGAATATATGTCTAGCTACATATTTTTTGCTCTATTATTTATATTCAAATATCTGTTTCTTTTATGGAACCGAGGAAGAATGGGGACCCAATATACACCAATACTGTTCATTAGCCACTTTTGGTGTTTTGCGTCGTTTGTTAGCATTTAGCTAAAGTGACTTTTCTAAGACAATGCTATAAAACTGTTGTAGCTTTCCCGTTCTAATGTTAAATTATTTTTTAAAAAAATCACATAATGCAATGTTTTTATTATTTAACAAACGAAAGGCCAACAGAAAAAAAGTTGAATTGAAGTTTTTTTGTTTTATTTAGATTTTCCAAATGGGTCAATTTGACCCACAACATAAGAGGAGGGTTAAATATAATGCGTAGTTGTTTTATAGTTTTACAGTTCAGTATATTTAAAAAATAAAATAAAAAATTCTAAAGAATTGTCCACTATCTAACTACTGTCAAAGTATAAAAAAATTAAAATAAACTTGTCACTTGCTCTTCCACTAGATGGCAGAAAGCACAATTAACGTGTTTGCCTTTCCACAACATAATTTGATCAAGTGAGATCCTTATTTCAGTAGTTATCGTCTTTGTGACTTTGTTTATTGATGTTTTGTGAGATTTCTGTCATGTGAAATCTTGCCTGAATAAAAGCCGTGCGGTTGCATTCTGGGCATGACATGTTTGTGCGGTTGCACTCTCAAACCAGATTTTGCCTTGCAAAAACTGACACACTGACCGCAAAAAGTCAGCCTTGTTGCCATGGTAGCCACATCAGCCACATAACTATGACAACACGCTCGCTCACATAAACATGCATAATTATACTCCCTTTCATTTTCTGTCATGAAACAATTCCCATGCACTGATTGACTGGACAGGTTCATAAGCGCTAGCGGGTGACCTTTTGACCTTGCAATTACCACAGACTCATCAGCGGGATCGCAATCCGATTCCTGTTTACCGCTGGGTCGACTCCCCGAATACCGGGAACACAATCCGGCGCTTCCTTCTGCGTTGGGCTGCAGGCGGCGTCTTTTATTGCAGATTCCTTTGAGGCGGGAGTATCTGAGGGAGACTCCAGAGAGGCGCTTGCTCGCTGAGCAATTTATATGTTCTCATCAAAGCGTCTTCTTTAGACCCTCAAGGCAGGTCTTAATTGTTCGACGTGATATCTGCGCCCCCCCCCCCCCCTTTCCCACTCGCTTGCCTTACTTTTCACTGTTTTCGTCTCCCTCCTGCCTCCCACCAACCCTCCCTGCAGCTATTAGGAATTGGATTTGGAGCAGAACGATCCATTTAGTCCCCCCCCCCCCCCCCCCCATTTCTATCCCTCTCACCAGCTTCCACACCTCCTCTGTAGGCTTCTCTCATCAAAGCCAAGCCTTAATCTGTCTATTTTTACCTGGAGGAATGAAAGGAAGGGGATGAGGTAATGCTTTTCCTGTCCATCAGGTGGGCAGTCGTGCGCCTCGTGTTGTGTATGATTTATAAGAGAGCTAGCGCCACCATGTGGACTCCGATGAA
Organism: Leptonotus elevatus; assembly: GCF_054856555.1. Lineage (NCBI taxonomy): Eukaryota > Metazoa > Chordata > Actinopteri > Syngnathiformes > Syngnathidae > Leptonotus > Leptonotus elevatus. Next base: position 7,419,132 of record NC_141257.1, read on the forward strand.
AGCGAGCTGATTAACGAGGGGACTGAAAAATGGTGACGTCACTTTGCTTCGTGGAAAAACATAGTAGCATACATTTAAAATATTGTTTTAATAAAACAAACTTGATTTTGTGTGTGTGTGGGAGAAACATCAGACATTGAGACTCATTTTTTAATATTCCAAATACAAATTTGCATTGGAGTCATGATACAAAATGCACTGATCTATTTAAAAAAATAATAATAATACAATTTGGCTTTTGCAGTGTTGCCTTCACAAAATAGGGAACCTACCAGAAGAAGAAAAAATACAATAAAATGTCTAATAGTAACAAAATAATTTTACCAGTTGTGACTGAGCTCTCTGTATCCACTTAAACACAGCTAAGACATTGTAACACCAACGAGTCACATGACACTCGGGAGCGAAAGCACTAACTGTGCTCAATGTGGATATTTTCATTTACTCACTTTTGTTGCCAGGGGTCAAGCTATGACATCATTCACTGCTCGCCCAGCTAAAATGGATTTTTGACTTATATGGTGTCAATGAATGGTATGTTGAACCCTCGTATCCTGAGATCGTTTATTATGTTAAGCAGAAAAGTCGCACATGAGTCTAAAAATAAATTATGGTGTGTAGACAAAATCTGAGAGAGACAGAAAAGTATGCACAGTGCTTCCGATACATCCAGAAAGCCTTCCGGGCCACTTGTTTGTATTTCCATTCAGTGTTTATTATTCCCCCTCCCTTTGCTGTAAAGGCACTTATGTGGCAGAGCTGCTGCATCCCATAGCAAGGAAGAGAAGATAAATGTTTGAAATTGTTGCTTTCAGTTGTCTTTGTCGTGGTTCTGACCATTGCAAGTGTTGGGTCGGCCGATGCAGAATTTGCGTGGGTGGTCTTTAAAGTCAAGGTGGTCGTGGACAAAGTGTGGATGCTGCTCTATGAAATGATGAAGTTGGTCTGGACAAGAAAAGTGGGAGAGCGGGTCTCACAGGTTTGTCCTTGTACGATAACACCATCAATAGAAATGCGCTTTTCCCATTCAAAATGGAAGCATTCTTCTTACCATATGTGATTTTCCCGGTGTCTGGTCCATCCAGCTCCATAAAAACCAGCGATAATTCAACTTCTTTCACCCCCAACATTATTTCCAATGTGGAGGCCAGCTCGTCTTCGTGGACCTCGCCGCTGTCCTCGTTCTCGTACATCTGCGCATGAACGCGAGCTCTTTGTTTAATGCAGTACATAAAATACATTTTGAAGCACAAAAAGGGTAAACGTGCTTTTACCTCAAAGGCCAGCTTGAGGGTCTCCATTGACCTTGATGGTAGGTGAATAGTGGACAAGGCAATGATAAAGTGTTTGATGTCTACGTGTCCCTCTTCATCCTGGACAAAATAAACATCTCACATGAGAGGATTGCGCAAACAAATGGTCGACGAAATGCTACATTGTATAAAGAGCACATATTTATGCAAAATGTACTTTATATTGCTTTTTATTTTCCCTTTATGCACATTTTATGTACAATAGTGTGAACTTTGACAACTGAACATTCCTTCTCTTTCTGCACTCTCTGACAATGAAAGCGCCACTGCCACCTACTGTAGTGGATGTGCAATTACACTTAATTCTATTACAGCCAAAAATAAATAAAAATCCCTGAGTTCAATTACCAATTACCCAGTCTTAGCACAAGGTAAGCAGAGCTGCATTGTATATTTGCTGCCCAAAGGCATCTGCTCATGAATTTGTTGCTGTGGTGACTGTGCAGGGGGAGGGGATTATTTATGTTTAGGTGACGTCCCAAAACGCAACATTGACACAGTAGAATTAAGGACGAGTACCAATGCCAGGTATCGGTGTTGGGCTGATACCCAGTTTTATTTCAAGGTATCATATGGCGGAATCAGAAATTAGAAACTCGTATAAATTTAATGCAATTTTAAAGAATTTATTTATCATTAATAATTTTTTATTTTTTTTTGGTATCAATCAGTCGTGGTATTGGAACTTAGTATTGATTACTACTGAAGTACTCATACTGGTATCGGTATGAAAAACTGGTATTGACCATCCCTAAGTACAGTAAAATAATTTCTCCATTAATTCAAATGTTTTTGTGCTCAGGAGGAGGTTTCTCTTTTTTTTTTCTCCAAATGTCCTATTTCTATTTCTTGCATTTTAACACGCAAAAAAAATGTTACAGGCATGTTAAGACTGCGAACTGTTTGAATATAAACCAAAACGCTTATCACTCAAATTTTTGCAATCTACAAAATCTCCACTAGAGGGAGCCATTTGTGTAGGAACAGAAAAATATGAGCAAGCTTGGTGTGCTTTTCTACACCAGTGCAAATCCAATATGTATCAATAACTAATCAATTACCTTAACAAAGAGGCTGATTACTTCCTGGAGTGTATTTGTAACCGGCAGGTGAAGGAAGCATGCCAAGTCTTCTAAATTCAGCTGATGTCTTTGCAGCTTCCTGGCTCTGCTGGCCAGCTCCTTCAGCAGGCTGTCTGTGGTCTTCAGCCTGTCGTTACAAACAAGCGGAAGCCAAATTCATCAATGGTCGTGAAAATTCGTAAGTACACTCAACTAATGCTCAGTCTTGCTTTGTTGTGATTCTGCTGTGCCACCAGGAGATGTCAGCGTCATCCTGACTCTAATCACACCCACTCAATCTGCGCTCTACTCTAATTAAATACAAAAAAATAATACAAATAAAACATACATATATATATATATATATATATATTAATTATTTTTTATTTTCTTTTTTTTTAATGAGATTCAAAAAACAAAATTAAATCTGGAAATACATAAAAAATATATATAAATAGAATTAAATATCAATCAATAAATAAAAACACTCTGCTCTCACATGTATTTCATGCTGAGGACGCGCTGTCGGGTCGAAATGTTCTTCAAATAAGCCCCTCTGCAGTATGAAATAAATAAATGTGAGAGCATAGTGTTTTTATTTATTGATTGATATTTAATTATATTTATATATTTATTTTTGTATTTATTTTTATATTTATTTTTATTATTGGTTTTATTTTTGTAATTTATATTTTTATTTATTTATGAATATATTGTTTTTATTTCCATTTATATTTATTTTTGTATTTATTTTTATATAAATTTTTACTATTCATTTTATTTTTTTATTTTTTTGTATTTTTTTATTTATGAATATATTGTTTTCATTTCCATTTGTATTTATTATTTTTATTATAATTATATTTTTTATATCAGTTTTTTTATTTTCACTTGTATTCATTTATTTATTGAGTCATTTTTTTGATTTTTGATTTTGGCAGTTTATTTCCTCCATACTACTCACCCCAGGCGGCGCACCAGCAGATTGAACTCCAGCAGGCTGCTGGGGTCTTGGATGCGCAGGGGCCCATCTGAAAAACTGATCTCCCGGTCCTCGAAGGACAGATCTGTGAGCGGCACCGCCAGCGCTCTGCCAAAGGAAAGCTCGTGAAAGGTAATCAAAAAACGCTTCTCAAAAGAATGGCCTGCATGTAAATACGCTCACTCGGCCATGACTTTTCGGACGTTGCTGGCGAACAGGGTCGGGTTTTCCTTCTCCTCGTCAGACGGCGTATAAACCGGCAAGTACTGAGAACGCGGAATGTCAGCTGAGTAAACTCAGTAAAGTCACCATCCAAATTCTTGCATCAAAAATTCTCACCTCGATCTCCATGGCATTGTGAGGTTGACACAGAGTGAGCCATAGGATCTTGAACCTGCGAGACAGTCAATCAGATTTTATAGACGAGCTTACAAAAAAAAAAATCTGGATCAAACAATATTATGGCCAGCTGGCTGCTCAGTGACCCAATGTCACATTCTTTTCCAGTCGGGTTCTAACAGCAGGAAGTCCACAGTGTATGTGTGTGTACTATGGTGCTGTTTGTGTTGGTGTGTTCCACTCACGCTCCGGGACCTTGCCACGTCCATGAAATTGTATCCTGCGGAAGCGAAGCGGAGAAAGGAAATGACAAACTTTTTCATCAAGGCTGTAGCAGAAAACTGTGCTGCTTTTGTGTGCGACTGTGGTTTTAACGGTGCGAGGGCAGACGGGTCGCACTGATCTCCAGTTACACAGGGGCCCGCCTTGGACTCGGGCTGCTTAAATTGAACGTAAATATATATATGTATTTGTCAAGGCCGTCACTTGACTCGTTTAGAATTATTGAACTCATTCACTGCCATTGACGCCTATAAACGTCAAAAAATCATTTGAACTATTTCTATTAGTTTTCCATTTTTTTCCATTTTTGTTAGCAAGAGTATGAAAACCTAGACATTTTTTTTAATAATCTTTTTTTTTTTTTAAGATTATTAAAAATTAGGGGCGTCATACGATTAAAATTAATAGCATGACTTCAATAGTTAACTCACAAATTTTATATCTGTTCTAAATGTACAATATTTTTTTCCTAGGTTTTCATACTCTTGTTAACAAAAGTGGGGGGGAAAAATGAATAGTTCAAATGAATTTTTGACGTCTATAGCCGTCAATGGCAGTTAAAAAGTTAAGTGTCACTATAGAGAATTGTTGTTTTTTTTAAATGAGAAAGTCAACAGTACACTGCGGGACTTTTGGTTTGGATGAATGTATTCATTTCTGCTGTATTGTGGACAGGGAAATCAGAAATCAATCTGCCTGCAGCTCGACAGGATGAAAACATGTTGAGACGAGTATCAGCCAAAGCAGTTCATCAATAACAAGGTAAGCACACAAGTATAATGAATACATGTCACGCCAATTATTCACTAAACACTAGTACAGTGGTGCCTTGAGATATGAGGTTAATGCATTCCGTGCACATGCTCTTAACTAGGGATCGGTGAGTATTGATACCAGGTATCGGTAATTGTGACGATGGCCGATGGACTCGATACTCTCATACGATTTCAAGGGAAAATGCTATATTGGGATATAAAGGTCTTTCTTTAAAATTATCTTGTCATTTATGGATCAAAAGTATTAGTGGTATCAGTACTTGGTATCGGTATCAGTGGCTACTCAAGTTGAGTACCTGTCCTGTTATCAGTCTGAAAAAAAAGTGGTATTGAACATCCCTACTCATAACTCAAAACCAGTATCTCAAGTTGTCCTTCCCCATTGAAATGAATGGAAATGCCATTAATCTGTTCCAGCCTTCCCCCCAAAATGTGTATCTTAAAACACAGTAATATGATTAAATTGAATGAAAACAATTAAAGACTTTGCGCCACCAGGAGGCATAACAGTTACTTACACACACAAATCTATAAATGTACAACGACAGTACGATATTTCTTAAAACTGCAGTCGTTAGTCATTTACCTATGAATATTGTCATAATGTCTGTCTACCATATTTAGTTGCAATAAATGTGCTCAAATATCATTTGGTTGAAATGTTGCACCACTCCCACATAGATGCTAATTGTTAGCCACTCTATGGTATTACCCATTATGTGTTAGCATTAAGCTCGTGGTCAGGCAAATTTATGCGGCTTTAAATACAATTCTTTGTTTATATTTAGTCGACGAAAAAAAAATCCTCAAGGAGCCACTCTCGTAATAGACATACATGTGTTTAGCATCTAAATATAGCGGTTGAGATCAGAAAACCCGAGAAACTTTAAGGGAATCTGCCGGCTTAGTAAAATCATGTATATTTCATGTGGTGAGGTGCATTTAGAGACGTGACACCTGTGTGTGTGCGTGCACACGCATGTGTGTGTGTGTGTATTCGTCAAAGAGACGAGTAAAGGAAGAAAGGGCTGGATGAAATTTCATCCGACCAGAACATGAAGTCATTCAACAAAAGTACACGTTAACGTGAGCGAAACCGTTACATCACGTGTGTGCGTGTGTGTGCGTGTTGAGTCGGGTGCCAAGCTGGTCCTAAAGTTTCTGTTAATGATGTTTACCAGTTTGTTTTGGTATCGCAAAACCACTGGTTGCACCGGGAGCCCTGGGATGAAAGCACCTGGCCAAGCAGAGGAAAAGAGGAAATGAGTCCGTTTTGCTGCGAGGCGCCGCCGTTCGACGACACACAGACAGAAAACACACCGGCAACAATATACACAATCCAATACCCTCGCGGAATTACCGACTGGAATAAATGGGGGGGATTAGACCGAGCAGGAGGGGACAGCGGCTGACAGCTAAACGCGCTTGGACACAGGAAGGGAAGGGCTTACAATATGCTCGTAAATAAACTGTATGCCACGCTGTTACAATGAGACAAAAGATTAACACCAAGGGCACATATTACGGGAAATTGGATTTGTTTTGTTTGTGTACAACAGTTGGGTCTCTGGAGTGGCTATCAAGTGGGAAATTACAACAACAAAAAAAGGCAAAGGTTATTTAAGGTCAAATTGAATTTAAAAAAAATACCTGTATAAAGAGTTTGAGTCCTGATGAAGGCTTATTGCAGAGCTGTGCGAGTAATGATACCAGTTAGCGATATGGCCCAAAAAATAAAATCTCGATTTTTACAAACATTCAGGACGATTTCGATTTTAATCGATTTTAACTCATTCACTGCCATTGACGGTTAAAAATGTCAAAAATACATTTGAACTATTTCCATTAGTTTAACTTTTTTTTCTTCACTTTTGTTAACAAGAGTATGAAAACCTAGGAAAAAATTATTTATTGTACATTTAGAACAGATATAAAATTTGTGATTAATCGTGAGTTAACTAGCGAAGTCATGCAATTAATTACAATTACAACTCTTTTTTTGAAGGGAAAATGCTATATTGTGATATATAGGTCTTTAAAATGATCTGGCATTTGTTTAAATGTTCTCAAAAGTTCGAGTGGTATCAGTACTTAGTATCGGTGACTACTCAAGAGTTGAGTACTCATACTGGTATTGATCGGGAAAGGAAAGTGTCAAACGTCCCTAGTTTACAGAAATAAAAGTACATACCCGCCTTGAATAAGATGAGACTTGACCTGTTGGTGCACGTCCCCTCTGGAAATATCATAATCTAGATTAAAGAAGAAAAATAAAGTCTTTTCACATTGAAAGTAACAAATGGAGTCAATTGGATGCGTTTACCTGAGGCCACTCCCCTCCAGAACGCGCTCTCCTCTTGATCTCCTCGACAGTTTGCTTCCTGGAGTCCTGGTCCGAGCGGAACACAAAAACTGGTCGAATGTATTTGATCAGGGCTGGGTAGACAAAAAAATAAATAAATAAATGGAAGCAATGACAAGGAAGTGCTAGTAGACACAAACTAGGTCAACTATGTTACTCACTGCCCCAGACGGGAATACTGGCACTCTCCAGTTTGGCGACGATGGAGCACATGGTGCGGGTGACGGGGATGGCGTCGAAGTAGGAGGAGTGCGGCGCCACGGTGATGATGGGGGCCTCGGAGGGCGCCACCCGTTCGCCTTTCACCTTAATCCGATGGAAACCCCCGCAAAACCACATGGCCCGCATGATGACGTAAAGGGAACGGTCTATGAATCTGGAAGGAACGCAAAACAAGCAGGTGACAGTGATAGTCATGCAAAACATGTCAGCCTCAACCTTCATAAACTTTGTTGACATAATGCTGGAACAGCAGTCCGCTGAGAGTGAGCATTTGTGAAAGATGGGAAAAAAAAAAAAAGTGTCTGGAGCCGTAAGACATTTGAACATGATGATGAAAGGAACGGTGTTAGTCTAATGTAGTGAGGGCTCAAGTGGCACTAATTAGAGATGCGCCATAACAAATTTATTTTAATGTAAATGCAAAATTTAATTTTTTCATACTTTGGTCTTCATACATTTTTAGACTTTTCTGACTTTTTGGCAATTTAATGGATACATTATTATTTTATTTTCTGCCTCTCTTCTTCCTTTTTGGGACATTTTATGGCTATTTTTGGAAAAACAAATTCTGCCTATCAATTTGCTGATTGGGGGGAGGGGTAATTTTGTGGACATTTTATGGTAATTTTCAGGATTTCTTCTTTTGTTTTTTGGATATTTTGCAGTTACATTTTTAATATTCTGCCTTTTTTTAAATACATTTTTGTTGGCTTTTTGGGCAATACCAAAGACATTTTATTTTTCCTTTTCTTAAATAATTGTTTCTGACTTTTTAGACAATTTTGTGGAAATACTAATTTTCGGGATTTCTTCTTGTGTTTTTGGACATTTTATAGTTACATGTTAAACTTTTTCTGTTCTACCTTTTTTTAAATCAATGTTCTGACTTTTTGGCAATTTCAAAGACTTAATATAGGAATGTTCTGCCTTTCTTCTTTTGGTTTTAGGCATTTTATAGTTACTTTTTGAACTTTTTCTTTTCTGCCTTTTTGTTTATTCAATTCTCTGATATTTTTATGGTAATTATCTGCTTTTCCTCTTCCTTTGTGGACATTTTATGGTCACTCTTTGGACATTTTTTGGTAATTTTTAAAAACGTTTTCATCTACCTTTCTCTTTTTCTTACAACTTAAAAAATTGGACTTAACTTTTTGAGAATATATATATATTTTAATTTATTTTTTATTTTTTTCAATCTTAATCATTAATTCATTTAAAGATTTATTTAAAAAAACAAACATGTAAAATATAAATTTTCAGTTTAAGATCAAAAGGTTGCCGGCCCCTTCACTATACTGTTCTTTCTTAGCAGTATTTTCTTTGATAATATTACCTGATACATTTCCGTGCAGACTGTTGCTATTTTTAGACATAGACATTACGGTCATGGCTAGGCTAACGCATGCTTGCTAACTTCATTAGCCAATGCACTGACCTTTAGCTACATGGCTGAAATGAGCTAAATACATCAAATTAAAACGAATGCGTACTAAAAACAGTAACCGCTCACGTTTTATTGAATACTAGGGGTGTTCTATACCCCTTTTTTTTTCAGACGGAGTACTCAACTCTCGAGTACTATACTATACTATACTATAGTACTTACTTACAATGCTCAAGTGAATTAATTTTTTGTTAAGCTCATTTTCCTCACATTACTTTCAAGTACTTTATGCAATTTCTACATCTGACTTGAGTTTAGTAGTATGCATGATCATTCTGATGCTGTTTTATCTTTCACTGCTTCGAAACTCCCCATGGCCCTTAACAAATGTGGTGGAAACACAGGAAGTTCTCATGACTTGCCTGCTGCATTAAAAATACACACACTTGTGGCATGTACACGTTCGGGATTGCAACCATTGTCATCATTTTCGTTTATCCACTGGGAAATCTAAAATCCATTTTTAGTCGACATGTCAAATATGAGAAGGGCTTCAGTGATCACAACCCTTTTTATTTTTATTATTATTTTTATTTTTATGTATATTGGGGTCAACAAATAAATGAGATAAATAAGATGAACAGTATGTAAGGATGAACACGAAACGTTACACACTTCCTCCAACGTGACCGCGGCTCAACAACGTATTCCGAGCGTCCCAGCGAGGCCGCGAAGGCGAAGGGCCACGCCAGCAGCATGAAGAAGGACACCAAAAGCAGCCGGACTGGAAACACAGTCACAGACATAAATCCAATCTATGAAAAAAATAAAAATGGAAAAGAGATCATGTTAGTAATGCAACAAATTACGCTCGGTGCAGTCGCACGGTCCATTTTGTGGTACAAAGACACAATTTGGCATTCTTCTGTACTCCAAGAAGGATACGCACATCCCATTAGTTTGAGTTAAAAGGGAAACTGCTAACTCCCAATCGAATCCACACTGACAGTCACGCTTTGTTTCAGGGCCAGTTTTTTAATGGGTTAATGCGGACGCTAATTAAGGCTGGAAACACAGCAACATTACGCAAGGGAAATTAGGATTTGATTTGGTTAGATGTACAAATTCATTTAACATGGTACATTAATATGGTTTAGTTGTTCTCTACAATGTAACAGTCTCTCGTTCCATGCAAATTAATGGCACTATTTGCATTAGATGAGCTTAAAAATGGCAATACAATACAAGTTGTATTTTACCATTTTAAAAATGTGCAGATTTTCACAAGTTACTTCCTGTTAAAAGATTTAGATAGCTCTTAATATGAAAAGGAAAAATGCACTCAGCTGTCACCAACGTCTTACAAATGCAATTGTGCCAACTAGTGGCAAAAAAAAGACCTCAACACACATCAATATCACACTCGTTTTTTTACAGTACAGTACATCTTTTTAACTTTAACTCTATTTTATGAATTATTGTGAAATTACTGTATCAATGACTAAAATATTTCACATTTGTTTCCACTCTTATGTTAACAAGAGTATGAAAATGTAGCAAAAAAAAATGTACATTTAGAGCACATAAAATTTGTGATTAGTCGTGAGTTAACTATTGAACTGGATGGATGGATGGCTAGATGGATGCATGGATGGACGGACGGATGATTGATGGATGGATGGATGGATGGCTAGATAAATGGATGATAGATAGATGGATGGATGGCTAGATGGATGGATGGATGGATGGACGGACGGATGATCGATGGATGGATTGATGGCTAGATGGATGGATGGATGGATGGACGGATGATCGATAGATGAATGGCTAGAAAGATGGATGGACGGATGGATGGATGATGGATGGATGGATGGTTAGATACATAGATGGATGGACAGCTAGATGGATGGATGGATGGATTGCTAGATAGATGGATGGATGGATAGATAGATGGATGGACGGACGGATGGTTAGATAGAAAGATGTATAGATGGATAGATGGATGGATGGATAGATAGATGGATGGACGGATGATTGATGGATGGATGGCTAGATAGATGGATGGATGGACGGATGGATGAGGATGGATGGTTAGATAGATAGATGTATAGATGGATAGATGGATGGATGAATGGATGGCTAGATGGATGGATGGATGGATGGATGGATGGATGGATGGATGGATGGATAGATGGATGGATGGATGGATAGATGGATAGATAGATAGATAGATAGATAGATAGATAGATAGATAGATAGATAGATAGATAGATAGATAGATAGATAGATAGATAGATAGATAGATAGATAGATAGATAGATAGATAGATAGATAGATAGATAGATAGATAGATAGATAGATGGATGGATGGCTAGATGGATGGAGGGACGGATAAAAGGATAGAATCTGCCAGCCTCATCTTGACTACCTAATACGATACAAATAATTCAGATACCAGGAGGAATAATTCAGATATACGTTTATGAATAATTGAGTTGAATGTGGTGAAACACGAGATGGAAGCCCTTAGCAAACATTACGCAAGGGGGGGGAAACCACCCACTTGGTCATATGCCACAAATAACACGAAGGTCAGCCAGGGCAGAAACGATGACGACGAGTCAGCTGACTCCGATGCCTTTTCCCTCGCCGTGTTCGGACGCGTGGCGCTCGCGTGCACTGTACGGCCCCTTCCCGCCTTGTCCCGACCTCGCTTGAATCTCTTCTTCCCGCACCGGCGCCTCGTCGACCTTCTGGCCCGCTCGCCGGTAATCTCCCACCTCGGAGGAGTTTCCCTCCAATCGGTCCATCGGTCAACGGCGCGCTCATCATGTGTGTTTGCTCCCCAGCCGCCGCCTTCATTTATTACGCCTCTCTGGCTTCAACGGCCTCGCTGCTACTTTGCATTGATGCGCATTTTGCCGCCTCTCCGGGGAATCGTAGCTTCCCCGGCGCTATCCCTTCCTCCTCCATCCCTCTCCGAAAGGGGCCCAGGTGCACGCCGCGCGGCTGTATTAATAAATAAACAGTTATGAGGCTGATTTATGATGCTCTAACTCCTCTTCCCTGCCCCCCACCCCCCGCCCCCACTTGGGCCTGACGCATCGTAGCTTTAGCGGATCCATCAGGGAGGATCCGCTGACATTTTCTCAGGAGGGGGAGTGACAATGAGAGCAGAGGTGCGAGTGTTTTATGAAGGGGCCTCTTCATCAGACACTCAACAGGCTGTTTGTGGATTATCGGTTGAGCGTCAAAATCAGGAGGCGGCCATTTTGCCGAGTTGCTGTCGGCTGAAAATGACATCACAGTTGCTCGTGTGACGACCAATCACGGCTCGCGGCTTGTGAAAGTCACATGACCAAACTCAGGAAACAGTTGATTGGCCAACTGTGGTGCCATTTTCAGTCGACAGCAGGTGGCAAAATGGCCGCCCCCCGGAGATAAGATAGAAATAGGTGGATTTTGCTACCGTTGCAAAAAAAAAAACATGAGGGAATTTTAAGAGATGCATACCGCGAACGAATACAATCTTTTCACATTTATATTTATTATGTATCGTTCATGTACAATATTTCTGCCGTGTACTGTTTTTTTCAGATGACTATTGATTTCAAATAGTCGTCAAATTAGCATCTGGAATATGTCAACACAAAGACAAAAGATTTAGCATTCTAATCACGTTGTTTGTATATACAGTATGTTAAGATTCCCGCGGAGACAATCGAGTTTGTTGAGCTTTTTTGTGGCAAGAATGTTTTTGTGCGCGTGCGCTTAGTCGTTCGCTAATGGAATGTCTCCATTGGGCGCTTATCACCGCCGTGTATCCGCTGGCGTTTGTGGGAACTTGTAAACAGTGTTGTTTGTACCAGATGACAGCAGGCCGCCCCGTAAATATAAGCTAAAGACGTTCCGCTTCACACTTCTCGCTACTGCCGTGTAATGTGGCGGTGAGCTGTGTTTTTCCCCGCGTCAGACAAGCCAGTGTTTTACATAAACAAGCTTGGCTTTATACTTTGGCCTTGGCCTTTAAAGCTACTGCGGAACATCCCAAAGCCAAACAGAATCCGTTGCGGCAGTGGAGCTCAAACTTTTGAATCTTAAATAATTTTTTCTGACTTTTTAGACAATTTTGTGGAAATACTCATTTTCGGGATTTCTTGTGTTTTTGGACATTTTATAGTTACATGTTAAACTTTTTCTGTTCTACCTTTTTTTAAATCAATCTTCTGACTTTGGCAATTTCAAAGACTTTATATAGGAATGTTCTGCCTTTCTTCTTTTGGTTTTAGGCATTTTATAGTTACTTTTTGAACTTTTTCTTTTCTGCCTTTTTGTTTATTCAATTCTCTGATATTTTTATGGTAATTATCTGCTTTTCCTCTTCCTTTGTGGACATTTTATGGTCACTCTTTGGACATTTTTTGGTAATTTTTAAAAACGTTTTCATCTACCTTTCTCTTTTTCTTACAACTTAAAAAATTGGACTCTTAACTTTTTGAGAATATATATATATTTTTATTTATTTTTATTTTATTTTTTCAATCTTAATCATTAATTAATTTAAAGATTTATTTAAAAAAAAAAGTAAAATATAAATATTAATTTCTACAAATTTTTCGGCTTAAGATCAACGGGTTGCCGGCCCCTTCACTATACTGTTCTTTCTTAGCAGTATTTTCTTTGATATTATTACTTGATACATTTCCGTGCAGACTGTCGCTATTTTTTAGAATCCGTTGCGGCAGTGGAGCTCAAACTTTTGAATCTGGATGTTTGATAACACTTTTTTTTTCAGACCCATAGCAAGTACAAAGTACTGATACGAAATTGCATCTTTATGGGCATCTGTCAGACACTACGCCTTTAGGTCTCGATCGTAAAACACCCACAAAAGGCCAAGTATCGGACCGATACCTGGTATTGATACTCGCCCATCCCTAACAATAAGTCCACCAAAACAAACTCAATTTAAATGGGTAGCGATTCGTTGCCATACTACTTACTTACTATACTGGGAAATACTGGAGATTAGGGCAGTGTACCGATACTAATTTCACAAGAGTTCAAATTGATTTTGAATTTTTGTTTTAATCAATTTGATTCATTTATATCCGATCCAACATGAATTCTTAGGATATGATAAAAACACACACATTCAATTCTAAATGTAACTATGCAGAGGCAGTAACTGGTAAAATTATTATTATTATTATTTGGGTTAAAGAAAAAGGTAACATGCTTTAATCATTTAAGTGTTACACAAACATTGACATCTGCAAGGATGAAATGAAAATGATATTTTCATAATTATTATAATTCAATCATTGTACATCGCTGGCGTCAGGCCTAAATCTCGTAATTCACAATTTGGCAAATTTCACATATTTTCTCAAAAATCGATTTTTGGTCAGTCCACACGTATGGTGTCAATTTTGCAAATACAAAAAGAGAGAGAATATTTATTTATTTTATTTTTTTTACACATTTTTGACTGAAAGTTTTGAAAATATAATTGAACAAAAAAAAAATGACGAGTTTTGGCCCAACACCAGCAAAATATAAATAAAAAAAAGTCTTAATTATTTTAAAGTGCAATAAGTCAAGTCTTTAGTAAATGTAAGAAAATACTTTATAAATTAAAATTAGATTTTTTTTATTTATTTTTTTAAAGATTCATGATTTTATAAATCTTCTTTGTCGAGTTGTGTTGTGATTTCTTTAGGTGCTTCTGTACATATAAAATAAGCAGCACCACTGTTATTATGAAGATGCAGGCCTATAAGCAACATCCCGCTCAAGTCCTGACTTGTTGAAATAACTTGGCTGTCCTAACAAGAGTGTAATGTGTGTGTTAAGACAACTCTTCTCACTCTTAAGTGACAATATAGGAAAAAAAAGAAAAAAATAGAAACATTTGGGAAGTTTGCTAAACTGAGTTGTGAGCACGTGTCATCAAACATGACATACTGGGAGTCCTGTATGATGCACGTGCACATTTTTCCCCACTGGTTCTTTTGTTGTAAGCAGAAATCTAGAGCAAGCAGGTCAGGAAGCAGACAGCAGACAGACAGTCGAGCTCATTCCAGCTGAGTCACGCATTTCTTGCCAGTGAACTGCCAGCTCCCAAAAAAATAAAAATAAATATAAAAAAAAGGGGTGGCGGCAAATGTCGAGGGTTGAGCCGCGCTTCTACCGTTCGATACGAGCCTCTACCGTTAACATCAATATTTTTGATGTGGCGGGGGGAAAGTGTTGCTAATGTAGCATCTGTGACAGTAACACAAAACAGTGCCATCACGTCGTCCTTGTGTTTTACTGTCCAGACATGACTAGTCGATAATCCAATAATCCAACTGTTGCACGAATGTACACAGCAACAGTGCACATTCCTTGAAAACTGGTTGCACGGCCAGATAGCTCGCATGGTATTTTTCAACTCAGTATTTTATTTTATTTTATTTTTATTTTTTTACTATTCTTGAGTTATTTGATTCTGTTTTCCTATCAAAAATGTGTGCTACCATAATGTGTGAATGTGTCATTGTCAGAGAGCGGATCGAGTTTCCCCTCACGTGTGTGTGTGTGCGTGTGTACATATGTAGGTAAAGTTGTGTGTCAGCTGTTTGCACTGGTATTTGCCTCTGAAGCAAATGGCTGACAGGTTTTTAGATGTCGAAGAGAGCAGGAATGGCGAGTTGTCAAGCCGGCTGACAAAAATGGCGAAATAGTTTTACATTGCATGTGTAAACAAAATTTGGGCCGTGTGTGTTTGTTACCACCTCATGTTTATCTGTCATTTTCACTGGGATTCCACCATTACTGGAAATTCTGGCTTGAAAAAATACTTTACAAATAGTTTTCTTGTGCATGAATTTGGTGCATTCATCTAAAAAAAACAAAAACGATTTTGTTTGTATTTAAATTGACATGAATTTTTCGCATTACTACAACAAGGATATAAGAATAATTCATATATTAAAAATATCCATCCATCCACTAATCCTATCATGATTATCTCATGCTGTAATTACAGTTGAAAGACATGAAACAGATGATGTCATCTGGTGGTTCATTTACATAGTCATCTCAACTTTACATTATAATGGAGGAAATTACAATGCTGACAATAAGGTTGTTTTTACTGAGCTTTTGTTCTTGGCATGTTTTGGGCGGAATGAAAGCAGGCAGCAAAAAAAACGTTTGAGCACCGAGTAAATTTCTGCAAAAAGTCCCCCAAGTGTTGAAAAAGAAGATCAAATCAAGAGAAAAAATTAAAATATTGATCAATTGACTTTTTTTTTTATTGGCCCGTAAGATTCGAACAAAAGCCAAATGTCCATCGATCCGTAGGTTGATTCATGACGGTGCTTTTAAAAATGTCCGCTCGCCCCATCGCGACGCTAGATTTAGGACGGGAGCGCAGCTGTTCATCAGTGGAACCCTTGCGAGGCTTCGGGCTCATGTTTGCTTCACTGCCGCCGGCCGTCACAAACGTGAGCGCAATACAGTTATCGCTTTCACCATTTGGTGAGAAGCTGTCACAATAACAAAGGCCACGTTGCAGCACATGCTTGCAAAGTTGTGCAGAACAAGGTTGGGAAATTTGCATCAACTTGCTGATAAAAAACAGTATGATGGGTGCACAATGTTCTTGGCTGGATATTTGGTTTCATGTGGATGCTGTGCTACACGCTGGATATAAAAGTCTACACACCCCTATTCAAATGCCAGGCTTGAGTAAATATTTAAAAAAAATAATGCGAGACCAATATAACCTGGACAACTTGATTAAAAAAAAAATAGGAAAAATAACAGATGTGGTTGCACAAGTCTACACACCCTCTTATAACATGTTAGAATGAACCAATCACATTAAAACGCAGGTTAAATGGAAGTCAGCACACAGTTGCCACAATCAATTTAGACAACCTCTGATTAACCCCGTATAAAGTTCAGCAGTTCTAGTAGGCTTTTCCGGACCTTTTTTTGTAGTCACATCTTAAAGCACAAGCCATGGCATCAGAGCGATCTCGTTGTTCAAAGGTACGCTAATCAGCAGAACGGTACAAACAATTTCCCAAGGCATTAAATACATAACCCTGATATGAATAGAGAAAATCTGTAAGTGACAACTCCCCCACCAACTTTATAATTGCCTGTCGATGCCACAAGGCTCACAGCTTTTGTCTAAATGAAGCTCCTCACCTCAGTTCGCCGTCATTCCTCTGCGGCAAAGCACTACTTTTGTCTTTAAGAAGCACCTCAACTCACTTCAACGTAGTTCATAGGCGCCACAAGTTGCTGTCTAATATTTTGTTTAGTTGCACATACTGTCAAATGATTATCGTTTTGACAATATTGTTTAAAAAATAATAATAAGCATATTAAAGGCTGATTATGCAGTTATTGTATTTAAAAACGTACCTACTGAAATGATGGGTGACTGTGTGTGAAGACATAAAGTAATAATAATGAAGTCGCTCTAAACTTCATGTGCATTGAGGAAACAAAAATACATGGTATAACCAAATCGTTCCCTTACCTTTATTTTGTCTGCCGTGCTGAATTTTAATGTATGAACGAAAGGGTTCCTGCCCCATCTGGAGGGGCGAGTGCCCGACGAGTTCATTGCTGCTCGCGTAAGCCGAGGGGAAAAAAAGTGCACAAAATAACGTTGCAAATGGTGTGTATCTTAGTCTAAAGTCGATGTTTGGTGTTGTGCGTGAAGCGTGTCAACGACTCGGGTTCTTTCGTCGGACGAGAAAGGAGCGCGAGGGAGCGGAGAGTTGCGCGTGTGCGACTCGTGTGCGATGCTCGGGCCAGGAAGCAGAGGTTCTGTTACAACAAGCTCGCGGGATTGCACACATTTATTTCCGGTCATAAAATAAAAGCATACGTTGACAACGTCAACTTTGATCCCTCCAAACGTGACTTTTTACTGTTTGTTTAACACGTTCGTGATACTTTGGCAAGTATTTCAAAGCAAGGACAAAATCCATTCTTTAATATATTATACAGTGGTGGTGGAGTAAAAAAAAAATATACTTTTAATTCCTAAATGTGCTTATTTTCATATACATTTACAGTCTCCACTGTTTATGGCTATTTACTCATTTTGGCAATTATACTCATTTTTTATCATCTTTTACATAAATGCATAAACGCGACATGCAATTTATTGAGGGAAACATGTACAGTAATTTTGTGTATTTTGAGCACACTTGTATATTTACACGTCAGTAAAATGTGTTCATGATTCGAAGGCTACAGGGACCTCAGTCACAAAGAAAAACTATCTGAATATGTCGCATTGCAATGCAAACAATTTTATTTACTTTGCATTTTTCATGCAATTTGTTCTATTACCATAACCAATAAACAACCATCAAAATAGAGGCTGTCAATTTCTATGCAAAGCAAATTTACAAACTCAGCAAGGGGTCAAATAATAATTCCCCCCGCTTTCCTGAAACGTGTATATGAACCATCTTTCAAAACCATCCGAGCAGGTTTGCTCTGTTTGTTGCCAAATACATTTTACACCAGTCAGTTGTGCCGAGGGCTTCCAGTAGGGGGAACGGGCTAATTGTCACATTGCAATTTTCTTCTCCACCAGAGGGCGCAACGAAAAAGTGGAATACTAGTTTTCTTCGTATAAATGGTCAGGGGTTGTGTACTGTCTGAGAAGAGAATAGCACATTGTGAGCTGACATGACTGCCAGTTTAAAAAATATATACCCAAGATTTTGGTCTTTCATCTGGTATAGATTTTGTGTATATATGATGTATTGATTCCAAGAAATATATAAAAGTATAAAGTGATCAAACTATGTCTTAAACATTGCAAATATAAACGTGCTAATTTGTATTTTTTTATTACTATTTTAAAAGGTGGTGTAAAAAAAAAAGTTATTATGATTGATGAAAGTGGAAATTATATATCTAAAAAAGTGTGGTTGTCATATGCAATCGAGCTCATTTGTATGAAACAAAGCGTTTGTCTCCGTCTTGTGGAGGGAAAATGAATAACAGGTGGCAACATTTTTTTTCCCACGACTTCTATCCTGAAATCCAAACAGTCCCTCATAAATATGTGTATATCTCTGCAACAAAATGAAATAACTATCAAAGGGGGTCACCAAACCATTTTTTTTATTATGGCAGCACAGTATCAACCTTCAAAGCTCTTCAAATGTCAACCTTGTCGCTGCTTGTGTCTCGGATGCGTCTTGCAATACACATACAAGCGGCCCCTTCTGCGCACGATGAAACAATCTTTGCAGCGTCTCTTCAAGGCAGACTTTGTTTTCATTCCATTAGAGGGCTGGATGCAGGGAAGATGCTGACATTGCCCCAACAAGGACGCAGCAGGCTGGATGCGGTTGACTATAGCCGATGACGGCGCTTGGGGTACTGCCCTGAGGCTGTACAAATATCGGTAGGGAGCAATCGCAGGGAGATAGTTCAAAGTTAACCGATTCATCTGGGTCACCTGGCGAGTCAAGGAGGCTGCCAGGTGCTTCAAGAGGTGAGATGCCATTTGACCCAGGCCTAAATAACAAAGAAATAAAAGGTTACATGTTTCCATATTTAAATGCCGTAAACTATTCATGTGTCAGACATGGGGTACTATCAAACACAATCACAAGGAAATACCTTAAAGTCGCTCCTCGGCAGTTTAACCAGGACCAGAGGCTTAGAATTTGGGTTTTGATCGCCACAACAGCAACCGTGTTGCAGGTCAGCTCGTGAGTATACAACTATTTCCGGTTTTGAAATACATAATACTTTCACCCTGAGCTTTGTCTCGCAGCCAGTTTCCTTGGCAAGTCGTCGTTCAAACAAAACTTATACCATCTTTTTAGATATAAATAGACACACAAATCCGAAAGTATTGCCACGTAAATCACAAGGTTATTGAATGTATGGATTTGTGTGTCAATTACTAACCTGTAAGGCTAATCTTGGGTATAAATAGGAAACCGCTGAGCATCATGGGAAAAGAAGCTCGCTGCAACAATGGCGTCTACCGTGACCAGAGTCTTGTCCTTCAATAAAAACGTAAAGGCGTTAGTTTCTCCTTTGAAACTTTCTGCTGTGGCTGTTCACCGTTACAGCGTGGAGCTCTCCACCACCGGCGAGCCCATCACGCACACTGGACAGGTACGTTTACGGGCTGTTTGTAGTTTACAATTTGTTATCATGTTGAGTTAGCATTGCGTGTTGACTGCGCCACTGGCAGAGAGGTGGGTAAGAGTAGCCAAAAAATTATACTCAAGAGTAGCATTACTTCAAAATAATATTACTCAAGTAAAAGTAAAAAGTAGTCATAAAAAAAAAAACACTCAAGTACAAGTAATTTAAAAAAAATCGCTGAAAAGAATATGAAGTCTGATTTATTAAAAATAAATAAATAATGTAATCAGACAAAAACATAACATAATGTGCAAATTCTGGCATTTTCAAATCATAAAAATAAAAAGTCAATACATTTAAACAAAAGGAACAACAAAAGTTTTACTGTATAAAACAACTGAATACGGCATCTTATGTACATGCCAGATACTATATTAGAGTATGATTTTTATGATTAATGTATTAAATTTGAGTGTACACAGAAAACATTGTGATCGCTAAATTTCTGTAAATACCCATCCAGTAGAACAATTAGAAACGTGTACTTTTTAGCCTGAAGCTTTTGTATATGCTATCATTTCTACATAGAATAAAACAGCTAAACGTTGATATGTTTTCCAGCCAGTTTATAAGTAAATGTAACTCGTTACTACCCGCCCTGCCTACTGGTTAATCAAATGACTACGATTCCCTCTAAAATTGTGCAAAAACAGACTTTTTGTCGTGTTAATAAACGTGTTGGGTCATTTCAACTACTTTGTGCGCAGGTGTTTGATGCCGAAGACCCAAAGAGGGCCAGATTCGTTGGCAGACAGAAAGAGGTAAGATTACTAATCTCGTAATTGACAAATCCGAACTTCCGGGCATTTTTTTTATATTTCTGCAATGCAACGTCATAATGCTTCCTTTTAGACGGTAAAAACAAGCGGCGAATTGTATTGCTTTTGCCTGTGACCAGCGCACAAATGACATTTTATCACATTTTGAAATCCAAATCAAATTACAAACGAGCCAATGCTTTTCAATGATTGGAGAGCTTCCTTCCGCCGAGTTGACCACACTATGTGACGTCTCAGAATTGTCAATAGATTACTTAATCAAATATGCAGCGCAATGTGCGTTTTCATAAAGTCTTTGTGCGCTTCCATTTTTTTTTATTAGGAGACCATCACTTGAGATTCCACTTTGGAATGTCACAAGACGTACTCAAGTAGATTTGAATGACATAAACGTGTTTATTAGGTCAATCAGAACTGGGCCATCAAGTTGGTGGCTGAGGAGAGTGTGACTGACGTGGAGGCCCGCACGGTTTCCTGTGATGGGGGCGGAGGAGCACTCGGTCACCCCAAAGTCTACATTAACCTGGTAAGAATTTGCCAAATGAAATTGGGGAACAAATAAAGAGGATGCATCGTTGCTGACGAGCGGCCCATTTTCATTGTGATTCCGTTTTTGTTGTTCTTTGCCATTGTTGAAATGATTGTGTGTGTGTATGGGGGGGGGGCCTTGCAGTTTTTTGATTAAAATACACAACTTTTATTGGCCCAAGAAGACATTTTGTTTTGAAAATAGCAGCAGATGAAAGAAATCTTTTTGCGTGGAATGGTGAGTATTCATGCCAGAGATTCTGGTCCTGTTTTGTTCCATTCGGGTCACTAAAAGATACGCTAAGTTTCTTTCACCTGTTTAGCTAGCTATGCAACTATCAGCAGTTTTCTAGTTATGCAGATTAGGGTTGGGCGGTATTTTTTAATTTTGACACCGTTTTACCGGGGTATGGGATATCGTTCCTCAGATGAGTCCGGAGATACGATGTACAGTGGTACCTCGGAGTTTGAACATAATTCGTTCCTGCGAAGTGTTCAACCTCCGAAGCATTTTTTTCCATAGGAAATCATGTAAATGCAATTAATCCGTACCCAAGCTCCAAAAACAGAAAATTTCTACGTTGTTGAACAGCTAAGGGGGGTCCTCGTGCCAGTATTTACAGAAGTCGCCACGGTAGTTACAACGGCGCGACAATCTCGCTTCACTCGTTTACCCGTTTTCAAGGTATGTTCGGCTTAGCTTGCTTTGCTTGGGTGTTCGAACTCCGAAAATGAGTTCAAACTCCGAGGCATTTTTTTTTTTATCCGAGTTCCGAGACGTTCAAACTCCGAGGTTCCACTGTATATTCCATCTCGCACCGTTACAGTCCTTGTGCAGATTTTGCATACAGGCCACATCGACATTTGCTGCCAAATTGTAGCAGTTGATTATTTTATTTTTGTTGTCTTTTTAAGGTACCGCTTAACCGAGCTGTGTGCTGACTGGCCATTTAGCCTCGCTCCGTCTGAGCGGTCATGTGACTGTCACATGACTAACCGCGTACTATTCATTTTAAACTGTTATAGTATTAGTGATTTGAGAATAATTACAAATGTCGTGTTATCATATATATATATCATAATAGGTCAGGTGCAGTTATTTTTTTTTATGACTGTATTGACAATGACACCGTTGCCATTTTTGGACATCCCGGGATACCGTTTTACGGCCCCACCCAAATGCAGATTTATATACAGTATTTATGAAGTGTGATTAAAAAAAAAAAAAACACAGTTCCAAAATAAATGCATAAACGGACCATAAACATACTAATTGTGTTTTTGGGTCTCTTTGCAGGATAAAGATACAAAAGTGGGCACATGTGGCTACTGTGGATTACAGTTCAAGCAGAAGCATCATCACTGAATTAGCACCGGTCCGTCCCTGTATAACTTGCAATATTGGTTAATAAATTATAATCTACGTAACCAACGGTGTGTTTGTTCTCTCCGGGCCTGGCAGTATGGAAACTAAAGCCATTTGATCCAATGTCCTTGATATTCAGTTTATACTACTTTCGCTTACAGCAAGTTCACTTGGATGACGTTTTATACTTTGGCAGTTGTGCCTATTTGTGTTGCAGTCATTAAGCAATGAATGAGAGCCAACTTGTTTTGGGATATTAATAATAATATATCATATGGAACTTTGGCACTATATGCAAGATCTACACAGTTAAACGTTTCTTTCCTATTTCTGAGACTAGTGCAGTTACCATAGTTGGCCACCAGGTGTCAGCATTGTCCGGTATGTGTTTCTAAGTGGAGCGTTACACACAACTAATCAAAATCATCTTATCCAGATTAAAAAATATATATATATTGTGTACAACCACGTGACTAATAAATGAGTAAATAAAACACACAGTTTAGTGTTTTCCTGCCTTTATTTGTACCAAGGCGCCCATTTTACATTGGAAGAATTTCACGGGGCACAAAACAAGAAAAAAAATGACACAGTAAGTATTAATACTAAAATGATCATGTTTTTATTTACTCAATGTATTCTGGGCCTGTTTAACACGTGGGCCGTATTTTTATTTATTTATTTATTACTAGACTTTCAAGTCAATTATGAATGTATTTTTACTTTCAACCACTCAAAATGTTCAGTGGCATCAGACCTATCCATACATTTTATAGTTTTAACACTGATTTAAATGGAGGTCAGTGTTGGCGTTATTTGACAGGAGTTGTTTTTTGTTGTTTTTTTAGTAAGCTTAAGTAACTCTGGCACGGTGTAAAATGGTTAACTACACTCTAAAAGGAGTATTGTTGAGTTGAGTGGTAACACACAATTGAATTATGTCAATCCAAATTAATATATTAAAGTTTTATGAACTTAATTCAATTGTGTGTTACCACTTGATGCAATTCAATTAAGTTGGTCAACAATCCTCTTTTTTAGAGTGTATTTAGAATTGTGTTAA
Organism: Leptonotus elevatus; assembly: GCF_054856555.1. Classification (NCBI taxonomy): domain Eukaryota; kingdom Metazoa; phylum Chordata; class Actinopteri; order Syngnathiformes; family Syngnathidae; genus Leptonotus; species Leptonotus elevatus. Next base: position 7,442,785 of record NC_141257.1, read on the forward strand.
ATCAACTCTGTAGAGTGCGGTGCTATATAAACCCCTAAAAAAAAAGTGTTGAAATTGACGCTGTGGGAGTCATTTTAACACTTAACTTTCTGCTGTTTGCGAATTATTTTCTGATTTTTTTTTTTCTTGCGTTCCTAACTTCATATTGTAAACTTTCCCCCCCCCGCCAACAGTCTGCACTGCTCCGTTCAAACTGCAGGACATCAGGGGCGGGATTTGAAACACAGCAGTGCGGAACAATGCATGTTTGAAGAAGATCATATATATATTTCATCAGGCGTATTCTCCACAGACCTCTGCATGCCAAATTGGCCCGCACTTGCACTCCAGACAGCACTAGACTGCTCTGTCCCTAGCGATGCAGCCGGTGGAACTGCATTTTCCACACCATAGAGCTCAGGTTGGGGGGGGGGGGGTGAAGAGTAGTCGGGCTGATATAATTGGCCCCGGTGACTTGTGCAAGTGAGGCTTGTGCGTGTAGTTAACCTCATCTGCAGTCAGACTGCTGTGGATGAGTGAAGGCGCATTGTTATTAAAAAAAAAAAAAAAAATACAGACAAGGAAGCCGGGTCCATGTCAGAGTTGACTGCTTGGTGTCGTCAGCGGTGGCGCTCGGTTGAGTTGTAGGCAACGCCGAGGGCGAAATCTTCAGATGAAACTGAGCATATGAATCGCACTGAATGAGAGTAGCGCTTCCTTTTTCCAGCGAGATTTTAACTTTTTAATTATTTAATCTTCCTAAACGAAGCCCACAGCATAGCTCACGCCTGGCAAGTGGTCCTCGGTCACGCGTGGTGGTGGTGGGGGGGGGGGGGGGGTCATCTTTTCAATTTCAATGCTTATCATGAAGACCCTGCACTATTAGAGGAGACCGAGGCTGTAATATTTAAAAGCTCCTCCGTAGATCATGGAACTAAAATGCCAGCCAGTTCCTTAACAAAAACAATCGCTCACTCTGTGCAAAACATCCTCCTCATGGCTGTAATTGCCCCATTAAAATATTTCCTCTTGAAGATGTGTCATTTTACAAACCCCTCGGCTCATTATGAAGCTGCCTGCAGCCAATTATCTGAACCTCCCTGTCTGGTGACCACAAAAAAAAAATTATTAAAAAAAAAAAAATTGCGAGGTCTTTAGGCAGATCTAGGAGCAGCCCGTCCTCCTCATATCCGCGTTCATCGTACAAGGCGGCAAAACAAAAAAGTGACCTTTGGTCATTGTCTCGGGGCGACTCGGCTGAGCTCCACTTTTGGAGTCAGGTGACAGAGAGTCTGACCTTTTAGCGTGGAAATAATGACTTGTTCTAGTGCCGGCAGCTCGGAGGGCTACAGCGGGGTGCAAGACACTTCTGGAGACATGTGACAGTTTTTGGAGGAGGGAGTTTGCACTCGGCACTTTGATAGTCCTGGAAAACCAAAGTGTGTGTGTGCGTGTGCGTGTGTGTGTGTGACAAGACACAAGAGACGCCGAGCTGTGTTTTTATGCCAACTTGTGCTTTTGTAGAAGGGAAATGGGCGACTGACAGAAAGTGTGGACAGGAGTCATTTGAACTTGCCAATATTTTGCAGTGCTGAAATGATGTGGGTAAGAAACTGGGTCATAGCATAGAGGCAGCAGAGGTACTTGGACTTGCGGGTGGACTGGTTTTTATGATTTTTTTTTTTTTTTTGCAATGGAGCCCTCATCGTAGACTTGAGTTTTACAAATCACTTTACAAGTCGGTAAAGTTTTCAGAGAAATATTATTGCTTAACTCATTCACTGCAATTGACGGCTTTTGACATAAAAAAAAAAAGTTTTTTAACTATTTCTATTAGTTTAAAAAACAAATTCATTTTTGTTAACAAGATAATGAAAACCTAGAAACATTTTTTTTGTTCATTTAGAACAGATATAAAATTTGTCATCATGAGTTAACTAGTGAATAATTACAATAAAAAAAATAATTATCTCTTGATGCCCCTAATTAAAAAGAAAATGTAAAAAATTAGGGGTGTCAAACGATTACATTTTTAAATTGTAATTAATCGCATGACTTCAATAGTTAACTCCGGATTAATCACAAATTGTATATATGTTCATAAATGTACAATAAAAAAAATTATAGGTTTTTATACCCTTGACAAAAGTGGGGAAAAAATGTGAAACTAATAGAAATAGTTCAAATGAATTTTTGACGTCTATACCCGTCGATGGCAGTGAATGAGTTTTGTTCATTTTGCTTCTTGCCACATGGAAAGCTGACTCCTTTCTGTCCCACATTGTAAGCACTAGGACTGAATATCACGATATGATAATTATCAACATGTTGTGGGGACGTAGATTATATATATTTAAAACAACGTACGGACCTATATAAAATCTCACAATATTGTTTAAAACACCAACAAATAAAAGCTCAATTTGGAGGGAAAAAAAATAATTTTCTTTTATTATGATATTTTATTTTACTGGGGATGAGAGTGTCAGTATCGGCCTGACACCAGGTCGCGGCCGTTTTAGAATCATGACCTAGAAATTAAAATAGAAAAATGCCATTAAGTTCATGCAATTTTAATGGAAAATGCTATATTGCTAGATAGCAAAGTTAAATTAGAAGGGCGGTCCCACCTGGGGGGGGGGGGGGGGGGATGCACGTGTGATCTCAGGGAACATTTAGTTATTTATTTGTTTTTGCATACTAGAATAGTGGAATTGCACTTCCACTACAGTAGGTGGCAGTGGCACTCACACTGGTAGAGATTTTGGAGAGGTGTGCATACAACAATTTTATTGACAAATGACGCTAGTTACTAATATTACTACTTGCTTTGCTATTTGACTACTCTTACTGGTATTGGTCTAAAAAAAAAAAAAAAAAAGTGGCATTGAACATCCCTCTATTTTACTATACAGTATTACATTATTAATTTAGAAACTTGTAAAAAAAAAAAGTGTCTTTTTAGGGGATTTGCACATTTAAATCAGAAAAGTAATTACAAATCAATCAAAGCACCATTGCAATTTAAACCGAGGATTCACAGAATTGTGTTTGGGGGAAAAAAAGAAAAGAAAGTCATTTTCATTTTGCCGTGTGTCATTCCCGACCTAATACACAGTGGAGAGGGTGGTGTGAGACAGACAAGTAAACAGCGGCGCGAACGTTCCCCGAGCCGAACAGCAACTCGCTGCGGCTTAATCACATTTTATGGCCCAGGGAGCACGGCTTCGTGTCAGGCCGACTGCTGAGTGTCTCGCTTGTGTTTCCACAGCAGACGGACAGACAGAGAGAGGCGAGGTGACGGATGCCGGGAGGATGGAGGGAGGGGTCGGCGAAGGTAAAGCGGAAGAGGACGGGACCCACGGAGGATTCATGGAGGAAGTGTGAAAGGTCAGTGCAGCAAATCACAATGTGAGAAGGATGAGTGCCATCTCACAAGGAAATGAAAACCAACTTTGCATCCCTGGTGAATAGTTTGCATACTAAGAATGAGCTAAGGCACAATATTTACTTTTTGGGCTTTTTATTTCAAAATATGTCAATGTAAGGTAAGTGACGTATTCACCTCAGCTCAACATAAAAACTTTTTTTTTTTGATTAGCGGTATCAAAATTAGTGTATTAATGTTGAGTTAATATAAAGTTCCTTTAACGGCACTAAAAAAAATTAACACGCAATTAGCCAGTCGCCACGCAGCAGACGCATCCACATCAAAATTTTGCAGCAATAAATTTGAAAATAATGCATATATTTGTGGAGACTGGGGTCAAGTTGTATTTTATAATTTAACTCATTCACTGCCATTGATGGCTGTAAACGTCAAAAATTCATTGGAACTATTTCTATTAGTTTAACATTTTTTTTCCACTTTTGTTAACAAGAGTATGAAAATGTACATTTAGAACAGATATAAAATTTGTGATCAATCGTGAGTCAACTAGTGAAGTCATGCGATTAAATAAGAGTAAAAAATTTAACCGCCTGACGCCCTGTAATTAATCGCATGACTTCACTAGTTAACTCATGATTAATCACAAATTTTATATCTGTTCTAAATGTACATTTTCATACTCTTGTTAACAAAAGTAGATTTTTTTTTTTAACTAATAGAATTAGTTCAAATGATTTTTTGACGTCTATAGCCGTCAATGGCAGTGAATGAGTTTAAAAAAATAAGTGCAGAATTTCACGTTACTTCGTGTTAAAGATGAGATTGCTCTTAATATGAAAAGAAAATGCACTGCGCTCACACCAATGTCTTACAAATGCAATTGTGCCATCTAGTGGCAGAAAATGACCTAAACTCAAATCAATATCAAACATGTTTTTTTACAGTACTCAATTTTTTTAATTATTATGAAATTACTGTACCAATAAGTAAAAGATGCAGCCATATTTCTATTAGTTGAACACGTTTCCCAACTTTGTTAACAAGAGTATGAAAATGTAGAAAAACAAATGTTATTGTACATTTCGAACAGATATCAAATTAGTGATTAATCGTGAGTTAACTATGGAAGTCATGCGATTAATTACAATTAGGAAAAAAATAATCGCCTGACACCCCTAATTTTGATCAAAGTAACTGAAAATGGCACTCTCTTTGTATTTTAGCTCGGTGTCGTCAGATAGCTTTTTAATGCCCTTTCGTAAATAGTGAAAAAGCGCTCCTATCCTCCAGAGGGAAGTTCCGCCTCCGACAGTAAGAGAGCGACGGCGAGCGTGCACTCGTAGCTCTTAACCCCACTCACGAGAGGGTCAGCCTCTTATCTGCCTGCCATGTGATATCCTTCATGACTCCGCTTCGTCTTTTCGAGTCGTCTCTTCGAATGCATCCCTTTCCGATTCGCACGCATCGAGTGAACGAGGTGCAAGGAAAAAAAAGCACGATTTGTCCCGCCCATAACGAGACTTCCTGTCAGCGAGTTGAGGGAAGAAAACTTTACAAAAATAAGAAGTCAGATGTCATTATTTATCATCTTGAGTCTTATTTATTTATGAAGCAGAAAGAGAATGAAATTCTCGGATGAATTCATCCTGAATTATTTAATGTAAAATGGTTAATTCCATACAAAGCCCGGGAAGATCCCTCCTCTGTTCTGATAAATACTTTATCACTGCTCCTAAATCGAAAACAGGAGAACAATGGTGGGGGGGAGAAACACTGTTTCTTGTTGTGCTGTGTTTGGAAAAACGCTAGTGAGTGCTAAACTTGACAGCAACTACATTCCGATACGCCTTTTAATGCCAATGATGGCGTCCATATTTGCGTTGTTTATTTCCATCATGTCTAATTGTTTGCCGCGGTTAAGTCACCGAAGCGGATATACGCTCGTCGGCGCGCCGCGTGGCGTTTGCTTAAAATGACGTCAGCTTTATGAGGCGTTTTACTGGCGGAACGTTGTCGGCAATTCCCAGGATGCCAAAGTCAAAAGATGCCTAATGAAAGGGGACGCATGGCTGATTGCGGCTATATCTGGAGCTCGGCTGGAAGCGGCATCGATTTAACAATTTAGCAGCACCCTCCTCTGTGTGTTTCCATTAGTCACGGCTGAATACAATCCACTTCCCCCATTTCACTCCCTTCAACCACACACACACATCCATGGCCGCCGAGGTATGGACCACATTGTTGTAGAACATTTAGGAACGATCCTTTAAACTAATGTAAGTGTACGCGGGACTTCTCGTCAAACTTTTGTTCTTGTTGCTTAGTTTGTGTGTGTGTAAAAGGGAAAGTGCAAAAGGTACCATATTGTATATTTTTGTGCACGTGAGAGCAGTAAAATGGGGCCAATTAGCATCTCAATTGCTAGAATCGGATAATGAAATTGTCGACTGACTGCTAAAATCGCTAACACGTTACTAACGCAAATATTGGCAAAGTGGGTCTTTCAAGATGTCAAGGCCTTTTTTTTCTTTTTGTGTGCGTGTATTTTGAAAATTAATTGAATTAGAATGTCCATCAAATGAAGCAAGTAACTTTCATCCATCCATGAATTTAATTCAACGGCTGAATTTGAATGAGAGGAAGTGGAATTGAATTCAATGCAATACAGAGAAACTCGGTCTCATCACATAACAGTGTGTGTGTGTGTGTGTGTGGGGGGGGGGGGGGGGGGTAAAAAAATATTCAGGCAGCCATTTTAAAGTATACAATAAAGCAAGGTACTCTACCATCACATCAAACAATTGTAAAGTTTTAACAGTTTCAATGATCTGTTTTATCGGAGTAGGCTTCTATTGTTAATTTACAATAATTAAGTATTGTATACATGAAGTCCTTCCAACAACATATGTATGAAATTCATGTCGCAATTCGGTTGATATACTTTAATTTTGCATCATAATTTTGAATTTCAATTCTACTTCCCGTTTGCCACTTCAATTCAATTTGACTTGTTGCCATTAAATCACAAGTAAAGTAATTTTCCTTGCATCGCTTATCCATCGCCAGGAAGCTTGTCGCTAAATTATTATTGGTCCAGATGCTTTAACTGTAATTATATTTAATGCATTGCATCTATTTCTCGTTAATAAGACATTTTGAGCTCAGTCTAAATGAAGAGTAATTATTATTAATTTAAAAAAATAATAATGGAAAAAAAAATGAAGAGTAATTTAGCTTTTCTCTCTTCTTTCTTCTCTTTTGTGTCAGAAGGCGAGAAACGGTGCACTCTGAAAACGGTTGGGTCAAAAGTAACCCAATGATGGATCAAAAATGGACCGATCCGCGATTTAATTTGACCCATCTTTCTGGGTTGTTTGATACAAAATGACCCCATTTTTTGAGCCAAGTAAAGGATCTAACCAATATTTAGTGGTTGTTTTACACTAAAAGACCAATTTCTTTACTCAAAATTGGGTCAAATAAACCCAAGTTAAGTTATTTTTTTAGCCCAAAAGTTGTTTAGAGTGCACACACTCTAAAAACAGTCGGGTCACAAATAACCCAACTATGGGTAAAATAATAACTATAGACCCAAGTAGAGGATGAGTCCATTTTTGATCCATAGTTGGGTTATTTTTTGGCCCAACTATTTTTTTGAATGCACACACTCAAAAAAACATTTGGGTCAAAAATCACTCAACTATGGATCAAAATTACACTCAAAAAACAATCAGGTCAAAAGTAACCCAATTATGGATCCAAAATGGACCAATCCACTTTATGGGTCAATTCGATCCAACTTTGAGTCAAGCAATGGGTCTTTTAGTGTAAAACAACTCATAAATATCGGTCAAATCCTTTACTTGGGTCAAAAAATTGGGTCATTTTGTATAAAACAACCCAAAAGTTGGGTCAAATTGAACCATAAAGTGAATTGGTCCATTTTGATCCATACGTGGGTTATTTTTTATCAGTTTTTAGAGTGTGCAATAGGAATTCATTCGATCCATTTCTTGACTCAAAGTTGGGTCAAATTGACCCAAGTAGAGGATCAGTTCATTGTTTTTAGAGTGTAGTGTTATTGTCATCAGACACATGATGATGATGATGATTTAAAAACATGTTGGCTCTTCCAGGACAAACAAACAAAACTTTCTGGCTCGTGTTCGTTTACAGTGAATCACTGTCAAATATTCAGTTGCAGTGTTTTAATAATCTCATGGCATTTCCGTTCTTGTGATACGAACACGTGTCAAACTTTAAATGATCAACAAGATCGACAAATGAGAGACTCTCATTTCGGTCATATGCTCAAGGATCCTTTGGGATATCGAGGTGCCTCCGGAATGTGTGTGCACGTTAGCGGTGATACACGACGACAACGTGTTTTTTTTTTTGTGGAGATTCACTCGGTCACAACACCAAAATATAAACTTTACACGACAAGTCCAGCAGCGTTCGGAAACGCCGTCGTCGGCCGGACGACTACAAAGACGTCGTCGATCTTCCGAGTTGGAAAGGTTGCCCTTGCGTTCTGCTGCTCGCGGCCGCGTCGTTCGAACCTTTCCACGCCGCTTTTGACGGTTGGAACGGCGCGCCGTGGAAAACGCCGTCCACCCACTCCCTCAGCGTGTCCACCGCCGATTCCTGCTTCCTTTCCGCTCTGGGTAGCGCCATGTTTGACGGAAAGCCGGGAGAGGACGAGCTGCTGGACAGCATGCAGGGCGGATATTCGGGTTCCGAGCCGGGGTCCAGAGACACCGCGGTGTGAGCGATGGACCAGATTTTGGGTTTGATGTCTGAATGGTGCACGTCTGGCATGGAAAAGAAGCTGTTCTGCTCTTGAACCGTTGCGACTTTAAAGTCCGGTGACAATCTGTCGGCGCTGTGCAGCGGCGGCTCTGGGTTGTACGTCAGGTGACTTTGCGGAATGTTTGTATCGACGTCATTGTCCTCGGGTATGAACCGCGGCTTCGGTTCGCAGTCGGACACGTCGGACTCCAGAAGGTCGAAGTCTTCCAGATCGCTCTGCAGGTCGGCAGACTGTTGATCTGAGAAGGTGAAAGTTTTCAAAAACCGGAGCTGGTTTTTAAAAGGGAAAGCGCATTTGGGGGGGGGGGGGGGGGGGGCCTCACCTGGGTGGTCTTTGTCTCCTTTGAGTGACTTTTCTGCTTCGTCGCTGTCTTCATCGCGGCCTCTGTCATCGGAACTTTTGCACGCTCGCGGTGACCACGTCACCTTGTTCTCCTTCTTCAGCCTCCTGCGGGCGTTGGCGAACCACGTGGACACCTGAAAAGAACAAAAGGAGTGATATGTCATTTTTTTACAGCTTGAGAACAAAAACGTCAGTTCTGTTGGACTGTCAAAATTAATCGACTGGTATTCGGTTATCAAGTTAATTGACAACTACACTCTAAAAAGAGAAATGACTTCAATTGGTAACACGCGATTGAATTAAGTTAGTCTAAAGTGAATATATTAAGTTGAATTAACTCATAATTAATTCAACTTGATAATACTTTGGACTAACTTCATTCAATTGTGTTACCAACAATTCGCTTTTTAGAGAGTATTTTAATAATCGAGGAATCCTCTGATTTTAGCATATCAACAGTAACTATTCACCGATTTCTGTCGTCATGAAAGAAGACTGATTATCTTCTGAGTTTATTTAAAATAAGACATTTGCAAATTCTCTTTTTACTTTGGAAAAACAATGACAGAATCGGTAACATAGTACAACATCAACCCCCCCCCCTTTTTTTTTAAATCACTATATGAATACAAAGTACCAAATAAACAGCAATCAGGGATTTTCAAAATATTCAATCGTAGCAGCGCAAGTTCTAAAGCCCGGGAAGGAAGTTGTACCAAAGTATGAATATTATTTTGCGCTGACTTGCGTGAGGGTCATCCTGGTGATGATAGCCAGCATGATCTTCTCTCCTTTGGTCGGGTACGGGTTCTTCTGGTGCTCCTGCAGCCAGGCCTTCAGGGTGCCGGTGGTTTCCCGGGTTGCGTTTTTACGCCGCGACGCTCCTTCTGCGGAGGAGTAACTGCAAAAGTTGAACAATCGTTATAGTCTGGCAAGCATATCCCTTCAAATAACAAAATGTGAAATATATTTTTTTTTTTGGGCATAAAAAAATGGTAATGTGTTTTTTTTTGTTTTTTTTTACACCTTACATTTACATATTTAAATGAAGAACAAAAACATGTCAAATGCACACTTACCCGTATCTGTCATAAGAATAATGGCCAAATGTGTATTCATAAGGATAGCAGCCAGCCGTCTGAGAGGTCCCCATGTGCACAGATGCAGCCACACCTTTAGGCTGTAAAGGTCCCTGCAATTACAGTTGATAAATAGTCAGCATCACCGCTTCCTTCCTTTATAACCAGTGGCTTCTATCTTAAAATAAAAAAAATTAAAATGCATGCAACTCACTCTGGAATAGAGAGGTGTGGCGTCGCCAGTGCAGGTGTTGTAGTAAGCTTGGCGTTTTGGGTACGGGCTGCAAACACCAGGGCTGCTGCCAGAGGTGAGCTGGTGGTCCGGATCCAGACAGCCGGCTAAGGGACTCGTGGTCATCAGGAACTTGAGAAACAATTGGATAATTTTTTTTTATTGTGGTTACATTTGTTTTTGAGAAGAGTCAAGATGAAGACTGTACCTGTGGTGGAGTGGAGTAAGAGTATCCCAGTTGAGAGTAAGCCATGGCTGAATTTTTGGATTAAAGCATAGGAATGCCTTCAACTAGTTTTTGTAAGAAAAAAAAAATCTACTTCTGACACTTGTTAAAACCTACATCGACATTCTGATAAATGTATTCATAAAAAATTAAAAAAAATAGTTCCATCTAGGCGCCTAATCCAAAGTTGGTCGCCGGCTTTGACGCACAGCAAGCAGACATTTACGCGCCACTTTCATTTTCCAAACGGCGATAATTCGAGTTGGAAAAAGTCATCTCCCTCGGTCCCCCGGCAGCTGCTCGGCGCTCTCTGAACTGTCACAGACTCGAGTGCGTCCCCGCTGCACTCGCAAAAGATCCACAGCGCGAGCGAGCGAGCGCGCGCGCGTCGCAGATCAAACCAAGAAGAAGCCCCTCCGCGGGACGCGCTTCTCATTTTAAGGCGCGCCTCTGTGACGTCACTCCGGACTGGGCTTCGCGTCGTCACGTTGGGGAAGGAAGACGCCGGCTTAATTAATTCTCTTTATTTCAGCTCTTATTCAAGAATCCGGAAGCACGCAGGCTGCAGCCCAGGGCGTAATTAGAAAGCCATCAATTCCCTTTTCCAAAATAAACACTTTGCTTTGGACTGGAGAGGGGGAACGTGACGCCTTGACAGCACATTGACACAATGTGATTGATGACTACAACCTGGTATTAGCATAATCGTTTTGCCCCTGTAGTTGAGATAACTTGTCACCATGGAGAAATCTCCCTGTCATTAAGGCATTCAAGACCGCGGGGTGGGGGGGTGTTCAAGTCCCTCATGGAAGCAAATTAATCAAAAGAATAAACAGCCGGCATTCCCTTGAGTAAGCACATTTACCAAGTGAATGACTTGTCATGTTTTTAATAATACAGCCTTAAACGTTATGAGCCGTTAGAGCAAATTCACACTTGACTGCTTTTTACTCAATGCTGTAACAATCACTATGTCATAATTTCAGATATAAATTGCCCAAAAACTGACTCGGCATCTGTAGGGCAGTGGTTCTTAAATTGATTGGAGGTACTGGACCCCAACCATGTGCATTCACCAAAACCCTTCTTTATTGAAACATTTATATATTAATGTTGCTAATTGCTCAATTTAGGATTGCAAATCATGCAGTTAAGATGCTGACCCGTCACTCAACTCAACTCTATATTTAGAGAGCACTTTGAAACTACCACCCAGGGGCAGCGTATAGAATGAAAAACAGCAGAGGCCCCAGAATTGAACCCTGTGGAACACCATGCATTCCATTGTTGTAAAATGAATTCGTATTCCACACTCTAAAAACAGTTGGGTCAAAAGGAACCCAATTATGGTGGAAAAAAATGGACCAATCCACTTTATGGGTCAATTTGACCCAACATTTTGTGTTGTTTTATACAAAATGACCCAATTTTTTTGACCCAAGTAAAGGATCTGACCAATATTTAGGAGTTGTTTTACACTAAAAAAACAATTTCTTGACTCAAAGATGGGTCAAATTAACCCAAGTAGAGGATCGGTCCATTTTTTTACCCATAGTTTACTTATTTGTGACCCACACTGTTTTTTTAGTGCAATTTTGACCCATAGTTGGGTTATTTTTGACCCAACTGTTTTTAGATTGTGTGCACTTGACCCAACTGTTTTTAGAATGTGTGCGCTCAAAAAACAGTTGGATTAAAAAATAACCCAACTATGGGTCAAAAATGGATCGATCTTCTACTTGGGTCTATAGTTATTTTACGTATTGTTGGGTTATTTTTGACTCAACTGTTTTTAGAGTGTGTGCACTCAAAAAATAGTTGGGTCAAAAATGGACTCTACAAGAAATGGGTCTTTTAGTATAAAACAACTCGTAAATAATGGTCGGATGGGTCATTTTGTATAAAAAAAAAAGCCGGAAAGTTGGGTCAAATTGACCAATAAAAAGTGGATTGGTCCATTTTTGTTCCATAATTGGGTTACTTTTGACCCAGCTGTTTTTAGAGCGCATATTTGTCCAAAAACTTTCTTCTTCTTTTTTTTATCCCACATAGTTAGTATGAAGGGATTACATCAATTGAATGATGGTCAAGTTGTGCATATCAGGTGTGTATCTTGACCCCTGATCGATCTGATCGAACCCCGGGTTCAGAACCACTAATCTAGCAGAACATCTCAAACAAACTCCAAAAATATTGAATGGGCAAAGAATGCAGGAAAAAATGTGAAAAGTAGTGCGGAGCGAGGGGATGCGAAAGGGTAAAAGCCCAAATATTCCCAGTGCAACCAGAGTAACGCAGGAACAACAAGAAAGCATCCTGGGCCCCACCGGAGGAAGGGGAGGGGGCGAGGCTGCATCTGTGTACCTTCTCTTGATTGACATTCCATTTGTCCCGTGAAAGGTGCTCATATAGCGAACACGGACTAACTGTCTCCACGCTCATCTGTGCTCAAAGCTGGGAAATGAAGTTATCGTCGCCCGCCTTTGCACAAAAAAAAAACAGATGCCACTCAAAGACAATAGCAATTTGTTTAGCCAGTGACCATGAACACGAGTGGGTTGTATTTATTTGGGGAAAGTCGCGCGTCGCCCCGTCTCCTTGTACACAAAGACTATTCAAAGCATACATTTTATTTCGCTCTATTTGAATATTCAACGAGCTACTCTTATATTAATATACAGCGTCTTTATATATTTATGGCATTCCTCCAGTAAGTACATATATATATTTCTTAAGCCCCTGCGTTCGTTAGACCGTGATTATATCTTTCTGATCGCGCTCCCCCTCACATCAATCATTCATTCAAAAAAAAAAAAAAAAAAAAAAAAAAAAAAAATGCTCCACAAGAGAGAAGGACCGGGGTTAAAACGGCATTCTTATTTTACCCTGCGCGCATCCGGCCCGCTCGGGCTATTACGCGGGACAACGGGGTTAATGATAGAAGCGTGTTAATGTGAGAGGAGGGCGGCGGCGAGGCACCGTGCGTGTTGTTTGCCGGAGAGGCCCAAACAACTCCAATCACAGGTTCCTTCAATCACAAGGCGCCGCATTTGAATATTTTCCACCTCCAAGTCGGAGATCTATGCAATTTTAATCGCTGTTTAACATGCAGATGCTTTTTGAGCCTTTGTCTCATTTTTTTAAGCTTTCGTACCTTGGAAGTGAATCTCGGTGGGTGGGTGGTCCAGGAGAGCAAAGAAAGGGAGAGAGAGATGGTCTCATTATGAGGAGAAGCAGATTTTGGTTTCGTTGTGTGCAAGATAACACCAAAATGATGCAACTGTTTTGTTTTCCAAAACTCAGTGCAATGTCTAATAGTTGTTGTTTTTTTATCATTATAAAACTCTGATTAACAAAAGGCTCACTATGCTTCAGTATTTTTGATGACGTTACTTACTGTATGATTGTCTCACTGATATGTGCAAATATGGCAAATATGTGCATAGTTCCGCTATAGAATTGTGAGTCCATTTTTAGGGAATTGATTGAAAGAAGGAAATGCATTTGGAATCTCTGCTGATTTGCATGTGCATAGTTTTATAACGCCTACCTGATGGAAGGATCTGGAAGAGGTTGTGACCCGGATGTGGAGGGTCTGAGAGGTATTACAGTATTTCTTTGGCAGTCCTAACTGTCCATTGCAGCAGACCCCCCCCCCCCCCCCATCCCCCTATCAACATTAAATCATCATTATAGGGAAAAAACCTTGTATGTCCAAATATGGTCAATTTTATATTTTGGTCAGTCTAAAGCAGGGGTGTCCAAACTTTTTCCTCCGAGGGCCACATACAGAACATTTTAAGAATACAAGAGCCACTTTGATTTTTGTTTTTGTTTTGTTTTTTACTTTAATTTATCAAGCACTCCAAAATCAGGTTTAAAAGAAAATATGCTACCTGGATATCTTTCTATAAGGCAAATAATTCAAAAAAAATTTTTAAATCTGTATTTAGTATTTTTTTTTGCGGGGGTGTACCGGTATTCAAGACCCTGTAACTCACCAGAAAATATCAGTCCCAGCAGCCAAATCCCATTTCTACACTCAGAACCGAAAAAGGAGCAATCTGCCATAAGATGACCATTTTTACGTTCATTTGCATATTTTCATATTTAGAAAAGCTCTACTATATATAAAACAAATGTGTTTCGTAGCATAATTTTTTAGTATAAGTTGCGGGCCACTTAAAAATGGATTGTGGGCCACAAATGGCCCCCCGGGCCATAGTTTGGACACCCCTGGTCTAAAGTGTTTCAAATGGCTTGAGGGCAAATCTGGTAACTCTTTTGGATACTTCAACTGTCAGAGAAGTTTTGTATCACTTTACCTCTTTTTGACTTTGTGGGAGACCTCAAGATTGAAAGTCTTCTTTTTTTTTGGGGGGGGGACAAAAGTGAGTGAGAATAATTTGGTTGGATACATTTGAGCACACCTGAAGGCTTTGTCACTTGACCGAAACACATGATGTTGTTTCTGTGTTGGAAAAAACAATTTGTTATCGAGTTTTCCCGTCATGGAAGCCCTGAGCAACACTTGTCGGATTGTTGGTGCCCCCTGTGGGTTGTTGTAATAATTACCCTCAATTTCACGACAGCACTTCGCAAATTAGCGAGCTTTACAGGATCGAGAAAGTGAGGTTGGTTTGTTTGCGTGGCTAAGCAGTGCTCAAATAAAAATGCACTCCAGCACGCTATGCTAATAAATAAGCGGATTGGAAACATGAATCAATGTTCCCTATAGTTTCCTCTATTAAATTATTCAGGTTCATCTCAGGGTTATTATAGTTTTGGAAATGTCATTTTAGTTAGGTTTTTATTTATTTATTTATTTATTTTTAATTCTTTTTTAGTTAGTTTTAATTCTTTTTCAGGGTGGTTCTGTTAGTTAAAAAAATAATATTTGTAGTTTTTAAAAAATGCTTAGTTTTAGTTTCAGTATTAGTTTGGGTTTGTTTGTTTTTTCATGTGTATTACTTGTGTGCAATATTTAATAAACACCACCAAATGAAAAAAAGTTTTTAAAAAATTTACAGAGTGTTGCATTTCGGCTGAGTTAAATGAAAAAGCAGGCGAGTCGAGGTATTGGGGCCAAAAGTCAAACCGGCAAATTTGTCGCCGAGGTGCTGCGAGATGACGTCACTTCTGTGTGACACACTTTCAAACGTCTTTATTTTGGTTAATGTCGAAGTAAATATACTTTACAATCACATTTCAAATCATCCCCAAAGGGCTCATGTATTAAATTAATTACCGAAGACTAAAATATGAAGGACAGTTTCGCTTTTAGTTAGTTTTGGAAACATAAAATGAAGTTTCAGTTAATTTTCGTTTTTTAAAAAGCATTTTTGTTTTCATTTTATTAGTTTTTATTTTATATTATATATATATATATATATATATATATTTACCAGATTTGCCCTCAAGCCATTTGAAACACTTTAGACCATCGGTGTCCAAACTATGGCCGGGGGGCCATTTGTGGCCCGCAATCCATTTTTAAGTGGCCCGCAACTTTTACTAAAAAATGCTACGAAACACATTTGTTTTATATATAGTAGAGCTTTTCTAAATATGAAAATATGCAAATGAACGTAAAAATGGTCATCTTATGGCAGATTGCTCCTCTTTTGGTTCCGAGTGTAGAAATGGGATTTGGCTGCTGGGACTTATATTTTCTGGTGAGTTACAGGGTCTTGAATACTGGTACACCCCCGCAAAAAAAATTACTAAATACAGATGTTTTAAAAACTGAATTATTTGCCTTATAGAAAGATATCCAGGTAGCATATTTTCTTTTAAACCTGATTTTGGAGTGCTTGATAAATTAAAGTTAAAAAAAAACAAAAACAAAAATCAAAGTGGTTCTTGTATTCTTAAAATGTTCTGTATGTGGCCCTCGGAGGGGGGGGGGGGGGTACGTTTTAATTTGATGTGTTTTCGGAATAGACTGCATGTAGGGGGCGGGTGCTGTAAAGGAATAGACAACACCATTGGTCACTGACTAAAGTTTCCAGGTGTTAAACAGCAAAGCCGACCTGATGTGGTCCACAAAAACAAGGCTGCCAACACGCTGCGACCACCGATATTTACCCGCTTCCTGCATTTCTTCCCTGACGGGATCCTCATGGAAGCGGTGCAGCTGCTGAACTCTTGAGCGGGATACTATAAATGCCCCGGCTTTCCTCATCAATGATGTAGCATATGGGAAGAGAGACAAGCTAACCCTCTTAGCCGCTGCGCAGCGAGTTAGTGTGCGTATGTGTGAGAAAGACGAGAAGTGAGACGGACAGAGGCAGAGAGAGGGAGATTTAGGCTACAGGCAGCTCTTAAGAGTGCGTACCGTTTGCGTTGAGCCCTGGGAGGACGCTCGTATTCCTCCCCATCACTTCCACTTCATTACTTCTGCAGCGGACATACATTATTCAGACCTTTAAGCCTCGGCCCACAGGGACCAATACAGCCATTAACAAACACTTAAATCCGCCTTGAATCTTTCGATGATCCGCCGATGAGCTATTATAACTTTTGTTTGGGCTCATTTTGACATTCAGTTACTATTCAACCATTTTCTCTCTGATGTATTTCTTTTAGTTTCAATTTCATCTTTAATGTAGGGTTGTCAGACAACCCCCCCCCCCCCCCCAGTGGACAATCCCATTTAATTGAGACAGTTTCGAGCGTTGTTTTCCAAGTGGGTGGGTTGCCAAGACAGTATAAGAGTAGAGGCTATTTTGAATAGATTAGACCTTCTTCCACATTCAGCAGATAAGGCTCTACGGCTGTGTGCTCGATCTTTCTGGCATCCAGGAAATAGTTCGACGGAGACTACGCAGTCTCCTGGTTGTTATTATTAGTATAGAGTTCCCGTCTGTACTTTGCAGCGGTTAAAGTTGTTATAAATAGTTCCTGGTGAGAATTTATTGTATATTTGTTTTTTAATCTTGCAAATCTGGTCACATGACTTTAATTGGTTGAACACAAATCCTGTTTTGGAGTCTCACTTTCACTTCAGTCTAACTTGACATTTTATTGGTAAGATTCTGAAAAAAAAATTTGTAGAGTTTAAAGCTCAACAACCTTCACTTCAGTCTAACTTGACATTTTATTGGTAAGATTCTGAAAAAAAAAATTTGTAGAGTTTAAAGCTCCGTAAAGTTAATTGAGACATTTTGTTGTCATCTGCAGTTAAGTAATTGCAATGTGCAGTTAGCTAGCCAGCTAGCAATACTTGCACCCTGAAAAGACATCTTCCTGTTGGGTAGAAAATAGCATCCATTTTTCCTGGTCGTAGAAATGGTATTTAATTGGCAATTTAAGCGGCCTTACTTGATATTTTTGTTGATTTTTGAAACTTGGCAGAAAAACACTCTTCATTGTGCTGTGTCATATATATTGACAAGATATATTTAGTGTACTTTCACTTAACGAATGGAATACAGCATGAGCGTGGGGAATGGCGGCACTTACTGACATCATTGCATTGCCTTTCTGCTTTGGATGAGTAGTTGTACTTGGAGCTCAAGTGCCACCTTGTGGTAGATTGTGATAACACAACATTGCTTTGCGTCTCTCTCTCTCTCTCTCTGTGTGTGCGTGTAGCCTCAGGCAGCAGTGGGCTCAACTTGCGGCTGTTATTGACTGGTGGTGGGGGGGGGTTGAAAAGGTCACGCTTAATTTTGTGAAGCGCTAAACAGTGGGCCCACTTGTCTCCAAGCACGGATGACGTGCTCGGAGATTTCGTGTCGCACGTCTGAGAGGACCTCCCAGGGCCGGAGGCCACCAGCAGTGTTGAGTTTTGAAAGGGACAAAAATCTCTCGACGATTACAGCGCGTCTGCCTTCTCCAGTGATCATCTGTTTGTCACATTTCCCACTTTACACCGCTGAGTGTCACATCTCCTGATTCCGCATCTCCCGCGGGCCCGGGCTGTGCGCCGTGCCTGATCATGTGCCATCAAACGCGGGCTACCCCCACAAAG
The DNA here is from genome assembly GCF_054856555.1 of Leptonotus elevatus. NCBI lineage: Eukaryota > Metazoa > Chordata > Actinopteri > Syngnathiformes > Syngnathidae > Leptonotus > Leptonotus elevatus. Next base: position 7,460,822 of record NC_141257.1, read on the forward strand.
TATTAATCCACAGCAAATGCTGTAAGAACCCAAGCGACCGACAGGGTTGGGATGTGATCGCAGTCGATTAAGTGCCTCTTTCTGCAGAGCTGGCACTCTCTCCCGCGAGAGGAACCGGGCAATCATTGCTTCAGATTGGCCCGGTGGGAACAAGGCGGCTAGTTTTCTGCGTCCGCTCCAATCACATCAGTAATGGAGAGGCGGGTAAGCATCTGTGACAGTGGGAAACCAGATCCACCCCCCCCACCACCACTCAGCCACCCCCCACCCCCGCCCCTGTATGCGAGTGTGTGCCTCGTAGATAAACAGTTGGCATGGACTCCTGTGCGTGTGCACGAAAACGCACACACATCCAGAGTCATGCGAGTCCTCATTCATCTGCCCAAGTCGTTTAGGCTAATAGAGCTTAATGGAGTATATTAACCCCTGTCTATCTAACACACACACACACACTGATGTGTGTGTGGGTGTGTGTGCGCGTGTGTGTGTGTGTGCATGGCTGTAACTGAGCGGCAGAGAGAGATTGACGGTGTGTGCCTTTCATGTGTAATTACGCTGTGGAAAAACAAAACAAAATAGCATTTTGTCACTCTCTTAAAATAATTCCGTCTTTTTTTTTTTTGCTAATTTTTTTTTGCCTAAGTCATCTCCTCATGATCTGAAAAAAAACTGCAAAATGACTTCAATTTGTTTTTCTTCACGTTTCCTATAGTTTTTCAAGCATGACAAAAACTGTCTTATGCAATTCTGCTGAGCTCTGTGGTTCATTTAGCTGCTGACAGCATGTTGTTCATCAGTGAAGATTAGCAAGCGCCCAAGTTCGCAGATGAGCTTGGATGTTGTAGATCGGCCAAATCCAAATTATGGGGCGGGGGCCATTTGCGGCACGCCATTACTTTTTCAGCGGCCCACAGCATATACTGAAAATGACATTTGACACGGCCTAAAAAGCTAGTTTGAAAAATAAAAAAGTGGAGGTGGGCAGTTAGAAGGGAGGGTGTCGAAAAAATAGTCACTAATAATATTACTCATAAATTGGTTTCAATATTGTAGACAAATAAGATATTTATTACAATAATAATAATAATAATAATTTGGTGAATAAAGAATTCAATTATCGAAGCAAAACTTTTTCTTCCACTTTCCACTCTGTGTCAAGGTCTGATTTATGAGCCCTCAAGTAAGTGTTTTTAAAATGCTCTGCTTACTGTAATTTCATCTTGTGTTGGTTCAGAATGTGCAAATGAAAATTCTCCTTGTTTTCTGAGAGAAAAAAAAAAATGTTTCCCCCGATTTATTTCCGGCTCACCTTTAAACTTTTCAGCACAGTTACCAATCATTTTTTTTCTAAACACTAAAAATAAAAATTCATATGGGTGCAGTTGTATTTTTAAAACGTCTCCACCCTCTAATTCATCTCTCAAATATGCTGGGGGGGGGGATGCAACAGGAATCCTCAGCCCCACTCTGGACTCCCCAAGAAGTACGCAAAACTATGCTGCTTCATACATGCGGTAGATGAACATTGTTCCCAACCGGCTGAAAGGAGCCAACGGTCCGAAAACTAAAGCGCGAACCCTCCCCTTCTCCCAATGCGCTTCTTGCATCAGATTACGGCCTTGAATGCCGGATAGACATCCACGGAGAAGACTTATCACTCCCTCCCTTTCATAGTATTTGCTGTGTGTATTTCCCCCTGTATATTAGGCATCGGCTACTCGCAGCTGCAAGCTAACAAAAAAGCTCAGGCTAAGAAGCATCAGCCTGTAAACTTTGCTGCATTGTGGAGCTTGTTGAATTACCCATGAGTTGTGATACTTTGCCTTTGTGCTAAACGCTTAATTCCACTAATCCCCGCGGAGGAACAGTGAATGGCGCAAATTCCCTATGATATCTCGTCGAGGCTAAACATTTGCTCACTTATGTATACACATGAATACACCGGGTACAGAAATTATTCTTTTGCCGACATTTTGACAGATTTAACCCCGCTGCCCTGCTTATCCTGCAGTGACATGTTGGGATTCATTGCGTCGGGGAGGCATTTACATTTGAAATTGCAGCTCGGAAAGCGGGGAGCTTTTTCAGTAGGCAGTTTTGTATTGGAAAATTGTACTTGCTTGTATGCGAGTACCAATACCAGATATTGCATCGAGACGATACTTTATATTGTGTTTCAAAATGATTGTGTTCATTTAAAATTCCTTTAATGGCACTCGACCGCCCCTTAATTGGAAAGCCCACACTGGGGGAATTCCAGTCACACCGCAGCAGACACGTCCACATCAAAATTTAGCAGTATTTTTTATTTATTTATAATAATGCATATATTTGTGGAGACTAAGGGTCAAATTGTATTTTCTAATTTGAAAAATGTGCAAAATTTCACAAGTTACTTCATGTTAAAGATGAGATAGCTCTTACTATGAAAAGAAAAATGCACTGAGCTGTCACCAACGTCTTACAAATGCAATTATGCCATCTAGTGGCAGAAAAATGACCACAACACAAATCAACACCACCCTCGTTTTTTTTTTAACGTAATTTTACAAATTATTATGAAGTTACTGTATCAATGACTAAAAGATGCAGCCATATTTCTATTAGTTAAAAAAAAAAATTCTCCCATTTTTATGTTGACAAGCGTATGAAAACTCAATAGTTAACTCACAATTAATCACAAATTATATATCTGTTCTAAATGGGCAATAAATGCACAATAACATATTTTTTATTGTGCATTTATTGCCCATAATTGATATATCTGTTCTAAATGGGCAACAAATGCACATTTGAAAAAAATGCCTTTATTGCCCATTTAGAACAGATATATCATTTGTGATTAATCGTGAGTTAACTATTGAAGTCATGTGATTATTTAATTACGATCAAAAAAAAATTAATCACCGAACACCCCTAATTTCAAGGTATCGGTACTCACGACGGCGACCGACCATTTTACGATCAAGAAATAGAAATGATAAGAATTGAAAATCGCCATTAGTTTCATGCCCTTTTAAGGAAAAGTGCTATAATGGGATACATAGGTCTTTAAAGGCACAGTGTGCATCATTTAATGCCATCTCGTGGTGAACTAATAGAATGCAACGATTTTGAAGCCAGATGCCTCAGACAGACCACTCTTCGCAAGCCTACCACCAATTACTACCAATCATTATTTGGAGTGAGCGAGCCAGCATAGCAGGAGCTAGCATGAGCGGGCGAGCAAGCACTCATTGGAGTGGCTAGCAGGAGAAGCTAGCAAAAACTAGCAACACGACACGAGCCGTAACCATCACCGGAGGCTAGCTACATTTTTTTCCTTTGGGTACCCGTACCAGCGACTACTCAGGAGTATTAGTGTGAAAACACTATAGCCACTATATTAACTGCTATTTTTTTTATTATCTCTCTATCCAGAAGCTTTTGACATTGTTCGTCTTTTCTTCTCCTGACCCCTGGAGGTCAACCTCTGTAAAAACCTATTTGGCAATCAAACACATGAGTCCCTCCCAACCCCCGTTTTCACTCGTTTCTGGCTCCTCATCCCGCAGTCATTCAACCCCCCCCCCTCCTCCCCCCGCCCGTGCCTTTCTGCGGGGCTGGCCCTCACAGCGGGGGCTATACAGCCCTAACTTGTCTACATTTACCCCCTGGGTTGGCTGACCAATGAGACCATTGCGCCGGGAGTCCCTCCTTTTACCCCCGCGCCATTCTCCCAGAGTCAGCTCATGCTCTCTGTTTTCACGACCTCCGACCCCAGGCCATGGCAACAGTGGCAGGAATGTCAGGAGTGATTGGCAGGATAAAGAAGGCAGCCCCTCTCTCCTGCACAAGCGGATTTGAGACACTTTGAGGGGCCAACAATGGCGGATTTGGGCTTGATTGGATCACAGATGAGCTGACGACTGTCAAAAGAGCACGTCGTCTTTACATAAGCCTGATTATCTCCTCGGCGGAGAAGAGAGGAAAAGTGCCGAGGGGCGTACCGGGGAGCTCGCTCCCATGCCGAGCGCGCCTCCAAAGGGGGATCGAGCGTCACGCGAGGGCTCGTCCCGCACAGGGCACCCGGACCTCTCCCAACCACCGGGGCCCTTTAACAAATCTATTCAGGCCACTATGGGGGCCCTCATACATGTGGCTGAGGGTGGGAGAGCGAGGCCGTCATTGTTGGTGCCCATGACCGTCCCATCAGCGCCGAGAGAAAGGGAAACGAGAGCGAGAGGGAGACGCTGACAGAAAAGAGCAGTGGGACAGGAGAATCAAAGACAAATCCCTCCTATAATCTGCCTCTTTAATAGGGATTAGAATTCACCAAAGAGCCTATATAGGAATACTAAAGCGCCAATGAAGACTTTATTCACACTGAGAGTTTGAGGGGCTCGCACAAGCCCCCCACCCAAAAAAAAAACTCCTCAGAGATCGTCCCCTCGCTTCGCGAGTTCTTCCCGGCATGCACCAGTTCTGAAAAGTTTGGCCGCAGGTTGGACCACAAACAGGCGGCGTGTAGTGTCAACTTGAGGAAGTTTCTAGCAGCTCCAGCCAGGAAATGCTCATCAAATGTTGGATCTGCTCACTTTTCGTTTCTTTTTTTTTTTTTTTTTGGTAAATGGCGCCTCCTTTCATAATAGCGCGTGTTTTTGGACATGCGGCGTAAGCGATGAAAAGGCCCTTTTGATGTCATTTTCAGCGCCATCATGCAACCGCTCACTGATATCCAAGTTTGAAAGAATAACATATTGTTTGGGTTCTTGGAAAGGACAGTCGCTCGAGCTGGCTGGTACGAAGCGCCGGGAGAGAAAAAGGGAGGCGCGAATGAGAGAGAGAGAGAGCGGCTAATATTCTCCTCAGCGGTGCCGATGGCAGTCTGTCAGATTTGGCAGAGGAAGTGAAAATGGCCTCAAGTGTCTGGCTGCCTTCCACGTTGTTGGAACATCAATGACAGCTCTCGCTGCAGCGTCTCTCTGTCGCTCTCCACAGCGACTGTGCTGTTTATTAGCACCCGCGTTCTGACCCAATCTTTCTCATTGTGCACGGATTGACCGGAATCTATAAGACCGACATAAATGCCGACCTCTTTTACACAAAGTCGTGTTTGGCTTTCGTTTGGACTCATGGACGCTCTGCGTATTATTTAAATGTTACATTGAGGAAATATAGGTTAGCCGTTATTTTTGCCAAAATGGTGAATTTTAAATGTAGAAATGACCGCACTCAAAAATCAGCCGTCATGTTTTTCAAGCCACAATTTTGTCATAGCAATAAATTAAGTGCAATTTTTATTTCAACTTTATCTGCAATACATTTGAATTGAATCATTGTGTAAATACAGTTCTTTTTCTTAGACTATATGTTGGAAATACCAGGTATCGGTATCGGGCTGATACCCGGCTTTATTTCAAGGTGTCGGTACTCGCATTAGCGATTTTACATATCTGGAAGTAGAAATGACAAAATGCCATATTATAATACATATATATAAGTCTTTCTTTAAAATGATCTGTAATAATTTTTGGGGATATTTTATGTATCAAAATTACTAGTGGTATCGGTGCTTGGTTATTGGTCATTGTGACTACTCGAAAGTTAAGTACTCATACAGGTATCCGTTTGAAGAAAAAAAAAACGGTCGTATGTTAACTCATTCACTGCCATTGACGGCTATAGACGTCAAAAGATCGACTTTTACTCGGCTGGCAGTGAATGAGTTGATGCTCAAACTGCATGTCGGTACAGCGACGTACAATAAATGCGTAATGTACTTTTTTTTTTAAAGAATTAAACCACTGCCTTGTTTTTGATCAACAATTAGACATGGACATGATGGTAGAACTTAAAAGAAAGATGAGATCCACTTTTAAAGACCATCGTCGAAACAATCTTGAAGTACTATCATAATTAAATAGACACTCTTATCCTTACTACAAATACATGTACCATCAATAACATTTTGATGGGAACATTTAATTTAAGTACTACACAGTTTTGTCGTTACAGCTTTATGGATTTTGTATGTTCATATATTTTTTTGATCTACCATAAAACTATGAAATGATTTCCTGGCAGCCGTAGCAAACGTCTGCATTACTTGAAGTTGATGCGCACTAAAGACCATTTTGATTTCCCAGGAATGGTAATTAATTTATATAAGCCTCAAAAGCGCTTTACAGTCGACTACTCATTCATCTACTGATGACGCAGCATCTTAGTAGTATCTTGCTCAATGATACTTCGACGTGGTGACAATGCGCATGGGATCGAACCCACAACCTCTGGGTTGGGAGACGAGCACTCTCTACCACTGAGCCCTTTGTCTGGAATGTACAGTATCTTGCCCAAAGAAACAAAATGAATGAAATTCTGCATATAGATATTTATCTGTCTCGTGATGAATGTCTTCACATTAATTAATTGCTAATTATAAAATATAATAACTACATCCTAACTGATATTGATTTGTTTTTGTTTAGCCTAATGCTGATTCCTATATTTGTCAAATATTCAGATTATGATCATTCTGAAAAACGATTATTTAATAAAAAGAATTGAGCAAATAAAATAACTTATTTGCTCCTATAACACATACAAAAATAAATGTATTAACTACTGGCAAAAAAAAATTGACTCTTTTACAATATTTTTTCCTTTGGTATTTGTTTAATTATACAACAGAGGGCCAAAATCGGAAAAAGAGAAAAAAAGCTGGCTGATTTTTTTGCCTATTTTGGTTTAGCTGATTCTTTACTATTTCCATAGAACTAATATTGACTGAATAGGTAAGACTCTAATAACACCATTATTAACTCATTCACTTCCAGCCATTTTCACAGAAGCAATCCCCTTCACTCACGGCAGTTTTACTGGATTTGCACTGATTTTGCATGGCCCACAGAATATTGTGTTCTGTTGCTATAAAAACATGGAACCTACCAAAAGAAAGATTAGAGTCTCTTCTTTTATCATGAAAAAACATATTTTTCTATCTGTTTCCGTTTTGCAGCAATTAGCATTAGAATATAGCTAAGTTTCATCATTATTCACAAATCTATTTAGAAGTGTGAGTAAGAGATTTTTTTTCAACATGGCTCTGGTTCATCTCTTTCACTCTGCTGCCACCTGCTGGCCGTTTGTGTAATAACTACCAATTCTTCAACCGTTCTCTGCAGTTGAGAGGCTGCATCAAAGCCTTCTGTATGCTCTAGCATAAAATAATAATTTAAAAAAAACGTATAATTACATATTTGGGACACTTAAAACATTTAAAATAGAACGTATTTTTACGTTTTTGGGGAGCAAATGAGTTAAAGGTCATTTGAGCACATTTCTTATTTCAGAAGTGTGTACCAGACTGGTAGCCCTCAGCTCCAAAACGGTCCGATGGCGCTTGACGTTTGGGCGAAGTTGTATAATGTATCAATTTTTGTAGTGTTGTTGTCTGCCATTTTTTGCACCTAAACGCAGCCTTCTGATATCATCCATCGATTTTCTTTCACTTGTCCAAGATTGTATCACGGTCGAAGCAGCCTAAGCAGGGAAGCTCAGGCTACTCTTTCCCTCGCCACTTCGTCCAGCTCTTCCGGGCTGATCCCGAGGCATTCCCAAGCCAGCCAGGGGTCAAACTGTCCAGTCTCTCCATCGTGTTCTAGTTCATCCTTTGGGGCCTCTTTTCACCTCCCTAATTTGGAGGCATCCGAGCCAGATGCTCAAGCCAACTCGTGGTAAACTCATTTCGGTTTTGGTCATGTAAGAGTGGCGGCATGGGGCCCTCGGGGTTGGGCGGGGACACATCCAGCCCCCCCCCCCAATCATGAGCCACGCATTTGAGTAGGAGCCACAGCTTTTATGCTTGACAGCTCTAAGACCCCCCACCTTTCCCTATTTTCCTCTCCACCCCCGCTATTGGAGGCCCTTGAACGTCAAAGATGAGTTGGAGTGACACCCCCCTGCCGCCCCCCCCCCGAGCTGCTATGCCCCCCACCGGCCGCTGGCCTTTCCTGCTTTCTGATCCATATTTCAGAGCGGTGCCACCGAGGGGGCGTAATCCAACATTAAAGCTTAAAAAGGGGCCGAGCTGAAAGCACAGGCGCGGGTCCGTGAGGTCCTGGAAATCTTCTATTTCACTTTCAGTAGTGTTTCGGGACTTCCAAGTGGCTGACTTAAGCCTGTGAGGTTTTTTTTCCCGTTTTTTTTAACAGCTTTTCAGGACTTTTCTTGCAAGAACCAGATGGCTAATTGGCAAACAAAGCCAAGCTAACAAAATACGAGACAACTTAACTTGTGATCAACAATCATCAGGCAAATGTTGCTAATACTTCGAGTATATGTTAAAATATTATCAAGGTGTCCGAATCGATATTGCACGTTCATTCAAAAGGTTTCCCTGTGAAAAGCTGCTCATGCACACATTTCGATCAGGCATGACGCTTACGGTAAACCGGAAAGGCCGGTTGACGTTACAAGAAGCCATTCAGCACAATACAAAATATAATTTGGGTAACATGTGACTGTTTTCATAAAAATGGATGCATCAAATATCAAAAGTACGTATCGTATCGTGTATCACGATACGGATCGTATTGTGACACACGTGTCATGAGGTTTTTGGAAAAACTCAGTGCATCAAAATTGCATAGGGATGAGTATACAGGTATCGGTACCAGCCTTATTTTAAGGTATTGGTACTCGCATCTTGTGGCCATTTTGCAATCAGGAATAAGACATTACATAAATAGAAAAAAAAGGGAAAATGCTATATTGGGATATGGGCTAAAAAAAAACATCCCTAAATGTCAATAAATAAGAAATTGCAAAGTTTCAAAACCACTATGAAAGTTTTCAATAAAATGCAGTTTTGATAAATGTGTACCATTTACTCCCTTTCTTTAAAATTAGACCAAGCCATTTTTTCAATTATAAATGACTATCATGACATTTATTTAGTTTCTGAAAAATATATTCTTTAAAGACAAATTCATATCCTGTATTTACAATTTTCCAAAAGAAAACAGTAAGCGAGTAAAAGAACATACATAAATGTGAGGTACAAGCAAATCGGTAACAAGAAAACATCTCTTTTACAATTATAGGCTAAAGCGCAACACTCGAACAGGTTGCCCTGTCAAAAATAGTCTTTGTTAAATTGTTCTCCGTTAAATAATTGTTTTTTGTTTTTTTTTAGTCGGTTAGTATTTTCATAATGATGATGTGAGAGCTCGCTGCGTTCCTGTGCCATGGTGAGGTCTGTTGGAACAAAAGAGGAAATGCAAAATTAGAGAGATGACATAAAAATGAAAATCATTTTTTTTTAAATTTGCTATATTAATCATGTCTGATTGTCAGTGTTAACCCAAAAAGTGAAACCCCTCTTGAAATGTTGTTCAAAGCCTTTCGGCAGGCTCCTGCAGCGCTTCCTTTGACATGCATTGACTGAGGGGAGGCGTGAATAAACGGCTGCAGATTATTTAAATGACCCCGGCTTGCATGGAGATAACTCTGAGGCCCCCGCAGGACGCATCAGCCTGCTGCCTGACGAGGCGTTAAAGTGGCCTCTCAATCACATGATTTATGTGCTCACAGCTCAGCCTCCGTTGCCAGTCAGGTGTAGCGGTGTTTATACCCCCCCCCCCCCCCCCCCCCCCCCCCCGCTCGAGGGTTCATTTAGCACGAGACGTGTGGCAAGAATTGGAAGCTTGATAGCGTTTACCTGTCAGTGATGAGCTGGAAAGGAGACTTGAGTGAATCCGGCCCGTGGTCACTGTCGTCATCTGGAAAACAACAACAACAACAAAAAAAAGCCCGTTGAGTTTATTTGTGATTTTACACGACGGTGTTGTGATAACATCCCGTCGTCGTATATACCGTCTCTTTTTGGACTCAAGCTTCCGGACGAGTCTCCGTCACTGTCGTCTTCTGTCCCGGAAGTACCGTGTCCGTGTGCGTCACGACGCGCGGGGGGCGCGGGTCCGCGCAGGGGCAGGTGTCCGGCCTGCGCTCCTCCCAGGAGCGACCTCATGTTCAATAGCGAGTTGGCGTTGAGAAAAGCCGCGTTGGCCCAGTTGTGCAGTTTGCCGATCTGGCACGTGTATATCCCATGACCCGGCAGCAGCGCCGGGTGTCCGGCGGCCGACGCCAAAGCCGGGTGGTGCGCGTGCGCAGCAGCGTGGGAGGTTTTGTGCGAGCTGTCCGGTGCCGTGGCGGTCTCAGCCAGGGACCAGATTTTGGGTTTGCTCTGCGGCGGTCTCTGGCACTCCTGCCCGCCGGGGGAGCGATCCGCCTGTTTGACCGCGGGTGGGGCTTTATTGAGGGAAATAGCCGCGTCCGCGGAAAGCGTCCTGGTGCTTTCGGTGCTCCGAGGCTCCGTCGAGGCCTCTCGCTCGGCCACGTCCGACTCCTTCTCGCCCTTCCTGCAGCCCTGCTCCGCTGCGGCGCGCGGCTCCTCCGGTCTTTCGATGTCGACCGTCTCCAAGTCGATCTCCTCGTCTTCGTCGTCGTCGCTGCCGTTCTTGCCTTGCTCGTCCTCGTTGTCGCTGCTGAAGATGCGTCCGTCGCGGTCCTCGGCGCTGCGGCCCCACGTCACCTTGTTCTCCTTCTTGAGACGCCTGCGTGCGTTTGCGAACCATGTGGACACCTTGAATACACCGAGATGGTTTATTAGGCCAATTAATTAAATGTATTCTGTGGTGGAATTTGGCCTACAGCCATTTAAATAATTATAATTTAAAAAATGATTGGTGTTTGTTGATATATTTTTTTCTCCATCATCCACAAGAGCTAATTTTTCACTTAAAAAAAAATATATATGTATATTATTTATTTTCCTATACCTGCGTGAGTGTCATCCTCGTAATGATAGCAAGCATGATCTTCTCCCCTTTGGTGGGGTAAGGATTTTTCTGGTGCTCCTGCAGCCAGGCCTTCAAGGTGCTGGTGGTCTCTCGCGTGGCGGTCTTGGCCCTCGACGGGTCTCCGTAGGGATACTGGCCGTACGGGTAGAAACCTTGAGCGGCGTGCACAGGTAGAGAGCCCGGGTGGGGACTCGGGCTGTCCTTTAACTCGTACTGAGAGCCCTGCAAGTGACAAGTTGGAGGAGAAGATCAAATGACTTAATAGTGTGTGAAATTGTAAATAAATACAAATAAATAGGTTTTGAACGTGTCGGACATAATTGAAATTATTGCTTTGAATTGTAAATACTTTTTAATGCAATATTAGACGATGTGTTTGGTGTAAATTGCATATAAGGATTTAATTTGTTCTGATCATGTCAAACATAAAATTGCTTTCAAATCAAGTAAAAAAAAAAAAATTAAATGCAATTGAAGCTGTGATCATTTTACATTTAAGCATTAAAAATGCGGCACAACGAATTCGTTCTCAATTAGTCTAAATGAATGACATTATTTTAAGGCTAATTTAACCGCGTCGTGTAAGTTATGTAACAACTTCCAAGTCTTACCATTTGAGATATGAGAGCGAGGTCCGGCGCTCCGCTATACGGCAGAAAGGCACTGTAGTTGGGAGCCGCCCACGGGCTCCCGTACATCCCCAGCATGGAGCCGACAGCGGCGGCTGTGGCCGACGAGCTCACGCCGCTTTCGCCGCTTCCTTCCCGGCTCGAGGCCGGCCGTTCGCCCGCGTACACCTCATGGGCGGCGCTGAGGAACTGGGGGTACCCCAGTTGAGAGAAAGCCATGTCCAGTAAAATCTCTCCCAAAAGTCGACAAGAGCAGGCAAGAGGGGAGGGGATGAAAAAAAAAAAAATCCCAAATAGATAATGGATGAAGCTCAAAAATAAAAGAGGTGTCTAAATCACCAGAGTCCTGTTTGGAAACTGTCAAGCTTCCGCTTGCGCGCGCTTCTAACGGTCCGAGTCAAAGCGCCACTTTGGCACGTCGAGTGCGGAGTGATGCGCGCGTTTGGCCGCAGGAGCTTTCTGGATGTGGAGCTGACTGACTGATTGGCAGCCTACTTAAGCTCCAAGCTCCTCCTATGCCCAGGGCAGGCGATTAGTGCATTGGTTAGCCCAGGTCGTGGGTGGCTTGTGGTGTGTGCGCTCGAGCGTGCGTGTGTGTGTGCCTGGACAATTTTCTTTTTTTTTAAGTCGAACAATATGGTCATAGAGGAGGATCTGTGAAGTGTGTGTTACATTTGCCACTTTATTAGCGGTGTGAGAAATACGCCACCTGTCATTGTCACATTGCCGGTGCTCATCGCGTTGAACTCGCAATCGCGGATGCAACAAATGTCGTTAAACGCGCTAATTAAAATGAGCAATAACGAAGAATTTGCATGAGTTAAGTGGGGCAATTGGCACCCTTTTTTGCGCGCATTTTGCGCACGCCGCGTGACAGCTGATCCTCGCTATTTGGACGCAACTGTCTTGCCTTTCAGTCTCTGGCAGGCAGATGGGACCGGCAGGCCATTGATATGGTCGGCCAGGTCCGGGAGGAATGTCCGTGATTATCGACGGAAGTCACTGGAGCATATTTTCACAGGGCGGATACCAGGGGACGGATGGGATTGATAGAGATGGAGAGGATAAGAAGTGCTGTGGAGTGGAAAATGACAGATGTTGCCTGAGAAGAATGGGCTGTTGTTTTAACATGCAGACAAATTGTACATTGACCGAAATAGCTACAGTTGGTGGTGCCTTGAGATATGAATTTGATTTGTTTCATAACCACACTTGCAACTGAAATCATCACATTGAAATGAATAATAATGCATAAATACACCCACCCCAGCAAAACCAGGTTGTTTTTGAAGAGAAAGTCAAGTAAAAAAAATAAAAATAAATAAAAATTCCCCCACTAGCCTAATCATAACATTCAGGTTAATATTGCATTTCTGGAATATGAATTAAGCAGAAAAAGCCACCTGTTTTTATCCATTTCCATCAGGGGGCGGCCATTTTGTCACTTGCTGCTGACTGAAAATGACATCACAGTGCTTAAGGGCTCAGGTAGCGACCAATCACGGCTTTTTCTGGGTTTGGTCATGTGACATTCGCAAACTGATGCTGCATTCGAGGAAGTCGGACATATTCCACTTGGAATCTCCCAGTTCCAACCTCAAAAGCGTTTGAAGCGAATGTAAACAACAAAGATGGCTGATTCGGATTAATTGTTCTGGTTAACACAGTCAGTCGAAATCACGATGGGTTACGTAAAGCTACTTATTTCGAATAACTAAATTATTAATATTATACTAAATACATAGATAAGTATGTTGATAATTGTGTAAATTATGTTTTGTCTTTTTGGGGTTCGCCATTGTCGAGTGACATCAGATTTAAACTGGTCGGTGAAGTCCGGTCTTTTTTTTTGTTTTTGACTTTGCAACTCGGATTTCCGAGTTCAAAGGGGATACTTCCTGGTATGAAGTCAAAAAAAGTCTGATTTCCCACCTTCCTCGAATGCAGCATGACCTCTTAGGCACTGCATGTCATTTTAAGTTGACAGCAAGTTGTGGCCACTGTGAGGGATAAAAACAGCTCGATTTTTTCTGCTTAATTCATCAAATATTATAATTTAAAAATTGTTTTTTTTGATCAAATGAATCACCAAAATGTACCAAATTCTGATATCCTCATGGAAGTATATATGATGGTCGTAGAAAGTGGACTTTTATGAGTGCAATTATGAAGGATAAAGGCAGAGATCGGCGTGTTGCCTCCTCATTAACAGGTTCGAACATCAAAATAGCAACGACTCTCATGTGAACTCGCATGCGCACACACTCAAGCACTGGGGCGGTGCTAATGAGCTAGCGCACCCGGCGCCCTGCTCACTGGCCTGTGGCCCTCCTGGCTTCCCTCAGAGGTTAGCCGTGTAATTACTCCGTCCCCATAAATACAGATTCATCATCATCATCATCATCATCATCCTCCTCCTGGAGCCCCCCAAACCCCCCCCCCCCCCCCCGAAGAGCTGAGAAAAACGACAGAGAGAGATGAGAGGGAAGGAGGGGAGGGAGGCGGGGAGGTCTAATGATTTCATTACTGTGCTTAAAGCCCACTCGGGCTAAGTGACGGACCACTCATGTGGCGTTTGCTTTCTCTCCTCGAAGCGCCATCGGCCACTTGTGCAGCTCAAAGCTGTTTTCCTAAACGGATATCATGATGCGGCTTGTGTGTGTGTGTGTGAGAGAGAAATATAAAGAGAGGATGCTTAATCTCCATGGCATTTTAAATGGCATTCATAGAGAGTGGCCCTTTCCTCATTGCCAAGGTAAATGGAGCCAGGGGACTCCATTTCAGCCCGATAAAAGAGCAACACTCGCAGCATTCCCTTCCTCGCTCTCCGTCTCTCTCTCTCTCTCTCTCTGTCTTGTTTCTCACTCAAAATTGATGTTGTTTTTTCATGACAGGGAGGGAAACGAGACATATCCACCATCTAATAGGATAATATAACCCCATTCAACACACACCCTAGCCTCCCACCCGCTCTCTCTCTCTCCCCTCTCTCTCTCTCTCTCTCTCTCTCTCTCTGCCTTTGTAGCTGCCTGATTTCCATAGTGTCTCTGTGGAGAGGCAGTTAATGAATTCCTCTGAGCGGGAGAAAGGGGGGAGAATGGTTTTGGCGGTTTAGAGAGAGAGAAAAGGGGGGATAGGGGGGGGGGGAGGAAGGCTTTGAGCTACGCCATTCAACTTCACAGCCGAGGCCTGCTTGTGCATTCACAGTGTGTGCGAGTGTGCGTCTTTTAACATGAACCTGCTAAGACTACCAAATATTTAGACTGGCCTCAGACCTCTCTTTATGGGCGACGCTGGATTGAGGGATCTCGGGAGGCAGCTTGACTCCATTTGAAAGCCATTCCCCGCTATTAGCCGCGCGCAGACAAAGGAATAACTTACATTCGGACACGTTCAAATGAAGTCCCCGCAATCCACTCACATTGCTGGTTTCCTCTTGGGTCATTTTCGGTGAGGTAAATAAAAAATGTCGGAACGCATCGCGCTTTGTCCGATACTTCATTTATTCATTAGTCGAGAGTGATGATTCAACTACATCCTAATGGTTACGCCGATCAGTATTTGTTGTGTTGACACATTTGCTGGTTCACCTCTAATTTGAGGAAACTTTTTTGTGTAATGAAAGAGTTGTGTTATGTGTGAGCTTGGCTCTTTTAAAAGAGTTCGCCTCCGACTAATTTATCGAGTGGAACTTTTTGGGAGAATATCGGCCATAATGCACCATATGAAATACTTAAACTCAGTCTAAAATTGGATCTCTGTTTAATTGAAGACAAATAAATGCAAATGATTTGTTTTGCTCCCAACGGCTAATTAAAATAACATTTGAAAATATTCACTCTGAGTTTAGTTTTTTTTTTTGTGTTTACGTTTGCATTCAGAACGGTTGCTCTCTCGTCACTAATATGTTTCCAATTGGAGCAAAGGAAATAATGGTGTCCACGAAGAGACGAGGCAAAATGGCAGCAAAACCAAAACAATTTGCAGGTTAAACCACAGCTGTTAAAATCTTTATCCTTCCATATTTGGTGAAACCAAAAAAAGACTCATAACCTGAAGGAATGTAGAATTTCCCATTAATTCGAATGCACCAGCAAACACGTTTTGGATAAATAAACACTTTTAAAAGGAATGGACAAGTGACGCTCCAGTAATGATGCAAATAATATTCTACCCGAGAGACAGTGCATAAAGTGTCACATATTTGCATCATTCTAGTAACTTCACCAGTGGTGGGGGAAAAAAAAGTGCCTTCACCTAAACCCATTTGTAATCTGCTAATCGCTTACCTGTGCAACAGGTGGCGCTGTAGCTCAGAACCATAAGGCCAATTTAGCCAATACCAAGCCTGATGAAAGACATTTTCAATACGACGATGACAAATGGCGGGAAATTGGCATCAGCAAGAGACTGAATTACTAGCCCTCAATGTCACATTTGATCCATTTATCGAATATAAACTTTACAAATGTCAATGTCATGAGTTGTAGCAAGCGCTAAAAACAAATGACCGTTTTCAGTGACCTAAAACAACCGCTTATGAAGAGTGTATTTTGTGGCAATCAAGGCCCGCGGGCCAGATCCGGCCCGACAAACCAAAAGTAAATCATCTGTCTCATCTTCTATCATCCCTGCTCAAATCTGAAACCTAAATTTCAAATTGTCACGTGCAACAAATAATGTTGAGATTTTGCAAGATTTTTTTTGTTACCCTTTTTACAGTAACCTGAATTAATTTTTTTTCTTTCACTTCTGATTTCATCAACTTGTGTTTCTGTAATAATACGAGGAGACGATTAATTTGGTTTCACCCTCATAACAGCCTTCTGAGGGAAGCCGTAACTACCGAGTGGTCTGTGACAAAAATAAGGTTGACATCCCTGATCTAAAACCACAATGCATGAAAAAACATCAATTAAGCCATCCATTTTCTATACAATTTTTCCTTATCAGGGGTTGAGGGATGTCACTTCAGGTGATAGGTGGAGTAATCAATCATGATTAAAAAAAAAACATTATTGCATGTTTTTTTTTCTCCTTGGGACATGCACAACCGATTATTAATGCATTCAAACCCCAAAACGTTATTTTTTAATACTTTGTCCTTCAGTCTCAAAACTGTATTTACATGCTTTTTTTATGCTAGAGCATACAGAAGGCTTTGATGCAGCCTCCTAAACTGAAGAGGTGTCTTAAAGCAATGGTAGTTGTTACAAAAAATGGCCAGCAGGTGACAGACGAGTATAAGAGATCAGCCAGTGCCACTTTGCAACAAGCTCTTTTTCCTCAGTGTTTTCACCAAGAATATGAATATTGATTAAACTTAGCTATATTCCAAAGCTAATTGCTGCAACAAGGAAACAGGTACAAATACACTTCTTCTTCTTTTCTGATGAAAGAAAAGACTCTAATTCATGTTTTTAGAACACAATATTCTGTGGGCCTTGCAAAATCAGTCAAAATCCAGTAAGACAGCCGGGAGCGAAGGGGGTTGCTTCAGTGAAAATGGCTGGGAGTCATACACTGCCATTGACGTCTATAAACTTAAAATATTTTAGTTTAACATTTTTCCCACTTTTGTTAACAAGAGTATGAAAACCTAGACATTTTTTAATAATCTTTTTTTGTTGTTGAAAAATATATATATATATTAGGGGCGTCAGGTGATTAAACAAAAAAAAAGTAATTAATTGCATGACTTCAATAGTTAACTCACGATTAATCACAAATTTTCTATCTGTTCTAAATGTACAATAAAAAAAAATTCTAGGTTTTCATACTCTTGTTAACAAAGGTGGGAAAAAAATGTTAAACGAATAGAAATAGTTCAAATGAATTTTTGACGTCTATAGCCGTCAATGGCAGTGAATGAGTTAAGAAGCCCACCTATCACACGCCGTTATCATGACATCATATATGGTCTAATTCTGTGATGTTGGATCTCGGGGAAGGAAGTGTGAGTGCAGGAAAAAAATAGATCAAAGTCTTTGCCTTCTCCACTTGAGAGCGCAGATAAGCGCCGATAGACTCCACTGCGAGCTGACGCTGAATCAGATGAATGGCTGCGACACATAACAGATAAGCCTGACAGCCTCAGGTAGCGACCCGTCGTTTTATATCCGCTTCACACTGATCCCGCGCTTTTTTTTTTTTTTTTTTTAATCATCACAGCGTGAGGACGTACTACACTGGAGACGTGATTATTAATGGTTATTATTATAATACGAGCAATTATTATCACTTGCAATGTGACCTGGCTGCCTTTTTGCCTGGAGATGCATCCTGCTGACAGAACATTTTGACCCAGAGGGGAAACGCTCGACAAAGAAGCCTATCATTAGCAATTAATGGGCGTGCCAGCGTTTGTTTGTTAATAGCTCCCCTTAGAAGCCCAATGGGACTCATTTACAGTGCCCGGGCCAGAAAACAGACCCCGACCTCCGGCGAGGGTCGCGGTGAATCGGCCCAGCTTGTGAAACTCCAACGGCTTTTTATTCGCTGATTGCGTTTAAAGAGGCCGTCGTTAAATACTGTTCCATCATTCCCCATTGAGAGAGCGATGAACACAAGCGATGTTCAACAAGATTGCTGACTAAAAAAAAAAAAAAAGAAAAGAAAAAAAAAGGTGAATTCCCTCCTCCTCCTTCTTTACAGAAAGACTTAGCAGGGGGCTTTTCTCATGGATAGCAATCTGATTGTTTTCTAAACGGATTATTAACTCTTTTGTTACAGTAGGGGTCACTTTAATGCTTCTTAGGGGGCTATTAGCATTGCTTTAAAGAGCACACACACACACACGCACACGCACACAAGCATACGCAGCAGCGCTGTGTTCTCGGATTTGCCGTTTCTTGTCTTTGTTGTTCTCAGCGGGAGCGGAATGATACCGTTATAATGCCGTTAAAAACAATAGCTTGACATAAAAGAGAGGTGCGGGAGGTGAGGGGGGGGAGTGTGTGTGTGTGTGGCTCCGTGTGTGTGTGTTGTGTGATGAAAAGTAGCCCTCATAGGAGGGGAGAGCAGTGAGCTTAATGCAGTAGCGCTGACTTCAATGACTGCCTCAAAGAGCGGCGGCGTTACGCAGGCAAATCCCTCACAAGTCCTTGAGTGAGGGGAAGGATGAGCTCGAGAAGTGGCTCAGATCGCCAAGATGGCGGAATTAGAACCGGGGAAAGGTGTCGCGGGGCGGGAGTTTGAAGAACAACGCTTTGTACTATGTTTATTTCTCCGAGCAGGGAAAAAAGGGGGCAAAAGCTTCCCTGGGGAAAATCAAAGATACTTAGCCCAGGTCAAAGCATCACGGCCCACAGAGCGGCGAGGCTCATATTGAGCATATGAATGTGACGTGGTGGTGGTGGTGGTGGTGGGGGAGGAGGTGGGAGGGACCCCGGGGAACCGGCGATTCTGGCTGGGATCCCCGGCTAGCTTTGAGCTCCGGTTCTAGGGGACAGATAAAGAGGGTATCCCTTACAGGCCTGACCTCCAGCCACCCCTGTCGTGAGCGGGGAGGGGTCAAAGTTCAGATCAATTGGCTCCCCACCGCCCGCTGTCTGCAAACGGGGCTTACTTGGTGGTACGACGAGCAGCAGTGAGGGGGGCGTGGCCCGGCTTCCGAACTCAGTGAGGGTTTCCGCGGGTCATTAAAAAGCATTAAAAGTCATGAAATGGATTAAAATGAAGGCCTTTTGAATCGCATTAAAAAGCATTACATGCAATGTTCATGCTTCATTTTACTTTTACAACGTCGCTCAAAGGAGTCATGTGATTAAAAATATTTGTATTTGTGGGGACTGGTGACTCGTTGTAATTTACAACGAACAAAATGGTCTGGTGTCCACACGTTGCTTCATGTTCCAAATACCAATTGCTCTGAATTTGAAAAGAAAAATGTACTGTTCCTGTCACCAATGTCCAACATGAAACACTAATTCCACCTAGTGGTAGAAAAATGACTGCAACACAAATCTATGCACTCAATGTTTCACACTCTTTTTAACTTCCAATAACTTTGTGAATGACTTACTATTTATACAATTACTGTCGTAATGAACTAAAAGCTACAACCACATTTTGTATTTCTTAACCATATTTGTTCACTTTTATGTTAATTAAGAAGCATGAAAAACCTGAAAAAATCTTTTATTATTATCAAGTACAATTTACAGCAGATAATTGTGATTAATTTCCGACTAAACGATGGAAATCATGCTCAAATGTTACAGATTTTAATGTTCGGACAACCCTAATAGATAAACAGCATATGCATATATGTATATACGTATATGTGTGTGCGTGTGTGTATGACGTGGACAAAAAAAATCGTTTTAAACTGTCATTAAAAACCAATGAAATGATATACCCGCACAAACCCTGTGAGTGTATTATCGTAACGTATCGTAAGAGCTTTGAGATGTTTATAGTCCGTATTAAGAAGGAAATCTGATGAACAATTGTGGTCAGAAGTTTACATACACTCAACATGGACTTGGATGTCATAATAATTTCAAACTTTGAATAGTTTATTTGAGCCGGGTGGAATGATTATACGGCGAGAATTTGGCGCACACGTTTTGAATTTATTTAGCTTTTTTTTTTTTTCTTCTTTTTTTTTTGCTTTTGATCTCATCCGTGCTAGAACGGAACAATATTATGCACCCAGGTTGAAATATGTACTGTACACACACCACATTCATATTTTGATCAATGGAAATTGGCATCATTTTGTCAGGGTGACTTCTCACTTTTTAATTGTTCTAAGACCGTCAGTGCAACATGCCTTCCACTTTGTTGTGGAAGAACTTGATATCTGACACAGACCCTATCGAGGGCCCTGGGATTAAAGCCAAGGAAGGCCGATTAGCATTAGGTAGCTCTGTCGAGTCCGTTTTTAATTAAACAGCTTTAGTTTTTGTTATTTGTTCCACATTTGACCTTTTCGACCAAATATTAGTTCCATCAATATAAAAAGTATTGCTTGTAATTGAAATCCGCCCTCAGCCGTGGCTATCTTAGTCAGAAATATTTGCCCCCCCCCCCCCCTTTCCCGAAGAATCCAAAAGTACAGTAAAGCAAACATATCCATGAAACTGAACTGAGCGCTGTGGTGCGCTGGGGTTTTTCCAAAGTAACTTTGAGACTTTGACCACGAGCCATTTGGGTGTGTGCTCCGTACTCTTAAGCTCTGTCAACTTCCTCCTAAACCCCACACCCGCTCAACACATCTCCACCCTGCATCGAGGTTGGTCTGACCTTAAACTTGGACTGCAAAAATGAGCCGTTGTTTAACTTCTTTCCAATAATAATTTGCTTCTCCCCACATGCGGTTTTATTCTCAAAACATTTTGTAGTTGACATAATGATGCAATATGTGATTGTAAAACAGCGCGTTCATAAATTTGGGTAACCCATGATTTATTTAAAATTGCAGTGTGTAGAATTTAGTGCCATCTAGGGGTGTACTAATAGAATGCAATGATTTTGAAGCACACAAACTACGGTGCCTCAGACAGACCACAATTCGCAAGCCTAGTACCAATTACGATCAATTATTATTTGGAGTGAGCAAGAAAGCAGGCAAGCAAGAGTGGCTAGCAAGAATTAGCTGGGGCGGCTAACAAGAACAGCCAGTGAGAGAAGCTAGAAAAAGTTAGCAAGCGCAAAGTGGCGGGAGCCCAAATCAATCAGCGACGACCACCTGCAGGCCCCAGCTGTGAAAGGTAAGCAAAGTCGACCCATTGGGTCGGTCCGGCACGAGCTGTAAGCACCACCAGAGGCTAGCTACGGGTATGACGTAGCGCGACCTTTAGCGATTACTATAGACCTACGATTATATATATTTTTAAATGTACGTTGAAGTGATAAAATATATATTTGTGCATATTTTTAAAATTGATAGTGTTTTTTTTTTTATTAATGAATTATTTGTTCACCACTAGATGGCGCTAAATAATACACACTGTCACTTTAAAGGTGAAAATTGCGCTCCAGAAACAGTTGGCTAAAAATTGGGTTTTGCATTTTGGACAAATTGATCCCAATAAATTTGGTTATTTAATACAAATCTACCACACAAAATTCGTTTTTATTTTGTACACAACAAACCCCCCAAAAATATTTTGAAAAAAAAAGAGTCCTCAAAAAACGTTATTTTGTAAAATTATACCTCCAAAAAAATTGGGTGCTTTTGCACCAAACGAGCTAACGAGCTAATGATGACCAACAAAAGGGCAAAGCAGAAGAAGATTCCTTATTTGTCAAGCAGGATGTTTCTCGCTCTCTCCCGGCAAATGGCTTATTAAGGTAACAGGCTAAAGTGTTAACAAACTCGTTAATGATGAATGCATCTCTAAAACCTTTACAAATACCTTTAACTACAAAGTGCTACTGAAGCACCTCTCAGTAGCGAAGTACACTTTCAACTGCAAGTGCATTCGAATGAGCTTGCTGTTTAATTAATATCTCTGACTGCTTCGTACCCGTGGGTGCTGAGTGTATATAGATGCTCGTTTGCATAAATATAATTGAACAGTTTATCAATCTTTCTAATGGCTTACGTAAACATCTGCAGGGATTTCCTCTGAGGGTGTTGCCTCACAAACCGGAGGGGTGAAGGCTTTGTTTGACTTTCAAGTAAGAGGAAAGGTTGCCTTAGCTTTAGCAGCGCAAGCCCCAAGCGAGTAAAAAGTGAAAAATGCCACGGCACCGGCGACAAAATCTGACTGGCAAGTGCTTGTCAGCGGTGATTATTGCTGAAATTAAAAAATGACTTCTGCCTCATCTGGCAGACCCGAAAGAGTGAGCAGCCTGTCACGCATCGGTGTAAAGACTCGAAAACTGAGCGGGGCCGTCTTGCCGCAGTCTGTCAAGGCTTTGAGAAGCAACGGCGGATGCGGCGTCGGCGCCGGTGCTGATGGCGACGATGGGGGGGAGTTAGCGCGCATTCCTCGCGGCGGCTCCATGCGGCTCGGCCAATTAGCAGCCGAGTGTTTTGTTTGAGGCCGAGTGATGATGAGATGTTGTGCTGGGAGGCGGCCCACTTCATTAAGCACACCCTTGTCTCCGGTTTACTCAGCTTGCCGGTTTCAACGGCTTGTTTGCCAGCCGCAAATATGACAAGACTGTATGTCTATTTGACCGTCTGTGTGTGCGTGCGCGTGTGCGTGCGTGCGCCGAGGTGATGCGGGAGGCGGCGAGTGTGGGCATGTAACCATGGTATTGTATATACGGGCGGTGGACACTGTGACGCGCATGTACACTATATGCACTGATTCATTATGGAAACCTACACATGACACTGTTAAATTAACTATCAGCATAAACCCTAAAACTAGCAATGCTCGATGCCACTTTTTTTTTTTTTTTTCAAACCGCTCCTGGTGAAAATGACTCCCGTCCCGTCCTGATCCTGTTCAAAATGACTCCCACTCCCGTACCGCTCCCATTTTGAAAAAAAACAACAAAAAAAAACATATCTGTCTGAGGTTTTTATTTCTCTTCTGGATAATCCCGCTCCCATCTGCTCCCGTGATTTGTATTTATTTATCCTGTACCGTACCAATTCCATAATTACTGGCATCCTGGGGGGAATCCAGCAGGATTCTTGAAAAAAATGTCAGCCTCGTTTGGGCAGTGACACCATATCGTCACTAGTTGAACACTCTAAAAAATATGGGTCAAAAATGGACCGATCCACTTTATGGGTGAATTTGACCCAACTTTGTGGGTTGTTTTATACAAAATGACTCCATTTTTTGACCCAAGTAAAGGATCTGACTAATATTTATGAGTTGTTTGACACTAAAAGACCCATTTCTTGACTCAAAGTGGATTGGTCCATTTTGGATCCATAATTGGGTTACTTTTGACCCAATTGTTTTCAAAGTGAAGGTTCCGTTACGCTAGCAAAAGGAAACTTGGAATAATGTAAAAAAATATATATATATTTTTTTTTTATGTGTACATTAGTCCAAACTGAAAATAAATACAGTTGTGTGCTGATACCCTTGTCAACAGTTTGTTACTGACGTCCTAAAATAACAGTGATAAACTGTAATTTAGCACGGTTAAAATAGCGATGGCGGTTTGGCGGACCGGCCGCTGGCGTATGATGAATGTTTACTGACGCTTCCACCACTGCCAAAGACAAACAGAAACAAAAATGATCATCACATTTACAAATACAGTTTTTGATGCTTCTGATTTATGAGAGCTTACTTGAAGAGAGTCACAAGAAGGAGTCATGCCATGTCGGCTATGACGTTTACATGCAGCCAATAACCCTTTCACGACCCGAATATTGCTAATATTTGGGTTTTGAAAGGCCATGTAAACCCCCTTTTTTAACCACATGTTCATATAAACATGGTCTGAATACTTCATTTTTTTGTGTTCTATGCATGCTCTATTCACAAGGAATCTTGGTCTTTTTTTTTTTGGTATAAAATCTACTTGTATGTGCAGCGGCCATGTTATGTTGCCCTTCGCTAAACAAGCCCAACTCGAATCCATTGATATCGCCGCAGCGTTTTCACATTATTTTCTGTCTTTACAGCAAAAAAAATGCCACAAAGTGTCTCCAGAAACCGACGAGAAATACACAAGCAGAAGTAAACAAACTTGATGATGCAGCAAAGAACGACACTTTTGGAGCCAGGAGGAAATCGACTACTTTATTCGCGTGGTGAGTAACATGAATAATGTCTTTGATTGACCATAGAAAAGTTAAAAGCGGAAATGACGTCTATTTGCGTAATGACGTTGTCCATGTGTGGCAATTTCTGCCGGGTTATGTGTATAGGAGTAATGCTTGGAATTTTGACCTTAACCCAAAATATTGACAACATATATAAATGTAGTCTGTGACAAAACTCCTTTCAACCCAGCAAACCCGTGCATCTGGATCATTTTGACGTACGGTGCTGGCCACTGTTAGGGCAGGATCACAACCTTTATTTTTAAAAAAATATTGAAATACACATGAAATAACTGTTAAGTAGCTTAAACTTGCCAAATAGTTCACCACACGACAGTCCGATAACGGCCCACAAGTCAACGCGACTAATGTCTCTTTTCACCACTTGCACAAATATTAGTCCAGGAGAAGCAGTTGAAGTGCAATTACAGCTTCCCTCCCCCTTTTTGTTTTCTCATTCAACACAGCGCATCAGCCCAGCCAAACACGTTACAAATGACAACCGCACGATGTTGACCCAAAGAGACCCGAGCCCGGCACTCTTCTCTTACTGATAAAACACATCCAGAGTATAGACAGAGTGATTATGAATAATGGAGCGCTGTAAAACACTTGGGTCCAAATTGCCCAAAAAAGGGCCCAACCCAAGTTAACCCAAAAAGTTGGGTCAAATAACTCACAAAACAACTCAAAAATGGTTGCTTTGTGGGTTAATAATTTAATGTGACCCTTTTTGGATTGAATAACTAAAAAAGTTGGGTCAGTTCATTTTTGACCCAATTGGATTGGGTTATTCAATTAACCCAAAAATGATGGGTCAAATGAATTACCCAAAAACAACCCAACAAATTGGCATCAAAAAATGTAAATAACTCAAAGTTGGGTTGATTCATTTTTGACCCAATTCAATTGGGTTATTCAGTTAACCCAAAAAGTTGGGTCAAATGAACAACCCACAAATAACCAACAAAACAACACAACAAATTGACATAAACAAATTTAAATAACTCAAAGTTGGCTCGGTTCATTGTTGACCCAATAGAATCGTTGAACCCAATAGAATTCAGTTAACCCATGAAGTTGGTTCAAATGAATAACCCACAAACAACCCAACAGTTTGGGTTGCTTTGTGGGTTATTAACTTAATATGACCTTTTTCGTGTTAAATAACAAGAAGTTGACCCCCCCCCCCTCCCCCACCTCAGTTTATTCGAGACGTCACGGCATCATGCGTCTCACTCGGAGCACTCAGGAGGGTCGCGGCTTCCTGACTGCGCACGTGTGCGCACGTGGAGTGTGTGAGGGCAGTTCTTAAGGCCTTAATGCAGCCGGCGATGACAGATCACTTCATTCACGCAAGACGAGAGCAATTATTTCAAGCATGACAGATTGCCTCAGCAGAACTGAATTTCGGATAAAAACCACCTCACTCTCTCTTCCACCCCCCCCCCCCCCTTTATCTTTATACCTCCTTCACTCCTCTTCCTCCCCCTCGTTCAATAAGGAATCTCGCGGTTTTCTGAGCTAATGACTTCCTCCTCAATCCTCACTGTTACACCATTGTGTGTTTATATAGTTGTGTGCGTGCATGTGTGTGTGTGTGTTTTACTTTGTGTGTGTGTGTGTGTGAGCAGGGGGTGACGGTACCATCTGTCTAGCTGCTGTAGCCCTTGCCCCTGCCCAGCTGGTGGGCACTAAGTAATGGGAGAGGACTTCCTCGTTTCAACCCCCTGAGACACACAGGCGCGCGCGCACACACCACACGCACACACGCATTAGTATGCAACACCTACTGTCACAGTGAGCGAAAGACAGGGAGTTTTTTTTTTTTTTTCCCCAGCCCGAGTATTGAAACCTGAGCAACTTGGGGTGTCAACTGATGAGGACTGAATGCTCCATGGAGGGAGTGTGTGTGTGTGTGTGCGCGTGCTGTGTCTGAGTGACAGTTAGGAATGTAAATGAGTGTTTACGAATTTGCTGCATTGCTTTTTGAATGTAAGGCAGAGGAAACGTTTGCATTATAGAGGCAGCAAATGATGTAAGTGCAGTTCGAGAGGGGAAAAAGCAAAAAAAAAATTTAATGACTCGTGAAATAGAGAATAAAGTATGCTCAAGTGTAATAATAATAATAATAATAATAATAATAATAATAAATAATCAATAATTTGGTCAAATGAGTGAAATGGATTAATCGTGTCTTGAAACAATTGTGGCAAAATGAAGTTCAATACTAGGCGGCAACCAGCAGAGGCACTGTTGCTTTTCTGCCTGCAGAAGAACAAGCCGAAAAGTTGTGGCATCAACTTTTCAGAATACATTGTACTCTGAAAAGACTATATTTAATCCCAGTCTAAACATTAATATAATGATATAACAATCATAATATTATTCAAAGAACATGTAAATTTAATGTAAAAAGGATCAATTTCACTCCATCCACCATCCATCCATATAGACTAGGCATGGCTGAGTACTGATACCAAGCATCAGTATCAGGCCGATACCAGGGCTTATTTCAAGGTATCGGTACTTGATATCGGCCACCCAATTGTGACCGTTTTACGATGAGAAACTAGAAATTAGAAACGAGAAGAATAGAAAATTGCCATGAATTGTATGTAATTTTAAGGGGAAATTCTATTTATTTATTTAAAATGATCTGTCATTGTTTTTTTTTTGGCATCGGTATTTGGTATCGGCATCAGTAACTACTCAAGAAATGAGTACTCGCTATTCATTTATCCCTGTTCATTAATGTGTGCACTGCATCCTACTGAGAGTTGTTTGTAATATTTTTACACACGCATGCAGCTAAATAAAGTAACTGAGACCTTCAAACCACAACAACATAAACGTTTACCTTGCCTATTAGCACGTGCGCACATTACGATGAACAGTTTAAATATGATGTGGGAATTCCTCCTTTGTCCCTTCCACCGCCGTTTTTTGCCTTGCGTTGGTCTGACCGCTTTGCATGCATGAAAATTCCCCCCTCGTTATTTACCCGCTTAAAAACATGCACGCGCACGTCTCCGGCAGCGGTTTAATGAAGAGGCTCCGGTTTGAATTAAATGAGAAGCTTCACGTAATTGGCTGTGAAAATCCATTGAAATGCGGCACGTGTGCGCTCAACTGACGCGTGGGGTTCACACGGATTGTTGCGGTGGGGATTTTTGCGCTACCTGTAAACGAAACGCGCGCACGTTCTTTGCTCATCTTGGAGGCCCCATATGCGCCGCGCACTTGAATCTTTAATGACATGGTGATGATGGAGTGTTGGTGTGACCTCTCTTGGGTTGCACACACACACACACACGCACACACACACACACACACACACACACACACAACCGCACAACTTAAATAACATCCAGCGCGTCTTAACTTCTTACAGATTGGTAACTTCCCCGGTTGGAGTCGCCGACAATAGTTGGGACCGAGCGGAGGCCGGGGAAAGCCGGGCCGCCATTGTTTGAGCTGAAAGGCCGGTTATTCATTGGCCGCGAGTTAAAGAGCTGACCCCGGTGTAACACTGACGGAGCTGGCGAACAACACTGGGGCCCTTTGTCCCGACCGGCCCGTTCTCTGATCGCCCTGTAATGAACCGGGGGCCGAGTTGAAAATTTACAGCCCGTCGTGGCTGTCGGCCTCGCCTTTCGCTTTCATCCACCTTTTTTTTCCTGCCGCGTCCTCAGGTTTTAGTGCTCTTTTCTCAGCGGATGTCATCTTAAAAAGGGGTGATCCCTCCCTCCAGACGCCCTCACATGATAACAATGCAGACAATGTCGACGGGTCGTTAATTTCCTCTCAATAGATGTCTGTTGTTTTGCGCTCTTCTCATTGTCTGCCTGGTCGTGTTTTGTGTAGGCTCTTCACTGCAAAAAAAAATAAAAATAAAAAAAATAAAAAGTGGCGGCTGCTTCATTGGGCAGGGGTCCGACTGACATGCACCTTTGAGAATTGTAACAATCCTTAGGTGTCATGGCAAGACTGCCTATATCGTTAAAAAAAAAAAACGCACACACACACACAATATACGTTATATTTGTAAAGCAATAGGTTTTACATGCACCCTTTATAAATCACTTCCTACTGTTCTTATAATGGGAAGTTAAACGGTTTAAATGTTTTATGACATGTAATCATTACTTTAGCACCCCCCCCCCCCCCCCCCCCCCCCTCCTCTCACTCTCTCGCACACACACAGCCGAAGCACATCCCTTATCTGAATGGAAAAGAAAGAAAAAAACATTCTCAATATATGCAAAACTATTCCCGGTTCTCACTTCCACCCAAAAGATTTCTTGGTTTTCTTAATATCTTATTTTTTCTCCCTCAACTATTTCCTCAGTCTGGAATTGGTGATGGATTTCTGTGAACTGCTGCTGCTGTAATAAATCCGCTCCTTGAAGTTGTGTGTGTGCGCGTGCGCGAATGTGGCCGTGTGCGTGCGCGTGTGTGTGTGTGCGCGAGTGTGTGTGTGTGTGTGATATCCCGGGGTAAATTGTTTCCTCCAGGCTTTGAGAGGTGGGCATTCAATAGCTTGCCAAAACAGCTATAGGCAATAATTAAATGATTCCACGCTTGAGAGGAGAAAGAAAAGGAGAGGGAGGGTGAGTGTGGGAGAGAGAGAGACATCCAGGCAGAACAGGAAAGAGAGAGAGGGGGGGGGGGGGGGAGTCCTGGACAGAAAGCAAGGATGTGAATGAGAAACAGAGAAAGACATATTTAGAAAGAGCGCGAGGGGACGTATCACAAGTCTGTGGGCCAACATGCGGCATTGTGCGAAGCCAAAGCATCGTCATTAATCAGCCGAGTTGGAGGCGTCGGCTTCATGATGGCTCCTGTCAAATGCCAAATGAACACATTGAAAACATGGATTTTAGATGCCATTTTCTCTTTTTTTTTTGCTTTTCCTGTTGCACTGCATTGCTTTGCCCACACGTCATTTTAATTAGCAATTAGTCCAAACGGCACTTGCGGTATTTAAGTGTAAAAGTTGACAAATTCAGCTACCTAAGCTATTAAGTTCTTGTCAATAGCTGAAAAAAAAGTCACTTCTGTTTTATTTATATAGCACAAGTTCACAACAGAAGTTATCACTCATTGTACACTGTAAAAACCATTTGGGGTCAAAAATGACCCTAAATGGGTCAAAAAGGGACCATCCCAACATTTTGGGTTATTCACCTAACTCAAAATGTTGGGTTAAATTAATATCTCTCAAAATAGTGTTTGCTTTGTTGGTTGTTAATTTAATTGGACCCTTTTGGGGTTAAAAAAAAAGTTAGGCCAATTAATTTTTGAGCCAATTCAATTGTGTTATTCATTCTTCTCTTACTGATAAAACACATCCAGAGTAAAGACACAGTGATTATGAAAGATGAAGCACTCTAAAACAGTGCGGTCAAAATTAACCCAAATTGGGTCAAAAAGGGCCCAACCCAAAAAATTGGATCAAATAACTCACAAAACAACCCCAAAAAGGGTTGCTTTGTGGGTTATTCATTAAATGTGACCTTTTTTGGATTAAATAACTAAAAAAGTTGGGCAGTTCATTTTTGACCCAATTCAATTGGGTTATACAATTAACCCAAAGTGTTGGGTTAATTGTATAATTGGCATCAACAAATTTAAATAACCCAAAGTTGGCTCGATTTGTTCTTGACTTAATTCAATTGGGTTATTCAAATAACCCAAAAGTTGGTTCAAATGAATAACCCACAAACAACCCAACAAAAAGTGTTGATTTAATGTGACCCCTTTGATGTTAAACAACTCAAAGTTGTGTCGGGTCATTATTGACACAATTTGGGTTATTTTTTTACCCAACTGTTTTTGGAGTGTACATACTGTTGTAAAAAGGCAAACTGAATCCCAAACTGAACACTGTCCCTTCACACTATCTCTTCTTTGCAAACCAGAGGGTTGACGGAGGAAACAGGATAAAGAAGTTGAGTAGCCAAGGGGTGGGGTGAGAGAACAATGGGCACAACAGCAGCCGTATCACTGCCATGTGTAGAAATACATCAGATACAGTACACCTTATTGTGTTATACAACAATGCTTAACCTATTTATAATTTGATATCTACCTGTGGATGAAATAGCGAAACGTTTATATTCAAATGAATGGCAGCAAGGCCCGCCTTTCAATATAACAATATATGTTCATCTTTATTCTTGGCCTTGTCCTCTTTTTGTAGCAACACTGTCTTCCTTCCATCCTTTTTATGGATTTAAAAAAAGCGATACAGTACAACATATTGCATGAGAGGCCTCAGAACGCCATACGGGCTCGCACAGTTCACATCGCTCGAGTCCTTATGCGAAATGGCCCGACGTGTGTGTGTGTGTGGGGGGGGGTGAGGGGGTTGAGCGGCAAACTGTCATTTTTGCCGCGGTCGGGTCCCAGTCGGAAAACGATGCGAAAATAATAAAGTGATAAACAGCTGTAGTAACTTCATCTGCTGATTCAAAACAGCGTTGCCATTTATTGGTTTTGTGTAAACAAGTCCGTTTTTTACGGCATCGTCGCACTCTTAGCTGATAACGACATGATTGGCAGTAGAATAGAGCCATATAGTGCACAATTTGAATTTAAATATGTAAATAAACCTGCCACAGTTGAGCCCCCCGTTTGAAGCCGCCTTCCCGCCGGCTCCTTCCGGAGGATTACGTTCCAGGTGCTGATGGACGCCTGCTAGCTGATGATTAGCTGCCTTTACGCCGTGATATTTACCGGATACCGGCCGCAATTGTTGTCTCGTCAGATAATTCACTTTGTCTCCTCTATGCAAATCGCATCATGCACTCAGATGCACCTGAAAGTGTGATGCCGGAAATATTTGACGGGCAGGTGCATGCAAAAAAAAAAGAGACAATTATTTGCGGATGATTGGGGGAAAAAAACCACACATACTGGCACACACATTTTCTCACAGCAGCTGTCTGCAGGCGGGGTCAAACGGTGGTTAATTAGTCCTGTCACCCGCTCAGGTCATCACACCTTCAGCTATCCGTGCTCCGATGAATAATAATGCTGCAATATTAACACTGTCGGCGAGGCCGGGATGCTGGAGTGAACCTGTTGTTGGTGTAATGCATTACACCTTGCTGCCATCTCACACACACACACACGCGCACACACACACACACGCACACACACTGTTTTACTGAGAAGCCGCCACAAGCTGTCACTTAGCGCTAATGACTGTCACAGCGATGTGTGTGGCTCGTCCTCCTTGCCTTCGTATTAGCAGCTGCCCTCTAAACGGAATCAAATATGTCCACGTGCGAGTCGGAATCTCTCGGTAAAAAAAATTCCTCTCATTACTCAGCCTGTCTGCAAATCGTGCGAGTTTTTGATTCTATTCCACTGTTATGAAAAGGTAAATCTCAACTCGTGGTGTGCGATACTGCAAATTTTGGTATTGACGCGATACCAAGTAAATAAGGGGTCAGTGTCGACGATATCAATATTGATACTTTTCGATATTGATATTTGGACACCCATATTGACACCTTTTGATATCGATATAATTGATATTTCGATACCCATATCGATACATTTCGATATCGGCATCGACTCGTTTGCTTAATCACAATCAATTTCAACCTTGAAGTGTTTTTGTGTTTCCTTTTTAGACAAAATTTGTTGATGAATAGAAGATACTTTAGCATTTCCCCCCCAGAAAGATTACAACCAAAACAGATTTTTTTTTTTTACTTTCTTTATGTGATCATAGGAAAACAAATATAAACAAATTGTTTATCATATACTGTTCGGAAACTACAATTACAAAAAAAAAAAAACTACAAATTCTGCTTTCATTTCACTTCTTTTGTGGATTTTTTCAACCTAAATAAACAAGATGGTAAAGATTAGCATGCAGTAAATACAAAACATAAAACAGCATACAAAACAAATAATTTTTCAATTACAATCCTGTTTGTGTATTTTACGATAAAAAGATGAGATGCAAAGTCACGTGACGGCACGCGTTCGAAACAGGAGGGGAGGAGGGAGAGCGCGAGCAAGTCTGCTTGTGCCTGCTTTGACATGTCTGTTATCTGTCAAACCGCAGCAGTGCATAAAAAAAAGCCAAACTGAAACTAAACTACTAGATCGATATTATAAGTGCCGGTATCGATCCAATATCGATACTGACTTGCTATCGATAATATCGATATTTGTATTGTTTGTATTCTTAACAGCAGAGTTGTGTTGTTTTCTTAGTGTACATTTATTTTTGTATTTTATTGCTTTTTTAACATCATGGCCAGGGGACTACAAATGGAAAATAGCCGTCTGGCTAATTCTGTTTTTTTTAACTCGTGAATTTCTATGTGTTTTATTAAATTGCACTGTCCCCTTTTAAATAAATCTAATTCAAAATTTGGATCGATCCGCCCCCCCCACCACCACAAATTTCCAACATTGCAGCCTGTGTGTGCGTGACTGAAGTCTGTTCAGTGTTTGTTTGTACGGAAGAGTTCCCCCCCTCCTGGAAAAGAGACAAGTGCTTCCGGGACGAGAGGGAATAGCGGGAATTGATTTCCCATCTGGTGAATCCGTAGAGAGCCGCAGTGGATGTCCAATCTGAGGTGGGATGCAGCTCCCCGCTAAAAGGAACATTTAAATGGAGCGGAAAACCTGATTTCCACCCTTGAAAAGCCGCCTCGGAATTCTCATTTTCCAATGGCGCATCACTACCTGCGCTTCCGCAGTGCTTTTTCCCGTCGGGGTTTTGCTGACGATCGTATCATAGCGTTAATTTGCCTGCACGTTACAAGGTTGTCCATGGTTATTTTTGATGCAGACAAATATAGTATTAACGCTGGATGATTAGATCGGTTACACACACACACACACACACACACACACACACGCACCAGGGGATGGAGGGATGGATAAATGCCAGCCAGGCCTCATTAGCTTCTCGCTGCTTTCCTGGACAGACAGGAGTGAGACGGTAGGGAGGGGGAGGGGGAGGGGGAGGGGGAGCGAAGTGGGAGGTTAGATAAGCAGAGGGGGAGTTGAAAGCAGACTAAGGGGGGGGGGGGGGGGCAGAGGTATGGGTGCGAGGGCTGTCAGGGGTAACCGGGTGTAGTGGTTACTAAATTGAGTTTTAAAAAATTGAACCGTCAGAATGTGTGACCCCGGGTTTTAAAGTAAGGGCTTTCAAAAGTAGGGTCTCGAGTGTTTGCCAATTTTTAACAGCGGTTACCGATTTGAGTGGTATAGCTCAGTGATAGAGTGGTTGTCTCCCAACCCACAGGTTGTGGGTTCAATCCCTGGTCTTGTCAATGTGAAGAAAAGTGTGAAGCGCTTTTGAGATAAGAAATAAAATAAAAATAAAAAGTGTCCCAATATTTAATGGTGGGTATGACCTGTTGGCTTAAGTCAATTAGAAACCCATCTGGGGCTGTTTGACCACTTCACCGGCTGATCCG
Organism: Leptonotus elevatus; assembly: GCF_054856555.1. Taxonomy (NCBI): domain Eukaryota; kingdom Metazoa; phylum Chordata; class Actinopteri; order Syngnathiformes; family Syngnathidae; genus Leptonotus; species Leptonotus elevatus. Next base: position 7,494,441 of record NC_141257.1, read on the forward strand.
CCCCAGCAGCCGCTCAGTTGACCCCTCCCACCCCACCACCACCTTCACACACGCACAAAATGCCCCCCTCAGGAATCACACACGCATAGAAACTCACATTCAACGCACATCCTGACTGAACAGGATTACGTCCATCTTGAGATGCTGCATGTTTGCAAGGAGGACAGATTGGAAGTCTGACCCACGAGTCAACCGCGGTTCCATTTACTATTCGACACGGTGGCCCTATTATACCGCAAGCGAGTGATGGGAAAATGAAGCTTCGTGAAGCACTTGTGATGTTTTTTTACTCCTCTAGATGGCACTCTTGGTTGAAAGATGCAGTGGAAATGTAATCAATTTCCTTTGCACTAGCCTTTATATTTAAACCAAGAGCACCATCTAGGGGAGTCAAAAAATATCACAAGTGCTTCATGAAGCTTCATTTTCCCATCACTAGCGCAAGCCTTGGCTGCCCAATCAGACTGGACTCGGGTAACGAATTCTCAAGGCCGATGAAGCTTCATCGAGCGGTGAATGCTTGCGAACGCAGCGAATTTAGGGTTTTCATCAGGATTTTTAAGATGGTCGCCAACAGTTTTGACTTGTGGCAAAGACATTTCCAACATATTCAGACAATTTTTCACTGTCTGCGAAGATCTTTTACCTTTAACAAACACAAATTAGCTTCAGAGAAGAGATACGGGGAATTTATGGATTGATTTAAATTTCTAGTTTATAAAAAATGATGTTGACACTGGGAACTCCCTACACTTTTTATTTATTTATTTTTTTAAATAAATGAAGAAATTACGTTGAAATGTTGGAAAACTTAATTTACAGTAGAAAACTTTAGGGAACTATTTATTTGCTTAGTTTTTAATTTAGCTTCACACATGCTGATGACCTTGGAAGCTCTCTGCAATTTGTGTTACAATTTTTAAACAACGCTGTCAATTTTTTATGTTTAAAATGAAAAGAAAACGGGGTTTTTTTTACGCTCATATTTTCTCTTTTACTGTAAGTGAATATCAGCTTGAAAGATCCGGTATTGATTTCCTCGACTACTAATAAATTGTTATTGACCTCGGAAAAACCGCATCGGTCTATCCCTAATGAAGGGATTAGAATAATAAAGAGTGTGCAACCTTGACCAATATGCATTTCTAACAGCATAACATCTACAAATACAATTTGAAGTTCAGTGGAAAATTGAAACTTTTGGGGGGTGAAATTGGAAAGTCTGAAGGGCGCCTTATGGTGATATTGACGGAATCCTTTTTATGCATAGACTAATTGGGCAGATTCTACTTTCAACTCTGTCTTCAATTCCAAATTGAGTTAGTTTTAAGCGGCATGCAAAGTTATGCAGGAATGTCTTGCCTCTGTGCTTGTTTTATTTTTTTTTTGCAAAATCACAATTATTGGCTGTTCAATGTTAAATCCGCCACCGAATCACTCGTCATCGCCGTATCATCTCACGTCCCATTTACCTCATTTTCTAATTTGTGTCAGATGGTACTACTCGGGAAGCTTTTTGTGAGTGTTTATTTATTTATTTATTTATTTATTTTGCGGGACTGGAAATGGCTTTGGCTCACTTCACCAGATTACGAAAAAGCGAGCCGCTCGGCGCAGACAGACGAGCTTCCCAGCTGAATCGCCGCACATCAAACCCTTCAATCACTCGCCATTTACTGGGCTAAGCACAGATGAGAGGACTTCCCTGCTCGAGTATACAAAAAAAAAACCTGCTGCAGTTTACTTCGCACGGGAGCCAAATTTGGGCTGCGCGCGCACACGGCGAGAAGCGGCTCGTTAAATATGCGGCGTATCTTTGAAAAGCAAACGCGAAAGAGAAATATTTATTAGGTTGATATCGCCCCTTCTGTCTGTGAAAATGTGAGCGCGCGCGCGCGCGTGTCCCTATGGTGTCGCCAATGAGGTGATTAGCGATTTATACGCGGCAAATCATTAGCATACGCGCCTCCTCCCTCTCCTCTCATCTGTGCGGTTCGCTCCCAGCGCTGCTTAAGCGTTTTAACGTGTTAATAATCATCCGGCGCGGCGCAGTCAAGTGGGAGAGGGAATGGGGTGGGTGGTGTGGGGGGGGGGGGGGAATGGCGTATGATGAGAAGGGTGGGCCCGCACCGATCGACTGCCCTCTGACCTCTGACCTTCGACTCCCCTCCTGTGTTGGAGAGGGCGGCCTCTCATCTCGGGGGTCCATCGGGGACCTATTAAGGGCTGTCTCACACTCCGCCACCTCACTTAACTCCGTCTTGTCAATACGCCGCACCGTGTGTGTGTGTGTGTGTGTGAGAGGAAAGTCGTGTTTATATTCACCTCCCCGTCCATCATGCGTATTTTTTCACCCGTTTTTTTTTTTTTCCCTGCTCTCTCACTGCACTTCTTAGTGTCTCTCTCCCTTTCCTTCTTCTCCTCTCCCTCCATCCCGCTGGCTGCGTCTGTCTTTGGAGATGCTAATTCCCAGTCCGGGGAGACCACATGAAACGGAGCTGAGTTTCTCTCATTAGCTGACACAGATGCCGAGGCGCGTGGACCTGAATAACAACGCTCTTGGCAGGCGCGGCGCGCCTCCTCTTCCTCGCCACACGCTCCACCGACGAAAAGCCGCGTTCCGACCGTATTCCGCGCAAAAGCCCGGGCCGCGTGTGTCCGCTTTCTTCTGCCGTCGCAGGTTTGACGGGAAAAGTTGTGTGAAATGAGATCGGTTCAAAGCGGTCCTGACATTCCTTTGTGCACACTTATTAGCATTGACATCTATTTTTACAATTGGCACCTCCTATAAAGTGTGCAATTTTGCACTTTTTAATTTTTTTTTTTACAGTAGTGTACCTTTTTTTAATCTATGAAGGTTTGAAAATTGAGCGCTTTTAAACAGACAAATGTGTAATAATATTTAAAGCTCGTCTGAAAAAGTGTATAAGTGTACGGTGAGGGGTTTTACAGCCTTAAAGGGATACTTGACTAATTGAGCCATTTTCAGCAATAAAAAGTTAAAATTTTGTCCAGAGTGAATTTGATAACGTCATTATTTTTCATGTACAATTATTACCTTTAAAAACAAATTTTTTGTGCTGAGGAAATAGATAACTGCCAACCATGGCTCAGTTTGCTGACCGAACTCAGGAAACAGGTGAGCCATGATTTGTCGTTACATATTTCCTCAGCACAGGTGATGTCATCTTCAGTTGACAACAAGTGGGAATTTTTTATTTATTTTTTAAAGGTATTCATTGTATGGAAAAAGTAATATTATTAAATTAATTCTGGACAAAATACTAACTTTTTACTGCTGAAAATGGCTCAATAGAGCTGACCACTTTGCGGATTTCATAAATTGCGGGTATTTTTTTTAGAATGTAACTCCAGAGATAAACAAGAGAACACTGTATATTATATAATTAATTATGTGGCAATGTGTAACATTTAATATCATATTTCCTAAATTTCCCTTTTAGGATGAGGAAATATTTATGAGTATCCCTCATCCATTTTGAAAATGACATCACAAATACGCCATTTTGGAGATCCGATTTAAATCAGGTTTGTTTATCGCAAAAGAGTCTCGCAAAGAAAAACTCAGCACAAACAAAATAATCTGGAAAATAAGAAACCTTGACAAAGGACCGCAAAATAACAAATATTTGATTAAATTTGACCCATCAGTTAAGTAAGGCCGGCTGTTTTTTTTGTGCGAACCATGCAAGAGCCAATAGCCTACAAATCAACGGACTATGTAATTTATTTATTTATGTATTTATTTTAAGAAATTTACTCAAAACACTTACATACATAGGCCTACATGCTTTTTCTATAACACTAATTTGATACGTAAATAATCGAATATGCACTTTTGTTTTTAGTTGTTCTCAAGTCATGTTATCGTGAGAAGCTTTCATTGAAGCGTTTTAAATCCAATTTTCTCAGCCACGACTGCAGCTTTAAGTTTTCATTTATGCGCTGATCTTTAAAGTGTTGTGGGAAAAAAAAAAATCTTGATTCAGTTAAACAGGATCACCTTTGAATCAATCGGCAAATAAGTCGGAACGTTATGTCGTAGCGCTGTGACGGAGCATAATCCCGTTTTAAACCAGATCCACATGTTGACCACATGATGCTCTCTCGGGTCAGACGTGACTTCACCGGCCAGCGCGTCACCGGGCACCCCTTGTGGTCATCCCGAAACACGGAGCTCGGCGCTGTCACGAACACGCAACGCTCTTCATTTATACTCCATCGTGTCGGCCTTGCAAAGAAACGTTGGGATGTTCGTGTTTCTTCGCATTTCAGCCACCCGGCCGCGCAATTGGTCAGAATGACAGTCATGTAATATTAATAGCCAGGGGGATGACGCTCGCTCTCCCTTGTGTTGATATCCTCAGGCTTGACAGAGCTTTGGTCACACGTGCCACTGGTGGAAATCTGCTAACATTTGCCACAATTATTCTCTCCCCCTTTCTCTCTCTCCCTCTCTCTCGATCTCTCTCGATCTCTCTCTCTCTCTCTATTACTCTTTCTTTCTCTTTCTTTCTCTTTCTTTCTCTTTCTTTCTCTTTCTTTCTCTTTCTTTCTCTCTCTCTTTCTCTCTTTCTCTCTCTCCCCCCTCTCTCTTTCTCCCTCTCTCTTTCTCCCTTTCTCTCTTTCTCTTTCTCTCCCTCTCTCTCTCGATCTCTCTTTCTCGATCTCTCTCTCTCTCTCTATTACTCTCTCTCTCTGTCTCTGTCGCTCTTTCTCCCTCTCTCTTTCTCCCTCTCTCTTTCTCCCTTTCTCTCATTCCCTTTCTCTCTCTTTCGATCTCTCTCTCGATCTCTCTCTTGATCTCTCTATTACTCTCTCTCTGTCTTTCTCTTTCTCTCTCTTTCTCTCTCTCATTCTCTCTCTTTCTCCCTCTCTCTCTCTGTCTCTGTCTCTGTCGCCCTTTCTCCCTCTCTCTTTCTCCCTTTCTCTTTCTCCCTTTCTCTCTTTCCCTTTCTCTCTCTCTCTCTCTCTTTCTCCATCCCTCTCTTTCTCTCAATATAATATTTTTCTGCATTGCAAGTAAACTTAACTGTGATTGGAATTTAATAGCTTGAAGCCCCTTTTTGAAGTTTTGTTTGCCAAGTGAGATGATTTTGAGTTCGCTGCCAGCCTGCCACCATATTGATTGCTTGTGATTGCACTATTTACTAGATTCAAATCAAACTCGTAAGGTAGGGACTACTTTGTCTCAATTGGTAGTCATGAGTCTGAGTGAACAAGGATCACATGTGGGGTTCCGCAAGGCTCCATTCTTGGTCCACTTCTTTGTAATATCTACAATGCTGCCCATTGCCCGAATTTTGGAGCATCACAACATCTCTTCTCATAGGCTACTTATGCTGATTACATGCAACTTTTCTGTGTCATCACATGACTGTAGACCCTTTTTGGCTCCAAAAAAGAAAGTTGCGAGATCAGCGCTCACATTGACTCTGTCAGTGACAACTACAAATCAAGACAGAAATCTTTTAACAGCCTCTTAAAAGCTATTACAATATCGGCCTAAATAAATACATAAATAAATACAAATCAATCAAGCAGCTGCAGCTGCAGCTGATCCAAAATGCGACCCCATTCCAAGCTCTTGTAAGGGGAGCACAGTGTGGATTTGGAAGAAGGAGGAAAAACCTCAGCAAACAGGCACACATTAACACACAACACAGAGACTTGATCTCAAGGCAGCAATGTACGTTTACAATTTCATATGCACTGATAGATGCTGTTTTACTAAATGGGTGCAAGATATTGATTTGTGAAAGGTTATCTGAGAAGGCAACTGCATAGTGATGGGTATACTGCTATCCATTATAGAAGTTTATTAGTCTTCTAAAGTATGTCTATAGATAATAATAAAGTCACTTATAATAATTTCTAATCCACAGATTTATTTATGTATTTGTATTCACTATGTGTAATGGTTGAACCTGAACCTGAACATTAAACCGCGTGTTTCTGAATATGCTGGTTCTCCCCTCTCCACCTCTGCAACCTGCAAAAAAAAAAAGAGCGAGAGGAACAAGAAAAAGAGGCAATGAGGACAGCTGCGCTTTGACTTAAGAGTTGAACACTTTCAGTGTCTGGAACATTTGGAGGGAAGGCTGAAAGATGGAGTCCACCCTGCTTCAATCAGGCAAACGCGAGTCCAAAAATTCCCCGACTGTGTCACACAGATGCAGACAAGCAGAGATAGAGTTGGGGGGTTAGCGACGTGTTGAGGGAGAGCAGCAGGGGAAGTCATTATCACTTCCCAACCTCACTTACTGTTTCATGTATTCACGGTCAAACGGTTAAATTTGCTGCTTTTGGCAGCCCCCAAAAAAATGGATGAGAACGGAGGAGATATAAGGAGATGTTGATAGTGGCTCTCTGGTGCTATTCATTAGCTCACCAATGGCATTTTGCATTGTTTGTTAGCATTAAGCTAAAATGGCTTTCCTTAGACGAAGCTATTGTTGTTTTGGGCAAAAGTGTCTGTTTACACAGTCATGATAGTGGGAACTCAAGTTGTGTGTGTGTGTGGGGGGGGGGGGGATCTCACTCAGTTTGTTTATTTTTTTACAAGCCATATCACCAATGGTGGTCTCTTGTTGAAGCTGTAGCATCTGGTTTAATTGAAACTTCCATGACTCGCCTTTTTTTCTTTTTTTTTTCCTTTCTGCTCCCAGACTGAGGGAGATTATTGTAATGACTTGAGCGCTTTATGCACGTGTGTGTGTGTGTGTGTGTGTGTGTGTGTGTGGGAGGGGGGGGGGGTGTCTGTGTGTGTGCGTGGCCAGGGGTGTTGTCCCCGTTGAGTGAAGGTTCAACAGCTCACAGGTAGACGAGGGCTTTAGTGGCCAAACATCCGCACAGGGCGCCGCTTGTCCCAATTTGATTTCGGACATATTTGGGGGGGTCGCTCGGCGAGCTGATGAAAGGAAAATAAAGAGCTAATCCTTGTTAAATTTGAAGGTATTGCGATACACACACACGCACGAACACAGACGCACACACCCTGTAGGACATGTGTAACCTAAGTCTGTTGTGATTCTTTTCCTGGGGAGACCAGGAGAAGTCTGGGAGAGGTTAAAGCAACACTGCGCAGTGTGAAAACACATTGTGTGGCGTGTGACACACACGCACACGCACACACAAGGCTTTGATTAATTGGCTCCGCCTGTGTTCGCCATTGAGACAGTATTCATTCAGGATTGGGAAGCCTTTTTTTTTTCTTCTTTTTTTTTTAAATTAAAGCTCAGTAGATAAACAGCTCAATAGGGCAGCCATTTTGTGGATTAATCCTCCACGTGGCCTCCGAGGGGCGCTGCGGTTCAGAGGTGAGGGTTATGAACTATTACAGAAGTTTGGACAAAAGAAAATGGCGACTATGGATTAAGAAACTGAATGCACACATTTCTGACAGACCAGTTATTAATTTAACTTTTTTGTTTGTTTGTTTCAGTGGTTTAGAACTCGAACCTGCACATCTCATGCTGATAACCAAAATATGAGAAACGAATCTTGCCATTTCAAATGATGACAATAAACGTATTGTTAGACGAATGTAATTGGGGTTCAAATCTCCATTTTTGCCCCAATAGTCTTTTCCCCCCCACACAGCACATGATTTATGACTATAGTGAGTGAAATCTTTATCACTTGTTAGCATTAGCCACAATGCTAACTTATGCTAATGCTAGCATGTGCTCCCATGTTGCTGTTGTCTATAGATTTGGTTTCTTTATGTATTCAATTATGCAAACCTTCTAAAGATTAGCACTAGCCATGCTAACGTATGCTACTGCTAACGGGCTTCCATGATGCTGTTGATGTCTATAGAGTTGGCTTCTTTGTGTATTTGATTATGCTAATGAATTAATGAATAGCGCTAACATCTGTGAATGTGTCATTAAAAATTGAGTGTTGTCTTCTTGGAAATGGCAGAATTGTTTTTTGGGGGGCGAGTATTGGATACCCAGGTTTCAGTATCTGCTGGATACCATGCCTTATTTCAAAGTATCGGTACTGACAACGGTGACTGATAAGAAGTAGAAATGAGAACTTTAATGAATAGAAACTGTCATTAATTTCATGCCATTTTAAGGAAAAGTGCTATATTGGGATATATAAATATTTCTTTAAAATAACTGTTTATTGTATTTATAGGTACATTTTATGTATCCAAACGAGTAGTGGTATCAGTACTTGGCATCGGTATCAGTGACTACTCAAGAGTTGAATACTTGTACTGATATCGGTATGAAAAAAAAGTTGGTATCGAACATTCCTAATTTTAATGATGTATTTCTCCCTCCCCAAAAATATCCAGTGCATCTATCCGTTTTATTAAAGCCTTCATCAGTTGAATAGAATTGCTTTTTTTTCACACACACACACCCCCCTCTCTAAAAATGCACATTAAATATATTCAAATATGCACATACAGATATAAAAAATTTTGTTTGTTGGTTGTTTTTTCTGGCTGGATACAGTATGATAACATTAATGATGGCTGCACTCCAGCGGATGTGTGTGCGTGCGCGTGAGACGTGCGCCTATAATCTCTCTCGCGCACACACACACACATTCACACTTGGACAACTGACGCAAATGTTACTCCTCAATTATTAATCCACTTTAAATGGCAATCTGCAGGGTTGGAGGTGGTACGAGTCGAGCCATTAGAGCACCATAGCTCCATTATACCGCATGGTATTAGTTACACTACTTTTTTGTGTCCAGCTGTTTTGTTAAGTAACTTGCATTACATTTCATCTGACATGTTATCAGATCACCAAACAGATGCTTCAAAAATCTTTACATTTCGGAGTCGGAGTGTTTCGCACTCTTGGCAATGTGCATTCTTTTGTTCATCGTTTTTTTGTGTGTTTAGCATGATACACACCAAAAAAAAAAAAGAAAAGCTTATGAATAGTGATGAGGCCAGGGTAAATATTGGACATGTGCTGAAAGACGCGAGGATAAATGTGAGGAATAAACACTCACACAGAAATAGAGCCCGTGTGTGCACTGTAAACGTTGGTGATGATGATGGAAAAATTCATCATAGTCGGTCTCACCTCATTATTTCATTCCGTATTGTCGTTCACCATCATCGTAGTTAAAATAGATATTCGTACTACGCTGTGCTGAAATGTCACCTCATCTAAACGTGCCTTGTGAGATATTACAGTTAATATTCTATATTTTGTCATTCATAATGTGGCATTGATTAGTTTGCATCTTTGCCATCCCTTTGTTCGAACCTTGCCTCCATCCAGAATATGAACAGAGCCAGCCAATGTGTGGGTTTGATTCTAGGGGGGGGGGGGGATCTAGAAAATAAATATCCGGCTTTTGCCTGGCAAAAAATGCGTGACGGCGTGCCATACCGCTTGCATGAGGCGCAGCAGTGAAACCATATGTGGTTTGAGGATATTAACTCATTCACTGCCATTGACAGCTAGAGGCGTTAAAAAAAATAATAATTTACTATTTCTATTGGTTTAACATTTTTTTTCCAATTTTGTTAACAAGAGTATGAAAACCTAGAATTTTTGGGGAGGTACATTTAGGACAGATATAAAATTTGTGATTAATTGTGAGTTAACTAGTGAAGTCATGCGATTAATTACGATTAAAAAAAAAATAATCGCCTGATGCCTCTAATTATTAATAATCTTTTATTTTTTTATTTAAAAAAAAAAATTGTTACATTTTTAATCATCTTTTCATTTTTTTTTTAAAGAAAAGATGATAAAAAAAATTAGGGGCGCCAGGCGATTACAATTTTTAATCTTAATTAATCGCATGACTTTACTAGTTAATCACAAATTTTATATCTGTTCTAATACAATAAAACAATTCTAGGTTTTCATACTCTTTGTTAACAAAAGTGGGGGGAAAAAGTGAAACTGATAGAAATAGTTCAAATGAATTTTTGACGTCTATAGCCGTCAATGGCAGTGAATGAGTTGAAAAGTGAAGTGTGAGTCTGTTGGAAAGCAGCACAACCCGGTTACCTGGCTTTTATTTCACACATCGGTGATGGGATCACCTTCCCACTTCCCCACCATGAAGATGTCTCCATCCTCTGGCCGTTATCGCTCTCACATTTTTTATTTTTTTTTACATACATGTAAGCACATCTAAGGCCCGGCCCGTGTGTTTGAGCTACAATCTCACAGGAGCAGCTGTAGCCTACAGCCTGTATGGAGATGGCGGTCAGTCACCCTGACCCGCTCACCCGGCACACCGCACAGTTCTCTCAGACTGGCAGGGGGGGGGCGGGGCCACTTCAAGCGGTTCACTATTAGGACTTCAAGGGCCGTTATCTGATCCAGGCGGTGGTGAGATGGCGATGGCTAGTCAGAGGGGAGAACATTTGATAGCGCGCCATGTCAGAATGAGATGCTTGCTTGCAGACGGACAAAATGTGTCATTTGTCTTTGTGAGAATGCAATGCGGAATGTTAACCAGTGCAGAATTCAATTAGTTGGCTCATATGTAAGGAAGTATGCATATTTTATCTTTATAGCACTTTTCAAAGGAGGGTTTTTCTTCACCAGAAGAGGCTATTCTTAGCACATAAGGAAATGCATTCCACAATTTGAGCGCAATGGACTCTATCATCTTTCCTTTTTAATTTCGTATGAGGGACATTAAGTGGCACTCGTCAGACCGCAGTGACCTAACAGGATAATAAAATGACAGCGAGTATGGAAAAGCCTGACCATTGAATAAAATAGAAATATATAATATATACATATTCTGACCAAAAGTGTCTTTGCGTACATTGTCAATCAAATTTCAAAGTCCGCCTACCAAATGTACCAAATAAGCAAGAATCACAGCCGGTTGGTCGCAACAGGGCCGCTTATTAATCCCTTCCTCACCACTCATCTCATTCAGGGCCACCAAATTACCCCGGGCCGGTGTGTGTTTAAATATTCAACCCCAATTATGGCTCATTATTTGCAGATTCACCAACCTTTCACCCTCGTTCGCCTCATGAGACTGTCGTGCAGTACAAATAATAGACTGCATCCGCAGCTGAAGGCGATGTTTTGGGTATGATGAATCCATAATTACTCGCATGAAAGGAGAGGAAACGAACCCATGCGTCCATTAGATATTAAGTCTCTGCTGCCATCTACTGAGCGGAGTCAAAATTACCGCATTTGTTGTTTGCGCGTGTGGCCTGTAGGTGGCAATGCTGAGGAAGCCAGGGTGGTGGAACTCCCCCGGCCACATTATTAAGTACACATGGCACACTATTGCTACATTGACGGACTAGCTTTATCATTTTTAGATGATGGGGAGAGGTGCAAAATATTAGAAACAGCTGTCAGTATATGGTGTAGGGCAGCAAACTATAATCATAATAATAAAGTAAATGTTATTTAAATGCATCAGCGTCATTGTTAGTTTTTTTTTTTTTTAATATTCCATAATAGTATCACATTTGTAGAGTAGTAAAAAAAATAATAATAATAATAATAATTCTAAACTGCATATCAAATGTTAAAATTAAAGATTTTTTTAAAAATAAATTTTCCTATAAAAAGTCTACACACGCCTGTTCAAATACAATGTTTGTCATTTCGGAACTTCTTCCACCATCATTGTGACTTTTGTCACCTGTGCAACTCAGTTGAAAACCTTCCGGTTTCTTCGAAAAACCTAAACAATGTTCTGAAAAGTCTACAAGAAGAGATGAACTTTATTTAGGGTGACTCGGAGCCGTAATGTACCCATTTAACAGGCGTTTGAATGTGACGTCACATTGTCTCACTTGTGACTCACTTGTTTGTTTTTTGCTTCTTGATAACCTTTTTTTTTATTATTGAGTTGCAGAAGTTATAGATCAAGATTATGTTTTTATGCCCCGAAACAATGGCTGATATTCAAACCCCAAACCTCGTCATTTAAATATTAGAGGGGGGAAAAAATATTAGAACTGCGCTAAAAATGCATGTTGTAAAAACAACCACAAGAGGGCAGTCATGTTATAGTTTTGGACTATTTTTAAGGGATTCTCAAGGGCAAAAGGGTAATCACAAGGAATACGCAACCTATTGTTTCTTTTGTGACGCAAGCAGAACAGACCGAAGACTGATGTGCGTTAAGATGACAACAACAACAAAAAGCACACACACTTACACGCAGCAATAAGATAATTGTATCATCCTCCCTCATCTCTTCCTCACACTGTTTATCTACTTTCACACTCAAGCCTCCCCCAACAATCCCCCCCCCCCTCGTCCTTATTTTGCTCTCACCTTGTCTGAAGGAAATGTGACCTCTGGAGGCTTCATGGCTGATTTCATTTCTGCTAAGCAAACACGCGCAGGCCCTTTGTAAAAGACTATACCCTATTTGTGTGTTTGTGCGCGTAATGGCCTGACAAATTGGCTATTTTGGCCGAATAATAACCCATCTGTGCGATTCTCCACACTCATCCGACGGATTAGCACGGCAACATCGGCATGGCGTCCTCACAGCGTGGCTGAGAAATCACAAATGCGACGCGACGGCGTGCGAGTCGAGGAGGCTCGCGGTGATGTCGACCTTATCGTAAATAGTCCCCCGTAATCATAAATGCTTCTTGGTGGGTACGAATGTTTTCCCTTATCCTAATCAGGGATGTCACAGAGGGAGGTTGTCCGTCACCTTGTCAAAGCTGAAGCGCCTCCTGTGACTGATGATTGGACCCCAGCCAGGAACTCATGTATACATTTAAATGTGATGTCACACTAATATTTGCGGATAACTCACCTGTCTTATTTTTGACAAAAAGTAGTGCATTGCCGCCAACTTGTGGCATCTTGATACCTGGGAACTGCAGTCTGTGGAAGTGATTTGAAAAAGCTTCTTTTAGTCAAAAGTAAAAGCACCCTGGTGCCCAAGAACAATGTTGGCATGAGTTGAGGAGTTTCATTTAGACAAAAGTAGTGTTTTGCCACCGTCTTGAGGCATTGCGGTGCCAAGGAATTATGTGACTTGAGAAACCTCGAGGAGTTTCATTCTGACAAAAGTAGCTCTTTTCCACTGGCGGTGTGCCAAAAAATCGATTCTCATAAGAATCGCGATTCTCATTACGATTCAGAATCAATTTTAAAAGTCCCCAAATCGCTTTTATTGAAATTATTATTTACTGTCTTCCCTTTGTTTGTGTGTGCCTTTATTGGGAGCGCTGTTCATGTTGTACCCGATTTGGCAACTTAGGGGCAGTGTGGTTCCACACGGTCTGATACACTGTTAAGTTGTAGCGAGTAGAAGGAAAAAGTCACGATCAAGTTATTCAAATAGAAGTTGTTTTTTTGCAGCGTGGACAGTGATAAAGTAGCGTGCTAATTAGCATTAGCGAGTCAGACTGGAGTAGATCATTATGAGTCCTTGAACATCGATAAATTGAAGCAAAAATCATTGTCAATCAAATCATTTTGAATCAAAAAGCGTTCTTAATCGAAAATCGATTCTGAATCAAATCGCACACCCAAAAATGGGAATCGGAATCGAATCGTGAAACATTCAAAGATTCCCACCCCTATTTTCCACCACTACGGAACTATGTTTCTTATATACAAAAGTAGTGCTTTGCCACCATCTTGTGCTATTGTGGTTCCAAGGAATTATGATGACATGACTTGAGAAGCTTCATTTAGACTAAAGTAGTGCTTTTCCACAAACTTGTGGCATCTTGATACCAAGGAAAGATACTGCAGAGGGTTGAGGAATTTAATTCTGACAAAAAAATTGTGCTTTGCCACCATCTCGTGGCATCTTGGCACTAACTATGTTGACATGAGTTGATGAGTTTCTTTACACAAAAGTAGTGCTTTGCCACAATTTTGTGCCATTGTGGTCATCTTGATGTGAATTGAGAAACTTCTTTTCGACCAAAGTAGTGCATTCCCGCCATCTTGTGGCTTCTTGTTACCAAAGAATGTTGTTGAGGAGTTGCATTCTGACAAAAATATTTCTTTGCCAACAACTTGTGGTATCTTAACACAAAGGACGCTTGGTTTACATGAGTTGAGGAGCTTCTTTTAAACAAAAGTAGTGCTGTGACACCATCTTGCGGCATGGTGGTGCCAAGGCACGAGCTCGTCTTCCTTCCTGTGGCAGCACTCGTGATTCAACAACAACGCCCTGGCATGACAACGGCAGCGGGCAAACGAGTTAACGACCTCACGCCTCCGATTTGTACCCGCGGACTCGGCGTCATCAGCTGAGTCTCTTAAGTCCCTGATTCATGCCGAGGCTTTACCTCAAAGTGGCTTTGCTGTCCTGGTGCCCTTGGGCTCACTATTAATAAACGGCGGCGCAATGCATTACTGCCGACGGAGAGCGGGGGGTAACCTTCATTATGTGCTTGCCGCGGGGGAAGTCATCAAAGCTGAGGTGTGGATTTGGAACGAGCAAGGAGGGTTCACGTCCGTAGTGCACACGGGGGGAGGGTATCTGCACCCCCCCCCCACCCCCCGCCTTCGGTTTGGGTTCTATTGCTTGGTTTCATGTCCAGTTGGGACCCTCACTTCCATGCCAGTTCTTCTCCCAATGATGATTGCTCATTAGGTGCAAGTGGGGCACAACCAATAGATGGCGCTCTGTTGGGGGGAACAAATACATACTTCCTTTCCTACGTGAGACAAAGTGATTCAGTGTGCAAATTAATTAACAGTGTATCAATAAGCTCTCATGTTGTTTTTAGGGGGGGGGGGTCATTACCATAGTATTTGTCTTTCTGGCTTCCTCTTTCTGCCCACTATCCCTGCCCTAATATTAATATTAGTAGTAGTAGTAGTATTTGTTGTTGTTGTTACGGTAAACCCAGGCCTGCTGCGAATAGAGTAAAAAAAAAAAAAGAGTAAAGAATGTCTATAATTGCCAATATTAATACAGTAGTTTAAATGGTAAATATACCACAAACTTATCATCCCAAAACAGCTGCATGCCATTTCAAACTCATCTTAGTTCATCCCTAAAAGTAAGTGGCATAGAGATTATTTTATTTTCAAAGTAAATAAGTACTAAGTAAGTAAATAAGTTAGTGAATGGATGGATGGTTTGATGGAGTGGATAGTTGGATGGTTGGAGTGGATGGAGTGATGGATGGATGGTGGATGGATGGTTGGAGTGGATGGATGGATGTGGTGGATGGAGTGATGGATGGATGGTGGATGGTTGGATGGAGTGGATGGGTCGAGTGGATGGATGGATGGTTGGAGTGGATGGATGGATACAGTGGGTGGATGGAGTGATGGATGGATGGATGGTGGATGGTTGGATGGAGTGGATGGGTGGAGTGGATGGATGGATGGTTGGAGTGGATGGATGGATACAGTGGGTGGATGGAGTGATGGATGGATGGATGGTGGATGGTTGGATGGAGTGGATGGGTGGAGTGGATGGATGGATGGTTGGAGTGGATGGATGGATACAGTGGGTGGATGGAGTGATGGATGGATGGATGGTGGATGGTTGGATGGAGTGGATGGTTGGAGTGGATGGATGGATACAGTGGGTGGACGGAGTGATGGATGGATGGAGTGGGTGGATGGATGGATGGATGGTTGGATGGATGTGGTGGATGGAGTTATGGATGGATGGTGGATGGAGTGGATGGGTCGAGTGGATGGATGGATGGTTGGAGTGGATGGATGGATACAGTGGGTGGATGGAGTGATGGATGGATGGATGGTGGATGGTTGGATGGAGTGGATGGTTGGAGTGGATGGATGGATACAGTGGGTGGACGGAGTGATGGATGGATGGAGTGGGTGGATGGATGGATGGATGGTTGGATGGATGTGGTGGATGGAGTTATGGATGGATGGTGGATGGAGTGGATGGGTCGAGTGGATGGATGGATGGTTGGAGTGGATGGATGGATACAGTGGGTGGATGGAGTGATGGATGGATGGATGGTTGGATGGATGGATCCCCAGAAGTGAATGTACATATACGTACAGCGTACTGTACATGTACTTACGTACATGCAAATGTGACAAATACTTTTTTTTTTACTTCTTCTAACAATACAAATCATGAGTCAACACATTTGTGGTTGATTGAATGATTGATTGAAGTTTTTATTTTGAGCATGCAGTCCAAATAACAAAGAAATGGAAGAAAAAAAAAATCCCATGCTGAAGCACTGCTGGTCCGAAAAGGAGTACGAAAAAGTTCACACTTCACATTACGAAGAATACAATACCGCACTTACTATAAGATGTTTTGTTTTATTTGTGACATTTCATAATGACTCACCAATGAATATTGTTGTCAGTGGAATTCTTATCAAGCGTTTTAGTTATTGAGAGCTCGCTGATGTGCCGCGCTTGCTATCCCATCATTTTCCTTCAGCAGCCCTGACCTTTCCGTCTTCCCTTGACACGCCTTTTCTTCATCCCGCCTGCGTTCGGCTCCTCCTCCTCCTCCTCCTCCTCCCAGACACGCCCGAGACACGGCGTTGATCCCGCACACGCGCTAGATCAATAGCGGCGATAAGCAGCGGCGGTAAAGGAAATGACACGGCTGCTTTTCCCCGCCAGCAGATATTTTCTTTCCACGAGACTTTCATCTTGATTTCGGCTCAACGCTCTGATTAGTGCCACTGATGTCGTCTTGAAAGCGAAACCAAAAAGCCAGCAGTGATACCGACGTGCTCGTGCAAATATCCACCAAACGCAAGTGTGCGTCGTTTGATGAGTCCGGCGGCCATATTGTTCTGCCGGCGCCCTTCTGCGACCTCTGGATATGTGTGTGTGTGTGTGTGTGTGCTCTCATATGTGTGTGTTGGATGAGCGACAGAAGAGAGCATCTGTCACGGAAACGCACGGCAGACATCTCATGCATTATTCACTAAGTGGAGGAATCATACGGGCAGGAGGCGTGTGCATACACACACGCGACAGTATGGTTGCTTTCAGTTTGCCACTCAGATGTGATGGGGAACATATGAGTGTATCGGTGCGTTCCCAAAAAAGCATGCCAAGACCCACACACAGAGACATTTTTCTCACATGTGTTTTTATTGAAAGAGAAATTGGATTAGATGTTTCTGGGGTTGGTGAAAGACTGGTTGGTAACCCGGTGGGTAGTCTGGTTGGCGCTGGATTTCAATTTCCTTTCTTTTCTTTGATCCTTCCTCGGGTCTCCTGACAACCTCACGACTCTAGCTGGAGTCTGAAGTATTCGGTTTAGGTGAACGGTGTGGGATTTTTAATAGGTTTTAGGTGAACTAATGAGTACACACTCACACGCACGCACACATGCACGCACACGCACACACATACTCACCCACATACAAAATAAAAAAAAAATAAAAAATGAAATAAAAAAAGAGAGCAATGATGATGACATGTCAAATCGGTGAAATTACCGATTGAACAATACTGATCTCTTAAAAAATAAAAATAATAAAAAAATAAAAAAGACGAGATTGAGAATGAAATGAGTCTATTGGCATTTGTTTCATCAACGATTGGCGCATTTATTTAATTTGGGCGAATCTTCATTGACTTCCTGATGACGATATCCATGATGATACAATATTATCGCGATATGAACCTCACGATATCATAATTATTACAATATTTTTGATACAAACTCACAATATAGTAAAAAAAAAAAAAAAAACATAATAAAAAAAAAAAGTCATAATATCCTGATCAACAAAGAAATACACGTCCTAAAGCACACACACATTGTAAATTGAGTCAATTTGTGGAGGAACTCAAATGTGTGACGTTTCCCCTTCATGCATTAGCATTGGTCTTAATTAAATATAGATGGCCAAAACATGCCTAGAAAAAAATTAAACTGCACGAATAACTAGCCACCAGAGGGCGCTGGACCTGCACGAATAAAAAACAACCTGGCCATTTTGACAGATGCGCTGCTTTAAATATCGTAACAAGACGACGATTATAACGTGGCAATTGTAATATCGCAATCTCATCCCTGATTATTGTTACGTAACATTTCATCAAACCTGTTCCTATTCCTCCACTAGAATAGTCTTGCATTTTTGTGACTAAGGCCTTTAAAATCCAATCCAATTGGTTTATATCGAAATGAATCGGAATATTTTTGAATGGACAGTCATTAACAGGACATTTTGCATTATTCGATAGCATATCGTACCTGTACTTCACCAATTGCCACCGAGCAATACGTATACCGTATTTATTTTGTGCGTGTGCGCTCTCGACCCCGCTAAAACCTTGATCCACCGACCGTTCTTAGCAACGGCAGGACAGAAACAACAGATAAGGCGCCGCCTGCAGGGAGCCATGTTGGATGCCAGATAGCAGCCCTTCCGTCTCTTGGGAGGGATGTAAGGGAGGTCAAAGGGAGCGAGTCAAGGGAGAAGAGGAAGATGGAGGGAGAGAGATTAGCACAGGAGCGGGTTGAAGATAGCGATGGAGCGAGCATCAGAGAAAGCCATGTGGCCGCTTTGGGTATTGATCTGCTGTCAGCTGTCCCAAGACGGATGGCGAACCCAACGTCGGTTTTCTCCTCCATGTCTGCTCCCCCCCCCCCCCCCCCCCCCCTTAACCTGGCAATGGAGCTCAAGGCTTTATTCCAGAGCATCTTTTACCAAAGTCCTTGAACCCTCTTCATCACGCCATCCATGTCTTCCTCGCCCCTTCGCTCCCCCTCTCCACGTCATGCTGTATTAACACCTTTGCGGGCGTTGAAGAAAGACCACACAATGGACGTCGCCGTCGTCGTCGTGACAACCTTAACCAGCCGGAGCAACTCTTATTGTTTTTAGAATAACGCAGCACGTCGTGCTCAGTGCAAACCACAGTAATAAACATTCAATTAAGACGGATCCGACTGTGTAAATATCCCTCAGCTCAATGCGCAGGTGAGACAATTGAACATGAGCGCTTCGATTGATTTGAAAATTGGTGCCGTCACACACCATGTGCAGATTTCTATCACAGTGAGAACACAGGAACGCATACAGCTGAGCACGAGGGAGCTCATTAAAAATTCAAGAACGCAGCTGTTCATTCTTTCTGGAGATTTGGGGATTTTCTGCTCTGTGTCCGGAAACCTTAGAGCAGTGATGATGTTGTGGTCCAAAAATGTTTTTGTCATATTTTCCGTCAAGAAAATGAAACAAAAACTATAATAGCAGCTATTCATAACTATAACTAAAATGACTGACAGTTTCGTCAATGGCAAAAACTTTTCACAAATTCCAATCAGAAGAAGGAAGGAAACGGAGGTGCCACATCCAGAAACTGTTTACAGTCATTGTGCAGGTGTAAAATGATGCCCTTTATTTATTTATTTTTTTAGATGAAAACTACATTTTCAGACGGCATATTATTGTCATTTCAACATGTTTCATTGAGACTAAGTTTGATAACGACACCTTTGCGTTAAATGTGTCTTGCATGTTAAACTGCAGTTACAAATAGGTGTTATAATTTTCTGTGCAAAAGTTGAAATGTATGCTGCCGACTAAAATTGCTCTTGAAATCACTCTTTATATTTTCCTTGACAAAATTATGACTAAACCTTTAATTAATTTGAGTCAAAAGACTATCACTATAGATTTTTTTTTTTGTCAAAAATTAACACCGTCTCCTTTATACCTCTAGAGCAGGGGTCTCCAAGTCCAGTCCTCGAGATGCAGCCCTGTTTTCCATGTTTCCCCTCCTCCAACACTCCCAGATCAAATAATCAGGATCGTTACCAGGCTTCTCGAAAGCTTGCTGATGAACTCATCATTTGATTCAGGTGTGTTGGAGGAGGGAACCATCCAAAACAGGCTGGATAGGGGCTTCTTGAGGATCGGACGTGGGCACCCCTGATATAAAGTAAAGAACACAAACATGAATAATGTATAGGGACTAAATTCACACACTCTTGACAAGCTAATCAACAACGTCAAATCATCCTGAACGAATGTTGTGTCCCGCAGGCAGAGAGCAGCAGCCTCAAGATGGAGATGGATGGAAAAGAGCGGAAAAGAAAAGGTAAGAGTGACTCCAGGGTGAAGCTTAGATTGAGATGAGATATTTAACTAATTCCACTGCCATAAATTCATTAAAGAAAAAGATTATAAAAAAATCGGGGCGTCAGGCGATTAACGTTTTTCATCGTAATTAATCGCATGACTTCACGAGTTAACTCACGATCAATCACAAATTTTATATCTGTTCTAAATGTACAATAAAAAAAAAAAAAGGTTTTCATGCTCTTGTTAACACAAGTGGAAAAAATGTTTAACTAATAGAAATAGTTCAAATGAATTTTTGACGTCTATAGCCGTCAATGGCAGTGAATGAGTTCATTTAAATGAAGGAAAAACAAGGCAATGTCATCTCCAATGTTTGGAGATGACATGCATATTTTTACATCTGATTTTAAAATAGTCTCTCTTTTCTTACTGCTGCATTTCCTCGCAAAAATAACCTTTTATCTATTGATCCAAGCGATTCAATCTATTAGTTGGACCCCAAAAAAATAAATAAAAAAAGTCAAAATATCTGCTGCTTTGATGCATTCGTTTCTCTTCCTCCTAATCGCTGTCATCCATCTCCCGGAATTTTAGACAGGAAATTAATTATGAAGCCAACTTCCTGTTTAATGAAGCTCAAAACACGTAAACAAACACCGGCGCTGTTAGAGGGCGGGCAGAATGCATACAAAAAAGAAAGCCTTTACAAAACATGTTATTGTTCAATTTTGATTGACACTGTCATAGGGGAGGTAATTAGTTTACGTGCGGTAATTAGTTGGCAGCCGCGTCGCGTGGAACTGCGTCTCACTTAGAGGCAGACGAGAGGGCAAAAATATTGACGGCAGTCCTCAAAATTGAGCATTTTTCCTAAAATGTTTTTATGTTCGCAAGCAAAGTAGAGGATGAAATAAACCGACGTACGCTTTGTATGCACTCTATTTTGGATTAGCTTTGAAAAGGCAAAAAAAAAAAAAAATGGGACATAACAGAACAAGAGGAGAGAGGGAGGCGGGTTGGGTTGGGTTGGGTTGGGGGGGGGGGGGGGGGGTGTTGGATTGCAGAAGGGTGTAAATCAAATAGCTGGCCTTCACTTTCCGTGTTCCATTTTCTCACCCTGTGATCTTCGCTCGTTCCAAATTGGCCACATTGCAAGTCACGAGAACGTCTTTATTCACGCCTCCGTGAAGACCTCCTGCAATTTGCAGTCTTGAGATTTTTCTAATTATTGCCACCGGTGCATGTGCAATTTATTTTACGGCGGAATGAAAAAGTGGTGGTCAAGAATCCAATCGCATCCTTGAAAATAGTTTGTCATTGTGGTAGTTCTCCATTTTGTCAACATGAGTGCTAAAAATGTCTCCTAATAATAAAATACAACATCTAGCACACTGAAAGACCAAGCTACGCAATTGTTTTTAATACACAGATTTATATATTATGTATTAACTCATTCAAAACCCAAAACGTGTAAAAACATATTTGAACACCTTCACTCCCGAAAACGTGTTTACACGTTTAAAAAAAAAAAAAAAAGTTTTTTAATGCTAGCGCATACAGAAGGCTTTGGTGCAGTTTCTGACATGAAGAGATGGCTTAAAGCAATGGCAGTTATTTCAAAAGAAAATGGCCAGCAGGTGGCAGCAGAGTATAAGAGATCAGCCAGGGCCATGTTGCAAAAAGCTTTCCCCCATTGTTACAAACAGGTTTGTGAATATTGACGAAACTTATTGCTGCAAAACAGAAACAGATACAAATGTGCTTTTTTTTTCCTTCTGAAAGGAGAGACTCTAATCTTTCTTTTGATAGGTTGCATGTTTTTATAGCAATAGAATTTAATATTCTGTGGGTCGTAATCCAGTAAAACAGCCGGGAGCGAAGGGGGTTGCCTCAGTGAAAATGGCTGTGAGTGAATGAGTTAAAAAAATAATAATAATAATAAACTCTTCTCTCAACTCATTAGTACGGCACTAATTAGTAATTCTATACAGAGGATCAAAAATATATGAAAGTATTTTTTTAAGCCCTTTGTTGCATCACTGCAGCATAGATGCTAAAATTTAAGCCGTATCTTAAATTTTTAGGTTGCTCTGTCATAGCCCGGTGTCCCAATATTTTTGTCCACATAATGTAAATATAATAAAAGCACAGATGCTCGCCCGCCCGCACACGCAGCAACAGACGCGCAAAAAGAACACGTGGGGGGGGGGGGGGTATAGATCTGCTCATCCATCTGGGCGGCAGACCGCTGCATGTCACAATTAATCACAAGGGGACGACAAGGGTGTCGAGGGAGAGGCGGATCGTCACAACCTGACAAAAACAAAAGCAAAACCGCACAGGTAAATAAGTGGAGGGTGGGGTATTGTTTCAAAGCCGCTTTGATCTGCCGCTCGGCAGGTGCAAAAGAGTCCCGTCTTCGTTCCCTTTTTGTTTCGCTCGTTGTATTGTTTTGTATTGACTGTTTGCTGCTATTATTCGCCATCATGCAACCCCCCCCCACCCCCCACCCCAATCGGTTCCGTTCCACTCCACTGAAAAATTGAAATCGCCGAAGGTGAAGGTCTTGCGCTGTGAGTGAATTCATTTTTAATTTTGTCTGTGGCGATAAGCAAGCGAAGGATTTTGCTCAGCCACCTGCACGCACGCACGCACACAAACGTTGACCTTTATTCGCCCCTTCAATGGCAGCATGCGTCGCAGATGGAGGAAGTGTTTATCATGGCGCATGAGCAGCGCGCAAATCCAACACACGTGCGCACGTTGGGGTTTCTCTCCCTTTAAATTGTCCCGCTGAGAATCTGACCCACCGCCATATGTCCACTCACCTCCCCCCCAACCCCAAATCTCCATCAGTCGTCAAACCCATCAAAAGTGGAAAACAAAATGGATGTTGTTGTTTGGTTTTTTTTTGTCTGAACGTCAAGTCAGCCTCTTACAGCGACTCACAGGCCCAAATAACGTCAGCACTCATGAGCTCATCCTCGCCCCACCATGCGGTGACATCATCCTCTCCCGGCAACCTGACACCACATGACTTCATTATGCGTAAGTGACCCAAGTGGCTGACTGTCCCCGTCTGCGACAGCGACACCGCCGCCCCCTCCAAAAAGTCGACGCCATGACTCAGCGGCTCCTTTGGTCACGCTTACATACAATGTCTACATTACAATAGGGATGATACCAGCACGGGTTCTCAACACATGAGTAGTCACCGATACCAAGTGCCGATACTACTAGTACTTTTGATGCATACATTTTCCCCTAAAAGCAATGACAGTTACTTCATTTTTTTAAAGACCGAGATATCCCAATATAGCATTTTTCCTTAAAATCGCATGAAATGAATGGTCATTTATAATTTTGTAAAACAGCGAGTATCGATACCTTGATAATAAGGGCTGGTATCGGCCCATCCCTCTGGCTCAGGTGGAATTAAGTGCTAATTTGGGATTATTTGATGATAAAGGTCTTGATTTGAAAGGTTTGCAAAAGACCATACAGCCTCATTCAGTGTTGGGGGGGGGGGGGGGGGGCATTAGCATCGTCATAAATATCATTAAGGATGGGCGAGTACCGCATCGGGCCGATACCAACTAACATGTGGTCGTACAAATGTGCAGAAATATCCGACAGTAATGAAGAAAACCCTTAGTAGCAAGACGTAGTGATTTTTTGTGCTTTAGCAGGCATGGTAAGTGTGCTCCCTCTAGTGGCACTGTAAAGGATTACTCCCTAAATGCGGTTCAGTTGTGTTTAACTTAAATTCCATATTTGAATTTCTATCTATTAATTTGCATCGAACATCCCTAAATATAATACATAGGGCGTACATAGCATCTATTGTGCCTTTATTACATTTTAACTCATTCACTGCCATTGACAGCTATAGAAGTGAAAAACTCATTTTAACTATTTCTATTAGTTTAACTGTTTTTTTTTTCATTTTTGTTAACAAGGTTATATATATATATTTATTTTTTTTTTAAATAAATGATTAAAAATTAGGGGTGTCAGGCGATTACAATTTTTAATCGTAATTAATCGCATGACTTCCCTTGTTAGCTCACGATTAATCACAAATTTGATATCTGTTCTACTAGAATAAAAAAAAAATTGTTAACAAAAGTGGGGAAAATGTTAAACTAATAGAAATAGTTCAAATGAATTTTTGACGTCTATAGCCGCCAATGGCAGTGAATGAGTTAAATATGTAGTAATACCGAGTAAATGAGCAGACATTTCATTAATAAGGTGCTTAAGTTGTCAATTGAATGCGGGCTCACTATTTGGCAAGTCGACGGTCATTCCTTATGTCATGACTTTCAGCAGTTTTAAAGCAATAAAGTAGCACATTAACAATTTAGAACGGGCATCCTTGTTGTAAACATTCTCCTCTCGGCCCCGCTAAGCAAAAATGTGCATTACACTGGGATGAATGTTGCCCTACAACAAGAGCATTTATAATGCAGCATATGCAAATGAGTTAATGAAGAAGCCGCTTTTAATTATTCAGCCGCGTTTTGCTACTCGACCCCTCATAATAGAACGCTTATTGCATCTTATTACATGTTGCAGAGTAATGCGAGCCCCCAAGAGTTTTAATGGGAATTTAAATTATTCCGATCAGCTCGTGCCAAACTAAACAGTAAAACGTACAGAATAATGATTATGATTTCTTTTAAACGATACACCTGAGTAAATATATAAAGCGGAATAAATCCAGTTAAATTGAGACGTTATTGTCCATCCACTTGACGTTTAGCAATATCGCTAATGTCAAAACATAAATGCGATCGACATCAAATACTCAAAATTGCCAACGAAAGTGCTCGAGAAACTCAAATGAGACATAAATAACCGTAATGACGGGATGAGAAGGTGCGGCCCTGCCACATCCGAAAAGACAATACAACGTTCATGTGATTGTTTGCTAAGCTTCTGGAAAAGGTTGAGCTCATTTGGCCGAGGATTGTGGAGTGCGCCCGCTGATGAGGCTGGAGTGAGCAATTTAGGAGGAGGGCCTTCCACTGGAGTGCTGCGCTCCCCTCTCGTCCGTCTTTTTGCTCCATTTATGACCATAATAGATTTCAGCATCGCTATGGAAACAGAGAGGCCGTAATCAACGGGCGGCTGTCTAAGTGGGGCTCGAACAAAACCGACGTAATGACAGTGGAGGCTGGTGGGAAGAAAAAATGTTGACTTTGGCAGACCGATTGAGACTGAAGGGAGGAAAATAATCGATTGTATAAGCATCGTTCCGAAGGAGCGACGCAATCCTTTAAGTGCTGTGATTTATGCTCTTCTATCTTTTTATTTTATTTTAAATTGTTATACTCTTGTGAACATAAAAGTGAGGGGGGGGGGGGGGGGGGGATTTTAACCAATAGAAATATGGCTGCATAAAAAAAAATAAAAAAAAATAAAAATAAAAAAGAGCAATGATAATGACATTACCGAATGAACAATACTGAGCTCTTTAAAAAAAAATAATAATAATAATATGGCTGCATCTTATAATCATTGATACAGTGATTTCACAATACTTCATAAAATTTAGTTAAAATTAGAAAAAATATTACTGTACTGTAAAAATCGAGTGTGATATTGATTTGCTGTCGTTTTTATGCCACTAGATGGCACAATTGCATTTGTAAAACGTTGGTGACAGCTCAGTACAATTTTATTTTCATATTAACTGCCATTGACGGTGATAAACGTCAAAAATTCATTTGAACTATTTCTATTAGTTTTGTTAAGAAGATTTTTTTTATTGTACATTTAGAACAGGTATAAAATTTGTGATTAATCGTGAGTTAACTATTGAAGTCGTGCGATTAATTACAATTAAAAAAAATAATCGTCTGACGCCCATCATTTTTAATAACCCGTCAATGGCAGTGAATGAGTTAAGAGCTATTTAATCTTTAACATGAATCAACTTGGGAAATTCTGCACATTTTTAAAATTGTAAAATACAACTTGACCCCCAGTCGCCACAAATGTGCAATATGCATGGTTATTAAATGTATTATTGCTCAATTTTGACGTGATCGTGTCTGCTGCGTTGCGACTGGAATTCCCCCAGTACAGCCTTAATCGCACGTTAAAAAAAATGTGTGGCGTTAAAAGAACTTTAAAAAAAATAAATTATAATAATAAAAATTAAAAATTAAAATAAAAATAACTTTAAATGAATGCACTAATTTTGACACCCCTTGTATTGTCACTCAGGAATGCTTCTTAAATTTTGGATCCGCTCCACCAGTCAGAGGAGGACACGCTAAACCACTGATTACAGCAGTGCTAAAACAAATCTAATGATGCCCAAGATTATTTGAGTGCCGTTCATGTAAATGCCTATTTAATGAGAGGTTAAGAATATGAACCTCATAATCATAAATATTTGGATCAGAATGTGTCACATCTGCGATTATAAGACGAGCTCAAGCCTTGAATGAATCCTGGGTTTTTTTTGGATCAATTTCATGTCAGAATGCGCATTTTGGAAGACAAAAACAACCGCTTATCACTCAAAGAAGGTAAGAGAAATGTAGTACACCCCCCCCCCCTTTCGGATGAGTGGGCGGCGTGATGAGATGTGGTCAGAAGCCCCCTCACCTTGGTGAGCAGATCGCCTCCACAGTGGGATAGTCTGATGCCCGACTGTCCTCTGGGGAGGTGTGGGTGTGTTTTCGGGGAGCGTTCCAGACTGGCAGCCTTCAGCCGCCCACAGAGAAAGGAAAAGACAGAGGGAGAGAAGGAAAAGGCGGGTGAGGGGCTTTTCTTTGTGCTGCACTTCGAGGCACCTGGCGATGCAGAGATGGATGGGGATGATCGTAGGGGGGGTGAGAGAAAGAGGAAGATGAAAAAGAACCAGGTGAAAAAAACGAAGTGGGTTATCTGAGAAGAGATTATGTGGAGGATGGAGGAGGTAAAAAGGACGTTTCTAAAGAAGGCCCCGCCCCCCATCGGAAGAAACAGACACGAGTGACGTTCATCCACTTTTTTTTTTCACTTTGATGTGAATCATTTATTATTAAAATGACATATCATGCAAAGAAGCGGGCACTCTTTCAATGTCAGCTCGGGCTAGGCAATGAATCGAACTTCAATTACAATTTCAATCATTACACGCCACAATCACAAAATCGGCATAATCGTAAACAAAAATAAAAGATGATTAATGCTAATTTTGAGTTGTTTAAATTGATATATTTGCACTTTTTTTTTTTTAAATGACTAATTTAATAAATCTTGTTTGGTCCAAAAGTAACTTGTATAATTATAGTGTTTTCAAAAAAAAATATTTGTCTTAATATTTTTACATGCTTAAACATGTTCTTGTTTTGTACTAAAAAAACAAATGATTGCTCTGATCATGACTTCAATTATTACCAAATTAATTGTGATTAATATTTTCTTCATAATCTAGCAGCCCTAATGTCAGCCATTTAAAAAAAAAAGATAACAAATCGTTTTCATTAGGGATCTTTGTGCAGTTTGTCACTTTTTTTACTCGCGACTGCCACCTCTGGCCCATAGCGTAACTGCAGCATCTGTGTCAGGCTCGTTCAATATGCGTGTGCGAGTACATGCACGATCTTAAAGCGACAGCCACAGTTGAGAAAGGAAGACATGACTTCAAATGAAGGGAAGATAAAAGCCAGGACTCTTCGTACTCATCTGGGCATTGGTGGAGCATGCATGATGTAGAAAAAGCTTTAACGTGACCTTTTTTAAACGGCACAATGCACCTTTAAGATGGAAACCAGGGGCAGGCGATACAACGAAATCAGCAGAGGCCCCAGAATTGAACCCTGTGGAACGCCATTTTCAGCTGATAGTGAATTGCACAACTCAATGTGAGTTTGTTGAAGCCCTCCATTTTACATCACCTCACATTTCCTTTCCTTGAACTATGATTTGTTTGTTAGGGTCTGTTCTCCATTACCCATACATCCCCTTTGTCCTTATCAAAAAAGTGAGAAAAAGTGTGTGTGGTCAGTGAGTGTTGTTACATACACTATCAAAATACATCTATATAATTTTGATCACAAGAAAGGACCGGAAATTAGCCGCTACGCTTTCAACAGAACGAGACGTAGCTATGACATCAGCCTTCGCATCCACGCGTTTCCCTTCTTCAAAAGCTCACTTCATGGTCTTATCTAATAGAAATCACCGATGGAAAAGAGGACAGGGCTTGATGGAGCCACTTTGCGTGTGCGAATTGCATGCGCATTAAGGTGTCGTCACAAGGTCGAGTCTGCTTCGACTGCTCTGATCAATAATGCAGCCGGGATGGGGGGGGGGGGGGGGGGGGGTTAGGAGAATAGTCTTTGATTCGGATGACTCACAGTGGAGCGAAAGAGAGCAGGGGGAGAGAAAAGGAGGGCGAGATCAAACGGGAGAGGAGAGAGCCCAGCAGACAGGGAAGAGTCTCATGTGTGACACATGCAGCCAAAGAGACCAAGAAGTGGAAAATAACGTGAATGATAATGTGAACCCATTTGGATCTATCAAGCAAATATCAATGCATTGACTTTAGTATTATTATTATTATTATTATTATTAATTATTATTATTATTATTATTGTTGTTATTATTATTTGTTATTATTATTATTATTATTATTATTAATTATTATTAGTATTATTATAATTATTGTTATTATTATTTATTATTATTATTATTATTATTATTATGAAAATACATATTTGATAGCATTTGGATGTATCAACCAAATATCAATGCATTGACTTTTGTATTATTATTATTGTTATTATTTATTATTATTATTATTATTATTATTATCATTGTTGTTATTATTATTTGTTGTTGTTATTATTATTATTATGAAAAGACATATTTGATAGCATTTGGATTTATCAACCAAATATCAATGCATTGACTTTAGTTGTTTATTGTTATTATTATTAATATTATTATTATTATTATTATTGGTTATCATCATCATTTTTATTATTATTAATAGGAAAATACATATTTGATAGATTGATTTCTCAACAAAATATCAATGCATTGACTTTTGTTTTATTATTATTTATTTATTTATTTTAAATTATTATTACTATAAAAAGTGACATATTTGATAGCATTTAGATTTATCAATGCATTTACTTTTGTTTTTGTTATTATTATTATTTGTTGTTGTTATCATCATCATTTTTATTATTATTATTAGGAAAAGACATATTTGATAGCATTTGGATTTATCAATTATTATTATAATAATTATTATTATTTTATTAGGAGTAGTAGTAGTATCATTATTATCATGAAAAGGCATATTTGATAGCAACATAACCGATTGTAAAATCGTATACCGGCTAAAACTGCACCATCAAGAGATGTTTCTAATGTATGTATTTATTTAAATTTGAGGAGGTTCGTTCGTTGTCTGTAATTTGACATTCAGTGATTTGTGCACACGTTGCACACGTCTCAATCCAATTGTGGCCATGTTCAAGCATCAAAAAACACTTGTGAGTCACACTCCTCGTTCTGCCTGCCTCTCAGCCTGACCCAGATACACATGCATGCTCAAGTAACACAAAGAATCACAGTCGGGTAACCAGGATGTTTGACTCATCTTCGCAATCGAAAGCCTCCCTCGATCAATATTGGACCGTACGAGCCTCACCGGGATCCCTCGTGTCACAAAAACTAACCGCAATGCTGGCGTACTAGCCATTCTCGCCATTCTCACACCTTCTGCTTCCTCTGAGGGTTTAACCATCCAGTCGTGAGATTACCTATAGAGGCGTTATTACGTTCTGTCTCCATGTTCTCGCTGGCCCTGACGGTCAGAAGTCAGCGGTTAGCCGCAGCGTTACGGTGACACCTCATTACTCTTGTCCCCTGCTGCCTTCTCACCAGGCGGCGTCGTCATAGCAACGGCAGAAAGCTTATCTGGATGCTGAGAAAATTGCACCGAAGCAGTGAACCCCAGGCTGACGCTTGTGAGCGTAATGTGACATATGGTGTCCCCGGCTTTGGGGGGGGAGCGCGTGGGCAGAGTCGAGAGGCTAGTTACCGACATGCTGTGCATTGTCGACCGCCGAATTTTTCTTGACAGACTGGAAAAGTGGTTATGTTATGTCATTTCCATCAGTGATCATGCATGCGGAGTCCCCCAGGGTTCAATTCTTGGACCACTTTTATTGAAACCTGTACATGCTCCGATTGGCATGTTGCGCAGACGACACACAGATTTACGTGGCTTTGTCGTGTCGTGACTAAGGCTATGGTCCCTTAGATGAATTCTATCGGTGCTTAAAAGAAGTAAACAGCTGGATGCAATCTAATTTCCCTCAGTGAAAGAGAAAAGACAAGACGGATTGAATTGTTTTTGGCAACAAAAACGGAAGGGAAGCTCGTTATTGACCAGCTCGATTCTACGCATATAAAGACACAAAAGCTGATGTTAGAAATCTTGGTGTTACAATTGACGCCATAACTTAACCAGCTTTCTATCATCTTAAACAAATAGCAAGATTCAGAGATCACTTGTCCAGACAAGAGTTAAAAAAAAAAGAATGTATTCACGCTTGCATCTCTCCAGTCGACTTACTTTTTTTATAGCCTTCCTAAAATATAATCTTTAGACACATTGCCTAATGTTATGATAGTTTGTACTAGCGTTTGACCAACTGAAGATTTTTTGTTAATCGACTCTAATGTGATCAAAGTTGAGTCGAAGTTGATTTTTCAGCAGCGTGTAGCAGTCCCCAACTTTTTTTTACACCGTTGACCAGTTTCACGTAAAGAATATGTTGACACGTCGGCATATTTGCTAATTAAGCATTTCTCTGTTTCACTGTTGATTAATGGTCATACATGACTTCAATTGTGGCATTTCCAGTTCCCCCACAGTCCTTGAATGCATCAGACAACGGTATGGTTGAAAGAGTTGCAGTAATCCTATTTGTAAAATGTGTTTGCTATCATGCTAAGAAATCACTGCGGTGAAAAGATGCTACTTTCAGGCACTGGTGCAATAAGTGTAATGTGATTAAAACTCCATTAGAGAACAATGTTTGGTCTGACTAAGTGGGTTGTTATAGATTTGTCGCATTCACTCACCGTTCCAGACATGATTTTTTTTTTTTTTTTTTGTCTCTCTTGGAGAACATGTTGAATCAAACACAATGTGATTTTCTCTCAATTAGATGTAAGCTAATCTGGAAACACAATTGGCTATGGATTGTTCCGAATGTTTAAATGTTTGCAACCTGCATGAAGAAGCTGTTGCAACTTGTGGGTAGAAAAGTTGTGTTTCACGCAAAGTCCATCGACGTGGCCAAGCTAAAAAGTCATATCTTTGCTTTGGGCTTGTTCAAAAACTACAGACAAAAGTCTTATAAGCGTGGAGAGTTTGACTCATCTTACTCCCATCTTCATGCACGGCCCATGCTCGTACCCTTTTAATTTCAGACGTTCCAAATCTTGCCGCGCTTATCCCAAAGGTCATCTTGGGAGTTCAACAGCCTCCGGAGATAGACATCTTTTATTAACTTCTCTTTGCAGTGTATTTCCTAAAAAAAAAAAAAAAAAAAAAAGCCAAAACAAGATTTGGGTCTTGAAGGTCAGTGGAGTGTTACAAAATTCAAGCATTTCATCTTTTCCTCTACTTACGTCTGCACTTCTTTGCAAGGTTAGAGTTATCAGGAAGGAAGCGAAAGCCGCAGCAAAACAACAACATACTCGGTTGTCAATATGTTTTCGGTGTATTTGGTCGCGCCAATCCAACGTCGGGAGCCGAGGGGCCGAGAAGCCGCTGGCAGATGTGATTTGTCGGTACGCTCTCACTTGATTTCCACCGAGGTTTGACCCGTGCTCGGAAATAAACTTGGGGCAGTTTCCAGTCACAGGTCATGAAATATTTACCCCCCCCCCCCCCCCCGTATCAAATGAATTATATATATCTGGAATTGCTCGCTTTTACAGGAATGGGTGGCCCAGTGTTTTGTCGGCCTCAGTCTATTGTCACAACAGGACAAGAAAGATCGTCCGAGCCTGTGACAGAGACAGACGGTGGCATGTTTTATTTATTTATTTATATAGCGAGGAGAAGAAGTCACTTGTATGTAGAGAAGACTTGGAAAAAAAACATCTCTTAACAGAGTTGGGCTGCATCAATTGGTTCCCTGGTCAGAATTTAACTCCAGCCATTTTCACTGAAGCAACTTCCTTTGCTCCCGGCTGTTTTACTGGATTTTTACTGATTTTGCAAGGCCCACAGAATATTGTGTTCTATTGGCATAAAAACATGGAACCTACCATAACAAAGATTAGAGTCTCTTTCGTCAGAAAAAAAAAAAAAGTATATTTCTATTTGTTTCCGTTTTGCAGCAATTGGCATTAGAATGTAGAATAAGTTTCATCATTATACACAAACCTGTTGAAAACACTGGCAATAAGAGCTTGTTGCAACATGGCTGATCTCTTATACTCTGCTGCCACCTGCTGGACATTTTTTTGTAATAACTACCATTGCTTTAAGCAACCTCTTCAGGTCAGAAGCTGTATTAAAGCCTTTTGTATTCTCTAGCATAAAAAAAACCATAAAAATAAATAAATAAATGTAATTACGTTTTTGGGAGTGCATGACATAAATATAAGTTTTTGGGTTTGAATAAGTTAAGAGTGTATTAATGGGTGAGTTTGGTAATGAACAAAGATAAGATGATATTTTCAGCTCCTCTTATGAGCCCATGAAGAGTTAATTGCTACTTGCCACATTATCATTTCCTCCCTCCCTTGCTCCTTTTATGAAACGAGTCTTATCTTTTTGTCCAAGGGTGCACTTTCACACACTCTTTGCTCCCTCATGTTCATACATGGGCGTAGTTCGTTTAGTGAGTTTGAGTTGAATCGTTTTTGGTCGTCCAATCGATGGATGGACACACATTCAGATACGAGACTACCCCCCCCCCCCCCCCGGAGTGCAGCGTCGACAAAATTGCCAACATCGCGGCAAGGAGCAGTGCTATGGTAATGATATGCTAATTAAGAGTGAAACAGGGTTGAAAGCGAACACGCGTCTGGCTGCATAATCACTCAGGAGTCTGGCTGTTTGATCTGATGTATGCTAATTTAAGATATGTGTCGCATGGTAATTTGATAGTGTTAGGCAAGTTCTCAACCCCCCCCCCGCCACCAAGTACGACATCTTGACCTTTCTTTTTTTTTCCCGCATACCTCAGCACTGTTGAGATGGTTCTTATGCTCAGGAATATGTGTGGTTATTATTTAAATGAATCGTCCTCTGTGTATATGGAATCTATCTATACTGTAAGAACATTCTCATTAACTAAGCAGTCTGGTCCAACCCTTAATTGATTGCGTCTTCATAAGTAGTCCCGTCATGCGCAGTTAAGATAAGACCAGTTCAACCTGCCAGACTAATCAAGAAGGACTTCGGAGAAGAGAATTGAGGCTGTAATCTTAAAATAACCATGCCGTGGCACAACGCGGTCTGCTGTGTTTCTGCTGAGTCACGCTTCAGCCCTTTTCCCCCAAATAGCCGAGTCACCCAAGCGGCTCACGCGGCTGCATTATATCCCTTATGTAAGAGATGTCCTAGCTTCCGGAGACGGGTCATCCGACAATTTGCTGTCTGGCACAGGCCGTTTTTTTTTTGTTTTTTTTCTTATAAAACGCGCAACGTGCCGTTGAATTGTGTGAAAACCCGCTTAAAGCGATCGAGTGGTTTTAATGCCTCTCGATAAGTGAATTCGTTTGGATTACGAGGACGCGGCAAGATGGCGGTAAACCCTGAAACTCCCATTTGTGTGTGTATGTCTGATAGAATGTATTTAAGCCCCTTATTAGGCCTATTCCTGTCTCTGCCTACTGTAGCACACAGGTGCTTACATAAGCTTAAGGAGATATGCGTGTGCGTGCGTGTGCGCGCGCGTGTGTGTGCGCGCGTGTGTGTGTGCGCGCCAGAAAGATCTTACACGGTGACTGAAACGAGTGTCATTATGACCTCACACATACGTCATACAGCGCCGCATGCACTGCACGTAGATGCGCGTTATGTGCTCATTATACTATAGTGCCGTATATTGTGCAGATGGTATGTGAAGGGACCATAGATAATTATAAAGTCGTAGAGCATGAATGGCCCCCCAAGGTCACATTACCTGGGGGGGGGATTTCTGGGTTTATTGCACCACCGTCGTCACCAAATATATTGTATACATATATATGTATATATATACTGTATATATATACCATCTCTTCCCCAGCGGCTAATTCTTTTTACCTCCATTGTGGAGCAAAAGCCCGGTGGTGCCTTGCGGCAGTGAGTCATTGCAAATGGGATTTTGTTTTTTACGCCAGCACTGAAGTGGCCCACAAACCCAAAGAGTCCAGTCACGACCTCCCCAAGTGAAACATAGCAGGCGGTCCATTATTTTGACTATCCTTTTTTTTTGTGTAGAATTCAGAAGGCCAGAGGGAGCCGCGGGTTTACTCCGGAGTGCCGCTTTATAATTTCCACATCAAGATGTAACCAGCTGTCTGTATGTGCTCCTTTTATTTGGTCTCATACCTCGCAGCTCTTGATCGTTTACGTTGCTGTTATTTAACCTGCCAGCACCCCAATTTGCACTTCAGTTTGGGACCAAATCAAATTCAGTCGTCAACATCAAAACTTGGTCGTCAACAACAACTTCAGTCATCATCAACAACTGTAATATAACAGAATTGTACTTTTTTTTTGTTTACAATTTTTTACATTTATTTTAAAAATAAAAAAGAAATAAATAAAATAGATAAAATAATTAATTTACAAAAATAAACTCAGATTTTACATGTAAAAAATGTTATTAAATCGCATGAAATTACTGTAGCTGTAAAAACACATAATATTTCTGTTCTTTTATTTAAAAAAAACCTCCATTAAAAATACATATATCGATTGTTAAAATACATTTACAAATGTATCGTAATTTCACAAATATTTGTCTTTTATTTCAAGGAATAAAATGTAGAATTCAACTTTAAAACCCTAATATATATATATATATATATATATATATATATATATATATATATCCCTGAGGTTGTGGGTTTGATCCCCTTGATTTTTCCATATACTGTTATATTACATACAATCTTTTTAAAATTACATTTAAAAAATACATTATGGAAAAAAACTCTTATTGTACTTTTCTGTTATTTCTCAGTATTTTTCTGCTGCACCAGCTGCCGGAAAATTACAGTTTTTTTGGGGGGGGGGGTTAACTTTTTTTTCAGTGTAGATTAGTTTGATCCCGTGTTAATTAGAACACCACAGAAAAATACACAACATTATATCATTCGTACGAAATTTCCAACATGAGCTACTTAATTACGTTCTTGTACATGTATATGATTTTATCGGGAATTCCCTCCTACGCCGCAGCATGCTTTCCAGCCAAATCCCATTCCGATCATTCTCTACACATGAAAGTGTCACAAATGGGAAGTTGCATCAGTAGCTTGAAGGAAAAGGAGGCAAGAAATCATTGGTTAAACTCCCCATGTGCACTTTTGTGGTGGTGGTGGGGGCGGGGGGGTGAATAGTCGAGTGACGCAATGCCGATACAGAGCTGCAAATGTACCAGGGAATGAATCTGCTGTGTTGGGAAAGTGTAAGCACATTTCGTATTCCTCTCTGGAGGATTGTCCATCTTTTGGCTGAGGAACACATTTCCACAACAACTACAGAGGGAGCGCTTGCTTGGCTCCCCCCACTTGCACCAGCACCAAAAGTGCTGGTGCAACTCATGCTCAAATGAGGTAACGTGGGTTTGGTTTAATTCAATTTAGATTAGCCTAATTATTTTCAGCACAGAAAGAATCCGAGGCACAGTTGGCGTATTTGCTCCTCGCTTCCACTTTGC
This sequence comes from Leptonotus elevatus, assembly GCF_054856555.1. Taxonomy (NCBI): domain Eukaryota; kingdom Metazoa; phylum Chordata; class Actinopteri; order Syngnathiformes; family Syngnathidae; genus Leptonotus; species Leptonotus elevatus. Next base: position 7,530,354 of record NC_141257.1, read on the forward strand.
TCAGAGCCCATTTTCCTTGAGCATAGGCTCACGACATCCCCATCTAATCCATCTTGATCCCGTCCTGTTCCCATCAGGTGAATGCAACGGTGTGAAGGCGAGAGGGTGACCTCCGCGTCTAAATATAGACGCTGACCCTTTGGCAAGCCTTTACATGGACGCCTACGCTGTAATGTGCCGCTTCGTCATAGCAACACATTTTCTCCACTTGTATCGAGCTCTTTTCAAGGGGCTAATGATTCCAAATCCCCTGAGAATCTTCCAAGAAAATAGAAACGCTGATCTATAAAGAAGAAGAAGACAGCAGACATGTTGCTTCTCACTCGCCCAAACGTTTACATGCACTCGTATTGAGATAGTGATGACTGGTGTTGTAATTCTCGAGATCGGCAATGGTCTCGAAACAAATTTTCAAGGGTCTCTCGTCTTGGAGTTGAAGGCATTTTTACTTGGTCTCATTCTCTGACAGGGCGGACTCGAGATTTTTTTTTGAATCAGAACACACCATTCTAATAAAATGAGTGAAAATAAGCTATTTTCTTTGTGATCGTTTTTTTTTTTTTTTTTTGCTAGCATTTAAAGGTAACGGCGACGGCTACCGGGGGGAAAGGAAGGTCAGCTAGACAGGAAAGCAAGCAGTCTGTTCCGAGCAGGCATATCAGTCAGGTGTCTTCAATACAGTATAAACTTATGTTAACACGTGCTAAATAATTATTTTCCATAACATTCTCGAGAGAAATTATTTTGCCGATGCATCCTGACTTTGAGCATGTGTTTGTGTTGCTCTTTACCGCTCTGCCTCTTCTTACTAATCTACCAGCTGCTCTAAAAGTGCAGCCATACCTTCAAACCAACGGGAACGCTGCTGTTTTAAACATTTCAAACTTACACAAAAAAATGATCATTTATTTATGAAGCTCTCTTGAGTGCATTCTTTGTCTCAAAAGGTGAGGCAGTCTCGCTTAGATGGAAAAACAAACAAAAAGCATCTAAATATTCCATGACCTCGTTTTAGTAACTTGGAATGTCCAAATAGCTTGAGTGTGGCGAGTCACCACAAAATGGGAAACGGGTTCCTTGGGGACATCAACTGCCCTTGTCAACGTGCTGAACATTAGAATTATCCATGAAAAAGATGCGCTTCCATGAGTGGAGGCGTCACAGCTGTAACCCGGTTCAAAAGTCTGCTTGGTGACGTCGTGTTACATAACGTGTAAGCCGCTGTTGGTCACTGGCGGTTAAGCTGCTCATTTTGTAAAGTCGGCCTACGTTTGATAGTCTTTTGGATACACTGACTATGTGGAAGCGGTATTCCAGGGATGACCATGGGGTGACTTTGTTTATTCTCAATCTGACCTCAATCAGTTTATATGAAATCGGCTTGTGCGTTATGTACAGTTGACACAGACAAAAGGACACTTAAAGGGGAAGGCAACCCTCCAAAACATTTTTGGACAATAATATGTTCTATGCAGCTCCACTATTCTGCTTAATATTGTGTTTTTGTAATATGAGTTAACCAGCCAAATCCATCCGTTTTTATCCATCTCAGTGGGCGGCCATTATGCCCCTTGCTGTCGATTGAAGATGACATCAATTTTGTTCAGGTGACAACCAATCACAGCTCAGCTTCAGAAAACATCGTCGCCTAAGCCCTGAGCCAACTGTCAGTCGACAGCTCGTGGCAAAATGGCTGCTGCCCCCTGAGATGGATAAAAATGGCTGGATTTTGTTTCATAACTTATATTCCACAAATGTAATATTAATCAGAATGTCTTTTTTTACACTAGTGAGGTCACATATAACATATTATTGCCAAGAAATGTTTAAGGTTGACTTCCACTTTAAGCCAATCTGACATCTGATTTGAATATTTAATATGGAGTTGGTCCTTCTTTCACTGCAGTAACATCGTCCACTGTTCGAGAAAGACTTTCAACAAGATTTTGGCCTTTCTGAGACCCATTTTTGAGCCCATCGATGCAGAAGAACATTTGTGAGGTCACTGAATATGACAGAAGTTCTTCCACACCAAATTAATTCAACCATGCCTTCTGCATGCAAAATGACTCTACTTCTACTCTGCTTTTAAGACGTTGGCTCTCTTATGTTTCTATGTTTCACAAACCCAGAATACAGTGCAATCCTACACCATTGCAATATGCAATCACAATCATAAATATTGTATTGTTAAATCAAGATGCCTCTGACTTTATCAAGCAACACAGAGTAAGATTAGTCATATTCAAGTCAAAATGTCTGCATTTGTAATACAAATACAATTTTCCTCTGTATTCTCTCCCCCAGTGAATGAATCATCCAACATGCACAGCTGATATGAATGTCATCGGTTCCACGGTGAAGCCACGAAGGCCTCCTCCGAGTCATTAGGTAAGCTGTGGGCAAACACGCTGGCGATCCTCCCACGCCGTCGTGTTGGATCCAATAAATTCAAGTATCCACGCAGTTGAAGGTTCCCAAGTTGTGCAGGGTGCACAAAGGGAGAGAGGGGGAGAGGGAACCATTCACTGCTTGAGGGAGGGAGGGCGTGAATGAGTCCATACATGCGAGGGAGGGAGTCCATACATGTGAATGAGGGAGCCCATACATGGGAGTGAGGGAGCTCAAATATGCAAGTGAGGGGGTGAATGTGTCCATACATGGGAGTGAGGGAGACCATACATTGGAGTGAGGGAGCCCATATATGCGAGTGAGGGAGTGAATGTTTCAATACAAGGGAGTGAGGGAGTGAATGTGTCCATACATGGAAGTGAGGGAGTCCATACATGCAATTGAGGGAGTGAATGTGTCCATACGTGTGGGCGAGGAAGTGAGAAAGTGAATGTGTCCAAACATGGGGTGATTGAATGAATGTGTCCATATATGGGAGGGAGGGAGGGAGCCCATACATGTAATTGAGGGAATGAATGTGTCCATACATGTGAGTGAGGGAGTGAAGAAGTGAATGTGTCCATACATGGGGTGATGGAATGAATGTGTCCATACATGGGAGTGAGGGAGTCCATACATGCAATTGAGGGAGTGAATATGTCCATACATGGGGTGATGGAGTGAATGTGTCCATACATGAGAGTGAGGGAGTCCATACATGGGAATGAGGTATTCCATGCACGCGAGTGAGGGAGTGAATGTGCCCATACATGTAAGTGAGGGAGTCCATACATGGGAATGAGGGAGCCCATACATGCAATTGAGGGAGTGAATGTGTCCATATTTGTGGGTGAGGGAGTGAGGGAGTGAATGTGTCCATACATGGCAGTGAGGGAGGGTGAGAGGTAGTGAATGAGTGCACATGTGTGTAAGTGTGTGTATTTATCTGTTTGTGTGGATGCATGCTATTTTTCCTACTTTCTTTCACTCTTTATATTATATTTATATTGTATCTGCTCAGCATTTCAAATGTGATAATAATATCTTGTGGAGTTGCCTTGCAAGTAATTCCCTTTCTACTGTGATGAACGACGCCTCAAGTATGTGCATATGTATGTGCATTTTTACTACACATGAAAGAAAGCCACTCATGCATAGTGTACATCAGCAAGCAAAGAGAAAATGCATCGATGCAAAACCACCTGGCAGGCCGACGTCACACACACCAACACGCATATAAACAAACATTGATTAATGAGCTCTTTTTGTTGCCATGCAGCGCCACGTGCGCCGCTATGGGGGACGTCAGCACGAACCGCGTCCAATACGGCCTTCGCGGTCTTTTACACGGTGGCCGGTCAATCTCAACATTCCAGTTAGGGTTTCTACACCAGAGGTGGCAAAAGTACTTACAATCTGTACTTACGCTCCATATACCACTCCTGTTATTTTTTGGCCACCCTTCATAAAATAGGGCGCGAGCAGCACAAAAAAAAAAAAAAAAAAAAAAAGAGGGAGGGGGAGGGATGGCCTGGCATTTATGGGCTGACCTCAGCGAAGGGGTTCGTGGGGTGTGGGGGAGTTTTATGGAGCGTGTGTATGTGCGTCCGTTGGGATAAGACATCTTGGGTCACAATGGGGGTTGTAGGTAGCAGCTGACTAGAGGATAAAATATTCAGGAAACAAATTAACGGGCCACTTGACCACGTGGGACATCACCCATCACACTCAAATAGGCCTTATTCACTTGGCAATCCAGTATTGTATTTTGAGTGAGTGTGGCACAATAATATGGCTCTATATTATCATCTACTATGCAAAAAGAAAGGATTATTCATTGATTTAGCAGCCTGTTTGCAATCAAATAAACACCACATCCATCCATTGTTTTCAAAATGATGATGAATTAGTACAAATGATTTCATACGCTGACTACATTTTAATTAAAATAATTTCTTATGTAGGGTGTCCAGATTTTTACATTTAAAAACCGGGACATTGCAGTTTCGCTGAAAATTAAATATACAATAAATTCTCACCAGGGACTATTTATAAAAAAAAATAATCGCTAGTCAATCTGATGATCGGTGGTTGTGTTATTGCTTTAGCTAATGCTAAATGCTTTCTTGGTTGACAGTTTAACGGTGCTAAACAACTTCACTCTTGGATGGGAATGATTTGAAAATAAAACAACAACTTTTGTGTAATGAAAATGAATGTCATAATTATTCATTTCTAAAAGCATAATTTACAGACGTACGCATCGCAGCGCAATAATAATTATAGTTTGAAGTCGATGAATCTACAATCACATGTATCTATCTGCATTCACAAGCTGAAATCAACGGGTGGTCAGTCGACGCAGCTAACCAGCCGCTAACGCTAATTCTCCCGTCGGTCAACCGTGAATTCGCCAAATGACCGAACTGCAACAAGACAGATGATTATACTGTAACGCTTGCGTAGACAACAAAAGAAAAACACAGCAAGTTGACATCGATTTCTTGACGGCAACTCGACTATCATCACCTCAGCATCAATTACAAAAAAATCTTTGATTATTTAACCCCTAATGTCCATTGATGTAGTTTCCCGAATAGGAATTGGTTGCATTTGTGCTTATGTAAATATTTTCTGCTGAATTCATGATGTTCCCTTGACCCCGAGTGTTTTTCCCAGCGTCCTGCTTTAAAACGCCCGGAGCGCTATCACAGCCTCTGGCAAATACCAATAATATTACAATGGCCATTGACTGTGAGAAAATCCACCGACGGCCTTCCCACATTTTCCAACGAAGCACTCATTTGCAAACCACTACTCGTAATGGCGTCATCATGTATTACATTCCATTCCAATAGTGGGTAATTACCTCGTTGGTTCTCCTTGGACTGACTCGCGAGCTTTAAACTTGACAGTGAGATGACATCAGTGGCTGAGCTTTGTTGTAAATGTCACACTCAGGGCTCACAATTTCACCCTTTAACATCGCACCGCATGAGGCAAACGAGATGCAGACTTAATTAAACCAAAGGGAAATTACGAGAAGTCCCCTCGCTCCTCTCTCTCCCTCTCATCCTTTATTCATTTCTGTCTGCCTCGCTTTCCGCGTTGTTTGTTTTTCTCTGCAAATTAGGCCGGCTGCAGATGCATATAATAAGCGCTCGTGTGCATGCGCGGCAAAAAAAAGCATGGCAAGCTATTGTTTTCCGTCTATTAAGGCCCATCTGCGGGGTTTTTAAGCGGCGTCATTCGATAGCCGTTGCTGACGGGTCCTTAGCGGGGGGGGGGGGGGGGGGGGGCAGGTGCGAGTGACATCAGGCGGCAGACATCATCGCTCTGATTTATGGTTTTCATTTAGCGCCTTTATCATCCTATTAACGGCACCCTCACGCACACAATCTGTCCTCCCGCCCGACGTGCCGATCGCTGACGCGGGGGGTCAGTGGCTGCAAAAAATGTGACGCACGAAGGCCTCACGTGTGCGTTTTTTGCTCGTTCGGGCTGATAGCAGACGGATGGATTTTTTTTAAATGCGGTGTGACTGTTGTTGTTTTTTTTTGTGTTTTTTTGCAATGACGTGTGTGAAGCCAGAATAACGCTCACTTGAGTGCTAAAATTATTAACGCGTTGATAAACACTGGTGACAAATCATGACAGGACCGTGACGTTTTGGATTGTGGCGCAGTATACGGTTCCGTTATGACTCATGTAAACAAAACAAAAAAAATACTGTAAAATCCGATGAATAACACTTGTTTGCCAAAAAATATAATAAGAAATGAAACTTTCATATTGTTCAGATGTTTACCAGTAGTTAGGCACTACGCAAAGTATGGTGTTCCACAGGGTTCAATACTGGGGCCTCTGCTGTTTTCATTGTATCTGCTCACCCCTGGGCTCTTTATTCACTCTAATAATAAAGAGCCCAGGGGTGAGCAGATAATAATAATAATAATAATAATAACTAATAATAAACCAGAAAATCGCCTCATGAGACCTCAAAACCAGTCAAGATCTCAACCATGGTTAATTTTACCTTTTGTCTTTTTTATGTCGTGTCGTCATCCATGGATGTTGAACAAATCTATTTTGAGGAGTAGAAAGTCCCGATATACATTTTGAAATGTAGGGTGTATAAGTAAAAAGTTGTCTGAAAAAAAATTCTCCCAGCTTGTTTAAAAGGTTTATAATTACCCTAAAGTTGATGCTAAGTCCCGCTAGCCCATGTATGGTGTTTCAAACATATGTTAGCATTTGGCTAGTCGACTTTTGACAAAATTGTCTTGCTGAGCAAAACATTTTGGTAGAACGGCTCCCTCTGGAGAAATGTATTCAGTCTCGACTTGAGACTTGTTCCTCCACATAATATGCAACTAGTGTTTCTCCCCTGCCTTACATCTGGATTTTGAAACTGTTTTGCTGCCACTTCTCTGTTTTCGTTTGGTGGTGTGCCAAACATGTACCCTGGCTCAATAAAGACTGTGAAACCCTGGTGTAGAGACGAGTGGAGAGAAAGAGTGCAGGGATCGTTGCCATAGGTACGAATGCAACAGAAGGAAGACGGGGGTCCGCCTCCTGACCCACACGGAGAAGTTGAATGACAATCACGGAGCTGAGGCGAGACAGGCGCTGGTCACAATGCGAGGAGACGGGGAGAGGGGCGACCCGCACCCGCGCAAACAAATTGCCTGGGCTTCAGCGGCTACTCACCACTTAGCATTAGCATCAAAAAGACATTATGCTAATAGCATCAAAGGTGGCTAGCCCTGCTTTTGTGTCCCAGGAGCAATCCAAGGACACTGAGGGGGGGATTGTACATGCTAGCCTAAATGCACGAAGCATTTGCTGGCGGAGTGAATGTCGTAAGATTTTTTTATTAGAAGGCTGTAAAAGGGAAATTCTGTATTGTGACTTGTGTTTTCATGCTGCACAGAAAACAGCAGATCACCTGATACTGCACCAAACTCTCAAGACCTGCAGGACACATTCAGTGACGCAGTGCAGCCATTCATGCCTTTCCCATAAGTGTACCATGTAGCAAAATGAGACCGGGGAGAGCTGTTAAGAAACGAAAGTAGCTAGCACGTGGCGCGGGAACTTTTGACCTTCCACGCTTTCAAGCCTGTGAAATCTGTGAAAGCGTGTCATCCTCCATATTTTTTTCCCAATTCTTTGCGGTTGTGTTGTTGTAGCCGTCCGTCAGCTCAGTGAGCAGGCGAGATGCTTTCAGGTTGGCGCATCTCTTATTTACGGATTGGTATCTTACGCCGTGAAATCGAAAAACAAATTAACACAGTATCAGTTTGAAAATCGGGACAAAACATAATGAAGTGTAAAAAAATAAAAAATAAATTTAACAATATTACCTGGTTCCACTTGCCAAAGGAGCTAATCTCAAGAGTTCAGCTTTGTTTCTTCTTTATGGAGCTTTGGTTGAATTTGTCTCGTCGTGGGACAAAACAGGAAGCATTTTTTTTTTGGGTTCTTTACGCGTGACAACACAACAAACACACACACACGCCACAGTGTGTGTAGTCCTGCAAACCAAAGTGGATAAAAACAGCCACTAATTCAATTTGAACCATCTCACACTTGGCTCATTATTGGATTGAAAAATCTGCCCTTGACCGGATTCGCGTCATCTCCGGGAGGACTCGCAAGGTCAGAGGGCAAATGAGGAAGCGCTGATGGCATGCCTGAATAATAGTAGCCCACCTACTGGAAGCTGACATCGTCATCATGAAGGTGCGAGACTATCCGAAATATTGACAAAAATTGATGAGATAATGCAGAATTTTGATTGACACCTGTAATTTGACTTGAGTTATTTAATGAGTTTTTTAAGTGAGATTTTAGAAAAGCACTGCATCATAATAAGAGGGATTTCTAAGTGTTAACCTTGAGTTGAATTAACCCAAATTTTAAGTTAAACTTTGCAGTTTTTTTTTTTTTGTTACCAGTGTCATTTTTACCATTGGACTGAAATTGCTTCAATGTTTGCTTTTTATCCTCTTGCTCCCACACACAGTAGCTAGTAAAGAGTAAACCAAAATCAGTGTGAGCTTGCATGTCTCGACGTGGCAGGAGACAATGTGGATCAGCGTCCCCAGGACTGATGATGGTCCTGCTCTCTCCCCACATGCCAGCACAAGTCAATGTAAGAAACAAGTATCACACAACTTGAATGTATTTTCTATTACATTTTACATGTATTTTGCCTAAAGTGTGCCTTCTATAATGTAACCGTCTCATTGTGCAGTGACGGTATGGCAAATAGTCTTCATTTATGCTACTTTTTTCCTCTTTATATTTAAGAGATGCCGCACTAACATAGTTGAGATACCAAAGCAGAATGTTAATTTACTCTTGAAATAAAAAAAGTCAGTCTAATTTCTACTTACAAAACCTTTAATACAAACAGGATACAAATAAAGAAAACACATGTTTCTGAGCAGGTCCGAACACAAAAAAAACACCTGCATTCATAATTTTATTTACAAAAATGTTTATGTACAAGTGGTGTGGCAGTATGCTGTATGAATTATTATAAAAAGATATAAATAAGAAATGGCTAGTCAGGAAGGAGCTTATGTACAATATGGAGCTTGAAATTTACCCTGCTGCTAATACGGCCGCAGAAGATTCTCTTCCTTGATCTGACCCGGATGCAAGGCTTAAAATGTAATTGTCACAGGTCAACAGGTCAGGGCTGACAGTGCTGGAGTCACTAAGATGGGGCGTCGTCACCATGTATCGCCTTATATTTCGACATCTCCTCCGGGAAGACTTTGCCGAGCTCGGAGATGAGAAGACTCTTGAATTTCTGTAATAGAACAAAGGAGCCTGTAAATCAGCTGTGTCCTATTGTTACAGGATGGCCGTGTTACTTTTTTACCGTCAGGGTGTCAATTTTTCCTTTAACTTGCTCATTGCGAGCCAAGGCTCTCTCCAAACACTCCTTTGTGTACAGCTGTGGGTTGCGACCCTGGTCGATATATCTGAATAATATCGCACAGACAAAACACACACGTCATGAAAATCATCATCATTTTCATCCATCCATTTTCTATAGCTCTTGACAGCATTAGAATCGTGAGAGAGACTTTTGGATGAGAATATAAGAATGCCATACACCCGACCACTAATTAAAAGGCCAGACTTTAGTGATATAAGAAATAAAGCCAAGATAATATTGTGAGCTCAAATAAAGACCCGAAGTCAACACCCTCGTCCAAACTTACTCAAATACTTCTAGTGGTACGTTGATCTCATGCAGCTGTTGACGGCACTTTTCGATGTCCTGCAGTCCCGTTATCATTAAATTTCTGTAAAAATAAAAAATGTAAGCATAAAAACTCGAATGTTTACAACGCGTCGATTCAAACATGACTCACAGTTTTTGGTTGAGTCCCGCTTGGCTGCTCGACTGGAAGTCGCTGACAATAATTCCAAGCTGCCGAATATTTTCAACAAACTTTTCGAGATGCTCCTCGAGGTTTTCATTTTTCTCCGCCATTTAAATGTTATTTTAAAAATGAAAAAGGCTTACAGTGGCGCCGCGTGTCAAAACAATCGTAGATCTCTCGTTAGCCACCTAGGCTAGCGTATCTAAAGCGCAGTCGTGCTTTACGGCAGCGAACCAAGCCAACCACTGCTGGATTCTGTGTGTTGCCATGGTGACAACCAATGAAGGGCTGTCGTTTTCTGGATCAAAACGTCGTGCTGCCGGAAGGCTGTTTCTCAACTCTGTAGGCATTAAAGAAAACGCTGCATTGCTTCCTCACAATATTAATTGAATTGAATCATAAAAAGGTGTATAAACATCTTAACATTTGTAACGTTCTCAAACCAAAGCACCGAACAGGAAAGAGTCATCACGTAAGTAACCCATTTATCAGTATCTAAGCGTTAAGTAAAAATGAATTTAAAACAAACAAACAATCATTTATTCTCAGTGAAAAACACTCACTATTGGTGTAAATAAATAGCAGTTCAAATAGAATATGTAGGAAAATAAGAGCAAATGAACCGGAAATGACACAATTTTCGCAGTAAAAGCGAGTCGTCATTCCTTCGCGGTGTCACGATGATGTAATAATTAATGACACAATAATGGTTTAATGATGAATAAGATGCATTGTGTTAATCGAGATGTTTAAACTGTATTGTTTGTCAAGTGGGTGTTGTGATTGTCTCGTTATCGAACATCATCTGTCAGGAATCGTATATCACATTTATCTAGTCACACGTAATGCATATTTTGATGTGTTTCCTGTTTACTTGGGTTAGTTCCAAACGGAGAGGTATCATTTGAGTCTGCACACACAGACACACACAAAAAAAAAAAATCGTCGCCGTGTGTGACGAGCTTTACTTTGAAATGCGTGTTTGCAGGGTGAGCGCATGTGGGCTGAGCGTTTAAGTTGGTCTGCTTGCTCGTCATCCCCTGCATTACTAGAGCTGCTGCAGCTGCACGCACACGCATACACGCGTACACGCACAAAGACACGCACTATTATAAGCGCTTTCCTGCAGCTCTGCTCCGTGGCAGCTCTCGTGGATCTTCTGGATTGTCTTCTTTTTTTTGTCCATACGAGGTGGCTACTTGCAGAAGACCCTCTGGATTTAACGTATTGGGTAAGCGAGTTTATGGTTTTGATGTTAACTCGTGCTCATCGCGCGTTAGATTCGTGACCTCATCTGTTTTTTTGTTTTTTTAAACATTGAATTATGTCATAGGCGTTTTGTTGGTCATTTAATTGCAATGTATTTCGATGTCGCGGCGTGTAGCGTGTTTCTTTTTCAATGCATGTGTCCGTACTGCGGCTGTAATAATGTTAACAGGGCGGGGGGGTGGATGGGGTTGAATTCCGGACTAATTCGTTAGCTAAATTGATATTTTAAAGGGATGAAGATGCAATTTATTTATTTCCTCATTTCTATTTGTAGTCACGCCGTGCTATGATGATGCACTGAGAGGAAAAGCGCAGGATCGTGGGCTGTGATCAACCCCGAAGGCTGCAGTGAAGGGAGAGTGGTGCAAGCAAGGTAAACTCAATAGTCCACATCCGTTCCGGGGGGAAAGGGTGCAATCTCGACCCTCTTCAGGGGGGGATCTGCGGAGAAATCCAAACCAGATCCGTGCACTAAATTATGGCCACTCTACTGCGGAAAATCGGTCTGATCCGCCTGCACGACCGAGACACAGAGGACCCCAAACACCACCAGGGCTCGTTAAAGGGCACCAAAGGCAACCAGAAAAACAACAAAAACTGTCAGACGGCCAACGACACCAACATCCTCAGCACCCCGGAGATTAAGGCGAGGAAGCTGGACCAGCACGGCAAGGACAAGGAGAAGCCAGGCAAGGATGCCAAGGAGAAACAACAGCAACAGCAGCAGCAGCAGCAGCAGCAGCAAACCGGAGGAGGCGGGAATAAAAGCACCGGAGCCTCCTCCGTCCCCCCCCTCGCCCCTCACCGGCATCACTGCACCCAAGTGCGGACGCGCAGGCTGATGAAGGAGCTGCAGGAGATCCGGAGGTTAGGGGACAACTTCATCACGGTGGAGCTGGTGGAGGACAACCTGTTCGACTGGAACGTCAAGCTGCACCAGGTGGACAAGGACTCGGCGCTGTGGCAGGACATGAAGGAGACGGGCACCGAGTTCATCCTGCTCAACGTCACCTTCCCCGACAACTTCCCCTTCTCGCCGCCCTTCATGCGGGTGCTGACGCCCCGCTTGGAGAACGGCTACGTGCTGGACGGCGGCGCCATTTGCATGGAGCTGCTGACCCCCCGCGGATGGTCCAGCGCCTACACGGTGGAGGCGGTCATGAGGCAGTTTGCGGCCAGCCTCGTAAAAGGACAGGTGAGATGATCATCGCCATACCTACTGTTAACTCATTTGCTCCCCCCCCCCAAAAAAAACCGTTCTATTTTAAATATTGCCATGCTCCCAAAAACGTATTTATACGTTTGTTTGTTTTTTATGCTAGGGCATACAGAAGGCTTTGATGCAGCCTCTGAACTGAAAAGAAAGCTTGAAGCAATGATAGTTATTACACAAACGGCCAGCAGGAGGCAGCAGGGTATACGAGCTCAACCAGGGCCTTTTTTGCAAAAAAAGCTTCCCCACACTGTTTTAAACAGATTTGTGAATAATGATGAAACTTAGCCATATTCTAATGCTAATTGCTGCTAAATGAAAACAGATAGAAATATGCTCATTTTCCTGATGAAAGAAGAGACTCTAATCTTTCTTTTGGTAGAATCCATGTTTTAATAGCAATCGAACACAATATTCTGGGGGGCCTTGCAAAAATCTGTCAAAATCCAGTAAAAGAGGGAGCGAAGGGGATTGCTTTAGTGAAAATGTTAAAGCATATTTTTCCGCATTAGTGGTTAGCATGTCTGCCTCACGCTAACCGTTTGGAGTTAATCTCATTTTGCATATAGACTGGATTTTGTTTTGTATTGCAATGGAATAATGTAGAATATAACAGAATACAGTAGAATCCATAAAATGGATTTTCGTTTTTTAAATATTAGAATAGTGTGTATTATAATACAGGGCAGCACAGCGCCGTATAGTCCAATAAAAAAAAAAAACATACAGTGTTGCCTTGAGATACAAGTGCATTGACTTACAAGCATTTCAAGATACAATCCACCCCTTGGTTGAATTATTTTGTTGATGTCTTAAACGTAAAACAACAAAATAAGTCCCCAATCAATTCACATTGGTTTCCTTGCAGTGGAAGGACATTATCAGTAGGTGGCGGTAATGCACCATCGAGCTGGTTTGTCCACCCACAGAGGAAGAGCATGATAAGACCATTTATTAGGTGTTTAATCAGCCAAAGGCAAAATTTAATACTTGATTATATACAGTACAACACTGTGAAGTGTAACTTATCTTCTAAAAAATATATAAATAAACATTTAAAAATGAAAAATTTTGGGGGCGGGGCTTGCTGTACTGGATTAATTGCATTGATGATTTGTGATGGAGTTTTGGTCATTTATAAAAAAAATAATCTTGTATCTTTAGGCACCACCATATGTACAATTTTTTTTTATGTCTAAAAATAATAACCAAAAGTATTGTTAATTTTCTGACCCAAAGATTCAGGCATGCTTTTCAATATATTAATTATCTGACAAAATGAATGAAATTGAAAAAAAAATATGAAACAAGTACGGTTAGCACATCTTCCTCACAGTCATCAGCTTCTGGGTTTGAATCTTGACCTGACGGAGTTTGCATGCGTTCCCCTTATTTGGTTTTCTCAAGGGACGGGCGAGTATAGATACCAGGTATCGGGCAGATACAGGCCTTATTTCGAGATATCGATACATCAGCCACCGTTGTGAATGTTAAGGGAAAATGCTATAGTGGCAAAAATAATTATTTTCTTTTCTTTAAAATGATCTGTCATTGTGGTATCGGTGACTACTCAAGAGTTATGTACCCGTACTGGTATCGGTCTGAAAAAAAGTGTTATCAAACCCTTGTTTTCTCTTGACCCAAATGAGGACAAGTGCTACAGTAGATGGATGAATGTTTTTTTTTTACGGCACCCATTTTAAGACCCCCCCTTCCCCCTCCTCACTACTCTCTGCAGTCCCTGTTTGATTGCCTTTCATCCTCTGGCAACAAAGACCCGCATAGCCACCAAGTGAAAGTCACATAGACTCCCGAAATGCCCCCACCACCCACCACCCCTCCCCAACAAATTTCCAAAGAACTATTAGACCACAGGGGATGGAAAAGCAAGCAGCGGGAATGCCGCGATTGCAGACCTGTGTGATTCGGATCAACTCGATTATGTAATCCCGTCAAATCCAACCCCCCCTACCCCCCCCCCCCCCCCCCCCCCCCCCGTGTTTTGCAGCATCTCTGCGCTTCCGACGGAAATGGCTGCATCCTCAAATGCACTCATCGTTAGAACCTGGAGAGATTTAGTTAAAAATAAGTCTGAATCAATGAGACTCAGCGGGATGATGAACATTCCGAATATTCCCCAACCCAAAAACGGCAGATTGTCCTCCATGCAGCCCCCGTCATGTCGTTGCTTTCTTTTGTCGAAGCGTCTCCCGCTCAAGATGAGACACGTTGGCAGATTGACGACCGCACCGCTCACAAAATGTGCTGCAGTGTCTCCTTGTAGCTAATGGAAACAGTATTGATTAACGTAGATGTACAGTACGTGCGTGTGTGTCTTACAGAGTTGTTTGCATGCGCTGCATTTTCCCGAGCATATCATCTCTCGCGCGCTAATCCAAAATACACAACATGGCCTTTTGTGACTACCGTTTTGATGTCCGTCGTGAAAAAGCTCTATTTTTAGGGTTGTGGGAGTGGTGAGATGAAAGTCAACAATGAGACACACACACACCCACACACACACACACCCACACACACACACACACATTGAGTGTATACAGTATGTAGGTCATCAGTTTGTGTGTTTCTCTTCCAATTTTATTCCAATTGCTAGAAGACAAATAGTGTACGTGGTTTATTATCAAACAAAATAGCAGAGCGAAATGCACATACATTTTAACGTAACGGTAGCTTGACTTTGAATGTTAAGTCAATATGACAAACATCTACGACAACAATAATAATAATATAAATATCTACACGTTTGTGTAACTTACTCGAACAATAAATGTATTTATTGCATTGATGTGTGCCATTTTGTTACGCATGTTAATGAAAAAAATGGACACCAATATCAATGCCAAATACCGATACCACTTGTACATAAAAATTCCCCCTTAAAAAAACAATGGCATGAATAAAAGTACTACAGTGACTGCTCATGAGTTAACTCATTCACTGCCATTGACGGCTATAGACGTCATAAATTAATTTGAACTATTTCTATTAGTTTAACATTGTTTTCCATTTTTGTTAACAAGAGTATGAAAACCTAGGATTTTTTTTTGTACATTTAGAACAGATATAAAATGTGTGATTAATCGTGAGTTAATTAGTGAAGTCATGCGATTAATTACAATAAAACAATAATAATCACCTGACACCCCTAATTTTAATAATATATATTTTTTAAATATAAATAAATAAAATAATTGTAATTATTGTTTCCAATTTTTATTTTTTTTAAGGGAAAGTTTATTAAAATGTAGGGGTGTCAGGCGATTACCATTTTTAATCGTAATTAATCGCATGACTTCACTAGTTAACTCACGATTAATCACACATTTTATATCTGTTCTAATACAATAAAAACAAATTCTAGGTTTTCATACTCTTGTTAACAAAAGTGGGAAAAATGTTACACTAATAGAAATAGTTCAAATGAATTTTTGACGTCTATTGCCGTCAATGGCAGTGAATGTACTCAAACTGATATCTGAAAAAAGTGTGTCGAACATCCCTAATAAAAACAATAAAATATAATGTAAAGAAATAGCAAAATGAACAAGACACTGTAAATACAGATACCTTTTTGCTATGATTATAATGTGCAATGTCCTAAAAAGAATAAAATAAGTTGCAAGTGAGTACTAGTTTGCCCCAATGACAACATGAGTAGCCATAGGTGTGTTTTAAAAATGACACTGTGACTTACTAAGAATAATAAGTACAGAAGAATGTTAACATTTATTTAATATTTCTGTACCAAATATTCTATATTTTGTTTAAAAATAAAATAGATTGTGTTCAATGGGGTAAAAAAAAAAGTGTGTTTATTTACCCCAATATTTCAAAAACCCATTTTAGAGCTGTCATTTTAATACCGTGATACAATATTTTTCCTCATAGTTGTCATACTGTCAGAATCTAATATCGACCCATGCAAGGTACCAAAGAATTTGGATTAACTTAAACATGCATGTTTTTGGAGTGTAAATGCAAATACCACATAGGAAGGCCAGAGTCGTGTCAATTTTTTTTCCAACCCCTGACACATCCCCACATCCCAGTCAAGCATGATGACATCATCAGTAACGTGTTAGCTTGATGACCCGTCCCGTTAATGCTTACTGTGGCATGTAAGTGCTTTCAAGTGCTTCAAGTGCTATGCGAAATTTCATTCTGCTTATGACAGCCAACCGCACATTTTGAGCGCTAACATTTTTTAAACATGATTTTATCCTCTAATGACCCGACTCTCAGTCCCAGAGGAGCTCCATGATCTGATGAGTCCACTATTGATTTCTTGTTTGTTCATCCTGACCTCTTCAAGCACATGCCTGCGTTACGCAACAAGCTGCCTCCGGTCCCTTAGCGTCGATTCCCAACATGCAACGGGGCCTCGCCAGGCCTGTCCTGTTCCGTCCATTGACCGATTCCCATTCATACAATTAGCCAGCATCCACTCTGCGCGAGTGAGTCCCTCTCTCCACAAGCGAGCACTTGCCCAAATAGATAAAGACCGACGCGGGACTACGAAAGCGCCCCGGGCGCTCACTCCTTAATAAACCTGCTCTCCCTATTTCCCCATTCCAAACGGATATTTTGTTATCTATCTAACAACAACTGCAGTGAACTTTTTTATTTTTTTTTAATTTTAATTTTTATTTTTTTTCATCATTGCTGCCTGAGAGCACAATGTGGCTAATGAATGCTCAATTTACAAATTTCATGCTCAGGTCACAGACTTTTATGTAAGGTTGACACATTCAACAGCCCTATCATATGCCTCATAATACCTCATAAGAAAAAAAGTGTTCAATGAAAGTGAGGTTATGTTCCTTGCCAGCGCATCGCCATGGGCTATAACAATAGCGGGCAATAATGAGGCACATCAGCAAGGCAACAGGCGCCATTTTGAGGTGGCGAGAGCAAGCGTATGTGACCGGGAAAATATGCATGGCTAATCAGATCGCATGTGATCCCCGCCTCTGCGACCGGAACGAGCCTGCGAGCACGTCTGCAACATTGTGACATAACAATGTCCTCTCACAAAGTGAGAGGGTGTAGAAAGAAAAAACTCAATATGTGTTCACAATAGACATTGGTCGATTGATTTCACAACAACTTGCAAAATAGGAGGACAAATGGCAGGACAAAAATTGCAAGAACAGCGTTTCATAAAGTTTGTTGCTAAAATGAGGCCCGTGTTTTATTCAAGGATGGAAAATGTAACTCGTATAAATTAAAGTCAACCATTTCCTCCGTTTTCCTGGCTGCTCGAAAAACTACCGGAGGATGCTAGGCGCTAAACAAACTTGAAACAAGCTGTGTTGGATAGCTAGCTAGCTAGCTAGCTCAGCTAAAAGCAAGGCGGAGCCACCTCTCTAAGTCACTAATCTTTTCTTCTATGGTGGCAAATAAGCAACACTTCTGACAGGTACCACTAAGGGAGGACAAGAAATAGCTAATACAGCGAGCAAAAAGAGAAAAGGGAGTTGGGAGAAGCCATGCTAACCGCTAAGCTAGCATGAACTGTATGTAGGCGAGAGGTGCCATACACTTTCAACAGAAGTCTGTATCAGTCTAATATCAGCTTGCTCTTTTAGTTTTATAAATCAATTTAGCTTCAGATTCAAAAATACTTCCATTTATGATGTTTTTACTTGTGTTTAAATCACCATTTATATACTGTCGTTACCATGAAGGGATTCATTTTATACCTTGATGTGAATTTTTGGTTTTATCACCCAGCCATATTCACATTTTATGATTTTCAGTACCCACTCTTTATCTTTAGTTGTAATTTTACGCTTTGTGACGGTTTTTGTGCTAGCAGTTTCATGAAGCCTCTTTTCTGTGTCCCCGGTGCATTCGGTCAAATCGCTTTGAGGTGTTTCAAACTCGTCGCCCTTCGCATTAATCATTAGCTAACCCCTGTTATTGATTAATGGGCAATGATTCAAAAATTGCATATTTCCCGTAGGGTTATGTCAATGCTCTTGATTTAACATTTGCCGTGACTAAAATGCAATTAAGTCTCGCTCATTCTTGCAAAGTATCGTCATTTCCTGTTCATTGTCATAACTTCAGTGTTTTACAACCCTAATATCCTTATGACGCATACAAAGCGGCGTTTCTGTGCTCTTCGACCTTACGGGTTTAATCATTCCCGTATACTCCAGTTGACATTAGATCTCACATACACAGCCAGTAAACCACAACATTTCTTTATGAACTGCACACGTGTTATAACCATTCATGCCGTAAAGTGCCACCATAGCGGTTCATTCGAACCGCGTATTTCTAATGTAAATCACAACACGAGAGGAGGATTGCGGCGCAGACGGCGCTCGTATAATAACGCGAGCAATATTATCCGAGTATTTATCTGAACTGCAGTGCAGCATGCAGAAAGGCTGGCCGTCGATGCGTTGTTTCATTAGTCTGAGCAGAAAGCCGACCAGCCAATGAAGCGGCCGAGGGGAAATGGCGCAGTGTTGTAAAACAAAAGCGAGAGGTAGCGAACCCGCGACAGAGTCGTAGATCATACTCGTCGCGTGTCGGGTGACCGGTGGGCAGATTTACAGCGCCCGTGCAGTCACTGTGTGATGATGACGTTTTTATGAATTTAATAATCCACATGAAATCAAGTGTCCATCACCAACTGTGACTTACAGTGTTCTTATTTGGCTTGGCCAAACAATATGATTAGTTGTTTGTTTACATTGCATTGAATGAGTGCCAATGGAGGGATTATTAGCTCCTTCACTGCCATTGACGGCTATAGACGTCAAAAATGAGTTTCCTTTTTTTACACTTCACACACTTAAGAGTTTTTTTTTTTATTGTACACTTAGAACAGATATAAACGTGTGATTAATCCTGAGTTAACTATTGAAGTCATGCGATTAATTACAATTTAAAATTTTAATCGTCTCACGCCCCTAATTTTTAATAATCTTTTCTTCTTCTTTTTAATTAGCGGCATCAGATTATTCCTTTTTTTTAATTGTAATTAATCGCATGACTCCACTAGTTAACTCAAGATCTGTTCTAAATGTACAATACATTTTTTCCGAGGTTTTCATACTCTTAACAAAAGTGGAAAAAAATGTGAAACTAAAATAAATAGTTCTAATGAATTTTTGACGTCTATTGTCGTCAATGGCAGTGATGCGTTAACAGTGAACAAAAAATCGGGATATTTGACCTTGTGCACTTTTTGTCCTTTTGGTTTGGAAGTAATTCACCATTAATGACGTTATTGTTTTCGGAAAACAGATTTCATTTAGAAAATGGAAATTAGATCCACAACATTGTTCAGAAAATCGAACCTGCACTTTGTTGTATGATCATACCGTATCTACCAAATGGAAGAACATAATACCTTCTTTTACCACGAAAAAATATATATCTATATTACCGTTTTCCGTTCCTTAGTAATGCCGCCATCTACCACATAACTTTGTTATATGGGGATTGATAAATTACTTAAGTACTACTTATTCCTTAGCTTAATGCTATCACGCAATGCAAAATGCCGCAACCAGGCTAACCAATAGCATCAAAATCACAGTTTGTCACAGTTTGATGCAAATTTGAACTAATGGACATTTGAAGTAAACAGAATATAATCATACGGAATCACTGGCATATCTCGGTTATCCTCTGTGGAAAATGACTCATTATGACGGCTTACTTGGTGAAGTTGTGAAACTCTTCTTTGTTCGTGTTTGTATGTATGTATTATGCTGCCCCCTGCTGGCCAAGACGCGCACGCCAGAAAGCACAATGCATGGCTGGAACGGAATAATTGCATTTCCATTATTTCAATGAAGAAAGATGATTTGAGATATGACTTACTCTGCCTTTTGCTGACCTTTCCATCTTACATTTATCCTTTTTCAGCAGATTTTTAAAAAATAATAATCATTCATTTCTTCTCTTGCAGGGGCGCATATGTCGGAAAGCCGGCAAGTCCAAGAAGGCCTTCAGCCGCAAAGAAGCCGAGGCCACCTTCAAGTCGTTGGTGAAGACCCACGAGAAGTACGGCTGGGTGTCTCCGCCCGTGTCGGACGGCTGAGCGCCGACCCCTGACCTCCGCGCGCAAAATGACACCACGCTAACTCAACAATCTGTCACACTCACCTTTTTGCTGTTGCTTTCTTTGTGTGTGTGTGTGTGCGTGTGTGTGTATGTGTGGGATTTCGTTTTGAACATACAGAAGTGATCATCATCATCATCATCAATTCTTCAGGAAGTGACTTGCCCTCACTCTCGCCCAGGGAAATTATTTCCCCGTTTTGGGAAAGGCCTGAGAGGGAGGCGTGTGCGCATTTGGGAATGCATTTTGTGCTTTTCCTCACTTTATTATTTTTATTTTTTTGTTCGTCTCATGCCCGTGCAGTTAGGCACAGTGTGGACTTTAGCAGCTGAATGAAGCCTCATCCTCCCGTCACTCTCTCACCCCAACCGCCCCCGGCCCCCTTCCTTCCGGCATTACTCTTGCTCGTCTGCGTGCGGCTGTGGGCTCATTTGCATATAAATGAAGCCGTTAATGTTTAATAGATGGGCAGCGCGCCGACTTCTGCGCTCCTTCACTTTCGTCCCTTTTTTTCCGTCGGCTGTGCGGTTGCCACATTTGGATGCAACGTGAAGATTGTAATGCACATGGAGCCGCGCTCTCTCTCTCTCTCTCTCTCTCGCGCTCTCTTTCTCACCCCTCTCCAAGCTCGCTCGCTCGCTCGCCCACTGTCTCTTTTGTCTCGTGGCTAAATTTAGCGCTCACTGTTGCGTCGATGGATATTGATTTCTAATGGAAGAAAGAAAAAAAAAAGTCACATGTTGCATTATGCAGAGACTTTGTACGATACGTTAGAATGATAGTCAATCATCTCGCCAGACTGCCATCCTCATGATTTAGGCCTCATTTTTGTGTATTTGTGTGAAAGGGGGGGACGACCCTTTAAAACAGAAAACTGAACTGTGAATGACACGAAGGCCTAAAGAGTTACTGTTTTTACGGGAATATGTGTGTGTTTGCGTGATCGGGGTAAAAACAACCAAAGTCCAGCAGGAAATCTCTTGTGCGACGAACACGCTCGTACGCGCACCTACTGTACCTGCACGGCTTGAAATGCAGACGGGGGGCTCGCCATTTTCAATGAATGTACGCTCCGCAGCACCACATGATTGCCCACAAAGAGACATCCGGGGATATTAGGGAGAGGGCAAGATTGAGAGTACGGGGCGCACAGCGGGGGCGCTTCTTGGAAATGTCAGCGAGTTGCAAGATGGTAGAAACATGCGTTGACAACTTAATGGATGCACAGGAATAAAAACACGGACTATTAGGAGGCAACGTTGGAACACCTGGAGGGGAAAATTGACGAAAATATGGAGTCGGCCTCTACTCTCCTGAACAGATTTTCTTTACGATGGAAATTTCCGGACTGAAGTATTAGGAAAGGACAGGATGTCCATATTAGGAGTTGGTTTCATTGCAGACCACTCTGTAATGGTCTTAGTCTGTCTCTACAGTCAAACTTAAAAAATAGAATATGTATATACAAGTGGACCCTTTGCTATTTCAAAAAATATTGAAGAAAATTCCGCGAATAGGTGCGTTACACATTATGCATTGTAGACACTTCGCATCGCATTTTGTGCGGCAAAATTAGCATTTTGTGCCTCAGTCAAACACTTTGAATAGCAAAACTGAGAATTAAAAAAAAATTTCTAAGATTTTCCAATCTGCAGAGTCCCACGTCACATACAATGGGTAGTTGGAGGGAAGCTCTGCTACTAACACCACAGCAGCTAGCTAGCTTGCTTGCTAGGTAGCAACAAGCTTCAGCTAGGTACTAGCGCTCCTAAACATGTTGTGGAGTCACTATTATTAATTATTATCTCTGTGGCGGTGAATAAGTTACATTTAGTAATTAAGTCAGTATCATGCTCATGAAGGCTTAATTAGAAAAGATGGAGAAGCCATGCTATCTGCTAAGCTAACCTAGGGTTGACTCGGCTAGCTAGCGCATAGCGGAATTAAGTGCGTGGGTGATGGAGTACACTTTTTATAGACTGGAACTAGTGATGGGGAAATGACACTTCATGAAGCACTTATTTTAATATTTAAGGTTCATATTTTTTTTAAACTCTTCTAGATGGTGCGCTAGGTTTAAATATAAAGGCAAGTGCAATAGAAATAGATTGAATGTCCACTGCATCTTTAAACCAAGAGTGCCATCTAGAGGAGTGAAAAAAACCATCACAAGTGCTTCACGAAGCTTCATTTGTCCTTCGCCAGCAGGAACGGCGTTAAAGCTGAAAACATCCGTTTTGAACTGCGAGAAAATAGAAAGGCTGTTCCTACAAAGTGTAGAATCAGCCAAATTGTGTGTCCCAATACTTCCGTCCACAATTTGTGTTATCACGCCACTCAGCGGCGTGCCGGTTCTGTCAACTCGGCCTCCACGTGCGTTACTTCTGCTCTGTGCCAGTTAAATGTCAGAGACAAAGCTGCTAATTGGGCTGACATTTACGCCAAGCGTCATTAGAGAGAGAGAGAGAAAGAGAGAGACGGGCGGTTGAGCGGGTAAAGGATGGAGGATGTCAAACCTCCCGCCTCCGCCCGCTGGCATTTGGGTCCACGTCGCGGAGCCCCGCTGTGTTTGTTTTAGGCAGACGGAGAGGTGAGGCCGGAGGATGTGAGTGTGTGCGTGGCGGGGGGGGGGGGGGGGGAGGGGGGGGGGTGTAGTAGTGTGTTTTAAGCATCAAGTGTGGTCCATGTAACAAGTTTCATTTCAGGATTGATTGTATCGTCCTCTCTTGGCTCGCCAGTGCAGAAATACTGTAAATTGAATTCATATTCTACCACAAAATATCTCTTAGCGGAGTGTTTGCTGGTTTCAAGCCAATCCTTTTGTGATCTCTAGATTTAGACCGGTAGTTAGCAGACACAAACTGAGCTGGTTATGTTGTATTATATTTGCATGTCAACTGTGATTGGTAGCGACCTACTGTATATTTCTTTTCTTTTTTTTTTTCAAGAAAAGTCAGAAAACTGTGGAGGTAAAAAAAAAAGCAAAATGCTTCGTGTTGTTTTATTGTTTTGGAAGGTGCGACGAGGAGTTTCTGTACTGTATGTGCTTTTCTTTTTACGCGTCCTCAAATGTCTTCTATGAATGTTTGTGTTTTAATTTATTTGTGGTTTGCCAAAAATGAAGATTTGAAGCATGATGAAGGGATTGTCACAAGAAAATGAAGGGAAGGAGAGAAAAATCTGACCAAGAATGGTATATTTGTGTATTTGGAGGACTGAAGGACAAAGATTCAAAGCCTCAACACCTTAAAGGGACTTTCCCCATGGAAGAAAATCCCGCCACGGCCCAAAATGAAATTCACGACAGCTCCCCCCATAAAGTCACACCTTCCCCATCCGTCCTGCTGTGATTTGGCGTCACGCTCTTCAAAACTCAAATGTGGATAAAAGTCCCCCACCTCAGTCAACGGATGTCGGATCAGTCTGGACCTCCCAGTGCTTCACATCTCATGTATCATATGAGCATGTGCACATCTGACCTGAGATCAGCTCGTCCGGACAATTCCGTTCTCCCGACTTGATTGTTTGGTCGGAAAAAAATGTCGTTAGCAAGACCAAACAAGACTGTGCAATAAAATACACAGCATATTCAAAGTTGATTGCATCGTGCGTGTTTTGTTTGTAATCCGCATCAAACTGGACCGCCGTACATTGCGATTTCCTCTGCATGGCCGCTGCCTTGTCCTACTTTCAACCAAAACGTTTGAGAATTGTTTGTGTTCCATTTCAGCACTTTTTATATATAAGCTGCATTTCCCTGAATGGCCGGCACCGTAAACAGACACGAAAACAGCATTTGAACAAATCTAAGTTAAAGATTCCGCGCTTTTGGCCATTTTTAGCATAGCGGTGTAGCATAGCTTCACCTTGAGGTAATTTCAAGCAATTTTAAGTAAGTTTAATTATTGGTTATTTCAATTTTAATATTGATATATATAGGTATTTCTTTAAAACTATCTGTTTAAGGAAATTGTAAGTATCAAAAGTGCTATTGGTGTCAGTAACTGCTTGATTTGAGTACTGGTATCGGTCTGAAATAAAAAAGTGGTATGAATTCTATCGAACATCCCGAATGTTTATTGATTTAAAAATATTTATATTTAAATATTTGCATTTTTACCAAATGATCTATTGCTCTAAACTATTATTCCCAAATCTGTCAAAATCAGTGTTAGTGAGCACCTCTACTTTGCCGAGGTAAACCATCCACCTGGCAGGTGCTTGCTCGATACTGACTCATTTTCTGACCTTCACCCGCCATATTCATTTTAGTTAGTCACTTTTCAATTCTAGCAACGCGACTCTCGACCAACCCCCGTACAACAGATATCAAAAGTCTACACACCCCTGCAGACATTTTGAAATGTCCTGTTTTCATGGCCAGTCAAAGGCACACCTGTGCCATAGGAGTACCTTTTTATCCAAATGTGATTATTTTGTTTTCAGCATTTGATCAAGCAATAGAAAAATTCTTGTTAATGTCCGATCCTGATTGGTTTGTAGTGAGTGCGTGTGTGCGTGTGTGTGTGTGAGCACATACTCCATCGGGCTTTTTTATTGTATTTATCTTTTGCTAAGGTTTACAAAAATGCCCCAAACTCCAATTCCGTCCACGTCAGCACATGCTCAGCAGGTTCCAAGCGCAATTCTGCTGTTGTGCACAAATTTGGCAAGAACCGATTGACATGCGCGTACACACCTTTAATACATCATCATCATCATTACAAACGAATCCTAATTAATGAATCCCCTCCGAGCGCTCTTGTTTTTGGTGTAGCTGATGCTCCCTGCTGCTCATTAGCGCAGGGGAACCTGAGCAGCATATGGAATCCATACTATGGATCTGCCTCGGTGAGCGAAATATTGACGGGGAAAACTCGGCGTGGACACCGGGGCGTGCAAAAGCTGCAAAATATTCTCATTAGTCAAGACAGTACATGACTCTTGGGGATAGAAAAACAATCAGACTCAAATTCAGGGATAATATTCTAGTCCATTAAGGTCACATCACTTAAGGTCAGACGAGATGAAACGCGTTTGATTTCATTTGTGACTAAAAGTACAGCCACGTAGAGCACATAAGTTGAAACAATTGAAATACTATAAACTGTCAAAATGTAATTATTTTGAGGTAATATTATGTACTTTAAGTATTACATGTATTATATATATATATATATATATATGCTCCACACTTTAGCCCATTTATCAGTAAAATTGTGAAAATTAATGGATGTGAATATTTACTTTACAAGTCGATTTACAGTGTGCACCCCTAAAATTTAAGTTTGGGGGGGCTCCTAGTAAAATAAATAAATAGATCCCGGATTACTTCAGCCTACTAAGGAGTTCTCCCTCTTTATGTATATCCATATGTCTGTTTTATACTGCCCCCACGTGGCCAAGGCATGTACACCAGAAGGAGAAGCACGATCTCCTGAACTGAAGCAAAAAGTTGTTGAATTTGTTTTTTTTAATATTCTATTGAATGATGTCATCACTGTATGTTTTATACTACTACTACTTTGCTAATTCTCTTAGAAAAAAAAATATAATTTAATGCGACAGCTCATGGGATTCAGCGGTTCAGGTTTTGGTCAGT
This sequence comes from Leptonotus elevatus, assembly GCF_054856555.1. Taxonomy (NCBI): domain Eukaryota; kingdom Metazoa; phylum Chordata; class Actinopteri; order Syngnathiformes; family Syngnathidae; genus Leptonotus; species Leptonotus elevatus. The sequence continues at coordinate 7,556,342 of NC_141257.1, forward strand.
TTAATGCAGACAGCAAAAATGGGAAGTGACCTTGTCATAAGGTCCCAAAGCCGAAAGATTATAGGATTGGCTCATCTCCATCTAAATCATATTGATGTCATTATATAAGATGTGATTTGCGCCTGTCCTATTTCCGCTCCCAAACACACAGAAGGCGATTTTGGAAGCACACGGTCACACACACGTTACATTTTTGGACAGCCTGCGTTACAGTCGATCTTATTTTATGATCGGCCCCACCTTGTGCATTAGCGGCACCTTATATCAAACCCAGAGTCGGCTTGGAGGCAGATGTGATTTCATTCTATACGGCGGCATGCATAATGCAGCCGTGGCTCCGTTTACTTGGAAATGTTCAATAATGAATGTGTTTTCCCTGCCTTGTATTCACACGTATGGGACGAGACGGACACGGTGAGTGCGTGCGTGCGGCATAATGAATGCATTAGGTGGAAGGGAGGAAAAAGTGGTGCAATTATAAGTTAATTTACTCGGGTCATGCGCTCAACTCAACTTTATTCATAAAGCTCTTTAAAAGAGAGGTAAAACAAAAATGTATGAAATTGTATTCCAATAACTCGTTTTTCCACACATTGGGAAGAATTTGTGCCTTTGCGTAGTGTTGTAACACGTGGGTATGTGTGTTCCCGCAGCATTGGTGTGTGAATAGTCGTTATTGGAAGGAAAAACACTTGCTAACTTCCCGTTAGCATTGGAGTGGGATTCTCCCTTTGCTTTTAGCATTAGCGCAATGCTATGTTTTTATATTTAAATATACAGTGGATGTTAATTCTTATTGTCATGTGTTTAGTTTTACAATTAACTCCAACTGGGGTGTCATTAAACAGCTTAAAGGACGCTGAGGGACAACAGAATAACATTCGCTACAGTCTTGTTAGTTGCTAATGCTACCGCATGCAAAATGGTGCATTCAGGATACTTTGACAGCATCACAAACGTCGGCTTTCTTTGACTATAACGGTTTAAGGGGAAAATAATTGGCCGATTGGCTGATTGTTTTGGCAAATGTTTGAAGGGCAATAATCGGCGGCCGATTAATCGGACGGGCCCTAATTAATAACACAAATTTATAACACAAAATACTTTAATGAAGTCATTAAATTCATTTTAACAATTTCTATTTAACATTTTTTTCCACTTTTGTTAACAAAGGTATGAAAACCTAGAACAAAATGTATTGCACATTTAGAACAGATATTTGTTATTAATCATGAGTTAACTAGTGAAGGCATGCGATTAATTACAATAAAAAAAAATAATCACCTGACACCCCTAATTTTTTAATCATTTTTTCATTAAAAAAAAAAAAAAGATTTAAAAAGGAAAAAAAACATTACAAATTAGGGGCGTCAGGCGATTACAATTTGTCATCGTCATTAATCGCATGACTTCACTAGTTAACTCACGATTTTATATCTGTTCTGAATATACAATAAATAAATTATAGGTTTTCATACTCTTGTTAACAGTGGAAAACATTTTAAACTAATAGAAATAGTTCAAATGAATTTTTGACGTCGATAGCCGTCAATGGCAGTGAATGAGTTTAAATATATTTCATTCAATAAAATGCCTTTTTATTGTTTTCATTTTGTGTTTTTTACGAATTAAGGACCGATATTCTGCCTATTATCATAATGATATAGTAATGTGTGTTCCGCTCTTAGTAAGCAAACTCACCACTGTAAATAATGTGTTAATTCTCTGTTAAATTGCCGGCACAGGTTTTGGCGGCTGCATTCATCTCAATTATGAGTGGACCGCACCGAGCCCCGGTGCCATTCATGCGAGTGCGTTGACGGCGGATACAGCGCACAAACGAGTGTAAGTCAAGCGGCAGTTCGCTCTTATGTAAGCTCTGGCAGAGGGACGGCGGCAACAGTCAGCGTTGGCAGGCGCTCCCGCCTTCCCCTGCTTTCGGCTTCGGCATCGGTGCCATTCTTAGCAGACTAAAGCTCACTATAAATATTTGATATGGCACAGTGCATGTGGGAAAATGTATTTTTAGCGCGCGGCGGCGGCCCTGGTCTTTACGAATGCGCATCTGTCAAACTAACTGCTGGCATCGATGTGCTTTACATGGAAGGTCGAATGTGTTGCTAGTGCTGACGCGTGTGCTAAGAATTTGACAGTAAAAAAAATGTTTTTAAATCAATTGAAATGATGGACTTATTTCACTTAACACAGTCATGTTAAAAACATGTGATAAAGGGACTAGTCAATGTCAAGCTGGAGTAGTTGTCGTCGACTAGTCAACTAGTCAACCTTGGCTATGCTATCAGACTATGAAGTAATGTTTGATTTTTTTTTTTTTATCATTCTGAATTGCGAAGGCAAAACCCACCAAAAGTTTCTGTCCCATACCAAAAAATTCCACACATTTATGGCATGTACAGTTTTACAAAATTAAAAAAACAAACATTTTATGAACAAAATAAAATAAAAGCAGAACGATACGAAAGCGAAGCTATGTTAGGATGTGTTGGTCTTTCTTTAAAATTATCTGTCATGGGGTGGGGGGGGGATTATATGTAACAAGAGTACTAGTGTAATCGGAATCAGTGATTACTCATGGGTTAAATAGTACAATTTTAAAAACTCAACTAAAATGAAGCATTTTCAAAAATAAAAAAACTAACAAAATTGCTCTATTTTTTTTAAGTAAAAATGAAATAAAAGCAAACTTTATAATGAAAAACTATTAAAACCCTGAATCCATTTTAGTGTGACATGGGTTAAATTTGCTACAATTTTTTTTAAAGTCAAAGAACGGCATTTGGGTCCCAAAAGAATGATTTTTTTTTTTTTTTTTTTTGCCGTCCAATGTCCTAAAGAGTCACATTTCTCAGCCTGAATAGTGCGGAAGAGTTAAATCTCGATCCATCTTCTCTCTGGTACATTTTGTTCCTGGTTTGAAAACCAATAAGTGCCACCCTGCAGAGTGCCCTCCATCTCACCTTGATCAATCGCGTTAAATGGCGGTGATTGCGTGTGAGATACAACAGGACATTAAGCTGATTTATTGAGCAGCTCTTTGGTACGAGCCACCCCCCCTCCCCACACACACATGAACGTATAGCCTCCTTTTAAAGATTGAATAGGGAGAAAGTGTAACGGAGCAACAAATGCTATGGCAACAACATCGGCGGATGTCGATTTGCGCTCCACCTCTGGCTCCGCCTCCCTTTGCCCTCCTTTCCTCGTCTCCTTCCTGACTGCCGTCCACGCTGACTGCTAATGAGGAGCGACGCTTGTGCCAAGTGTGAGAATAAAAGCGAGGCAGAATGCATTTGTTTGGGGGGGGGGGGGGGTTGCGTGAGCTAGCATTTTTTTAATTAAAAAAAAAAAATGCCGGTTGAGGTAGGGAAATGTAAGGCCGGGAAGCGACGGAAGAGGGAAAGCAAGATGAAGCGAGGGATGTTCTTCAGCTTCTCTTCTCACGCTCGGTGTCTGTTACTAGGCAACACCTGCAGGCATGCACTAAATAAAGCCTTGTGTCCGCCACTAGCCCCCACCCAAGCCACCCACACCCCACCCACCTACCTCCTTGCCAACTCCAACTCTCACTGCTCAACCTAATCCATCTCTTCTTCTTCTGCTTGTCCCTCACCTCTTTAGGATAACCCCCCCCCCCACCCCCTGCCCCCTTAATTTCAACAGACGTCAATTTATGAGTACACCCCCCCCCCCCACCAATCACCAGCCTTCTTGACTCCACAGTGATCACAGCTTACTGAAATGTATCTATTTTCTTACTTTATTGTTGGAGGAAAAATAATCCAGATTTTCAATCTTGAGGGGACAAAATGCTTGAACGGCTCCCACAGATTGAAGGAAGAGGCAAGGAAGAGTTTTACAAGGTCAAAGTCAAGCAACCAAGAGAGATGATAGATTCACTATCAAGTATTTTCAACACTTTAAAAAAAAAACAGACCAATAGTATCAGGTTGTGAAAAATAGGAAATTGACCATATTTGGAACGCAAGTGACAGATTTAAATGAACAATATGACATATTTACAAGCTTATTTTATGTCATCTACGCATGACATGGCCCACCTATCAATAAAAAATATATATATTTAGTAGGGGTGGGAATCTTTGAATGTCTCACGATTCAATTCGATTCCAATTTTTGGGCCTGCGATTTGATTCTGAATCGATTTTTGATTGGGAGCGATTTTTTATTCAAAATGATTTGATTGACAAAGATTTTTGCTTCAATCTATAGATGTGCAAGGAATTGTAATGATCTACTCCAGTCTGACTCGCTAATGCTAATTAGCACGCTACTCGCGCCACTTTTATCCCTTAAAAGAACGGCTCCACGCTGGGAAAAAAAAAAACATTTATTGGAATAACTTGATTGTGACTTTTTCCTTCTACTCTCTAATGTGGCTACAACTTAACAGTGTATTAGACCGCGTGGAACCACACTGCCCCTCAGTGGCCAAACCGGGTACAATATGAACAGCGCTCCAAATAAAGGCACACACAGACAACGGCAAGACAGTATAAAATAATTTAAATAAAATTGATTTTGGGACATTTAAAATTGATTCTGAATCGTATGAGATGAGAATCGCGATTCTTATGAGAATAAATTTTTGGGCACACCCCTAATATTTAGCCCTTGAGCATAAATTTAGACCACACACACACACAACACAATACAATGTGTAAGTGCATTTGCCACAGGGTACCATTTTCACCAATTTGTTGCATTTTGGGTATTGCGTCCAACACTAACAGCCAAAAGGCACAGCAAAAAAAAAAAAGAAATACAAAATGTAGCTTCGGGCGCCCTGACTTGTACCAGAATGGCTTAACAACCTTTTCAGCGCGGCGCGATTTAGTGCAATTTTGACTTCCCTCTGCTCCAAACGAGCATAACATCAGGCCGTTATCACATTAGACGAGCAGTGAACTCTTCATGGGAAAATGGCATATGTGCCATTTTGGGATGCAACGGTGATAAATAACAGAACAGTCGGCAGCAGATGGCAGCCGAGGAATTATCATGTCACCGCATCCATATATGAGCTGTGCGATCCAGAATCATTTTTGTCATTTCTTTTGCTTTCCCTCGCTGTTAGGTCATAGTGACCAGAATCCTCTCTTGATTTGTCAAAAAAAGAAAAGTCCTTATTGTACGCTTTTAAGGGGGTCACGATAACCCCAAACTGTCATTCTGCTGATCTAAGTAACATTAGTTTGTGTGTGAGCTGTGATCAACAACAGGTCCTGTGGTTTGAGTGAATTAGTCATTATTTATTTATTTTTTTACTTCTCTATTTTTTTTTTTTTTTACTGATTGCTTAAAAAAAAAAAAGAAAAAAAAACATCAGCAGGGAAGCATTGGCATTAATGGTAATTTTCTTAAGTATGGCTCGCTGGATATTGTTTCAGAAGTGTGTTTAGCAGGTGTGATAAGAGCGCTGAAGTGTGCCTCTCGGGTGGGTGTTTGTTCATCTTTTCTATTGTGCAACGCACTCGAGATGAACGCGGATGATGTCGTCCGAGGGAGAAAACACCACGAGGACTGTTCACAAGGGCCGGGGGGGGGGGCACGTTTCGCTTAAATCACAGGAAGAGGATGAGGATTAAATGATGTAAAAGCTGCAGCGTCACTGGATAAGTACAGCGATAAAAGGGGGGGGGGGGTTATACAGACAGGCTGCATCCCTTGCCATTGTCTAATTTGGCGAAGAATGAGAACAGGCTTTGCACAATTATCAGATAAAGCCAGCAGGCGTAGCCAGAGATTTAGCAACAGATTTTAGCGGCCTTCCAGTGTGTGGTGATTGGTTTAACCCAAACACAGGATTCTCCGGTCACGATGCGTGTGCGTGTGTTTGGGTGAATTCGCCTCGCTCAGTCAGCGTAGCGTTGCGTAACCGCCCGATTATATAATCCCAAACATATATGCATGTGGACGAGGTTTAGCAAGGCGGCGAGTGGGCATAGAGCATGCGAGCGCCAGTGGGGACCACTGCAGAAGGAGGAGGAGGAGGAGGAGGAGGAGGAGGAAGGAAAGGGAGGAATAGGGGACGACATGCATTATTACACTGTGGCGCTACTTCAAGTGCACTTTGTGACGAGTAGTGATGATGTCATTGCTTTTATTCCACTCAGTGTTCTCTTCAAGACGCATAAAAGACTTAAGAGCTGCAACCATTTCCCAAGCAAAAGCCTCTTAGAAGTGTAAATGCATTCTATAGGTTAACGTGGCCCAAAATATTGAATAGATTATTAGTAAGTCGTTAAAAAAAAAAAAAAGACAGGTGCAGTAGGTGTTCTTATTTGAGGCTGTTTGTCACTCTGAATTTACTACAAATCTGGCCCATAAAACAAAAGAATCAAACGTATATTTAATCACCCAAATGCGCAAACAATTCATATCATTTCATCGAGTGGAGCTTTACTAGCTCGTTGCTAGCATGTGAGATAGATGGCTAACGAAATTAGCGTAGCTGTTAAAGTACATTTAAACCTTCAAACGACTGCTACTTTAACACATATGGAGATGCAACGCCATTCAAGCAGAGCATTCAGCAAAAAAAATTATTCAAAATCGTATATATTTAAACACCAAATTGGTATGTCAAAAACCAATAATGGCTAACGAAAATCTGCTATCTTAATGCTAACATAGACGTGCTAATGGAAATTACCGGCAATCACCATTTTGGAACGGGGAGCTACCTCTTGTGTAACTGGTAGGTAGTGACACACGTTTGATCAATGTTTCTAAATAACAAAATCTTACATTTGCTCATATTAGCTGTAATTGTTGTTATTCATAATTAATGTCATGATTCTAGTGAGAATAAACGACATTAAATGAATGTTTTTTCATCCATGCTAATGATTTACATTCTCAAATGATCACAATGTCCCACCACTGGTTAGCTAGTTTTACAATAGGCCCGCAGGTCTCGGGTGCGACAGGTATCATGTTTGTAACTGTTGACATTGATGTTACGGTCTAAATCTTCAAACACTAAGCAGTAACACATGCAAACAAGCGCATACAACATTGCTGACAGGGTCCCGTAGCTAAAATATGCAAAGCCGAGAGGGCCTAGCCCTTCTCCAATTTGCATTCTGAGTTCATTCCAAAGGTGTTTGATGGCCTTCAAACTCTTTATGGCCTTAATTGCTTTGTGCATTGGGGAGCGGGGGGGGGGGGGGGGAAGGTTTTTTTAGCAAACTGTTCCCACAAAGTTGGAAGGATAAAACTGTCCACAATGTCTGGGTAAGATAATAAATGACGATTCAGGAGGGAACGTAGGAGTCTAGTTTAATGCCTGATTAATTAGTTCATTGATTAAGTAATGTCTCTCAATACTAATGTCCATTGTGGGTCCCTGTAAAGAGCTGATTTAGGTAGACAGTAAACAGTGAAAGTAATAATGTAGAATTAAGTTTTAGTTTGGCACACATACATACACACAATCCTATCAGTGCCTGTAAAAACTTTTTTCTACCTGCCCAATTCGATTTTCCCATCTCTACACGTTCTCCTGCATCCAATCATCTGTTCATTTTCCCGAGGCCTTTATCATGTCATATCACCTGACTTCGTCTTCGCTTCCCTTTCTGGCGTTTTAGGGTCCAAACTCCAAATTTGTCATCGCGCGCAGGATGCCGTGAGACGTGCGTGTCCAGTTCCTTGCCTTTTTGCAGCGCAAGAGGCGAGTCCTCATCATAACAGCAGCTGTTGTCATGGTAACTCTACTGGGCAGCAATCACGACAAATCCGCCCAATTAGTTCGCCCATTAACAATAGGCCAACGCTGTCTTAAATAGATGTGAATTGTTATTATGGATAGCCATTTTGCTACCTGCTCCGGACCGATAATAACATCACCGTTGCTCAGCTGTTTTCTGCGTTTTGCGACGTTCGCAAGCTCAGCCGTGATTACCTGAGCAACTGTGACGTCATTTTCAGTTGACAGCAAGTGGCAAAATGGCTGAGATAAGAAAATAATAATATGATGATAATAATAATAATAATAATAATTATTGGACATGAAATCAATCATCTTTCACACCCTTTATTCAGCTCAATTTCTGCTCATACAGGTGTACAAAATAAGAATATAAAACTCTTTAAAGGTGATGCCACTAGACCAGGTGACTACCGTTATTAAAGCATAAAACAAATAGACCATTTCATTAACTAAAAAGTCCTCTTCCTGGGGCAAAGAAAAAATTTCAGCCAAGCTGTCTTCCTCTGAACAGGGATTCCTTCTGTAATGACATTGTGCTGAAAAAGAAACTCCTCCTCTTCCTCCCACACCAAACAATGTGGTCTTCGGCGTGGCCTGCAGCCCTGAGAGCTTCAATGCGCTTTCACTAAGTCCTTTCTTCCCCTCTCAGAACACTAGACCCTTTATTGTCGTCGTCCATCTTTGCTTGTGATGATCCATTCTCACTCCCGTTCTCCAGATCCAGCTCCCTCTCATCCACCCCCGCCGCCTCCTCCTCCTCGCCGCCTTTGGCCTCCTCGTCTGCTGGCTTGCAGCCCTCGCCCCGCTTGTCCCGGAAGACCTCCACGCCCAGCATGCGGAGGTAGTGGTACCGCTCGTTGCGGGGGACGAAGGCCCGGATGGACGTCTTTCCCCTCCAGCCGCACAGTTGGATGGAACACTGCGGCTCTTCTGGTTTACTGGCAAAACGGAAGGTAAAGCACACAGAAATTGTGACGGAAACCCATTTAGGAGGGTGTGGGGGGGGGGGGGGTCCAGTTTACTACCTGCAAGACTTACTTTGGGTTGGGAATGTACTTCAACACAATGCTGCCCATAACTACAAAAAGACAAATGTAAAACGTAGATGAATAAATGAAGCCGAAATCAATTTTTCCGTAGGTTAAAAAGTTGTTGTTTTTCTTCAACCCACCTATTTTTTTAGCCTGAGCGTGGGCGTCAGCCTCCAATTTGCTGAAGAAGGGGTTTTCCTGAGTCAGCAGCACTTTGATGTCCTCCACGCTCACTGTGATGATTCTCGAGCGAATGTACGGCTGCAGCGTGTAGATACCCTTGATGGCGAAGAGATGAGACATGCTTAGCATTTTGGGTTTTTTTTTGGGGACCGCTTCCAAACATATTCAAAGAAACTGTTTAAGAGACAAACTATTAGTGTTTAAGGACGAATTCCTGACTCACCTCTTGAGCCAGCCTAAAGGCACAACCAAACTCTTCGCCATCGCTGTTGCGAGACCACACTTTCACTCCCGTATTTACCACCTGGAAGGGAGCGGGAAAAAATTGAAGTACAGTAGTTAGCTACTATTTTTAACATCAGTAGTACCCTTATGGGATTATAATCAGGGATGACTATATTAAGCAGGTTTGGATTATAAAATTAGTGCAACGTTCTTTTTTTTTTTTCTTCCTTGCTCAAGGCTCAAAGTGAAATGATTCTCTTGTGTCCCTGAGTGGGAGGCTTCAGTTTGTGGTGGACATGCAATGCGGTCAATATCAACTGAGCGGGATTTGCTTTGGAAGCGCAATATTAACTCATTCACCCCCATCCATTTTCACTGACGCAACCCCCTTTGCTCCCGGCTGTTTTACTGGATTTTGACAGATTTTGCAGGGCCCGCGGAATATTCTGTTCTATTGCTCTAAAAACATGGAACCTAGCGACACAACAAACCAAAAAAAGATTCAGGAAGTCATCAGGAAAGTATATTTTGTATCAGCAATTAGCATTAGAGTATAGCTAAGTTTTAAAAAGAGCTTGTTGAAACATGACCGTGGATGACCTCTTATACTCTGCTGCCACCTGCCGGCCGTTTTTTGTAATAACTAGCATTGCTTTAAGCAATCTGTTCATGTCAGAAGCTGCATCAAATATTTCTGTGTGCTCTTGCATAAAGAAAAAAACGTATAAATACGTTTTTGGCAGTGAAGCACAAAGTATTGAAAAACGTATTTAGACGTTCTTGGGTTGGATTGAGTTAAGTACAGGGAGTCCTCAAGTTACGGCGAAGTTCCGATCCTACGCTGGTGACTTTAAACTTTAAATAACATTAAAGTGGCGCGATTACTGTGGGAAATTAACGAAAAAAGAAGGTGCTACGGACGAGGCCCAAACGACGTAGCTCGAGGACTGTTAAAAAAATAAATAAATAAAGAAGCCCTCCGGGAACAAATTCCTCTCAATTTGAAATGTGACAGGAAAGTCAGGCACCTTCATGCGCTCGCTGTTGTTGAGCATCACGTTGCGCAACTCTTTAGACACCATGTACAAATTTCTCTTCTTGCCCTCGTGCGTTCTGGTCAGCACGTTCTTCTTGGGGAAGTTTGGAGACAAGTCGTAGAAGGATCTAGAGGACATTCAATTATCCATTTAGGTTGGGTTTTTGTGTGTGTAAAAATAATAATAATAATAATAATAATAAACTTGTAAGGAGACTCACTGGATGGTGGTGAAAACGGGGTCATCTTCACTGAGGAACACAAACGGATCTTCCTTGTATCCAAACAGCTTCACCTTTTTGGAGGGCGGAGGTCTTAGGAAAGAAAGAAAAAAAAGTGGTGAAATGGACTCCAATTTGTTTACCTGTTCTTGTTTTCTTGACTCACCCACACACGCCATCTTGTTTGTCGCTCGAAGAAGCTCCTTTGGGCGCTCCCTCCTGGGCCTCCCCCCCGTCTCCTTTACTCTCGGCGCCTCCTTCTTCCTGCGTCTCCTCTCCCTCAGGGAGGCAGGGCGTCTCGGCCGGGGGGGCCGCCGCCGAGCTTTGCGTTTGGGCTCCGGAGCCAGACGAGGCCTCTTTCCTCAGCTGGGGGCGAGCGGGACAAGGAAGTGTAATTTGTTAGCAGCTGGCATGAGAAGAACTGAACAGGTGAGGGAAAGTCGGTCGGGTGAGAATGACGGTAAAATCATCCATGGTTGTTAATGAGGAAGTACCTTGGGATATCTTTTGTTCCAGGGCATCGGGGCTTTCTTCACCAGCACAGCCACGAAGAAACCGCCCGTGTTTTGGTGATGTGGCAGAATCCTCATACTGACAAGAAATCAAAATTCAAATTCACTTTTTTTTCCCAAAATCGATCCGTTTCATAAGACAGACTGAATCATGTGGCAACAGTGCCACCTGCAGGCCAGGATGTTTCACTGCCATCCAACTGTGATGTCATGGATGACATTTGTGTGCGTGCGTGTCCATACCACCGCTCCAGATGCATGCCAGCCAGCTTTTCCGCATCCATTGGCGCAAACATGGTGGGCCTGATTTGAGTGTGGCGACTGGTCGGAACCTCCGACCAGTCGGCGTACCACTTGCCCTCTTTAGTCATCAGCTGGAGAGACATGACAATTGTTTTCAGCGCTTTTTATCGCACCATTTGGCATCCAGTCAGAGGTATTCGTTCAAATTATGTCTTTTACTGTTGCCGTCGTACCTTCCAGGAAGTGACGCCGGGCATCCACTTCAAGCCGGGCAGGTCAGAAGAACAGTCGACCAGCTCCAGTGCACCTTGTAACGTTAAATGTGACAAGCAATGAAGTAAGGACTCATTTTGTATATTATAGCTGACAAAGAATTGATCTGAGTGTCTTCAAATTTTGCTTGTTTCATCTCAAAAATGGTTAAGATGAAAAGTTATTGATATCTTTTAACTTCGTGGCGCGCTGTTGCCACGGCGATGCGCTGCTGTTTACAAAGAAAAATTAGGCTGTTTTTGGGGGTCTAATAAATAGAAATACAAGTCAACAATTTCAACCCAACCCTAAAAAAAGATTACCGTGCCATAATCATGTCATATTGAAAAATTCAAATGGTCTTATAAAGCTGAAGGTCACACCCACGGAGTCGCATGTTTTCAAAGAGGCGTGGCCCAAAAAAAAAAAAAAAACATGTACATATCCTAAAAAAGGCAAATGTGGTCCAAAATCAAAGTCCTTGAGCGTTTGATACCTTCGCTTTTCTCCAGGAGCGCCGCTATGACAGCTTCGTCCTCGATGGGGTTGAGGGAACAGGTGGAATAGACCATCCTGCCGCCCACGGCCAGCTGTTCAACGCCACGCACGGCGATACGCAGCTGGAGGCTGGCGAGTGGAAACGCACACTGTAACACTGCCAACTTTTATAATTAGCACCACAAGAGCACTCGCCGCAGCCCTGCCATTAAGAGCCATTTGATTTAACGCAAAAAAAAAAAAAAAGGAGAAGGAAAAAAAAAGTTAAAAGGCCGCCGAAGTGCATAATCGCTGCCTCTGCTCACCCGTGAAGGTGCAGGCTGTTGCTGGTCGTCCACTTCTTCCACACGTCGATGTTCTTCCTCATCGTGCCGTCACCGCTGCGGCAACATTGAGCACAATTGGTTCCCGTTTTTTTTTCAAACAAAGATGTACAAAAAAAAAAAAAACCTGCACACGGTCAGTATTTCCTGACCTGCAGGGCACGTCGCACAAGACGCGGTCGTAGAAGAGGACGTCCTTCTTCCCGTCGGCATCTTGGATCTGCAGCATGGGGATGCAGGAGGCGTCGTGGTTGACCACCATGATGCACGGGCTGTTGAGACGCTTGGCCTGGTGCACCAGCAGGTAGCAGCGTTTGTTGTCCACGTCGTTGGCGATGACAAAGCCCTCTGGAATGGATGGGACAGTCGCGCCGAGGTCAATTCAGTCCGTGACGCAAAGCACTTGTGTGACAAATCATCTTTCCCCATTGAGATGAATGGAAATGTTATGATGCCGCGCCTTCTGGTGTGGCCACAAGGGGGCAGTATAATTACATAAATAAGCATCAGAGTCATCTAAGCTCAGTAAGTCATTTTTTTCCACAGAGGATAAAGAGTGAGTATTGTTATATTGTCTGTGACTTCCAAGTCACGTCAAGACCGAGTTGAGGTTCCACTGAATACACAATTATTCACACAAGGTTGTTTGCGAGGGCAAAATGGAAATCTTACCTGGAAATGGCACTTCCATGTCAGAGTGAAGCATTTCAATCAGCTGGGCTGTCTTTGAGCCCGGAGCTGCGCACATGTCCAAAATCTTCACGAAACATAAAAATGTTAGCGGTCTGTTGACAATTGCGTCATTTTAATAGTAAAAAAACACATTTGAATGTTCAGACTTTCTTGGCTGGAAAAAATGCAATAATCAAAAGCATACTAATTTAAATGATATAAATGAATGAATAAAATATTTCTAATAGACTTTCACCTTCTTCTAATTTTTTGAAGTACTAAAATAAATGCAGTTTTCCACAATATTCAAATTTCGATTCAAATGTTGACCCTCTTATTACCTTGTGATTGGACTCAATATTGAGGAGAAGCGGCGGGATCATACTGACGGCTTCCTGGCGGCTAATGTTACCCTACAAAAAAGGTAAACAAGATCGTTCCGAATTTGGAGTGTGGTATCGGGCCTTCCTCACTTTAATCGTTCAAGCCGCCATTCTCTCTCGGCGCATACTCACCGACTCTGTCTCGCTGACAAGAAACTGGTGGAACTTCTCCAGCAGGGGAGACTTCCTGATAAGCTTCCGACTCATGTTGGTGTGCCAGGCTTGCTCGTCTGGATACCTGGGAAAAGTGGGCACACGGTGAGCGTTTCTTGCAAACTGTGCTTGCGAGCAAACACCTCAGGATGAAGATTACCAGCTGAGAGGCTGCGGAGCCTCGATCTTCTGGCCGTCGATCTCCAACTCCTGAATATCCTTAAAGTACTTTTCTTTCAGGCAGTGGAGGATTTCCTTGGCGTGGCTGCAAAAGATGGACGTCAACGCAATTTCCCCCATTGAAATGAATTAAATACAATTAAACGTCCTTATTTGGTTTCTGGGAACTCCCACTATATGTGGTACCTTTTATATCCAGTGATGCGTATGGTGGCTGGCAGCGGCTCTCTCATTGTATCCATAAACTGTTCAAACTCTCCCTCTGGAATCAAGCCTTGTTCCTTGTAGTAGTGCTCAAACAGCTTATTTTCCTTAACAATGTCAGCATAACCAGCACCCCAACCCTGCAACACAGACAACTTTTTAGTTGGCTCGGATGTTCTCGTTTGGAATCAAGGGCATTGAACATTTAGCCTTTCGTCAACAAGAAAACAAATGGCGGTTTTTTTTTTTTTATTGCACTGGACTCTAGTCAACAACTGGTTTTGCTTTCATAATTGTTATTGCTATGCTATAAACGATACAACAGCTCGTTAAACAGACTGGGGGTATAGACTAAAAACACACGAGTTAAAAACATTTGTTTCAAGAGTTAGAGCAGAAGAGCGACTCTTACAGGGTTGTCTCTGTGGTCTCTGCCTGCCGGCTGATTTTTCTGCCTCTGTCTGCTTCTTTTCCCCATTTTGCAGAAGAGTACAACGCTAGAGGAACGTATGCGAAGCGGCGTGATCAGCGCAAATAACCCAAAGTGGCGTGCAATCTTGGTACAAAAAGTGAACAAGAAATATTTGTGTACATCTAACCGCAGAAGCGCCGTGCTACGCTAAAAGCCTGAAGCGTGTGTAATTTGTGACGCTTGTGAATCAGGACCCTTCTTAACTGTCCACCATATATGCCTGAAACAAAGTTTTTGTCAGTAATACACGAACGCGAGAAGTAAATTCGATATTTTGTAGTTTATTCAACTGAAGTTGCGTAGAGCAACCCACAAAACGAGGCCATTAACTTTGGTGTAGTTGACATTAAGACAAGTGTGAGTGGTGTATCATTGCTTTAAATGTATTTGATGACGTTTTAAAGAATAATGGGCTTGGGTAGTATTTAAGATTTTGATTGTTTGTGCATACATGCACGCCCCGGTGTATTACCGGAAAATATGTGGAATTAGAGTCAGGCAAATCCGAGGACGCCCTGTCATAAATACCACCTTTGGCGCAGACATACGTCGACGTTGCCGCCTTATTGGATGTGGCAAAGGGAACGTTCACTTCCCGCGAGATATACTTTGCCACATCCACTATGGCAGCAACGTCTACGTATTATTCAGCGCCAAATGTGGCATCTCTGCATATGTATCTAAAGACAGCGAAACCATCATAGAAAGAAACGAAGAAGAAGACGAAGTTCAAACCGGAAGTGTACATCTTATAGCTCATGGTAGCAGCCAGGCTCGTAGCATTTCACTCATTGAATCTACAGAAATAGTCTATATTGTCTGCAAAGATCGGATATCATTTAAATAATTGTACTCTTATAATGTGTATTGTTTAGTTATTGTTATCCTGTCTGAAGTAACGTACGGCATCTCAAGCTAATTTTGCCCCTACTGTTGCTTTGTGATAGCTTTTCTGACAATGAGTGGCAAAGTGCAAAAGAAAGCGAAGGTAAGGTCAACTGACATGATACATTATGCTTGTATTTCTTTGTATTGTTTCATTATATACCAAGTTCAAAAGCAACCTAAGTCGATCTTTGTGTGTTCAGTTTTATGTTTGCAGTGAAAGTTTAAAGGCAAATAGCCATTAATGTGAACCCGAATCGATGTAGCGTTGCGTTTTTTGAAACATGACCATGAGTGGCGATATTTGGATTGGTTTGTTTTGCTTTTAGGGGAGACTAGTAGGAACTTTTTTTTTAATTTTTATGTGGAGACTAAACTTCACAGGAGTCCTCAATAAACGTATCAGCCTGTAGGGTTTTAAAGAATTGCAACTTGATGCCTTAGCAAACCAGCCTATCCTTAAAATAAAAATTAAAAAAACAGAATTCCGAGATGATGAAGCAAAACACAGAGGAGTCTGTCACCCAGGACAACGCGGACAGCAATAGCTGCCCTAAAGAGTCTGCAACGACGCCTCAAGGAGATGAAGCGGCGAGTGAAGGTAATATACGGATGTTCAGTGAGTGAACCCTTGCCTGTACATACTCATAGAAAACCATTGCTTACAAATATGCAAATGTGTCGCCATCTTGCGTATGTGGTTATTTTCTTCTAACCGGCTTTTCTACCTCCTCAGCGGCAACAGCTCAGACACGAAGCGACAAGGCCACCGAGCTGAGCCGTCAGCTGGAGGACATCCTCAACATCTACTGCAGAGAGAGCCTTTCGGACGACGCTGGCGCCCTCGCCAACGGCCAGTCGGACAGCCTCGACTTCAACGGACTGACTGATGTCAAAGTGGCGGACGGGGCCCGGGCGGGCAAAGGCAAAGGGTGTGCTGGCGGCGTAGACAAAGCGCAGAAGAAGACGCAGGAGAAGAAGAAAGTGAAGGGTTTGGGTGAGGTGGAAATACTTACGCTATGCAGATACTGGTGGGGGGGGGGTTATAAGTACTGATTGAACTGATTTTACTACAGGCAAAGAAATCACCCTCCTCATGCAAACCCTCAACACATTGAGCACACCAGAGGAGAAGCTAACAGGCCTCTGCAAGAAGTATGCTGAACTGGTGAGCGTTTTCTTCTTCTTCTTCTTCTTCTTCACCAAGACCAGAAAATGTGCTTTGCTAAATGGTGCTAATTGTGCGCGTGTGTCGACGGCAGCTGGAGGAGCATCGAAACAGGCAGAAGCAGATGCGAGCGCTGCAGAAGAAGCAAACGCAGCTGGCGCAGGAGAAGGACAACCTGAGGAACGAACATAGCAAGGCCATCCTGGCTCGCAGCAAGCTGGAGAGCCTCTGCCGCGAGCTGCAGAGGCACAACCGCACGCTCAAGGTTGCAAAGCTTGCACAAATAGTTCCCTTTCGTTTGTGGTAAAGACAAATTGTAGCACCACCTACTGTTTTGGAATGCACTTGGAAAACAAATGCCACATTAATATATGGCAGGTGTTGTTAGATTGACAGGAATTGTTGGTCTTGAACGTTGGAATTTTGGCTTTCATTAGTTTTTTCCTTTTTCTCCAAATGCAACTTGCGTAAGGTGACTTTCTTGAAAAATGTACACGTCGTTTTCGTAATATGACTCTCAATGTAAGAGTACAATTTTAGCAAAACGAAACGTACTATAAGCAAAAAAAATAAGAGACCAAAAAACAGTGGAGTTTTTTGGGGGGGGGGGGGGCTTTGATCATTTGAAGCTTTCTGCAAGTGCGTTTTCTAAATGGATGTTTTTATTAGGAATTTTGCAATGATGTTATCAGTAGTGTAGAGAATGAAACACTATATTTAGAAATCAGAGAAGCTGATCATTTTCTAGAGCTGAATTGATAAATTGTAGTTGTATGATATATTTTTTCTCAAAACAAAAAAATAACCTTAGCTAGCACTTGTATTTTTTTAATTCATTTAATATTAAAATATTTTTCTTAGAATAGTTAAAAAAATAAATAAGGTTAGCATTTTTGTTCTTAATTTTTTTTTTAATTCTCATAAAATTAGGACTTTATTCTCTAACATTATAACTTAATATATTCGTATATTGACATAGTTGTATTCAAGCTTTTGTTTTGTAATATGTTTTTTTCCCCTGACAAATTTACATTTTTCTTCACCATTGTTCTTGTTGTACAACTTTTTCTTCAAAAAATGAAATCATCTTCATAACATTACAACACTATTCTGAAAAAAAATACTATTAAGCATTGCAATTTTACTTGGAAGAAAATACTCTCATAATATTGCCACTTTAGGGTCAAAACATTACAAAGTTGTTCTTATCAAAATTATAGTAACATGACATAAATATATGTATTATAATCACAACTTACTTTAGAATCTACGTTTTGCCACGTCGTCCATCCAATGATTCACTTTGGACGTTCTCTTTTCTTTCCTCCGCAGGACGAAGGGATACAGAGGACGCGTCTGGAGGAGGAGAAACGCAAAGAGGTGACTTCGCATTTTCAGGTGACGCTCAACGACATCCAGGTGCAAATGGAGCAGCACAACGAGAGGAACGCCAGCCTGCGGCAGGAGAACACGGAGCTTGCCGAGAAGCTCAAAAAGCTCCACGAGCAGTACAAGTTACGGGAGGAGGTGCGTCGCCGCCGTAAACTCATTTACTGCCATAAATTCATTTTAGTTATTAAAAATTAGGGGCAAGAGGCGATCATTGTTAGAAATTGTAATTAATCGCATGACTTCACTCGTTAACTCGCGATGAATCACAAATTTTATATCTGTTCTAAATGTACAATAAAAAAAATTCTAGGTTTTCATAGTCTTGTTAAGTAAAGTGGGGGGAAAAATGTTAAACTAATAGAAATAGTTCAAATAAAATGTTGACGTTTATAGCCGTCAATGGCAGTGAATGAAAAAAAAAAAAAAAGGGGAAGAAAAGATTATTAAAAAATTCGAGGCGTCAGGTGATATCAAGTTTTGATTCGTAATTAATCGCATAACTTCCGCGATTAATCACAAATTTTACATCTGTTGTAAATGTACAATAAAAAAATTATAGGTTTTTATACTCTTGTTAACAAAAGTGGAAAAATGTTTAATAGAAATAGTTCAAAATTATTTATTTATGTATTTATTTTATATATATTTATTTGTCTTTCCTTCTTTTCTTTTTTTTCTTAAAAAAAAGGGAAGAAAAGATTATTACAAAATTCGGGGCGTCAGGCGATATCAAGTTTTGAATCGTAATTAATTGCATGACTTCACTAATTAACTCGCGATTAATCACAAATTTCGGAGCTATTGTAAATGTACAATAAAAAAAATCTAGGTTTTCATAGTATTGTTAACAAAAGTGGAGAAAATGTTTAACTAATAGAAATAGTCAAATTAATTTTTGACGTTTATAGCCGTCAATGGCAGTGAATCAATAAAAAAAAGAAGAAAAGATTATTACAAAATTCGGGGCGTCAGGCGATTAAAGTTTTTAATTGTTTAAGGACAAATTTGGTGTCTGTTCTAAATGAAAGATTTTAAAAAATCTAGGTTATCATACTATAGTTAACAAAAGTGGATTTTTTTTAAAAATAGAAATAGTTCAATTAATTTTTGACGTTTATTGCTGTCAATGGCAGTGAATGAGTTAATCTTCATGAGGGCCGTTTGGCTAAATGACGCTCCCCTGATCAGCATATCGAGAAAGTGGTGAAGCACAAGGACCTGCAGCAGCAGCTGGTGGACACCAAACTTCACCAGGCGCAGGAGCTCCTCAACGAGTCGGAGGAGCGCCACGACACCGAGAAGAATTTTGTAAATGATTACACACGCGCGCGCGCGTCCACGCAAAGCGTCCGCTTGTCAGCCAAAGCGTCCCAACTGTCTTGTCTTCCATCAGCTGCTGCAAGAAACGCTGGAGTCTCAACGCATGTGCGAGTTGATGAAGCAGCAGGAAGGTCACCTCAAACAGCAGGTTTCCCATAATCCTCTCCTCCGGCCGCCCATAACGTCGCCGTCGTTTCCGCCCCTAAAGCCGCCTTGTGCTTTCGCAGCTTTCCCTGTACACCGAGAAGTTCGAGGAGTTCCAGACCACCTTGTCCAAGAGCAACGAGGTCTTCGCTACCTTCAAGCAGGAGATGGAGAAGGTGAGGAGCGCGGCGAGGCGAGGCGAGGCGAGGCGAGGCGAGGCGAGGGGCCAGCTCACGTTTGGCTATGATTTGGTTTGATTGTCTTTAACGTTTGAGCAGATGACTAAAAAGATCAAGAAGCTGGAGAAGGAGACGGCCATGTATCGCGCCAGGTGGGAGAGCAGCAACAAAGCTCTCGTAGAGATGGCGGAGGAGGTAATGCGGTGACACGGACACCACAAACACTCAAAACAGTGCTCAGCAGAAATGAGCACTGGGGCTGCTGGATTATTGATCACGATTATTATTGGGAATAGTTGAAATCACGATTGATTATTTTTTGGGTACGTAAAAAAAATAATATTTGAAACGCGTATCATTATGCAAGTTATTTTTGGATGAAACAAAATGTATTAAATTAGTTATTTTTAAAATGTAAAAAAATAAAAATAAATACATTTAAACAACACAAACTTAGTGCAAAATCAGTATTAATAATCTTTTCCTTTTTAACCATCATGCTGATTTTGTAATTGAATTTCGATTAATTTGCACATCCCTGATGAGGTAAAATCCACGAGTTGTGCTTTTTCAACTAATAATAGCACACATTTTGGTGGAAACGAGGGCTGGGCGAGTCAGATACTTGGTCTTATTTAAAGGTAGGCCGCCCTCTAGTGGCCATTTTACGATCAGGAAGTAGGAAATTGCTATTAATTTATTCTTTATTTTGTCTTTTTTTTTAAATAATCTGATATTGGGTTTGTGTGTGTGTGTGTGTATGTGGGGGGTAGCTAAAGTACTATTTTTTTCTGGAAAAAAAAGTCATGTCGAACGTCCTTTAGCGGAAAATGAACTTTGACGTGTTCCGCACAGAAATCCACACAAGACCGCGAGTTCGAAGCCCTCCAAGGTAAAGTCCAGCGGCTGGAGAAGCTGCGGCGCGCCCTCAAAGTGGAACGTAACGAGCTCAACAAGAAGGTACAAAAGCTCAGCGGCACCCCGGCGCTGCCCACCTCCGACCCGGAATGCCCCTCCCCGACACCCGCAGACTCTCTGGCGGAGGGCGGCCCGAGCAGCCACGCCCTCCCCAAATCCAGCTCCCGTAACCCGGAAATGAACAGGGACACCCGAGTGGAAGCGCCGCAGCCCGTCGCCGCGCAGGAATGAAAACTTTTGAAAACGACCCCCCCCGTGCTATAATTTCATCTTAATGTTGTATTAAACGACTCCACATTCCCCCTTTTTTAGAAACATCTGGTTTCTTCAAGAGCCGTTAACGTTACATGATATGTCGTATAAGGAACGCTAAAGATGTCATAAATATTAGCCAGTAATATGAATGTCCTCTACATATTTTGCAGTGCGCGGTTTGTGCGTTTGGGGACAGCTATGCAACACGCTTGAAGCGGACGCACTTGGAATGTATTCTGACATCACATCCAAACATCTGTACTCCCGCCGCAGCACAACCATGGCTTTGGATTGTTACCTCTTGTCGAGAAGTTCACATGTTGGTCGAATGATTTTCTTCTTAAATGCGTCATTTCTTGTTCAGACATGGTTTGAAAAAGCTAATGATTCTGTAGCACTGGAAATATAATAATAATAATAATAATATCTCACACAACAGATTCATTGCAAAGGAACCAAAAATATTCCTTGTTTATTTTGCGTTTTCTGTTCTTCTCATACTTTACATTTTGTTAAATAAAATATCTAAAGAGTGCAGATTTTTATCAGTGTAATGCCCGCTTGCTTAATTTAGTTGTGTTTTTGTTTTTTTGTTCTTTGCAGGATTACAAAAATGGTTAAGTAATTTTTTTTTTTTTCCCAGGCAAGTACAAATCAGTTGCACTTTTCATTTTAAAGTATTTGCATTTAATCTTTAAGAGCTCTTATTTTCCTTTATTTATTTATTTTAACCTAATCGGAAGCGGTTCAGTTGCTCCTATCATTCGTTCAAAGTGACCATAAACCCAAAGGTATCCCATCATTTTGAATGTCTGAACTAATATTAGTTTAATAAAGGGGGCGGGCAAACCCGATCCTCGAGGCCCGGAGTCCTGCAGGTTTTGGAGGTTTCCCCTCTTCCAACACAAGCTGATTCCAATCAACAGGATCGTTATCAGGCTTATGCAGAGCTTTGCTGATGACCTGATCATATATCAGCTGTGTTGGAGAAGGGAAACATCCCAAACCCGCAGGACTCGGGCCCTCGAGGACCGAGTTTGTCCAGCCCTGGTTTAATACTTCAATAGAGAGCAATGGACCTTTCCATTGAAGGTCCATTGGAGGAAGGGCGCACATTGAATACTTGGTGAGTTGAATTGGTATCCACGAAGAAACTGAAATTAAATCACGGATGTTTACTTTCATTTTGACGTCATGTCCAAATACAAGCTTTTAATTAAACCGACGTGTGTTTGGACGGTAAGGTAAGTATTCTAATGAATGGATGGACTTAACATGGCAATACTTTCGCGTTCATTCTGTTCATTGTCAGTGATTTATTTTGAAACGCGTGGCTTTTATTTTCAGCCTGGTCATCGTCAAGTATGTTATTTTGAAAGCCCAACCCGGAAGTGTTGTCGTCGCCGCGCTTGCGGTGCCTTGACGCAGGAGTGGCAGACTGACAGAAACAAGAGATGGCTTCGGGAGGAGACAAGTGGACCGGGCCAGTCGCGTCTTTGGAACGCTGTCGAACGTGACCTTGACCGTCTACCGAGCTGTCCGGTTCCCGGGGGGGGTGGCGGCTCCACAGTGGCGGCTTGCACCTCCGCGCTTCTTCCCGGCCTGTGGACACTGTGAGACAGCCAGCATCGTCCAGACAGACCGAGACGATTTTGACAGCCGTATTCAAGTGTAAGTAGTTTCCACCATTTCATAATGCATGAGCGAGGATGTCATCCCATGAGCTGCTTCTATTTGTGTCCCCTGTAAGGACAAGGGCTATTATATGATGTGAGAACCGCATCCGTGACGTCACGTGGCGATGAGGATGAAGCCACACCCTCAAATAACCCTGCCACTTGAATGAACTCCTGGCCTAGTATGAGAAACCGTTTCAGCTCATTCCATAGCCTTGATATACACGTTGAAGGTCTCTTGAGACGATTCAGCGCACTACTGGTTTTACTAGTAGCAGTTTATTTCCATTGACTGCCTTTCACGTTGACATTTGTGCACACTATTAGGATACTTAAGTCATCGTGGCTTTCTATGAGCACAATTGTCCACAAGTTGACATCTTTATGTCACTAGTAGCATGCATGCGTTTCAGTAGTGAAATGTAGTTGTCGTGCTAGTATGCCGACATGAAGTTTGAGCTAAAAGCTGCTTTTTGCATTGACTTCAAATATATAAAAAAAAATTTTTTTTGATGCATTATTTAAACAATTTTCCCACCTAAAATGTGGTTTTGTGATGGTTTTGTAAATTTCAATTATCATGAAATGGTTATTAATTACAGTTACCTTTTTCACCAAAAACAAATTTCCCTCTTGTAAATGGAAAACATTTATTTATGTTATATATATTTTGTATGAATACATTTTTTGTAGTTTAAAAAAGTATTTTTTTTTTTTAATCAAGTCTGATGCATGAGTATGTTTGAGGAGGGATGAACGTAGCTCTGCAGTGGAGATGTTTTGCATGATTTAAAGCATGCAGCACGCTGCTGAGTCAGCGGCACTCAACTTAAAGACGAGAGGCGCATCGATCGCTCTAGACGTTATCGGCTTTACAAAACATTTGTTTGACTTTAATTGTTGGCCGCGTTTTGTTGTTTTGTCAGTCAGCTCGAGAGGTCCATGGCCGCCGTTTTTGTCCGGCAGTGACAGGTGAGCCAAGCTGGCCTCCCCGGCCCCCGCCCCAGACCCTGACCCTGACCCGGGCCCCGACTGGGGACACGGCGATGAGGATCAGTATGTAGGCGAGGGCGAGTCCAGTCAGCCTGACGCGTACCAGGTTCGCTCTGACTTCAAGGACGCGGAGACCATCACAGGTAACCCAGCTTTTGTGCCACTATGTTGACGTGAGTTGAGGCGCTTCTTTGAGAGCAACAATATTTCCCTGCGTCTTGCGTAGATGTGTGCAACAGCACCGACCTGCCAGAGTTTGAGATCATCAGCCTCCTGGAGGAGCAGCTGCCAGTTTATCGCTTGCGGGCCGACACGGTTTACGGGTACGACCGCGATGACTGGCTGCACACGCCCCTACTGGCGGCCGACGCCCCGCTGGACCTGACGACCGAGCAGATTGAAGAGACGCTCAAGTACTTCTGTAAGTCTGCATGAAAGCACACATATGGTACACGCTAAGGTTGCAAGGGTTTAGGATTTTTCATGATGGTTAGCTTTTATTTCAGCATCTTTTTTTTTAGAGCAAGTTTGCAACTTTTTATTGATTTTTTTTTATAAAAAAATTTCAAAAATGCTTTGTTTTAGTTTAGTTTTTTATTAGTTTCATTAATAGTTAAAAAAAAATAATTTTATATTTATGGAGTAATTGTCGAGTGCCAGATTAAACCAAAAAAGGGTCACTAAGTATTATGGTATAAAAAGTACAATTCTGACCGATATACCGAAATAAATACATTTAAAATCAACCTCAAAAGATCGTGTGTGATATAATTTACAAAGACAAAGTGTAGGAAAATTAAGGTATAATTATTGTTGTTTTTATAATCATAAGATGTAGTCTGTTTTTCAAAAGCATTTTTTGTTTTTATTTCATTAGCGGATTAATTTTTTCTCTTTTAATGTTATTTATTTACATACATCATTAGACAAGTTAAGTATGGAAAGTCATTTGAAAGTTTATTCAATATCTTCGATATCTAGCTGATGTCTTTGTTCCCACTTTTAAGACAATTCGGTACACTAGTAGGACGACTGTCTTAGTCGTAATGTTCTTTTCACTACTAGTGCCACTTTTGGCCAATTAGTTACTAGGGGTGTGGCAAAAAATTGATTCTCGTAAGAATCGCAATTCTCATTTTGTACGATTCAGAATCGATTTTAAATGTCCCAAAATCGATTTTATTTAAATTATTTTATACTGTCTTGCCTTTGTTTGTGCGTGTCTTTATTGGGAGCGCTGTTCATGTTGATTTGGCCACTGTGGTTAAGTTGCAGCCACATTAGAGAGTAGAAGGGAAAAGTCACAATGAAGTTATTCCAATTAAAGTTTTTTTGCAGCGTGGAGCCGTTGTTTTGAGTGATAAAAGTGCCGCGAGTAGCTCGCTAATTAGCATTAGCGAGTCAGACTGGAGTAGATCATTACGATTCCTTGCTGTAAATGGAAGCAAAGATCATTGTCAATCAAATCATTTTGAATTAAAAATTGTTCTTAATCGAATCGCAGGCCCAAAAATGGGAATCGAATTGACAAAGATTCCCACCCCTATTAGCTACCATATCAGCCTAATTAGTTGTTGTTGTTGTTGTTGTTTTCTGACTCAAGCACACTTATTTGTGGTTGTGGTTCAGTTTCAGTCCTCAGAGTGCCCATACTAAATTCATAAAAAAAAAAATCTCGTAACAAGATAATAAAATGTTTAAGTGGTCACCTCAGAATGCTCCATTTGAGTTCATCTATCCTTAACCCAGCTTTCCCTCCATTGTCACTTATTGCGCTCTATTGAGCAATTAAATATTAAATAATAAAATAAGTGCGTTGCAAATGGTAGTGATTGTAATGTTGCGGAGAGAGAGAGAGAGCTGATCATTGATTGGCCAAAATCGATAAGAGTTGGCGCCGGCGGGTTGTGCGCCATGGAAAACATCAACAGCATCATGCTCGTCGTTGCTGAGGAAAGAAAGCGTCACAAAAACTTGACCTGGCCGCCACCACAGAGAGGAATATTCTGTAAAAGTGGCGAGGTTGCATAATGTCGCCGGCCTGTGCGCTTCCTCGCTAACCTGTTCCTCGGTTACGCTTACGTGTGTTTCCACAGTGCTGTGTGCGGACAGAGTGGGACAGATGACGAAGACCTTCAGTGACATTGACGCCGTCACACGTCTTCTTGAGGAGGTGAGCTCGCATGTTTTGTGGAGGGAAAGCATATATATATATATATATATATATATATATATATATATATATATATATACTAAAAAAAAGGTTTATTTAAAAAAAAGCTCAACAAGAAGTTGTTATATACAAGAAAAAAAATCAGGATCCATTTAACTCATTCACTGCCATTGACGACTATAGACGTCAAAAAATCATTAGAAGTATTTATTTTAGTTTCACTTTTTTTCCCTTCACTTCTGTTAACAAGAGTATGAAAACCTAGGAAAGAAATTATTGTACATTTACAACAGATATAAAATTCCTGATTAATCTTGAGTTAACTAGTGAAGTCATGCAAATAATTACAAATCAAAAAAAGGTCATCACCTGATGCCGCTAGTTAAAAAAATAAAAATAAAAAAAAGAAGAAGAAAGGATTATTAAAAATTAGGGGTGTCAGACGATTATGTTTTTTTATTGATGATTAATTGCATGACTCCCATAGTTAACTCACGATTAATCACAAATGTTATCTGTTCAAAGTGTAAAATTAAAAAAAACTAGGTTTTCATACTCTTGTTAACAAAAGTGGAAAAAAATGTGAAAGTAATAGAAATAGTTCAAATGAATTTTTGACGTCAACGGCAGTGAAAGAGTTAAGACGTGAGACAGTTGAACCGTAACCTTGACGACAGACCGAGGGAGGGACTTGTTGCATGAAAAGCCAAATCGGCATCCAGATTTGACATGGATATGTTTTCATATTGCAGCTTCCTTTCACTCATGCTTTTTTATTACTGTCATGCGGCAATTTCGACAATTGTTTATTATTTTTTGGGGGTGATGTGAGAGAGGTTTTTTTCTCCCCCCCTCCACAGTGTGTGAGGTTTGTTGTTGATGTAAACGTTTTGATGGCTGAGTGTAATTTTGGACTCTCACTTAAAATAAAAGTCTTACTTTGATCAATGAAAGGTCCTTAGATATTTGGGTGTTTTCGTGAGAGGTATTTTTGGCCCGTAGCGCGTCTAATTTTAGCTTTTCGTCTTGCATGTTAGAAAGAGCGAGATCTAGAGCTGGCGGCGAGGATCGGTCAGTCCCTGCTGAAGAAGAATCGCGTTCTGACCGAGCGCAATGACTATCTGGAGGAGCAAGTGGGACAAATCACTGAAGAGGTCCGCAGACACACGTCAGGTTGATGATTTTGCGTGCGCGGCCTGGCAGGGGTTCACTTGAATGTGAGGTTTTGTTGCGGCAGGTGGCCCAGCTGCACCACGAGTTGAACCTGAAGGACGAGCTGCTGCAGTTTTACACCAACGCGGCCGACGACAGCGAGGAGGAGTCCGGCGGATCCCCCACGTCAGCAATTTTTGAGTCCACTACTTGTTGCACATCCTTGAATGCTTGACTGACTTGGTCACAGTTGGCTTGTGGAAATAACAGACTGTATTATTATTATTATTATTATTATTATTATTATTGTGTATAAGGGCACTAGTAAAGCTACTAACTAAAAAAATACATAGCCAACAGTTAATATTTCAGCATGAAGCTCATTGACAAATTCATAAAATAACAATAGTGAAGATTGTGATGGGATTGGGAAAATATGCAAATGAGTTCATTATGGTCGGGATTAAAAAAAAAAAAATTAAGACGTAGACGTGTCCGAAATTTGATCTCTTGTGCAATTTGACCAATTTTATGACGCCAAATGTTTGCTAAAACTGTTTAACTCATTCACTGCCATTGACGGCTGTAGACGTCAAAAATTAATTTGCATTATTTCTGTTACTTTAACTTTTTTTTTTCACTTTTTGTTAACAAGAGTATGAAAACGTAGGGGAAAAAAATATTGTATATATACAATTTGTGATTATTGGTGAGTTAACTAGTGAAGTCATGCAATTAATTACAATTAAAAAATGTAATCGCCTGACGCCCCTAATTTTTAATAATCTTTTATTAAATTGTTTTATCGCGTCAGGTGACTAAAATGTAGAATTGTAATTAATCACATGACTTCAATTGTTAAGTCATGATTAGTTACAAATTTTATATCTGTTCAAAATGTACAATAAAATTGTTTTCTAGGTTTTTATATTCTTGTTAAAATAAAAAGTGGGAACATTTTTAAAGTAATAGAAATAGCACAAATGAAGTTTTGACGTCTATAGCCGTCAATGGCAGTGAATGAGTTAAACAGCTTTAGCAAACATTTGGTGTCATAAAATTGGTCAAATTGCACAAGAGATCAAATTTTGGACGAGTGTAGTATCAATTATTTATTAATTTTTTTCGACAATGATGAAGTAATTTGCATATTTTCCCAGTCCCATCAGAATCTACTTCTTGACTATTATTATTTTATGAATTTGTCAATGAGCATCATGCAGAAATATTAACTGTTGACTATGTATTTTTTTTAATTTTTAGTTCATGGATAGCTTTACTGGTGACCATAATAATAATAAGAATAATAATAATATTGTCATTGTAATTGACGATTGTGACCTTGCGCTTACGTCCCCGAAGGGGTAAGAAGAGTCGGGCGGAAGCCGCCGCGGGAGGTTTTCTGAATGACACCCTGCAGAGGAAACTCAAGGAGCTGGAAGAAGAGAACGTGTCCCTCCGCTCAGAGGTACTGGGAGACCTCCTTTCAAATACCGTATTGGTGGTCTCATTCTGTGCCCGCGCGCAGGCGAGCCATCTCAAGTCTGAGACGGAGACGTACGAGGAGAAGGAGCAACAGCTGGTCAATGACTGCGTGAAGGAACTCCGTGAGTTTTTCCTCCATTTGTTGGCCCCCTTGGCCTTTTGCGCCGTCGCCGGAAATGCGACATGTCCTCTGCAGGGTCGTCCAGTCTGCAGATCTCGAGCATCGCGGAGGAACTGGCTCGCAAGACCGACGATGCCTCCCGACAGCAAGAGGAGATCACGCACCTCCTCTCCCAAATCGTCGACTTGCAGAAGAAAGCCAAGTCTGTGAGTAATGCGAAGAAAAGTCACGGGGGAGAAAAAAAAAAACATTCATTGTCATTATTATCCCAAACGCGGTGTGCAGTTTGCCGTGGAGAACGAGGAGCTCTCTCAGCATCTGATCGCAGCCAAAGATGCGCAAAGGCAGCTCACTGCAGAGGTGAGTCTCGGGTTGTCACGGTGATCGAGTGTTGTCAACTGTCATCACACACAACAAAATACATTCTTAATTAAGCATCCAAAGCTAGCATGCACCAAAAAGCAATTACTCAAACAAAAACATTCTCGTATGCACATAAACATAGTAAAATATATATAACTAAAAAAAAAAAAAAAATATATATATATATATATATATATATATATATGTAATATAACTATCTTACAATGCAAGCAAATTAAATAAAATTCTTGCATTTACATACAGTAAAAAGCCATACACCAAAAGAACTTTACAACTTAAAAAAAATAAATAAATCACACAAATCTGTCACCCTCATACAAAAAAAACCTCTCACAAAAGTAACACGCAACAGAAAACTCAAGTGAACACAAAAAGAAGTGTCACGCTCGCAAATTTTTTTTCACACTTCAGCCTAACACTCCACATAAAATTTGCGCAAACAAAAAGTCTTACTCGAACCAAAAATAATTTGCACATAAAGAAAAACTCACATTAAACCAATAAACACTAAAACTAACTAACCCTATTTCCTACTGTCAACAAAAAACTTAACTTAAACTTAAAAAAAACTAACACTCACTAAAACGAGTCCTCCATTGTCCAAATAAATTCCTCACGTGAACAGCAAAAAAAACCTCTCAAACTCACCTAAAAAGCTCTCACAACAAAAACTGTCAAAATCACAAAACCTCTTACGCCCACCAAAAGAACTGTCACATGAACACCAAGAAACCGTTCAAAGACACTTGCTCGACCAAAACCACTCACATGCAACCCCAAAAAAACTCTCAGGCACACTCACTGGAAACTCATATATGCACCAATAATCTCTCACACACCAGAAATTCTGACACAACAAAAAAATCAAAAATAATATATTCACCAAAATCACTGTTTTTTGTGTGTTATTTGTCATTAATTAGCATGAGACTTTTTTGGTGGTGTGTATGAAATTTTTTATTTTATTTTTTATACGGCCCCTTGCAGTAAAAGTGTGACGCGTAATACACAACGTTTCCACCAGCTGCAAGAGTTGGAGGAGAAGTACTTGGAGTGCATCGAAATGCTGCACGAGGCCCAGGAGGAGCTGAAGAACCTGAGGAACAGAAACTACGCTGCGGGGACGCCCAGACGCTTCCATCCACTGGGATTGTACCCGATGGTGCGGGTTCGAGAGCCATCTCTACAATATACGTACAAGATGAAGCTCACGTGCGCGTTTGACAGGATTCGCTGGCGGCGGAGATTGAGGGAACCATGAGGAAGGAGCTGAGCCTGGAAGATCCCGATTGTGAGCAGCAAAAGTACGGATGAAAATATTGCAATTGATATTGTCTAATGTGATAGTAAAGGTCATTACTGGCACCTTTTTTCGTATTTGAAGTGGTATAATAAGATGCGAACTAAATGATGCAATCCAGGTGTTGCTATTGTACGTTTGCTCATGCATAATTAATAAGCATCCATCTCCACCAAGCGCATTCATATTGAAATCCAAATTTTCTCGGCAGGGTCCATCGCAAGCGAGTTTTCGAGACGGTGAAGAACGTGAACCAGACCGTTCGTCAGCGCTCTCTGACCCCGACCGGCGGCAACATCCCGGGTTCCGACCAGTCCTTGTCGTCGCGCACGTCGCCCATGTCCAGCGGGCTGACCAGCCCTCACTCCAGCCTGTGCGGAGGCGACCTGGGCGGGGGCGGCGGCGCCCTCGACAACCGCGCCCAGAGCATCCTCATGGAGACGGCGTCCAATCAGGAGAGGTGAGGGTGGGAAGTGCTTATAATATTTTTTCAATTCTTTTTAAAATGAGATAGGGCTGTTCAATGTTACTAACACTTTCAGTAATTTTTTTTAAAAAATGTTGTTTTTTTTTGCTTCTTCTGTTGTAAATTTATGTTTTAGGTATAAAATATATATATATATTTTTTTAACCCTTCAAATTACAGCTTGGCCATTGCAAATACAATAATGGCTCCCTCTAGTGGTAAGGAAAATAAATTTTATTTTTATAGTGGTATCAAAAGTAATCGCTGAATTAAAAAGTCAAACATGACTTGTTACAGTGACTTAAAATTTTAAATGCAGTGCATTTTTTAAGCACAATTCTTGTGCATTATTTAAAATTTAGGAATAACACTTTATGCATTTTAACTCAGTTTTTTTCAAGCTTTATTTTTTAATCAATCACTTTTTAAAATAATTTAAATTATAACATTATAATATATTATAATGTTTAATAATATATATATTTTTTTTAACCCTGATTTTAATTTATTTAAATTGTATTGGTCAAAGTGCCTAATTATGCAGTGGATTTAATAAATTAAGTATATTTCTTAGGTAAGGATGTTTGATACGACTTTTTAAAATAAGTCCAGTATTGGCCTGATAGTGATTTTCATTCTTAAATGTAGTCGCTCATTTTTGATGAGTAATTTTCCGGAATTGATGAACATTACATTATGTTATGCTATAAATATTAAACTCGCTGTATGTATTTTGCGACTCTTTCTGTGGCTCTTCAGGAGCACAGACGTCCGAGAGAAGAAGGCGAGCGGAGTTGAGGATTTGCGAGTGGCCCTGCGTCGTCTGTCCCTGCGCCGACAAAACAACCTGAGCGAGCGGCGCTTCTTCGAGGAGGAGCGGGAGCGGCGGCGAGGCAGCGGCGGCCTCCCCGACCAGGGTAGCGTCATGACCCCCTCGGAAAGCATCATGTCGCTGGGCAACCTTCACCTGTGGGCCTCTAGGGGGCCTTACCTGCCCGACAAACTGCAGATTGTCAAGCCGCTGGAAGGTGAGGGCGGGGTCAAAAAGGAGCGAGAGAGGGGGAGGCCGGGGCACACACCCGAGGGTGACCGAAGGGGCGGATGGGGCTGGGTGAGGAAGACCGGGGCTGGGCTCCAGAGGGAGAGGGGGAGCAGGAAGAGGAAGGCGGCGGGAGAGGGGAAGGCCACGCCCCCCTCGCTCATGCTCTTCAACTCTTTCTGGTCCCTCGTGCATCATCACAAGTCCGGCACTTTTGCGTCTCCTCACACTTTCTGCAGGGACGCTCAGCCCAGAGCGTGGCTATAAGCACATCTCCAGAATCAGATTTATTTTTCATCTTGCACACAAATGAAATTTAATTTATGTAAGAAACAGACATAAGTAGAGCATGCAAATTAATTGCCCCCGGCTATAGACGTCAAAAATTCGTTGAAACTTTTTGTATTAGTTTCACATTTTTTCCCCATTTTTGTTAACAAGAGTATGAAAACCTAGGAAAAAATGTATAGTACATTTAGAACAGATGTAAAATTTGTAATTAATCTTGAGTTAACTAGTGTAGTCATGTGATCAATTAAAAATTTTAATCGCCTGATGCCCCTAATAAAAAAGATTTTTTTTAATTGTAATTAATCACAAATTGTATATCTGTTCTAAATGTACAATAAAAAATTCTAGGTTTTCATACTCTTGTTAACAAAAATGGGGAAAAAATGTGAAAGTAATAGAAAAAGTTTAAACGAATTTTTGACGTCTATAGCCGGGGGGAATTAATTTGCATGCTCTACTTATGTCTGTTTCTTACATAAATTAAATGTCATTTGTGTGCAAGATGAAAAATAAATCAGATTCTGGAGATGTGCTTATAGCCACGCTATAAAAAAAAGAAAGAAAGAAAAAAAAGGTAAAGTAATTTTGGACGTCAATGGCAGTGAATGAGTTAAGTAGGATTATTTATTTATTTTTACACTTTTGTTAAAAATCAGTTTTTTAAAATTATTTATTACATCACATGACTGAGAACAAATCCAGAATATATCATAATACAAAGAATTCCCAACCTGAAGCTTGGTTAATATCTGTACTGTTCAATAATCATGTCAATGTCACGATAACAGTGTCATTATTAGATTGTCGGTTGTCGGTCTGATGCAATGCTATTACAATCGCAATAGCAAACATATTATTTTTGCTGTATGTCATTTGTCCCGCTGTTTTCGTGTTGGCTATTCATTTTGCTTGACTTTTTTCCATCTGTTTTCTCTCTCATCTGTCCACATTGTGTACTTGACCTTCTTAATTTCACCATGCCCGACTAATAAAAGCACATTTCTTTGGCATTCACATTTCATTTATTCTTCTGTCACTTTGTCATCTTTTTTGTTGTTTTATCATATTTTGTTCACGTTTGGCCTCTCATTTCAACGGCATGTCATCCAAACCGACGCCATGTGGCATCTCCTCGGGCTGTCGTTGGTCACACACACACACACACGCTTGTCTTTCCCACCGTAGGCTCGGCCACCCTGCATCACTGGCAGCAATTAGCCCAGCCGCATCTCGGGGTGATTCTGGACGCCAGGCCGGGCGTGGTGTCGAAAGGGTACAGACCTCTGGAACTCGATCTTGAGCAGGTCTGTATGTCAAAGAAATGTTTTCCAAAATGACATCAAAGCCACATAATAATTTTTTTTTTTTAAAAAAAGGTAACTTGACGTGATAAAGTAGTTTGTCAGATTAGTAGATTTTGGTAAAGAAGAAAAAAAAGCACTTTGAATACTTCAAGGTCGAAAACTACACAAAATGATAAAGCAGCAGAAACTTGAGAAGGCCTTAAATTTCCGAGTGTCTTCACTCCCCCCTCCTTGTGCCAGTCAGCCACGCCCACCTATTAGAAACTCTCCTGATCACTACCAGCATATTCTGCAGCACTCTTACGTATATTGGCGACCCCCCCTCTGCCGTTAAACCTTCTGCCTCGTGGTTCTCCAGGGAATCCTGTCAGCATTCAACTCCAACCACGAGTTTCTGCCTTTGTAGGTTTTGCCTGTCCCCTCCGACTCCTCAAAGCCGCCTTTGGATGTTGAAGTGAACTGCTTTTTTTCTCGGGCCTTTCAAGTTAGCTACGTTGCTACTCGTCTTACTTCAGCGCACTGCATAATAACCGCATACATTAGTGTCGAGTGTACCCCTATTGACATATACACCCACGTCTGATTCCTCGCCGCCCTTGTCCGCAGGTGTACTCTTGGGGTAGCTTCGAGGAGGACGAAGCAGGAGAGCAGTATTTCCAGAATTTACCCACCACCTCATCTTCGGCCTCCCCAGCTGTGCCCTCCTCCACCTCCTCCGGCCTCGGGCAGCCCTCGCCGCGCTTGGCTCCGCCTTCTCCAGCCTCACCGTCGCCGCATCTCAGCAACACTGATGCACTGGGTGAGGAGGAGGGGGGCGGTGGTGCAATAAATTGTGTATTGTGTCAGTTTTGTAACGACAGTTCATTTTGTATGCAGCTGCATACTATCCAGGTAAATGCATGGCCCATACAAGCTCCACCTACACCTTCACGACCTGCCGCATCCTGCATCCGACTGATGAGCAGACGCGAGTAACGCCCAGGTAAGCCGAGTAGCCCCAAATAATTCTTTTTTTAATCAGCAACTTGGTGTGTTACAGGGTCTCGACCACCGCAAAGTTTTATAAAATCCAAAGGTATTTGCTTAATGGAACGTTTTTCAGGTAGCAGTTTTTTTTAATTATTTAATTGCAATGCAATATTATATATATATATATTATATTATATAAATAAATAAAAATTGTGCAATTGTCAACATTGTCCTATGTGGGATCACAGTAAAGCTCTGTTCCCAAAAAGAAATCATTAACTGAATTTTAAATAAAGTTTTCAAGTCATTGGTGGCATATGACAAGTTGGGTCAAACCATTCTGGTATGGGGGAAATGCTGGGTTTTTAGGATACTGAAATAGAATAGCCTACGTAATATAAAATGAATGTCATGAATTTATATTCATCTGAAATATTGACATATAAATTTAAAATATATTTTTAAATCTCATGTACCCCCATTTGAGAACCACTGGCTTAGTTGGCTGATTTTTATGTGCTTGATAAATTAAAGTAAAAAAAGAAATTGCAAGTTGCCTTTTTTTTTTTTTCTATATGTAGCCCTCAGGGGTTAGGTTTGGTCACCCGTGATCTAGGCCACCTGTTTTAAAAGATGGGTGTCAAAAAATGTCCCCCACATAGAAATGAGTTGGATGGAAGCAGTACCACATGTATCCAGGAGAGGGCACAAACTCTGGATGGGCATCTGCCATTTTCTATGTTCAATAATGTGTTCATCATCATTAAAGCGTCCAAAGAAATAGTTGAATAACAATAAGGCACTTTGAGGTTGAGAATTCGTGCGGGCGGAGTCAAATGTTTAGGGCCACGCCTCCGACTGCGCTCCGAGGGCTTGCCCACCTTCCCGAAAATCAGTGAAATCGAAGCTTCTTTTCACTGAGTTGTCTCACTTTGCTCGACAGTCTGAACGCCATCCCCTCCTCGTCCTCCTGCGTGATGACCAGCTCGCTACTGGGCACGCCCGCCGCAACGCCCTGCACGGCCCGCAGGCTCAGTCTGAGGCCGTCCGAGTCGTCAACAAATCTCAGGCAAACCAAAACACCAATTAGCTCCCAAACAGTAACTAAAAAGCGCTGACGATTATGTTTGTCGTATTGGTCCGCAGAGATGCCACCCGCACCACCAGCACCTGCCTGGGCCTAGTGCGCCTCCTTCAGGAGAGAGGAATCTCTGCGGCGATGTATCACCAGAGTCAGGGATTGGATGCCAGTCAGGCTAACGAGGGGCTTTTATTCAGCACTTCCATTACACCCAACAAAGACCCCGACCCCTTGCGTCCCTCCACCCCTCCGAACTCCCCTACGGGACAGGGCGCTTCCGCCGCGGCAACCTCCACGGGCTTCGACTTCAAGAGCCCGTCTTACGACAACTTCCTGGCTTCCAAGCCGGCGCGCTCCATTTTGAAGGAGGTGACGGCGGGGACAAGGGACCGCCAGAGGGGGCGGGACTGCGAGAGCCAGACGGACGTGAGCGTGACCGCGCACAACCTCAACCTGCTGGACAAGGTGAAACGGCTCGGGGTGGGCGGGGCGGCCAGTCCCGGCCCTATCCTGGGGGGGCCTCTGGGCGGGCTGCGCAGATCGGGCTCCCCCTTCGGGCCGGA
The DNA here is from genome assembly GCF_054856555.1 of Leptonotus elevatus. NCBI lineage: Eukaryota > Metazoa > Chordata > Actinopteri > Syngnathiformes > Syngnathidae > Leptonotus > Leptonotus elevatus. The sequence goes on from NC_141257.1 coordinate 7,591,944, forward strand.
CGGGATCAGACGGAACCGGAGTTATCCGGCCAGCATGGCCATGAAAGCTCCTGGACCTCCGGAGTAATCTTGACCACTCGCGAGGAACCCATCGGGAACAAGGGCTGGCTGCTGGACAGTCACAAGGTCGCCATTTTATAATTCATTAATATTGCTCGGGATTTTAACCAAGAAAAACAAACAACAACTCATAATTGGCCATAAATCACTAGCTCCTTGACACAAGGTGGCGCTAAAGTATTACTGTAGCTTTATTCTGCCCTTAAAAACACTAAACGGGGAGTTTTATCAGCAAACAACAGAAGATATGTTCAAAACAAATCTTCCTAACGCTATAAACAAACTAATACAGCAATGGCGTTAACCATTGGCCTTGACATTAGGAATGACTTGCACAATTCAAGAGCCTGATAAAAAAAAAAGAAAAATCTATTCTGCCATTATATACAATAATGCTTGAGCAAAAATATATTGTAATACATCCAGTAAAAACACATTAAATTAATATCTCAGTAGTAGTAGTATTTGCATTTGATTGCGAAGGTGTACCTTATTTTACAGCCGATTAAGTATATAAAGAATTGTCTTTGCAATTTTTATTAACTACTTTGTTTAATATTGGCTGTTTTTATAGCATCTCCCTGGCTGTGAAATGGGAGTTATATCATGCGTAAACATTGGAAATGCATAGAGATTTGCATCGCTGGCTCTTTTCAAGCAAGTTCATGAAAACAACAACAACAAAATCATGATGTAATGTATATAACCAGTAAAGTTTGCTTTAACGATGTAGCATTCACACTTCTTGCCGGGTGCCGTCCAGCAGACTCGCCGGCCCCCATCTGACACAATTGATTATTCGGGGGCTTAATTGGCTGTCACAGCGAGGAAGTTGATGACACTTCCGTGCTCGCGAATTGATGCTGAGGCGTGTCAAGCGGAACTTGCGGATGACAGGAAACCTTAACCTTCCTGATGACGTCTGATGATTAATGTTGGCCATGTGATGTTACGAATGGGGTTGGCGGTCAGGCTGAAATGGCACTAATAACATTTTTTTTTTAATGACGTATGTAAAGTGGATACTAAGCTGAAGGCATTTTTGAAGTATTATGCAATTTGGGATTTTGCAATAAAACGTTTGTTGTGATTTTCAGTGGTTTTTTAAATCAAAGGTATTTATTTGATATTGTTATTAATGTCCAATTAGGTCCATGCAGGGATGGCCAGGAGTTTTATAAAAATATAGTTGGACATTATTTCCATTCTTTTTAAGGTCAGAAGGTGGTGCTCTCGAGTAACTTTATGGCTGGTACTCGCGCGCACATGCCAAAAAAGAAGCATAAGCATATGACCTTTTGCACCGATGGGAAGGAAATGACTGTTAAACGGAAGTGGACGTGACCCGGAAAAACTTTGTGACTTAGCGGCTGTTGTTTTACTAATTAAAAATTATTATTGCCCCTCGAGCCATGGAATGTACTTCTTCAACCGAAGTTATGTACTTAATTTGGAGATCGCTAGTTTAAAAAAAGCCCATTACCTTCTGTCGCCTGCTGTTTTTACCAAGTTTATGAAATTGCCGACTTTGCCGTCAAGTGTTCTGTGTTCACCTCATGCACTTTTTCTGATCTTGTTTTTGTGATGTGGTGTGGTTTGTGTTGACCAACACTTTTCCCAACGCATGTCATTCCAATCAGGTGAAGCCTGATAACGATCCTCACCTGCTTTGGAATATGGAGACGTGGACAACAGGCTAGATGGTGTGCCCCGAGGACCAGGATTGAGAAACACTGCTCTAGGGCATTGGGTTCAGAATTTGTGGGAAAATAAATCCTCCACATAGAAATAAGTGGGTTGGTTGCAGTACCACATGTCCCCAGCAGAAAAGGCACTCCCTAGAAGTGTGGCGTTTCAGGTTAGCATATTTGGGTTTCGGCTCGTTTGTAATTGTTAAATAATGTGATAAAACAATAAGCGTGTCGTTATAAGACGCGCGCCATTAAAGCCGCCAAGGATATAATAGTTGGACAAAAAAAAAGAAGAATCGTTGAGAATCCGTGTGGGTGGAGTGGGAAAAAACCCACGTGATGACGTCGTTACCGAAAACCCATCGAAGCTGTGACTAATTGAACGAGCGATGTTTTGTTTCTTCGCCAGCATCACGTCGGCGTCCTCCGCCTGCTGTTCGCCACTCATGTCGACAAAATGACCCAAAGCTTGGACAAGAGGTTTGTTTGAAGATTCTTCGTACAGTCGCAATTGTAACTTTTAACATGTTCACATTTTCAGCATGCAAACACCTTGCTCGCGTGCTAGCTAAAATGTTTGCTCAAACGTGGTCAATTCACGTCAACCGCGTGCTAAAATGAGACCAACACATTTATTTGACATGTTTGGAATGTAAGGATTAGAAGTAGTTTTTAATTTGAGAAAAACGTTACTTTAAAATATATAAATATGCATTTGTTTTATTGCACAAAAAGTAAAAAAATCAAAGGACATTTGCATTTTTTCAAGTCATTTAATTATTTATCCCAAAACGTTGCAATAGAAGTACAATTTTAATTTTGTGTATTTTTTGCAGAATAACTGGCAAATGTTGAGTTTATCCAAGAGAAAGAATGTCTGAAAATGTGGTGTAATTTATTCAACAAAAAAAAAAAGTAATCCTGTCGTTGATGCCCTTTGAAATACATGTTACCCCAAAATAAAAAAATAAAAACGCCAATAAACCCTCAATATATGTGTTCCACAAAAAAATGGGAGCATTCAGAAAATAAAAATCCGAGAATAAAGCGTCCCCCAAAAATATAGGACAACTAAAAATCTGAATAAGGACATCCTTCGCTGCGCAAGCGTGAGTATGCGGGGGTCGACTGTAACTGCTTGTATATTTCATCAGTGTCATGTTTGTGTTTTTTTTGCCAGCAGGTGGATCTGTCAGCGTAATCCCCTCGTCTGAGATTTTGCGCGTATGACATCCTACTGGCCGTTTTTGTTATTGCACTTTCACAAATGTACATACAAAGGGGGCGGTGGCTTGAGGTGAAATGTGGGCGTGAGGTACTCTGGATCTCGCGCGAAAGCGGCACGCGGCAACGTGGGATGCAGACCAGACAAACAACGCTGAACTGCACGGTAAGTAACAAGCATATATTCATTGTAAATAAGACCAATTTAATGAGAACATGGTTGCATTTTTTTTGCGGCGAGGTAATTTCATCAAGGCAGGGCAACTTTTGACGCTGTTTTAGAAAGGTTTCATGATAGAAAATTGAACATTTTTCATTCGTTTACGCTGAGCACCCGTTCGGTTGTTGCCGGTTATTCAGGTATGTAATTTAAAGGCGTACGTGACTGTTGCTCCACCATAATAGTTATCTCATATTAGGATAGGCGGTTGGGATGAAGGATAGATGGATGAAGTCTCTATATGAAGCGGATATTTTGCCGTGTTTTAAAAGCTCCCTTACCGCGCGAGAATTGTACAAGTTTGAATTGTGTGTCGGCAAAAATAGCGCTAGCAGGAGAGTTGCCGGTCGCCTCTCAGCACTATAGGTAGCCGTGAAACGCGAGAGAAGTAAAAGTACGAATTGTTTGGCGGTAAAATAGCGCTAGCAAAACAGTTGCCGGTCTCGCCTTTAACCGCTACCTTGCCGTAAGTCGCGCAAGAAGTACAAGGATGCCTATGAAATGTGCGTCGGCAAAAAAAGCACTAGCAGGAAAAAGTCCACTGCGTTTTCTCTAACGTTTGTATTTGTCTTTAGCCATCTGTTACTTAATCAATGAGCAAGCTTGAGCATTTTCAGGTATTGACAATTCCGAGGTGACGTCATCTCCTCTCATTGAAAAGCATTGGACTTTGGATCGTTGTAGTTTGAATTGTGAGGATTATTTTGATTTTAAAATGGCAAGCTTATATTATTGCTTATAGCAATCATTGAAGTTTTCGAATTTTTGCTTTTTCAAGTTTTTTTAAAGACAAGCATGTCAATGTGCTCCTGTGACCTTCTTGGCTTGCAAATGAGCCCTGAATTGACAAAAAAAAGTGAGGCAGTGGCTAATGGATAATAATAATAAAACAGTCACTTACTGAGCATAAGTCTAACCGCGGTAGCCAGCTAACGGCTAATAACAAAACAAAAAGGCCTCTGGCTTTTTCCTGTCCACAAACTGGCCATACTAAGTGTTAGAGTAGACAATATTAAGTATTGTACTCTTTGCGTGTTCAATTAACTGAATGGTGAGATTCTGTTGAAGGAGTTCCTTTGCAAAGATTTTAATTACCAGAAGCCTCTGGTCGCACATTTAAAGTCACCCAAGCGATGTCTCTGTTCAAATGTGGCTCCCTCTCTCCAGCTCACATCGTTATTTATTCACAAAAAGGGTTCAGAAAAAGGTCAGCCCACAACACACCTGGTTACAACTGGATACAAGAGAATCCGTTCCCATGGGTATAAATCAGATTAAAAGAATACAATCACACATCGGCCCGTCTCCTTCGGAAGAGACAGATACCAGACCCATACACTCCCTTATTTTCTCAGGAGTGTGAGACACATAAAAATGCTATTCATTTAGCCATACTGAGTTAACTAAATCTAAAACGACTAAAATATAATTTAAAACTAAAAACAATGTTAATAACTTAACATAAGCAGCTGTAAAACATGGCTGAACAAGCAAGGTTGCAGTGTGGGCTCTACCGGGTGCGGGAGCCATGCTAGTAGTGTACGCGCGCGCCTGAAGCTGCAGGAACGCTACCATGTATTGATACCATGACAAAGTGATATCGTATGTGGATACGACGTGTTAGAAAAGTATCGGTACTTTTGACAGGCCAATTAAAAGTACACGACGTGATTGCTAAATGGATTTTAACGCCATCTTTAACTCTTAAAAAACAGACAAAGTGTACCACTCATCCATGTCTGCGTTTAATGTTTCCTTCCTGTCTCTTTTGCAGCATTCTGACGCAGAGAAGTCTGCCCAACCCTGCGGAGTTGAACACATTGAACAGGTACATGCAGTTAATAGATTTCAACGCCATCTGGCAGCTAAAAACCGTATGCATATTTCTGCACTTTCAGTGAATTGGTAATCAAACATCATTTCTGTGTATATTGTCTCTGTATGTTATAGCCTGCATTAGTCCATAAATAATGGTTGTGGAGAGTACTATCTACTTCCTGTTTTTGTGTCGCAGGCACTGTAATTGACAAATAATCAGTGACATCAGTTAGACTTACCTTCTGATTGTTCAAGTATATATAAATGTATTTTTTGTTTTGTTTACTTATTAGAGACGGCAAACCCATTTTGTGGCATCTCACTAAGCAACGAGTGCTTGCGAACATAGAGATTTATGAAAGATTGCAGAAGTGTTTAATTTTCACTTGTCCGTTTTTTCATCATCATCATCAGCCCAGCGCCATGCAGACCTCTGGAGCGGCAAGCCGTCAACAGTTGTCGAGCAAAGTCCTGGTACGCCATCAAATTGAGCACCCTTGAAGTAATTTGGTTGATGTGTTGCGACGTATTGTCCTTGTTTTTTTTGTCCTGGCAGCAGCTGAGAAGCGCAAGCCCTCGGAGCACCTCCCCCAAGAGGCCCAGGGTGGTTGGCGACATCCCCATGGAGCAAGAATCATTTTGCAACAACGTTATTGTGATATGGATTATCTGGGCAACTCTCGCATAATACCTCACACCTCCCGGGTTCAAGTGTTCTTTAAATTTAGTCATTTCAACATAATTTATCCTAAAAAGCACTAGACTGGACTGCCTGAGGCGTAATTGGCAACTTGTTGAACCAGAAGCCCAACAAGAGGATTCTCCACAATGTCTTGTTGCACCAGCTGCCACGCATGGCCAAGGAGTTTGTCAAGTGGCTGGTCTTTGACCTGTAAGTCGCTGCTGCGTTATGCGTTGAGCACTGCTTTAATTTGGAGAGGAAGCACAAGACGCTGTCGCTGATCAAGGACGGCTGCGTGGAATCTGCTTTGGATGTGTCATTTGTGCTGTTATGTCCAAAGAGCAAGTCAAGGTGAGACTATAGGTGTACATGGATGTGTTGATTGCAGGGCTACCACTTCTTCACCATTCAAGTAGCCAAGGGTGCTGTGACCTCTGCCAGGGTTTTTGCAATGGTCAAGCATGTGGGCGCTACATCAAGGACTCAGGGAGCCCAACTCCAGCATTCCCTACACAGCATTTAATTCACATAAAATAAAGAAATTTTAGTTCCATTTGCCCATGCAGTGTTTTTGTACCAAGCAATTTTGAAATCATTACAACCAATTTTATTCCAAGTCATTTTGACGCATAATTTTTCTCCTAAGTCAATGGAGTGTCATTTTTTTCCCCATTGTTACATTGAAGACTAAAGCCCTTCAATTACGGTATATTCAAATTTCAACACAGTAAGAATTGTATACATGAGTTACTTTTATTGTATTTCACAGATACATCACATGTGACACAAACAGGCAGAATTACTGACTGGGCCAACGCAACAAGATGGCCTCCATATGTCATGTGACCAATAACGTAGTACTACGGTGATAAGTAGTACTCAACTGCTGGTCACCATCTTGTTACCTTGCTGAAACAGAGTTGACCACATTCTCAGCTCTGGGCTAACTCAAAAAAACAAAAACATTGGGAGGAAAGCTATGTTAAAAATAAATGTTTTTACAGCAAATGGACATTACATGACTGAACTCTCACCTTTCAAGAGTCCCAACATTTTACCACCATGTGGGTGCCCAAAGGACTACTTGGCTTTCACCTCCCGTCACCTACTGCTTGCCTTTCAACACTTTACTAGTTGTTTTTTGGAGCTGGAGGGTGCTTGACTGGCGCGGTTGGTTGATTAGTTTGATGCTGGTAGCTTCTTGATTGACACATTTGCCCTGCAACACAGGAACAAAATGAAACACTACACAGTACGGTAAAACCTGTCCCCCATTTACTCCGCTCCATTCCCCGTGTGGCGACATGTGGAATAGGCATCGCTGGTAAGCAGGCCAGTCAGTCAGCAGTGCCTATTCCACCTGTCAACACTGGGAACGGAGCCAGGAGCAATAGAGGGAAAGAAGTGTTACCTGGTCTCGTCTCATCTGGGGTTCGTCATCCGCAACACAAAACGCACAGATTAGTTTGCTGCTGGTCACCACTTCTTCATCGACACATCTGCCCTGCAACACAGATCACAAGAACAAAATGAAACACTACATTATAGATTACAACCTCCTGTCCCCCATTTACTCATCAACTAGGCTAGGTAGCTTAGCAAGGCAAGCTCCATTCCCCGTGTGGCGACGGGTGGAATAGGCACCGCTGACTGACAGGCAAACAGGCCAGCCGCAAAAAAAGAGGCGCAACTGGCCTGCTTGCCAGCGATGCCTCTCCACCCGTCAACACGGGGAATGGAGTCAGGAGTAATGGAGGGAAAGAAGGAAGGTTTCGTTTGTCGTGTGAACTAGTGTCGGGGCTCATCATCCGCAACGTAAAATACCCCAATTTGTCTGGTGATGGTAGCTTCTTGATCTCGACCATTTGCCCTGCAAGACATCATGAAAACAAATTACAGTAGCAGTAACACAGATCACAGGAACAAAACCCTACACAGTAGGTTACAACCTCCTGTCCTCCATTAACTCCGCAACTAGGCTAACTGGCTTAGCTTAGCTTGCCTGGCTAAGCCAACTAGCTTAGCCAGGCAAGCTAAGCTAAGCCAAGCCAACTAGCTTAGCCAGGCAAGCTAAGCTAAGCCAAGCCAACTAGCTTAGCCAGGCAAGCTAAGCTAAGCCAAGCCAACTAGCTTAGCCAGGCAAGCTAAGCTAAGCCAAGCCAACTAGCTTAGCCAGGCAAGCTAAGCTAGGCTAGCTAGCTTAGCTCCATTCCCCATGTGGCGACGGGTGGAATAGGCACCGCTGACTGGCTGGCAAACAGGCCAGCCGCAAAAAAAAGAGGCGCGGCTGGCCAGCTTGCCAGCCAGCCAGCGGTGCCTATTCCACCCGTCAACACAGGGAATGGAGCCAGGAGCAATGCAAGGAAAAGGAAGGAAGCTTTCGTTTGTCGTGTGAACTAGTGTTACCCGGTCTCGTGTCTCATCTGGGGTTCGTCATCCGCAACGCAAAACAACGCCCACAGTTGGCTGCCGGTCGCTAGTTCTTGATGGACACATCTGCAACACAGATCACATCAACAAAAGCTCACTTTATGACACTGATGGCAAACTTTATTAGAGTGCCAAATGTTACACAATTCTACTTTTAAAAAGGCAATGTACAATATAACACGCTACACTCACAAGTAACTACAATCTAAGAAAAAAAACAATGACTGTGTTAAAGGAGTACATATTTGGAACAATTATTAAATTGACTAATAAAATGCTGCTATGCTTACGGTGTAACAAAAAAATATATATCTTTACCATTCCAAAAATATACAGCTGTGATTTAAATTATTCTAGCCCCTCTGCTTATAAGTATTTTAGCATGTTTGACTTTTTGTTTATAATCACATCACATAAGAACAAGTCAAATACACCAACGCTACTTAAATGACAAAAAAATAACATTGGGTTATTTATATATAAAAAGGAAATAATATAATAATAATAATAATATTATAATAATAATAATAATATAATAATAATAATAATAAAAAGGACACGACCAGGTCGTGTCCTTTTTATTATTTCCTCACCAACAAGTTATTCAACCCTTAGCCTATAATAAATCATGTTTAATATGCAATCACAGCACCTGTACGTGTCAACAGAACCTTGGCGGTCAAAAATTAAGCAAACGTTAAAGAAATGTGTTATTTGTCCTCCTTCCAAACCGTCAATGGTGCCTTTGCAAAATGGCGACGTCCAAGTCATGGTCACGCAAGTCAAGGTCATTTGCCTTCATAGGCAAAGATATGAACATAAAAAAAGATAGCCAAGAATCTTTTCTAGAGAGACAACTGGAGGCATCGTCGGCAAGTTGAAAAAAGGCGCACTGGAAAGAGAGGATGTCGTCGGTGATTGCTTTGATATCCCAAGCAAAAGATGGCAGAAAATCCCCGGATGACAGCTGAGCAACTGGGATACAATTTCACGGAGGGATTTACTCAACTTTCAACCCGGACCATAAAAAGGTGCCCAGTGTGAGCTCAAGCCTTCCACGCCAGCATCAGAGGCGCCCCCTACTGACTTCAAAGTACAAGACGAGTCCATTTACAGGCCACAAAAGGTCGCGGAATGTTCTCACGGGCCTGTGAAGAAAAGTGCACCTTTCCAACTATGAACCCAAGCGAGGCCACACCCACTGCGGCCGTTACAGGCGATCGCCAGCGTGTGCCGTCAAATCGATGAGGAGATGGCGGGTGTCAATTGGAGACAATTCCAAGCGTGCCCCCAAATCGCTCCGTTTGGTTGCAGACAAGTGCTGGAAGATTCGCAAGTGGCCATCTTCAGACTTCAATAAAGACAGTTGCCAAACAAGGCAAATGATGCGAAAAGATAAAGGTAAAGATGGTTGGGTGGGTAAAGATGGCTGTAAGAACCTTGTGTCAATCTATAGTTCACATCAGAGATATTTTATTCCCAAAGAGTCTTGTACTATACTCACCTAGTACAGATGTGGCTGAGGGATTGAATTATTTTGTCACAAAATATATACTTTTTTATAATAATAATATTGGAGGTTGAAGTCCAGTGCGGCTCCATGCTGGTGATCTCCGCCCATTTGAAGACGGCAACAGCAGGAAAAAAAAGAAAAGAAAAAAAAGACATCATCCATTTGAATGTGCACTCATTTCACACGCCTCACCAGTCAAAAAGCTTGTTCATTGGTGTGTCTACTTTGGAACTTACTTTTGTCCAGTCTTTCATCCCGTGCGGTCGCCATCTTGCCGCACATGCTGATGAAGCCACTCGTGACCCGCGCACACCTGTCTCCTAATGAGCTGCGGGCTAACAAGCAAAATAAATGTCCCCACATCCAATCCATCTTCACTTCTGTCCCCTTCTGTCAGTGGGGCTGAATTCTCCCCGAGACAGCCATCTTTATTACACAAACTATTAGTTCAACAACAAAAACCTTCACAGTTCAATTCCCAAGTAGAAAACCATCAGGTGTGTCATTTACGACAGCAAAAAAAAAATCGCAAAAACAAAATAAGTAACTAAATGCTGGCCACCATGACAAACGAACCAAAACAAAGAGCAAAGACGGCGTGCTAAACGAAGCAAAGTGAAGCGAATTGTGATGTGAGGTGCTCAAACCGCAACCGCTGTGGAGTCCCTCAAGTCCTGCAAGAGGCCAAATGTCATCATGAGAAAGGACAACAAACGCCAAAAACATTTACAGATTTACTCGTGCGCTCGCTCACCAACCCGACAGAAGGCCACGAGTGCGGCCACCATCTTGCCGTAAATGGTGAACACTGAACAATCCAATCAACGCGCACCTGCGCCTTTATAAGCTTCAGGCCTGACGTCATCCGCCATCTTCCGCTTTTGCACACTAGCGCCGCCTACTGGCCTGTCGTCAGGACTGCAAAAGGGTTGCTTTTCTCTTTTCCTGCCACAAAAATAAAAGTCAATCACAACCAAAGTTATTTTCTATTAAAAAAAATTATTAATTAAATTGTTAGGATCGTTACCAACAATGTCCTTTACGTGTGTAGTTAGCGGTTGGGGCATTTTTAGGCTGGAAAGACATGCCGGACAGTCTTCAGGCGCCGCACTGTCGCCATCTCCTGGTCAATGTGCGAAAATTGTGGCGATCCAAAACGAATACAACGTACACGAACACTCCGGGTGGCGAAATGGTCAGGCATGCCTCGTGATATGTTCTCTTTTCATTTAAAAGAAAATAAAACATTGACAATCAAACTGTTATTAGTTTTTCCGTTATATTAAAAATTCTGGCTGTATTTCAATTTCGGTGTTCCATACGTTTGGCCTTTTCATCACTTCGGTCGACATTCGTCTTGTCCCCGTCAGACAAGCTTTGTTCCTGTCTCATTTCTGTACTTGTTACCAATAAATACATAAATACAAACATAATCTGGCCTTCCGCTTTTTTCTTTCTTTATGAGTGGTTTGCATCTTGTGATATGTCATTTGTCACCTCTGCTGGTCGCAGGCAAAAAGTGCACGTTATTTTGCACGTTTGTCATTCATCGTCCTTTAATTGGTCCAATATTTACAAGGTCAAATGACAAGTGCAAGCAACAACATTGTCGCATTGTGATAAATTTACCAATTCACCGTGAAAGCAGTCCTGGAACAATCTACAATCACATTTTATTTGGACACTGCATCGATCAGTAGTTGTAATAATTAGCTACTAGCTAGTAGCACCGGTGCTAAGCGGCTCTCTAGTGCTACGCAAAAAGAAAAAGAAACAAATCATTGACAAATAAATGCTACTTATATTAAAACATTACATAAGCGTACTGCAAGGAAGCTATGCATAAAGTCTGTTTGAGTGGATGAGTTTATTTCTTGCGCCTCGCTATACATGGTTGCTTCTTGTTTCGTTTTTTAAACGTCTTACTATTAGTTAAGATTTCAAAGTAGGGTTTTACACTTTAGTTAGGGTTTTTAAGTAGGATTTCAAACTACAGTTATGTCTTCTTTAATATTAGGGTAAGTGTTTTCAATTAAGAATTTACGTAGGCTTAGGGTTTCTAATTTGTGTTTTAAACTGGGCTTAGAGTTATGATCTTAAAAGTAGCCTTAGGGTTTGAAAGTAGAGTTTTAAAATGGGGTACGATTTCAAACTATAATTAGGATTTCAAAATATGCTTTGTTTCAAAGTAGGGTTTCAAATGAGTGTTTTAAACTCGGTTTAGGGTTTTCAATTAGGATCTTAAAGTAGCCTCATGGTTTCAAAGTAGTATGTGAGTGTGCGCATTTGACATGACAAAGAATTGACGTGTGGTGCCGGTTCAGATCATCGAGAAGCTGATGGAGAGGAAGCGGGTCCGCAAAGTCTACCCGGGCCTTTCGTGCTTCGAGGACGGCGTCGGGCAGATTCCCATCCAGGAACGCTTGGCCCTTTCGTGGAACCTGTCAGGAAAACCGAGGCGCCGGGATACTGCCAAGTTATCCGCTTCCCCGTGGGTAAGTCAAATCCACATTTACACTAGCAACAGAAGTACATTTTGGAAATTAGCCATTTAAAAGAACAACACTGTGTGTAGTAAGGCTTTACAAAATTAAAGACAAAAACACACAAATCTTTTTTTATGCCAATGTATAGTAAAAAAAAAAAATGTTTATTTTTTTTATATGTAGCCATTCACTGTAAAAACAGGCTGCATAACAATGCACTGAGACAAACAAATAACGTGTCGGCATTTAAAAAACGTGAGTTTTTCTCCCCCTAAAATTATGTATAGTACGGTGTTTTTCTCTAAACATGTATTTAGGATTTTACAAATATGCTATATAATAATGCACTGGGGAAAAATTATGTATAGTCAGGCATGTAAAATAAAACTTTAATTATTTATTTTTTTACAAAAAATTATGTTTAAAAGTTTACAGTTTAAAAAATGTATTGAGGTATTTAAAAAACAATGTATAGTAATGTAAAACATATTTTCTTTTAGCAATGACTTAGTTTTTTGTTTTGTTTTTACAAAATGATAAAGGCTTTTTAAAAAATAGGTGTGTATGCATTTAAAAAATGATATCTACGAATCGAGAAACATTTTCAAAAATAATTACAGTAGGTTAAGACTTAAAAACTATGCGGTATTGTAATTTTCATTTCGACATGGAATTATGCAGTGTAAGGCTATTTCCATCAACTTGTGTAACGACTTTTTCAATATACTTGTAGCATCGTAAGGCATTTAAAAAACAGGACATTTGAAAGAAGAACATGCATATAGTACGGATTGTTTTGCAAAAACAACATGCATGCATTCTAGTTTTTAAAAACGTTTACAGGCTTTCAAATACCCGTTTACCCATTACGAGTCATTTTCTATGACACCAAAGCATTTTTGTGTTGTCGTGAAGAAACCAGATGCTTTTTTTCTCAATAACAAAAGATATCGATGGAATAACGGAGAGCAAATTCCATTCTAAACAGATTTACTCATTTTGTTTTTAAAAGCTACTCATCTTATCACAGACTCAATTTAAAAAAAATAAAAAGATGGTGTCATTTTAAAATGTTTTTAATTACGAATTAAAACAAACCTGAAAAATAAGGACAATATAATAAAGGGTTCCAAAGCCAACTGCATTTTGTTACCGTGTCTTTCAGCCCAGGCCATTGACACCATGTCCAGTCCAGCCCCGTTCTCGTCACTGGTGAGACACAAACACGTTAAAATGTGACATTGTGTTTTAATTTGTTTTAGCACACGGTGAAGATGACTAAAGAAGGGTGAGGACATGCCAGGTGACTTGCACTGACCATTCCTAATGTCCTGCTTTTTGTATGTGTGCAGGTAAAAACGGCATGTTGACTTGAACCAGAGCTGCCTGAGGAACAAGAAACGTGTACGAAGCTGGCTGATGGGTTTGAGCATGCTGCAAAGCAAAATGGCTGACCTTTGATAAACATATTTGAACATCTCTCTCTTTTTGTAGTTTTCCCCAAAGCTGCATTGAACCTTTTGTGCCGACGTGTTAATGTTTCTTCTGCTTTTGTTACCTAAATGCTGCCAAAGCATCTCTGGGCCCTGGAGAAGCTCAACCAACTAAAGTAGAAGCTGGACTGGTTCATTGCTTATCTCTTGTTTGTGTGTCGCTTCGTCCGCTGCCAAACTGCAAAGAAGTGTGTCTCCTCCTCCAGCACACAGCACATTTATTGAAAGTCAGTGAATACAAGAAAATCCCTCTCCCCTCCCTTCAGCAAGTTCCCATAGGTACAAATCAGATTAGACTTGAAGAGCAGCATATCAGCCTGTTCTTGGACTCTCTTCGACCGGACAGAGACTCGTACCAACTATACTCCCTTTAGATAACATAGAAAAGAAACCTGTTACCTTCCTCTTTCCCAGGCAAGAGAACAAAGGACTATAGATTGACTTAACATGTGAATTAACTGTTGTCTTATATTTGTATCTTTATAACTAATATCCAAAACGGTTAAAATATAAATCAAAACTGAAAAACAATGTTAATAATCTAACACTATCCACCATTTTGGTTGTTTACTTTTGCCTCGAACACTTTCAGGTCGGAACTGAAAAAACAAGTCGGATCAAATATAACCATCCTCGAATGCAGCATCAGGAATACTGACTCATTAGAACTTTTTCAAATGCTTGAATCCTGCTGTTATTTTTTTGTATTTATTATTGTTTTTATCTCACTTTCTCGTTTTTCACAAGTAGACTAATAAACACATTTTACATTGGACAATAGTATCGCGTCTCGTTAGTTGACCTAACCGAGTCAGCCGAGGACACGCTAAATACGAGACGATGGTTCTTTTTAAACAAAAATATACTTTTAGAGGACCATGCAGTAAAAACGTGGACAGTTGAGCACGAGTTACCTTTTAAACAATAGCAACATTTTAAACAATCCAAAATTACCTACTAACGTGACTTGGAGGCAACCGTGTGTTCAAAACAAAACAAAAAACGCCATGAAGCCAAACAATTTCTCCTTTCCTTTTCCGGTCGGTGTTTAACTTCCGGGTCGCAGCTGAGTCCAGAGCTAACGAGCAAAATTAATAATGGACAAATCAACTTTCGATTAACAAACACTACTGGACAGGGCAAGATGAACTGATGGAAACGTGTGCCGACGCACACGTTTTATTGGGACTAAACGACAATGTGCCGCAGTGTATTGTATTTCATAACAATGTACGAATCAACATTTTATGCGTCTTAAATGTATTCTGGCCACGGGGGTTAATAAGCTTCGGCTTCATCCCGTCAGCCCTTTTTCTTTTCGGATGTAACGAATATATGTTGCGTTGAAACTGTCACAATGATATGTCCGAAAGGAAAAATGAATGAATAAAAACAAGAGTAGGAACAGGAGGCTGTCAACCATGATTATGAATCTCTGCTCAAGATTGATGTTGACGGTTGTCAGATGACTATTTCTCTTTTACTTAGAGCTGAGAGAAGGTTGGGAGAGTGAGTCTACAGCAGCCCCCCTGCATGTATATAGATATGAACAATTATCTGATTCACAAGGACGAGCAAAACCTGCTAACAAGACTTGCTAATGACAACAAAGAAGATTTATGCGTCTCCTCTTAACGCGCTCTAATTTTGCAGCTTTGAAAATATGGGAATTTGAGACTGTCAATTAATTGCTGAAGGATATGCGGTTTGTGTCAAATCTGTTGGCCCTCTGTGTAGACGCAAAAGTAACTGAAAAATAAGTGGGTATAAGCCGTAGTTTACACGCACACTTGTCGCGTTATAAGCTGCAAGCCTGACGTCACTCTACCAATAAAATTCTTCCACTTGTTGCACACAAGCGCCACCCTCTGGTCTGTCATCAGGACTGCAAAAGTCAAAGTCCTAAACCAAAGTTATTTTGTTTTTTACTATGTATTTTTCTTTCATTAACAGGATTGTTCCCAACAATTTCCTACATGTGTGTAGTGAGCGGTTGTGGCATTTGGGCTGGAAATGCATTCCAGATCGTCTTCAGGCGCCACACTTTCGCCATCTCCTGGTCAGTATATGAAATGCTGTCGCTCAGTAGTTCTGAAAATGTGTTACTACTAGTACCGCAACACTAGTGGCATGCGGGCTCTCTTGTGCTACACAAAATAATCATTCACAGAGAAATACAAATAATATTGAAAAACATGCAATAAATTTACTACAAGGAAACGTGTTGCTATGCATACAGTCGGAGAGGATGAGTTTATGTGCAATTGCTTTTAATGAATATTTTTTACTCGACTGCTTGATACCAAGAAAGAGGAAATCCTTTTCACCATGTGACTGATTATTTGATACACCTCAAACGGACACAAAGTTGTCGACAGAAAGAAGGAAGCAACCTAATGAACGCAAAAAAATCTCCTCTAATACACCAAACCATGTAAAAAACGTTGAGTGTCTTAACAGAATCATCAGAATTGAACAATTCTCTCTCTGTTTTCAAATCCAAGCACTTGGACGGAGACGTCTCTGTCGTGTCCCCACACCTGCACGAAGACGAGAACAGCAAATGGTGGACATGAATCCAGAGTCCAAGAACACGTGGAGTCCGCGTCAGCTCACTCACCGTGTGACGTCACGAGGAACTGGTCCCGGAATGGGCCTCGGGAACCGACTCGGAAGCAGTTTCGTCATCAGGCTCGGAAACGGACTTTAAGGCCGGCTCGGAATCGAGCTCGGAAGCGTCAGAACCTGCGGGACGCAAAGATAGCGAGAGATGTGGAGCGTTTTTTCGCAAAGGTGGACATCGGACCCGGACAGGACTGCGAAGACGTTTGACTTACAAGCTGGAGCGTAGTCGGCTGCAAGGAAGAAAAGAGGAAGAAAGTTGCGACTTGTGATCCCGAAAGTTGCCGGCAGGCAGGCCAACATTTGCGTCCCTCACCTGGTGGGCTTTTGTAGCGCCTGACGAGGAGCACGAGCAGCGGCGCCAGCAGAGCGAGGAGCGCCAAGGGGACAACAACGGCCAGCGTCACCTTAGTGGCGTCTTCCTCTTGACCAGACGAGAGAAGGAAGACGTGTGAATGACACGCAAGGATCGTGTGCGTGCGTGCGTGCGTGCGTGCGAGCGTCACCGTGGTTACTCAGGATGCTTCTTCTGTCCAGCTTGGTGACCATGTCGTCCTCGACGCCGGCCAGCTGGAAGACGCATTCGTAGCGGCCCTCCGCGTCGGCCGGCAGCTCCGCTTTCAGGTGGGCCGACGTCTGGAAGGTTCCGTCGTGGTTGGGGAGGAGCTCTCCCATCTCCACGTCCTCGTGGAGCTCCTCGCCGTCCTTCCTCCAAAACAGGGCGGACGCCGCCGGGTAGAAACCGCTGGCGTGGCACGTGATCGGCGACGAAGGCGTCTTCTGCAGCAGCGACACCACCGGCAGCTCTGCCGGGCAAGGGATGGAGAAAATGTGTGAGAGGAACAAAGAAGGAAAGAATGAAAGGTGGGAAGAAAGTGGCAGATGGAGTGGATGTGTGAGAGGAGAAAAGATGCATAAGAATAACAGATGGAGAAAATTGTGGGAGAATGACAGACAGAGGAGAAAAGATGGAGTGTCCAATTAGAAAGAGGGAGAGAAACTCAGAGAGTTAAGAGAGAACATGTGAGAGGAAGGAATGCAGCCATTGTATCTGAGAGGACAAACATTTAGAAAGTAGAAAATATGGATAGAATGTGCAAAAATACTAAATTTATGGATAATGTGTGTGTGTGAGAGAAATATGAATTTGTAAGAGGAGAAATATGGAGAATTTGTGTGAGGGTATACAAATGGCCAAAACAATTCATAGTTCATAATATGTGAGATGACCTACATTTTTTAGAAAATGTGTGGTGAATAGATGGAAAGCACGTGTGAAAATAAGGAAAGTTATAGAGAATGTGTGAGATGATTAAAGATGAAAAAAGTAAGAGGAAAAACAGAACATGCAAGGTGAGGAAAATGGAGAATGTGTGAGAGGGGCAAGGCGAGAGTGCATGTTGCCATGTCAGCCATGCTCCTCCAGGGGGCGTGCTGGTACCTGTTCTCATCAGGAAGTCCCTCCCATAGCTCACAAACTTCTTCAAGAAAGAAGGACAAATCTTAGTCAAGTAATGCTTCTTGACTTGATTCATGTCGTCGTCTTGGTCCAACTTCTGTTTGGTGACGACAGCTTGCGGCTTAACTGCGATCCATCTCAGTGCCGACACGTCAAACGAGATGAAGTCTTCGCCGTTGTAACTGTAGCGTTCCCAACCGTCAACCTCGTCAGTCTCGTCGTCCCATTCGCAGCCAGACGTCATCTGGAACATGTGAACACCTGACACGCACACAAACACACAAACACACAAAGCAACATCCGACTTGAGTACGTGTGTGTGTGTGAATAGTTACAGCAAAAAGTATTCACACATGAAATTTTGTTGTAAACAAACCTCCAGTTTGGTTGAAGCGCGCTTTAGCAATTTCAATGTTGATTTTGTTGACCTGCTCACTACCAATATTGATCTGTGTCTGTGTCTCCCAGTAGTGCGGATCGTCGTCGTTGATTTTGTTCATCCAGTCCTGTTTGGCTTTTGTTTTCCTGCTCTTGCTGTCGTAACGAACAATCTGAACGCCGTCAACATAACCAACACTCAAGAACGATGCCAAGTTTGGAATGTGAGAGGACGCAGTGTGGAAATATTTGAGCGTGTGAAGCACTGAAAGAGAAAACAAAAACATTTGTTTGTTTTACATCCAAAAATCTTATACTATTTGAAATGATTCTGCCTAAAACAGAAACTATGACAGCTTTTTTGAGGAAACAATCGTTTTTATTGTTATTAAAACATAGATTTGTCTTTTGCATTCATTTAAATAATTGATTTAAGCTCATTCTTACACACAAACACTTCCTTAATACGTTTTCTTATTAATCCTTTATTACACAGACTTTGCTATATTGCATATTTAAATTGATTTCTGGAGATTAATTCACTTGATTAAACATTCCAACACAACCATTACAAGTTCTGAAGGAATTTGAGCAGACAGTCATGAAATTCTTCAGTGAGAAAATCGGTGATGGCAGTTTGTTCATTTGACTACAAATGTGTTTTTCTTTTATTTCAATTAGGATGTTGATGTGCTTAGCAGGCTTTGTGGCACACTGCTAAGCAAGTCACAGTTCAACAGTCCAAATCATGAATATAAAGATTTTTCTGTAACAAATTACAATATTTTTTTTGTCTTGTTTTTCTTACTAAGATGTGGAAAAAGTCATTTTTCCATTAAACGTATATTTTTAATTTGCTTATACAACACTATATTTTTTTTTTTTGTTCATTCTAAATATTTTTTCGTTCATACTATCTTTTTTTCATTTATTATACAGTATTTAAGTTAAGTATATTTAAGAGGAGATTAATTCTGTTGATGAAAAATTCCAATACAACCCTTACAAGTTTGGAATGTGAGTGAATTAATCGGTCAAAGCGAAAACAAAAACATTTTGTTTGCTTGCTGTCCACAAATCTTGTCCATATTTGAAATTATATACATATACATATATAAATCATTGTTAAATAAATAAATAAATCTACGAGACATTTACGACACTAAATATATTTAGTTTTTTTGCGTTCATTTAAATTAAGAGAATGATTTTTAAAGTTAATTCATGATGAAATTCACGTTTGCTATTTATCTCCTTTACAGTATACTTCATCAATAGATGACATATTTTGGATATTTCAGTTGATTATTTGCAGTTCAAGTGTCGCTTCCTTCAACTAAGACGTGAACAATTGGGAGAGTCAACTTGTGCACTTACCAGGCGTCACGCTGTGAATTTGCACAACCACCACAAACAATCCCAACAAGTTCATCTTCCACATCTTTTGCTCCTTTCGGTCCCGCGTCAAAGCAAACCAGAAGACGCTGCTCTAATACGGTGAAGGCAACAAGGAAGCGGCTATATTTCGATTTCGGGGAAGTCACGTGACTACAGACCGGGTGACGTCAGGCCAAGAAACACAACATACTGTACAAAAGCATTTCACTTTGGACAGGAATAATAAAATAAATAAACGTTCAAGATGTGTTGACGCAAAAGTAATACAACTTCGCAAATTTTCATTTCATGTGGTCAAGCTGAGCTTTGAAGAATAAACTGTTTATCGGACGCGTCGGAACGCTTGAAACCAAAAGTGGTAAAGTTCAAGTTTTGCTGGCGTGGGACGCAAAATTCCTTGACGTCACGCCAGCAAGAACAACAGCTCGGATTCGCATTCAAGGTGTGCAAATGCTGACTTTCAGCAACTACATCGGGGCGGGGTTACAACTTAAATGCTAGCGGGGGACACATTTTTCATCAGTGATACTGGGGGGGGGCACGCACAAGAAACACGCACTTCCTATATACCAGACGTGTATTTTTAAACAACAAATGCTATTTAAAATGTGGACAAAATACGTCCTCTTCATATATTAATTTTTTTGACTAATACATAAAAGATCCACTAATCATAACCCAACAACAAAGAGTTTGAAGCAAACTCAATCTAGTAAAGGGCAGAATAGCAGCCCAAGAGCCGGTGGCCCGACAAAACTGTGTACCCGGGCCGTCGGAGTAGCATACCTGCACTTCAGCGCAATAGGAAATGACGGATGGCTGAGGCTTACAGATAGAGGCGGTGGCTGCAATTTATTCACAAATGTCGATTTATTAAATGTCGTCCTTTGTTTTTGATTCATTGTAAGGAAATTGAAGAGTTTGGAAGGACTTTGAGGAGGGTGAGGACGAAGCAAGCCTTGTGTATTTAATAACTCCAAAAGTTTACTGTCCGATTAGACCTTTTGTTTGTTTTTGGTTTTGTTTTGTTCTGTTTTGAGTGTTTTCTTTTTCTTGTTTGACAGCACCGTTTATGTGCTCAGTTTGAATTGGATGTTGAAGTGTGAATTAATAAAGAAAGCAAAAACAAACAAACATGGTCATTCATTTAACAATATATGACCTTTTGCACCGACGTCACGTGATCACGTGACTGCTCTTGAAGGACGGACGGAAGGAAACGACTGTTAAACGGAAGTGGACGTGACCCGGAACGACTTTGTGATTTAGCGGCTGTTACTTTACTAATTAAAAGTTATTATTACTTCAAGCCACAGAATATACTACTTCAACCGAAGTTTGCCTTTTTTCAAGTGGCACATTTAGTCGGGACTTATAAATCGCGATATTTACTTAATTTGGAGATCGCTAGTTTGAAAACCGCCCATTACCTTTTGTCGCCTGCTGTTTTTACCAAATTCATCAAATCGCCGACTTTGCCGGAATTCACAGCGCACGACCTACATGATGTAGTCAATGCAGTATCTCCTCCTTACACCGGGGCTGATTTCAAAGCTTGTCGCTGGCGCTCTCTGGACCACTTTTTTTTTTTTGTTGTTGACATGTTAATAAACTGAAGTCGCTGGACTGGTTCATTGCTCATCTCCTGTTTGTGTGTCGGTTCGTCCGCTGCCAAACTGCAAAGAAGTGGAAGGTCACTTCAATGTTTTCTTCAAGGTCATCTTCCCGTGAATGCAGCTGCGTCATCACCGACAGTCCCAGAAACGTCGCAGGTCCTCTTCTGCACTGGTGGGTTTCATCTTCTGTCAAATTTGCTGCATTAAAGAAGAAAACAAACACTTGACGTCTTTTTTGTTGAGTCCACTTGACCAGGCAGTGACTTTTGTCCAACACTTGTGTTCTTGTTGCTGCATTGATGCCA
The DNA here is from genome assembly GCF_054856555.1 of Leptonotus elevatus. NCBI lineage: Eukaryota > Metazoa > Chordata > Actinopteri > Syngnathiformes > Syngnathidae > Leptonotus > Leptonotus elevatus. The sequence goes on from NC_141257.1 coordinate 7,613,339, forward strand.
TCAGCTTGAAGTTGACGGTAAGCTTTGACTGTTGTCGACTCGGCGAGCGTCTCCTCGATGTCTTCCAATGTTTTTCTGCTGCAGGCGCCTAGGAACGTGGCGGGCTTCCTGGCGTTGCGGCCGTGTGAGCGATTGGCCCAAATCCCACAAGAGTCGTCGGATCGCCTTCTGTGCAGGTGGCATTCATCATATTTCAAAAAACGTTGACTTGACTCACTGATGTCGTTTTTGTCTTAGGGCCGCACGATCTGCTCCCGCTGGCTCGCAACTTCACCTGGTGACCACAAGGAGGCAGCAATCAAGTCATACAACCTCAAGTTGTTGTTGTTTTTTTAAGTTTGTGTTGTTAAAAAATTAAAAAACAAAAAACATTCTAAAATGTTTTCATTTTGTCATTTCAACATGTTGTACTCTGCAAAAAAACAAAAAATTGAAACATTTCAACTTTTCTGAAATCTTCTTGTAACATTACAAAACCTGCTAAATTAAAATTGACAGAATTATAACTTACATTACAACATTAACTCTTTGACTGCCAGACGTTTTCAGAAAAGGGATGCCGTCAGTGCCAGCCGATTTAAGCATTTTGACTGATCTTTCAAGGTCCACAGAAAATGTTCTGTTTGGACTATGGAAACACACGTACTACCAAATGAAAGACTGGACTTTCATCAAAGTTTGTTTCTACCTTATTCCGTTCTTTAGTAATCAACAATAGAAAATGGTTAGTTTCACCCGATTTCGCTTGTTTTGGACTCAAATACGGAGAAATCATTCTAGTGAATTTTACACTTCTTTTTGTCCATGAATGATGCCACAAACACCTAAATAGTGCTTTACTTCTATAAAACACTACCACCAAGAATGAAAAAGTGTTTTTTGATAGCAAAATACGTTTATTTACATTCAACAGTGTAACAATTTGACAACAATTTGGCAAACTATTTACAAATGTGTGCAACTGTGGTGCTATTTACAAATATGTGGATGTTTCAACGAGTATTTCTTTTTGTTTTTTCTCTCCTGCGTGCAAGGAGACGCAACCGCATTTGCACAACAGATTGCCTCTTCGCGTGCAAAAGCTCCACTTTCTTGCAGGCCGTTTTTTCCGGGGAATAGCAAGTATATACTGCAGTGTGTGTTGCCATCAAGTCTAATATCAGGATCATGCTACGGTTACGTTACGGTGGTGTTACGTCTCGCTTCCTCATGTCCTTCAGTTGCTAAACCGGGTTGTAAGAGATGTTCTGATCCATTTTATCCACTCCATTCATGGTGGCATCGTAGTCCAGAACCAGTGTCTTCTCCGTGATCAGACTGTACCCGCTCCTCCGATGAATATGCATTGGACTCGGGGTACTCTTCATTGTCCGACAAAATGTCCGCATGTGCAGCTCCGGCGTTAGCAGAGCTAGCCGGTGATGCTTTATGACGTGAGAATAAAGGCCGCGTCCAACTGTGGCGTCCAACTGTGGCGTCAACCTCGGGATTCACCATCATCATCATCATCAATCTGCATTGGTCGATGCCAACTCTCCATCGCCGGATCGAATGTCCGATTGTGTAGAAGTACCCGGTCGGTTATTGTGCGCGTTTTCCGGCCTTAGCAGCGCTAGCCGCGCTTAGCCGGCGAGGCTTACTACGTGATCATAACGGTCGCGTCAAGGCTTCCAACTTTGGCGTCAAGCTCGGAGTCATCATCATCGTCGACATCAATGCGCTTTTTAGTATTGATCGATGCTTTCCGTCTTTGAAAAAAATGCTCAAGCGTGAGCTGCTTGCAACCGGTTGCTTGGTCAGCCATTGTGGCTTCATCAGCCATTGTCTCCTCAACACTCTAGCTCCGCCTCACGTCTTCTACTGACGCCCACGGTGGGCGGCCCATCCAACCTTGTGCAAAGAGAGTCATCGCTGCCATCTAGGGGCCAAAACGAGTCCTTATACTAACCAGATCTGCCTGATACTTTCAGCACAGCTGCCCAAGGCTTTCCTCCACCCGTTTCCAAAAAAAACAAAAACAAAAAACATAGTGAACGTCTTTTAACGTCCTCGGCGCCCTTCCGTAGGTTTATGCTAAACGTTTTATAACGTTTATGGCGGTCAAAGAGTTAAAAAACATGGTGGGCACGGATATGCAAATTATTGAGCAGCAAGCCATCTGATTGATGGGTTCTGTCATAAGTGCCAGAATCTGATTGGGTGGCTCTAAATGGGCGTGGTTATGCAAATTTGATTGCATGCAGCCAGCTGATTGGTCAATTTGGAGAGGGTGTGGCCAGTTTTGCAAATTCTTACTTTTTTTGGGGGGGGGGCTATGCCCATTAATTTGCATGTTGAAGCTTCATAGTAGCAAAAAAGCATTTTTGGGCCCTTGAATGGATTGCAAGTGGATTGTTCAGGTTGTTCTTGAAGATGTTTTGGCCCCTGGTCCGAGCAGACTTCCTCGATTCATGCTGAAAATCCCGCCATCTGGCCTTGAGAATGAAGCGAGAAAGCCAGCTCGGACGCGAGACCAAACGTCTTCAAGAACAATCCACGTGCAATCCATTCGAGGTCCTGAAAATACAAGCACAGGGCAGATGGAAATCAAACACGGAGACACTCATTCCACTTGAACAATATATTTGACTTCAGACAAGCACTTCTTTGGACACAGCAATAATTTCATGTTGGACTCAAGTTACAAAGACTGGTTGACAGGCTGTACATGGAAGCAGCAGCACACGGCACCATGTTGTGTGTGCGTGTGTGTGATGTCACATGAGCACAAGCGAGCCATCATCTCCAAAAGTCAACAAACACACTAACAGAAAAGAACATCATTCAATGCTTCTGGACATTTGTTTGAATAGCATTATTTGAAAAAGTGGGCAAAAATAACATCCATTGATTGATTGCAAAAGACCTTCGTGTTATTTTGCCAAACATTTACAATCATTTAGCCACAACAATGTCATCCTTAACCATTGAATGTTGTTCTGGTGTGTGTCTAAGTACATCAAGCGCAAGTCAGTGCACTGACAAATGGCAAAGTGGCATCAGACACACCTCAAGCACACAGCATGGCATCCTCGGTGTAAAAAATGTACCCGCACCTGTTGAAAAGCAGCTTTCCAATTGCATGCTGGTAGCACAGACCCATCCATGTCCCAAACGGCCTCGATCCTGTCAAGAAAACAGAAACGGAAGCGGTGAGTAATGCTCATTTGCATATCGTATGTGACAATTTGCATAAAATACTAGGCTTTCATACAATTGAAATTCTCTGAAATATGCGCGTCACTACTTGATAAATGTCATATTATTGAAGTTTTGACCACAGGCTGCCTGTGTGATACATGCAATGAGCAAGCGGGTCAGCGCAGTCCAACCTAAGCCACTCCCCCATCCGCTCAATCCGCTCTGCTGACTCCACCCAACACCCGCACAAGACCGCGCCTTCGCCAATCGCTGCTGGCCCGCCCTCTGGAACTTATGCTGCATTCGAGGATGCTCGGAGGTCGTTAACCCACCGACGCACTACATTGTGACGTCACTCTACAAAAGCGACCCCTTTGGAAAACACAATTTACTCGAGGTTAAAACTCTTTCTTCATTTATAAATATTCGACATAACTCCACGTAAAACAACGTCTCCCTGCATGAAATTATATGGTTAACTACTGAACTGTATGAAATGCTTATGATATAAGATACAAACAATAAATTAAGCAAAATTGCAAGAAGGCAAGTTTGCTGGAAGTCAGAGTTTTGAGAACCAAAATAAAAAGACAAATGTATCACTATCCACCATTTTGGTTGTTTACTTTTGCCTCGAACACTTTCAGGTCGGAACTGAAAAAACAAGGCGGATCTGATGAGTTATTAACATTGTTTTTCAGTTTTAATTTATATTTTAGCCGTTTTGGATTTAGTTATAGCAGTATGGCCCAATGAATAGAATTGTATTATCTGTCTCACTCTCAGAAAAAGGGCAACGGGTTTGTACATTCATTCGCTATCTCTAATGGGAGGGCCGGTCTCTGCCGGTCGGAAGAGGGGAGTCACAGGCTTATTATTATTGCTTTTCTCTAATCTGATTTATACCCATGGGAACAGATTCTCTTGTATTCACTGAGTGGTAAACAAATGTACTGTGGGCTGATGGGAGGAGACTTTTCGTATTCTCCCACTTTTGAATAAGTATTGATGCCCCACGTTGGACGAGACAGACAATCTGACCAGAACACGGCTTCAGTGTCGTCAGCCTTTTGTCATCAGAAGCTTCTGATAATTATTTACCTTTGCAAAGGGACTTCTTCACCAGGATCTCACCATTCAGTTAATTGAACACGCAAAGAGTACAATACTTAATATTGTCTACTCTAACAAATGGTGTCCCCGACGCTGAATTATAACGAATGGTCTCCTCCGCTGTATTCTAACGGATGGTGGTATTTTGACGTGGAGCAAGATGCGGCGTTCACGGACGGGCGGAACTTCTAGGCCTAAATAAATAAAGTACGGTAAGTGGAGACTTTTATCCACGTAGAGAGGTTCTGTCTGTTTGGGTCCGCTGCAACTGGTTTTTCGTCTTCCAAATTGTCTAAATTTTAAATGAGATCTGTGTGAACAAGTTATAGTTTGATGTCGTTAGAGAGTTGATAATTCCGACGATATTGAACTAAACACGTCGTGGGGTGGTGCATTTAGAAGTGACGTGAATGCAGACTCAAAGAGATGAAGCTTTTTTGTACAGGAAGAAATAGCGGTTATTTTTTTGATTTGTTTTGTTTTTCGTCAACGCTATGAAGAATCCTTAGACCATAATATATATTGAATAAAAGGGTTTGCCGGATGACGTAAAAAGTCTTTCTTTTTACTAGGGATCGCGAAGATTATGGTATGCGCTTCTGTTTTTTAAGCAGTTTTGGCCGAATTGGAGGACGAGTATCATAATTGTTCATGGCTCTTGGTGTGAAAGTTCTCGTAACACGTAATATAGTTTTTGAGAAGAAAAAAAAGCGCCTGTTTGAAATTGAACAGTATTGAGGGGTCCAGGTTGATTACAGTAATAATTGGATTTATGTTACTGTATTTGCAATCGAGAGATTACGTGTCTTTTATTTGATTTTTTGGCGTTTCTACAAATTGTAGTTTTGGGGTCAGGATTACCGTATGAATTCCTTTTGTTCTACGGTGGATTCGATAGCGCGTGATAATTAGTTTGAAAATAAGCGCCTTGCAAAAATTTTGCAATATAGGGAGAACAGTTTAGCTCAGCGGGATTGGATAACCGCTGTGTATAAACGAGAGGTCACGTGATTCTTATGTGTGTCTGTTGTGTGGCCATATGTGTTAACCTATTGTACTATTATATTAAAAGTGAGACGTCACTGTATTGAAACCGAAAGTAAAAAATAGCCTACAGACAAAATGGAGGCGATTTCGACCCGGATACAGAATGGTTTGTCCTGAATGCGCTTCCGGTTTATAGACGTGTGAGTCGCAGCCATGTGGAGAAAATACAAAAAAGCGTCGATAAAAAATGAACAAATAAACTATGGATCGATTGTATGAAAAGCTTTCGCTGGACAAAATGGTACGTCAGACTTTTGTATTTTCTTTGTTGGTAATGATGTAGTGGCTGAATTTGATGCTAAAATGACTCCAGCATTTGTGGAGCAGTTTACGGGTGATTTGTTCGAAGTTAACCCGTTTACTGAAATCACCGTACAAAACTGCGGTTTAGATGCTATAAGATTTGTAGACAACGAATTGATAGAATAACACCGTTTATTATTTTATAATGACTAAAGAGTGTGTGCGTATGCATTTGAGTGTGTGACCTAGCTTTTAAAAGGTGGGGGTTTGTGAGTGAGAAATGTGCATATGGGGATTTATTTATTTTTTTTTCAATATTTTAACTAAGTTTGGTGTTGTTTTTGTGTGAGATGAGACTGTTGTGATAGTGGCGTTTGTTTTATTAATGGGAATGTGATAAAATAGGTTTTGCGATGTATAATGTTAAGATTACTCCCCCCCCCCCGTTTCTAGGTTAGAAAAAAAGGAGGGGGCTGTGCGTTAGAGCATAATGTGTCCTCGTAATGGGACTTTTTCTTTGTCAAAATGGTAAGAGAGGAATGATAAACAATATAAAATAAGTAATAGTATTTGAAAGATATTGTTGAGTTTTTGTAGAAGAATATTAAATTAGTGTTTTATTTTTTTTTTTTTTTTTTTTTTAGTGACTGAGCCAATAGTCTTTACACTTTAATGATTGATGAAGATGGTTAATTTGTTAACTTTCGGGACAAATGAATAAAGAATAATGATAAAATAATGGCATTTTGTTTGAGCTATGTTGAGTTGATATAATTATGCCTACATCTGTACAGCTGTGGCTGGAAGTAAGATAGTTGAATAAGGAGTTATGAATGTTTTTGAAATTGACATAATGATAATGATTTTTAATATTTGTTTTTTCTCTGAGTGTGTCATTTCAGAAACTGATGTTTGAGTTCCAAGGCAGATGAGGGTTTGATGGCCTTCACTGATTACAAACTGCGAACGGGATGCGCCCCAGCTGCTGATACGTTGTATTTGCAAGTATTGCTAGTAGCTATTTGGAAGGGGTATTGAAAAAAAAAAAAAAAAAAAAAAAAAAGAGGCTGTGTTTTTTTACGAAACATTTTTGAGAAAGCAGGAAGTGAACTGTCTTGCTATGATCCCATATCCTCAGTCTGGCATTTTTAATGCATTGTATCAATGAGTGTGCATTTTTTGGTCAGGTGAGCTCTCAGAAAGACTGTGTGTCATCGGATCCACATTGCAGACTGCGTCTGAATGGATGTGGCAGAGATCAAAGGTCAAAAGCCCAGAGCAACAGTCTTCTCCTCCTGTGCCTAAAAAACATGATGTTCAACTTCCACAATGCCCAGTGACTGTGTACAAGCCTCATTACAGATGTCTCCTCTCATCGAACTTTGTCTGACACAGCCCCGCCATGAACATTGACAACAGCTGCCGTCCTGCCTTCTGCTGGGGGACTGGACTAAGAAAGCTGGTGGTCTCACTTGGATGCGACCCTTCGATCAGTAAAATGCTGCACGGTGTATGCAGGGCATTTTTAATGTGTTGGGTGGGGAACTGTGATCTATAGCAAGATATTTCAGGAAATTGAAAACGACATATGTAAATTTGAAATGAGGGAGAAAATTTATTTCAATCTATAGCCTACTAAATTTTTGCCTATATTTTTGGGAGAATCAGTTTCTGAATTGGTACAATGGGAATTTTATTAATATGATATGATACGATATATTTTTATTTTCCCCGTGAGGAACTTTTTTGGACTTCGTCCAGCTGCAGCTATAGTATAAAATAAATTATAGAATAACATGAGTGGTAACAAGTAAAAGACTAACTAAGAGTTTGATGGCTAAGTTTGATTTTTTTTTTTTTTTTTTTTTACAGCACTGTGATTTATAAATCCCAGAAATATTTTGTGTGCTGTGTTTTTTATGAGCCCCGCTAATATGTAAAAGATTAGCAGTTTGAAGATAATTTTTAGTTTGATTAAATCAAGGAAATGGTAGATATTTGTAAATTTTGTGTAATTTTATCCTCAGCCCCACTAATCTGTAAAAGAGGTGAGGTTGATTAGCAGTTTAAATAATTTTTAGTTTGCTTGACTCTAGGAGAATTAGAATAATATGGTTAATTTTAGATATTATTTTTTTAATTTTTTTTCACAGTATTGTGATTTATGAATCCCAGAGATATTTTTTGTGCTATGTTTTTTTATGAGCCCCACTAATATGTAAAAGAGGTGAAGTTGATTAGTAGTTTGAGAATAATTTTTAGTTTGATTAAATCTAGGAAATGGTAGATATTTGTAAGTTTTGTGTAATTAGTATCCTGAATTAGATTAATATGGTTACCTCTATTTTTTATGGCCCCAAAGTCATCATATATTAGTGTCTTAAATTGTATCTGCTTGTGCTCATCTTTGTGTTTTGTAGCTCTTTTGTTTACCTCATAGCCTGATTTAGAGGGTTGTGTTATTTATGACGTCTTTTGAGTTATGAGGTCTCTATTTTATCCTCCTTTATCTTGACGTGTTAGAAAAAAATCTGTGGATGTTTGTCAAATGAGGGAGTTTATGTTTAAGAAATTAACCAATGTAGACGAATTAGAAAATTAAAAACAAACTTAAAAACAAAATTAAAAAGGTTGTGGGGTATCGGCCTACACTCCAATTGACAGGATGAGTTTGAATGGGATAATTCACAGTTTGAGTTTGAAGAAATCTACAGGGAACAAAACAAGAGCGGAAGAAAGGTAAGCTTGCAGCGGGAAAAAGGACAATAATGCATATTCGCCGAATGAAGGTAATTATATTATATTATATCTTTTATCTCAGGATCACATTTGAAAAATGTAATGTTTGGAGCCCAGTGTTTGCAAAAGAGTATAGATAATATGAATATATGTGAGCTTTTTCCAGGATCATCAGGATTCGGCCGGTCATGGGATTCTGGGAAGAGAATATATGATATAAAAGGCAAAGTTATGCAAATTTAGAACAAATTTAGTCGTGGTAAAAAAAAAAAAAAATATTACCTATTATTGAACAAAACCTATTTAAAAAATAAATATTTATAAGCTCTGTCTTATATTAATGAATGAGCGAATGTCATTCAACTCAATCAAAGGCTGGGCTCTATTTTAATGTCACAAAAATAGATATTTTCCTGTTCCAACAGCACAGGACCTATGGATCTTAACCAAATAACATTTACTAATCCCAATTAACAAAACTATCAGGGTTTTTCCTCCAAATAAAATTTATGTGAGTTTATGAGAAACTAAAAATGAAAAGTTTCTGCACTCAGAAGAACGGCCCCAGGGGGTTGGTGAGGAAATCTTGTGCAGTTCTCTGCACAGAAAGAAGGATGGAGAAATTCCACATCTGGTCTATAAGGCTTCCGGAGACGTGCCAGGCTCGGCTATCTCATCAACTGATGATCATCAATCTTATCACCTCCGACCTGGGAGCCACGTCAGCTGACCCAGTGTTCGTTCTGGAGCGGCCGTTTCGACATCATTCAACATCGTTTTGACATCATTCAACGGATCAAGTCAAGTGCCTTTTCTTGGGCAATCATTCCACGAAGAGTCACATTTTCGGGCAGAATAATCCCGGTGACAAATCGAAGAATTTGGGTAGTCTACCCCAGATTCTTAAAGAAGAGAAAAACTATTGCGTCACTTTTTTCATTCAACAAAGAACTTCATCACGAGATGGCTTCAAAGAACACATATTCGTCTGCCGATATATTGCGACACATTTTAATGAACAACATTTTATGTTAAGCCTCACATATGCTATGCTTATTCCACTAAAAATCTTTTAAATGTATCAAATTGTTTTTTAATGTCATATGATTGCTAAACTACCTCCTTTTCTGCTAAAGGGATGTTTTAAGGATAATTATTTTTACCACACAACCATTGAAAAAAATGTTTTAATGTGTTGAGCTCTCAAGAGTTCAAATGAGGGAATGATGAGTTATTAACATTGTTTTTCAGTTTTAATTTATATTTTAGCCGTTTTGGATTTAGTTATAGCAGTATGGCCCAATGAATAGAATTGTATTATCTGTCTCACTCTCAGAAAAAGGGCAACGGGTTTGTACATTCATTCGCTATCTCTAATGGGAGGGCCGGTCTCTGCCGGTCGGAAGAGGGGAGCCACAGGCTTATTATTATTGCTTTTCTCTAATCTGATTTATACCCATGGGAACAGATTCTCTTGTATTCACTGAGTGGTAAACAAATGCACTGTGGGCTGATGGGAGGAGACTTTTCGTATTCTCCCACTTTTGAATAAGTATTGATGCCCCACGTTGGACGAGACAGACAATCTGACCAGAACACGGCTTCAGTGTCGTCAGCCTTTTGTCATCAGAAGCTTCTGATAATTATTTACCTTTGCAAAGGGACTTCTTCACCAGGATCTCACCATTCAGTTAATTGAACACGCAAAGAGTACAATACTTAATATTGTCTACTCTAACAGATCAATTATAACCATCCTCGAATGCAGCATCAGGAATACTGACTCATTAGAACTTTTTCAAATGCTTGAATCCTGCTGTTATTTTTTTGTATTTATTATTGTTTTTATCTCACTTTCTCGTTTTTGACAAGTAGACTAATAAACACATTTTACAATGGACAATAGTATAGCGTCTCGTTAGTTGACCTAACCGAGTCAGCAGAGGACACGCTAAATACGAGACGATGGTTCTTTTTAAACAAAAATATACTTTTAGAGGACCATGCAGTAAAAACGCGGACAGTTGAGCACGAGTTACCTTTTCACAACACGTCGCCACTTTTCTTCAGGTGACGTGCAGGTAGACGGGCAGCAGCCGACGTAGAGACAACATTCCTTTAGTGTGGACGCCTCTGTGCATGTAAACAATCCAAAATTACCTACTAACGTGACTTGGAGGCGACCGTGTAATCAAAACAAAACAAAAAACGCCATGAAGCCAAACAATTTCTCCTTTCCTTTTCCGGTCGGTGTTTAACTTCCGGGTCGCAGCTGAGTCCAGAGCTAACGAGCAAAAATAATAATAATAATAATGGACAAATCAACTTTCGATTAACAAACACTACTGGACAGGGCAAGATGAACTGATGGAAACGTGTGCCGACGCACACGTTTTATTGGGACTAAACGACAATGTGCCGCAGTGTATTGTATTTCATAACAATGTACGAATCAACATTTTATGCGTCTTAAATGTATTCTGGCCACGGGGGTTAATAAGCTTCGGCTTCATCCCGTCAGCCCTTTCTTTTCGGATGTAACGAATATATGTTGCGTTGAAACTGTCACAATGATATGTCCGAAAGGAAAAATGAATGAATAAAAACAAAACAAGAGTAGGAACAGGAGGCTGTCAACCATGATTATGAATCTCTGCTCAAGATTGATGTTGACGGTTGTCAGATGACCATTTCTCTTTTACTTAGAGCCGAGAGAAGGTTGGGAGAGTGAGTCTACAGCAGCCCCCCTGCATGTATATAGATATGAACAATTATCTGATTCACAAGGACGAGCAAAACCTGCTAACAAGACTTGCTAATGACAACAAAGAAGATTTATGCGTCTCCTCTTAACGCGCTCTAATTTTGCAGCTTTGAAAATATGGGAATTTGAGACTGTCAATTGCTGCACTGCTAATGTGAAGAAGGATATGCGGTTTGTGTCAAATCTGTTGGCCCTCTGTGTAGACGCAAAAGTAACGGAAAAAGAAGTGGGTATAAGCCGTAGTTTACACGCACACTTGTCGCGTTATAAGCTGCAAGCCTGACGTCACTCTACCAATCAAATTCTTCCACTTGTTGCACACAAGCGCCACCCTCTGGTCTGTCATCAGGACTGCAAAAGTCAAAGTCAGTCCGAAACCAAAGTTATTTTGTTTTTTACTATGTATTTTTCTTTCATTAACAGGATTGTTCCCAACAATTTCCTACACGTGTGTAGTGAGCGGTTGTGGCATTTGGGCTGGAAATGCATTCCAGATCGTCTTCAGGCGCCACACTTTCGCCATCTCCTGGTCAGTATACGAAATGCTGTCGCTCAGTAGTTCTGAAAATGTGTTACTACTAGTACCGCAACACTAGTGGCATGCGGGCTCTCTTGTGCTACACAAAATAATCATTCACAGAGAAATACAAATAATATTGAAAAACATGCAATAAATTTACTACAAGGAAACGTGTTGCTATGCATACAGTCGGAGAGGATGAGTTTATGTGCAATTACTTTTAATGAATATTTTTTACTCGACTGCTTGATACCAAGAAAGAGGAAATCCTTCTCACCATGTGACTGATTATTTGATACACCTCAAACGGACACAAAGTTGTAGACAGAAAGAAGGAAGCAACCTAATGAACGCAAACAAATCTCCTCTAATACACCAAACCATGTAAAAAACGTTGAGTGTCTTAACAGAATCATCAGAATTGAAAAATTCTCTGTTTTCAAATCCAAGCACTTGGACGGAGACGTCTCTGTCGTCTCCCGACACCTGCACGAAGACGAGCACAGCAAATGGTGGACATGAATCCAGAGTCCAAGAACACGTGGAGTCCGCGTCAGCTCACTCACCTTGTGACGTCACGAGGAACTGGTCCCGGAATGGGCCTCGGGAACCGACTCGGAAGCAGGTTCGGCCTCAGAATTGCAAACGGATATGTCGACCGACAAGGCATCGGTCTCGGAAGCGTCAGCAGCTGCAGGACGCAAAGATAGCGAGAGATGTGGAGCGTTTTTTCGCAAAGGTGGACATCGGACCCGGACAGGACTGCGAAGACGTTTGACTTACAAGCTGGAGCGTAGTTGGCTGCAAGGAAGAAAAGAGGAAGAAAGTTGCGACTTGTGATCCCGAATGTTGCCGGCAGGCAGGCCAACATTTGCGTCCCTCACCTGGTGGGCTTTTGTAGCGCCTGACGAGGAGCACGAGCAGCGGCGCCAGCAGAGCGAGGAGCGCCAAGGGGACAACAACGGCCAGCGTCACCTTAGTGGCGTCTTCCTCTTGACCAGACGTGAGAAGGAAGACGTGTGAATGACACGCAAGGATCGCGTGCGCGTGCGTGCGTGCGTGCGTGTGTGCGAGCGTCACCGTGGTTACTCAGGATGCTTCTTCTGTCCAGCTTGGTGACCATGTCGTCCTCGACGCCGGCCAGTTGGAAGACGCATTCGTAGCGGCCCTCCGCGTCGGCCGGCAGCTCCGCTTTCAGGTGGGCCGTCGTCTGGAAGGTTCCGTCGTGGTTGGGGAGGAGCTCTCCCATCTCCACGTCCTCGTGGAGCTCCTCGCCGTCCTTCCTCCAAAACAGGGCGGACGCCGCCGGGTAGAAACCGCTGGCGTGGCACGTGATCGGCGACGAAGGCGTCTTCTGCAGCAGCGACACCACCGGCAGCTCTGCCGGGCATGGGATGGAGAAAATGTGTGAGAGGAACAAAGAAGGAATGGTGGGGAGAAAGTGGCAGATGGAGTGGATGTGTGAGAGGAGAATTTTTTTTAAGAATAACAGATGGAGAAAATTTATGGGAGAATGACAGTCAGAGAGAAGGTGTGAGAGGAGAAAGATATAGAGGATGTGTGTGAGGACCAAAGACGGAAAACAAACGTGAGAGGATGACAGGTAAAGTGAATGTATGAGAGGACCAAAGAAGGAAAGAACAAAAGATGAAGAGAATAGAAGAGAAGAGAGAAAGTGGGAGAATGACAGAGAGACGCTGAGAGAGGACAAACTTGAAGAGTAATGTGAGAGGACCAAAAACGGAAAGCGTGTGTGAGTAGAGAAAAGATGGAGAACAAGTTTAAGAGGAGAAACCATGGAGAGCAAGTCAACTCAGAAAGAGAACAGAGAATATGTGAAAGGAAGAAATATAGTCATTACGTGTGAGAGGACAAAAGATAGAGACAATGTTAGAGAGGGGAAATCAAGTGTATAGAGATGTGTGTGAGGGGAATGAAGATATAATGTGTAACAAGGAAAAATGTAGAAAGATGGAGAGATGACAAAAGGCGGAAGAGAACAAGGTGGAGAGAAAGTGAGAGGATAATGAATGAAGAGAACATGAGTGAACACCAAAGATGGAGAGAATGTGTGAGAGCAGAAAAATGGCCAGAAGAGGATCCAATATGAGAACAAACGTGTGATGGAAAGATGGAGAGAATGTGTGGAAATGAGGAAAGTTGGAGTGCAAGATGATGAAATTAGTGAGAGGAAATAGAGAAATGCGAGGTGAGGAAAATGGAGAATGTGTGAGAGGGGCAAGGCGAGAGTGCATGTTGCCATGTCAGCCATGCTCCTCCAGGGGGCGTGCTGGTACCTGTTCTCATCAGGAAGTCCCTCCCATAGCTCACAAACTTCTTCAAGTAGGAAGGACAAATCTCAGAGTAATAATGCTTCTTGACTTGATTCCAGACGTCGTCTTGGTCCCACTTGTGTTTGGTGACGACAGCTTGCGGCTTAACTGCGATCCATCTCAGTGTCGACAACTCAAACGAGATGAAGTCTTCGCCGTCGTAACTGAGGTGTTCCCAACCGTCAACCTCGTCAGTCTCGTCGTCCCATTCGCAGCCATACATCCACTGGATCATGTGAACACCTGACACGCACACAAACACACAAACACACAAAGCAACCTTACTTCTGCACGTCCGACTCGAGTACGTGTGTGTGTGAATAGTTAAAGCAAAAAGTATTCACACATGAAATGTTTTTGTTGTTAGAAAGTTGAATGTAAACAAACCTCCAGTTTGGTTGAAGCGCGCTTTAGCAATTTCAATGTTGACTTTGGTGACCTGCTCATTACCAATATTGTACTGTGTTTCTGTCTCCCAGTAGTGCGGATCGTCGTCGGTGATTTTGTTCATCCAGTCCTGTTTGGCTTTTGTTTTCCTGCTCTTGCTGTCGTAACGAACAATCTGAACGCCGTCAACATAACCAACACTCAAGAACGATGGCAAGTTTGGAATGTGAGAGGACGCAGTGTCGAAATATTTGAGCGTGTGAAGCACTGAAAGAGAAAACAAAAACATTTGTTTGTTTTACATCCAAAAATCTTATACTATTTGAAATGATTCTGCCTAAAACGGAAACTATGACAGCTTTTTTGAGGAAACAATCATTTTTATTGTTATTAAAACATAGATTCGTCTTTTGCATTCATTTAAATAATTGATTTCAGCTCATTCTTACACACAAACACTTCCTTAATACGTTTGCTTATTAATCCTTTATTACACAGACTTTGCTATATTGCATATTCTAATTGATTTCTGGAGATTAATTCACTTGATTAAACATTCCAACACAACCATTACAAGTTCTGAAGGAATTCGAGCAGACACAGACACATTTTGTTGGTTTGATGTCCACAAATCTTGGACTATCCAATTTTGAAATGATTGTCTTTTTAAATTTAAAAAAAAAACAATTCTTCTTCTAGGAAACCCTTATTTAAAACAGTAAACATTTTGTCTGTTTTTGTGTTCACGGTTCACTTACATTCATTGAATGTCTATTAAAGTTCATTATTAGTTATTTTTACGTCTATTTGACAATCGGCATGTTACAATTTTAAGACGCTTGTCGAACATGTTTGCTTTACTTTACAGTATCCTTCTTCACATATTTTGCATATAAGTCTTAACTTACAATACTTGTTTTTATACATTTTAATTGTATTTTTTGTCTTACTCGTGGAGGCACTTACAACACATTTTGCTAATAAAAGTTTTTTTTTTATAGCTCCCCTTTGTGAGTAAAATTTGACATTTTTAACTTAAAAAAAATAGAAATAAAAACGTCTTACAGGGACAGTTTTCTGTTAATGGCAGTTTGATATTTGACTACAAATATGTTTTTGTTGTATTTCAATTAGCTTAGCAGGCTTTGTGGCACACTGCTAAGCACATCCGCCTCACCGTCAACAGTCCAAGGTTCAAAGTTCAAATACAGCCTCCAGCAGGAACTTGCATAACATACGTTAATTAAACACTAAATTGTCCCTTGATGTAGTTGTTAGTTTATTACAAAGAAAAAAGTTACTTGGATACAACTTATTTTTAATTTGGCTTAGGAAAAAATACATGCATTTGATTTCTATTAAATTGAAAAATATGTTTTCAGTTGCAACCAAATCATGAATATAAAGAGAATTTTTTATTTTTTAGCTGTAACAAATTACAGCTTTATTTGTTTTGTTTTTCTTAGTAAGATGTGGAAAAATTGGTAGAGTCAACTTGTGCACTTACCAGGCGTCACGCTGTGGATTTGCACAACCACCACAAACAATCCCAACAAGTTCATCTTCCACATCTTTTGCTCCTTTCGGTCCCGCGTCAAAGCAAACCAGCTCGACGCCGCTCAAATACCCGTCGATGACGTCACTTGAAAGAATGGCGTCCTTTTGCGCCTCAAAACAAGTCGAGTGTGCGTAAGAAGAGATGAAAAGCAGCACAAGTGTTTTGGGAAGTTTTGGGCTGAAACAGCGACGCTCTCCTTCCTGCTGCTCGGGAACCGGTAAGACAAGGAAGTGCTCCATACGGGGAAGTCACGTGACCACAGACCGGGTGACGTCAGGCCAAGAAACACACAACATACTGTACAAAAGCATTTCACTTTGGACAGGAATATGAAAATGAATAAACGTTCAAGATGTGTTGAAGCAAAGGTAATACAACTTCGCAAATTTTCATTTCATTTTGTCAAGCTGAGCTTTGAATAATAAACTGTTGATCGGACGCGTCGGAACGCTTGAAACCGAAAGTGGTAAAGTTCAAGTTTCCTGGCGTGAGACGCAAAATTCCTTGACGCCACGCCAGCAAGAACAACAGCTCGGATTCGCATTCAAGGTGTGCAAATGCTGACTTTCAGCAACTACATCGGGGTGGGGTTACAACTTAAATGCTCGCGGGGGACACATTTTTCATCAGTGATACTGGGGTGGGGGGGGGGGGGGGGGCACGCACAAGACACACGCACTTCCTATATACCAGACGTGTATTTTTAAACAACAAATGCTATTTAAAATGTGGACAAAATACGTCCTCTTCATATATATATATTTTTGACAAATACATAAAAGATCCACTAATCATAACCCAACAACAAAGAGTTTGAAGCAAACTCAATATAGTAAAGGGCAAATAGCAGCCCAAGAGCCGGTGGCCCGACAAAACTGTGTACCCGGGCCGTCGGAGTAGCATACCTGCACTTCAGCGCAATAGGAAATGACGGATGGCTGAGGCTTACAGATAGAGGCGGTGGCTGCAATTTATTCACAAATGTCGATTTATTAAATGTCGTCCTTTGTTTTTGATTCATTGTAAGGAAATTGAAGGGTTTGGAAGGACTTTGAGGAGGGTGAGGACGAAGCAAGCCTTGTGTATTTAATAACTCCAAAAGTTTACTGTCGATTAGACCTTTTGGGGTTTTTTTTGTTTGTTTTTTTGAGTGTTTTCTTTTTCTTGTTTGACAGCACCGTTTATGTGCTCAGTTTGAATTGGATGTTGAAGTGTGAATTAATAAAGAAAGCAAAAACAAACAAACATGGTCATTCATTTAACAATATATGACCTTTTGCACCGACGTCACATGATCACGTGACTGCCCTATGAAGGACGGACGGAAGGAAACGACTGTTAAACGGAAGTGGACGTGACCCGGAACGACTTTGTGATTTAGCGGCTGTTATTTTACTAATTAAAAGTTATTATTACTTCAAGCCACAGAATATACTACTTCAACCGAAGTTTGCCTTTTTTCAAGTGGCACATTTAGTCGGGACTTATAAATCGCGATATTTACTTAATTTGGAGATCGCTAGTTTGAAAACCGCCCATTACCTTTTGTCGCCTGCTGTTTTTACCAAGTTCATCAAAATCGCCGCCTTTGCCGGAATTCACAGCGCACGACCTACATGATGTAGTCAATGCAGTATCTCCTCCTTACACCGGGGCTGATTTCAAAGCTTGTCGCTGGCGCTCTCTGGACCACTTTTTTTTGTTTTTTTTGTTGACATGTTAATAAACTGAAGTCGCTGGACTGGTTCATTGCTCATCTCCTGTTTGTGTGTCAGTTCGTCCGCTGCCGAAGTGGAAGGTCACTTCAATGTTTTCTTCAAGGTCATCTTCCCGTGAAAGCAGCTGCGTCATCACCGACAGTCCCAGAAACGAGTCGCAGGTCCTCTTCTGCACTGGTGGGTTTCATCTTCTGTCAAATTTGCTGCATTAAAGAAGAAAACAAACACTTGACGTCTTTTTTGTTGAGTACACTTGACCAGGCAGTGACTTTTGTCCAACACTTGTGTTCTTGTTGCTGCATTGATGCCATCAGCTTGAAGTTGACGGTAAGCTTTGACTGTTGTCGACTCGGCGAGCGTCTCCTCGATGTCTTCCAATGTTTTTCTGCTGCAGGCGCCGAGGAACGTGGCGGGCTTCCTGGCGTTGCGGCCGTGTGAGCGATTGGCCCAAATCCCACAAGAGTCGTCGGATCGCCTTCTGTGCAGGTGGCATTCATCATATTTCAAAAACGTTTGCTGTACAACAAGTTGACTTGACTCAACTCACTGATGTCGTTTTTGTCTTAGGGCCGCACGATCTGCTCCCGCTGGCTCGCAACTTCACCTGGTGACCACAAGGAAGCAGCAATCAAGTCATACAACCTCAAGTTGTTATTTTTTTTAAGTTTGTTGTGTTGTTAAAAAAAAAAAAAAAAAAATCTTTACGTTTTTTTTCATTTCAACATGTTGTACTCTGCAAATAAACTACAAATTGAAAAATGTATACTTTCTGAACTTTACTTGTAACATTAAAAAACATTTCTTGAAAAGTTTTATAAAAAAAAAAATCTTGCTAAATAAAAGGGTGTGGCCAAACTGCATGGTGGGCACGGTTATGCAAATTATTGAGCCGGAAGCCATCTGATTGGTGGGTTCTGTAATAAGTGCCAGAATCTGATTGGTTGGCTCCATAAATGGGCGTGGTTTATGCAAATTGCACAGTCTGTTTGCAAATTAGGCCATAAAAACAGGTTTCGTTGGGAAAGTGGTTATGCAAATGTACTTGTATGCAGCCAGCTGATTGGTCAACTCGGAGAGGGTGTGGCCAGTTATAAAATTTCTTATGTTTTTTTGTTGGTTTTTTTTGGGTGGAGCTATGTCCATTCATTTGCATGTTGAAGCTTTATAGTAGCAAAAAAGCATTTTTGGCCTCTTGAATGGATTGCAAGTGGATTGTTCAGGTTGTTCTTGAAGATGTTTTGGCCCCTGGTCAGAGCAGGCTTCCTCGATTCATGTTGAAAAGCCCGCCATCTGGCCTTGAGAATGAAGCGAGAAAGCCAGCTCGGACGCGAGACCAAACGTCTTCAAGAACAATCCACGTGCAATCCATTCAAGGCCCTGAAAATACAAGCACAGGGCAGATGGAAATCAAAGCAGAGGTTCAAGCGCACTGAGAAGTGGCTTCGTGACATCACATACCTCAAGGACACAACATTTGCCTTCAAATAGCGCACACACCTGTCCATAAGCAGCTTGCTGTCAATGGAGTGCAGACCCATCCCACATGTCCGGGAAGTCTCGAGTCTGTTGGCTGCGTGTCCGTCCAAGACCTCCTCCCAACCTGTCGGGAAACAAAAACAAAAGGAGTCAGTCAAGCTCATTCACATCACAGCTAAGTCCGATGCTACCGAGCTCAACCAAAAATAGGAGAGAAAAAAACTCACACTGAGTATTGATGCCAAATAACTCATTAATAATCATTAACAAAGATTAGCATGTGGAATCATCAGTAAAAGCAGAAGCATTTTTAGCAAATCTTTTTTTATTTACTTTTTCTATGTGCAGTCAAAGTAGCACACATCCATTAAAAGCCTGGCTGACCCATCTCTCTATAAACCAAACGCAATTCATATACTGCAAACACTGCCACACGTGGAACCACACAACGTTCCGTGGCATCATTCAATGCTCCTGGAGAGATTTTTTTTTGTACAAATAGTATTTATTTGAATAAGTAGGCAACATACTATCAACCTAAAATTAAAATGTGTTTCATACATTTGAAAAAGTTGTTTTTATTTTGTTTGTAAGTTGTTTATATTTTCTAAATATTTCATTTTCAATCATTTGGGCCACACCAATGTGATTAAAAAAAAGCAACAAAAAAAAAAAGCACATGTTCAGAACCATTAAATGTTGTTCTGGTGTGTGTCTAAGTACATCAAGCGAAAGTCAGTGCACTGACAAATGGCAAAGTGGCATCAGACACACCTCAAGCACACAGCATGGCATCCTCGGTGTAAAAAATGTACCCGCACCTGTTGAAAAGCAGCTTTCCAATTGCATGCTGGTAGCACAGACCCATCCATGTCCCGAACGGCCTCGATCCTGTCAAGAAAACAGAAACGGAAAGGGTGAGTAATGCTCATTTGCATATCGTATGTGACAATTTGCATAAAATACTAGGCTTTCATACAATTGAAATTCTCTGAAATATGCGCGTCACTACTTGATAAATGTCATATTATTGAAGTTTTGACCACAGGCTGCCTGTGTGATACATGCAATGAGCAAGCGGGTCAGCGCAGTCCAACCTAAGCCACTCCCCCACCCGCTCACTCCGCTCTGCTGACTCCACCCATCACCCGCACAAGACCGCGCCTTCGCCAATCGCTGCTGGCCCGCCTTCTGGAACTTATGCTGCATTCGAGGATGCTCGGAAGTCCGGAAAGCACCGACGTACTACAATGTGACGTCACTCTACAATAGCGACCCCTTTGGAAAACACAATTTACTCGAGGTTAAAACTCGATAGCTTTCTTCATTTATAAATATTCGACATAACTCCACGTAAAACAACGTCTCCCTGCATGAAATTATATGGTTAACTACTGAACTGTATGAAAATGCTTATGATATAAGATAAAAACAATAAATTAAGCAAAATTGCGAGAAGGCAAGTTTGCTGGAAGTCAGAATGAGTTTTGAGGACCAAAATAAAAAGACAAATGTATCACTATCCACCATTTTGGTTGTTTACTTTTGCCTCGAACACTTTCAGGTCGGAACTGAAAAAACAAGTCGGATCAATTATAACCATCCTCGAATGCAGCATCAGGAATACTGACTCATTAGAACTTTTTCAAATGCTTGAATCCTGCTGTTATTTTTTTGTATTTATTATTGCTTTTATCTCACTTTCTCGTTTTTGACAAGTAGACTAATAAACACATTTTACATTGGACAAGAGTATCGCGTCTCGTTAGTTGACCTAACCGAGTCAGCCGAGGACACGCTAAATACGAGACGATGGTTCTTTTTAAAGAAAAATATACTTTTAGAGGACCATGCAGTAAAAACGCGGACAGTTGAGCACGAGTTACCTTTTCACAACACGACCCCACTTTTCTTCAGCTGACGTGCAGGTAGACGGGCAGCAGCCGACGTAGAGACAATATTCCTTTAGTGTGGACGCCTCTGTGCATGTAAACAATCCAAAATTACCTACTAACGTAACATATGAATTAACTGTTGTCTTATATTTATATCTTTATAACTAATATCCAAAACGGTTAAAATATAAATTGAAACTGAAAAACAATGTTAATAATCCAACATTCCCTCATTTGAGCTCATGAGAGCTCAACACATTAAAAAAAAAAAATTCAATGGTTGTGTGGTGAAAATATTTATCATTAAAACATCCCTTTAGCAGGAGAGGAGATAGTTTAGCCCTTTAGCAGGAGAGGAGGTAGTTTAGCAATCATATGACATTAAAAAACAATTTGATACATTAAAAGATTTTTAGTGGAATAAGCATAGCATATGTGAGGCTTAACATAAAATGTTGTTGATTAAAAAGTGTCGCAATGTATCGGCAGACGAACATGTGTTCACGCCTTGAAGCCATCTTGTGATGAAGTTCTTTGTTGAATGAGAAGATGACGTTGTCAGCTTTTTGCAGAACCCCAGAATAGATTGCCTGCAAATGTGATTCTCGTGATGATTGCCCAGGAAAAGGCACTTGACTTGATCCGTTGAATGATGTAGAATGATGTCAAAACGGCCGCTCCAGAACCGAACACTGGGTCAGCTGACGTGGCTCCCAGGTCGGAGGTGATAAGATTGATGATCATCAGTTGATGAGATAGCCGGCAGCCTTGTAGACCAGTTGTGGAATGTTGTCTCTCCTTTCAATCTGAGAGTAAAATATGTCCATTTAGTCTTCTCATAAACCCACATCAATTTTATTTGGAGGAAAAACCCTGATAGTTTTTGTTAGTTGGGATTAGTAAATGTTATTTGGTTAAGATCCGTAGGTCCTGTGCTGTTGGAACAGGAAAAGATCTATTTTTGTGACAGTGAAAATAGAGTCCAGCCTTTGATTGAGTTGAATGACATTCGCTCATTCATTAATATAAGACAGAGCTTGTAAATATTTATTTTTCAAATAGGTTTTGTTCAATATTAGGTAATGTTTTACCACGACTAAATTTGCATAACTGTGCCTTTCACCATCCTGAAAGGAATCATTTTACTAGCATATAATATATTCTCTTCCCAGAATCCCACGACCGGCCGAATCGTGACATCCTGGAAAAAGCTCACATATATTCATATTATATAGACTCTTTTGCAAACACTGGGCTCCAAACATTACATTTTTCAATTGTTTCTGAGATAAAAGATATAATATAATATAATTACCTTCATCCGGCGAATATGCATTATTGTCCTTGCTTGCTTCAGACTTACTTTGCTCCGCTCGATTCCCTCTGATAGATTTCTTCATATTCAAATTGTGGATTATCACTTCAAAACCTTTTCATTTTTTAATCTACTAATACGTCTACATTGGTTAATTTCTTAAACATAAACTCCCTCATTTTGACAAAGATCCACTGATTTTTTTAAACACGTCAAGATAAAGGGAGGATAAAATAGAGACCTCATAACTCAAAAGACGTCGTAAATAACACAACCCTCTAAATCAGGCTATGAGGTAAAAGAGAGAGCTACAAAACACTACAATAAAAATGAGCACAAGCAGATACAATTTAAGACACTAATATATGATGACTTTGGGGCCATAAAAAATAGAGGTAACCATATTAATCTAATTCAGGATACTAATTACACAAAACTTACAAATATCTACCATTTCCTAGATTTAATCAAACTAAAAATTATTCTCAAACTACTAATCAACTTCACCTCTTTTACATATTAGTGGGGCTCATAAAAAAACATAGCACAAAAAATATCTCTGGGATTCATAAATCACAATACTGTGAAAAAAAATAAAAATAATAATATCTAAAATTAACCATCAAACTCGCTATTATTTATTAAATAGCATCAACTCAGTACGATAAGATGCATGGTTCAATATTATGTATATAAAACATATACTTAGATAATATATATATTAATAATATATACTACTGTGAAAACTTCTTAGTTAGTCTTTTACTTATTGCTACTCATTTTATTCTATTATTGTTTCTATACTATAGCTGCAGCTGGACGAAGTCCAGGAAAAAGTTCCTCACGGGGAAAATAAAAGTATATCGTATCATATCGTATTAATAAAATTCCCATTGTACCAATTCAGAAACTGATTCTCCCAAGAAAATAGGCAAAAATTTAGCAGGCTATAGATTGAAATAAATGTTCTCTATCCCTCATTTCAAATTCACATACGTCGTTTTCAATTTCCTGAAATACCTTGCTATAGATCACAGTTCCCCATTCAACACATTAAGAATGCCTTGCATATACCGTGCAGCATCTCACTGATTGAAGGGTCGCATCCTAGTCAGACCACCAGCTTTCAAAAGTCAATGTTCAGGGCGGCGGCTGTGTCAGACAATGTTCAGCAGGCATCAGCGATGAGAGGAGACATCTCTGTAATGAGGCTTGTACACAGTCACTGGGCATTGTGGAAGTTGAGCACCATGTTTTTTTGTAGGCACAGAAGGAGAAGACTGTGCTCTGCGGCTTTGACCTTTGATCTCTGCCACGTCCATTCAGACGCTGTCTGCAATGTGGACCCGATGACACATTTTCGGTCCTTCCAGGCGCTCACCTCGACCAACGGATGCACCCGGCTGATCCAATGCACTACAATGCCAGACTGAGGAAATGGGATCATAGCAAGATAGTTCACTTCCTGCTTTCTCAAAAATGCTTCGTAAAAAACAGCTCGGTTTTTGGGAATACCCTTCATAATAGGTACTAGCAATACTTGCAAATACAACGTATCAGCAGCTGGTGCGCATCCCGTTCGCAGTTTGTAATCAGTGAAGGCCATCAAACCCTCATCTGCTTTGGAACTTAAGCATCAGTTTCTGAAATGACACACTCAGAGAAAAAACAAATATTAAAAATCATTATCATTATGTCGACTTCAAAAACATTTATAACTTCTTATTCAACTATCTTACTTCTAGCCACAGCTGTACAGATGTAGGTATAATTATATTAACTCAATATAGCTCAATACAAAATACTATTATTTTATCATTATTCTTTATTCATTTGCCCCGAAAAGGGAAAGCTAACAAATTAACCATCTTCATCAATTATTATAGTGTAAAAGACTATCAAATCAGTCACTAAAAAATAAAACACTAATCTAATATTCTTCTACAAAAACTCAACAATATCTTTCAAATACTATTACTTATTTTTATTGTTTATTATTCCTCTCTTACCTAGAAAAGAGAAAAAGTCCCATTACGAGGACACATTATGCTCTAACCCACAGCCCCCTCCTTTTCTTCTAACCTAGAAACAGGGGGGGGGGAGGGGATCTTAGCATTATACATCGCAAAACCTATTTTACCACATTCCCATTCGAAAAACAAACACCATTATCACACCAGTCTCATCTCACACAAAAACAACACCAAACTTAGTTAAAGATATTGAAGAAAAACAAACAAAATCACCATACGCACATTTCTCACTCACAATCACAATAATAGCCCCCACCTTTTAGAAGCTAGGTCACACACTCAAATACATACGCACACCTTCTTTAGTCATTATAAAATAATAAACGGTTTTATTCTATCAATTCGTTGTCTACAAATCTTATGGCATTTAAACCGCAGTTTTGTACGGTAATTTCAATAAACGGGTTAACTTATTTCGGAGGGGAAGTTATTTTAGCATCAAAATCAGACACTGTATCATCACCAGCATCTATCAAAGAAAATACAAAAGTCCCTCGTACCATTTTGTCCAGCGACAGCTTTTCATACAATCGATCCATAGTTTGTTTTTTCATTTTTCATCGATGTTTTTCTATTTCCGCATGGCTGCGACTCCAAGCACAAATTCCGACTATGAACCGGAAGCACATTCAGGTCAAATCATTCTATATCCCGGTCGAAATCGCCCTCCATTTTTGTAGTTTTTTATTTTTTACTTTCGGTTTATATTCTACGCAAGTAGTATTAATATTTATCAATACAGTGACGTCTCACTTTTAGTATAATAGTTCAATAGGTTAAATTTATTCGACAACGTTTAAACAATGTCGACAACGCTTAAACAATGTCGACAACGTTTAAACAATTTACAGGAATAACATAGATGGCCACACAACAGACACACATAAGAATCACGTGACCTCTCGTTTATACACAGCGGTTATCCAATCCCGCTGAGCTAAACTGTCCTCAATATATTGCAAAATTTTTGCAAGGCGCTTATTTTCAAAATAACTTGTCACGCGCTATCGAATTAAACCGTAGAACAAAAGTAATTCATACGGTAATCCTGACCTCAAAACTACAAAAGTAGAAGCGCCATAAATAAAATAAAAAAACACGTAATCTCTCGATTGCAAATACAGCGACACAAATACAATTATCGCTGTAATCAACCTGGACCCCTCAATACTGTTCAATTTCAAACAGGCGCATTTTCAAAATAACTTATTACGTGTAAATGGACGTTCTCAAATAAGCATCATGATTACTTATCCAGCGGTCCGAACCTCGGCCAAACTGCTAAAAAAGAAAAAAGCAGTACGCTACCATAATCTTCGGAATCCTTAGTGGAAGAAAGACTTCTCACGTCATCCGGCAACCCTTTTATTCAATATATATTATGGTCTAAGGATTCTTCGTAGCGAGACGAAAACAAAACAAAACAACAACAAAAATCAATTCGCTACTTCATCCTGCCTCAAAAAGCGCTGTCTCGGTCTGCACTTACGTCACTTTAAATGCACCACCCCACGTACGTGTACAGTTAAATGTCGTAGGAAAAAATCCCAACTCTCAATAGAACGACATCAAACTACAACTTGTTCACACAGATCTCATTTAAAATTTTAGACAATTTAGAAGACGAAAAACCAGTTGCAGCGGTCCCAAACAGACAGAACTTCCCTACGTGGATAAAAGTCTCCACTTACCGTACTTTATTATTTAGGCCTAGAAGTTCCGCCGTCCGTGAACGCCGCAGCTCGCAAATCGTCAAAATATTTGCGTCACCATTCGTTAGAATTCAGCGTCCTTCTTTTCCGCTGTGCACCGGTCCTTTTCAAGAATTGATTTTTTTCTTACAAATAATTCTATTGCTGATAAAACCGTTACAAAAATACATCCTATTATTATTAGCGACCATGCACCAGTCTCCCTTTCCCTACAAGTTGATTATACCTTTAAACCACCACCTACATGGCGTTTTAACATCTCACTACTAAATGACGCAGAATTTGACAAAATTATAAGAAAAGAATGGGCAGACTTTTTGGAAATAAATGACTCTCCAGACCTATCTCCAGCTCTTCTCTGGGAAGCCGGGAAAGCAGTAATTAGAGGTAAAATTATATCATATTCATCTTATAAAAAGAAACAGGATCAAAAATTAGAAAAAGACTTGGAAGATAAAATTAAACAACTGACGGATGAGTACGCAATAAACCCAAATAACCAAATATGGACTGACTTACAAAATACAAAAATACAGTTAGACGATATGTTAACTAAAAAGACAGAGTTTATAATACAACAATTGAGATACAACAACTTTGAATATAATAACAAATCAGGTAAATTTCTTGCAAACCAACTTCAACGTAATCGGGAAAAATCGCTTATAACGGCTATTAAAGGTACAACTGGTGAATGTACACAATCACCAGAAGAAATTAATCAAATTTTTTATAATTATTATCACAACTTATACTCAGAAACTAATAAACCCAACCCAGAGCATATTGAGGCATTCCTCAGTAGCTTAAGTATACCTCAGGTAACTACTGAATATAAAGATATGTTAGATGCACCACTTACTATAAACGAGTTGTACAGTGCTCTAGATAGTATGCCAAATGGCAAAGCACCCGGCCCGGATGGTTATCCGGCTATATTTCTAAAGCACTTCTGGTCAATGCTTGCTCCACTATTCTTAAGAGTAGTAACAGAAATTAAAACTAATGGTCACATACGCCCACACATGAATACAGCAGCAATTAAACTTTTATTAAAGCCAGAAAAAGACCCCACCCTTCCATCAAGTTACCGTCCGATTTCACTAATTAACACTGATATTAAAATTATCACTAAGGCTTTTACATCTAGATTAGAAACAGTAATCCCGACAATCATTCATAGCGACCAAACAGGCTTTATTAAAGAGCGTCACTCTACTAATAATATTAGAAGGCTCTTTAACCTTATTAGTATGTCACAGCGGCATGATAAAAAGGCAGTTATTATATCATTGGATGCAGAAAAAGCTTTTGATAAAGTTAACTGGTCCTTCCTCTTTGCTGTTTTAAATAAATTTGGCTTTGGGAAGTCATTTATTCACTGGGTGTCAGTATTATATGATTCTCCTAAAGCTACTGTTACTACTAATGGGATTATATCTAAGAGTTTTACTCTACAGAGAGGCACAAGACAGGGATGCCCACTGTCGCCTTTATTATTTGCAATATTTATTGAACCGCTTGCATTAGCCATACGCCAGGAAAGAATGATTCAAGGAATTCACTCTGAGGTAACAGAACATAAAATTAATCTATATGCCGATGATATTTTACTTTATTTAGAAAAGCCTGCTATTTCATTAGGGGAAGTATTTAACTTAATAACTAAATTCTCACAGTTATCAGACTATTCTATTAACTGGACAAAATCAACACTTCTACCTATTACAGAAAATTCATGGAACCCTGCAAGCCAGGACCCATACTACTCATTTCCTATAGGTAATTTAAAATACTTAGGCATAAAAATCTCACCTAAATTAACTGATTTAGTTAATTTAAATTTCACTCCACTTCTGGATAGCATTTATAGTGACTTGGAGCGCTGGAATAATCTTCCTATTTCTCTAATAGGACGAATAGCCACTATTAAAATGAAAGTTTTACCCAAAATAAATTATTTTTTCTCAATGATTCCATTTAAACCTACGGCTAACTGGTTCCAGTTGTTGGACTCAGCCGTTACAAAATTTTACTGGAAAAAAAAAAGAAGCAAAGATTAGTCTATCTACTCTTCAGAAAAATAAATCCAAAGGAGGTCTAGAGGCACCAAATTTTATGCACTATTATATAGCCAACCAGCTACAATATATTATTTTATGGGCACAACCCAATAGAGATACTAACTGTTGGCTGGAACTAGAACAGAAGGATTGTAATAACCTCAGACTCCTAGATTTACTCTTTATTACAACATCGATTAAGCGCCATAACTGCTTTAAAAATCCAATGATTTCCGCCACCCTGACTGCCTGGTGGAAGGCACTAGAAATGACAAAAGCCCAAGTGGAGCCCTGCGGGCTTTCTCCCCTATGGCATAACCCCGACTTTCAAATTAACAACCAATCGTTTTATTTGAATGTGTGGGAGCAGAAAGGAATTACACATCTCCACCATCTCTTCTCAGATAATATGTTTATATCATATACATCCTTGCTCCAAAAATATAAAATAAAAAACGGAAACTTTTTACATTATTTGCAAGTTAAAAGTATGATAAAGAAACAAATTCCAACACTCCAGGGTACGCTCCAACCGCCTGTTTTAGCTAAAGATATTACCAAGCTTTCTCCGACAACAACAAAAAAACTATCAAAAATATATAAGTTACTTTCATATACTGATAAAACGTCTTTACCCATCTCAAAATGGGAAACAGACTTGTCTATAGCTCCGGAATCTGTCTTTTGGATTCAAGTTTGTGAAAATGTTTTTAAAATGACAAAACACACAAATTTACAACTTATCCAATATAAAATTATTCACAGAACATACATTACTCAATATATGATGAAGAAAATGGGACTCTCAGACTCCGACATTTGTCTCCAGTGTTTACAAAACACTACAGACACTTATTTTCATGCTTTATGGTTATGTACTCCGGTTATGTGTTTCTGGACTAAAGTCTTAGAAAAACTTTCCGCTGTCTTGGACTGTAGGATACCGTTCTCTCCAAACTTGTGTTTGCTAGGTGACTTAACAACAATTGACTTACCACATAAACAATTTCAATCTATACTTGTAGCCCTTACTATCGCAAAAAAAACAATTCTTGTTAACTGGAAAAATAAACAAACTTTGAATATCGACCAATGGTCTATCCTCCTCATAAATCATATTTTAATGGAAAAAATATCTGCCTCAAATAAAAACCAAATGTCAAAATTTAAAGAAACATGGTCTACGTATATAGAATTTTTTTAACCTAAACTTGGATTTTAATTCTGCCTGTTAGCGAGAGCCACAGCAGCGTTATAACTGGCATTGATGTTTCTGTATTAGGCAATTTGTAACTAATGGTTGTGTTTCCATAGTCAGGAACCCGGCTGCTGCCAGCGGGATCGAGCGGATTCACCTCCGATGGGCACCAGGGGTTGATATTCGGATTCACGGCATGCCAGTGGGTTAATTCTGTGGGTGCTGTCCCCCCTGGCGGGGAGTGGGCGGGTCTGCCCCTCTGTTGGCTGCTGGGTGGCGGCTGCGTCTTGGCCGTTCCCTGGGTCTCTTGGGGGGTGCTGCGTTGCGGGGCTTTCCCTGGTGTCGGGGGCGGCGCCGTTCCGGCGCGGTCCGTCGCTCTGGGCCCGGCGATGCGGTTCGGGGCCTGTGGGCCGCCGGGGTGCCCGGTGGTTCCCTCTCCCCTCCCCCTTCCTCCCCCTTGCTGCCTCTCCCTCCTCGCCTCTCCCCGCCCGTCCTCCGCCTCCCTGTCCCCTCTCCCTCGTCGCCCTTCCTCCTCCTCTCCCCCTCTCCTTGCGTCCCTGCCGCTGCCCCCTGCCCTTCTTGTCGTCCCCTTCCCTCCTCCCTTCCCCTTCCCCGGTACGCCTTCCTTCCCCTCCCCTGGGCCGGGGGCTCCATCCATGGCCCGGGTCTCGGTGCTATGGGGGCCGGCGGGGGTGGCTGGGGTTTGGTGTCGTGCCCGCCCCGCTCCGGTGGGCGTCCTGACACCTCGGGCGGGACCCAGTATCCGGGGGGCGAGCCCTATCGCCCCGCCGGACGGGTCCCATATGCCCGCCGGGGTCCTGGTGGGGTGGGTGGGGGCTTGGTGGGCCGGTGCGCCTCCTGCCCCCGCCCGGTTGGGGGGGGCCCCGCTGGTCACACCTCTTAACTCACTACACTAGGTTTGCACAATACACTTTTATAGACATATAGGGCACATAACACACTTTGGGGGGTGGGGTAGGGTGGAAACACCGTCTTCACCCTACAACTCCCCTCCAATTTTAATACACCACACAACTTGTGGGTGGGGTGGGGGGGCTTGTGGGGGTGCCATCGGTTGGGGGCCGCAGTATAGAGCAGTGCTGCGGTCCCCTGTCCGTGTCGCCAACCGCCCCCCCCCCCCCCCCCCCGCCCTATCTATTTTTTTTAATGCACCACATACACTCAGCAACATGCTTGGGTGGCGGGTGGATCGGAGCGTGGGAATATCATTTCCATCGGCTCCGGTTCACCTGCTCCTAATTTTAATGCACCACACACACACACTTGTATATACACTGGGTGGGGTCACATTCACGGTTTAGGGGTAGAGTTCGCCAGTCCGCGAGCTGGCGGACTCAGTAACAGGGGTTAATTTTCACAAAGAACGCTGGGGTGACGACCGGGGCCTTCCCCCGCTGGGCC
Organism: Leptonotus elevatus; assembly: GCF_054856555.1. Taxonomy (NCBI): domain Eukaryota; kingdom Metazoa; phylum Chordata; class Actinopteri; order Syngnathiformes; family Syngnathidae; genus Leptonotus; species Leptonotus elevatus. The sequence continues at coordinate 7,644,055 of NC_141257.1, forward strand.
TGGGGTTCGGGGGTGTCGGCCGCCCTCCGGTGCCCCCATCTCCCCCTTCTGCCCCCGGTGTTCCGTCCTTCCACACGGCGGGGGGTGGGGTGGGCGCGGCTGCCCTCTCCGCTCCGCTGTCCGGCCCCTCTTCGGTGCCGGTGCCTGGGTGCGGGTGGTCCCTGGGGGTCGGGGGTTGGGGGGCTGCCGGTTGGTCGGGGTGGGGTCGGGGGGGGGCGGCTTTGTTGGGGGGGGGGGCGGTGGTGGGGGTTGCGGGGTGGGGGGGGGTGCTGGGGGTGGGGGGTGTCTGGGGGATTGGGGGCATGGGGGCGGCTGGGGCTGGGTTGGGGTGGGTGGCGGGGGTGGATGGGGGGCGGGGGGTTGGGGGGGGGTGGCGGGGGTTGGGGGCCGGTGGGGTGCCTGGTGGGCCTGCAGTGCCCCGTCCTGCTGCGTTGGGCCGGGGGCGCGGGCCGTGTTGGGGCGGGGGGCGCTCCTGCTCCTGGGTTTGCTCTCCGGCCGGTGGCCCTGGTGGGGCCCGGGGGTCGTCCTTTGGCGCTGCCGCGGCCTGGGGGGCCCTGAGGTGTTGCGCTTGCTCTGTTCCGGCGGGGGTCGACGGCTCCCCTCTTTGGTGGAGATTTTCATGCATGCCAGATCCACCACACCAGCATCTACCGAAACTCAGACACAATCTGTTTCCTCCTCAGGTTATTGAATCGGTGGAGGCTGGTGTCTCGGATCTCACGCGGCTTCGTCTGTCCTTCCTTCCTTTTCTCTGTCTCTCCGTTGGTCTCTTGAGGCCTCCCTGATTTTATGTTTTTTGGATTTGTTGGGGTCTGGATGTTTCTTGGGCTGGGGAGGAGTTCTGGTGGGGGGTGTCTGGTCGGTGCTGGATTTCACCTTCCTTGGTTTTCTTCGGTCCCCTCGGGTCTCCTGGTGTTCGATTTAGGTGAACGGTATGAGATTTTTTTTCTAATAGGTTTTCTGGTGAGCTAACAAATACACACACGCACGCACGCACGCACGCACGCACGCACATACACATACTCACCCACACACACAAAAAAAAAAAATGTATGTATGTATGTATGTATATATGTATATATGTATGTATATATGTGTATATATATATATATATATATATATATATAAAAAAAAAAAATAAAAAAAAAAAAAAAGCAATGATGATGACATTTCCGAATGAACAATACTGAGCTCTTAGAAAAAGGAAAAAAAAAAAAAGAATTCAGCGTCGGAGGTCACCATTTGATAGAGTAGACAATATATGTATTGTACTCTTTGCGTGTTCAATTAACTGAATGGTGAGATTCTGGTGAAGAAGTCCCTTTGCAAAGGTAATGTTAGAGTAGACAATATTAAGTATTGTACTCTTTGCGTGTTCAATTAACTGAATGGTGAGATCCTGGTAAACAGTAATTAGTCAGAAGCTTCTGATCACACAAAATGAAGACACTCAAGCCGTGTTCCGTTCAGATTGTGTGTCTCTCCTCCTTGCACACAGTTTTTTTATTCCAAGTCAGTGCTCCCCTCCCATGAGCAAGTTCCCATGAGTACAAATCAGATTAGACTTGAACAATAGTAAATCAGCCTGTCCTTGGACTCTCTTCGACCGACTGAGACTGGCACTAGCTATACTCCCCTTAGATAATATAGAAAATAAACTTGTTACCCTTCTCTTTCCCAGGCAAGAGAGAACAAAGGACTATAGATTGGCTTAACATATGAATTAACTGTTGTCTTATATTTATATCTTTATAACTAATATCCAAAACGGTTAAAATATAAATTGAAACTGAAAAACAATGTTAATAATCCAACACTGTAAACCATGATTATGAATCTCTGCTCAAGACTGATGTTGACGGTTGTCAGATGACTATTTCTCTTTTACTTAGAGCCGAGAGAAGGTTGGGAGAGTGAGTCTACAGCAGCCCCCCTGCATGTATATAGATATGAACAATTATCTGATTCACAAGGACGAGCAAAACCTGCTAACAAGACTTGCTAATGACTACACAGAAGATTTTATTAGAGCGCGTTAAAATATGGGAATTTGAGACTGCTAATGTGAAGAAGGATATGCGGTTTGTGTCAAATCTGTTGGCCCTCTGTGTAGACGCAAAAGTAACTGAAAATGAAGTGGGTATAAGCCGTAATTTACACGCACACTTGTCGCGTTATAAGCTGCAAGCCTGACGTCACTCTACCAATCAAATTCTTCCACTTGTTGCACACAAGCGCCACCCTCTGGTCTGTCATCAGGACTGCAAAAGTCAAAGTCAGTCATAAACCAAAGTTATTTTGTTTTTTACTATTTATTTGTCTTTCAATTACAGGATTGTTCCCAACAATTTCCTACACGTGTGTAGTGAGCGGTTGTGGCATTTAGGCTGGAAATGCATTCCAGATCGTCTTCAGGCGCCACACTTTCGCCATCTCCTGGTCAGTATACGAAATGCTGTCGCTCAGTAGTTCTGAAAATGTGTTACTACTAGTACCGCAACACTAGTGGCATGCGGGCTCTCTTGTGCTACACAAAATAATCATTCACAGAGAAATACAAATAATATTGAAAACATGCAATAAACTTACTACAAGGAAACGTGTTGCTATGCATACAGTCGGAGAGGATGAGTTTATGTGCAATTACTTTTAATTTTACTCGACTGCTTGATACCAAGAAAGAGGAAATCCTTCTCACCATGTGACTGATTATTTGATACACCTCAAACGGACACAAAGTTGTACACAGAAAGAAGGAAGCAACCTAATGAACGCAAACAAATCTCCTCTAATACACCAAACCATGTAAAAAACGTTGAGTGTCTTAACAGAATGAAAAATTCTGTTTTCAAATCCAAGCACTTGGACGGAGACGTCTCTGTCGTGTCCCGACACCTGCACGAAGACGAGCACAGCAAATGGTGGACATGAATCCAGAGTCCAAGAACACGTGGAGTCCGCGTCAGCTCACTCACCGTGTGACGTCACGAGGAACTGGTCCCGGAATGGGCCTCGGGAACCGACTCGGAAGCAGGTTCGGCATCAGGCTCGGAAACGGACTTTGAGGCCGGCTCGGGATCGGGCTCGGAAGCGTCAGCAGCTGCGGGACGCAAAGATAGCGAGAGATGCGGAGCGTTTTTTCGCAAAGGTGGACATCGGACCCGGACAGGACTGCGAAGACGTTTGACTTACAAGCTGGAGCGTAGTCGGCTGCAAGGAAGAAAAGAGGAAGAAAGTTGCGACTTGTGATCCCGAATGTTGCCGGCAGGCAGGCCAACATTTGCGTCCCTCACCTGGTGGGCTTTTGTAGCGCCTGACGAGGAGCACGAGCAGCGGCGCCAGCAGAGCGAGGAACGCCAAGGGGACAACAACGGCCAGCGTCACCTTAGTGGTGTCTTCCTCTTGACCAGACGTGAGAAGGAAGACGTGTGAATGACACGCAAGGATCACGTGCGTGCGTGCGTGCGTGCGTGCGAGCGTGCGTGCGTCACCGTGGTTACTCAGGATGCTTCTTCTGTCCAGCTTGGTGACCATGTCGTCCTCGACGCCGGCCAGCTGGAAGACGCATTCGTAGCGGCCCTCCGCGTCGGCCGGCAGCTCCGCTTTCAGGTGGGCCGTCGTCTGGAAGGTTCCGTCGTGGTTGGGGAGGAGCTCTCCCATCTCCACGTCCTCGTGGAGCTCCTCGCCGTCCTTCCTCCAAAACAGGGCGGACGCCGCCGGGTAGAAACCGCTGGCGTGGCACGTGATCGGCGACGAAGGCGTCTTCTGCAGCAGCGACACCACCGGCAGCTCTGCCGGGCAAGGGATGGAGAAAATGTGTGAGAGGAACAAACAAGGAAATAATGAAAGGTGGGGGGAAAGTGGCAGATGGAGTGGATGTGTGAGAGGATAATTTTTTTTAAGAATAACAGATGGAGAAAATTTATGGGAGAATGAAAGTCAGAGAGAAGGTGTGAGAGGAGAAAGATATAGAGGACGTGTGTGAGGACCAAAGACGGAAAACAAATGTGAGAGGATGACAGGTAAAGTGAATGTATGAGAGGACCAAAGAAGAAAAGAACAAAAGATGAAGAGAACAGAAGAGAAGAGAGAAAGTGGGAGAATGACAGAGAGATGCTGAGAGAGGACAAACTTGAAGAGTAATGTGAGAGGACCAAAAACGGAAAGCATGTGTGAGAAGAGAAAAGATGGAGAGAAAGTGAGTGGATGACAGATGGAGAACAAGTTTAAGAGGAGAAACCATGGAGAGCAAGTCAACTCAGAAAGAGAACAGAGAATATGTGAAAGGAAGAAATATAGTCATTATGTGTGAGAGGACAAAAGATAGAGACAATGTTAGAGAGGGGAAATCAAGTGTATAGAGATGTGTGTGAGAGGAATGAAGATATAATGTGTAACAAGGAAAAATGTAGAAAGATGGAGAGATGACAAAAGGCGGAATGGAACAAGGTGGAGAGAAAGTGAGAGGATAATGAATGAAGAGAACATGAGTCAAGACCAAAGATGGAGAGCATGTGTGAGAGACAGATGGATAGAATGTGTGAGAGCAGAACAATGGCCAGAAGAGGATCCAATATGAGAACAAACGTGTGATGGAAAGATGGAGAGAATGTGTGGAAATGAGGAAAGTTGGAGTGCAAGATGATGAAATTAGTGAGAGGAAATAGAGAAATGCGAGGTGAGGAAAATGGAGAATGTGTGAGAGGGGCAAGGCGAGAGTGCATGTTGCCATGTCAGCCATGCTCCTCCAGGGGGCGTGCTGGTACCTGTTCTCATCAGGAAGTCCCTCCCATAGCTCACATACTTCTTCAAGTAAGAAGGACAAATCTCAGTCAAGTAATGCTTCTTGACTTGATTCCAGGCGTCGTTTTGGTCCCACTTGTGTTTGCTGACGACAGCTTGCGGCTTAACTGCGATCCATCTCAGTGTCGACAACTCCAACGAGATGAAGTCTTCGCCGTCGTAACTGTGGTGTTCCCAACCGTCAACCTCGTCAGTCTCGTCGTCCCATTCGCAGCCATGCATCCACTGGAACATGTGAACACCTGACACGCACACAAACACACAAACACACAAAGCAACCTTACTTCTGCACGTCCGACTCGAGTACGTGTGTGTGTGAATAGTTAAAGCAAAAAGTATTCACACATGAAATGTTTTTGTTGTTATTAAGTTGAATGTAAACAAACCTCCAGTTTGGTTGAAGCGCGCTTTAGCAATTTCAATGTTGACTTTGGTGACCTGCTCACTACCAATATTGTCCTGTGTCTGTCTCTCCCAGTAGTGCGGATCGTCGTCGGTGATTTTGTTCATCCAGTCCTGTTTGGCTTTTGTTTTCCTGCTCTTGCTGTCGTAACGAACAATCTGAACGCCGTCAACATAACCAACACTCAAGAACGATGGCAAGTTTGGAATGTGAGAGGACGCAGTGTCGAAATATTTGAGCGTGTGAAGCACTGAAAGAGAAAACAAAAACATTTGTTTGTTTTACATCCAAAAATCTTATACTATTTGAAATTATTCTGCCTAAAACGGAAACTATGACAGCTTTTTTGAGGAAACAATCATTTTTATTGTTATTAAAACATAGATTCGTCTTTTGCATTCATTTAAATAATTGATTTCAGCTCATTCTTACACACAAACACTTCCTTAATACGTTTGCTTATTAATCCTTTATTACACAGACTTTGCTATATTGCATATTCAAATTGATTTCTGGAGATTAATTCACTTGATTAAACATTCCAACACAACCATTACAAGTTCTGAAGGAATTCGACCAGACACAGACACATTTTGTTGGTTTGATGTCCACAAATCTTGGACTATCCAATTTTGAAATGATTGTCTTTTTAAATTAAAAAAAAAACAATTCTTCTTCTAGGAAACCCTTATTTAAAACAGTAAACATTTTGTCTGTTTTTGTGTTCACGGTTCACTTACATTCATTGAATGTCTATTAAAGTTCATTATTAGTTATTTTTACGTCTATTTGACAATCGGCATGTTACAATTTTAAGACGCTTGTCGAACATGTTTGCTTTACTTTACAGTATCCTTCTTCACATATTTTGCATATAAGTCTTAACTTACAATACTTGTTTTTATACATTTTAATTGTATTTTTTGTCTTACTCGTGGAGGCACTTACAACACATTTTGCTAATAAAAGTTTTTTTTTTATAGCTCCCCTTTGTGAGTAAAATTTGACATTTTTAACTTAAAAAAAATAGAAATAAAAACGTCTTACAGGGTCAGTTTTCTGTTAATGGCAGTTTGTTATTTGACTACAAATAGGTTTTTGTTGTATTTCAATTAGCTTAGCAGGCTTTGTGGCACACTGCTAAGCACATCCGCCTCACCGTCAACAGTCCAAGGTTCAAAGTTCAAATACAGCCTCCAGCAGGAACTTGCATAACATACGTTAATTAAACACTAAATTGTCCCTTGATGTAGTTGTTAGTTTATTACAAAGAAAAAAGTTACTTGGATACAACTTCTTTTTAATTTGGCTTAGGAAAAAATACATGCATTTGATTTCTATTAAATTGAAAAAGATGTTTTCAGTTGCAACCAAATCATGAATATAAAGAGAATTTTTTATTTTTAGCTGTAACAAATTACAGCTTTATTTGTTTTGTTTTTCTTAGTAAGATGTGGAAAAATTGGGAGAGTCAACTTGTGCACTTACCAGGCGTCACGCTGTGGATTTGCACAACCACCACAAACAATCCCAACAAGTTCATCTTCCACATCTTTTGCTCCTTTCGGTCCCGCGTCAAAGCAAACCAGAAGACGCCGCTCAAATACCCGTCGATGACGTCACCTGAAAGAATGGCGTCCTTTTGCGCCTCAAATCAAGTCGAGTGTGCGTAAGAAGAGATGAAAAGCAGCACAAGTGTTTTGGGAAGTTTTGGGCTGAAACAGCGACGCTCTCCTTCCTGCTGCTCGGGAACCGGTAAGACAAGGAAGTGCTCCATTCGGGGAAATCACGTGACCACAGACCGGGTGACGTCAGGCCAAGAAACACACAACATACTGTACAAAAGCATTTCACTTTGGACAGGAATATGAAAATGAATAAACGTTCAAGATGTGTTGAAGCAAAGGTAATACAACTTCGCAAATTTTCATTTCATTTTGTCAAGCTGAGCTTTGAATAATAAACGGTTTATCGGACACGTCGGAACGCTTGAAACCGAAAGTGGTAAAGTTCAAGTTTCCTGGCGTGAGACGCAAAATTCCTTGACGCCACGCCAGCAACAACAACAGCTCGGATTCGCATTCAAGGTGTGCAAATGCTGACTTTCAGCAACTACATCGGGGCGGGGTTACAACTTAAATGCTCGCGGGGGACACATTTTTCATCAGTGATACTGGGGGGGGCACGCACAAGAAACACGCACTTCCTATATACCAGACGTGTATTTTTAAACAACAAATGCTATTTAAAATGTGGACAAAATACGTCCTCTTCATATATTAATTTTTTTGACAAATACATAAAAGATCCACTAATCATAACCCAACAACAAAGAGTTTGAAGCAAACTCAATATAGTAAAGGGCAGAATAGCAGCCCAAGAGCCGCCTGCACTTCAGCGCAATAGGAAATGACGGATGGCTGAGGCTTACAGATAGAGGCGGTGGCTGCAATTTATTCACAAATGTCGATTTATTAAATGTCGTCCTTTGTTTTTGATTCATTGTAAGGAAATTGAAGGGTTTGGAAGGACTTTGAGGAGGGTGAGGACGAAGCAAGCCTTGTGTATTTAATAACTCCAAAAGTTTACTGTCGATTAGACCTTTTGGGGTTTTTTTTGTTTGTTTTTTTGAGTGTTTTCTTTTTCTTGTTTGACAGCACCGTTTATGTGCTCAGTTTGAATTGGATGTTGAAGTGTGAATTAATAAAGAAAGCAAAAACAAACAAACATGGTCATTCATTTAACAATATATGACCTTTTGCACCGACGTCACGTGATCACGTGACTGCCCTATGAAGGACGGACGGAAGGAAACGACTGTTAAACGGAAGTGGACGTGACCCGGAACGACTTTATGATTTAGCGGCTGTTATTTTACTAATTAAAAGTTATTATTACTTCAAGCCACAGAATATACTACTTCAACCGAAGTTTGCCTTTTTTCAAGTGGCACATTTAGTCGGGACTTATAAATCGCGATATTTACTTAATTTGGAGATCGCTAGTTTGAAAACCGCCCATTACCTTTTGTCGCCTGCTGTTTTTACCAAGTTCATCAAATCGCCTTTGCCGGAATTCACAGCGCACGACCTACATGATGTAGTCAATGCAGTATCTCCTCCTTACACCGGGGCTGATTTCAAAGCTTGTCGCTGGCGCTCTCTGGACCACTTTTTTTTTTTTTTTTTGTTGACATGTTAATAAACTGAAGTCGCTGGACTGGTTCATTGCGCATCTCTTGTTTGTGTGTCAGTTCGTCCGCTGCCAAACTGCAAAGAAGTGGAAGGTCACTTCAATGTTTTCTTCAAGGTCATCTTCCCGTGAAAGCAGCTGCGTCATCACCGACAGTCCCAGAAACGTCGCAGGTCCTCTTCTGCACTGGTGGGTTTCATCTTCTGTCAAATTTGCTGCATTCAAGAAGAAAACAAACACTTGACGTCTTTTTTGTTGAGTCCACTTGACCAGGCAGTGACTTTTGTCCAACACTTGTGTTCTTGTTGCTGCCATCAGCTTGAAGTTGACGGTAAGTTTTGACTGTTGTCGACTCGGCGAGCGTCTCCTCGATGTCTTCCAATGTTTTTCTGCTGCAGGCGCCGAGGAACGTGGCGCGCTTCCTGGCGTTGCGGCCGTGTGAGCGATCGGCCCAAATCCCACAAGAGTCGTCGGATCGCCTTCTGTGCAGGTGGCTTTGATCATATTTCAAAAAACGTTGACTTGACTCACTGATGTCGTTTTTGTCTTAGGGCCGCACGATCTGCTCCCGCTGGCTCGCAACTTCACCTGGTGACCACAAGGAGGCAGCAATCAAGTCATACAACCTCAAGTTGTTGTTGTTTTTTTAAGTTTGTGTTGTTAAAAAATTAAAAAACAAAAAACATTCTAAAATGTTTTCATTTTGTCATTTCAACATGTTGTACTCTGCAAAAAAACTAAAAATTGAAACATTTCAACTTTTCTGAAATCTTCTTGTAACATTACAAAACCTGCAAAATTAAAATTGACAGAATTATAACTTACATTATAACATTAACTCTTTGACTGCCAGACGTTTTCAGAAAAGGGATGCCGTCAGTGCCAGCCGATTTAAGCATTTTGACTGATCTTTCAAGGTCCACAGAAAATGTTCTGTTTGGACTATGGAAACACACGTACTACCAAATGAAAGACTGGACTTTCATCTTTCATCAGAAAAAAGTTTTTCTAAGACTTTAGTCCAGAAACACATAACCGGAGTACATAACCATAAAGCATGAAAATAAGTGTCTGTAGTGTTTTGTAAACACTGGAGACAAATGTCGGAGTCTGAGAGTCCCATTTTCTTCATCATATATTGAGTAATGTATGTTCTGTGAATAATTTTATATTGGATAAGTTGTAAATTTGTGTGTTTTGTCATTTTAAAAACGTTTTCACAAACTTGAATCCAAAAGTCAGATTCCGGAGCTATAGACAAGTCTGTTTCCCATTTCGAGATGGGTAAAGACGTTTTATCAGTATATGAAAGTAACTTATATATTTTTGAGAGTTTTTTTGTTGTTGTCGGAGAAAGCTTGGTAATATCTTTAGCTAAAACAGGCGGTTGGAGCGTACCCTGAAGTGTTGGAATTTGTTTCTTTATCATACTTTTAACTTGCAAATAATGTAAAAAATGTCCGTTTTTTATTTTGTATTTTTGGAGCAAGGATGTATATGATATAAACATATTATCTGAGAAGAGATGGTGGAGATGTGTAATTCCTTTCTGCTCCCACACACTCAAATAAAACGATTGGTTGTTAATTTGAAAGTCGGGGTTATGCCATAGTGGAGAAAGCCCGCTGGGCTCCACTTGGGCTTTTGTCATTTCTAGTGCCTTCCACCAGGCAATCAGGGTGGCGGAAATCATTGGATTTTTAAAGAAGTTATGTCGCTTAATCGATGTTGTAATAAAGAGTAAATCTAGGAGTCTGAGGTTATTACAATCCTTCTGTTCTAGTTCCAGCCAACAGTTAGTATCTCTATTGGGTTGTGCCCATAAAATAATATATTGTAGCTGGTTGGCTATATAGTAGTGCATAAAATTTGGTGCCTCTAGACCTCCTTTGGATTTATTTTTCTGAAGAGTAGATAGACTAATCTTTGCTTCTTCTTTTTTTTCCAGTAAAATTTTGTAACGGCTGAGTCCAACAACTGGAACCAGTTAGCCGTAGGTTTAAATGGAATCATTGAGAAAAAATAGTTTATTTTGGGTAAAACTTTCATTTTAATAGTGGCTATTCGTCCTATTAGAGAAATAGGAAGATTATTCCAGCGCTCCAAGTCACTATAAATGCTATCCAGAAGTAGAGTGAAATTTAAAATAACTAAATCAGTTAATTTAGGTGAGATTTTTATGCCTAAGTATTCTAACTCTTTGACTGCCAGACGTTTTCAGAAAAGGGATGCTGTGAGTGCCAGCCGATTTAAGCATTTTGATTGATCTTTCAAGGTCCACAGAAAATGTTCTGTTTGGACTATGGAAACACACATACTACCAAATGAAAGATTGAACTTTCATCTTTCATTAGAAAAAGTTTGTTTCTACCTTATTCCGTTCTTTAGTAATCAACAATAGAAAATGGTTAGTTTCACCCAATTTCGCCTGTTTTGGACCAAAATACGGAGAAATCAAGCTTTTAGTGAAACGATATTATTTCATGCATTTTAGTGAATTTTACACTTCTTTTTGTCCATGAATGATGCCACAAACACCTAAATAGTGCTTTACTTCTATAAAACACTACCACCAAGAATGAAAAAGTGTTTTTTGATAGCAAAATACGTTTATTTACATTCAACAGTGTAACAATTTGACAACAATTTGGCAAACTATTTACAAATGTGTGCAACTGTGGTGCTATTTACAAATATGTGGATGTTTCAACGAGTTTTTCTTTTTGTTTTTTCTCCCCTGCGTGCAAGGAGACGCAACCGCATTTGCACAACAGATTGCCTCTTCGCGTGCAAAAGCTCCACTTTCTTGCAGGCCGTTTTTTCCGGGGAATAGCAAGTATATACTGCAGTGTGTGTTGCCATCAAGTCTAATATCAGGATCATGCTACGGTTTCGTTACGGTGGTGTTACGTCTCGCTTCCTCATGTCCTTCAGTTGCTATACCGGGTGGTAAGAGATGTTCTGATCCATCTTATCCACTCCATTCATGGTGGCATCGTAGTCCAGAACCAGTGTCTTCTCCGTGATCAGACTGTACCCGCTCCTCCGATGAATATGCATTGGACTCGGGGTACTCTTCATTGTCCGACAAAATGTCCGCATGTGCAGCTCCGGCGTTAGCAGAGCTAGCCGGTGATGCTTTATGACGTGAGAATAAAGGCCGCGTCCAACTGTGGCGTCCAACTGTGGCGTCAACCTCGGGATTCACCATCATCATCATCATCAATCTGCATTGGTCGATGCCAACTCTCCATCGCCCGATCGAATGTCCGATTGTGTAGAAGTACCCGGTCGGTTATTGTGCGCGTTTTCCGGCCTTAGCAGCGCTAGCCGCGCTTAGCCGGCGAGGCTTACTACGTGATCATAACGGTCGCGTCAAGGCTTCCAACTTTGGCGTCAAGCTCGGAGTCATCATCATCGTCGACATCAATGCGCTTTTTAGTATTGATCGATGCTTTCCGTCTTTGAAAAAAATGCTCAAGCGTGAGCTGCTTGCAACCGGTTGCTTGGTCAGCCATTGTGGCTTCATCAGCCATTGTCTCCTCAACACTCTAGCTCCGCCTCACGTCTTCTACTGACGCCCACGGTGGGCGGCCCATCCAACCTTGTGCAAAGAGAGTCATCGCTGCCATCTAGGGGCCAAAACGAGTCCTTATACTAACCAGATCTGCCTGATACTTTCAGCACAGCTGCCCAAGGCTTTCCTCCACCCGTTTCCCCCCAAAAAAAAAAAAAAACATAGTGAACGTCTTTTAACGTCCTCGGCGCCCTTCCGTAGGTTTATGCTAAACGTTTTATAACGTTTATGGCGGTCAAAGAGTTAAAAAACATGGTGGGCACGGATATGCAAATTATTGAGCAGCAAGCCATTTGATTGGTGGGTTCTGTCATAAGTGCCAGAATCTGATTGGGTGGCTCTAAATGGGCGTGGTTATGCAAATTTCCTTGCATGCGCCCAGCTGATTGGTCAATTTGGAGAGGGTGTGGCCAGTTATGCAAATTCTTACTTTTTTGGAGGGGGGGGGCTATGTCCATTAATTTGCATGTTGAAGCTTCATAGTAGCAAAAAAGCATTTTTGGGCCCTTGAATGGATTGCAAGTGGATTGTTCAGGTTGTTCTTGAAGAAGTTTTGGCCCCTGGTCCGAGCAAGCTTCCTCGATTCATGCTGAAAATCCCGCCACCCGGCCTCGAGAATGAAGCGAGAAAGCCAGCTCGGACGCGAGACCAAACGTCTTCAAGAACAATCCACGTGCAATCCATTCGAGGCCCTGAAAATACAAGCACAGGGAAGTTGGAAATCAAACACGGAGACACTCATTCCACTTGAACAATATATTTGACTTGAGACAAGCACTTCTTTGGACACAACAATAATTTCATGCAGCAGCACACGGCACCATGTTGTGTGTGCGTGTGTGTGATGTGACATGAGCACAAGCGAGCCATCATCTCCAAAAGTCAACAAACACACTAACAGACAAGAACATCATTCAATGCTTCTGGACATTTGTTTGAATAGCATTATTTGAAAAAGTGGGCAAAAATAACATCCATTGATTGATTGCAAAAGACCTTCGTGTTATTTTGCCAAACATTTTCAGTCATTTAGCCACAACAATGTCATCCTTAAGCATTGAATGATGTTCTGCTGAGCGTGTGTCGGAAATCAAGCGGAGGTTCAAGCGCACTGAGAAGTGGCTTCGTGACATCACATACATCAAGGACACAACATTTGCCTTCAAATAGCGCACACACCTGTCCATAAGCAGCTTGCTGTCAATGGAGTGCAGACCCATCCCACATGTCCGAAAAGTCTCGAGTCTGTTGGCTGCGTGTCCGTCCAAGACCTCCTCCCATCCTGTCGGGAAACAAAAACAAAAGGAGTCAGCCATGCTCATTCACATCACAGCTAAGTCCGATGCTACCGAGCTCAACCAAAAATAGGAGAGAAAAATACTCAGTGAGTAATGATGCCAAATTGTCATTAAAATGCCTCCGTTAAAAATCGTTAACAAAGGTTAGCATGTGGAATCATCAGTAAAAGCAGAAGCATGATCTATCTGTCAATAGACGCATAGTCGAGAAATAAGACAGAGTGTACCTAATATTTGGACACTTGATTAGGTACACTTGAGGGGAACCTCATGACTTGTCTATCGACTATCAGAACCTGCATACATGACTAGGGTGTACCTAAAAATGTGGCCAGTTTGGAAAGTCATTAGATAGATGAACGCAACCAAAAACAAAGATTTTTTTTTAAATACATTTGAAAAAGTTTTTGTTTGTAAGTTGCTTATATTTTCTAAATATTTCATTTTTCAATCATTTGGGCCACACCAATGTGATATTAAGAAAAACACATGTTCAGAACCATTGAATGTTGTTCTGGTGTGTGTCTAAGTACATCAAGCGCAAGTCAGTGCACTGACAAATGGCAAAGTGGCATCAGACGCACCTCAAGCACACAGCATGGCATCCTCTGTGTAAAAAATGTACCCGCGCCTGTTGAAGAGCAGCTTTCCAATTGCATGCTGGTAGCACAGACCCATCCATGTCCCGAACGGCCTCGATCCTGTCAAGAAAACAGAAACGGAAGCGGTGAGTAATGCTCATTTGCATATCGTATGTGACAATTTGCATAAAATACTAGGCTTTCATACAATTGAAATTTTCTGAAATATGCGCGTCACTACTTGATAAATGTCATATTATTGAAGTTTTGACCACAGGCTGCCTGTGTGATACATGCAATGAGCAAGCGGGTCAGCGCAGTCCAACCTAAGCCACTCCCCCACCCGCTCACTCCGCTCTGCTGACTCCACCCATCACCCGCACAAGACCGCGCCTTCGCCAATCGCTGCTGGCCCGCCCTCTGGAACTTTTGCTGCATTCGAGGATGCTCGGAAGTCCGGAAAGCACCGACGCACTACAATGTGACGTCACTCTACAATAGCGACCCCTTTGGAAAACACAATTTACTCGAGGTTAAAACTCGATAGCTTTCTTCATTTAGAAATATGCGACATAACTCCACGTAAAACAACGTCACCCTGCATTAAATTATATGGTTAACTACTGAACTGTATGAAAATGCTTATGATATAAGATAAAAACAATAAATTAAGCAAAATTGCGAGAAGGCAAGTTTGCTGGAAGTCAGAATGAGTTTTGAGGACCAAAATAAAAATACAAATGTATCACTATCCACCATTTTGGTTGTTTACTTTTGACTCGAACACTTTCAGGTCGGAACTGAAAAAACAAGTCGGATCAATTATAACCATCCTCGAATGCAGCATCAACTAATCCCACAAGGCATCAGAAATACTGACTCAATAGAACATTTTCAAATGCTTGAATCCTGCTGTTATTTTTTTGTATTTATTATTGTTTTTATCTCACTTTCTCGTTTTTCACAAGTAGACTAATAAACACATTTTACATTGGACAATAGTATCGCGTCTCGTTAGTTGACCTAACCGAGTCAGCCGAGGACACGCTAAATACGAGACGATGGTTCTTTTTAAACAAAAATATACTTTTAGAGGACCATGCAGTAAAAACGTGGAGAGTTGAGCACGAGTTACCTTTTCACAACACGACCCCACTTTTCTTCAGGTGACGTGCAGGTAGACGGGCAGCAGCCGACGTAGAGACAACATTCCTTTATTGTGGACGCCTCTGTGCATGTAAACAATCCAAAATTACCTACTAACGTGACTTGGAGGCAACCGTGTGCTCAAAACAAAACAAAAAACGCCAAGCCAAACAATTTCTCCTTTCCTTTTTCGGTCAGTGTTTAACTTCCGGATCGCAGCTGAGTCCAGAGCTATCTAGCAAAAAAAATAATAATAATAATGGACAAATCAACTTTCGATTAACAAACACTACTGGACAGGGCAAGATGAACTGATGGAAACGTGTGCCGACGCACACGTTTTATTGGGACTTAACGACAATGTGCCGCAGTGTGTTGTATTTCATAACAATGCATGAATCAACATCTCGATAATTATGCGTCTTGAATGTATTCTGGCCACGGGGGTTAATAAGCTTCGGCTTCATCCCGTCAGCCCTTTTTCTTTTCGGATGTAACGAATATACGTTGCGTTGAAACTGTCACAATGATATGTCCGAAAGGAAAAATGAATGAATAAAAACAAGAGTAGGAACAGGAGGCTGTCAACCATGATTATGAATCTCTGCTCAAGATTGATGTTGACGGTTGTCAGATGACTATTTCTCTTTTACTTAGAGCTGAGAGAAGGTTGGGAGAGTCTACAGCAGCCCCCCTGCATGTATATAGATATGAACAATTATCTGATTCACAAGGACGAGCAAAACCTGCTAACAAGACTTGCTAATGACAACAAAGAAGATTTATGCGTCTCCTCTTAACGCGCTCTAATTTTGCAGCTTTGAAAATATGGGAATTTGAGACTGTCAATTAATTGCTGAAGGATATGCGGTTTGTGTCAAATCTGTTGGCCCTCTGTGTAGACGCAAAAGTAACTGAAAAATAAGTGGGTGTAAGCCGTAGTTTACACGCACACTTGTCGCGTTATAAGCTGCAAGCCTGACGTCACTCTACCAATCAAATTCTTCCACTTGTTGCACACAAGCGCCACCCTCTGGTCTGTCATCAGGACTGCAAAAGTCAAAGTCAGTCCGAAACCAAAGTTATTTTGTTTTTTACTATGTATTTTTCTTTCATTAACAGGATTGTTCCCAACAATTTCCTACATGTGTGTAGTGAGCGGTTGTGGCATTTGGGCTGGAAATGCATTCCAGATCGTCTTCAGGCGCCACACTTTCGCCATCTCCTGGTCAGTATACGAAATGCTGTCGCTCAGTAGTTCTGAAAATGTGTTACTACTAGTACCGCAACACTAGTGGCATGCGGGCTCTCTTGTGCTGCACAAAATAATCATTCACAGAGAAATACAAATAATATTGAAAACATGCAATAAACTTACTACAAGGAAACGTGTTGCTATGCATACAGTCGGAGAGGATGAGTTTATGTGCAATTACTTTTAATGAATATTTTTTACGCGACTGCTTGATACCAAGAAAGAGGAAATCCTTCTCACCATGTGACTGATTATTTGATACACCTCAAACGGACACAAAGTTGTCGACAGAAAGAAGGAAGCAACCTAATGAACGCAAACAAATCTCCTCTAATACACCAAACCATGTAAAAAACGTTGAGTGTTTTAACAGAATGAAAAATTCTGTTTTCCAATCCAAGCACTTGGACGGAGACGTCTCTGTCGTGTCCCGACACCTGCACGAAGACGAGCACAGCAAACGGTGGACATGAATCCAGAGTCCAAGAACACGTGGAGTCCGCGTCAGCTCACTCACCGTGTGACGTCACGAGGAACTGGTCCCGGAATGGGCCTCGGGAACCGACTCGGAAGCAGGTTCGGCATCAGGCTCGGAAACGGACTTTGAGGCCGGCTCGGGATCGGGCTCGGAAGCGTCAGCAGCTGCGGGACGCAAAGATAGCGAGAGATGTGGAGCGTTTTTTCGCAAAGGTGGACATCGGACCCGGACAGGACTGCGAAGACGTTTGACTTACAAGCTGGAGCGTAGTCGGCTGCAAGGAAGAAAAGAGGAAGAAAGTTGCGACTTGTGATCCCGAATGTTGCCGGCAGGCAGGCCAACATTTGCGTCCCTCACCTGGTGGGCTTTTGTAGCGCCTGACGAGGAGCACGAGCAGCGGCGCCAGCAGAGCGAGGAGCGCCAAGGGGACAACAACGGCCAGCGTCACCTTAGTGGCGTCTTCCTCTTGACCAGACGTGAGAAGGAAGACGTGTGAATGACACGCAAGGATCGCGTGCGTGCGTGCGTGCGTGCGTGCGTGCGAGCGTCACCGTGGTTACTCAGGATGCTTCTTCTGTCCAGCTTGGTGACCATGTCGTCCTCGACGCCGGCCAGCTGGAAGACGCATTCGTAGCGGCCCTCCGCGTCGGCCGGCAGCTCCGCTTTCAGGTGGGCCGTCGTCTGGAAGGTTCCGTCGTGGTTGGGGAGGAGCTCTCCCATCTCCACGTCCTCGTGGAGCTCCTCGCCGTCCTTCCTCCAAAACAGGGCGGAGTCCGCCGGGTAGAAACCGCTGGCGTGGCACGTGATCGGCGACGAAGGCGTCTTCTGCAGCAGCGACACCACCGGCAGTTCTGCCGGGCAAGGGATGGAGAAAATGTGTGAGAGGAATAAAGAAGGAAAGGTGGGGAGAAAGTGGCAGATGGAGTGGACGCGTGAGAGGAGAAAAAATGTATAAGAATAACAGATGGAGAAAATTGTGGGAAAATGACAGACAGAGGAGAAAAGATGGAGTGTGCAATTAGAAAGAGGGAGAGAAACTCAGAGAGTTAAGAGAGAATATGTGAGACGAAGGAATGCAGCCATTGTATCTTAGAGGACAAACATTTAGAAAGTAGAAAAGAAGGATAGAATGTGCAAAAATACTAAATTTATGGATAATGTGTGTGAGAGAAATATGAATTTGTTAGAGGAGAAAAGATGGATAGAAGTGAGAGATGAGAAACGTGAAGAGAATGTGCAAGACGGCTAAATATGGAGATCAATGGAGAATTTGTGTGAGGGTATACAAATGACCAAAACAATTCATAGTTCATAATATGTGAGAGGACCTAACATTTTTAGAAAATGTGTGGTGAATAGATGGAAAGCACGTGTGAAAATAAGGAAAGTTATAGAGAATGTGTGAGATGATTAAAGATGAAAAAAGTAAGAGGAAAAACAGAACATGCAAGGTGAGGAAAATGGAGAATGTGTGAGAGGGGCAAGGCGAGAGTGCATGTTGCCATGTCAGCCATGCTCCTCCAGGGGGCGTGCTGGTACCTGTTCTCATCAGGAAGTCCCTCCCATAGCTCACATACTTCTTCAAGAAAGAAGGACAAATCTTAGTCAAGTAATGCTTCTTGACTTGATTCATGTCGTCGTCTTGGTCCAACTTGTGTTTGGTGACGACAGCTTGCGGCTTAACTGCGATCCATCTCAGTGTCGACAACTCAAACGAGATGAAGTCTTCGCCGTCGTAACTGTGGTATTCCCAACCGTCAACCTCGTCAGTCTCGTCGTCCCATTGGCAGCCAGACATCACCTGGATCATGTGAACACCTGACACGCACACAAACACACAAACACACAAAGCAACCTTACTTCTGCACGTCCGACTCGAGTACGTGTGTGTGTGAATAGTTAAAGCAAAAAGTATTCACACATGAAATGTTTATGTTAGAAAGTTGAATGTAAACAAACCTCCAGTTTGGTTGAAGCGCGCTTTAGCAATTTCAATGTTGACTTTGGTGACCTGCTCATTACCAATATTGACCCGTGTCTGTCCTTCCCAGTAGTGCGGAGCGTCGTCGGTGATTTTGTTCATCCAGTCCTGTTTGGCTTTTGCTTTCCTGCTCTTGCTGTCGTAACGAACAATCTGAACGCCGTCAACATAAGCAACACTCAAGAACGATGGCAAGTTTGGAATGTGAGAGGACGCAGTTTCCAAATATTTGAGCGTGTGAAGCACTGAAAGAGAAAACAAAAACATTTGTTTGTTTTACATCCAAAAATCTTATACTATTTGAATTGATTCTGCCTAAAACTGAAACTATGACAGCTTTTTAAGGAAACAATCGTTTTTATTGTTATTAAAACATAGATTTGTCTTTTGCATTCATTTAAATAATTGATTTCAGCTCATTCTTACACACAAACACTTCCTTAATACGTTTGCCTATTAATCCTTTATTACACAGACTTTGCTATATTGCATATTTAAATTGATTTCTGGAGATTAATTCACTTGATTAAACATTCCAACACAACCATTACAAGTTCTGAAGGAATTTGAGCAGACAGTCATGAAATTCTTCAGTGAGAAAATCGGTGAAAGCGAAAACAAAAACATTTTGTTGGTTTGATGTCCACAAATCTTGGACTATCCAATTTTGAAATGATTGTCTTTTTAAATAAAAAAAATAAAAAAAAATCTTCTTCTAGGAAACCCTTATTTAAAACAGTAAACATTTTGTTTGTTTTTGTGTTCACGGTTCACTTACATTCACTGAATGTCTATTAAAGTTCATTATTAGTTATTTTTACGTCTATTTGACAATCGGCATGTTACAATTTTAAGACACTTGTCGAACATGTTTGCTTTACTTTACAGTATCCTTCATCACATATTTTGCATATGTCAGGTGATTAACTCTGTTTGCTACATTTTCCAATTGAACTATTCCATCTCTGTTAATGGCCATGTTGGCGTATTTCCAAGTGTTGCACTGAAAAAAGGGATTCATTGGACGAAACAAAAAAAAATTAAAAAGCTGTACTGGTAATTTATTACAGCAATTTTTTTTTGTCTTTCTCATTATATTCATGATTTGGTTGAAGGCATTATTTTCAATTTAATGTAAATCAAAGTCATGAGACTTAACTTACAATACTTGTTTTTATGTATTTTAATTTTATTTTTTGTCTTACTCGTGGAGGCACATACAACACATTTTGCAAATAAATGTTTGTTTTTTTTAGCTTCTTTTTGTGAGCAAAAT
Source organism: Leptonotus elevatus (assembly GCF_054856555.1). Taxonomy (NCBI): domain Eukaryota; kingdom Metazoa; phylum Chordata; class Actinopteri; order Syngnathiformes; family Syngnathidae; genus Leptonotus; species Leptonotus elevatus. The sequence continues at coordinate 7,664,045 of NC_141257.1, forward strand.
GAGACATTTTTAACTTTAAAAAAATAAAAACGTTCTATAGGGACAGTTTTCTGTTCATGGCAGTTTGTTCATTTGACGACAAATGTGTTTTTGTTTTATTTCAATTAGGATGTGGATGTGCTTAGCAGGCTTTGTGGCACACTGCTAAGCACAGTTCAACAGTCCAAATCATGAATATAACGATTTTGTTGTAACAAATTACAATATTTATTTTGTCTTCTTTTTCTTAGTAAGACGTGGAACAATTGGGAGAGTCAACTTGTGCACTTACCAGGCGTCACGCTGTGGATTTGCACAACCGCCTCAAACAATCCCAACAAGTTCATCTTCCACATCTTTTGCTCCTTTCGGTCCCGCGTCAAAGCAAACCAGAAGACGCCGCTCAAATACCCGTCGATGACGTCACTTGAAAGAATGGCGTCCTTTTGCGCCTCAAATCAAGTCGAATGTGCGTAAGAAGAGATGAAAAGCAGCACAAGTGTTTTGGGAAGTTTTGGGCTGAAACAGCGACGCTCTCCTTCCTGCTGCTCGGGAACCGGTAAGACAAGGAAGTGCTCCATTCGGGGAAATTACGTGACCGCAGACCGGGTGACGTCAGGCCAAGAAACACACAACATACTGTACAAAAGCATTTCACTTTGGACAGGAATATGAAAATGAATAAACGTTCAAGATGTGTTGAAGCAAAGGTAATACAACTTCGCAAATTTTAATTTCATTTTGTCAAGCTGAGCTTTGAATAATAAACTGTTGATCGGACGCGTCGGAACGCTTGAAACCGAAAGTGGTAAAGTTCAAGTTTCCTGGCGTGAGACTCAAAATTCCTTGACGCCACGCCAGCAAGAACAACAGCTCGGATTCGCATTCAAGGTGTGCAAATGCTGACTTTCAGCAACTACATCGGGGTGGGGTTACACTCCTCGTCAGGTGATTAATTAACTCTGTTTGCTACATTTTCCGATTGAACGATTGCTGACAGCATTTCTCAAACTGGCCAGGAGATGGCGACAGCGTGGCGTCTGAAAACGAGGTTGCGTTGTTATTTGATCCATCAACATCCTAATTTCCACCAATGCACATTTGGAAATAAAATTGTGCATTCGTCATTGTAAAAGACAGAAAAAGAGACATAATATTTTAAAATAAATAAACTCACACCAGCAATAAAGAAAACCCTAATGAAAATGAACACATTTGATTATATATCACTTTAAATATCAAATGTGTATATTTGCTATATGAATTCCATCTCTTCATTTACATGCACGAGTATGTTCACAGCATGTTTATTTGTCCTATGTGTTCCATTGTGTCCGGTCTATTACATAATATGTGCAGTGTGTTTTGATTTGTTGTCTTCGCCATCATTGAGGCTCGGAGGGCGTCTCGTTCTCCAGCTGCAAGCATCAGCCGACTCTCCTACGACGAGAGCCGAGTTGAAGTGAGCGGATGAGAGAGAAGTTCATTTCTGGCGAAATTAATTTCCCTTCCACGCCCGCGGAGCTGGCGGCGCGCGCGCGCGCGCGCGCGCTCTCCTCCACCGAGTGGAGGCCTCATGCATAATGCATGGGCTTTAATTGCAAAGCCAGAAACTAATGACTTTGGACTGGTTAACAGCAGGGGAGCCATACATCCAGTGCAAACTGCATGACAAATCAGCTCAGAGCGGAGAGACGAGAAAAAAAAAGAAGAAGGCCAAGGCCCTAATTGATGAATAATTGAAGCGGCGAGCGACGGGGCATAATTGTGACATTTTGTTTCAATCAATTTCCCGATGGCGTGGAAGCATAAAGAAGGAAATGGACTTCGTGCCTCTCCCTGACATTTTCCCGGACCAACGACACTCGTTCCCATGACATTTTCCCAGCGTCGCAAAGTCTACGATTGTCGCTGACTGTCATGTGATCTCTCCTGGCAAGTTATTCATGATAACCAGACACTATGCACAATAGAAATTAAAAAAAGTCTACCACTTTTGTGATAACTGCCCCCTTGCACAATAGAAATGAACACGCGTCACAAAAGTACACTACGTTCATAGCTGCCAACTTGTACAATAGAAATTAACCTGACAACTAGGAATAAGCCATACAATTCCACTTGTACAATAGACATTAAACACGGCTAGAAATAAACCCAAAATGCCCATCACGTTCATGAAACACAACCACTCAAAATAAGTCTGCCGTTTTAGAAATCGACACAAGAAATACGTTGCAAAAGTCCACCAAATTCATTATAAACAATACGCCACAATAGCAATAAACAGCACATTTTATAAAAGCCACAAAATGTCCACCTTGCACGATAGAAGTAAACGCAACAAATAACAAACAATCCGCAAATCAAGATAGCCTTCGATAGCTCTCATTACACAACGCAGGTGTGCCTAATGTATTGTCTCGTGAAACCCTTTACTTTTCATATTCCACCTGGCCAAGACAACACGCGTTGCTGGGCTTGATTGACGTCTATGCAAATGAGGGGGGCGGGGGGGGGGGCAGCGGCATCCTCGAAGGGAGGCGCCATACGGACCCGGAAAACAAAAGCGCTTGTAAACTCCCGACATGCCGAGCATATGTTAATGAGCCTTTCTGTGCCTCTGATATAATTAACGCGAGGTGCGGTGATGGTGGTAGGGTGGTAGGGCGGGGCGGGGCGGGGGTGCAGGATGTCGTTAATTACAAAATTAACATCTCACCTCAAACATTCCTGACTCGTCTGATCGCCGGGCGTGTCGACCTTTTACAGACGGAGTGCCTTTATAAAACCATGGTGGATTAAAAGCTTTCTCTTCAAAAAAACAAAACAATTTATGCCCGGTTGAACAACAAATGCCTCATCTCAGTCATTAGAACCTTTAGAAGTATTAAATACAGTATTAGTATATAAAAAAAAAAGGCTTTTACTTCAAATAAGCAAAAGGTTACTTGCTGAAGTAAATAAACAACATCCTAGCCCCATTTTGAGGAAACAAGCTGTTTGGCTATTTCTCTGATATGCTGTGATGTGTTTTCATGTACCACTTGTTTCTTCTTCTTTTTTCTCTCTCTCACATTTGCATGTAATTATTGAGGGAATGGCAATTTGCCGTTTGTTACGCTCTCTTACACGCATCACCGATTTCAGTCTCAGACGCGTCAAAGTGGTGATTGATGCCGAGGGGGGGCTCCGCTCCCCCTTCGACGGCACTGCTAGCATGAAAACAAGTAGCATCGATTGCTAACGGAGAGGCCCTCGTGAGCAGAGGGGGGTAGGGGGGGGGGGGGGGGGGAAACTGACGTGCCATCAATACACACCCTCCGCTCAGTAAAATCCAGCGTCGCTCACGCGTGAAGAGCCGCACTGCATTATTGATGGGCTTTTAGCGCGGTGGGGCCAGTAGGGGGCAGTGTGAGTCTTTCCGCTGACTGCATTTGGGGAGGCAGACGCAGCATCGCTTGAGATAGTTAACAAAAGGGGAGAACAATAGCACCATTCGAAGCTCACAGAGCAAGATAGAGGTGTTCATTTAGGTCAGGTATGTATTAGGTGTTTGAAAGACGTATGTTCTAAATAATATACGGGTTTTAATATAAGGGGTGATGCTATTTATACCTGGCAATTAATTAAGTCATGGCACCTGTGAGAAAGGAGGTCGCTATTTAATACAGTAAATACGGCATCGCTTATCAAGCCCGGTTGACGTATACGGGACGCCGTAACAATCGCATCACATCACTTCCTGTTTAGCTATGTGTGTAGCATGACTCCCCCCAAGAGACTCATTAAGAGGCCAGCTGTTTTTATATTAAAAGTTTGACGCGCTCCGCTTTAACGCGGTACCAGTGAGAACTTTGAGAAAGTGTAATCGGTCACCCATGCACTTAAATTAATGGCAGTTTCACGATAACGTTAGCCGGTTAGCAAAGCGGTTAGCATAGAAAGGCTTCTACGTCTTTTCCTCATTAGTCACGCCTTCGACACTTGTCACCGAAGAAGTGCTTCTTATTACGCCGCTACGGAGGCCGCGGTTACTAACTTAGGAGCGAAAGTGGAACGTGTTTATGTGCAGTATTAGCCAGCCAAAGCTCGTTGCTATGCTGCGACTTGGTTAAACCCCCCCCCCCCCCCCCGCTTGTAGGTAACATTAGCATCAGCGAACCTTACAAATCCGTGTTTTAATGATGCTAAAACTACACATTTAGACCGGCAAACTGCTTCACACAGCTGCCACTATTTCAATGAGCCAACATACTTTGAGGTGGGCTTTAAAAAAAAAAAAAAAAAAAAATTGTTTTTTGTTTTGTTTTGTTTTTAATAATTAAGGGTTTGTTATTTTAGTTGTTTTTCAAAGTTGTTTCAAAGCATTTACCCACCTCGTATTCTATTAATTTTGCTGGGATGTTAGGTTTACTTTGGCACTTTGTGTGAAGCAAACATGCAGAATGAATGCTCTCGTCTGTCAAACAAGCGTTCTCTGTCTCTTTTTGTTGTTGCTTATTTGCTGTAAGTGACAAATGACAATAGACATGATGGGAAGAAAATGACACGATCATTTTTTTTCCAATAGTCTTCATGATAAATATTGTTATATCGCCCAGCACTAGTGGTGGCACTTTTTTTCTTCTTCCTGTAGTAAAAAAAAAACCAGGCGTTTATTTGAGGTGAGGTGTTTGTTTTTCCCAGTGGTTGGCTCTATTTGAGTGGGGGTTACCATTTTGGAAAGTAAAGCACCCTAATTGGCACCACATTCAGAGAAGGGGGGGGGGGGTTATTTATTTGAGGTGAGGTATTTATATTTCCAAGTAGACAACACACTGAGAAGTAAACAGACATGGCATCTCTTAAGACTGTAGGCCAGTATTTGGTAATTGCAGACTCATAGTTAAGGGATTTTTTTCCTGAGTGGTTTTATTTGCGGTGAGGCGTTTACTATTTCCATCCTGCTTAGGATTATACAGACACTAAAGGCTGGCAAATCAAGCTTCAATTCCACTCCATTCTGCCATTGGCGTGATTGGCAGCGAGCAGTACCTGGGGGTCATGTGATGGCCAGCGGAGCATAATGGCGGGGAGGGGGCAAGGGGGGCATGTGCGAGGGATGCTGTGGAGGAGGACACTGGAACGCACGCAGCATCTGCTCGGCAGGTTTTTCCCGACCACGTCTTGCCCGCGGCACTGCGGGCGCAACCGCGCCAACATCTGTGAAACTGCGAGGACGCCTGCTGGACGTCCTTCAGCCAGATGTGGAGTCACGGGTCTGTACCGCTTGCTTCACCTCCCCCCGCATTCTGCAGTTTGTCCTGTAGGAGGCAGTAACGTGCATGGCAATGTTGTCAAATGCTAATATATATTAATATATTAATTTAATCAAGTGGATGGTTCCTAGTGGCACCATGTGTTTTTTCCCGAAGGGGAAAAGTTGCCATTTATTTGGAGCGAGGCGTTTAATTTTTACTCTATTGGTTTTTGACATTTCAAAAAGCGGCCGATGGCACGTTTCATCCCTCCAAATGCTCCGTACGTCACTTACCACGTTGCCTGCCAACAAATGCAGCGCGGCAAAGGTGAAGTGTTGACAGAGCGCAGTTGTTGAAAGAAAATCCATTTGGCGTCGTTATCGGCCGCTGCCGCGACCTTCCCATTCATTCGTCGGAGTGCCTGTCAGGCGGCGATAAGACGTTCAAAATGAGCTTTGAGTGGAGGAATGCGGCGATTCAAAGTGTTTGAGAAAATGAGAAACTCAAGCGGGAGGCGTTGAGAATACGCAGAGGTGACGACAAGACGCGACAACCGGTCATTCCGTTTGGTGGAAGAAAAAGGCATGTTTGTTGATATTTTTGCTTTTGCTAATAGTTGAACCCCAAATTGCGAAGTTTAGATGACATTTTTTAAAAACCTTTGCGCAAATATGGATGTTAAAAGTATTAAGATTCCTTAAACACAAAAAAAGCTAAGCAGTTTTTAAATTAACAAACATTTTTTACTTTTAAATAAAGCCTAATTGTTTTTATTTTTGTCAATCTTATGTAGGTTATAACTACTTATTCTAAAATTGCTAAATTCTCAATACTTTACTAGTTTAACTTCTTTAGCTAATAACAAAAATAGCAATTTACATTACTTGGAATGATCAGTTACATTCTATTTGTTTTTAGTCGTTGCCTTATTTTTTCAGTTTACAATATACATAACATGAAGGTTGAAAATATAGAATTTTTTTTTGCAACCTATTTACAAATCTCATACCGCTAACCACCACCATCAAGTCAGGTAATAAGATATTTTATTACACTGTAAAGAGAACATCAATACCAGAATGATACTGCAAAGTTTCACAGACTGACAGACCATTTAGTTTACAGCCCCCCCAATGTAATCATAATAATCATCATCATCATCATCATCATCATCATAACGAGAAGAAGAAAAATAAACGCAACCTGAAAACAAAACGCAAAAACCAAGTGGACAAGAAAACCACAGTTCTGACACAGTAGACTGCAAAAGCTCTCTCCAGCGGTGGCCTCCTCCAAATATTGCACAACCACATTTTTTTTATTTTATTTTTATTTTTTTAAATCAATTTCTTAAGAAATTAAATACAAAAGAAACCCTTCCATTCACAATAACTCCACCGGGATTGATACTACGGCCATTTAACCATTTCGGGGGACTTTAGTGGAGGATTTTTATGAGCATCAACAAGAAGAAAATCGAATTTCATGAGAAAAGAATTTCAAACACTAAGAATGCAAGTTGTGATGTTATAAGAATTACGTCAAATTTTTGTTCACGACACAAAAAGTGTAACACAATGAGACCAAAGCCATAATATTTGCCGAATTAACTCAAATTATTTTTTCAATTCCCAAAAAAACCTTTCATGTCACTATTTTCTTTCTTGTACTACTACAGCTAAGTTCTCAAAATAATGCAACTTGTAACTCATAAAATTCATGGAAAGAAACAAAAACCAACATTTCTTCAATCATATTTTTGTGTCTTTCTTTTTTTGTATTCACATTTTTCAGGTCAAGACGTGATTTTTTTTAGGCCTATATTAACTCATTCACTGCCATTGACGGCTATAGACGTCAAAAATGAATTTGAACTATTTCTATTAGTCTCACCCCCCCCCCCCCCCCACACTTTTGTTAACAAGAGTATGAAAACCTATTTTTCTTTTTTTATTGTACATTTAGAACAGGTATAAAATTTGTGATTAATTGTGAGTTAACTATTGAAGTCATGCGATTAATTGCAATTAAAATATTTAATCGTCTGACACCCCTAATTTTTAAATAATATTTTCTTTTTTAATTAGGGGCATCAGGTGATTACAATTTTTAATTGTAATTAATCACATGACTTCACTAGTTAATCAAAAAAATTATATCTGTTCTAAATGTACAATACATTTGTTCTAGGTTTTCTTACTCTTGTTAACAAAAGTGGAAAAAAAGGTGAAACTAATAGAAATAGTTCAGATGAATTTTTGACGTCTATAGCCGTCAATGGCAGTGAATGAGTTAATATAAAGACAAAAAAGGTACAAGATTTAAGTCTTATTTTTATGGCGCAGAGACATCATTACTGCACTAAAATGTCGGTTACGACTTTTGTTGTTTACGTTACAATACATTTCGTAAAAATTATCTTCACAATGTCTTTCTGTGGAGTAATTCGAAATTGTGCTGTTTTTCGAAAAGTGTAGTTTTTTTTCTCGTAACATCACAACATTTCTCCACAACATTACAAATGTTGGGATTTTTTTGGGGGAGGCGTTGCGTAAAAAAACCAACAATTTTAAAACACCTTTTTTTTTATACTCGCGTTGACTTATTCATCAACAGACATCATCACGTGCATCCCCCCCCCCTCCAAAAATTCTAACAAACAAAAAAATTGTATTGACATATCTGAGGTCTGCATTGTTAGCGAGTGGTGATATGGTTTTGAACAGCTGTATGCGCTTTGACTTTGGGTTGATTTTTTTATTTGTATAATTTCCTGTTCTCTTTGTGACCATTTGGTTTTTACTTCCACGACAATATAGACCAGAACTAGCGGAAAAGAGGTAGAGTGAAACTTGCAGCGGCAAAACATCGAAAGATTTTACGCAGTGTTTTTTTTTTTTTTACTCACTTTTTGTCGCTACTTAAACAGACGTTAAAAACAGCTGGTCTGTTTTTGTTTTTCACAGCTTCGGAGGTGTCAAACACCTTTTTGGACACTTTTAAGTAATGCAGAAATGTTTTGGAACGATGTTCATTTGAGGTCACATTTTGTTGCGCGTGCATGCATGCGTTATGTATTGTGTATATTTACGTGTGTGTGTGTGTGTGTGTGTGTGTGTATGTGTGTGTGTGTGTGGCACCAAGGCGCGCGCGTGTGTCAGGTCAGTGCCGATTCGCGGCAAAGCATAGCCAACAGCTAATTAGCTTTTTTAAAATCATCAAAACAACTAAAAAGATGCACATGGATGTAAGTAAACACTAGTCTCACGTTTGCAAAGAAGTATACAAGGGCCACATTGAAAAGATAAAAAAAAAAATGTAAACGACAAAAATTACCCCGATACAATGTACAAAAAAACCAACTTTTTTTGTAACATTAAAACTTTCCCTCCAAAATGTTTATTTTTTTTAGTAAGCTTTTTTTTTGTAAAAAAATTAAAATTTAAATCTTGTAATTTGATCGTAATTCGATTTGAGAGGGAAAAAAACAAGGTAATACAAGTGTCATATTTTGTGAAAAAATTATGAAAATACTCATTTAAACTTTTTTAATGTTGATCTGTTATGAGTATAAAGTTGTAATTTCACAAGTGGATAGCCATATGTCATTTTAAAAGAAAATACGTTTATTATGACAAACGTCTTCAGATTATGAAAATCTGGAAAAAACTAAAGTCAATTTTTTCCCCCCACATAAAATCATTTTTTTCCTGGGATTTTTCATTTTCTTTTTTTAGCCAAGTCAATTTTTTAAAATGATTTTACTATTGTAACGTTATGGATTCCCCGCCCATGAATAATTCCTCTTCATTCTCAAAAAAATCTCACACTAGAACATACATTTAGTAAAAATATGACTTATTTTTCTCCATTACGACTTTTCAGAACTTTACTCGCAATGTTACGGCTAATTTGTCAATTTGACCGTTTTCAGTGTTGCCCTCAAATACCTCTTGTTGGTTCTAAAAACAAAACTAAAACTAAACCACTCAAAGCTAAAATTTAATTGATAAATTAAATAAAAGTTGTCACAATTTATTTTATAATTATTGCTGAAAACGATCAGTTGCCAGTCAGGCTTAGCAACCTGACATTTTTTCATCTGGGGAAAAAAAAATAATCAGGATTTGGTCCTTGGTGTCAATCTTTGGCTGTTTTGTGTGTGTGTGTGTGTGTGTGTGTGTGTGCGTGTGTGTGTCCCTGGTGTATTGCAGTGTTAAAGCTGTCAATCGGAGTGTACGCCATTTGGAAAGTTAAAAGATTAACAATAATTTTTTTATTCTCTAGTTTTGTCATTTTTCTACAAAATAAGAAATATCTAACGTCAAAACGTCCGGTCATGCACGGTTGTCTTTTCTGAGAAAAGCCAAATTTAGCTATCGCTTTGAAAAATGGGGAACATTTTTTTTACATTCTGCGCACGGAAAAAAGAAACAAACGAGCATGCTGTGAAAGAAACATCCGCGACAGTGCAAACACATTTCGGTTTAAAAAAAAAGAAAAGAGAGCAAAAAGCAGTTTTGCTTTTCCGTACTAGTTCCCAGGGAAAAAAATCATTCTGGCTTGGGTTCGAGTAGCAGCTTTGAGATTTCACAAGCAGGTTTTTTTTCTTTCATATTAAGAACTACGATGTGAAAGCAGCGCCAAGAGATGAAACACTTTTTTGTTGTTGTTGTGACGGCTAACGGGATCATGACGTCATCGTGAAATAAATAAAATAACCTTTAGGGCCACCGTCCGTCTCAAAGGAACACAATGAAGCAAAAACAATGAATTTCGTGAACGCGATGAGCTTCTGAAAATTCCGATTAAGTAAGTCCTGTGCCACTTCCTGGTCATGTGACAGAAAAATGGCCTCACATCCTGCGTATCCAAAACATCCATGTATGTTTTTTTTACGTTCTTGTGGATTTGTATTCCGCAGTTTGCCAACTCGGAAATTAGCCGACATCCAAGAGATCCTTGCAAATTTGTCGGTATTCCATTTCAGGTGTTTTAAGTGAGGAAAAATAATACTGAAGAATATTCCGTCCGTCTGTGGGGGGGAAAATGTCCAAAATCCAGGCTGCAAATGAGTAATCCAATCAGGAATGGAAAATTAAAAACAAACAAACACAAACTCTGGGCCTGTCCGAGGCAACCATAGAGTTCAAATGTCAAATCTTAGCAAGACGACGGCACAAAACGACACCACGCCGAAGAAAAAGACATCAAACCTTGTATTTGTTTCTCGAAAAGTAAATAAGATTCATTTCAGCAACTACACTGTGATTTCTCTTAACTCATTCACTGCCATTGACGGCTATAGACGTCAAAAATTAAATTCATTTGAACTATTTCTAGTTGAACATTTTTTTCCCACTTTTGTTAAAAGTATAAAAACCTAGAATTGTTTTTGTATTAGAACAGATATAAAATTTGTGTGATTAATTAGGTTTAAAAATTGTAATCTCCCGACTCTTTTTAATAGTTTTTTCTTTTAAAAAAACCCATAGAAAATTAAAACGTTTTTTACATTTTTTTAAAAGAAAAGGTTATTAAAATTAGGGGCATCGGGTGATTAAAATTTGTAATCGTAATTAATCGCATGACTTCACTAGTTAACTCACGATTAATCACACATTTTATATCTGTTCTAAATGTTAACTTGTTAACAAAAACAGGATAAAAAAAAATAAAAATAATAAAAATAGTTCAAATGAATTTTGGACGTCTATAGCCGTCAATGGCAGTGAATGAGTTAAGGGTCATTCTCATGTCATGTGTGCGACATTATGGCCCTTCAAATAAAAATGGTTGAAATTGAGTGATCATTGCAAATTTTTTGTCAATTTCAGCAAGAACACGACACAAGAGAATCTTCAGTACATTAAACTGCAAGAGTCATGTTAAATTTTGCTGAGTCACTTTTGTTGTCAAAAAGTATTTGGCGCCATGTTGTCCGTTTCAGCAACACGTTTCTTTGTGGGCAGCATAACTTGTCATGTAACTCATTCAAACCCATTTAATACTTCGCTCCCCAAAAATATTTACATTTTTTATGTGTTTTTATTAGAGCTGTCAAAAGATTAAATTTTTTAATCAGATAAATCACATTTTAGAATTGCGATTAATCGCTAAATTAAAAAGGCTTTTTATAAAAAAAAATTGCCCACCAAATTTAAAGAGCATCAGTTATGTGTCAATTCTTTCGCCATTTAATGTTATGAAGACGTCTTCAACATTTTGTAATCCACTGCACACGCTCATCCTTTTTTTCCTAATCAGTTAATTACGTGTATCATTTAAAATCGGGGGAAAAATGACCCGGGTAGTTTGACATGAACAAATATTCTGAATGCCATATGCAAACATTTATTAAATACTTCACTTTAATGCATGTAGTTATGTTTATTTCTCAAACACAGCCTGTGCTACCTTTTAACGTAACCATCCACCGTCAGCTAAAGGATTATCGGCGGTCCAAAATGAACTCATTCACTGCCATTGACGGCTATAGACGTCAAAAATTCATTTGAACTATTTCGATTGCTTTCACATTTTTTTGAGTGTGACAACCTAGAATTTTTTAATTGTACATTTAAAACAGGTATAACATTTGTGATTAATCGTGAGTTAACTATTGAAGTCATGCGATTAATTGAAAAAAAATATTAATTGTCTGATGCCCCTAATTTTTAATAATCTTTCCTTTTCTTTTTTTTATTAGGGGCATCAGGCGATAATTTTTTTAAATTGTAATTAATCACATTACTTCACTAGTTAACTCAAGATTATTCACAAATTGTATATCTATTCTAAATGTAATTTTTTTTTTCTAGGTTTTCATACTCCTGTTAACAAAAGTGGGAAAAAAAGTAACTAATAAAAATATTTCAAATTAATTTTTGACGTCAATGGCAGTGAATGAGTTGATAGTGCGAATAATCTGCGTTAATACATGATTAATGCGACTTTTTTGGATTAATTAATTGGTTAATGCTTTTAACAGTCTTAGTTTTTATTCAAGATCGCACAGAAGGCTTTGATGCAGCTTCTGACAAAGACGTTGTTTAAAGCAATGGTAGTTATTACAAAAAACGGCCAGCAGGTGGCAGCAGAGTATAAGAGATCAACCAGGGCCATGCTGCCACAAGCTCCCCCCCCCCCACTGCTTTTCAACAGGTTTGTCAATAATGATGAAACTTAGCTATATTCTAATGCTAATCGCTGCAAAAGTGAAACAGATACAAATATGCGTTTTTTTCCTGATGATTAAAACAATATGCTAATCTTTCTTTTGGTAGGTTCCACAATGTTATTTATAGCAATAGAACACAATATTCTGTGGACATTGCAAAATCTGTCAAAATCCAGTAAAACAGCCGGGAGCGAAGGGGGTTGCTTGAGTGAAAATGGCTGAGAGTGAATGAGTTAATAACACAAAATTTATAATACGACTATCTCCAAAAGTGAACCTTACATCCAAAACATGCCAATAACGATCTATCATAAAAGATGTGGAAAAACATGGCGTCTACGGTTGCCCCAGATGTGGCTTTTAGCAGGGCGGGACAGCGCTGCTTTCTCTGCTCGGGCTTATTTACAAGCAAAACACGCTACATCAACGACAACAATTGCAACAACAAGAACGAGCGTGACGACAAAGTAGCAAGAACGCCAAACGTAACTATTTACATTCATTCATTGGCAACAAAGAATATCTTTGCTATTAATGTCAAGGCGGGTCAATATGACCCACATCGCGTCGGCGCTCCGTTAGCCGCATTAGCTTACGCGTTACGGGGTCCCTCTAGTGGCCGTCCGGGGCGGAGGATGACGACGGGGTGCCGGGCGTGGACGAACGAGGGGCGGCGGGCGGGGTCGGAGCCGGACTGCCGGCGCAGCTGCTGGGCGTGCAGGCCGAGGAGCTGACCGGGGCGGGGGTCTCGGGGGCGGGGCTAGGGCCGGCGACGCCCCCCTGTTGCTGGGGCGGCGCCGGCGGCTGGGCCGGCAGGGTCTGTCCGCAGACGTGGTGGTGCTTCTCCCAGTCTTTGTGCTGGCAGAAGGAGCCGCAGTAGCGCGCAGTGTTGCAGCCGCTGCATGTCTCGCTGGCTTTGCGCCCGCAGTTCCAGCAGCTCTGTCAAAATTTGCAAACATTTTTTTAGGGGGTTTTCAGTGTAAATCATAAAAAAACATAGTAATTACATCATTAAATAGAATGTAAAGCATTACATAGTTAGTGGAGGATTTATTTTTTAGACTATGTATCGGTGGCCAGTATCAGTAGTCTCCTCAAGTACTCGATTAAAATAAGGCTGGCATCAATACTTGCCCATCCCTACCTATGAGTATTATCAGTCTGCATGTGTAAAATGTCCTATGCTAGTTTTGTTAGCTCATCTATATTGTTTTCCATAAAGTGTTAGCATTAAGCTAAGCAGAACTTCCGGTGGTTAAGTTATCTTTCGTGAAATTACTAATCTTTTCTTATAACGAGAACTTTTTAGTCATAACACCTGTTGTTTCTCTGAAAAACATCACTGTTGTCACATTACAACCACAATGGATTTTTTGAATTTTGTATTTTTTATAAGAAGAAAAATCTTATTAGCGACATCGTGCTAGCTAACAAAAAAAAGGCGAAAGTGTTGCAAGGCGAAAGTGTTGCGTGGCGCGCGTTCAGACCTCGCTGGAGTCCTCCTGCTGGTTGATGACGGAAAGGGCGTCCTCGGCGGCCTGTCGCTTGACCTCGGCGACCGTTCGCTCCATCTTGGCGCGCTCGCTGCTGATCATTTCGTGGGCCTTGCCCTCGGCCTCCGACACGGCCTTCTGCAGCTCCGACACGGCCTGGCGCTTCACCTCGTTCACCGCTTCTTCTGGAAAGAGCGCCGACACACAAAAAAGTATTACAACCAAAAAATTGACATATGTCAATATTTGAGAATAATGTACGTAAAAAAGGAGGGAAAAGTCGTACAATACTTGTTGTAAACTTTCCATCGCAATATGATGACTTTTTTTTCGTAAGAAAATAATGTAAAATAGAAACAAAACGAATCAACTTTATTTTGCCATTAACTGGCATTCACATTCACTGCCATTGACGGCTATAGACGTCATAAATTCATTTGAACTATTTCTAATAGTTTAACATTTTTTCCACTTTTTTCTTCAGTATGAAAACCTAAGATTTTTTTTGTACATTCAGAACAATATAAAGTTTGTGATTAATCGTGAGTTAACTAGTGAAGACATGCGATTAATTAAGATTTTAAATTTCACCTGACACCCCTAATTTTTAATAATAAAAAATAAAAATAAATAAAATAACATTTTAATTATTTTTTTCCAATTTTTAAGAATCTTATTTTTTTTTTTAAGAAAAACTTGTAAAAAAAATTAGGGACGTCAGGCGATTACCATTTTTAATCGTAATTAACCGCATGACTTCACTAGTTAACTCACAATTAATCACAAATTTTATATCTGTTCTAATACAATAAAAACAATTCTAGGTTTTCATACTCTTGTTAACAAAAGTGGGGAAAATGTTAAACTAATAGGAATAGTTCAAAATAATTGTTGACGTCAATAGCCGTCAATGAGTTAAGAGTGTCGTGTTTGATCTTCAAATACGTCAAGTTTTACATCCAAAATATTTCAGTTTGACAAAAACAAAGAATCGGATTTTCTCCTAATTGTGATGCTGCCTTGCCGTCTTTCTCCGCTCGCTCCCGTCAAGCCTGGAACTGGCCTAATTGCGTATGCAAATGAGGCAATTTCTATTTAAATGATGCATTGTGCCGTCCCCGAGGCCCGGCCGGGAAGCAAGGGAATGCGCTTGAATATTTATCACCAACTGTAAACATTTTCCCAGCAGATGTATTGTCTCCTCACTTGCCATTGTGTTAAAACAAAAACAAACACCACCACAAAACTATTTTGCAATCTTCCCCGCAGGGCAAAAGCACGGCGGCATTTATCCGCGCGTAGAAAAAAAAGATAATGCCGTTTTTGGCATCAATGCGCCTCTCGCTTTAACTTAATGGCCTTACACTTGTTTTTCCAATTGTATGTTTGTTTTCCGTGTCAAACGAGCGCTCGTCAAAATGGAGGCTCATTTTTCCCCGCCGCCGCCGGCTGAAGTGCGTGCCGTGCGTGGAATTGTGATTACGCACACCAACGCCGCCGACGGAAGTGACACCGGATTCAATTTAAATGCATATTACTCGGCGGCAGCGGTTTTCTTTTTTCTTTCATCTTTTCAGCAAATGGACTATCGCTCGTCTGACGCCCGGGCGTTAAAGAAATCAAGTAATGAGTCGGCGCCATCTCGGCTATTCCGACAAATGCGCTCATGTAATTCAATCGCGTCAAAACAAATCGAAAAAAAAAAAATAGAAATGCATGGATGGAGGTGGCCGTCGTGTAGAAAAATGAAAACGTAGCCATAATACGGGAACATTTGAAATAGAATTACAAATACAATTACAGTCTACCAGAAATAAGCAATTATCATCAAAAGTCCTAATTTTACAAGTAAATTTGTTTTCAATCAAGATTTTTTATAGAGAATATAACAATTTGAGTGAATGTGCCTTTTTTTTTTAAGTCAGATTTTTACAAAAATAAAATGTTACAATCACAGAATAAAGTTGATTGTCCTCTATCCCGATAACAGTCACATTACATGTTTAAAAAAAAAAACCTGTTAAAAATAGTTGCATTTTAACAAGAAAAAAGGCGCAATTTTAAATAGAAATCACAATAAGATGTATTTTTCCAAGTAATAAATTACATATCTGAGCTCCCATAAAAATAAAAAAAGTTGTGTTTCTACAATTTAACTCATTAACTGCCATTGACGCCAATTTTTTTTTTTAACGATTTCTATTAGTTTAACATTTTTTTCACTTTTGTTAAAGGTATGAAAACCTAGATTTCTTTTTAATTGCACATTTAGAACAGAATTTTTTTTAATTAATCGTGAGTTAACTAGTGAAGTCATGCGATTAATTACAATAAAAACATTTAATCACCCGATGCCCCTAATTTTTTATAATCTTTTCTTTAAAAAAAAATAAAAGATTAAAAAATTATAAAAAATTAAGGGCGTCAGGCGATTAACATTTGTCATCGTCATTAATCGCATGACTTCACTAGTTAACTCACGATTTTATATCTGTTCTGAATATATATATTTTTTCTAGTTTTCATACTCTTGTTAACAAAAGTGGAAAAAATGTTAAACTAATAGAAATAGTTCAAATGAATTTTTGACGTCTATAGCCGTCGATGGCAGTGAATGAGTTAAGTTACTTTTTTTTTCCCAAGAAAAAAGGGACGACAAAACAGATCATTACATTACAAGAGTAAACTATTTACTGTAACTACTGTTAAAAGCAGAAACATCATAATGGTAGGAGAAATAAATCAGAATATTCCTAGATGAAAGTTGAGAAAAAAACACAAAACTAAGAAAAAATGGTCATAAAATCACGAGAATTGGGTTGAATTGTTACCAGAAAAAAAAAGTACTAATCTCTTGAAAATGAAATTGTATTTGTGTGCAGCGTATTTGTGGTGGGAATAAACATACATTCAGATAGCGGGTGGGGGTCTGCATTGGGATTCATAGGAGAGCCACCACCCCCCCCCCCCTCTTCCTCCTCCATTTTCAGCTCTGAGTCAAGACTCACCTGAGCTTTCCAAGATGCAAGATGGCTTACACCCCCGCCGAGAGGCGATAAGAACGATTGTGTGTGCGTGTGTATTTTATGTGCATATCAGACAGCTCGCTCGCTTGCTCACCAGCTTTCTTCCAGATTTCTTCGGGGACGTAGCCGGAAACGGGCCGATGCAAAAGCTCCCTGTGAGTGTCTGCGGGGACACAAACACATGAGCTGTCCTTAGCCATTGCTTGCAACATGTAAATGTAAATTGTGTAGTACATATACATGATATCAATCAATGTTTGCGATAAAAGAAATCTATACAAAGACATGGGCCTTAGACGTGAGCCTTGTGGAACACCAGTTTCGACATATTTTTTTCTCTCTACTGTACAATCAAATATAAGACATATTATGTTGGATATTAACTGCAAACCGACCTGATGTGGTGTTGTCCTGCGCCGCAGGGCTCTGCTGCCTGGACTGACCACTGGAGGCAGCGGCGGCGGCGGCGCTCTTTTTCAGCTCCTCGGCGTCGCTGTAACGTCGGATCCAGTAGTTGAGCTCCTCGCGGTCGGCCTCCTGGCAGCGTCGCAGCACCGTCAGCGAACGCCGCGTCTTCTCCACCATGTCCATGATGCAGTTGAGCAGCTGCGGGACACGACAAGGCGCCAAGTTGACATGACGCTACTTTTCCTTCAGCTATGAGAAATATGAACATTTCATTCGGCTATATTCTTTTTAAATGTTTATGTTTGTTATTTAGTTACAATAATTAAACTTCAAATACATACAGTAATATAACTTTGAGTAATAATTGTTGTAGGGCTGGGCGATATATGGCCCAAAAATAAAATTAAAATTATGAATGAATCGATTTTAATCTAATAAACCCAACAAACATTTATTTAAAAATAATTCCTGTGCAAATTGTTAGACAACAATAATGTACACTGATTCTAAATTAATTTTAACATAATTTTAACATTTATAGTTTGTGTTTAAATGCCACAATTAAGTAGTTGGTAGCTATTGTAAACATTCTCGTAAACCACCCATTCAGCATTCTCTGCCAAACATTTGAATGTAACAGAACATAAGAACAACATCTTTTAATAATAGAGAAGACAAAATTTGATTTGACGATTTAGCACATTTTCAATGATTCGATTTTTAAAATGACAATGTATCAAATTCATTCGATTTATTGCCTAACCCGAAATTGCTGGTGTTAAAATTATAAATACAAATTACTAGTAAATCTTTTTAAAAGCTTCAGCACTTTGTACACACGGTCCTTCTCAATCCGTGGATTTTTGTGAGGCTTCGCTTTATCAAGCATTTGTTGAAAGTGCTGACGCACACGCAAAAAAGTGGGCACTTCCATCAATCATCAATTCCAGTCAATGACGATGCCCACCTCTGTTAAAAGGTATGTAACAGACAGAAAATACATAAAATATTTTATAACACAAATACTTTTTTTATGAACATAATAACACATTTTTATCTAACATACGAATGAAATAAATACAATTTCAAAATAAGTATATGTATAAAATTAATAAATTAAAAATGAAAAAAATAAAAATTAATTAAGGATGTAATGATACAAACATCACAAAACGATATCACGATATGAAGCTCACGATACGATAATTATCACTAAGTTGTAGGGAGGTTGGCGATATTAAAAAAAGGTCACATTATTGTAGAAAAATTAGCTCATACAAAAAAAAAAAAAAGCACAATATTGTGCTTACAGCAATGCATATAAATGATCTCTAATAACGCTATTGAGGCACATTGCCTGTCCATTGCATTGCCCATCGAGTTCTTCCACATATTGACTCGGTTACCTTCATTCCCATTAGCGTGGATTTTAAACATATAAGGGCCAAAACATGCCTTGTGAAAATGTAATTACACAAAAAAAAACTAGCCACCAGAGGGTGCTACAACTGCACAAATGGAAATCAACCTGACTTTTTGAACAGATGTGCTGCCCATATTGTGGAAGTTTCAATATCGCAATATCATGATATTGCCATTATCGCTACATCCCTAGTAGTAAATCCAAAACAATGTAACAAATACTAAAATAGAGTGATCAGCGATTTCAATGATGGTGATGAGGAGAAGACAGATGTAGGGAGTAAATATAAAAAAATGTTATTACTTTTCTTACATGGTCAAGGTGCTTCCACTCCTCGGCCCACTCTCTGTCCGTCAGCCGGTGGTCGATCACCTCCTCCTGGCGGCCGCCCGCGTGCAGGCCTGCAACGAGACGCACAAACAAGACACGCGCAATGTGAACCTCGCCGACGCTCAGGCAGGCCATTATTAAAACATGCCGCTTTGTCGTTCATGAAGGAGCCAGAGGTCTGAGAAGAAGTGATGCAAACGTCACGCAACTCTCGTAACTGTTTACTTTTGGATGGGGAACACGGCTTACGCTCGGCCTCCGTGCTACAGCGGAGGAAAAAAGTCAAGTTGAAAATGGGTTATTCATGTTGGCGATGGGCATTCTGACTACGTTTCCTTCACTTTTCGAGCAAAAACATGTTTTTTGGGGTGACGGCGAATTCATATGAGAGCGCACGGACTAAATAACCACAGATCGAGAAAGCGGTATGAGTCCATGATGTTGACGGTTTGCTGATTTGTTGTGTTGACAAAAAAAGTAACCATATATATCATCATAGAAATAAAGTAATAACATATCCATAAAGCTCTCCTCGAGACCTTTAAATAGACACGTGACTCGACGTGGTTTGAATGTGGCCACTTACCGATGGGTCGGGCCCTGTCGCGGATCTCCCTGTGATTGGCGGGCGGATGCCGGTAGGTGTCGCGGTAGTGGTGGTGTGCGACGGCCATGTCGTCCAGCCGGTAGTGCTGTGGCGGCGGCGGCTGCAGGGGGCCGCCCGGGTGGCCCAGGCCATTGGGCGGGTACGAGATGCCGTTGGACGGGCTGAAGCGCTGGCCGGGGCTGACGGTGCACGGCCGCTTGCTCGGGTGGATGTCGGGCCCGTGCGCGACGCCGTCGCGGTCGAAGCCGTTCTCTTTGGTTCTGGGCGGCGGACCGGACACAGCCGTTACTTTGTGTTCATAAATACTTTGCCAACAGTTACTTTGTATTAAGCGCATAGCGAGCTTGTATTTCTAACGTAACTTTGTAGTAATAAATATTGTCACTTTGAGTTATTGTGTTACATAGTGTTAGTTTGTGATCATAAATTTTACTTTCTGTCAATTTTTGCTCAGGCGCTACTTTGTAGTAATACATGTTTAGATTTTGTTAATAATTTACTTTGTGGTCATAATTTTCGTTACTGTGAGTTCAGAGTTAATTTGTGTAAATGTAGTTACTTTGTGTAAAAATATTACTTTGTGTAATTAAATGTTACTTTGTGTTCATGAACGTGGTTACTTTGAGTTGATAGTGTTAATTTGTGTTAGTAAAAGTTAGTTTGCACTAATAAATGGTTAATTTGTGGTACTAGTGCTACTTTGTGCTAATATGGTTAATGTGACGTACTGTTACTTTGTGTCAATGAATTGAGTTACTTTTGGTTAATAGTATAACATTTTACTAATAAGTACTATTACTTTCAGTTAATAAATGTTACTTTGTGCTAATAAACATGGTGAATTTGTGTTAGTAGAGTTACTTTGTGTTAATAAATATGTTAATGTGACGTACTGTTATTTGTGCTAATGAATTTAGTTACTTTTAGTTAATAGTGTTAAATTTTACTAATGAGTACTATTACTTTAAGTTAATGTTACTTTGTGCTAATAACCAGGGTGGATTTGTGTTAGTAGATTTACTTTGCGGTAATAAGTATAGGTAATGTGACTGTGTAAATGAATTTAGATACTTTGATTTACAGTAACAGTGTTACTTTGTGTTGGTCCCTTCGTGCTAATGAATGGTATTACTTTGTGTTAATGTGGTTCCTTTGTCAAATTATGATTTCAATTCTTTGTCTAGTTAAATATTTGTGTCACTAAATACTATTACTTTGATTTGATATTTTGGAATATGCTAACATGGGATGCTAACATGGGATGCAAACAATGAAACAGCTTTTGCTCATGTTACACACGCACTATATCGCACACAGTAATGTATCAAAACGCACACATGTACGTATAATCCTGCAAGTCGCTTTCATCAGATGAGGTGGATTTTGTTGCAGTAGGAATAAAATGTAGTCAGGTGTGTGTTGACAGTGAAATCTCACCCCATCTCCCACCTCCTCAACTGCAGCCCCCCCCCCCCACTCCCATGAACAGATTGAACTTGTTAATGAGCTGTTTTTATGGGATCCTAATGCTCATCCACGACTCTCCATATGCTGCTTTCCTCTCCGTCCCTCCTCCGTCATTCCCAGCCTCCCTCTCCGCTCATCACACCATTCGACACCCCCACCAACAAGCACCCCCCTCAGCCACCACCATTTCCCTCTATTTCCTACACCGCCCCCCCGCCCCCCCGTCCTTCCCATAGCAACAATGCATCCATGGGGACGTCTAAATATACGTTCATTTAATTTCCTTTTTCAGTTAAAGCTACTGTTGTTGACTATTTTTTTAATCAATATTGATTTTTTTGTAATGATGTATAAAAAAAACTTTTAAGGACATTTTCCCCCCCATTACTTTAACTCAATTTACTAATAAAGCATTGTCATTTTTGGAATAAAATTAAGTGGATTCTTTGTTTATTATTAAAATAATTTGTAATTTTTTAATTGTATTAAAGATACTTAAGTTGATGTATTTTATATTTGTTTTACTCATGAAGAATTCTTTTTTTTAATTAAAACCATTTTTTTTAATTAAGTGAATAATTATATATATCATATATGACTTGGACATGGTGGGCCCACCTGTCGGGCGTGCGCCTCTTGCCGTTGTCGTTGACGTCGAGCAGCAGCTCGGACGAGTCGACGGGCGACGAAGTGCTGGTGTCCAGCAGCAGCTGCTCGTGCTGGGCCAGGTACTGCGCCGGGTTCTGCTTGGCCAGACGGGCGCAGTGCAGGAGCTCCCGCTGCAGGAGCGGCAGGTTGGCCTGCAGGAGGGAAAACAGCAAAAGGAGTTCATACGGGACATATTGCTAACAGGGTCAAAATGTTAATAATCTGAAAGGGTGTCAAAGTTCATACAGGAACAAATTCTTTTTTACGAGCCACCTTTTTACCACTTTGATTTTTAAAATACTGCAAGAGCGACCAGTTGGCCTACAAGCCAAGGGAGTTCATACAGGACTTTTAAAACACACTGAAAAAGCAACTGGCTGATCACTAAACGAGCTCACAGAAGAAACGTAATTTTCTTTTTTTTTACCATTTAAAATGTTCAAACATCAGGTTAGGCGCCATTGAAGGAGTTCATACAGCACCAACTTTTTCCAACATCAAATGATAAACCTTTTGTAACTGCTGTAGTACGTGGCAGCAAACACGAGGAAACCAACAAGGGAGTTCACTCAAAAAAAATGCAAACACTACCAAGGGAGTTCATACATTATCATCTTGTTACCATGTCAAACTGAAACACTTTTGAAACGCTCTAGTAGCAGAAGTTGGCCAAGACAAGGGAACCACCACAAGTTACAAGGACATTTCAAACACCACCAAGGGAGTTCATACAGCACCTCCTCGCGACCAAATCCAATTAAAACATTTTTAAATCCCTGCTGCAGCACATGTTGTCTAACAAGGGATCCCCCAAGGGAGTTCATACAGAAAAAAATGTTCCCATGTGAAATGTCAACACTTAATATATTGTTATAAAAAAAAAACTTCTCATCTTAGGTTGCCTGTGAGAAAATACTAGAGAGGAAGTGCATACGGGACACCTAAGTAATGCATTTTGACGGATGTTCGCAACATTCATCATCTGCTTTCACTTTCCCTGCAGGCCAAATGATTACCTCCCCCCGGGAAAGATTGTTTTGGTTTGGCGCGAGTGTGGTCGTCCTTCCAGTAAAGTGTCGAGCAATCTTGCGGCATCGGGTTCCATGCGGGGGTCGCTTAGCCCACCGCGCTAACATTAGCATCATGAAATACAGCCATTGTTGCAGCTGGGCTTCCGTGCACCTATAAATGCGCGCACACGCACACACTCTGCTACCATATGCTCACTGGCATTTAAGGTCCCGCAGCGGGGAGACACTAAATTTAGACTTGGGGGAAGTGAGAGAGGAGGAAAAGTCGCAATGGAGGAGAAGAAAAAAAAAAGGAAAGTGTTTCTCGTTTGATTGTGGAGCCAGTCGGCTGATGCGCTAACCATCTGCTGAAGAAGCGCAAGATGAAAATCTGCTCCTGCAGCCGCAATACAGACGGCGTCAACAACAAGCACACAAAAAAGCAAGATATGCACCAGAGGACGGCCATTTTCTCGACGTTTTGCGCCGACATTTTTTTTTCATAAATCACGATTGCTTGCTAATGACATTACCAAGGTGTTTATTTTGACCAAAAACAAAACATTCTAAATTGAAAAACATTTTCATTATAAAAAGATTATGCTTTTTATTTAAAAAAAAATGAAACTAGAAATATTAATCACAATTATAGTGATAAAATCCTTTGTTTTATCTTTTTTTTATTTTTTATCTTTTTCGTGTTGTCAATATCATACGTGAACTTTTGGGTCATATTGCACTTGACAAGCCCTCGTGTAGTGATAAATAAATACAAATCTAAAACTAATACCAAGACTAATAAAAGCAAAAATGAAGCATATGTTAAAAATAATAATAATAATAATAATAACGTACAAACTTCCTCTTATAACTAATTAAAAATAACAGAATTATTGTAACACTGACATTAGTTAATAAATCTAAATTGTTACTCAAAATTGTTGTTTTGATTTAAGAAAATTGTTTCTTAGTGTTCATAAACGTGATCTGTTCATGACAAAATATCATTACTTTGTGGTAAAAGTGTTGGGAAAAAAATACTTTATGTTTATAAACAACATTCGCCCTGTTGTCTCTTCGAGCTCAAAGAGCACATCATCTGTTGGATGATGAAGATGAAGAGGATGATGATGAAGGTGTTACCTTGAGAAAGGGGATGACGAAAGGCCGCAGGGGGAAGTTGGTGGCTTCGTGGAGTTTGCAGTGGAACTCCTCGATGGTTAGCGTGGAATTCTGCGCACACACACACACGCACACGCACACGCGCACGCGCGCGAACATAAGTCCATGTGGAAGACATTAAGTGATAATATTCCTCTGTGGGAGAGTGTGTGGAAGTCAGAGTGTGTGTGTGTGTGCGTGCGCTAAGAGGAAGCATATGTACGGGTTGAGGGGAACAAATATCTTCCTTTCTTTAACAAAAACAAATAAATCAAGCAAGTGGAGTCACGCCGTAAGTACACGACACGTCGGCAAGCTTGTTCGACATCACTCGTTTTTTGTTGTTGTTTTTTCAAAGTTTGTGTTTGCGATCCTCGCCCGACAATCACAACATGCAAAAAAAAATAGTTTTGTTTGGATTCTAATAGATAATAATATAATTCTGCTGCCCAGGGAATTTGTTCCTAAAACGATGTGTTTGTTCGTTTCAACACAGGGTTATGGTTGCCGGCATCTTATGGAGGCGGATATGCTAATGTTAGCATTGCTAACACGAACACAACTTTATTGTTCGTCGTGCTCGTCAAGCAAGCACTTTTTTCCGAGCTGAGCCGCGATGATCTGGTGCCTCCCTCAGCGGCGGCAACAACAACAAGAAGATGATTGACAGCGCGCGCTGAGGCAGAAAGATGAAGAAAAAACAAAAAGGGAAAACAAAACACGGAGCCGCGTTGCCGCCTCCTCCTTTGGCGCCGTCATTTCCCAGGACTGAATTTTGTGGCATCTGTCGGCCCAGATTGCGCCTCGCCCGCCTCGTCTCCCCGGTGCCGCCAAACCGCCTCATTAGCGGCGGCGGCGGCGGGGGAACGGGGCGAGCGCGGAGCGGTGCGCCGCGCGCAGCAACAAACGCGGACGGCAGAGCTCAAAAGAGGCCAAGCTCAGCGGGGATTGTTAAAAACATCCCGACGTCCGATTCACACCTCACACTTGCCAGCCTCGCCGTGACTTGATGATTGTTTATGTCTTCTACTTGCTCATAAAATGCGCCAATAAATATGAATACGGTTTCATGGCAGTGTTTTATGCCAGAGGTTACGAGCTCGAGTCAGGGCTCAAACTGAGGTTCCGAGTCAGGCTTAGAGTTTTAAAATAAGGTCGAAGGTCAGGGTCAAAAATTTCCAGCACCAGTTCAAGTTCCAAAGTAGCGTTTCAAGCAAGGGTGAGGTGTTCACAAAGTTTTTTCGTTTTACAAAATAGGGTTTTAAATGCAGGGTTTAAAACCACGGTTAAGGTTTGAAGCCAGGATTAGGGATTCAAACCAGAGTTAAGGTTTCAAAATAGTGCTTCCAGCCACGGTTAGGTTTTGAAAGTAGGGTTGACGTCATGGTTAGGGAAGCCATGGTTAAGGATTCAAAACTGAATTTGGGGTTTCAAATGGCAGCAACAAGCAGGTTTCAAGCAAGACTTAGGTTTTAAAATAGGGTCTCAAGTCAGTGTTAAGGTATTAAAATACGGTTTTTAGAGAACAGTTAGAGATTCAAGCCATCGTTGGGGTTTCAGAGTATGGTTTCAAGTCAGGCTTGGTTTTTAACATTGAGCTACAAGTCAGTGTTAAGGTTTGAAAATAGAGTTTTAAGCCAGAGTTAGGAATTCCAACAAGGGTCATGTGGTTAGGGTTTCAAATAGATATTTTAAGATAAGAGTTAAGGTTCAGAACAAGGTTCAGCGTTTCGAGATCAGGGACGGGGTTCCAAAGAGCAGCTGCTACTCACCACCAACCCGAGGACCAGCGTGCGCACGCGTTCGCCGATCTCGGGCGAGATGTCGTTTCCGAACTGCTGCAGCGTGGTGAGGAAGCGCTTGAGCTTGCTCAACTGCCGGGCGCCGCAGGCCGGCGGCAGCTGCTGATTGGCCAACGACGACAAACCCGGCCCGTTGCCGTAGCCGTTGGGCGGTGACGGCGCCCCGTTCAGCGCTGTGGGCGAGTGGCTGCTGCTGCCGTTCGTCACTGGCGAAGGAGAAATGCCGTTGAAAATAAATGTATACAACTAACTTGGAAATTGTGATTTAAGATAACTTGTGTAAGACATTTTAGTTCATGAACAAAAAAGTAGACGAATATTATATGATTTTGTAAAATCTTGTTTCTGCTAATCTGTCATGTGACCCAGTAACCCCCCCCCCCCTTTCAAATCTGCAGCTAGTGAGGAGGTGAAAGGTAAAAAAGAAAAAAAAGAAAATATAGTTGTAACATTACATTAATCCAAGGGTTCCAACAATAATGTTAATCCAACCGCTAACTAATGCTGGCTAACTTACTAGCTCGTAGCATGGAGCCATAGTAGCCACTTGTTTTTCATAAAAAAACAACAAAAGAGTGAAAATTTTATGTGAAATAGTTTTAAGATCCAAAATGTTCAACATAATCTGCTGACAAAAAAAAATACAGGATTAAAAAGATTGTCCTGACGAAAACTAAACTAAAACGTTGACAGTTTTTGTTGGCTGAAACGAGACAAATCAAAGTATGTTTTCTTGGACTCAAATAAAAATGCTAGATTTATAGTCGACTAAAAACTATGATCAAAACTAACAAGCGTGATTGAAACTGGACTAAAACTGAGACTAAATAAAAAAAATGCCGGATGAAATTAACACTAGTAGAAAAACTAATTTTTGACACAAAAATATTATGTAATGAAATGAACATCTAACACACAAAAAAAAAATATAGAGCTACCTTTCAATAATTTTTTTTTTCATAAAGCACCAAACAGTTTTGCCGCACAAAATATTGTGTACAGAATGGAACGTTTGACACATCGAGATCATTTAGAACCAAAACTTTTGACAGACAATTGTAGAAATAATCAATAGTGTAAACTAAAAATAAAACACAAAGTTTGTACTGATCAAGACTAAATTAACGAAAAAAATTTCAATATCATTTCTCACCGAAGAAAAAAGCTTTTTAATCCCATTTTCAAACCCCAAAGAAAGGATTTTTTAGGGTAAATAATCGCTAGTATAAAAACTGTGCGTGTGTGTGCGTATGCATTGACTGCGTTGTGTGTGTGTTTTTAATGCGATTAATTGGTGCCTCCCCCTCTGGCTGGCGTCCAAACAAGCGACGCTCCGGCATCACATCTGCTAACAAATGAAGTCACGCCGCAAATCAAAGAAAGCGAGCAAGAAAGAGGTTCCAAACGAACACCCCTCTCCCCTCCGCCATGTTTAATTGCAACGCGTTTTCATTGGCAGGGAGGAAGCCAACAGCTTTGATTCGCTGACTCCAACAGCGTGTGCACTTGCAAGTCAATACTGGGCTGTTATTAGCTTGGAGTAGGCGGGGCATCACTGTAACTAGCTCCGCCTTCTTAGGAACACGACCACCACAGTTGGCACACCAAAAAAATAAAAGAAAGTGGTACAGTAAATATTGAAATAAAACCACAGGAAAATGTGTAACAAACCCTGCACTGTCATTTCTTGACGCCCACATCACTCACCAGGCCAGGTCTGCCTTATAAAGCCACACACATTCAAAGTCACAGATACGAAAGTGTGAAACATGATGACGGTGGCCCCAAGTGGACAAAAATAAATACACCTCATGCTGTGCAAAAAACTCTCCATAAAAGTAGGTTACTCACGGGTGGTGGGGGTGTAGGAGCTGTTTCGGGGGGCTCCTTGCGTGCTGGGCGGGGGCGGCATAGCGGGTGGGGTCAACCTGGACTGTGTCTTGACATCCGCAGGTGAGTCGGGCATGGTGGAGCGCTTCCCAGGGCGACCTGTCAAAAGGCGGAAAGACGCCGTCAAGATGGAGGGAAGTGAGACGGAGCGCGCGCACGCGCGTGTGTGTGTGTGTTGTGACAGTGATGCATATGCTGGCGCCGCCATGTGAGGACTGACAAGAGCCACATTCCGCAACTGCTCATTCCCGCGCCATCTGTGCCCGCCTGCTGTACGCAACGTCGGCACACTGCGGAGCGCCACCGCCATCACATTTGCCACGTTTTGCATCAAGCAGAAAGGACGCATTGATAAGACCTTCAAGGTTTTCGTCAGGGTTATTCCTGATAAAGTGGTAGAAAAAAAATTATGAAATTGAAAATGAATGATTAAAAAAAAAATGTAACAGTTAAATTTGAAAAAATTCAATCCATTATCATGAATAAGTCATACACACACAAAGTCACCCAAATACAATTAATCCAATAAAAATCTATATAATAGTACAGATTTTTTTTTTTAATATAGAACATTATTATTAATAAATTGTAGGGGAATAAAAAATATATACATATTTAAAAAAAAATCAAATAAAGGATAAAAGAAAAAAATCTGCAACAATTAGGAAAAAGGAAATGCATTCTATTAAATAGGAGGTACACACAACAGCTATAATATATATTTTTTTAACTTAAATAATGTAATATGTAGTAAAAGCAGAAAAAATACAATACAAAATAAAAAAATATAAAATAATTGATAGGGGAAAACAATACATATTACATATAATTTATACTAAATGGTACAAAAACAAATAAAGTAATGTTAAATAAAACAACAACAATAATATTAACAGTAAGCTAAAAGAGGTAAAAAAAAAAATTTTTAAATACATAAGTAAAATGTATTTCTAATTTATGATTAAAAACAAAAAAAACTGAAATAAAATAATATAAATAATATTAGAATAAATAACAATAATAATCATTGCAAAACAAAACACAAGGTGCATAAAAACTATTATAATTGACAAAATAATAAGAAAATACATTATATTAAAACTAAACTATAAAATAAATGCTATACAAAATCAGACATTTTCATTAATGAGGATGGGTTGGAAAGAATACGACTTAATTTGTCATTTTTGCTTCCCTAATTTAAAGAAAAGCGAAAGTTGAGGTCCTTTTCTTTCATATTTGTGCGTATGCGTGTGACACAAAAAATGTTTCGGTTTTGGAGAAACGCAAGGGGACGTGTGACATGCAGCAGACACGACGGAGACGTTTAGTGCGCTTTCCAAGCTAACCTGACATGCTAAAATACCCTTTTGGCAATCACAGTGCGTCTTAATGTACACTTTTACGCCCAAATTTATGAACTTGACGTTAGAAAGACGCGCGTCCGACAGCGAGCAGTCGTCTAATTGCTTCCGAGAGCAACACAACGCGCCTGATTTACAGCAGATCGCTTGGAAAGTCCACTTTTCTTTTGGCCTGGCTGCCAGCAACATGAAAAATGATGAAAAATATACGAGAAGCCAAAGTGATTAATCACCGCGCTGCCGTACGACGCAAAAAGACCTTACACGCGCATAATAACACGTCAGCGTGAGGCCAAGACAAATAAAGTCCTCCAACAATGTGCTCGGTCGCTACAATTAGCAAGAAAAAGAAGCCGGTTTGAACCCAAAAGCACCACAGAAATATTTATTTTGACTCAATGTCATTTTTGCCATCCATCATCTATTACGCTTTACCCCTTTCCCGCTGGAAATCATCTTGAACTCATTTAGAAACTTGTTGCTCGATGTTGTCGCATCCATTTTTGAAGACCGCAGCATGTAGACGCGCTAGCAAGAACTTTGTAGCGCACGCATCAGAAAGTGTCGTCGTCTTCGTACAATTGTCGCAGTACAACACACATAGTATGTCTGCGTGAGTTTGAAAGTACCAAAAACAAATTGCGGCACACTATTAGGTTAGCCTAGATTGTTAGCTTTGGCTAGCATAACCACCGCTAGTCTTCTGTATGTAAAGGTTGGGACCGCTATACCGTGCTGACAAAAAAATATCAATGACATTTGATTCAAATGAATCACATTATAGCCTTTACCCCAAAAAAACATTTCGCCGTTCAACCCCTAGCGTGGATATGAATATTCCTGACAGCTCGTACTCAGACAACGGCGCGCCATGCATAATTCACAAGTACACCTTAAACAACCTTGAAAACAAAAGCTGGCACGACAGCACGGCCCGCGTGTTAAGACTTAACGAGCGCGCTTAACGCGCATCTCTCGTCCATTTATGACGAGCGGCCTCGCCAGCAATCTCCGAGCGCGGGCCGCCAGCCCCGCGGCCGCCGGACACTCCCCGGCCGGTCAGCTATCGACGTGCGGAGGGAGCCTTAATGGAAAACGCTTCGACTTTGCCCAAGTAGCTTTACGACTTCTCCGAAGTGCTGCGGCCGGGGAATTGACGGCGGCGGGGAGGAAGGGCGGATGAAAGCCGCCATTAAGGACGAGAGCGGCCTCTTCAAATTATTGATGGAGGCCGCAAGTGTTTGCCGTGTAGTTGGATGCAATCCCACGGGAGCGTTACAGCTGTTCATTAAATGCACTTACTGAATTGTTGTTCGAGATGCAAGACATCGGCAGGCTTGACTTTAGCTTTTGCGTCGTGAGCAAGCTAGCGAACTTTAATGCCCAACATACAGCAAAGGGAATTATTGTGTTACGAGTTAATTTTTCCTAGGGTGTGCACACAGAGGTGCACAGGTGCGCCAGCTGTTGTGATGTTGAAAGGGGATGCTTAGCAAAAAGGTTTGTGAAAAGCTGTTGAAAAATTTCATGTCAACAAACAAATTAAAAATTACAAATAAAAAATTCTAGGTTGTGCGCACTGACTGGGCAGATGTGGTGTGTCAAGTCTTATAATGCTGAAAGGGGTGTTTGGCTAAAAATTAAAAAGTTTTGTAAAGGCTGTTGAAAATAATTTTAACCTAAAAAATTACTACTGCAAAAGAAGCTACTTTTTCAAGAGTGTGCACACAGGGGAGCGCGGGTGCGCCAAATCTTATTGGACTGAAAGGGGTAATTGGCTAATTTTTGGGGGGAAAGCCTGTTAAAAATGTATTTTATACTAACAAAAATAAACAATAATAATAACAAAAAAAGTTACTTTATTTCCCTCAGGTATGTGCAGCGACGGTGCGCGCACCACAGAATCCCTAAACAATCCTAAGAGGGGTGCAGATGTGCCAGCTGTTGTGATGTTGAAAGGGATGCTTGGCAAAAGGTTTTGCGAAAAGCTGTTGAAAATTTTTATTTAAACAAAATAATAATTACAACAAAAAAAAATTCTAGGTTGTGCATACTGTGCAGATGTGGTGCACCAAGTCTTATATTGCTGAAAGGGGAGTGTGGCAAAAAATAAAAAAGTTTCGGAAAGGCTGTTAAAAATATTTTGATACAAAACAAGCTACTTTTTCTAGAGTGTGCACATAGATGAGCGCGGGTGCGCCAAATTATAATTATGAGGCTGAAAGCGGTACGTGGCTAAAAAAGTTAGGAAAAGCCTATTAAAAGTAAATCTTATACTAACAAAAATAAATAATAATTACAAAAAAGTTACATTATTTCCCTCAGCCTTCTTCAGGTCCACCATTTATTTAAAGTCGAACCTTAAGAGCATCCCGTTAGCCGCCGCTCACCACAAGGATTTCCCCGGGCTTACATCAGCCTTTAGGCCTCGGCGCACCGCGCTTACATGATCGCCCGTGTTTACCAAATCAGTCTCGGCCAAAGAAAGGCGATTCGATGCCGGCTCGCCACGCACGCCGTTGCCGAGGTTACGCGTGGGTTGCATCACTCGGGCTCACAAACAAGGCAGCCGCTGCTGCAATAAAGACCTTTCTGGAAGGAGCAGGGAAGGGGGTGCGTCAAGCATGAGGTCACACATTGATCGTCCTTGCCTCACCGCCAAGATGTCAATCACACTGGTAGAAGCAACTTTTAAAAAAAAATACACACACAAATGTGAAGGGCTGCCTTTTACATCGCAACATGCAAAATGGCGCACCCCCTAATTTTTTTTTTTTTAAGACTAATTTAGATACCACAAACTAGAGGCACTCCCAGGGGTGCACAGGCCACATTTTTTAGCCAAATTTGAAATTTCAGTGCGCTGAGGAAGTGCACCAAGCATAAGGTCAAACTCACCAACATTATTTTACCACAAAAAGTCAAACAAACTACCTGTAGAAAGCTTTTTCGCCCAACAAATTGTGTAATGCAGCCTGATGCACCACCTCAATTTCCCCAAAATGATGCACCCCTTAGAAAATAAAAAAACCTAAACAATGAACCATTAAAAAGGCGAAGGTTAATCATATAAATATGATCCAAATATTTTAAATAAAATGCTACCACAAGGACAGTTTAGATCGGCCATTCGCACCCATTTCAACATCCCACGGTGCACCCCCAAAAATCAAAACAACAGCCATCACTTAGGAAACACCAACATTAATCATTCAATTCAAAACAAATGCAAATTGAACATTTTGGTAAACCAAATTACATCGTTTAGTCAAATGAAGGTCTGCTAGCTTCATGCTAACGTACAATGTCAAACACCATAGACGGACTAACGGAAATTAGCTT
This sequence comes from Leptonotus elevatus, assembly GCF_054856555.1. NCBI lineage: Eukaryota > Metazoa > Chordata > Actinopteri > Syngnathiformes > Syngnathidae > Leptonotus > Leptonotus elevatus. The sequence continues at coordinate 7,696,418 of NC_141257.1, forward strand.
CATGGTGCGCACGGTTAAACTAAACCTTCAAACAACTTCTACTTTTAAGATGACCTTAGATCAAAGACAAAAAACAAATATTGGACACAATTACTAAGAATTTAGATTTTTTTATTATAGTTTTTATATCACCGTGGCTTTCGTTTTTTTCAAGTTCAAGTTTGTTGAACAGGTTTGTCAGTTTTAATTAGTTTTTATTTTGTCCTAAAAAATGCTTCGTTTTGGTTTAGTTTTTTTTTTTTTCAATGCTCCAGTTGAGTTTGTAGTGTTATTTTATTATTTTTTGCTTCATTTCATTAATTTTTTTAATACAATATATTTATTTTAAGAAAAAAAGATGATGGATGGATAGAATGTCATGCTTAAAATACAATTTGTCAAAAGACAATGCCAAAGTACATAAAAAAAACAAAAACATTTACGACAATGTTTTTTTCAAAATTGTATTTACTTTTAGCTATTTTGTTTGTTCACCTGCTTTTAAACACTCAGCATACGACAATTTTTCATTTCGACCTGACGGAACATTTTCATGTCTACATTACAAACAAACCCTCAAGAAATCCAAACGGTCACATACCAGCGTCGCGTCCGAACGTCTTCACGTGAGCTCTAATCATTTCGGCAGCCGTCGGGTTTTTTTTGCCCCTCGTTACCAACCGATTCCGACGACGAATCACATTAAAAAACGCGATGAGCTCTTTCATCCTCGACACGGCCGACGCGTCGTCGCTAACAAAGCCGACGTGTCGTCGCTAACAAAGCCTTGTGACATCTTTTCTTTTCATCTCATCATAAACAACAAAACCTTGCCACATCTTTTGTTAGTCATCAATGGACCGTGTCAAACCAGATAAAGTGAAATTCATCAAAAATCAAATGACTAATTGAAGAATGTGATATTTAGTTTCTAAACATGAAAACAATAAAAGACATATTTAGTTTCTAAACATGAAAACAATAAAAGACAAACATGTGATACGCGTCTGCCCAAATATGGTCAGTCAAGTCATTTTTCCTTCGCCCCGTCGTCGCTTCAAATTTGTTTTCCTGCATTATCAACCAATATAAAGTGTTAAAAATAAAGAGGCCAAATCCAATACCTCTTGAACGTTCAAGTGTCTGAAACATGTTGAAAAACTCCACCCCAACTTTCATATTGCAGAATCCGTGCAGCATTATGTCGCCTAAAGATTGGCTGAAAGGAGAGAGATATATTTGAGTAAGTGCATAGTTTGATTTATTGCACCCCTTGTGATGTAAGCCCTTTGAGAAAGAATTTGGGAAAATGACATATTGTAGCCGTTTGCTTTTAAGACGTATTAAAGGATTTCTGTGTGGTCGGTTGTCGCGTGAACTGGCGATGCGTTCTGCCGTTTTAATCAATGACAGCGCATCAAAGAAGCCATTTTTGTGTGTGTATTAAATTAGCAATTAAACGCGATACTGGCGTGGCCCTCTGTAGTAATATAAGCTATAATGCTAACTTTGAATGACGCGGCATTTGGTAAAACAGGAGTTAGGGTTAGGCTAGTGATAAAACATTTAAAATACTAGCATATTTATTTATATGATTTGATCATTTATTCAAAAATTATAATTCATTTGTTATGCCGTTTTAAAATGTTTGATGAATAACGACAAAAGTGAAGAAAATGGAACCGATTAAAAGCATCTCCATTCATTTCAATGGGGAAAGACGATTTGAGATGTCAACACTGTCCGCCGTTTTCAGCGTCTCAGCCACATATCGGAGCGCAACGTCCCATCCGGGGAAGAGATGAGAGGAAGCCGTATGGTGTCTCGTCGTAACCGAAACAAAGACGGCGACGGAGGACGGGTGGGGGAGGGGGTGGGGGGGGGAGTCAGGGACGAAGGACGCGCTGAGGGACAGGTGGCCAGATTGCGTTTTCGCTAGGCGACGGATCAGTATGCGAGTGCGAAGGCGATGCGCCACTCGCTCCATCATTATTACGCATGCACACACCGCGCACACGCCGCGCACACACACAGACAGATGGAGCTGCATGCAGAACATGTCCCATCAAACTCCACCCGCCTGTCAAGAAGATGTATGGATGCTACGCCCCAACCACGAGCCTGCACATAGACATACATATAGATTTGATTTGCCCTCAGTTATCTGGCAACATAAAAGCATGCAAAGGTTTTTCAATAGATGCCATCCATCACACCTTAAATGATAGTCCACCTTAAAAGTGCAGGTCATCGTGCCTCCACCCTTTTGAAGGCTCATTTTGCGCGATTCCTTGTCACGCCTAAAGAAAGAATAAAGAATATATGCCGGTGAGTACTGTGAAATTGTCTGTCCATGTTTTGCTGCACGATTGGTGTTCAAATATTTGTTGCTAAAATGATTCAACCGCGGCGATATCGAGGCTGATTTCGCTCGTCTATGTCAATTTGCATCGTGTGTTAGCATTAAGCTAACTGACCTCTGTAAGATCAAGCTAATGCCATTTTTGTATTGCCTTCCAGTGTTTTTGCCCCATGTTTTAGTGTCTGGTATTTGTTTTCAAATTAAATTATTATTATTATTATAGATTTTTGTCTAATGTTTTTCTAATCTAATATCACCTAAAAAATAAATTTAAAAAAAGATATATATTGTATATTATTTTTTTAATTATATTTTTGTAATTGATCTGTCCAGTGTTTGTCAAGTAATTATTAGTATTTATTTATTTATGTTTTTATTTATTCATTGATAAAAAAAATTATATATATATATATTTTTTTTTTTTCTGATCTAATAGTTTGGTTTCTAGTATTTCTTTTTCCATGTGTTTGACAATATTGTGTATATTTTTTATTGTATTATCTGTCGATAATTTTTTTTTGCCATTTTTTGAATCCTGTATTTTTGTTTTATCTATTTTTTTTAATCTATCTATTATTGTATTTTTTCCCCATTGATATTTATGACATAGTACTGTATTTTTCTTTTTACTTTATTTATTTATTTATTCATATATATATATATATTTTTTTTTTTACATCTAATATTTTAATAGTCAAAATGGCCACATTCTACTGACGTTTGTTGTTCCCTGAAAGTTCTTATATGTTTAGCTCCACTCTTTACTCTCTCTAACCACTGCTGTCTATACTCCAACTGCATTTTGCCAAAGAGCGGCGCAACATGAGGGCGTTATTTACATTTTGACGTTAGGGAAATGAAGAAAAAAAAAAAAAGAGTGAGAAAGGGCGTAATGAAGCAACGCATCCTGACACTCTTGTGCATCCTGCTGCAGTGTTTACACTATGCCGAGCCAGCAAAAAGACATAAGGAGATTCATCAATGGCACGCCGAAGGTCTGAACACCATCTGTTCCATCGCACAAATATTAATACGCACACAAACATGGCCGCCAAAGCCCCAACACTCTCTCAAAGACACAGATGTGCACGATGGCCAACAAAACATATGTAGTGTCGAACGTCAGTTGTCCTTTGCTGTTTTTTCCCTTGAAATAAATAAATAGATGAAGTCTGATGTCTGTCGTTGCCATCTGTCGCAGCTCCAGAGCAAAAAAAAGAAAAAAAAGTCATGTTAAAAAAACGATATTTGATTCTCGGAGGGGGAACGTCACAACCTTGCTTTACTAGATATCCCTACCACTTTAATTGGAAACCCAATGAATGTAATTTTGGGAGCATTCACACCGGAGAAACACTCACACACACAAAAAAAGGTGGCGGCAAAGCACTTAAAACAGAGAGGATCATAAAGCATCAACACCATGCATCTAGCATGAACACAATCATAAACCCATGTCACATAGATGACTTTCAGGTGTCAACAACACACCACATTCACGTGCAGAGGCGTAGTTTGCCTTTAGGCAAAGCAGGCAATTGCTTGGGGCCCCTTAGCCAGCAGGGGCCCCAAGCAGCAATGACAATTGACCGTCCCTTAAAAATAAAAAACAACCATGTTTAGTAAGGCTGATTATTTTCAAATTTTTTTTTTGTAAATGATCATGAATAAAGCTTTTATTATTAAACCAAACAAAAAAAAAAAACTTCTTTTTTTTTACGATTATGTATAGTTGAGCATTTAAAAAAAGATTGTTTATTGTAAGGCAACTTTAAAAATAAATAAATAAATCACCATTTATAGTAAGGCTTTTTTTTTATAGCGTCCATGAGGCGTGTTTAAAAAAACAAAAGAAAAACAACAACAACCATGGATATAGTAAGGCGTTTTTTTTTTTGCAACAAAGTATTTCTTGTTAATACTAAGGCATTAAAAAAAAAAAGTTCAACCATGTATAGTGAGGCTGATTTGTTGTGCATAGTAAGGTGTTTAAAATAAATAAATAAATGTTTAGTAAGTTAAAACGGTCATTTATAGTAAAGCTTTGATTGACTTTTTTTTTTTAAACAACCATGCAATAATAATTGTATTTTCCTGTTTTCGGACTCCGAAGGATTCTTACTAAAGTTGAACAAACTAAAACAAAACAAGTCACCTGAATGAAGCACAATTAATGGTGACTGTTTATTGAAGATGCCGATTTTAAAATGACACTTGACACGCAAAAAACTCTCTTCAAACAATAACACTTTGAAAAAATTAAATAAAAAAATCCCTCCATTTTGTGGATTTGATTTCGGATCATTTCGGGTCACTCTCGGCGAGTTTGCCGTCGAAAGAAGTTTTGTTGGTCAGGTGCGGCGTCCCGAGCCGAGCTACAGATGGATGCCACCGCTCTCTCTGGAGCCGCGCCAGCGCCAGCGAGCGAACAGCTTGCCTGGCACCGACCCTCCCGCGCTGTGCGCGCGCGTGTGTGTGTGTGTGTGTAGAAACAGTGGCAAGCTACCCGCGCACAGATGGGCGGCCAAAATACCTCCCTCGCACACTCCCAGAGCAGCGGCGCAAAAGGCGTGTGCTGCGCTACTTCCACAGTTGCAACAGAGGCGGTATCTGGCGCCTGCGTGTGCGGGAATGCCGGGAAAGACGGGTATTTCGCATCTTGTCCACCAAAGTCTGAGAATAGTTGTGAGCCTCGCTAGCTTTAGCTATTTCAATCCTCGGGACTGCGGCGAGGAAGTATGGATCAAACGTCATCGATTAATCGACTGATTCGACACTATAGTTGACTACCCCCAAAAAATCGGAGATTGCAATTGTGTATCAATACCATAAGAAAATGGCAAAAATGTACACACTAGTGAACCCATTTTACAAAAATGACAGTGTCCAGTAGTGAAATTATTAAACACACCACATTCCTACTGCTATAATATATATATATATATGCATATGCACTTATATGCATGTACTGCTTATATATTAGGGCTATGAGTATTACACATTTTTAATCACGGTTAACTCACGATTAATCACAAATTAATCACACGTTATATCCGTTCTTAGTGTACAATAAAATATTTATTCTATATTTTTCATACTCTTGTTAATTAACATAAAAGTGGACTAATATTAATATGCTTATGTTGATACAGTAATTTTGTGCCAAGTAATTCATAAAGTTATTTGAAGTTAAAAAGAGAGACTAAACAGTTAAAAGGTGTAAATGATTGAGTCACACATTTGTGTTGAGGAAATTTTCTGCCACGAGGTGGGGTTAGTGTTTCATGTTGGACATTGGTGACAAGAATAGTGCGTTTTTAAAATTCAGGTATTTGAAAACATGAAGCAACTCGTGAACTCCAGGACATTTTGTTCATTGTAAATTACAATATCAGTCGCCACTAAGAATTATATATCTTTTAAATCACATTTAAATTGTGTTGTAGTGACAATGTATGTAAAATGAACAACGTTTTACATCAATTTTGTTTACATTTTTAAAGCCTGTGGACTGCTTTTTAATTTGAGCAAAATCCCTTTAATGACATTAAATGTTGTTACACGCAAACATAAATGTTTGGGGAAAAAATATACACAAAGAAGCTGCTCGTCAGTTAAACCTAAAAACAAAAGCAATTAAGTATCATCTTGGCCGGAACGAAAACAGCGAATAGACGAGATTTCCAGCGACAACCGACGATAGGTCGCAAACTAAATCCTCTAATTGCCAATGCCGGACCGCAAATACACGGCGTCCGCAGTGTTGCGAGGGTACAGCTGGCAGCAGGTACACTTGGGGATGAGGGGGTAGTTTGGGGGGGGGGGGGGGGGGGGGGGGGCAGCATGGTGGTGGCTGGCGATGCCAACTGTGCGCCTCCAGCCGAGCGCGTCCGCGCCAGCCGAGCGGCGGCGTCCGCCGAGCCCGCGCCATCTGCGACGGACGCACGCACGCACGCACGCCCGAGCTCGGAGGGCACAGACGCGCGCGCACACGCATGGATGCACAGGCGGGACGGCGCGCGGGCGCGAGGGCGCTGACAGCTCGCCATCTGTGCACCGCCACCGACTTCTCGCTCCGCTGGCGTTCGCTTGCCCTTGCTTTCGCTTCTGATCACACTTTTTTTTTTGTGCACATAAGCACAAAAAAAAACACTGAAGTAATGCTCACTTTTGTTAGTTGTATTCATTTCACATCAATTGGAGCGTGGTTTTCTTTCTTTCTTTTTTTAGCTATGCTTGCCATGAAACCATTTAGCAATGCAAATGTGACGTCCCATAAAAAAATTTCATTTTGCAATGAAAACCCCAAATTTGCTTGAAACTTGATTTTTTTGCCATTAAAATGCAAATACAGAAAGTATACAGAATGCCAGAAAAACAACATTTTACTCCCCATAATACAACATCGTATTTTGCCATGAAAAGGCAAAATATAATTGTGAAAATCTAAAATGTTGCCACACGAAAAAGATTACACTTCAAGCACCCTTGACACAATTTTGTCACAAATAATGAAAACATCACATCTGTCCAAGGAAATGCTGTTTTTTGCCACAAAAATAACATCTGTAACATGGCACAATGGCACATTTAGCTAAATTTTTTCCCCCGCTAGAAAAACACCACATTTTGCCACAAAACAGGATTAGGAAAAAATGGCAACCAATCATTTTGTTGTGGTCAACACAAAAATGTATGTCTCAAAACAATATTTAATCATTTTAAAACCCTATTTGTGTTGCCCAGAACCAACGTTCCGTGTTCTCGCGCAGACATTTGTTGTTGTGGACAGCCAGACGCACGTCACACTCAAAAATAGCCTCAAAATTGACAACATTTGCTTTTATGTTTTAAATGAGTTTTTATGTCATCACTGCAAAGCGGCGTTGTGATCGTTTTTCGATTTAATCAAATCGAATCGTTCCATTTTGAAATATATCGAGATATGTCTCTCTTATTGGAGAGATGGAAGGCACTGGCTTATTTACGGTACGGACAACTTTATTCAAATCGTCAAATGTATGTCAAATAAATCAAAACTCAATGCCTCTCCAATTGAGCCACACCAAATTGAATCAAATCGTAATCCCACATTCGAGTCGTTCCACTTTGCAATAAAACCGCTCTTGAATGGTTTTGTTTGTGAAAAGCTCCACCACAAAATACGGCATTTTTTATGACACTATTCTATAATTCCACATTGAAACAAGTTCCATATTTTGTCACAAATACATAAAAATTTGATATTTTGACACAAAATTATTACATGTTGACTCATTCACTGCCATTGACGGCTATAGACGTCAAAAATTAATTTGCAATTTCTACTAGTTACATTTTTTTTAACTAGCGTATGAAAACCTAGAACTTTTTATTGTACATTTGGAACAGATATAAAATTTGTGATTAATCGTGAGTTAACTACTGAAGTCATGCGATTAATTATGATTTAAAATGTTAACTGCCTGAAGCCCCTAATTTTTAATAATTTTTTCTTTAAAAAAAAAAATTCGCGTCAGGCGATTATAATTATTATTTTTTAATTAATCGCTTGATTTCAATAGTTAACTCACGATTAATCACAAATGTTATATCTGTTGTAAATGTAAAAAAAATTCCCCCTAGGTTTTCATACTCCTGTTAACAAAAGTGGAGAAAAAAATATTAACTAATAGAAATAGACGTCTATGCCAATGAGTTAAACATTTGACATCCTGCCACTAGAGGCGCTGTTTTCCAAAACGCCATACTGTTCAATAACAATACCAGCAAAATACGCTCATCCTGCCATCAACATTTTGCCACGAAAATTACACATTTCATAACATTTCAAAAACAAAAACATTTCATCGTCATATTGATCGCCAAGAAATTGCAATAAAATAAAATCCACGTTGCCATGGAAACGCTGCATGCCAACCAGGCATGTTCCATCCCAAAACTCCTCATTTGAAATGAAAAATAAAAGTGAAGCTCATCTGTGCATCTGCACTCTGTTAAACTAATGGACCCGATATTGATCCCCAACCACTTCCTGTTATCTCCTCCTTGTTCTTCTTCTTCTTCTTCTGTGGTGTTCTTGGCGCCCCCGCCGCTCTGCCGGCATCCAGACATTTGATTAACATATGTCGGTGCATTCACTCACTTGTCACACGCGCGTGCAAAAAAAAAAAAAAAAGGCAGCAAAAGCCTCTGTTTATTTCCCCGTGTGCGCGCGCGAGACAAAGCGTGCGGAGATGATTGCCAGCCAATGAGCCTCGCGCTCCCCGGCGGCCTCTCGGGCTGCCAGTAATGGAGGCGAGAGCGTAAGAGAAGCCGCGACAAATGTCATCACAACAACAACACAGACACAAAGAAGACAGAGACGATTGCGAGCGGGTGCGAGGACAACAAATCCACACATTTGGCAGTCCGAATGCAAAATTAGATCAACGCTCGCTTGTTGATAAAAAAAAAAAAAAAAAAAAAAACGCCGTTTGAGACGCAAATGTCACATTTTGGCATGAAGACTGTTTGCCAATAAAATGGAGTGTTTAACATCAAAATGATACATTTTGAATGCCCTTAAAACTGATACTAGTACGAGTACTTAACTCTTGTGTAGTTACTGATGCCGATACCATGTATCGATACCACTAGTACTTTTGATACATGAAATTTAAAAAGAAAAAACAATGTCCCAATGTAGCATTATTCCTTTAAATTGCATGAAATTAACGGCAGTTTTCGATTTCTATTTACAATGACCTTGATGAACTGACAAACGTTGTAACAGGAAGCTAAAAAATGATTTAGGCAATTATGCTAACAATCTCCAATTGACATCTTTTTGAATTACGCTTTCAATCTCGTGGCGTTACAATTCCTTTCCGCCTCAACCCTCATTGGTATTCGCGCGGCGCCTGGCCGCTAGCTGTTAGCTTGTGCTCGCCGCCTCCCCGGGTGGCCAATAATCAATAAAACGAGGCGGCAATAAGATAAGAGCGGCGTCCAGACCCCCGACTGCTGCTGATTGTATCAAGTCGGCGCATTGAAAAGCAAAACAGCGGCTTAAAGACGTACAACACGTATGATGAGACTCATTTTGGGAGGGGGGGGCGATGTTGTGTGTGTGTGTGTGTGTGTGTGCGCGAAATGTCGCAGGGAAAGATGGAGGTGCACGAAGATAGCCGAAATGGTGCAATGAGAGCAGAAGCGTGAAGACTCCCCGTGTGTGCTGCAGGTCCCCAACCATCTGGACCCGCCTCCTCACTCATCCTCATCATCCTCCTCCTCCTCTTCCTCCTCTGCAGACTGATGCTATGCTATTCGGGGCGGAGACTTTTCACCACATTCTAATCGGCTAACAAATCCGTTGATCTCTCGCAGCCGTCTCAACGCCCGGGGGGAGCGGTCGCGTTCTAATCCGCACGTACGATTTGACCGTGGCGATAAAGACGGGATTAAAAGGTAGCGCGTACAATTACGGCAAAATTAAGATTTTTACATGATGAGGATTTTGTAGCCAATCGCCGGCGATAACTGATCTAATCAAGCTAAACTATTTATTTATCGAACGGTCGACTCTGGCTATTTGTGACCATCCCGGCCCACAAATAGACAAAATTTGCGTATAATTGAGGTAAACAGAAAAAAATTAAAATAAATACTGGCAGCAAAAAAAAGTTTTTGAGTTAATGAGATTGTGTTTTTCTGTAGACTTTACACAATCAGTATTTAGTAGTTTGGAAAAAAAATGAGAACCGATCAGAGAATCGATTAAAAGATGGAGAAAATATATATATATTTAAAAATATTTTATATTTACTCTTAAGTTGACTGACGCCCAGCACATATAATTGATGACAATTAAAATGGGGGGGGGGGGGGGGTGGGGGGGGGGGAACTGAATACATACAAAAACGAATCTTAAAAAAAAAATGCTGATAAACATTAAATATAACATGTAAGCTCTCACTTCGTGGACCCGATCAATGACGTCATTAATCAATCGGGCAAAAGACATTACAGCCGATCACTGATTTTTTATAGTTGCCTACAAATGCAAATCTGCAATGTCTTATTTTGCTTGTCTGATCAATGATGGCAAATTATGACATTACAATCGATCACTGATTTTTCATAGTTGCCTACAAATGCGCCCCCCCCCCCACCCCCACCCCCCGACATTTCCGTAAATTCAGCGTGAGAGTAGTCCTGGAAAGTCCACAAGTGAAACCGTTTTCTTCCTTCACATGTGAGAGTTCCCACGAGGCTTCTGAGGAAGCCTGATAGGACGGCCAGGACACGCCGGGGTCGCCCTTCCCGGTGCCATCAACCATCCGGCATCCGCGGCCCGAATTACCTATGATGGCGGCGCAAAAAATAAAATAAAAAAAATAAAAACTCAACCAAAAACAAAAACAAACATCCTGAGTGGCATGCGCATGTTTCATATCCTGAGCAGCCCGACGTTCCCGCCCGGCTCCCATCCTCTCCCGGTCCAGGTTCCTCTTCTGGTTCCTGAGCTGCGGGGCTATCTGGGTTCCTCTGATTCTGAAGGCCCATTGTGTGGCCGGCCCGGCCCGGTTCCTGTTGCCCGGCCGGCGATGTTTTCCACAAAATCTCCGTCAGCGGCTGGGGCTATTTTTGTGGAAACATTCCATGCGGTTGCGGCGGCTGGCCTGCTTTCTCACTTGCTTGACGCGCCGAGCCCACTGAGGCTCTGCTAGCGTTTTGGGACCCCCAACATGTGCCGAGAAAAAGGGGATATACGTCACTTTCCCTTTCAGTGATTAGCCGTTTTTATTGTCAATTGGAGGAAATCCACTCACAAGTCACACTAGGACAAATTCTTAGAAGCGACAAAATGTTCAGTCAACCTGGAAAAAAAGTCAGTTGTCCACAAATTACAGTGCTTTCCTTTTTTCTGTTCAAAATCCAACAAAGAGGCTTCAAGCACATTTTGAGTGGTTCAATATGTGTACCAGCAGATTTTGAGTAAAAAAAAAATAAAAAAAAGACAGAAATTTTAGTTTATTGTGCAGTTTGTAGTATTGTTTGACTTGCCGTGGTTGTCAGCCGTGTAAGTGAAACATCATTCACTCCCAGCCATTTTGACTGAAGCAACCCCCTTCGCTCCCGGATTATGACCGATTTTGCAAGGCCCACATAATATTGTGTCCTATTGCTATAAAAACATGAAACCTACCAAATGAAACATTAAAGTCTCTTCTTTCATCAGGAAAAAAATATATTTCTATCCGTTTGCAGCAATTAGCATTAATATATAGCTAAGTTTTATCATTAGTCACAAATCTGTTTCTAACAGTGGGGGAAACAGCTTGTTTTCCAGCTTGCCCTGGTTGATCTCTTATACTCTGCTGCCACCTGCTGGCCGTTTTTGTAATAACTACCATTGCTTCATGCATTCTCTTTAGTTCATAGGCTGCATCAAAGCCTTCTGTATTTTATACCATACAAAAAAAGAAGACTTAAAACATATAAATAAGTCTTTGGGAGCATGGTAACAGTTCAAATAGAACGTATTTATAAGATTTTGGGAGCAAATGAGTTATTAAGCTGCTGATGAAAAACGAGATGCAAGCTATGTTAAAAAACACACACAATAATGATCAGCTGAAACTGACGTGATTAGCCCCGATTTCCGATCGCGTAATCAAATCGGGACAATTCTATCACAGGCCGTTTACATTAGGTGAGATCGGGGTCGAGTAAACTAATCTTAAATCATACCTTTCACGCAGAACAGTCGCACGGGAAAACGCAGGGTTAGCAACAATAAAACTAACTTAACTTGCAGGTCAATTTCTAATTTCCCCCAGATTCTACGTCTCGTTCTCCTCCTTCAAGCAACAAACTACTCCATTGCCTTCATCACTTTCATACCCGACCAGTCGCCGCCAGATGAGCTGCCCCGCTTCAGCTGCATTCTGACTGCAGTGCAGTAGTGCAGGTGCGCTAGCAAGCAACACGATCCCAAGGAAAGATCAAGATACAAAGCTTCCATGCCGCTAACGGCTAACAGCTAACATCGCACAGGCGGCAAGTCGTCGTCACGCGGGGACGCGTAAAACCACTAAATTGTTAGCAGTTATGGAAACAACTAAGAAAAAGAGTGAAAGACTGAACGGATTACACTTTCTCAATGCTATGACATGCTAATGGTTAGCACATGTGTGAGGCAGCAGTAGTAAAGAGGAGCGGGGGTGCGGGGTTGGGTTGTAGCGAAAAGCAGATGTTGATAAAGAGACATAGGTGGCGGTGTTGCTTGAAACAGATGGCGAAGAAATCATCCCCACGCAAGCCAACAATCTCGCAACATCTGCAAAAATATTCCAAGGTGGGACGGGTTTACCCCCGAATTTTTATTGTGCGCCTGCGAGAGTCGTTTCGTCGAGAGAGAAAGCGTTTCGGGCAAACGCGTCTGCGAAGAGGCTTGTTAAATCTGAGAGGAGCTCAAGCAAAACTCTGTAAACGTCGCAACAATCCTCACGTGCGTTGCAGCGTCAATGCGTCCCACTAGAATACTTCCCACGGATTTATTGTCAAATGTGGAGAGGTTTTGTGCGAAATGTACTAGTCACGGCAAAAATGGTATCGCCGTCAATTTTGTCAGATTGATCATTTTGAAATATTAGAAATAAGAGAAACAGATGTGCGCTGACAAAGCTTGAGATAAATAGATTGACTTTTTTGCGACTTTGTACAAAAAAAAATGATGGTAATTAGTGTGAAAACAAATTTGAGGTATAAAGAAAAAAATGATGATCCACTTTAATAACTTGTCTTCACAAATAATGTCAACAACATAACAACAGTAGTTAGTGTCACTTTTCCGAAAATGTGACTTATTGTTAAAATATTGTCATCTAATAATAATAATGAAAAGAGATGGATTTGGTTTAGCAAGGAATTTGGAAAGATTTTTTAAAGGAAAGAAAAAATGATTTTTAATTGGCGGAAAAATAAGCATTTTTAAAGGGTGACAAAAATGTTTCTTTTTTTTTTAAATAAATTAATCAATGCTGATTAAAAATACCCTTTTAATAACTTGGATTTACATAAAAAAATATCAATGAAATCATAGTGGGTGGAATAACAATTACAATAACAATAAAAAATACAATAAAAATCACTGCCAAATGAAATTTGTGGAGTGAGCAAACATTTTGCCTTCTTCTCACATACATTTGGTGAATTATTAGTACTCTTCATATTAAAATATTGCAGACTAAATAATAATAGTACGTTTTTTTTTTGTGTGTGTGTGTGTGTGAGTGAATGTTGTTGAAATACATCTTAACAAGTAGTATAAACATTTCGGGCTGAAACAATTAACTTGACTAATTCAATAACAAATAGATGTAAAGCAAAATCTCAATCTGTGATCATTTTTCACACAAATTTCATCTCGCAGCCTGGCTAACGCTCAGCCAGTAAGCAGCCAGCCGCTAGCCTGACCTTACGACAGCCATCTTTAAATTCTCGCTTGCCGACTCCCGCATCACTCACTGGGCCAGGCCCCGCCTTTTAGATATATATATATATATATATAGTACCTGCACATTTGCACATTTGCACATTTTGTTGTTTAAAAATGCTAAATATAACTGTGTCAAAATGTGTTGCTTGTTTGTGGATTAATATAAAAAAAATAACAGCCTTTGCTACTAAATTCTCGTTGCCGAGTGAACTGAACCAATTTTGCAATTTTCAGCACAACTTTTCCAGAGAGCGACGAGCGTCAGTCAAATTGTTTGTTTGGAGGGCATCACACGCCGCTCTCCTCTCTCCCGACATTGCAACGCAATCTTCCGTAATTGCGCCGCTTCCTGGTTTAGAAGATGTTAAACAAAATGAGGCTTTTTACTCTCGACCGCATGGGGTGAAAATTGAGCGTCGTCGTCTTCTTGCCCAAAACGTCTGCGCTCGTTTTTCCTTTCAGCCACTTTCCTTAACGGCCGCTTTTCCCGTGAAATAATTGCCACTTTTTCCACACGGGAGGCTGCCTGTCGCAACAACAAGACAATCGGCGGCCTCTGTTTGCCGCTGACACGAAACAAAGATTTCTTCAGTTCCGGCAGCGTGCCGCTAATGCAAATTGTAGTTATGTACAACAACAGTTGTGATCGATTAGTGGGAAAATGACGTTAAAAATGGTTTTCATCCACAAAAATGTATGAATGTTGATTTTAGAAACTACATGGTATGCACATTGAAACTGTGTCAAAATAAGTGCAAATGGAGTCAGATGAAGAATTGTATATAAAAAAAATAACATTCTAATGGGGGTGATTAAAAAAAATGCCTTGATGAATGTTGTCTAAACCGTCACAGTAGAAGGTTAATAGTTATTTTTGAAAAATTGTTGGATTTTGTACAAATAAATAGTAGCACTGTAATTAAGTGTAATATTGCATTTTCTAATGTTGCTAATAATATTTCTTCCAAATGGTAATTGAAAAAAATAATTTCTAATAACAGGTATACATGATGAGATAATCATATTGAATGGCCAGTTCTACGCAGAATTTAGACGGTTTTTCAACAAAAGCCTTACATTCTTCAAGAATGATAAAAATCCTAATTCTTATTCGATTTTTTCTAATATTAATATAAGATGATTTAAAAAAATAATAATCTGACTGAATAAGTTATATACATGTCAAAACAATCATCATAATGGTTGGCGTTTCCATTCCATCCAGTTGAAAGAAGTAGGATTTAGTCCCACCTAGTGGTGAACTAGAATACAACTACTTTGAAACACGCACACTACGGTGCCTCAGAGAGACCACACTTTGCAAGCCAACCACCAACTATTAGATGGAGGGAGCGAGCAGGAGCGGCTAATAAGAGCGGCTAGCATGAACTAGCGAAGCAGCTAACAAGAGCGACTAGCATGAACTAGCGAAGCAGCTAACAAAAGCGGCTAGCAAGAACAAGCTGGAGCGGCTAACAAGAGTGACTAGCATGAACTGGCGAAGCAGCTAACAAGAACTAGCTGGAGAGGCTAACAAGAGTGACGAGCGGAGCAGCTAACAAGAACTAGCTGCAGTGGCTAAAAAGAGCGACGAGCATGAACTAGCGAAGCATCTAACAAAAACGGTTCGCAAGAACTAGATGGAGCGGCTAACAAGAGCGGCTAGCGGTAGAAGCTAACGAGAGCAAAGCAGAGGGAGACAAGCGGCGGCTACTCGTAGCGGAACGATGGCAGCAAAACATGTCACCAGCGCGACCTACTCTATGCAGTATAATTAGCCATTACTAGACCAACGATTATATGAAAAAAATGTACGTTGATGTGATAACGCATTTTTTTTCACATATTATTGAACAAAAAAACCCTCATGGGTATTTTATTGTGTCTTCATCTTTTTAGCGCAGAGGTGAGGTGATACCAGGTAACATCTTCACTTTGGAGTTCCGGCCCGTCTTTTTTTTGTATTCACAAAGCGTAGACACCTGCGCACTCGCGCACACACTGACACAATCACATCCAGCGGCTTATCTTTTTGGAATAAGAAGAGAATAAGAAAAGGGGCTTGTCGGGACTGGCACAATGTGCGTGTGCGTGCATGTGTGTGTGTGTGTAAATGTGTAAGTGTGTAAGGGGAAGGCAATGTGCATTAGGGCGATTACAATATCAGCAGACTCCAGATGGAGGCAGGAAAATAAACAGTGCGAGAGAAAGACAGGACAGGACAGACATCTGTGTGCATGTGTGTGCGCGTTTGTGTGTCCGAGAAAGTACAGTTAATTAGCGAGTCAATCGCAGTCTATAGAAAGTGCCTAGGGAGAGCTGCGCATGCGTGTTAGCATTCTTTGGGATGCACAAAAAAATTTAAATGTAAAAGCTGTTTTGCCAGTAGGTAACAAATGAGATGGAAATAATCGGTCGCATCAGGCCCGTTATGAGCATTTTGACAAAGCTAACCTCAGAGATGGGGACTCGAGTCACATGACTTGACATAAGCGCGCATGGGAGCGCAAAGGTTTTTCAAATTTGGAATGGAGGCGTTTTTGATCTGCAAAAAGATTTAACATTCAAGGTTTGCAAGTCAACGAATATGACAACGATAAAACCCAAAAAGACAGCTAAGCTAGGTCAACTTAAGCCTTTGGTTAACCTTTAGCTGGTCAAAAGTTAGCTAAGCTTCAAGTCTGTTCTACGTTTAATTGAGACTTGAGATTGATAGTTTGATGGGGGTTTTTTTTAAGTACGAGTCATCGCTCAGCCCATTTTTTGGTGTCAAGTTGCCAGCCAGAATTTGAGTTACGAGCACCAGTTGGCAACAGCGAGTTTAAAAAATAAACCACGTAGCTTTCCTAGCTTAATGCTAACACATAATTAAAAATGCCATAGACAGGCTAACAAAACTAGCATCAACATGAAGGTGCTTCTAACAGAGTACACGAAGACTGGTCCGGAAACATAAAAAAAACAAAAAGGGAATGTATTCGTACAGCTAACTCAAGTACAGATAGCATTGACGCTACATGCTAACCCCGAGCGCAAACTGCAAATACATGTTGCAACCGAGCTCTTAACTGGCGGGATTTTAGCCACAGGACATTGGGACTACGGTAGTTGTTTGCGCTTAGCTGCTAGCGTTTCCGCCCACCAATAAAATCATTTTGTAGTGCTCACTCTTGACATTAAGTAAGACCCTCATGTAGGCACACTTCTTGCCTCCAAAAACACCCCCCCCCCCCCCACACACACACACACACCAACTTGCAGTCCCTTAACACCATCTTTCACGGCTGATGAAATTCAATAAGCAGCGACGAGTACCACCCTCTCGCTGATAACCATCGATGGGTATATTGATCGACAACGTGTGACACACACACACACACTCTTGATTCTGTCAATAACACACACCGTGAGACTCAGCGAAGCGTGGCCGATCCATACACGCCTGAGCGACAACAAAAAGTCAACTCCATCACAATCACGTAGCAAAAAAATGAAACTTTTCCACTCATTTTGCAGATTTTTGTACACACGCCTACCCAATTTTTTCAGTTTGAAAAAAGCTTTTTTGTCAAAAAAATAAAAAATAAAATAAGGAATATAATAATAATGAAATACTGATGAAAAACTTACACTTATTTAATTATTTTTTGCCATGTTGCCAAAAAATGACTATTTTTTAAATTATTTAGGATATTCTGGTCTTGAAACTGTTTAGTTAAAAATTTTGTCCAACAAAAAGATAGAAAATTTGCACCAAAAAAAAGTTTATTTTTAGTCTGGTCTTGGAACTATGTATTTTTATTTTTTTTTTAACTAGCAAGTTTTGGTAGATTTTGTCCAAAAAAGTCATGACATTAGTGACAAAATATTTTTTTACATTTTTTTAAATATTTGCCATTTTTCTTTTTTTTTACCATTTTGTTTAAAAAAAAGAAAGAAAGTATTTTTTTTGATAGTCTATGTAAAAATGAAATTTTTGAGGTGGAATTTGTACCAAAAAATGCAAATTAGTGGGAAAATGCCAAATTTTGCAAACAAAAAACAAAGTAATCAATGGAAAAATGTAGATTTTTCTTTTCATTACATTTCATCACTGTTGTAGAACTATGCTCTAAGAACGTGTAATAGTATGTAGGGGAGCAAATTCTACCACTTATGCTATATTTTGTACGATTTTGTATAAAAAGCAGGTTTTGTTTTGTTTTTTAGGACAGATGAAAACCTACGTACGCCCTTTGAATGCATATATGAGCATTTTGGGGGTGCAAATTTGAGAATTCCCAGCATATATCAAAGGATTTCCTACGGAAAAAAAAGGCTTGGAGTTTACCATTCCTCCCCCAGGAAATAACAGAGAGAAATTATCAGCTCTCCACCTCTGACGTGCAGCCACAACATGTTTGCAAGGCCACGTGCGTGCATGTGTGCAGCCTGATGCGTTTGACCTCGTGGCCCAAAAAGGGAGGGGGGGGGGGCTCTCGCTTGCTTGCGTGGGTGGTTTGTGCCAGGTGCGCGGTGGGCCGGCGTCCAGGCAGATGGCCACTGGCGGATGCTGCAGCGCCGCAAGCCAGTGCGCCGCTAACACCGGCTTGTTTATACAGTGTGGCTTCATGTGTGTGCGTCACAAACACACTCCTGCATTCTTTGTTTACCTTCCAGTTATTCCCCTCTTTTTCAAACACATCACTCCGGCCTGACCTGCTAAATCATTCCCAGCATTGATCCCAATGAACAATTTGGCCCAAATACAAAATAAAAATGCAGCATTTGGTACTATTTATGCCATCACCTGCATCATCGCACCGTCACCGCAACACCATCTGCGTGTGTGTGAAAACAATATTCCCACTGGCAGCCAAACACGGCCGGGAACCCGTTACACTGTTGTACCGTTACACACAAACACACAGACAGATAGACAGAGGGAAGCAGCCCACGCAATGACATTCACACAAGAATGCTTATCTTGCACACCAAAAAAGAAAAATAATTTTCAATCAAAATGCATCCAAATCAATGTTTTGGTGCCGTTTACTTCTTGGCCATTAAGCATCCAAATGCACGCATCAAACCTTCCACAAATTCCCTAAATCACCTTCCCACATCCAGTTGTCATCATTTCATGGCAATGTGATGAAGGGGGGGGAAACGGACTTACACTGAAAGGAGTCAGAGATTCCCACCATGCGGCACGTCGGTGTGTGATTTGCGGGGCGGTTCTCGGGAAAGCCACCGGCGGCGACTCCGGAGCTCCGCGTCCGGACGGAGGCTCACTCTCAGCAGCGTGTACTTCCCAAAAAGTCCCTATGGTGGATGGAGGGAGCCCGGGAGCTGGAAGGGGGGGAAAGGCGGAAGTGGGTGAGAAGGAAGGGGAAAAGGGGGTGGGAGGGGGGGCAGGCAGGCGGGCTGGTGAAATCCGTGAAAACGTCGATGAAGTGGGGACGACTGCTCGCTCGACACTGCTCGTGCTTCTGTGGCGATTTGCTCACACGCGCTGCGCTGGTGCGGAGGAGCAGCGGCGCTCTGACTCCGGGAGGCTGCGCGCATAGCCAAGTGGCGGGGGGGCGGGGCCAAGAGCAGTGGCTAACCGTCTGATTGGACCAAACTTCTTTTTTTAATCAAATCATTAGCAAATAATATTCTTCCATCCCGTTATCCAAATACTTCTCCTCACACGAGGGTCACTAGATGAGGAATTTTTCGAGAGTAATCACAATGAAAGAAAACGATTACAATTGCAGAATGACCATACATAAATTACACTTGTGTGTATATATAAATATATATATATATATATATATATATATATATAAACCATAGAGTTTAAAAGTAATATTTAAACAACAGAAATATAGTATATTAAAAAAAAAAGTTTTATTTAAAACTTCTTCCACATACACAATATCACCATTTCTCTCAAATATTGATCACAAACCCGTCTAATGAAAATCTGTGATAGTGAGCACATAATCCATCCCACCTCACAGGTGTGACATATCAAGATGCTGATTAGACACCACGATTAGTGCACAGGTGTGTCCGTTAGACTGCCCACAGTAAAAGGTCACTGAAAGGTGGAGTTTTGTTAATGGGCGGGGTCTGGGGACTTTTCGGGGTCCCCAGACAGAATCATCCCCCCCCCCCCCCCCCGGGTTTATATTTTTGTTGAGTATCTAAATAAATTCTTAACAACAAAATCGAAAAACATGAAATTATTTGTCAAAATAGGGTCTTTTATAAATTTGACGTACACGCTTTACTTACCCATTTTAGCATTCGTTTTTTTACTTGGTTAACCCCACCTGCAAATCTCATGGCCCGTTTTTTTTTTAATTCTTAAAAGTAAATTTTGCATTCATTTTATGAACAAAGGAATGGGGTGGATCACAATGTGAGGTTTCCTTGCAGGAGGTTTCTAGCCCAAGAGCTACGTCGCTGATCATCTGCTCGGGAATCACATTGGAAGTCTAAGTGGGGAATTATCACTCATTACGCCCAAGCTGTGTCGTGGACAAGAACCAGCCGGAAGCTTGAGGCCGTGTTTGACTGGTGTGTGTGTCCGTCCAGTGCGCACTCACACACACAAATTCATAACACACACACGTCAACGTGCATGTGTATGCCTGGCCGAGTGACCTAAGGCAAACACCGGCCGCACCATCTGGAAGTCATCTGGACCGCAGAGTCAGTCAAAGGCGACTCGCAGAAGCTGGTGCGAACACTAAGTCCATTGGCACTCGTCCGTGCTAGCTAAGGCTTTTTGTAAAAACGGCTATAAAATAACGTTTCATTTTGTTGAGGACTGTCAGAAATGACAACCAATTGCTGCAAAAGTAGAAAATTTGCTCCTAACTAAAAACACCAAATCACACAAATACGAAAAAGTATTTTCCTCGGAAATTATGTTTTCATTATTTAGCATAACAAAACAAATGTTTGCATGACAACCAATTTCCACTAATGCAAAGAATTTACTAGAAAAACCATTGCACAAAAAATGTCCCAGAAACTAGTTAAGTTAGCTAATTAGCAGAATGACAACATATTTCTCACCAATTTATATGCAACTAAATATTTAGTTACGTAGTTATCAATCTGTCAGACGACATAAAAACATCAGATTTTCACAAAATTAATGAATTTATCAGTTCCTTTAGGAGCACGATTATGCAAAATGTCAACATTACTAGATTACTACTGTATATACTTTATATATTGCCCTCTAGTGGACAGGAATGCAACGCCGTCTGGTCCTCGTTACGCAAAAGCGACACCACCTTGTCTAGTTTGTTGTTGTTGTTGTAAATACAGGGATGGTGATAATTTGATCCTTTTCCAGAAGGAAAGTAAAAATAAGCAAGTGGTATAAAGTAGTTGCACATGTGTGCGAGTACAAGTTAAATGGGAGTCGGCACACACCTCCAAATAAACTTCAGCTTCTCTTCATACCAATAATTGGGGTGTACATACTTTTGCAACAATACCTCACTTGCTTATTTTTACTTCAAATCTCAATTTTTTTTTTTTATATAGTTGTACAGGTCACATTAATGTTGGAGAAAATTTTAAATGATTTCTCAGTCTATTTTTTATATATATATATACTGGGGTGTGTAGACTTTTTGTAAGCCACTGTGTGTCCCAAACTGATGTCTTTGTCAAATCATAGGCTCAGTGAGCGCTTTTGCCGTATACGTGAAATATTTGTCCGATTTTCCCTCCCCGGCGGAGCATATTGTTCCCTTGGCAGCGTCTCCGCGGGGAGGAAGATGACGCCATTAGCGGCACCGTTTGCGCCGCTCCTCTCCTTTTCTCGCCGTCTGTCGCACCATCGACATGCAGACAAAGATGTCGGGGGGGGGGGGGTAGCGCAGCGCACACCACGATGATAACGTTCGTCGGGCGTGAGCAATGTCGCCGGCTATCTAAATATAAAACGTCATGGTGGTTTGTCAAGATCGTTAGCAAATAATTAAAGGGGTAGCAGTAAAAAGTTCTTATTTTTCCATAATTAATCTGATAATTTCATTTGTTTTCACGTACAATGAATACCTTTAAAAAGTATTTTTTCCACTTGCTGTTGATTGAAGATGACATCACCTGTGCTGAGGAAGTAGGTAACGACCAAGCATGTCTCACCTGTTTTCTGGGCTTGGTCAGCAAACTGAGCCATGATTGGTCGTTAATGAATTAATTAATTATGGACAAAATATTAACTTTTAACTGCTGAAAATGGCTCAATAAGTCAAGTATCCCTTTAATTAGTTAAAATAAATATACATATAAATAAATAAATAAATAAATAAATAAGAACAGGAATGAGGTAGCACAATTATTTAAATTTAACATAACTGAAAAATGACATAACTGATTTTCACAGAAGGATTACACAAAACTTAAGGTAAGAATTTGTGTGATTATGCAAGAAGATCTCCACAAAATAAAAAAGAAAAACCCCAAAACAATCCGAAAAATTACAAAAAATTACTGACTTACACAAAACTAAAATAGTAATAATATTCTTTGCAGGATTACACAAAATATATCTATATTGCTAAAGATATAAATAGCCATATTATATAAAGAGTTCAAAACCAACTTCCACAAAACTATTTTGCAGTGTTCGCAGGCTCCCTCTAGTGGTACGCAAAATAATCCCTAAATCCAGTTTAGTTTGATACATTGGCACGTCATATTTTAGGACTGCATTGAGTATAGATTTTTTAGGGAGTACTTGGTGTAAAAAAAATAAAATAAAATTGAGACGGCGTCCTTACGACCATCTCTTTAAGCTCCTCCCCTTCAACCATGACCTCTTTATAACGCATACAGAGCAGACATTGGCCATATTGAAGCCGCTCGCGCTCATCGCTCGGCCTCGGGCCACGACGGGCCGTCTTTGAATGACACTTGTTTACTGTCGAGCTCCCCCGCTGTGTGTATGTGTGTGTGTGCGCTTGTTTTGCCCACACGCGGGGGGGGGGGGTTGGGGGGGGGTCCGCCATCTTGGTGACACAGGTGGCCGCCCGGTAGGTGGCAAAACGCAGGAAGTCTGCTCGTCTGTGTGCATGTGTATCGCACGCAGCATGTTTCCCCTTTTCGGAGGCGAGGTATCCTGTGCGTGCGCGTGTGTGTGCGTGCGCGTCCGATCGCACCGGGCGCTTGACTTCCAGGAACCCGCCCCCCCCTCCCGGCAGCAAAAACAGGCGCTGTGTGTGTTTCCTGCGGCCCCTGCAACATTATCGCAGGACACACACACACACACACACACACACACACACACACACACACACACACACACACACACACACACACACACACACGCGTAGTTGGCTCTTTCCTCAGCGCCTATCCTCTTCGCACCTCCGGCCGTCAAGATGTTTCGCTGCGATTGTCGGCAGAGAAACGGCGTCCACGAAGCCTGATTTTTTTGGGGGGTTGTTTGTTTTTGTGTGTGTGTTTTTTTTAAGTAGGTTGTGCAATTTTAATTCTCATCTTCTCACCTGATGTCGTTGAATAGAATTCATTGTAAATGTATGCTTTAAGGAATTTGTGATTTTTACGTAATCGCGCTAATGAATTAATGAAGGAACTCAAACTTTTAAGTCCTTAAAGGGGAAGTCAACCCCCCAAAATTTTTGACAATAATATGTTCTATGCAGCCCCATTAGTCTAAATATGGTAATCTGGTCAATATTACGTTATTGGAATATGAGTTAAGCAGCAATATCCAGCAGTTTCTATCAATGTCAGAAGGCGGCCATTTTGCAACTTGCTGTCGAGTGAAAATGACATCACAATTGCTCAGGTCTCAGGTAACAGCCAATCACAGCTCAGCTTCAGAAAACAGGTGAGCTGTGATTGGTCATTGCCTGAGCCAGCCCTGAGCAACAGTGATGTCATCTTCAGTCGACAGCAAATGGCAAAATGGTCGCCCACTGAGATGAATAAAAATGGCTAGATTTCTCCTC
This sequence comes from Leptonotus elevatus, assembly GCF_054856555.1. Lineage (NCBI taxonomy): Eukaryota > Metazoa > Chordata > Actinopteri > Syngnathiformes > Syngnathidae > Leptonotus > Leptonotus elevatus. Next base: position 7,720,215 of record NC_141257.1, read on the forward strand.
CTAACTTGTATTCCACAAATATAATATTAACTCATTCACTGCCATAAATTCATTAAAAAAAAGTTTATTAAAATTTTGGGGCAAGAGGCGATTACATTTTTTTATTGTAATTAATCGCATGACTTCACCAGTTAACTTGCGATTAATCACAAATTTCATATCTAAAAAAAATTCTAGGTTTTCATACTCCTGTTAACAAAAGTGGGAAAAACATGTTAAACTAATAGAAATAGTTAAAATGAATTTTTGACGTTTATAGCCGTCAATGGCAGTGAATGAGTTAATCAGAATGTCATGTTTAGACAAGTGAGGTCACATAAAACATATTATTGTATATATCATATTGAAATGTTTAAATGTTGGAATATGAGTTAAGCAGCTAAATCCAGCCGTTTTGCCACTGCTGTCTCAGGTATCAACCAATCACAGCTCAGCTTCAGAAAACAAGTGAGCTGTGGTTGGTCGTTGCCGGAGTCCTGAGCAACGCCGATGTCATCTTCAGTTGACAGCAAGTGGCAAAATGGCCGCCCCCTAAAATGGATAAAAATGGCTGGATTTCGCTTGATAACTCATTTTCCACAAATGTAATATTAATCAGAACTAGTGAGGTCAAATATAACATATTATTGTCAAGAAATGTTTAAGGTTGATTTTGACGTTTTTGCGTAATTTCGTAATTCAAAAGTTTTCATACAAATCGGATCAATTATTTACACACAAGTGTCATTTGTAAGTTTGGTTTTGCACATGTCCGGTATGTAGCGTTGACGTTAGCTTGCTATTTAACAAACCATCATACTGAAGGTTGAATTTCCTTACTAGCAAGACATTTTTGTAGTTTTTGCATAATCCTGCTCATCAACATTTTCCCCTGCAGGTCGGATGTGTAATTTTCACTGCTAGTGAATTCAACAAACTTTTGTTTCATGGCAATCAGTTATTTAGTTTATAATTCAATCATAAGTTTTGATGAAAATAAATAAGTAAATTTTTTTATTTTTTGTTTTTGTTTTTTGTTTTTTGGGGGAGGGGGGGGGTGAAATCAGGTCATCTTTGCGTGAACGCACAAACGAAGAAAGGAAACATTTATTTTGTCTCAAGTCAGTTCAAATAAATCTTGCTTTTGAAAATCTCTTTTATGTTTTTATGTCATCCCGCTTATCGCACGCAAACCAAAGAATTTTCTGGGAAAGCGGTTGTGTGGTTTTGCTGACTCACAAACTAAGGCATCGAAAAAGCATTTTTGCACGAGTCCATTATGTCATCTTTGCACGATTCAACTTATTAAAACAGCTTAAAACGCAAAAAAGTTTAGCAAAGTGGAATTTGGTTAAGTTACATTTACGTAAAAATTGTCTCTCATGCGCTTTTCTAAAAAGTGAAAGCCCAATTGCTTGTGGTTTTTTTTTTAAGTTACGCTTTACATTTTATAGAGAAAAAAAAAGGCTTTAATTAAAACTGGGGGAAAAAATTAGCTTTTAACCGCCCCCCCGCCCCCAGCAATAATAAGTTTGTTTTGGACCTTGACATTCGGACAACACAAATCCAACAAGTCATGATATTTTGCAACAAGTTCTGTTTTTTTTCCGTCTAAATGCCGTGTTATTTATTTCAACGGATGACATTCAGCGTTGGAAGGCCAAATTCCTGCATGGCGGCACAAAGAAGTGACACGGACTTGACGGGAGAAAATTGCTTTGCGGGCGGGTAAAGTAAATCCTTTTGGAGACGGCAATTTGCGGCCAAGGTGATGACAACTTTTTTTCTTCTTTTTTTTTGCGATGTCCTCAAGTCTTTCAGCCCGACTTGAATGCTTGATGAAAAACAAGCAGGGACCAAAAAAAAAAGAAAAAAAGATAGAGGCCACTGGTTGTAATTGAAAGGCCCGGCAAGGTTAATTGGCAAGAAGGAAAGCCAGGCATTTAAAAAAAAATAATAAAAAATAAAGATTTTGCTGCCACGCAGAATTAACCGGTCACAAAAATAATAATTGTTACATATGACAGTTCGCGCCTTCTTTCGTATCCTGCCTAACCGTTGCCGTAAAACGTTACTAACCTATAAACAATCCATTGAAATATGAATACCCACGTCGCTTCGCCATGTGCTGTGATTGCCATGGATAGCGCCCAAAACTCCCTCAGGCTTCATCCATCATCATCACCCACCTGGCTAGAGCAGCCCCCCCCACCCCCCACCCCCGCAAAAAATCCTGGTCCAGCTGGCCCCCGCCGCTCGCACACACCTGATATGAAGCGATCAGTCATCGGGTAACGAGCGGGCTTTGGCGGCCGCCCAGCTGGGGCCTGTTGCAACAATGGCCGTCGGTGGGCATCGAGGATGTGACGGGAGGCGGTGGCGCGAAGCCCGGGCGAGCGTCTGTTTGAACTTTTACCCACCCTACCTGGTACTAATCCATCAAAGCTTGTGCTTTTCATGCAAATGTATTAAAAAACGCAAGAAAAATAGTGGGGGGAATTAGCTAAGGCTAGCTAGGCGCACCCCCTCCGCAAACATTCTTGAAAAAATGTCATAAACATAGCTCATTTTGTTTAATTATGCGACCATAACAGTATGATAAAATATTAGCCACCACAAGCTAGGTGCACCCCCTCACCTCCACACACACACTCTTGAAAAAAGGTCAAAACAAAGCCAATTTAAAAAAAGTCTGTGCTATATCGTAAAAACATGATCAAAATGTGATGAAATGGTTTTAAAAAGTAGCTAAAACAAGCTAGGCGCACCTCCTTTCCTCCTTTCACACCTTTGAAAAACCGTTAAACGATATTATGCATCATTTTGCAAACTGTTTAAAAGAAAAAAAACAACAACAGCACAATAAAATATTCAATGCACCACCACACTTCCATAAATACTTTCATAAAAATGTCAAAATAAAGCCGTTAATATGCAGCAGGTTATATTATGCTAACATGATCAAAATACATTTTTTATGTTGTTGTTTTTTTTTTACCAAAAACTAGGCGCACCCCTCTTCTCCTTGCACCTCCTACTCCCCCCAAAAATCAAAACATAGCAAATTTACATCCATTATGTTTAAACATGATAAAAATTATCAACATGTTTTAAAATTGTCTTTACAAGCTAGATGCACCCCTTTCCTCGGCACACCCCTTCAAAAAAGTGAAAATGAAACTCCTTCAAATTATGTTTATTCATAATTACTACATGATGCAAATAGGCGCCCCCCCCCCCCCACTTGCCCGCGCCCCTTGAAAAAAGTAAAAAGGTACTCCATCATGTTTAAGATCAAAAGGTGCGACAAAATATAAAATATAATTCTGAATAAACATAGCGCACCACTATCAACCCGGCACCCCCATAGAAAAAAGCTTATTTAAAGGCCTCTTGTTTAATGGTGAAAACATGGTCGTAACGATTAACAAAAACATTTTTTTTTTAATTAGCTACACACACTGACAAAAGAACTTAAGTAAATATGTCAAATTTACAAGACAAGGCCTTTTTCATTTTGATTTTATTTTATGCGATTACAATGCCTGTCTGTGATTGACAGGAGACAAAGCGCCCTAATGGCTCCGTTTGAACTTGTGTAGCCTCGTCGCCCACTCGCACGTGTCGGACCCGCGCGAGTGTGATTAGCGGGTGGGGGGATTGTGGGGGTGCGCCGCGCGCGGGCACAGCATTCGTTTGTCAGCGGAGAGGAAAACAATTAGCGGCGACTCATGCGTTCCATTGCGTCTAACGAGCTTGGCCGGGTCACTTGGGGGTGGTTGGCAGTTTATCATGTTCATGCAAAACACATTGCAACTGAGCTAACGTTAGCGTCGACCGTGCTAATACACAGAAGGGATGTAACAAACACAAAAGAGTAAAAATGAAAAAAAAAAGTGGAGACACGCTGTTGGCGACAAAGCGCACACACGCGTTGCCATGGGAGCAGCCCGGACCGCCCCTCATGAACCCAATGAGATCACTATTTGTGCCAAATTGCAATCAAAGCTCCGAAAAACACTTGACGACGACGACCCCCCCCCCCCCCCCTTTTACCCGACTATTAACTCAACGCGCCCTGCCGTGCATTTACATTCATTAAATATGCAACATTTGTTTTTTACAATTACAACTAGTTTTTTTCCCGCCACTTCATTGCAACAACGTCCATTTTTATGTACAGCGGAGCAGCAGAACTGCACATGATAGTAACAAGGTGATTTCATACTTGACAAAAGAATCGAGTTGTGAAGAATAAAAGTGTTAAAGGATTGAAGCAAAGATGCTAGTTTGAAGTCGTTCAATTTCGATGGTTAAATGCATAACCGGTTTTATTCATCGAGATTTCAAAATGAATCGAAATAATCCTTTTTATTCTTTTTCTATAATCATTCAGCTCGTGAACACGTGAGCAAAGTTAGTCGATAAATCGTCAATTAACCGATGATCAAATTAATCGACAACTATTTTAATAACCGCGTCATCGTTTGGGGCCATTTTTAATTTAAAATTGTCCAAATCCTCTGATTTCAGCATATCAACAGTAATTGTACACAGATTTCTGTAGGCCTTCATGAAAGAAGACTGATTGTTTTCTGTGTTTTAAGCAAAATAAGACATTTGCAAACATCCGTTTTTACTTTGGAAAGCAGAGACTGAACCGTACAACATCCATTGCTGCAAAACAGAAACAGATACAAATAAACCTTTTTCCTGATGAAAGAAGAGACTCTAGTCTTTCTTTTGGCAGCTTCCATGTTTTTATAGCAATAGAACACAATGTTCTGTGGGCCTTGCAAAATCAGTCAAAATCCAGTAAAACAGCCGGGAGCGAAGGGGGTTGCTTCAGTGAAAATGGCTGGGAGTGAATGAGTTAAAGCTTTTGTAATACACTTTAATGCAAAATTAACATGCATCCGATTAGTTGATTAACCGATTGAATAATCGATAGATTAATCGATTCTAAAAAATATTCAATAGTTTCATCTTCCAAGTCAAATCCTCATTCAAAACCCTAACCTAAGCTTGAAACCCTAACTTGAAACCTCACTTTTCCATACAGTTACGATGCCCAAATGGTGAGACATCAAAGTGTGTCCTCCGTGACAAACAACCGCTTGCTAAAATGCGCATCTTTTCAAAACGTCTCCCCGCTTAAATGAAATAACATCCTAAGCGCTGGTTTTCTTTCCCAAGGCCAAAGGCGCGTCCTGATATGCGGCGAATCCTTTGGATGTTTGCTAGCGTGATGGCCTTTAATGCGAGGGGGCAGGGGGTTGTGGGGGGGGGGGGGCTTCATTAGTATTTGGCATCCTTGGACCGCGGCCGCTTTTGGCAATAATGGACCACCGGGCGGGCGAGTGTGTGTGTATGTGGGGGGGGGGGGGGGGGGGGGGCGCGGGAACCTTCCCCTTTTAAAGCATTTGAAAAGCCATTAGGCAGCGTGCACGCGCGTGTTTGTGTGTGTGTGTTAAATAGCAAATAAAAAGCAGCAGACAGCGACGAGGAAGGACGCATCTATTGACTATTGCTGCACTTTTTTCTCCATTTGTTTAATGGGTTCGGCTCATGTGACAGACCTTCAAGTGGCCGAACGTTCCACTGCTCGTGTGCACTGACCTACAGATTCAAAGTACTTAAAACCCTCATTCAAACCCTAAAACCAAGCTCGCTTGTAACCCTAAACCAGTCCAAAAACCTGAAACTTGTTTCAAACACTAAATTAAGCTTTAAAACCCAAACCAGGCCCAAATCCATATTTAGAACCTTACCCCTTGTTCAAAAACACTTTAGTTATTCTTGAAATCCTGATCCTAACCGTTTAAAATGCTAAAACAGGCATGAAACCCGAATTTGAAACCCTAACCATTTTGGGCAAAAACTCAATTGGGAATCCTAACTCTTGTTTAAAACCCTTAACAAAGACTTGAAATCCTAACTTGAAACCCGGAACAAGGCTTGACGCCTTACTTTGTAACCCTAAATCCAGGATGAAATTCTCATTTCCATCCATCCTTAAAAGTCTCATTTGAAATCTTAGCCATTGTTCAAAACCCTTCATTGGGTTTAAAACATTCATTAAAAACCCTACCCCTAACATAGGACTGAACCCCTAATTTGAATCCCTAAATCTGAATTGAAACCCTAATTTAAAATCCTAAACCAGGCTTGAAACCTTAACTCGAATCCTAACCCTTATTTTAAAACTTAAACTAGGCATAATTTGACACCCTGTTCCTTTTTTGAACCCCTAACCCTTATTTGAAACCTAATCCTTGAAACCCTCATTTGAAAACACAGAATCTTGTCTGAAACCCTAAACCAGTCTTGAAATTCCAATTTAAAGTCGAACCCTTGGCTGTAACTAGAGCTGCATTCAAGACAGCTGTGAAGTCAGACGCTCAACAAACCAAACAACCAATCGAAGTCATCCTTCTAACCAACCGACGAGTCTTGAACCCAAGCTCCAGCGCAGAACCCCCAACGACAACCCCCCCCCCCCCCCCCCACACACACACCACAGCCTTCCCATCCCTTTTAATAGAAAGGCGATAAGATTGGTCACGGCAACAAGGATTTACGCTATCTGCCACATCGGCGCTATCGCCGTCGCTACCGCCAGGTTTTCCCAGACGCCATCGCCAACCATTGCGTTGCTAATCAACACAGTTAATTTGTTTCTTATATTTTTAGCCGCATTTCTGCACCGCCGTCGCCCCCCTCCCCCCCAAAAAAACCATGGCGGTTTATCAGATTGACAAAAAAAAACAACAACCCTGGTCTTATTACACGAGTTGTCTTATCTGTCATATTTCCTGGGCGGTAGCGTAGCGCCGCTTCCAAAATGGGACCGGCGCTATCTGGCGCGGAGCTGATGAAGGAGGGAAATGAAATGATTGCGATTAAATCTGACCCATATGCTACGCCGCTGCGCTAGTGCGCGCTGGCAGAGCCCAGCGCTACTTTTATGGCTTTGCAGCGGCGGCGGCGGCGGCGGCGGCGGCGGCGGCGGCGGCGGCGGTACGCGACTAGCATCTCCATGAAGGCGTCAGGCGGCCCCCGAGAAGCGACAACGCGGGAGACCAATCGCTTGAAATTGGTAATCTTACATACTTGTTATTTCACTCCGGGGCTGAACGGCGTCCTGCTGTTCCGCGTAACTACGGCAGCACAATGGAGGCAATGAAATGCTTGAATGGGTGTCAAGAAATACGACAAAAAAAATCAACGGATTCAGGTTGTTGTCAGTCGCAAACAAATGCAGGGCGTGAAAATTGCTTTGGCTGGAAATCTCTTTTTACAAAGAATTCCGGAAGGGTGGAAATGAGGGTTCGGGACAGTTGGGGTGAGGAGTTAGGGGTAGAGTACGTTTAGGGTTAGGCTACGGGTAGGGTAAGGTTGGGATTAGGGTAATGACGGACAGGAAAAAGAAGTAGAAGAAGAAGAAGTAGAAGAAGTAGAAGAAGAAGAAGTAGAAGAAGTAGAAGAAGAAGAAAAAAAGTAGAAGATTTTTTTTATTTTGATTTTGAAAAAAATGACATTTATTTACCGCTCTTATTTACATTATTTTCATAACACACAGCTCGGCAAGAGCAATTAAATAAATAGATTAAAAAAATAAAATGCTTTTACATCAGAACATCACAGAAGAAGAAGTAGAAGTAGAAATAGAAGAAAAAGATTTGATTTTGAAAAATGACATTTATTTGCCGCACTTATTTACATTCTTTTCATAACACACAGCTCGGCAAGAGCAATTAAATAAATAGATAAAAAAATAAAAATAAAATTTGAAGAAGTAGAAAAAGTAGAAGAAAAAGAAGTAGAAGGAGTAAAAGTAGAAGAAGTAGAAGTAGAAGTAAAAGAAGAAGTAGAAGTAGAAAAAATAGAAGTAGAAGAAGAAGAAGAAAAATAAGTAGAAGAAGAAGTAGAATTAAAAGAAGTAGAAGAAGGAAAAGAAAAGTAGAAGAAGAGGAAGAAGAAGAGGTAAAGTTAAAAAGTAGCACAGGGCAGAGTGAGGTTTAGGTTTTAAGTACAGTTAGTGTCGATTTATGCTTTGGTTTGGGCTTGGGTTCTTTTAAAAATGTAGTTTGGGTTCAGATTAAAAAGGCAACAAAATGTTTCAAAGGGTACCATAAATGGCACAATCCAGAAAATTGCAAAAGTCGTAATAGTCCAACCTTCTATTAAGGATAACGCATTGAATGGAAATGAATAATATCACAATTGTCATGTTTAAAACGTTGTTGTTTGTTCAAGGTGACGATCGTAAAAACAGCGGCTGACATCCGTCGCTTCCATTTCTTACGCCGGCGTCTCTGCGAGCGAGATCAAATGAAGAGAGAAATTCGCTTTTGTGCCGGTGGCGCAAAAAGGTGTGCGTTGCAGGCGCCCGCGATTGCCATAATTACACGGCTTAAAATGCAAATCCACAATGTGCTTATTAATTCCATTCTGCCCGTTTCATGTGACTGACTGCACTTAATTAAATCAGATTGATTAGAGCCTTTTTAGACAACCAGCCCCCCCCCCCCTCCCCCCTCTCTCTCTTCTTTACAACCACATAATTATGACGAATAGAGCCACTCGAGAGGGAACGTACTGCCTGGCGTTTCTTTCTTTACTCGGGGATGGCGGGCGGCTTCAAAGCCTCTGCTGGGAGTCGCACTCCAATCACGGAAAACTTTTCAGTCTGATTGCGGCATTCAATGTTCATTAATTGTGTGGTCATTCAGGTGAGCCGGAGGACAGGCAGGCTTAGGGTTGGTGTAGCATTGGGGGGCAGGCTAAGTGAATTTCGGGTAGGGTCGAGTTGGGATAGGGTAGGTAGGATTCGTTTCACAGGTTAGAAATCATTTTCTGAGGTCGGTGAAAGACTCCGGTTGGTCACCCGGTGGGATTTCACTTTCCTTTCTTTGATCCTTCCTCGGGTCTCATGACGGCCTCACGGCTCTGGCTGGGTTCTGAAGTATTCGGTTTAGGTGAACGGTATGGGATTTTTAATAGGTTTTAGGTGAACTGTATGGGATTTTTAATAGGTTTTAGGTGAACTAATGAGTACACACTCACACGCACGCACGCACACACACACACACGCACGTGTACATACTCACCCCCATACAAAATAAACATAAAAATAAAAAAATTAAAAAGAGCGATGATGACATGTCAAATCGGCAAAGTTACCGAATGAACAATACTGAGCTCTATATACATAAAAAATAATAATAATAATTAAAAAAAATATTCATTTTGCGCATCGTGGGAGGATTTAGAGTACTTGGCAATTTGGCAATTCCGAGACGAGTTGCATTTCTGCTTGTGCAAGCCTTTTTGAAATGCCAGAAACAAAAGCAATCCTGACATACACTAACGTGTTTTCGGCCCTCCTGAATGATCCGGGGGCTGCTCTGGAGCCAATCACAAGAAGGAGTCATTTCACGGCAAAAACCCAGCATCAACTCTGCATTGCTCAACGAGATCGACAAAAACAAACCATTGTTGAATTTGACATCTAAACAAATAAACGGGATGAGGTCGTCTTCTCATAAACGTCAGCCACATTTTTCCATCAGGGAGGAGTGAGGTTGGGGGGGGGGGGGGGTCTACATCACCACCATCCCTCCCCCTCATCTCACTCACTCACTCACTCACTCACACACACATCATACACTTACTAAAATATTAACTAGATGTGTTTTTTAGTGCTGCCAGATGCCCTGACATCTAGCTGATGGCTTCACACTTTCACACAAGCGTGACACTACACGCACCCGCAACTTCCCTGCCCCCACTGCGACCTTCTTCCAGCTGTTGAAAGTGCAGGGACGAGGCGAAGGGGGAAGGGGGGGGGGGGGTCAAGGAGGGCGGGAGGTGTGAATATTCCCTCTTCAATTCCCATGCTGCACACATTCATAAAGACCACCTCATGCTAATGCCTTCAGCCTCAGCTAATAGGCGCCTTTTATCTTTTTTTATGGACACTGCCGAGCACCAAATGTCAGTTGGATGGAAATTATTTATTTTCACAAAATTTAGTGTATTTGCACATCATTGAAAGAAATGAGCAACTTTACTCTGTTTTGGGGTTTTGTTTTGTTTTTGTTGATGGGTCAACAAGACAGCCTGGATGTTTAACCAGTCAAATGTATGCCTGGCATTTTTTTTCCCTTTAAATTTTGCAAAATAAAGATTTTTATTTTATTTTTGGGGGTTTGTTTTATTTTGGTTGAATGTATTCATTTGGGGTTTAAGTAATAAATCCTCCTTTAGTACACCAGGAATGTCTCTCTACCTTGTGACGTCAAACCACCCCAAATTTTAGACAAGAAAACAAAAATCTATTTTTTTTGTTCGGTTTCTTGGCTTGGCTACTAACTGGTCTCTAACTTTGTGACGTCAAATGTTTAGCCTCGATTGCCGTAAGCCAACGACGGACACAATCGGATTTTGGACACAAATGACGACAAAGTTATCGAAAGTCTGCTGAACTATCAGCTTGACAATTACTTCGGAAATCACAACAAAAGTTAGCATTACAACGGCTACTCAGACTGACTGCTACATCCTTCATTTTTGTAACGCGACGGCTGACATTTTAACTGAAAAAATAACAACAAATTCTCCATTTGTAATAATCTGCGATTTAACGATTAACAAAAAATTGTAGCTATAGCGAGCCGCTAATGTAATTTCTCACCTGCTGCAAACATTCATCCATCATTTCCTGCCTCGGTAATTTAAAAGCCCTCAACATTTTTTATCCCGGTGTATAGTCGCCATTTAGCGTAACACACCTGGGGGCCAAGTTACTGCTAGCGTAGCATTACAAGAGCCGCGCTGTTAAGTGACTACCAAACCCTTGCTTTCCATCTTTTCTTTTCTATCCCTGCTGTTGCAATTATCCACTCGACGGTCAAATGGTGCCTGGCGTGGCTAGCTAGTTAGCTGTCAGGATGCCTTTTTTTGTGTGTGTGTGTGTGTGTGGGGGGGGGGGGGTAGATCTCAAATAAGTGACAGCTAAATAATAGTCTCCAGGAAGCAGGATGAAACAAGAGAGTTAAGAATCACACGACGTATTTATGCGCATCGTAAATGATTTTTATTTTCATTTTTCCACAGCAATAAACCCTCAAACATTTGGCGCATGTGCTCCTATTTTGGCTAATTGTGAAGGGGTTTAGCCATGCATTACACAGATGAGCTGTACGGGGGCCATTTAGCATTAGTGCCTCCATGCACCATAATGAAGTGATAGATTCTCAGCATACTAATAAAGCGGCTGCACTATATATGAATGAGAGGCTTCTCGCAAGCGTGGGAGAAGAATGCAAATATAGATGGAGAGTGCATTTTATACATAGCAAGCATGGATGGGAGCGCATATGGTGTGTTTTGGGTGTGCGCATGTGTGAGAGAGAAAGAGAGCACTGTATTTAATTCATTCATTCTTAGGGGGCGGGGGGGGGGGGTGTCTTTTGACAGCAGTGTCCAACGATTGACATGAAATCGAGCGAAAAAGTGCATCATGAACTGAACACGTCGGCCATTTTGGGCAAATTGCAAAGTTTGATCATAATTCTGACGATTCGGAAAGTAAAAAAAAAAAAATCTGTCTCACCGATCGACAAGAAAATTGGTGGACATTTCCGGACGTACGAAAAAGTCTCAAGGAGCCACCGCCGAAACTGAATAGGAAGTCGGCCATTTTGATTTGATGCAGTAAATTTGGGTAAATAGAGATAATTTCATGGATTTGTAAAAAAAATAAAAATAATAATAATGATAATTTAGGATGAACTTTAATGTACATCTTTACTAAGACAAAATTCACAAAAAACTCTCAAGGATCCATGCCTGAAATTGAACAGGAAATCGGCAATTCCAAAGTCTGATAATCATTTTGACAATTTGGAAAGGTAAAAATAAAAATTTGCCTCCAACACATTGGGTGGACATCAAGGACCCATATGCGACACTGAACAGATCAGCCGGCCATTTTGATTTGAAGCAGTCATTTTTTGGCAAACTCCAAATATCGTTTCAAGGACTCGCCCCCGTCACCAGTTTCACGAATTAACACGAAAATTAACGGTTATCTCGACTAAGACAAAACACACACACACAAAAATTCAAGGAGCCATACACAAAACTGAACAGGAAGTCTGCCATTTTGTGTTCAAACTGTCATTTTGGGGCCAATTACAAGCCTTGAAAAAAATGATGATTAAAGGAATTGTTGTTGACCAACATTTCAAATCTTTTGAGTCGTACCGTTGACAACTGTGATTAATTTCTTCACCCGAATCATGAGTCGTCATCTCTAAAATGCATTTTGTAGAAAATTCAGTAGTGCAACGAAATGTAATGAAAGATCACTAATGCGAAGACATCAAAGCCTCTTTCACTGAAAAAACGGCGAATGTGAACAAAGAATGAGCTGCAGACAAAAGGTGGATCATACATTGCGTATGTATGATTCCCTCTGAAGAGCTCTGCAAAGATCATTCCGGCTCTCCTCCTCCCAGCGGGAAGCCGCAGTAGCACGCGGCGAACAAAAGAATGGCTGCCTAGACAACACGCTGGTCCGCCCCCCCACCCCTCCCGCCCGCTCGCCGTCCTCCATCCGTCTCGGGCGCGTTAGCGATGCTATCGCGCTAGCAACACGGATGACAATCTGGAGGCGGAAGGTGCTGATCAAAGATAAATTTCCCTTCTCGCCTCACCTGGCTTTAATTACGCCATCTGTGTCGGAACGCGGCGGGAACGGGGGGGGGGGGGGGGGGGGGGGCGCTTAAACGGGTAGAAAAGTGGGGGGGTCGGTCCCACGTGATGCTCCATTTCATCGGGACGCCACTGGATCGTATTATTTTGTTGATTTGGTATCTCGTCTTTGGAATGTTGTGGAAGAGCTGGGAGAGTTGAGAATTAGCATTAGCTATAATCCGTAGAACATCAGATGCAATCTCGGAATTATGTTTGACTGCATTGTCACTGTCAAGGATTTATTATTACTTTTGACACATAACATTTCTATTGAATCAACATATTTAATATAAGAAGTTTGGCGCTGTATTTCGATAGATGACTTTTCAAATGGAATTCTTGTCAGGTGAATTCCCACATTGGAATTTCTCAGCCGCAGTAAAAATTCGAAATTTCAAGCTTGATTTTGATCGCACAACTTGAATTTTTCTACAATTCAGCCCCCGAAGCTCGTTTCACTTTGCAGCATGAAATTCACAAGTAGACGAAACAAAAACAAAAGTCTGAAGAAGCCATGCCTGAAAAGACACAGCAACTCCGCCATTTTGGTTTGAAGCGGCCATTTTAGACTCATTTTTATGGTTGAAAAAATGACTTGCAGAATTTGCAGTTTTGCTCATTGTATTTTTGTCAGAAGATCGCAGCAACGTTTGAAGACAAAATTCGAAAATAAATCTCATCCACGGAATCAAGGAAAACACGGAGGGCTGGGCACCTACCTTCCCCCCCCCCCCCCCCTACTTGTGCCAGATGTGCGGCCCTGCTTTACGAGGCGGTGCCAGCGTGCCAAAGAGGCGCACGCCATTAATCTCCTCCTTGGGGGACGCCTATATTACACTTTTAAGAGCCCCCCCCCACACCCCCAACCCCTTTTTTCCGACACCATCAATCGTCCCATCTGCCTCACCGTAAAGCCTCCACCTTTCTACTCCTCTCCTCTACGCTTTCTTCTGTCACTTCGTCTAATTCATCGGCGCGCACCAATTTCCCCCCCGCCCAACCCCACCCACCTGCCAGATGTGAAGCCATTTCACGGGGGCCTGCCGCGCTGATCACGCCATTACGATTATTGACTGTATTAAGCCAAGATGGCAGGGCGTTTTATTAGAATCAAGCCTTGGGGGACGCCACGTTGGCAACACCCCCACTCCGAACCCGGGCGAAGACCGCCACTCAACAGACAGTACAAAACATCCATTTTCCCCATTGAAATGTCATTAATCCATTCCAGTCACCATCAGTACTTTTATTTAAAAAAATAATTAAATAAAAAAATATTTTTCATTGGAGAAATTGGGTTGCCACTTTGGCGACCCGTCAGGCTTCCCATTCTATTCCATAATAGACAATGCAAAGAAATAAACGTTGCCCCTGTATTTTTAAAAATATAATAAAGTGGCTAAAAGGAAAGTAGTATTATTTAAAATTATTCTTGGGGTTTACATTATTAACTCATTCACTCCCAGCCATTTTCACTGAAGCAACCCCCTTTGCTCCCGACTGTTTTACTGGATTTTGTCTGATTTTGCAAGGCCAACTATTGTTATGAAAACATGGAACCTACCAAAAGAAAGATTAAGAGTCTCTTCTAAAGAGTTTCTGTTTTGCAGCAATTAGCGTTAGAATATAGCTAGGTTTAATTATAATTTACAAATCAGTGGGGAAAAGAGCTTATTGCAACATGGCCCTGGTTGATCTCTTATACTCTGCTGCCACCTGCTGGCCGTTTTTGTAATAACTAGCATTGCTTCAACTATTGTCTTCAGTTCAGAGGCTGCATCTAGCATTAAAAAAATAAATAATACGTATAAATACCTCTGTGGGAACATGGTCATATTTAAAATAGAACGTATTTATATGTTTTTGGGTGCAAATTAGTTAATATAGGCAATGACAAACAATATTTGAGCACCCATAAAAAACATACCAAAAAAATACTTCTCCCACTCACTTGAAAAACATTTAAACGTTTCAAAACACACTTGAACTCATTAAAACATATTCCAAAGGCTTCATTAGCGCCAGTCAAGAAATGGGAGACTATCACATAACATCACTTTGAAGAAATGAAAAGAAGACTCACTCACACAGTTCTGTTGCTTCAAGCTGTTAGTTCGTCACGCGCGGTTAAGTTTGCTGTAAAATAGGCACAAAACATAAAAAAGAAAATTCAACATTGAATGTGTAAACACCAATCCTTTTATCTCACAAATGTCTGTTAGCTTGATGCTAACGGAAATTAGCATAGACGGCGGAGCAGCTACCTAGAAATATAGCATATGACAATAATCTCTCTATTGCCTCTTCTTCTTGCTTTTTAATTATGCGGCATCAAGCTCAGTGCTGCCTGGCATGTTGTGGCACAATGTGGTACTGCGCCAAACCTCGCACAACTCTAAATTTGGACTGCGGTGACATTTATACCCCTTCAAAGACGCGTAAAGCTGAACCTGCTAAAGCTCGAAGTAGGCTTCCTTGCAGGTGCTCGTCCACCTGTGCCCCCCCCCCACCCCCCACACACACACACACTCCCCCACCCCCGCATTCTCTGTGTGTGATTGATGCGACAGCTTAGTGGGGCGACAGAGGTCGGGAGATTGTTGCAGCCCTTGCTGCTCTTCTTCCTCCACGCTCGCTCTTTTTTTTTCTTCCATCCACCACCTGGAACGTCTCCAAGAGCTCGTTACATGGCGGGCCCACTTTAAATATTATAATTCATGTTCACGAATGCAAAATGAACATTCTGCTTCCCGCACCAAAAAGGAAGAGGGGGAGAAGATAAAAGGAGAGGATGGACGCCAGGAGGAAATGCAAATGGAAGGGAAAAAGTCAAGTGAGGTGACGGTAGCCATCTTGTAGCACTCAGCTGGGACGGCGAACAGATGGACGGCCACCCCACCCCCACCCTCGCCCGTGAACACCACATAGAAAATTAATCATCTTTACTAAACTGGAACACACGCACACACATACAGGGAACCCCAGCATACTCGGGGTTTCGAATTTCTTGAATTTGCAGATTTTTGAAAGGAACCTATCGTCTGTTTTTACTTTATTTAGGAAGTGAGGAACTGCCAATGTGTACGCAAATACATTGAAACGTACTTGTAGGCTAAATGCTAAAATCTTAGCATTTTTTCCCATAATGCTACGGGGTATTGACTTGTGCGGGGGGAAATCATGCACTGCAGACGTCAATAAATCATAAAAAAAAATATGAATTAAGAGTTTAGGAACTTAATGAACGTATTTGTATAATGCAGGCCAAAATAAAAAATATAAATTAAAAAAAGGGATTTTTTTTTTCTGCCGCATGCTATTTAGCATTTAGGCTATAAGCACATTTAAACGTATTTACAAAAGCGTTTAAACTTACTTGCCAGTCATAAATGTTTACTCTGCAATAATATTTCCATGTTTCTGTATATACAGTACTAGACAGTGGCTAATTTATTTGTAAATATTGCATTTGTATTAATTTTGATTCATATCCAATCTATTACACATTGTTCATGATGTAACGTATTGATATTTAGCTCGCGACGTTTTCATCATTGTATATATTTTTGTACATTTTCATTTTTTAAAGGGCTACGGTTTCTTTTTTTTTTTTTAAGTCATTTTCTGACTCGTTGCATTCGTTTTATATCGAACGCTACGCTAGCAATTTGATCTCATTCATTATTCATATAATATAACTATTACAACAAAATTGACAATCAATGCTGACAGACAGACAGACATTATTCTTACAGCAGCTTCTATTTTTTGATGTATTTATTCATTGTGATATATTTGATTATTTAATTCCTAAAGTGCATTCTGGGCACTAAGTGCTGCACGAAGCACAAATGCATGGCGGGAGACGACCACAATGCCTCCCACTGGATTTCTTTTTATGCGTCTCAATACGCAAGTGGCCGAAAGCGCAATTACATCACAAAGAGGAAATTTCACCGCATGGACGCCAGGAGCCATTTAGCCCAGAAAAATTCCAGCTCGGGTTGCCAAGACGGAAGCCATTACTGGCGGCGTTTTGGAGGTACGTCTCAATCGGCGGGGGTGCGCCGTCCCACCCGCTGGAAGTTGGCGAGGTGTGCCGCCACGCGGCGAGCGTTACTTAGCGGTCGCTTATTGTGGCGGTCACGCTGCGTCCCGTATGGCGGCGTGCAAACGCAACAGCGTGCGAATGCCGTCTGGCCAAACAGCTGCCGCAATTTTAGGACGCCTTCCAAAAAAAAAAAAAAGGGAAAGTAGAGAGGAGGCGAAGTAAACAAGCTGTTTGGCTGCCACATGTTTTTTTGCTTGGTTTTATTACTTAGCCTTCATTTGGCGACATTGATGGTCGGCACTGTGGGCAAAGAAAAAGAGGCTAACAATTAGGAGGCAACATTTGTCTTAAAAGGATAAAATCATGAAAATGTTAGGTCAAATATCCAAGAATAAAGTCACAATGTTATGAGAAAAAAAAGTCGGATGTTACATGTAAAAATCAAAGAATTCGGAATGCTGTGAGAAGTCACAGTTGTGGAGCCCAGAGTTCAAAGCAAACACGGTGAATAAGCATTTAGCTGTTATGCTGCATGCAAATGGAATCAACTGCCAATAGAACGTTTTTTTTCCTCTCCCCCATACTTTTGATAGTTATTTTAAAGCATTTCTATCATGTATTTTTCCAAAATCTTCTCTTTCAGGAATTTTACTAAGCCACTTTTTATTTCTTTACTTTGCCTTTAAATGTCTAAAATTATTTTGTTTGAAAATGCCTTTAAATGTTTAATTTTTAACTATGTGAAGCACATTGAGTTATCTTGTGCATGAAATGTGCTGTATAAAAAAAAAACCTTGCCTTGCCTATTAAGATAAAGATTACAAGATTTAAAAAAAAAAAAGAAAGAAGAAGTGACAAACTAAAGTTGTAAAAAAATGAAACTAAACTATAAAGTCATATTTCAGGAATAAAGTTATTGTCTTACAAGAACAGTATGAAATTGTGGTATTGAGAATAAATGCCATCATAATTATGCTTTTAATGACACAAGGAAAAAATGTGAAGTAGCAAAAAATAAAGTTATATTATATTACGAGAATAAAGTGGTAAGTAAATTCAAACGGAATCCCGCAAACCACTGACACACAAGTTTCAAGTCTTCCTGGCTGGCATCATTACGATGTTATTGTCGTACATAAAATCTCTACGATGCAAATCGGAATAATTATTAATCGTCACTGCGGTAAAAGCCTCATAAAGCGAGCCTATGAGGCGATATACGAGCAACAACGTCGCATTTGGCAGCAAGGCTGCGCGTAGCTGGCCGAGGAGGCGCCTGCTCAAAAACACACACACTGGACTGAACGGCTTCCTTCTGGTTCCACTCGCTATGGCTGTGTTTTCCTTGCAGGAGGCCACCTCCGGAAGACATCGGTGTCCGCCAATCATCCATCAAGGTTGAACAATGAAATCACAGAAAATAGAACCGTAATGCGAGCCAGACGGATCTGGCATTCCATCGTGAAAAATGTGTAACCCCGAATTATGTATGTTGTAAATTATTCGTAATATGTTACAAAAATAAAGTACGTTTCATGTTTCGACAAAGAGATGCAATGAATTTTGAATTGGATCAAATTCAATAGTACAAAATTTTTGTTATAATCTTACAATAAAAAGGTTGTAATGATAAAGCGTAATACAACACAATATTACGATATAATATTACGATGAGCAAATTTAACGGTATGATGCAAAAGTCCTGAAATTGCGAGGAATAAGTCATGTTAACGGGAAAGACGAGATGTAATGATTGAAAAATGACATCGTCATGTATTATAAGAAAAAGTAGCAAAAATAAATAAATAATCGCTGTTACGAGTTACAAGTTAAGACTAAAGTCGTAAAGTTAAGAAAAATTGTAATGCTACGATTAAAAAGTCGGATTCATGAGAAAAAAAAGTCATGAGATTAAAGTACAAGATGAAAACATTTTCCTTTACAAAAATAACTTGGTGGGTTTTCCCGCCGTTTACGACTTGCGCTAAACAATTTCCGAGTGCCGCGGCAAGCGCTTCTTCTGCTTCTTCTCGCCGAGCGCTTTAACGCTGTGCAGACCATTTTGACCCGCAGCGTCCCGCCTGCAAATTAGGAGCTGCCAGCTTGTGACGGCCACGTGATGGAGAGCAGACGGGACGGGACGACATGGCAGGAATGCCGCCCCTTGTGTCCGCTGACTTTATGAGGCAAACGATACGGGTTCAGTGGTACTCACTCATCCAATCACAAATCATATTCACGACCTCAACAAACAAGTCGGAAGAATTCCAGTTACATGATCTGGAGCAGATCCACGACGGTAGATTTTTGAAGAAAAAGCCCTCCTGTGACGGTTTTTAGCGCCTCTGCAGTTATGTTGAGTGGGTGGAGTTATGGAGATTCCGTTGTTGTTTTTTTGCGAGGCAGTGAAGGTGTCTAAATGTGATTGGGTGAGGGAGTAAAGGGGCGGGGCAAGTTCACTTGGCCATGTCCTTGAGAGGAGAGTCTGCTTGTATTTGCTAGCTTACTTGCTAGCTAGCGCAGATAGTGAGTTGACAAATGAAAAAATATGATGTTCTCGACTGGCCCATGTCAACTCGACTATCATCACCTCAAAATTTAATACGAAATAAAAAGTCGTTCAACCGTTAATGGAAAAGTTCTGAAAGCGACAATAATCAGATATTCAAACAGAAAGTCTCCCGGGGGCGGGGCATCAAATTTGTGTGCCACATTTCCGGTTTCACTGAGAGCCACGAACATTTCCAGGCATACGTACAGCCCTCGATGTACAAAAAAATATTTTAGAGCTATGGGCTAAACCTAACAGGAAGTCGGCCATTTTGATTTACTTTTGAATTTGTCACCATTTTTTTGGCTCCTTTTATAGAAGTCTCTTTCAAATATAACAAACTCCTCCTACAAAATTGACACGATCGTCTTCAAACTTGACATATTTCATCTTAAGATGTTGAAGATGAAAAGTTATCGAGAGCTTTTTATTTCGTTGCACACTGTTGCCGTGGTGATGCAAAGAAAATTGATGCCGTTTTTGAAAATAAATGTCTCAATAGCGCCCGTTACAAATTTTTAACGAAGCATTCGCGGTGGTATGTTTCACCGAGATTTGTGAAAATTGAAACTCATATATCAGCCTAACGCCTACAAAAAAAGTATTTTGTAGCCATATGCTAAACCTAACAGGAAGTCGGCCATTTTGAATTCGTTTTTTTGGAATTGCGCAACTTACACAGAGGTCATATTTGAATGAATACTTTCACGCAAATAAGAAGAATCAATTTGAGAGGCTTTTTGTCCTTTGTGACAGTTTCCCAATGTGCGAGTACGCCAACGTGGCCGGGGTTGCTGCTCGCAGCTCTCGATTCCACTTCAACTTCCCAGACTCCCCTGTGATGTCACGTCTCCAGTTGTTATCAAGAGCACTTTGTCATCGCTGGCCGGCGTCTCCTCTCCGCATGTAACGGACATCGTACGTCATCTCCCTCCCCCTGTCACCTTTTTTCGCCAGGCAGACAGCGTCTGCTTTCCGTCAGGCCGGCCGCCGCCGCCGCCGCCTGGCAGCGCCGCCAGCGACAAGTCGGGAGCCCGCAGTGGCCGATAACCCGCCCCGAGGCCCTCCGTCCCCTTTCAAGTGTGTGTGAAACGCACACAGTTTTTTTTCTTTTTCAGCGCCGCCGATTAGAGCTCAGTGGGCATGGAAAGTCCTTCGGTCGCAGGGCTGGGGGTCAAGAGCGGTCGCCGAAAAAGTCCTCGGGGCTAAACATTTGATCTTTACCAGCTGCGTCACAGACTGTCATTGTTTTTGTGTCTGCGGGATTTTACAGTGAGGGTCTTGGTCTCACTGTAAGAGTGACAGCTGCAGCGCCACGGGGTCTACGAGCAGCCTGTAAGCAAAAATAAACAAAGCCTCCGCTCGGGTCACAAACGCTGCGCGCGCGAGTCGGAAACAATCGGACGACTTTCACGGCAAATCGACAAACTTTGAGGCCAAGCTCCGCCCACACTTTATAGAGAATAGTCACAATTTGGTGTCACCCATCTGTTTAGTATACCCGCTTCCATTTTTGTGCTATTGGATGCATTCCAAGCCCAAAAATGGCGCCTCCACCACCGAGATGGCCAATCATTTTGTTGACAGTTATTTGTGAGCAACGTTGTGCGAAACACGTTTCCAGCTCGCCACAAGACGACATCATAATCATACAACCCAGAAAAAAACTAATTCCACGATCCAATGCTGTTCCTCAAAAAATCAATCGTTCACCCCCAACCGGTCGCGATGGATCTCGCTCGAAAGCTGCTTTTCCCATCAAGCCCAAGTAAGCGCTTCAACAGAGTCGGTGGAAAAATGGTGCGGGATGGTTCCATTTCCAATCAAACGGTTACAAAGACGTGCAGCGGAATTCCGACATTCAGGATTCCGCGTCGAGTTCACGGCCCCAACACGCGTCAAAACGAACCCTCAGTGACCTTTTGACGTCTTGCGGTGCGGGCAACTGCCATGTAGTCAATCGGTTTAAAAACTGCCCCCAAAAAGCACTGCTTTTCCTTCAGCTAATGCTAAAGAAGTTAGCATTGACAATAAATTATTTCACTTTTTGACTTTTGGATTTCATGGTAAATTGACAAATGGCAATATAGAGCTAACGAAATGCCCCATATATTTTTTTTGCTCAGCTAATGCTAAATTAGCATTTTTGTATGATAACATCTTTTAGTCGTGTGACTTTTATATTTCCTGAAAAATTTATTGAGGCATTTGTATCAAGTGGCCCATGTGTCAAATTTGAGCTAATTTGACTGCAATCCTCACTTAAAAGTAGCTTTTCCACAAGATCATTTTGTTATTTGACTTTTTGTGTTGTCTTGCAAATCACATCTTGAGGTTTGGGAACTTTATCACGGCTCCTGTGTTTTTATGTGTCAAATTTGGCTGACATTGATCGCTTAAACTAAGTTCAACACTTGGAGTCCGCCCCAAAAAAACAAAATGGCAGCTTTTGAGCTCAACGCTAACCTCCACTAATGCTAAGCAAGTTAGCCTTTTCATTCAAGAACAACTTTTTGCTAACACGCTGCCTCTTTATCGACTCAAGATCGTAAAACATGAAGTGCTAACGGTTGATTTTGGCACCCAGAGGTAAACAAAGACTATTTACTGCCTAATAATAGTTAACGGTCTATTTCAGGGGCTCCATCATGAAAGTAAATCTGGACTCTTCTCCCAAAACTCGGCGCGTTTAAACCTCACGGAAAGCACCTCCAATCATTACCGTCAGTGGCTCCCCGAAGTGCTTGTAATGTGTCTTTTTAGTGCGGGCGGGACCGCAAATATGCCGCAACATCTGCGAAGCTCCTCGGCGAGAAAAAGCAAACGCGGATCCAAACATATTGCCGAGGCATTAAGGGGCGGCTTGGAGAAAGGCTGGATTGTTAATCTTTTTTGGCCAAACGCTACACTTTCGCCGGCAACGCGTCTCTCTCTCTCGCTTTCAGCCCTGCAGACGGCCTGCCTGACCTGGCAACCGCGCACGGGACCTGGCAACCCTCCGGGCCGGAGAGATTTGCGAGCCATTTTGGCTTGCCAAGTTTGGCGCGTTAAGTGCTGAGTCATTGTTGGCTATCATGATGGTGATGGGAGTCCGGACTAACTGACTGTGAATTTGAACAACTGAATGATACTAATATGTACATAGACATTCTTTTTATATTAAGTCATCTATTGTATTATCTTTTATATTTTTAAATATTGAAAAATAAGTAAAATAATCATTATCTGTTTATATTTAATATTTATTATTACAATTATTTTTTAGAATTTTTTGGGGCGTTTATATATTTATATAAAAATATATTCATGAAATAAAAAAGATATTAATTATTAATAATTAATCAAATAAAAATATTTAATTAATCTAATTTCATTATTAATGTATTATACAAGATATTTTCACAAAATCTAAATAGCAATTTTTTTTTTAAATGGCAGAAAATGCAAAATTCATGAATACCTTTTTTTCATAAAAAAAAATTGAAAGAAAAAGCTCCACATAAAACCACATGATCCAGCTAATAATTGCAACAGTTTGTTTGTTTGTTTGTTTCAAAACAAAAGAAAAATCCTATAAATATGTTAAATAAATAAATCTTCAAAAAAAATTACGTTTGCAGATGAGTCATAAGGTGGCATTATCACAACTGTTTTTTTTATTATTGCTAAATACCTGAAAAAATCTAAAATAAATAATTGAATAAAAATCAATGAAAAAAAAGCAAGAAAATGAAATTTCTACTTGAAAAAGTAAAAGAAAAAATTAAAATACATTTTGAAAAAAGCAGCTTAAACATGCACCTAATTTTAAATTGAAAATTGTATTAATTCGAAAGACACATTTGTTAAAAATGTCTTCAAAACACAGCAAAAAACTATTTGTAAAAATGAATACATATATAAATAAAAAAAACAATTTAAAGGTCAACTCATGACAATAATGCTGAGTACAATTTTTTTCAAATCAATTTATGTCTTTGTTTTTGTCAAATAGTTTCCATAAATGAAGTGCAGTCATCTGGTTCAGACACACTAACAGATCAAAAGGTGCCAACACTTTTGTTCGCTCTCCACCATTCAATATTCCAAAATAGCACTTTTTCTTTTTCCTTTGGCGGCTGAAAAATCCAGCAGGCGACGGCAGGCGGCCGCGGCGGTCTCGAGGTTGCGCTAAACCTCCGCCAGATGTCCCCGAGCGCGAAAAGCAGGTGGGCCGGGTACGGCGCCGCAGCAGCCGCCGCCGCCGCCAGCCTGGCAGGGTTTCAAATCTGCCGGCTCCAACCTTTCATTCACACGCTTCGCCTGGCAAGGCGGGCCCCGGGGCCGCCATCTGCCCGCCATCTTCTATCTGAATGCGTGTTACTGCTGCGCTCCATCATTTAGGGGGAACACCTGTGTCACCCCGACATTTTGGCTCCGGAACCCCAAGTCGCTATTATGCAACAAGCGCTGTGTTTACTTACATGTGACGGACATACTGTAAAAAGGCCGGCTTGATGTTCAGTTGTTCACTACTAATCACAAATTTGATGACTCAATTCCGCAACTGTGACATTTTTTCTTTAATGCATCACTTTTCATCGTAGAACAAGTCTTCTCTCTTAGAACAGTTGCATCAAAAATAACCCAGTTTGGGTCAAAAAGGGACCAATCCACAATTTCGGTCAATCTGATCCAACTTCCTGGGTCAATTTGTACTGTTGTATTGCCCCCCCCCCCCCCCCACCACCACCACCACCACCACCAACCAATCCGCGGATCGTGCACGATCCAAACGTGGGGCCTGATCCGAACCGACCGCGGATCAATGATGAGGAAATCGTGCCTTTTTTTTTTTACAAAACAAAAACCGATGCTTTTTACTTTTTTATCTCTCCAAAACTACACGATTGGCAGCCATTTTTGAAAATTGTAAAATTTTCAATACCCACACGATATGGTCAACAATTATATATGCCAAATAATAGAATAGACTCCTTTTTTTCCTTTTCCCGTTCTTTTATAATCGACAGTAGAAAAATGTAGGTTTCACAAATTGCAACCATTACTCGCATGGATTCTCAAACTGTTTATTTCATATAAAATGGGGCTGTGATGTCATTGGAGCATAATCAGATTCTCCCCCATCTAACCTCGTTGGAAAAAAAAAAAAAGTCATTGACACGTTTACGTGTCAAAAGCAGTGAATGAGTTAATGACAAAGTACGGCACAGCAGCAACTAACGCGGCAGCAAGCGACCCCTCCGCCACCGATGGCGAAATGCGTCGTTGGCGACGAGCCGAACAAAAACAGCCCATATAGGATTCCCGCAGCGTCCTAGTCGAGCGCCGCTCGCAATTTACTGGCGGCGGCGGCCATTGTGCTGCGCAAACGCGGGTCTGAATAAGAAAAAAAGGCCCGCTTGCGTTTATTGACAATGACTTAGCCTCGGCATTATGTGCAAAAAGTGAGCAATTTGAACTGTGGATGCACTTTGGGCGGCAATTTGCCAAATCGGCTGCAGAGCGATGGATGGCCCGTTGGGCTGATTGGCTGCTGAAAGGCGCCGCTGCCTTGCACGCAAAGCACACTTTGTGCAAAGCCGCTCAATATCCAAAAGAAAAACACTCCAAATGATTACGACCATTTCAACAGTTATCAAAAGACACTGAACCTATAATAAGTTAGTGTCATTAGTTTATTTAGTGTCATAACTATTCCAGTTCATATTTCCACCAACACGTTTGACAAGAAGGCGCATCCTCACTGCCATTGACGGCTATAGACGTCAAAAATGTATTTGGACTATTTCTATTAGTTTTATCACTTTATTTACTTTATTCATTATAATGTTTTCCACTTTTATTAACAAGAGTATGAAAACCATAGATTTAAAAAAAATTATACAGAGATAAAATGTATGATTAATTAAAAATGTTAATCGCCTGACGCGATTTAAAGATTATGAAAAATTCGGGAAAACCTAGATAAAAAACAAACTAGATTAAAAAAAAATAATAAATACAGATATAAAATGTGTGATTAATGAAACATTTCAATCACCTGACGCGACTTAAAGATTATGAAAAATTCGGGGCGTCAGGCGATTCTGTATTTATTTATTTATTTGTATCTAGTTTTTGTTTTTTTTATCTAGGTTTTCCCGAATTTTTCATAATTATTCCCACTTCTGTTAACAAAAGTATGAAAACCTGGAATATTTTTTTGTATTAGAACAGATATAAAATTTGTGATTAATCGTGAGTTAACTAGTGAAGTCATGTGATTAATTACGTTTAAGAATTGTAATCGCCCGACGCCCCTAATTCTTAATAATTGTTTTCTTTAAAAAAAAAAAAAAAACATTATTCAAAATTAAAAATAATTTTTTTAAAGAAAAGTTTATTAAAAATTAAGGGCATCAGGTGGTTAAAATTTGTAATTGTAATTAATCGCATGACTTCACTAGTTAACTCAAGATTAATCACAAATTTTATATCTGTTCTAATACAAAACAAATATTCCAGGTTTTCATACTTTTGTTAACAAAAGTGGGGGAAAAAATTTCGGGAAAACCTAGATTAAAAAAAAAACTCACAACTCACCATTAATCACAAATTTTATAGCTGTTCTAAATGTACAATAAAAAATATAGGTTTTCATATTCTTGTTAACAAAAGTGGAAAAATGTTTAAACTTCGATACAACGTCAATGGCAGTGAATGAGTTAGACTCGACTGTTTTATAATTTTTGTAAACATTTTTTTTTAAGTTGGCTTCCGTCACGGAAAACGCAGCGCGACATAAAAGCTTTAACCAAGACCTTACCTTCCCTGCAGGGGGGGTGGGGGGGGACGTAAACGTGACTTATAAAGCCAATGTCAAAGCGCATCGCCGCGAGCGAGCGGACATCTTGTGAGGACATCCATCACGTGTCGAGGTACGACGCGCTCAACGCAATCTCTTAAACCGCTCGCATCTGCCGACCGTAAAAAAAGTGTTGCACGCGCTCTCTGGTACAATTTTTTATCAAATACAAACCGTGTCAAGTATGTACACGCCTAACTAAAGCGGTTCAATGTAACGACCGTGACGTAAATCAGCAGAATTACAACGTCGGCTTTTTATTGAACGCTTTTACGGAGGTGTTGATTTATTTTATGGTCATTTTGAAGGCTTTATTCCTCCATTTTACTGACCTGGGAAAATGCTGGGCCCACTCATAATTTTCAAGGAATTAGTGTCCAGTGCATCTCTTCGTTTGACACGTTACGAGCGTCGAGCGTAGGGGGCACGCGAAAGATGATCTATTTGATAAAAGTCATAATTGTACAAAAATAAAGGCAAGCAAAAGTCTCAATTGTTCACGGAAAAAAAAGCATGTTTATTACAAGAATATCATATTTACATTTGTATTTGTACTCTTGGAAAAATTACATGTAACAAGTAAATTTCC
Source organism: Leptonotus elevatus (assembly GCF_054856555.1). NCBI lineage: Eukaryota > Metazoa > Chordata > Actinopteri > Syngnathiformes > Syngnathidae > Leptonotus > Leptonotus elevatus. The sequence goes on from NC_141257.1 coordinate 7,746,997, forward strand.
AAAATGCCATCATTTTGAAACCTGTCTTGAAATTGTGATTTGATTTATAATTTTATAAGATTGCACCTTTTTTTCAGTGGAGAAATACACTAAATTTATCTCATATTATAGCTATTTTTTTTTTAAACATCTATTTTTTTCCCATATGATTACAATTTTAGTCTCAAAATATGACTTGTTTTCTTTTTTCACACAACTTTTTTCTCAATTCCAACATCCCAATTCCGAAATGTTCCCCTTGAAAAATGCATTTTCGATGTAAAATTGTGATTAATGTTACTATTACTATTATTACATAAAATTACACTTTTTATGACATTTTTCATTGGAAAACTGCATTTTACATAAAATTATTTTAAAAAAATTAATCCCCACCTTTTTATCAAAATGTGAGCAAAAACAACTTTAGTCAAAAAAAAAAAAGCCTTATTCCATGTAATCAAATTGTTTTCTTTCCAGCATAACCCTTTCACTTCTTTGTGGCGGACACAGCTTGCAATTTATTGCAGGCAATTTGTCAATCCCAGCATACCTAATGAATTGGCACATGCGCCCCCAACTGAGCCTCAGAAGTCCCTTTATTGTTTTTGGTGTCAAACATCTAAGCGGCCATTGACACGAGCGTTTGGCTGAAAGCCCGACGGGGGAATGACTGACGGCCGCCTTGACTGGGGCTGACCCGCGGATGGAGTGGTCGCCGCCGGGCTCACAGAGGGGCCAGTGTGTGGCGAGTGGCCCCCCACTTAGGGAGGTTAGTGCCTCAAAGTCTTCTGAGCGAGAGTGTGCTCTTAATGACCCTCTGCAAACACTCTAAAAGAGACTCTCGCCCATTCGCAAACGTTCCGCAACATCAACGTGGAGATGAGAAACAACAGCGAGGACTCGTCAAGGCGACGCCGTCGCCTGCCAAACGGAAATGGATACAACGCAAATTACAATCCGGTCAACTGAGATCAATTGTTTTGAATCTGGGAGAAAAAAAATTTCAATAAGCAATTGCTTAAAGCGATTCAAGTGGGAATTTCATGAGGAAAAAGTGCCTACATGTATTTTAACGTTTAAAATGACATTGTAAAATGGTGCATTTTTATTATAAAAATATGCAACCTTGTGATACTCATTAGGTATTTTTTCTTTCAAAAAAAAAGAAATACTTCTCTGTAAAAAATAAAAATTACATTAAAATCATTTTCCACCCAGGAAATATAACTTAAAAAAAACTTCCTTTTTTTTTTAATCAAAGAAATATTCTTAGAAAAAAATCTCACTCACTTGCTCAATTTTTTTTTATTAATACTCTCGGGAACGGGGGGGGGGGGGGGTATTGCGTAATATTTTCTCCTTTCTCTCTCATAAATTTTTTGTATGTCGATTTTTTTTCAATAAAAAAAATAATAAAAAAGAGAAAATGTTTCTCCCCACCCCAATTTTTTTTTTCCTGTAAAAAAATCCATTACAATTATTTAACACCCAGGAAATATTACTTAAAAAGCCTCTTTTTTTCCCCAAATAGATTGCTTTTTTTTTTTAATCAAATAAATATGATTAGAAAAAATATCACTCTTGCGCCCCAAAAAAATAAAAAATACTCTCGAGAAAATATACATTTTGGAGTAGTATTTTCTCTTAATTTGGTATGTCGATTTTTTTAAATAAAATGTTTCCCTTCCCCTCCCCCCCAAAAATCCAGTGTTTTCGTAAAAGTAACTTTTCTGGTTAAAATTTAATTAATTAATAAAAACGTTACTACAGTGATGACTTCCCAAAGAATTAGATTTCCTTAAAACTAAAATAAATAAATAAATAAAATAAATACTGAAAACATTTTCTATAAAAATATCTGACTTTCATAAATAATTTTTTTCCATGTAATTATGTTTCTTCTTTTTAATATATATATATATTTTTTTTTTTTTAAGTTCAATAAGCTCAACTGTCCTCCTCATTCCATCTAATCAAGCTGTAAAACCTCCACAAATGCATTTGTTTGTCATATCCTTCGACGACTGTCGTCCATTGCGTCGCGAGCAAAGAGCGGTCAGCAAATGTTCCGCACCGGCGAGCACCGGGAAGACCCGAGGGCAACGCGGCCAACCGATGGTTTCCGTCGGAAACCGAAAGACGATCTTCCTCCTCTCGACGAGTCGCTGTTCCAGAGAGTGAGCGAGCATCGCGTTTAAGGAAGCTTAGCGGCTAAATTGTTTGTTTTCACTACAGAGAGTCGAGAAAGCCAAGCAAGCCGATATGAACGGGATGTCTGGCCACGCGGCTGAAATTCCGGTCCTAGTTTATGATATCGGATTGGAGTCATTTTGGACAAATATATCACATCAACTGACAGTAGATAAAATAAAAGCAAGGATATTGGCTGTATATAGGCAATAAATGGGAATTGGGCCCAAGTCGTTCTATTCTTAAATCAACACGGACGTGCAATAAAGTGGTAATGGTGCCCCCCCTTAATTGCATCCGCGGAACAATAAGCCGGCGTTGTGAACATCAATCACCTCATTAACGAGGACGCGGGAAGAGAAAGGGGGGCAGATGATAGACGGTCCGAGGAGACGGAGGCCGTCCGTCTTCCCCGTCGCTCATCCGTCTTCTCTGCTCGCTTTGCTTTGCCTTCGGAGGTCGATTTTTGGGGACGGAATACAAACTCAAGTTGGAAAATGTTCCACTTTCACAGGTCGGAGCCGGAGCCGGAATTTCCTCATGTTGCCTTTCTGTGTAAAACCGACACCTGATAGAGGGACTGATTTGGCCCTGCAATTTTCCACCTAACGACTGAAAGTACCAAAAAGGAAAAGTTGAGAAGAAAAGACTTTGAGAAGATTTGGAAAAGATCCTTGGAGAACTTTCACCTCACATTTGAAGACAAGTAGAGTTTTTAAGTCTCATCTCAGACTAAGAAATTTGCAAGATCACTATTTACAAGACAATTCTTTTGGTATTATTTTTCTCATCATGCTCTTTGTTGAAACTTACAAATTTGAGAAGCAGAACATTTTGGCCGCAACCAACAATGAGGTCCTTTTGTGATTAATCATGAGTTAACTAGTGAAGTCATGCGATTAATTACGATTACAAATGTTAACCGCCTGATGCTCTTAATTTTAAATAATTTGTTTCTTTAAAAAAATATATATATTTTAAATTTTTAGTAACGTTTTTTTTAAGAAAAAAATTATAAAAAATTAGGGGCGTTGGGCGATTACAATTTTTAAACGTAATAAATCGCATGACTTCACTAGTTAACTCACGATTAATCACACATTTTATATCTGTTCTAATACAAAAAAAATATTCCAGGTTTTCATACTTTTGTTAACAAAAGTGGGAATTTTTTTTAACTAAAAATAGTTCAAATGAATTTTTGACGTCTATAGCCGTCAACGGCAGTGAATGAGTTAATCAGAAACGTATTAGCCATAAGTCCATCATTAACTGTGCATATAGTCCGTTTCAATATTTCAGAGGTAGTATCAGAAGCCCCTTTCCCCCAAAAACATATTTTTCTTGCAGTGCAGTAAAAGATAAAACCAAGCCAGCAATTGTTCCGTCTTCAAAGGTCGTATCAGTATCAGAAAAGACAAAAGGTTTGATCACTTCCGGGTCTACTTAAGCTCTCAGGTGAGACGCACTCAGATGGTGGATTCACTGGGGAATTGTCGGATCGGGTGACAGCTGCCGCTTCCTGCCTTTATCCCGCAACAGGAACTGGCTGTGTTCCAGTGCGTGTGCGTGTGCGTGCGCGTGCGTGTGCGTGTGTGTGTGTGTGTGTGTGGTGTCTGGGCAACGGGCCCAGGTGCAGCGAGGCCCAGGTGTTCCTCCGTCAACAACACAATGGTGGACGTGTGCAAATACACGGGGACAGACAAGCAAATGGAGAGCGACGGGTATCCGAGAGGACACCTGTTGAGCACCTGCGCGGGAGACGCGAGGGAACATAACCATTACACACACACACACACACACACACACACACACTACTATGTACTACGTATTGTTCCAAAAATATTTCACTGTACTTACTCATATACGGATTATGTTGGTGATATGTGTAACATATGTTTATCTTTTTCTGTATTTACATGAACCAGGATTTACCGATGTAAATGTATGTTTGTAATATGTTCACTATATCAGGTTGTTTTGTAAGATACATACCGTTTACTATTTACTCATTGATACTAGGAATCTGTTTCATATTAGGGTTTTTTTATTACAAGTTATAATTTTATTTAATGTATTTACTTAGTTTGAAGAGGGGATGGGGGCCTAAATGAGCTCCTGGCGGTACTGACCCTTCTTCGCTCCTTAGCTGGTCCGTCAGAGAGACGACTGTTAGCGCTCTACTGGGGCATAGCCATAGGCACGCTAACCACTTCACACACACACACACGTACACACATTCATGGGAACCGACTGGGCAGCACGCACGAACCTGGCACACTAATAGTCGAGATAAAGAGTGAGCTCATTTCTGTTCACATGACAAATGTGACGAAACACACACGTTGGTTTGTTTATGTCGGACGTAAATCGCAGCTAGCCCGGACGCTAGCAAGCGAGCGCAGCGCGTGAGAACATTTTTGATGGCGTCACCCGTCGAAAGACTCTTGGCGACACATTCCGGATGACTAATGAGCACCATTTTACCTTTCATTTGTTACTTTTTTTTCAATTTGGCTCATTTGCACAAAAACGACGATTAGCCGAGTCAGGTTTAAGCGCTAAAGTCGAACAAGGAAGAGGAGCAGCACGTAACGGAGCAAACAAATATTACAAACTTTATAGACGGTGTTTTTATTTGGTTCATTAGCACAAAGTAACGACGGTCCACTCGGTGTGGATTGTTCTATTTACTCATGCTAAACATGCAAGCTAATAGCACGCGAAGACATTTTTCAATGTTGCTTGGATTTATTAACACAAAGTACCAATCAGTCCCATTCTTGCCACTTTGATGAGCCTCCAAGTGTTGCGGAAAAAAACATTTGCATCATATCCAACGAGACGTTTTTGTCCTTCCGTTAACGCGGACCACCCGACGTCCTTTACCAGACGGCCACACGCCAGCGAGGACGTTAATACAAGATACTAAACCAGCCGTGACTTACACGTTTATAGCTTGGAAATGAAGCGACGTGAAAGAGAATAATGGGAAGGCCATAAAAAGCAAATAGACGCTATAGGTTGTAATATCCATTACCTTTTAAGAGCTGAAGATAATGACTACACCTGCTTTTAACTGCGGCGCAGTAAAAATAAAAAAATAAATAAAAACTTCAATGACAATGAGGCAGAAAAAGTACGAGTGGGGGGGGGGGGGGGGGGGGAAACACATTTCAGGAAAAGTTGCTTTATTCTTATTAAATGTATTACAAACAGATAAATAATTTTACAAATACAAAAGGATAAAAATTTAAGTCACACTCAGTCGACAACCCAATCAAGCAGAATAATAAGGCGGGACAGGGCCACACTGGAAAATGTCATTTGAATACAGCAAAACTGTTTTATTAATTCTCAAAATATTATTTTATTGTCTTTTTTTTTTTATTGCATAATATGGTAACTTTAAAAAAAAATCCATAATTTGCTGTATTCTTATGACATTACATTTTGTTTTTGTAATTGCAACTTTTTTTTTCTTGTTAAGATGTTTTCCGAAAAATTTCTTTTTAGGTGAATTATTTTCATGCTATAACTTTCCCAAAAAAAATCTAACATTACATCTATTAGTTTTCGCAAAAGATTGGGACTATTTTCTATATATTTTCCGAAGACATACGTTTTCTTGTAACATTACGATTTTCTTTGAATATTTTATTGTACCTCAGGAGTTTTTTTTTTTTTTTAATCCTGAAAAATTACGACTATTGTTTTGAATATATGTGCATGTCTTTCTGATTTTTTTCCCTCATAAATAAGACTTTCCTTGTAGTTGCAAGTTGCAAAAAGGATTTTATTTTATTATTATTGCAATTTTTGGGGGGAGGAAGAAATTACCTTACAGCTTTTAGCTTACCTAGGAATTTTTTTCTCAACTTTATCTTCAATGTTTTTCTTGTAACAAAGACTCTGTCCATTGTAATTTTGCAATATTTATTTTCCTTCCAATGCAGCTCCAATACAAGAACAGCCATAAAACAGCTGGGTTAAAAATAACCCAACAAGGGTTATAATACCCCGCCGCAGTTTGAAGGGTGAAGGCTTATATCTTAAGGAGGTGTACCTAATGAATTGTCTGGCATGTGTAAATCAGTCATATCAATAAAGCATCGGTCACGGTTGTTAGGGCATTATGGAGAATGTCTTGAAAGTCTATTACGGTGACTTGTCTTATTGTTGCTCATGCGAGCGACTGAAGAGGATGCAGCAGGGGTGTGCGGCTAAAAGCCTACTCGCTTATCATAATGCTCCTTTTGACATGCAGTCTTTAACTGGGGGTCAAGGGGTCATGGGAGAGCGCTCACGGCCGGGATAAAGAAGGCATTGACGCGTCGTCGTCCTTAAGGGTCGGCCCGCCGCATAAATGTTCCCGTCCGCCGTGGCGTCCCCGGCATTCAAATGAAAGCGACGTATTTGCGATGCTAATCCAGGTAGAAACGCGGCCATCGCTATTCCACGCACGGATTCCAATCTCGCGCGTCTCCGCCGGGGCGGGGAAGTGGGAGGTGCGGCGGAGACGCGACGGGAAAAGTGATTGTCTCCTGTGCCGCGACGAGAGATTTACATTTTTCCTCAGAGCGGACGTGACTCCGCGGAATGACTTCGGAAGACCAGCAGGGTTAGCGCTTCCCAGCTATTGTGCTGCGGGAAATCATGCTTTCACTTTTTTTCCCCCCTCCATTTGATTTCACAAAAATGATTATTTGCAGAGGAACCTCGGTTTTTGTGATCAGTCTATTCTAGTCAGTCAAATTCAAAACCATATTTGCCATAGGAAATAATGTGCATCCAACCAATCCATTTCAGACACCCACAAATGTTCGCAAAAATAAAATTTTCAGAAAATAACTACTGGTTTTCATACAGTGTGGAAAAAATATAAATGATAATGAAATAGATAAGAGGAAAACCTTTTTAGGACTACTGATGGCGTAATAAAAGATGGCGAGGACGGGGAGAGAGCTGCCGGTGCGATTTTTTTTAATCGAATGGCTGTCACTCGGAACTTTCCGTTGCGTTGTGTAAAAAAATGGTTCAACAGACAACGAGGCGAGCGCCACAATGCGAGCTTTCATTCACCAACTCGCGGCAATAAAAACTCTCCCATCTGCTTGGCAACATCGGAGTAACATCCTTTCAAAAGTCAGGCTTTCAAAATAAAAGCAAGGCCAGCATCAGGCAAACTATTTGGGCGAAATTGTGTTGTTATACTGCGTGCTTTTATTTTGAATGTCTGACCTTTCAAAGGATGCGTGGCAGCGATGTTCCCGGACGGTTGCCGAGCAGACTGGCAGGCTGGTTATTGCCTTGAGTTGTTGAAAAACAAATCGCATGAAAACTTGGGCACATATTTACTACAAATAATAAAGTTTTTGTTGTTTTTATCTATCTATGCCGGCGACATATTGTGACAAGCCGAACGATGAAATACACTTCCTCTCGATGGCAGGGGTGTACCTAATGAAGTGTCTGGAAGACTGGCGACATCACTTCCTGTTATCCGTCGACTACGAAGTCCGACTTCAGTCCACGTCCACGTCCATGTTAATCTCGTTGCTCAGGTTGAGGTAGAAAAATGCGTAGACGCACACGACGAAGAACAAGATGGCCACCACCACCAGTAAGGCGTCCTGGGAAGACAAAAGACATTTTGTCACTCGGGTTATTCATCCTTGCAGGACGTCACTTTGTGATTTGTGAGTATAGACCATTTGCCAAACTGATAACTTTGCACTATATAAAAATTTGTCAATTGGTAAGTCGCCATATTTCTTCGCACAATAAGAAAGAATAAATAAGCAAAGTACAATAAGACATTGGATAAAAAAGTACATACGTTTACATTTGGAAAGGAAGTATATAAGAAAACAAGTGCAGTGAGAAAACAGTAAACAACTTATTAATTACTGTAAGGAAGTACATAAGTAAATTATTAAGTACAGTTAGTAAAAGCGTAATGACAATAATACATATGATAAGAAAAAAAATAAGTCATTAAATAAGTACAGTAAGGAAGAACTTAAGTGAATGACTAAGTAGTACTGTCAATAAATACCCAGGTGCAAAAGTTAGTTATATTTGGAAGTACAGTAAGTACGTATAGCAGTAAGGACTAAGTAAATAAGTAAAGGTAAAGTAAGTAAATAGTACAAGTACACGTTTGCAGTAAGAAGACTTATGAAGTAAAGAAATAAATAGACTGGTCAAATAATATTTATCTACGGAAAGAATTGAGAAAATAAGTAGATACAATAAGTAAATATCATAGTAAAAAAGTTACATTTTCCAATACATAAGTAAATAAGTACACAGGAGGTAATAGAGTACAATGTGAGCTAAGTAAATATGTTCAATAAGTAACTAAATAAGTAAATAAGTTAGCAAGTAGTTAAAAAAAACAAATTATTTTTGAAAAGTACATTTAAATAGCAGTTTGCCTGCTGTGCTTGATTGAAAAAGTAAATATTGAAAAAAAAAATTGACCATCAATAGCGACGCTTGTCAAGAACGACGACTGGCGCGTTTCCTCAGCGAGGGTGGCCACGTACGCACGTACGCACGCACGCACGTACGCACGCACGCACGCACGCGACGTCCTTTCGCCGCATTTGTCAGGACGCGAATATTCGGCGCTCATCTCAACTTAAGAGTCTCGCTGCAATCACAAACTCAAAAGGAGAAATGACCCATTTTTTTGCCCTTCTATTGTTTAATTGTCCCTTTCCACACGAGTGGCGTCCACTTGACGACGAGTGCCGGCGCCGCCGCTGCGCGTTCATTAAACGAAACAATCTTCATCAGCTCCATTTTCATTAGGGCCACTCTGACTTTTTCAACTTGTTTTTTTATCCGCCCAATGTCATTAGCAAACAAACTTTCTCATCAGCGTTGGAGAGCTTGGAGGGCTTAAAAGAGAGGGAAAAAAAAAGCTGATTGGGGCTTGCTAGAGAAGAACAAGAGGCGACGAGTCATGCTGCAAAGTGGGCCATGGCAACAGAGGAGGCACATTTAAAAACCCAAAAAAATAAACATCTTCAAACCAACGCGGAGGAACTTTTCTACTTCCCGTTTAGGCAGCCAACAAGCGGTCGGTCTCTAAATTGTCTGATATCAATCGGGGTTCACCATTAACATATCAAGTTAGTAAGCAGTACTACAGATCATTCATTTTCTCTTTGTTTCTTTGTCAGCAACCCGTTTAGGCAGCAAACTAGTTGGGTCTCAAAACCACAACATGTACAAAACCAAATGTGTTTTTACTATCACTATGTTTGTAGGTAGTGCTGGAGATCATTCCCATCCTGTTTCTGGTTCTCCTGCAACCCGTTTAAGCAGCAAACTAGTTGTGTCAGTCTTGCAAAATTGTCCATCACCAAATTTGGTTATCATTTTAGCCTTACATGTATGTAGTGCAGTGCTCCAGATCATTTATTTCCTGTTATGTGGTCTTCAGCAACCCATTTAGGCAGCAAACTTGTTCGGTTTCAATGTCTCAAAATGTACAACATTAAACTTGGCTCTCTTTGTGGCAAGTTGTGCATCAAAACACTATTATTTTGTTTTTGTCAGCAACCCATCTAGGCAGCAAATTTGCCTTAATTATTCGGGCAGTCTCGCAAAATAGTCCAACACAAACTTTGTTGTCACCTTAGCCTTGAATGTTTGTAGGTGCAACAGATCATTTATTTCCTGTTACGTGTTCCTCTGCAACCCATTTAAGCAGCAAACTTGTTAGGTCTAAATTATAGTGCTGTGATGATAACTTATTTTCATGAACACCAAACTTTTTTTTGGGGGGGGGGGGGTGGGAGGGTTCTGCTTCATCACAACATCTATGTTTGTAGATAGTGCTGGAGAGATTCCGCTCCCATTTCTGGGTCTTTAGCAACCCGTTTTGGCAGCAAACTAGTTGGGTCAGTCTTGCAAAATTGTCTTAAACACACTTGGTTATCACTTTAACCTTACATGTTTGCAGGTAGTGATCATTTATCTACTGTTACGTGTTCTTCTGCAGCCCATTTAGGCAGCAAGCGAGTGCCACTTCATGTCAACTACAAATGTTAGACTGGTGGAATTCCACCATATTATCATGGCCCACCTCTCGCTACTAACACCAACTCGTGTGTTTGTGCGTCCTCAGCACGCGTCAAGTTTCGGCAACCGATCACAGTTGCGGTAGCAAAAGTCCCGCCCGTCTAGCACGCTCGCTTTCGTTCTCTCTCCATGCTTCTCCATGCCAAGTGGTCCAGACGGCCCCGCTAGCAGCACAGCCGCCAGACAGGCTGTCCTGGCAGCTGCTGACTCCTCATGCCGCTACGTCGGGTTGGCGCTACACGGAGGGAGGGAGGCCAGATGCCTCCACAAGGCAGGGAGGAGAGGAAGACAGGCGTGGATGATGCAGAAGGAGAATTTAAGGAGAAAACATAACCCTTAACCCTTCAAATCTAATCCCAATCGTGAGCCTAACCCCAAAACTGAACCTCGAAACCCTGAAACTGAGGTTGTCAACTAAAATGCGATAAATGGAGAACATTTCTAGGTTCATATTAGAGTGAAATTAAATGTGCAACATGGAATCGATTATTTGTTAACTAATCATCGGTATTTTGCATGTGAGGTGCAAGTGTTATTTCCACCACTTGGAGAACACTTAATCCTCGCCCTGAATCCAAACCAAGGCTGAATTTGCCATCACACCACGTGAGGCCAACAAGGTCCGAGACTCTTTAATACCCTCCCCCGTCCGTCCCTGAGGTATTTTTAATCCAACACTCTCCTTGTCTTCTTGTCAAAACATGAATAATTCACGAGCCGTATCAATATTTCAAGATAGCGACTCATCTAATTGGATTAAAGACGTGCTTAATGAGGCCCTGCCGTGTCTCTGCGATGCATATTCTTAAAAGAGATGACCATTTCATCACAGGCGTGCGTTTAATCCCCCCGCTAACGCTGGCAGGACGGCCGGAACATTAATGAGGAAAGGCGAGCGATTATTCACACACCGAAAGTGAACAAGAGTGCTATATTTGCACTCAATCGCAACACGCGGGAACTTGAATTAAGTTTTTTTCAACATCGATTAAAGACATTTAATCTCACCCTGAATCCAGACGAGTTCTTTTTGGCATCCGCTTTGAGCCGCGTAGCCTTCAAGACTGATTTTGTCTTTTTGTAGTCCTGCTTACCTGCAAAAAATAATTTTTCATGATTTTTTTTTATAGTTTTGCTATCTAAAATGGCCGCTTTTTAAAGAGGGAAACCCACCAATCTGTTTCCTGTACTGATCGACTGGTAGGTTGGTGGCGCTTGCGTCCTTCCTCCCCATTCTCCTTCTTCAGCTAGAAAAAAAAATACACGAATGAATGGAAATGCCAAAATTGTTCGAACCCCCCAAAAAGGCAAAATTATTTGTAATATGTTTTTTTTTTATATATAAAAAAAGGATAATCTATTATAGTGTAACAGTTTTTTCTACAATTCATCGGACATTGTGCAGCTCCTTCTGCTACACGTGCGCAACATTGCTACCCACTTATTCCTTAGCCTGTCTGTGGGGTTTCCCATGATATATTAGCATTAAGCTAGCAGACTTTAAGGTACAGTTATGTGGTTGTTTTAAACACACAATGAGCCTAAAATAAAATAGCTATCTCAAACGTGTTGTAGTCAATGCCTTTTTGAGACTTTTTTTTGTTGGTCAACTCATGACGATGACATGACGATCACGTTTTGTTTTTTTGAGATCAAACTTGCTTTGGGGGCAGAATTTTCAAATGAAATGGAAGCTTTTGTTTGGTTCGCAACGTGACAGGAAGAGAATGCGTCACTGCCAAGTCGTACGGTGAGAAAAACAAAAGACGTGACATGTGGTTCATTTCCGTACATCTGCGAGGTGCAATTCCATTCATTCTCATCACCTTTTCGGCGGCGAGCACACTCGCGATCCATCTCATTGACACCACATTCCCATCCCAGCTCACAGCTCGCCTTTGATTAGTTCAACAGCTCTACCGAGCCAAAAATAAACGGCAGGGTGGCTCTAATTAGCCAAGTGTTAGCATGAGAGGAAGATATTTGCATCTGAGCAGAAAGACCACTTTGCTTCGAATCGTAGTTGGGTATGGAGGGGGAGGGAGGGGGTGTATTTACTCAACTGCAGATATTTACAAAAAGGTGTCTTTCTTTTTGAAAATGAGGCTACTATAAATGGATTACAGCCACCTACTGGCGGCACTTTTTTCCAGCTGTAAAAAGAACAATGATGCATCTAATAGAGAAGCATTTACAGCAGATTTTGAGGACAATATTTTTTGTCACAGGGTGAATCATTCAACTTATCAATTAATTGTAGAAATAAAAAAAATCTATTCATTATTGTCAATTTAAACTGTACCAATACATGGTGTTTTGCTTATTATTCGGAATTGGTTGTATTCATTAGAGAACTATTTATTTTTAGTTAGTGCCAAGTATCTAATTGAAGAAGGTCTCTAGTTCTACGGTACTTATTGGCACTGCTCTGCTATTATTTTCCTGAAGTAATAAAAGGAGGCATGTATTAGAAAAGAGGTGGTATTATTGACTGTTGACAATAGTAGGAGTTTATTTTAAAGTGTCAGTTTGTGGACTTATTATGGTAATTATCACCACCAACTTGTCAATCTATTATTGCAATTTCCCCATTGTTGGGCATTTTTAAAAAAATATATATATATTGAAGGAAGGGGATGCTTATTTGTAAAGAGGCATTTATTTGTCGACATTAATTGCAAACATAAGTGGGTGTTTATTTGAAGGTGGCGTTTGTGGACGTGGGTAGCTGTCAAATTTGTCCCCAAAAAAACAACAACAGACAATTGCATACTGAAGGAGCGTGCAGATGACGCCTTCTTATGGGAGACACGTGTGCATTCAGAGAGAATAGCACGAAAAGCCGTTAGGAGTCCCTAATGTTTAGTTTTGTACAAATACACACAACAGTTAAAAAGCCACAAAAAAAGACATCCCCACAAGGGTTTCAATACATTGAATTTTCCAAAATACTTACATAGTCCGTGTTCTTTAAAGTTATTATTATGGCGCTCCGGAGAAGAGACAACAGCTGGAATGCTGATAGACATGCGAGTCAACAAAAATAATCAAACAAAAAAAGGCGTTTTATTGTACTTTGCTCTTCATTTCTTGCAAAACGCCAGCGTAGCACTGTTTTGCAGTCATTTCCGGGTTTACACGTTTACAGACGTGACGGGCGGGGGATTGTCCAATCAGATAAGGAGAGCAGTGGCGTCTACCAATAGGAGAAAGGAGGGGCGGAGAAAGGCGGGTTTCTAAGCAAAGAGTAAATAAGTAAATCTTTCCCCTTTCATCTATTTCTATAGTTTTCAAATAATTAGTTTTTAATTAATAAAAAAACAGTAATTCGCTTTTTTCTTCTCCAGAAAATGAAACTATTAGTAACTTCAGCCAAAAGGGCCTCCTTATAATGCAGTAGAATCGTGTGAGAGATGAAAAGTGCATCACAAGTTGAACTTCTTAGTAGTAGTAATATTATTAAATTAAACAAATATTAAATAAAATAGTTAAGTAAAATGACAAAATAAAGAATTAATTAAATAAAAAATAAACATTTAACACTGTAATACAAATTATTAAACTATAATGCTATGATAAATGACATGTTGAGAAAGTTAGTGAAGTTTAAAAACATATATTAGTTTATTACTGTTGGAAAATAAACCACGTTTGGTATCTTGAGTCAAAGCCAGGGATGGCGCCACAAGGGCGATAGTGGACAGCCACATCAGAAATCATCACCATTTTATATTATATTCTAAAATATATTTGTAAATTATTTTCTCAGGCCCCCTATATAGTACTTATCGGTCAAGCCCCCATTTAGCCCTGTGAGCGGAAAAATCCTGGCGCTGTGCCTGACTGGATGCCACAAGTCCCTGGAATCATTAGAAAGGTACAGTAATAATAAAGGAACCATAGCAACCAGTCAGAATTTGATACAACTCTTGAGTTTATTCACACGCACACACACAGCGTAATCACTTGACTTGTTTCCTGCTCAAGTTGCCATGACAGCCAAGTTTGACACGTTAACAAACATCATCGACCTGAGCCTCGACTGTGTTGTCCTAATATGGCCGTCAAGCTCAGCGTGCGCGAGTGGCTTAATGCACTCCAGCCTGTATGTAGTGTGTGTGTGTGATTAATTTCTCCTGTTGAGTGAAACAAACCAAATGTGCTGTGAGCTGTTACGCTGATATGAAGAGGGGGGGGGGGATCCATTAGTGGTTCGAGCATGTATAATAGTGCATGCGTTTTACTCTTGCTTGTGCAGACTTGAAATAAAAGATGTGAAAATGTTTTCTGGTACTTTTCTACACATTAAAACAACTTCCAGAAGCGGTGTTCACATATTTGTATTTTATTTACATGTATTGCAATCTGTAAACAGCAACTGTGCAGTTTGGTCTTTGGCTAGCAGATGTGAGTCACGATTAGCACTAAAATCAACTTCTTGACTCACAGAAGTGCATTTAGTGTTTGTTTGTTTTTCTCATGTGTATGGAATTATTGTACATATTTTTTCATTTTACATGCCTTTACATTTGAATTACTTTAAAGCCAGTGTCAAATAAATTGGACATACAGTAGGCTCTCAATCCCAGCTACGCTAGCTACTGTTCGGGCAATCTATGGCGGCTCAAGAGTCAGTCCAGACCAGACTAAACCATGTGGATATACTCATAATGTCTTAGGCCGTTTATATCCGAATTGCTTGGAAGTAGATGTAAAATAAATCAGATATTCAGTCGGCGCTGAATCAGGGCTAGGCATTTATAGCTGCGATGTAAAGTCATATTGTTAGACGGAGGAGAGAACGTGCAGCGAGTATTTTCCCCGTTTAATATTCCGCTCTCATTTTCCGAGCAGCGCTCGAGCAGCAGCCGCCTCAGCTCCTTATTGATGGGAGAGAAAGTGCATCAGCGCAGATAGAGCCAGCCAAATTACTTTTTTTTATAAATTAAGCGTCATACACAAGGGACCTGGAGAAGATACGTTATCATACAATAGATTTAATCGCGCTTCGCTACAGTTATTATCCGCGCAAAAGGGGGCTTATGTGATCAACTTAGCAGCATAAACTTTATATCAGTACGTCTTGTACCTAATTTATCAACCAGGAGTGGATACACCGACATAGTGTGTTTACATGCTAACGTGAGCTTATTTGGCTCTAAAAGCTAGCTTGTCGTAAGCATGAAGTTAGAAACTGGAAAATAAATTATTAACTTAAAATAACCAGACACAGAAAAGAAAGGGCAGGGTGACATATTTGTAAACAATACTGTGTATTAAATATAAAATACGTATTGGAAGAAAAGCTAAGCTATACTAGGTGCTAACATCAAGTTAGCAAAGGAATAGCTAAGGAGGATGACCGTATTTACAAATTAGCAAAAAAAAATTGCAAGTCAGACAGCGCATTTATAAAAATTATTCTGTATTACATACAAAATCCAGAATGAGAGAAAAGCTAAGGTAACAGCTAGGTGTTAGCATGACGATAGCATATAAACTGTAAACGTAAACAGAGATCCAGAAATGCAAAGAAAGGACAAGGAAAGTTGGACTGTGCATTTGTAAACACTTACCTAAATCTAAAATGTTTATTGGCAGAAATGCAAACGCTAAATGAACAAGCTAGCTGCTAAGCACAATCATAACAAGATTAATCGTTAACTAGGGTAGCCAGACATCACCTGCTTCACATAGGTTTGGCGAGGCAAATCAATCACTACTCTGTTTTCAACATAAAATACATTTTGAAAGCAAAGTTATCATTGGACACTCTTACCCGTCAATCATTAGAGCGGCCCCGCCCTTTGACTCCATAAACTCTTAATGCCCGTTAACACCAATTCATGAGCGCTAATGGCCTCCAGATGCTGCACCTGGACGAGGTTTCCTGCACTTGCTCATCATATTTGGGTTGATTGACACCTCGCTTCATTAAACGGTGAGCTTTGTTGACTTTCTGGCCTGATTGACTCAAGAAAATCATTTAATCGACGCTTCATTTGAATATTGTGCTTGATTCGACATCCTGGACTTGCTGGTTGACAGGCTGGAGAAAGTCAAAACCAATGCGCCACTGTATCTGTGCTTAAGTACTACTTGCCACCTGTGGTCGAACAGTTCCTGTTGTTTGGATTTCCGATCAATAAAAAACACGGCTGTCTGGTTGTTAGTGGGCGGGCGGCATTTGTCGGAGTGACAGGTATGATTCATGCTCAGCGGCGGGAGGTGCGAGGACCGATGAGATCCGTCGCCCTCCCCCAAGGCAACCGGCGGGTCCGCTTGAGGATTAGAGCAGCGTGAGCCCAAGCCCGGGCTGTAATTTGCGATGTTCCGCACACGCAAACGTGCGGCGAGGATGATTGGCGAGAGGGGGCAAGGATTATTGATTGATGGATGTCACAGTCCAACTTCACTTTGAGGAAGAAGACAAAGTCACGTTTCGACCTTTGAGGCGAATGTGAAATAACAGGGAGCAAAAAAGACAAACAAACAGCAGGTCCACTTCATGTTTGCCATTATTTTTGTTTTATAAACAAGCCAACAATCTTCAGTAATGGATGTGAAGTGTGGGAATGGATTCAGCTAATAATTCAGTTTAAACCAAAATTGAATTGTCTCTCAAAAAAAGCAAAAAAAAACCACAAGTTGGCTCAACACTCGCCCTTACTTTGTATAATGTCCACCAATTGTGAAAATGAACAAAATAATGTCACCTCAAAATTATGGGCAAGTCAATTATGAAATTTTAGTAGGCAAAAAATAAAACGCATGTTTTGTTTTAATATGCGACCTGCGGACAAGCTTCGATAATGAACGTAATGTTTTCAGCTCAAAATTGCTTAAAATTCTACTTGCCATTACTTTGTTTTAATGCCTTTTGACGACTTTGGCTATTGATTGTAATCAAGCCAAAATCATATTGTCAGAAAGCAAAAAATTTGCGTCAGGAAGCAAAAAATTTGCGTCAGAAAGCAAATAATTTGCAGACAGTATGTTTACTTGACTCTTGCTGATACTTTGTTTTATTGTTTTTGTGTTTTGTGAAAACTAATGACATTATTACATCTTAAAATAATGGTCAACTCAAGTGTGAAATGTTAGCAGGCAAATAAAAACATATATGTTCACGTCACACTTGCTGTTTCTTTGTTTTAATACACGACCTGCCGACATGCTTCAATAATGAACATACTGTATTGTTTTCAGCTAATAAAAATGGGTCACGCCCAAAAAATCAGCTTCTTGTCATTACTTTGTTTTATTACCTGTTGATGACTTTGGCTACGGATCGTTTTCAGCTAATATTCCGGTCAAGCCAAAATAGATTTTTCAGAAAGCAAAAAATTGACATACAGTATGTTCTATTTACACTCGCCGTTACTTTGTTTTAATGTTGGCAGTTGTAATAGAATTAATAGATGAGAATCACGACCAAGACAAACACCAGCAGCAAGCAAGCAAAAAAAACCAGGCTCTATGGTTGGGGACCACTTGATCGAGTATGTAAATCGCTCCAGTCGTGTTGTTACAGTTAGTTACATAGCTACAGTTCATTAGTAACCGTCACTTTGTTTCAGTTACATATTTAGAAAAAACGAATCAGTCAGCACACACCTGCCACCATTTTAAGCGCCTCCAATCAACCCCAAATAAACTTGAGCTGTTCTCGTAGGCATTTCCTGGCTTTTTTTTTAAGCACAGCGCCATCTAGTGGATGACGCAAGCGCCTCACCACCACGCCGCTTTGGAGATTCCTCTGGAAAGCCGCAAGTTCGCAACACTGATGAAATTCCCACGCAAGCGGCGCTTAAGGATTGGAGAGGATTGCGCGGCTTGTAACGTTATGGAGGCGAGCGAGGCCACGGAGGACAATAGCGGCGGAGGGCAGGCCAAGACACGTACCCCCCTCTCCCACGTCCCCCCCCCCCATATACGTCCCCCCGTTGATGAAGAGTAATGACCCGAAACAATATTTCCCCAAGGAGCGAGTGCGACGCGAACGGCGTAATGTGCTTTCATCGCGCCGCAATTTGGAGATGGCTTTTCACGCTCCAGGGCGGAAGGAAGGCAGGAAGGAAGGAAGTGCAGAATCCCATCGGAGGAAGGGATGTTACACTCACAACAATTTGGATTTTTTTTTCTTTCGTCCTTTTTATGGGCTCAACCAAATATGCACCATTTATAACAACACTACTTCAAAATGATCGCATTTAACTTGCTTGATTGCAAATAGTCACATTTGATTGCATTTGATTGTATTTTTTTTATTGCATTTTGTTGTCTTCATTTATGTGTTTGATTGTATTTTTTTTGCATATAATTGTAACATTCCTGTCTTCTTATGCTATTCTTGCCATTTGATTGTATTTTTTATTTTAAAAAATTGCAATTTGTTGTATTCTTATTGCATTTGATTGTATTTAAATAAAAACATATATATATTTACCAAATCCTTTAGCATTTTATTGTATCTTAATTGCACTTTAGTGTACTTTTATTATATATTTTATTGTTGTTTGTGTTGTGTTAAATTGTATTCTCATAATTCTTACTGAAATATTTTATTCATGTATTATTTTATTGCACAAGCAATATTTTGGTGTTTATGGATTATTATTGAAGCCAAATAAAACAATGTAAAATTCTGACCAAATTATATAAACTAAAATAAAATCTAACAAAATAAAATGTGTAAAACTAAATGAATAAAGCTTAAACCTGGAGCCAGAAATGTATTTTTAAAGAAAAAAAAAGACAGTAACATATTGAACGTAGTAAAAACAAATAAAAAATTCTGATAAATACTTTCCTAAACTGTCAACCCTGAATCACCTCATATTTAATTTTCACAATTAAATTGGCGGGGAACGACAGGAAAACTCATTTGATTGGTGACACGGGGTGCCGAAGAATGTTTTGATTAGCACACATACATGCGCACAATTCATACACGCACATCAGAGGGAGTCCAACGGGCCTTGGCTGGGAGGTTGTCTCCAATCAACCTCCGAGCGTATAATTAGTCATTAGATTGGGATTAGAGGCAACTTGGCATAGGAAATGTGATTAAATTAATACTGTGAATTATTAATGCCCCCCCCTTCTTTTTTTTTTTAACCCCCCACCCCCAAGGGCTCTCTGTTTGATTTGTTTGAACTTTGGTTAATTATGGACTCACCTTAAGTCACGGAATGGGCCCTCTTCCATGTGAAAGGTGATTGACGCACAGTAAACACAATCACTTTCAAAGCTGAAGCTAAAGACGCATAGACAATGAACGGCCATGCTAAATGCTAACAGAACTGGTCGTTGAACATAAAGCTGGTGATCCTGGGTCGCCCTGGCAACAACAGTGTTGCATAAATTCCCAATTACAAGCCAGTGCCGAATGATTTTGAAGCTAAGCTACAACCATCGCATGAGTTTACATGCTAAATGCTAACTCCTCAAGACTTAGACAAAAACGCCAAATACGAGAGCAAAGTTGCCATGGTAATGACATAAGCACGAACAGTGTTCCGTCAGAATGATTTTGAAGCTGTTGTTTGAAGCTACAATCATATTCATCTTTAATGATTGACTCCATTTTAGTGCCCTCTAACACAAAACTGGAGGTGTCCAAGGTGGCTCCACTAATATTTCAGACGACTAAATCAGACAATTGTAGGTAACCACAACATGGGCAAAAGCTAGTGTCGCATTCTTGCAAGTTGGAAAATAAAAATTTAAGATATGATTGTCACATGTAGTGTTTTAATCACTTACTTAATACTATGTGACGAGCAATAAGTCCATAGATGCTAAATGCTACCAGAACCCAATTGACAAAAACACAAAAAATGAGAGTTGCCCTGGCCGATAACAGCAACGTTGCCATGGCAACAACATCGGCTCGTGTCACCTCCTTACAATTTTGAATCTTTTGTGTTCAGCTACAATTATCATTTACAGTACAGCTTTAATTATTGACTTTATTTACTGTGATCTGCAATAAGATATTAACATGCTAAATGCTAACTCCACGCGAGCTCCAATTTAGGTTGAGTCCAACAATAGTACAGACCAATAAAGCAGGGTTGCTATGGTGACAACAGAGACTGTTGATTTCCGTTACAATTATCAATTTTTTTACCTTTTAATGACTGACTTTCTATTCTCACTTTCCCGTCGTCCGTCCTTCTGATTCTTGCACAGAAACATCCAATCCTATTTTTTTTCCCCACGTTCACCGAAGCATACATTTTCTGGCCAAAGATTGAGCTGGCCTTTTGAATGTGAGCGGCAGGAAGCGACGCTAATTCCTGCCGTCAGTCGCCGCTGAATGACCACGTGTCAAGAGACCGGTCCTTAGGCATTTAGGAGGCTTAATTCTTAACAATACGCCTGTCATGGCCGGCGCCACCTTAAAGCATTAATAAAGCGGCACCGTCAACGTGACAAGCGCTCATTTGGAAAAGACAGGTCGCTCTGAGCGCTTATTAAGACGCGCGCTAATTTGCGTGTCCGGACGCTATTGTCGGAGCTTTTCACGCCGGCACGTTGAGGCAAATTGCAGTCAAGTGTTACCACGAGCGTGCGGTTGATGACTCAGGCAGAAGTGCAGGAAGTACTTAAAAATTAAATGCATTTGTGTTCCAAAAATTGTACAAAAAGGAAAGTCAGGCACTTGGAATTAAATTCATACAAGTTCAAAAACCAAAACACAAAGTAGCGACGTAAAATTTGGCTCCCACTGGAACTTGACAGGGACACCGACAGAGGCCGGGAACTAAATACAAAAAACTGATGAGACAACCAAAACCTGGTCACGAGTGGCTGAGGGAGCTGAGATTGGGAGTCACAGAAGGGAACCGGCCTGACGAGAACAGGTGGACACAAAAATGAGACTCACGTGGGAAGGGATACAAGAAAACCGGATAAAACTAAAACCAATCAAAACCAGTTAGCAAAAACTAACAACAACAAAACTAACTGAAACCACATCTTATAAAACTAACTCAAAAACACAGAAACTATTCTAACCCCGGTTAGTGTGAGAGAGCGACCGAGAGAGCGACCGAGAGAGCGACCGAGAGAGCGACCGAGAGAGCGTCCGAGAGAGCGACCGAGAGAGCGACCGAGAGAGCGACCGAGAGAGCGACCGAGAGAGCGACCGAGAGAGCGACCGAGAGAGCGCCCGAGAGAGCGACCGAGAGAGCGACCGAGAGAGCGCCCGAGAGAGCGACCGGCGTCCAATCGTTTATTCATGTGCTCCTGCGTGTCAACTCGTGTGAGACAATGCTGCAGTGTACGCGCATGAAAAATTCACACCCTACAAGCCCGGCAGGTTAAATATTGAACGGACGATGGAGTTTGTGGAGTGAGGGCGTCCAGTCCATTCGGAGGCTAATGAGCAGCAGAAAGAAATCGGGTATGGAATGAGTACGTGAACGGACAGACAGATGGGCGCATGGTGTGTGCGGAGAGGACGGGTGTTTACCTTTCTCTATGTGAATGGACAGACCTGCATTACTTTTACTACAATATACAAAATTGTATTTAACACAATGACAAAAACTGTTGAATCATGATGATTGATGATTCGCCGATGTGTCAAACTGCTGCAGTATAGCACCAACTGCTGCCAGGGAGGACTTACTCAATGCCAGCTTTTATTGCCTTAAGTATCGGTAGCTGGAATCGAGAGTCTCCACGAGAACTTGATAGACAGACAGAAAGCATGCCTGGAGATTTTCAGGCTTGTGCACACCAGGACCAAGTGAGGTTAGCGGTTGCCATGGCAACCACCTGGCAGCCATTTTCTGTAAACTTGTTGTGTACACTGTTTCTTTCACACCTTGAAAATTCACACGTGCGCCGCTCAGGGGGCGCGCGCGCGCGCGACATTAAAATGTATGAAGCGGCGCGATAAATATTGAAACAAGTCGCCGTGAAATATTAACGGCAACAACAAAAGCAAGCAAAGGTGCTCAGGATTCTGGGGTGAGGGGGGGTGGGGGTGTTGAGGGAGCCCCGGGGAGGGGGGGGGGGGGTGTCAAGGAGCTGAGCTGAAGTACTTCACAGCGGGAGAAAATAAATATTTCTTTGAGATCACAGCGAGAGCGCACCTCCTGTTTTTCACGCATGCAAAAAAAAAAAAAAAAGAATGAAACGGCAGGTTTGATTCACACTGAGAAAAACAATTGAACAAAGTGGAAGGCTCCTTGGTAGCTGTGTCGGTTTTCTTTCACGCGCGTGTTGTCGCGTCACGCCGCTCGTATCTGCGCTAGCTGACACGCAACAAGTTAACATGAGAGCCAGCAGCAAATAATTCAAAATACTTCATCAGCGGGGAAATTGGAAGGTCTTAGACTAGGCCAAGTCAATCACTGGAATTTAACACAAGATTGACATCTGGAAGGGAGAACTGAAAGAGGCTGCAGTAAAGGCCCGGAGGAGTCTGTTGAAGTAAGCGAGTCGCAGGTTTGATGCAGTTCCTCAATGTGAGGCTGACAGAAGGCCTACAAATTGAAAAGTGGCTAGCTTCAAACAAAAGCTGCTCTGTCATGAACACGTCGAGATGTAAATACCGTCAAATAAAATCTGCCATTTTCAACTTTTGATGTGAAACCCAAACTTCGACCTCGCTGTTCCAATACTTTTGGAGGGGACTGTCTACATATACAAACATACACAATGCGCATATACACTTATCTATATATTATTATAGTTAACGAAAAACCAACAAAATAAGCAAAAATTGAAAAAAACTTTTCGTTAATGAAATAAAGTTGTTGTTTTTTAAAGGGAGAATGCTTTAAAAAAAAAATGAAAATGAACTGAAACTACATCTTACGTTTCGAAAACTCGTCTGAAGTAACGTTTATTAGAGCGAAAATCATCTTTGTTTTCATCTTTGTTGATGAACATCATACAGGTTTAGTTAGTTTAGCAACAGGCGAGTACCAATACCAGGTACGAGTTCCGGGCCGATACCCAGCCTAATTTCAAGGTACACTCTAAAAAGAGAATTGTTGAACCAATTTAATAGGATTACAAATTGAATTGTTGACCAACCTAATAAAATTGCTTCAATTGGTAACACCCGATTGAATTAAATTAATCCAAAGTGATTCATTATGAGTTCATTAAACTCAATACAAGTATATTCACTTGAATTAAATTAATCCAAAGTGAATAGATTCAATTTAATAAACTCATAATTACAACTAAAATTAATATATTTGAGTGAGTTACCAATTGAAGCAATTTTATCAAGTTGGTCGACAATTAAATTATAAATCTTAAATTAGTTCAACAATTCAGTTTTTAGAGTGTAATGGTACTCGTGACAGCGCCCTTTTGTGGCTGATTTATGATCAGGAATAAAAATAAATAATAAGAATGAAAATTAATTTCATGCCATTTTAATTTGCTAGCAAGGCTAAGAGTAAAATATAATTTTTTTTAAACTCATAAAAACTGAAAAACTATTATTCTAACTAACTAAATGCATTTAATAAAAAATTAAATAAAAAATCAAAGATAAAATGAAGAATCCAAAACACTTGTATGTTTTTTTTTTGTTCTATCGCATCTACCAACCTAGAATTTATTATTTTTTTAAACAACAGTTTGATGTTTTCCTCAAGTTTGCGCACTAAAGTATTGCAATTGTTTTTCAAGTATTTTTAAAAATACACAAGAAGGTATAGAAAAGAGGCGTGACGCACCGCATACGCTGTATAATGGACACGCTGCGCTAGCGTTACAGCTGACCCACACTATGTGGTGGGGGGGTGTACTGTTGTTGACTGCTATTGCACTGCAGGGTACACGCTATAATTGTAACACATACACACACGCTCACACAAAAGTCGCGCCCCGGGTGAGCGGCCTGTACACACTGTCTGATTGCACTAAATTGCAGTGCTGTTTTTAGTCGACAAACAAACCTCACTCTGTGTGTCTGTGCGTGTGTGCGTGTGTGTGTGTGTGTTCAAGTGAGCAACTGTGTAACAACACATTTTTATTTTCCATTTCGGTCAGTTTCCTAGTTTAAAAAAAAAATCTAATCTTTGACGTCTTCAGTCGTCAACGGCAGTCGGTGGCGACGCACGGTCGCCGTAATGACATCCCGCTCATTTGTTTATCTGAAAGCGAAAGGACTTCCGAGCAAACACGACAAATGAGGCGGCATCTGTCACTTAAAAAAAAATTATAAAATGTCGCAGACGACAGGAATGGCGATCATATTTATGACGTGGCGTGCTTGGGATACAATTACAGAATGGCCAGTTTGCTACTTTCTGGTCACTTGTTGCTAGGCAGATTTTGCAAGACTCAATTGTTATAATTGAGACTCTTTTGTGATGGAGGTTTATATAAATACATTTTAATTGGCTTGGCTTTGACTAAATATTTCATCTTCTTTGAATTCAACATGTTTGATGAACAATTGCTGATTGTGATTTTTATTCTGCACAATTTTTTGCCGTGAAACAACTCCCACTTAATACACCCGATTTACACCGTTCACATTTCAACTTGCTTCAAAAATTCACGCCTTCAAGGATATTTATCATCTGTCACATTACTTACAGTATTGGCACAATTTAATGTTAAATATCAACTTTTCCCCATTAATTTTCAATAGGACTGACATTAAACTTTTTCCCACTTTCTGATACTGGGTAAGTGGCGCATGGACGTCATGGGTTCAAATCCCACCTCCGACTTCACATTGCAAACATATCCATGGCAATTATGCTAAGGGATATACATGTCTACAACTGACTGTCATAGTTCAACGTCTCCATCTAAATGAATGGAGGGTACTGCATGCCTAGGTGGCGCTATTGAGTGATTTATTTCTTTATTTTTATTTTTTCCATTGGATATCATTAGTTCCACTTTTCCATCTAAATGAATGGAGGGTACTTTCCAGATAACACTTTTCTATATAAATTTCAACTTGCTTTCTGCAGAAATTGCACTTGGTCTAGTTTAGTATGAAATAAAGCAAAAATTGGACGTTATTAGCCGAACAAGGCAAGTCTTGTCTGCTTGCCAGGAGAAAGTGTCAAGCAGTGGCGGGCATTTTGTTTTGCATTCGCCATCAAGTAAAAGCCAATGATTATTTTTTTTTCATTAATGGCGCTGCCCGTGACGAAATTAAACAAGTGCAATATTCAAAAGTGCGCTTAAGTTAATTAGCAGCAGGCTACTGCATAATGACGCACAAATACAATTAATCAAGTGTGTGTGAGCATGTGAGCATGTGTGTATGTGTGTGTGTGTGTAATTGTTAATCTGCAGCCTTGTTTTCATTCCATCATTAGCTATTTGCATTTATTTGTTTTTAACAGTTTTCTTTCACAAAGATAAGGCACTAAATGTATTTTATTCAAATTGTTATTTTTCCACATTCAACTTATTAATTCATGAATAAATTAACACGTTAGTAAAAAAATACGAATAAAAAATAGCCTCTAAATCTTTTTTAATGAGATATCCTCTGAAGAATTTAATAAGAAACCATACAAAATTGTACATATTTTCACCAGGCCGAATAGACCATTTTCCATAAATATAAATAACAGTAAACAGCTACATAATCAAAAAAGAATAATTCACGGATTCTTTCGGTTCGCCATTTATTTGTGTTAGTTTGCTAGCAATTTAGTTGATTTGATTTCTTTTGTATGTTTGTGGTGCAACATTTTCTCTGAGGAACTCAACAACAACAAAATCTTTAGGTCATAAATGGTGTTCCGACTCCAGTCCTTTAGGGGGCAGTAAAGGTGTTTTTGGCGACCTTTCAAGGAGCTTAATTGTAATTGCCTCGTAAACCGATTCAAAGTTGGAAATTTAGTAGGCAATTTGACTTTAAAAAAAAATTAACAAAAAAATCCAAATTGTTTTTAAAAACAAAACAAATTTTGTTAATAATTTATTACAAAAATCATACATAAAAGTTGTGTGTGATTTTATTGTTGTAACTGTTGATTGTTGTTGCATGATGATGTCATAAACCATCACTATTATAACCTATATGGGCAAAAGTATTGGGAGAAGCAAAAATTCCAACAGGCCCGACATTTTGCAGCAAGTCAGATAAATGGAAGTTGTTATGTTCACCTCCCGTGGGCGTCTCGGTACTTTTGTCCGGTGGTTAGAAAGAGGCCCGCTCGGCGCTTGATTGTCTGACCCGGTGAGCGGCCCGCCCTCGCCCGCCGCCTTCCCCGCGGCGGCCCCGCCGGTGACACCTCATCTCACCTCCCATAGAAAGGCTGCGATCCCGCCCGACTGCTTCCACGTCAACTGACATCAAGTTCAAAGTCATTTTCTTCCAGTGTCTGAGTGCGCGCGCGTGCGTGCGTGTGTGTGTATGTATGTGTGTGTGCTTTATCCAGAGTCTGCATTTGTGTTTTCGTTTGAAAATCCAGCGTAATGCTGGGTTTTTCTCGTGTGGTGGCAATTTCGCAGAGTCTCCTCAGCACTCAAAAAAAGGAGCACGACGTAAAGAGACGGTTTTACTAATTGATGTGGGGAAAAAATCCTTGAAAACAACATTTTGTTAGCTCCTTGTTCACTTCTCCACCGGCGAGGCTCTTTTCAAAGGCGCTTTTCATCCGCGCCGCCACTCGAAAAATCCAAAGCCATCCATCCGGGTCGCTGCCAATTTCTATCAGAGCTGAGTGCCTCTTCTGTGGCACAGTTTCGTAGCGATTTATACAAAAAAAGACAGCCATTCATTTTTTTTAATCGTGCTTGTTAGTCAAAATGCTAACGTTATGCTACTAACTTGAGGAACTGCTCAGAAATCTGCACGTAGAATAATGCAAAGCTGTAATCAGTTATTAGTCAATGTGGTCATGTTTGAAATGAGGTTCGTAACTTGACAAACTTAAATTGCTGCACTCCTAAGTAAGACTGCGTAAAATAATGCTGCGCTGTTATTAGCTCCAACCAAAATAGTATTGTTTGAAATACGGCTCATAGCTTGAAAAACCTTTCAACTGCGGTACTCTTAAGTCAAGGAATCATGTTACAATTGTTTTAGCTTGTTAGCCAAAATGCTAATGTTAGGTTATAACTTGAAAAACAGCTCGGAATCCTGTATAAAAAAATGTAGGCTACTTGTTAGCCATAATGATAATATTTGAGAAATGGCCCATAAATTGGTAAATTGGGGCACTCGTAAGTCAAGTTAAGATTTCATGTAAAACAATGTTATGCTGTTTAGCTTGTTCGCTAAAATACTGTTGTTGAAAAAACAGTTCTTAATTTAAAAAACTTGTAAGTTGGGACACTCGTACGTCATAGCAGCACTTCAAGTAAAATAATTATGTAAGAACTTAAAAAAAAAAAACTAACTCTAATCCTGTACATAAAAAACATTGCTGTCCTGTTATGTACTTGTTTGCCACAATGCTAATGTTTGAAAAACAGCTGATAAATTGAAAAAAAAAATTTTTTTTAATGCACTTATAAGTCAAGGTAACTATGAATGTAAAATGCTACATGATTAGCTTGTTAGCCAAAATGCTTCCATTAAGCTACTAGTTACTATCAATGGTGCTGGCTGATCCAAAGATTAGCAGCCGGCCACCAGCTGCCAACAGGGTCGGCCATGACAGGACGACTTGGCCCTCTGGGGCCCTTTTGGCAACTTGGCTTTTATGGACCTAATAGGTTCCCGTAGCTGCCGTCGCCATTCATTAAGAGGCCAGCGGAACCAATCGTTCTGCCATGGCAACACCTGGGACTTGTGTCTGTTTAGTTTTCCATACAAAGGCCCAGCAAGTGTGGAAACATCACAGCTCAAGTGATCTTGACACAAGAAAAAGCAAACAGCAGGTCAGGAAAGATGCTGGGAAAATGACATGCAAGCGGTACAGCACAAGCTCAAAGAAGAAAATGTCGACTCACTCGAGTTCAGAAAAACAGAAATGCGAGCTGAGGATAAAGCTCTGCGGTCATCTGCCGATTGAGTTCTACCATGCAGAACTTTGTCTACGTTAAGGTGTAGAATGTATGCATAATATTCGTAAAATAATGCCATGTTCCGCCTCAAAACTATACATTTATTAATATTTTATAATTGTTTCCTTTTTTTTGTAATTTATTTGTATTTTGTATTGTTTGTTTATATTAGTTTGTAAAATCTGTTGTGCATTATATTTATTCGTATTTGACTGTTTTACCATTTAATTTTTTCATTTTCATTTCTATTTTTAGCTGATTTTTGTTTTAAGTAATTTCATTTTAAGATTTTTTTTTATTCATTCTATTTTATTTTGTGTTAATTAATTTTATTGTATTTTTATTTCATTACTTCTTTACATATTTTACTATCATTAATTAATTTTATTTGTACTTTCAGTTTAATACATTTGAGTTATTTTCTTTATATTGATTTATTTTTGTTTTGCTTTTATTGCATTTTTTTCTCTATTATTTTTCCATTGATTTCCTTGTGGGTGTGCATGTTGCGCATGTCTGCGCTTTCCCGTTGCAAATGCTCGACGTGTCTCCGATATTGCGGCGCTGCTCGTGTTGACGTCATGTGCAGGAATCAATTCGGTCTGTCTGGCGGGCCAGAGAGCGAGAGAGCGACAGAGCGGTGCAGTCATCAAGATTTCAGCAGCGACTATCTTTGAAATACTTTGGGGTATTTTTTTATTTCAAAAGAAATAAAAAGAATCACTGCTGCGTGTGTAAGTGTGTGTGCGCGCGCGCATATACATATTTCATGTGTGTTGTTGTGTGTGTGCGTGCCTCACACATTATTGATGAGGTCCAAGACAAGAGGAAGAAGAGGAGGGGTAGATTTGTAAGCTACTTGTATTAGCTGTAAAATAATGGTAGGTTATCTGGTGTAATGGTCTGGTGTTAATAGCAAAACAAAAGCTTTAAAGCTATGCGTCTGTTAGCACTGCCATTTGAACCCCTTAAAAATCAACAGCTATGTGGTGATCCGGATAGAAATTTTGTGAATTAAGTTGAAGACATTGTTCGCTTTTTTATCGAATCCAAAATGCTAAGTTATGATACCAATGTAAAACCTCCAAGCTATGCATTCGTCTGCATAGTTTGTGAAATCATCCCCAAATCATCCACACACAAAAACAACAACAACAACAACAATCACAACTGTGTAACCATCTGCGTAGCAATTAGTAAAATAATGGTACGAGGTTATTAGCTGCTTTACCGAAACCGAAATGCTAATTCAATGCTACCTACGTAAAGCCTCGAAACCATGTGGCCGTACGTATTATTTGAACCTGTCAAAAATCAACAGTCACACTCTGTCTGCTCCAAGATAAGCAAACTTGAGAGTTCAGTTTACATTATAGTGTACATTATCTGTAATGTAAAGCTATGCTGTTGTTAGCTCGTTAGCCAAAATGCTAATGCTATGTCAATGATTTGTGTGAAGGTGGTGTACATTTGTCAATTAGTATGCAAATTAATGCGTGGGCCTCCCTCAGATATCCAATCAGGCTGTCAGCATGGCAGGGGGGGGGGGGGGGGGTGATTACCTCGTCCCTGTAAAGTGTAGCTGTGTGAAATAAACGGGAGATACATGAGTGGGGTGCCCGCTTTTCTTTTGATACTACGAGGTACATATTCAAATTTTAGCTGAATAGAACCAAAGATGCTGCATTATGTGCCAGCTTGTTATTCTACAATATTATGCCGCAGGGGACAACTTCAAGAATGCGCCACTGCTCCCCCTAGAGGCCAAGTTCGTGACACTGCCTGTTGCTACGGTATATCAAGAGGAAACAATCTGTGAAGTAAAAAAATATATACAATTCATCCCTCAAAAACGATTTCATTTAGCATTAAAGGATTTAGTAGCGATGTCTATCAAGCGAAGATGCACACAAAAAAAGTCTCAAGAAGCCATGCTTGAAAGACACCGGAGGGCAGCCATTTTGGTTCCAAGCAGCTACTTTCATTATTTTCTGGTGTCCTTAGAAATGTTTGAGAACATTCTGTCAATTAGCAACGTGAAATTTAATAGCAATATCTATCATGAGCAGACCAACAATAAAGTCTCAAAAAGCAACGACTGAAAAGACACAGAAAGTCTGACATTTCATTTCAAAGTGACTGATTTAGCCATTTCCGGGGTCTGTCAATAACCACCTTTGCTACCAAATTTGAACCTCATTTACAAGATAGATGGACGACGCTACATCGCTAAACAAGGAGGAGGAAGAGGAAGACGAGGCTGGCCACTTGGCATTACTTTTTTACAAGCTCATTACACGACCATATGCTTGCTAACTGTGAAAGCTACATGATGGGAGGGGTGCGGTGTTTAGAGGGTGCACATCCTTTGTGCGAGCCGGGGCGCTTCAATTATTAAAAACGTCAGCGAGGCTCGACTCAGCTGTGGCACGCGGCCCAGCCCAAAAAAAATAAAAAACTTAACACACCTTTCCCATGTCACGAACAATGCCTTCATCCGCAGCGGCTAATTAGCCTATTCCAGGATAATTAATATGACGCTCATTAGCATATGTAAATGGCCATGCAGCTTAATTGAAAACGAGTGGGAAAGGTACAAAGGAGGTACATTAGCGGCTTGATGCGCCATTAAAGGGGCTCATCGCTCACGTCGGTGAAAGGTGGAAAGGTGATTAGCGTAGCTGTGTCGTTGTTTCCTTTGGGCCACTTTTGTAACTTTAGCAGCACGGTACACTACAGTGGAGTCACTGCAGGTTTTGCTTTAGTGCCAAGGATGCTGCTAGCAATGCGGTCTTGTTTTTTTCCATCGTGTTAGTTCCTTTTTGTCCATCTATAACTGCTACTGGCTCGCTGCAAAATGTCATCAAATGTAGCATTTGATTTACTTTCCCACTTGTACGACAGTTGTGATAGTTTAAAAATGTTTGCTTGAGCTCATTAGCTAGCTAGCTAGCCTCAAACTGCCCACAGTTAGCAACTACCTATCTATATCATATATCTTCATTTTGACACTAATACAACAGTTGGGGATGTTTAGGAATGTTAGCCACTAACATTAATTATGAGCTAGCAAGCTGTATAGCCATCAACTGTTAGCTGCTGGCAACAAGCTAGCTACCACTTATATTTACAGCTGTATAACAGTTGTGGGTGTTTAAGAATGCTAGCATCTGGGGCGATGGTTAGCTCACTGCGTTGAGTACCCGCACCTTGTGTAGAGGCTCGTCCTCGAAGCATATCTATCTATCTATATATATATATTGTTAGAGTAGACAATATTTATATTCTACTCTTTGCGTGTTCAATTAACTGAATGGTGAGATTCTGATGAAGAAGTCCCTTTGCAAAGGTATCAAAAGCTTTTGATGACAACAATTGAACTCACTCAAACAGTGGTCTGTTCAGATTGTGTGTCCTCTACTCCGGCACATCATTATTTATTGAAAAGTGGGTGAATACGAAAAGTCTCCTCCCATCAGCCCACAGTACATTTGTTTACAACTCAGTGAATACAAGAAAATCCCTCTCTCCTCCCTCAGCAAGTTCCCATAGGTATAAATCAGATTAGAGAAAAACAATAATAAATCAGCCTGTCTCTTCCGACCGAGACCGGTACCAGGCTACATACACGCCCTTCTTTTCTCAGGAGAGGGAGACAGATAAGAATACAATAGACAATCCCATTCATTGAGCTACACAGCTATAACTAAATCCAAAACGGCTAAAATATAAATTGAAACTGAAAAACAATGTTAATAACTCATCAATATATATATATATATATATATATATATATATATATAATGTTATATATATGTTATAACATAGTAAATCCGCTAGCCGCGCAACTGCTAGCTCGCAACCAGCAACTAGGAAACTCCCACTTAGTTTTACACTTGTACAACACACTTCACTGCTTAGAAATGTTAGTTGCTAACATGCTAAAAATAATCACAAGCTAACTAGCTACCTGTTGACTGCTAGCTGCTAGCAACTACCTAGCTGCCTCTTATTTTTACACTCTTACAACAGTTGTGTGTGCTTAAATATGTTAGACGCGATGTCTAGCTAGCTAGACAACAACTTTTACCTACTAGCTAGCATCTAGCTTCCAGCTGCTTGCAAGCAGCTATTTATTTTTACAAGCTTACGATAGCTGTGGATGTTTAACAATGTTAGCTGCTAATGTTAATCGCAAACTAGCTAGCTTGCTACCACCGTGTTATCCTGGATGTTAATGTCTGCACAATAGAATTCCATAACGGCCAATGTGCGGGGATTTGAGTGGCCTTAATGTCCTTGTACCCGTGCCTTAAGCGGGGGGGGGGGGGGGGGCAAATTGTATATCAAGAGGTTAATAGCGCTACATAATGTACACGTAAGCGCCTTTCTGTCCCATCACGGATGCACAAGTGCTCCAGCAAAGCCAATTACGACGTCTAATTCACAAAGTCCATCACGCCTGACGTGCTCCGAAATGCAGCCGTTATAGATCCACTTTTAATTCATTCATAATTCACTTTTTATTCTTCTGTTGATTGCCTCAAAGTCTGCAACCAGCTGTCGACGCCTGTGCGCAGACGTACGACGACGCGGCCGGACGCTGAAGTTCAGGGAAAGTGCAGTTGTTAAGTCAGTGGGCTGCTTATTGGGCAAAGTGGGCGGGGCTTAAGGAGATAGGGAGATGTCAATCAAAGTGGGGCGGCTCATTAGTAGTGGCAGCTGTCAATCAGGAGGCGCACAAGA
Organism: Leptonotus elevatus; assembly: GCF_054856555.1. Classification (NCBI taxonomy): domain Eukaryota; kingdom Metazoa; phylum Chordata; class Actinopteri; order Syngnathiformes; family Syngnathidae; genus Leptonotus; species Leptonotus elevatus. The sequence continues at coordinate 7,779,982 of NC_141257.1, forward strand.
TGTCACATCATGTTAAAAACACACACACATGGTGGTTATGAGCTTTTGTAAAGAAAAAACTACTCTTAAGTGGCACATCAATTCCGCCTAGCAACCAATGACCTATGCTAGTTTTGTAACCAACCACCGTATTGTGAAATTTGGAATTGAAAGAATTGGTCAGATGACAAAATGCTCTTCTCAAACCATGAGACCAGGAGGACTTGGAGTTGTTTGCTCTTCTAAGAAAAGTGATCACAAGTGGAACCAGAACTGTTTGCTCTTCTAACGACGGTGACGGTAAGCTGGACTTTGCTTGCTCTTCGAGACCACAGAAGGACACTGGAGTTGTTTAGTCATTCAATTATAGCAATGCCCACACCCTTGTTTGCTCTTCTAGTAGAAGGACGTCATCTACTTCCTAGTTTTTGTCATCGTACACTTTGCTGATTTAAAAGAGAACCTGGAATTGTTTACTTTTCTAATATAAGGTGAGCACAAAGGGATTTTTTTCTTTTCTCATAAATACGAATTCCATGAGAGGTTCCAGAGTTGTTTACCAGTAAAAGTGACCACAAAAAGAGCTTGAGTAAGACCTGGACTTGTTTGTTCATCTAATAAAAATGACCACCAAGCGCCCCAAAGTTGTTCACTCTTCTAGTAAAGGTGACGTGGAGTTTGTTACTCTTCAAAAAAAAAAAAAAATGCTAAAAATCACCACTAGGCAACCTGGAGACCACAAGCACCCTAGAATGGTTTTCTCTTCTAATAAACGTGACGACGTGGAGTTGTTCTCTCTTCTTGAAGAGTGTGACCACTTTCGTCCTCGAAAGCAAATCTCAAGCTTGCACTACAGCCCGCTCAGGAGTGCAGATGTGCCGAGCGCGCTCACAAATTCGTGCCCGCCGCCGCCCGCCGCCGAATGAAAGTCCCATCTGTTGCGGCGTAATGACGCCGACGCTATTCGGAGGCGGCGGGAGGTTTTTTGGCGCGGGAGCAGCTGCCAGCGTCGCCCGCTGACCTTTTAGCATTCCTGCTCGCGCCATCTGACAGATGCGTCAACTTGATTATTTCAAAAACGGCGGCGGATAAATAAGCCGGTGCCGAGGAGTCGGCGCAAAAACACACGAATGCCGCCGCGCCAACTTCCTGCTCGCCGAAGCTATTAGGCTTGGCAAAAGGCCGACAATGGGGCGGAATTGGACGCCATTGAGGCGGCGGGTGCCCTTGGAGCACCGCTATTAGGGCCGGGGCTGCGGCTCAGGTGTTGCCAGGCAGGGGGGGTAAAAAAAAAAGAGTGTGTGCGTGTGTGTAAGGTGAAAGGGGGAAGGGGGTAATTGACTCGGCGAGTGTGAAGAGACGAGCGCAATCAGACTCGCCCTGATGGAGTTTGATGCCTCCCTAAATAGTTTTCAAATGGAGGAGCAGGTGCTGCTTTTCCCCCGGCCATCGCCACACATCATGTGTGTGCGTGAGTGGACAATTGCATGCTTTTGTGTGTCGCTCGATGATGAGAAGCGAGCAGAGAAGTCGACATCTTCACTCTCGTCACACAAGATCCAAATCGAGATGGAAGGCGAGATGCCTTCAAGGATGGCACCAAAGTGTAGGAAATTTGAATACTGACTGATAAACCCAACACGTGTGCGCGCTGCATTTGTGTGTGCGCATTGCACATCTGTGCGCTGTCCACACACATTATCCGACGGGCCGCCTCTCCGACCCGCATTCTCTCTGATGTGGTTTTTTCGGCGTCTTGCGAAGGCCGTTGGACAGATGTTGCAATCGGGCGCAAACAAGCAACATGGCCGCCGTTGAACGACATCAACAGCGAAAGTGCATTAGCGAGGACGGCGCCAGGCTGCTGCGGCCGCACACGCTTTTGCTTTTGCTTTTCATTTGGCATATTGTGTGCTTGAGTGTCAACCAGACACGGGTGCAAGGCTGCTTCGCATCACCACACGACATTACGGCTGCATGCTACTAGTGACAATTGAGACATTACAGTTGCTTGATATTTTTTAAATATTTTTTTAATGTGCACATTATTTCAAGAATTTTTGGTGTTAAAGTTTTTTTTTTTTAATGTTTTTACTTTGGAAATTTTTTTTGTTGCATTTTGTCTTCTTTTTTAGAAAGTGCAACATCAATAGACGACATTAATTTATAGGAAGTGCAAGATAGATAGTTATTTTTGAGTATTGGTCTTTTCCAAGGAATGTGCTACAGAAAATGTTTGTTTTTTAAAATTAGGTGCAATAACAACAGCTTTTCATTTTCAGAAAGAGAAACGGTAATAGTTTCTTCTTTATTAGGAACGTGCAACAGCAATAGTTTGGCTTTTTTTTGTGTAAAGTCCAACAGCTATATTTGTTCTTCTTTTTAGGAACGTGTGACATCAGTTTTGTTTTCTTTTTTTAAGAAAAGTGTGAAAACAGCTCTTTTTATTTTTGGGAAAGTGATCATAACTGATCTTTAAAAAAAGTAAAGTCTAACAACTGTTTTTCTTCTTTTTAGGAAACTCTGACTATAAGTTATGTTCTTTTTAGGAAAGTACAACAGACGGTTTTCTTTTGGGGATTTTTTTAAAAAAAAAATCTCAATACTTACTTTTTTCTTTTTAAGACAATGTGGAATCAGTGTCTTCTTTTTAGGAAAGTGTGATGTCAATAGTTGACCACACAGTGTAGCGTATGAGCCGCCCTGTTTGTTTCCAGGGTGCGAGGCAGTACATTTAAAAGTCAACGCGGGGCGATGGAGGATGAAGGCGGGGAAACAAAACAGGTGCAGACGGGCTGCAAATAAGCGGCGTGTTAAAAATGCATGAGCGCCACCTGCCTCACTCTCCTTCTACAGGCCTGTAAAAAGCCAGGCAAGGTGAAGGAGGAGAAGAAGATGCCCCCCCCCCCCCCCCCGCCAACATTTGACACATTAGACTGCGTACAACTTTAGGCGTCCTCAGATTTGACAGATTATTTCATGCATATGAAACAAGCAGAATCAAATTTGAAATATAGTACTGCGTTTGTAATTGGGGGTGCCTAATAAAGTGGCCAGCAAGTGTCTCATTCTATTTTCTCAAGTGGAGAAAGAGTGTCAGTGCCCTCTAGCGGAAGCATTTACAACTAAAGGCTGACTTGAGGCACACAGCATAACTGTAAGAAAAAGTTGAGTGTAAATGGGGGGCCACTTCCTGCCTGCAGCCTCACTTCCTGTCTCCCCCGAAGTGGACACATTATCATAGCAAAATATGAAAATGCACCATTTGCATCTGCGCTTCATTAAAATGCCTGCCCGGGTCGGTCTTCGACACAAAGTCAATTTCCGTACCATCTGTGCTCATCATGAATATTCTTTATGAATAATGGTTATTTTTCAAGGTGCGCATACATCACAAGAAGGGTGCTTTTACTTTGGCAGGCCCTAAAGAATAAAGAATGGCGACAGGCAGATGAAATATCCGTTTATGAATTATAGTTACGTTATAGCGTCTCTTAATGAGTCGCACACCTGCTCGGAATGTTGACGCCTCAAAGCTACGACAACGCTAGCATTTTAATGATATGCTGATATGCTAATTCCGTAAGATAGTTGAATTGAGCAACGAATGGGTAAATATATGTGATGGCTTTGAGGTGGGATAAAATCGCTTTTTCATAATATTATGTTTATAAAATAGGGTTGTAATACGCATCACAACTTCTTTTTACACTTACAATAAAATCGCATAATCGTATCTTGATAGGACTGTTATTGTTGTATAATTTAATATATCCCATGGTGAGTTACTCGTGTGACGTATTGTACATTTTTCCATTTCCGTTCGTGTATTTTAGTTTTTGATAAATGGCATAATCGCTGTATTGGGGATATGATCATAATTGTTGTAAATATTGCAATATCCCATGGAATTTTCTTCCTATTAGGTGGTACTGCATGTTTTTCCATTTCCAATCAATTGTGCTATAGCAAAATTGCCGTACTTGTGATGTCACAGTTATTGTCATCATGTTAACATATCGTAATTTGGGGTGATGAGTATTGGCGTCGCCAAAATATTGTTAAATCGTTTATGGTTGCTATTAACATAACGTGCAAGAAAAACCTTGGTTAAGATGAGCCACATGCTGCTTCACCAAGACGTGATCGCATGTAGCATTTCCATTACAATGACTTCAATCCAAGCGAGCTACTTAAGAAATGACGATTTTGGCTGGAGGTGGACTTGTCACCCTGTGATTTAGGCATCACCGACTGGGGGAGGGAGGGGGTGGGGGGTGGGGGGGTTACCCTCTCCAGGGTCTCCTCTTTGAACCGAGCACTTTATGCACTTTAATGATTGATGATGGAAGTTAGTCGCCCAGGTCCAGAAGTGTGACACTACGGGGAATAAGAAGGAGTGGCTGGTCTTTTTTACGGCTGCGCTGGGAATCAATTACGCTAACGCTGGCTAATGAATGCACTTGGGGAAGACTGTCGCGTACTCGGCGGACATTTTATTCCCCCTCATTTGCATATTGACGGCTGTGGGACGGGAAGACGGAAGGACGCTTTGAAAGAAGGGGGGGGGGGGGGTTGATGATGGATCGTCACGATCGGCGTCTGTCTTTTAACAGAATTTTGGAGGTATGTGCATCATAATCAAAATGCAAATGGCACTTTCTGAAAACTACACGTCTGTCTAAATGTTAAAAACGTCAGAACTGAGGACACGTGATTTGCCGAGCAAAAATAAAATGGTGGACAACAGATTTTTGCCGTCTGAAAACGCAAACATATGAAAATAATTTGCCCACGACACCACTTTCCAGTGATTAACATGAATTTGAGTCGTCATATCATACTAGAGCGCAAAAATAGTCTCAAGGACCTATAACTGAAATTGAACTGGAAGTTGGACATTTTTTACTTTGTAGTAGCCATTTTGGGGTGAATTCCCAAGCTTGGAAAAAATTACCCCCCATCATCAATGTCCTTGATCACCATGAAATTGGGTGGATATGTTTATCATGACAGGAAGCAGGAAAAAGTCTCAAGGACCCATGCACAAAATCAAAGGGGAAGTCAAACATTTTGGTTTGAAGCCACCATTTTGGGGAAAATTACAGAGCATAAAAGTTGGGGGGGAAATTTTGCCAAAATTAGACAAACATTTTGGTTTGAATCCACAAAATTTCAGGCCAGTTTCACAGCTCCTACTTTGAGATCGTCTGTACTTTTGCATTCCTTCGTTAATGCTGCGTCCGATGATGCAAAAACTGCTACGTTAGCTTCTTATGCTCGCCGCTGGACAGTATAGCAGCTAGTGTATAGGAGTCGTTGCTAATTAAGAGTCTGCGACATTTCGCCACTGTGCTCCCTAAGGGAAGCCGAGTGAAGTGTAGTCCGATAAGCAGAAAGATGGCCAAGTGGACGCTAATGAGGGCTGACCAATCTTACCCCACCTTGTCATCGAACCCCCACCACCCCGGGACACTGAGCTTTGTCAGCGAGTCAATAAAAGCGGTGGAGCATGTCGCCGATGTCTTGACTGTAGTGACATTGTTCAAGGTTGTTGGCGCTAGTGCGAAAAAAAAGGCTGTCAGTCACCGCATTCACCTCAAGAGAAGGTCAGAATATTCAGAAAAGGGGTCCCTAATGAATTGTCCCACACATGTCTCCAAAAAGTGCTTGGAACTGTTTGTACATGATTTGGTAAATGTCCCATTTTCAGCCAAATATTGACACAGTCAAGCAGCACTCAAGCTGGAGGAAGCTTCTATTAGTGGAGTTTAATGAACAACATCAGTACACAACAAACACACACACACACACAAACACACACGTATCCTCTTGGGAATGTGTGACACACAGCAGCCAGTGTGTGTTGTTTTTACACGCGCGCAGCTCGCTCCCTCGCTTCAATCTCACGCATGATTACGCTTGATAATTAAGCTTTTTGGACGTTTTCCACCAGCCCAGCAGATGCGCCAGCTGGTGACATTCATGCATTCCCAAACACACACAAACACGCACACACAAAAAGCAGAGGCCGGTCGAGCCTCCTGTCATACATTCATTCATTCATTCATTCATTCATTCATTCATTCATTCCACCAGGAGCGTCACAAATTATTTCACAAACCGCAAAATCCTTGAAATAATCCAAATTTGAAGCCAACAAGCTGCTTCGAACCAAAATGGCCAAATTTCAAAGTTCAAAGTTGAGCATGGGTCCTTGAGACTTTTTCATGCACCCTTTTTTGTAATAGACATGTCAAGCTGAAATTTTGTGTCGAGTAATGAAATTGGTGCTAGGGGCTATTTTTTCTCTCTAACATTTTAGCCAGGGAATTATGCCCAAAATGGCCAATTCAAACCAAAACAGCTGACTTCCTATTCAATTTCAGTCATAGGTCCTTGAGACTTTTTTTGTGTCCTGTCATGATAGACATGTCCACAAAATGTCATGTCAATTTGTGAAACTGGTGTCAGGGCCTGCATTTTTCTAACTCTGCAGGGAGCACAACTGAGTCGATTTTGGGGTCTGGACAACAGGAGACACGTTCTTGCAAAGACTAGCGAGTTTTCTGGCATGTTAAGGCCCCCAAGCAGGAAATTCAGTCATTCAAACCTTGACTATAAAATACGTTGTTTAACAGTGACCTCTGGTGGCTCAAAGGTGAACGACAAGAACATTTGAGATGTGCGCCATGCCATTTTGGCCACTAGAGGGAAGTGTTGCTTCATTGATAACATCCCATAATATCACAACGTTTGTAACAGCATCCCAATTGGGAAAAAAAGGAAATCTTTTCCAGAAGATAGGTATCTATACACATAAAAAAAATATGATTGCACAAGTGTGCACACCCTTAAGATCTCTCAAATGCATGAGGGGAAATGTTATAGGCCAATCAAACCAGCAGGTTATACTGTAGGTAACATCAACTGAAGTTGATATCGCTTTTCAAACTGTACCAATTAGCAGTCAGTGCTAGAAAGAAAATTCAAGACAGAAAGAAAAATATGTCATTAAAGAACAGCTGAAATGTATTTAGGGTTCATCCAAGGCACACAGGAACCACACTGCCAGTTGTAAGCGGGTGTGCACACTTGTGCAACCATATTTTTTAGTTGTTTATAAAAAAAAATCCTATTGAGTTACACAAGCACAATAATGAGGTTTTTAAATTATATACATTGATCTCATTTTGTTTCAATCCCAACACACGAGCATTTGAGCAGGGGTGTGTAGACTTTTGCCAAGTGCTAAAGGTCAAGTGCAAAAGGTACAAAAGTGAAGTAATTGTGGTGGTGCACACCCTTTCAACTGTTTGTTCTAAATTGGCAGAGTGACAACAAAAGTTTTTTTTGTCATTTAAGCTCCGCCCGTTCCTTCTCATCTGTGAGCTTCTGCTCTGAATCAACCGTGCCCCCCCCCCCCCGTTCTTCCATTCCTATAGCAGTGAAACTCCTCGCCCGGTGACTCACGGGGCAAAGCATGAGCGATGGAATCATGCTCGGCACACTGACACAAAGGCATGAAGATGGGCCTGATCCACAACTTAGGCGGGATCGCAAAACGTATTTTTTTTTTTTTAAAGGTGAAACTTCAGTACAGCAAGCAGTGACTTGAGATACGAGTGATCCAACTTAACCCTTGCTCGGCCTTTATTTTTATTTTTTTTGCTTTGACTTGTAAGCAGAAATCATTTGGATTTCATACCAGCACGTGGTTTTAAGTCTGTTTAGCTCAACGCTAACAAACAACACAAAACGCTCTGAATAGCATTTGCATTCATTTCATTGGGAGAGAGGACTGTTCATAAAAAGCAAATGTTACCTTGACAAATGTGCTCACATTTCTTCTGGCCACAATGGATTGGTCATTTGTTGCCAGACAGGTCGCAGGTCAATGAAAGGCACCCAATCAAACAATCAGATTGGCAAACTAGAAGCAGACAGGAACAGAACATTTTAAAAGCCTTTATTGGGATCCTGAAAAATTGACTGGTTGCTTGTTGCCAGGCACAATTCTAAATAAAATATTTCCCGTAGCGTTTGAGTGTTGCCGGGCAGGATTTTTTTTCTCCTTCAAAGCCAGGAGGATTTACCACTTTTAATATCCTCCTTCTGTACTTAATACATTTTTGTTATATTAACTGAAAAGTCGATTATACTGCTTTTCTAAATGTGTCATTTTAATTTAAATAAAATCATGTTTAAAAAAAAAAATTATTATTTGTTATGGGCGGGATACAGTGTTTGTTCAAGAATATTTGAGTATGTACAGTATGTGACTGAGTGACTTAATGAGTCAGGACTTGATCGAGGAAAGGTGACATTTCAAAGTCGAAGTGACTTCCCGACAATGTACTCCTCCCAAGTTTGAGTTGCGTGTGCGTTTTAACGACAGCCGTACAGGAAACAAAAACTTTTTCAGTTAGGGTTCCTTGACACACTCATCAGCGAGTGCCTTTTTTTTGCATGAAAACAACTGCATATTGTGTGCGCGTGTGCGCGTGTGCGCGTGTATACAGTTATTGGGAATAGCGTGTATGGCCGTGCCGACTGGCTGGCTGTTATAAAATTGAGGGGCAACATTGCTGGAGCGTGACTCACGCACTGACTCACTCGCAAGCGCTGTTATGGACGTGCGTGCGTGCGTGTGTGTGTGTGTGCGTGTGTTTCTCTGGCAGACCCACACTGCATGAGTGGTGATTCTAAGAATAAGAAAAGTACAATAACACCACACTTCTCTTCCCATGGAGCTACTTTGCATGGGCAAACTTTTTTTAATTTTTTTATTTATTTTACTTAATACAAACTAGTGATTCAACACAAACCTGTCTTGTAACCCGTCCCTTTTCACCCTAACCATAACTTTGTGTAAAAAGCAGGCTAGCAAGAGTAGATTACTTGCATTTTTATTGGGTCAATGAGGCAGTTAGGCTTGTGCCTGAACACTGCCTAGCAACAAGGGACTGTGAAATCATGACTACCTGATCAAGCTAATGGGCGTGGCTAACATGCATTTTGTATTGGTTGATGGGGCAGTTATCCATGTGCCCCATGTACTCCACTTCACAATAAATGAATGTGCAAACTTGTGTTTAATGTTCTGGTTAGTGGGCGTGGCTAATGAGCATTTTGTATGGGTAGTTAAGCTTGTGATCTATGAACTCGGCCTAGCAACAAGTGACTGTGCAAACGTGGCTTCCTGTTACGGCGAGTGGGTGTGGCGAACATGCACTTTTTGGGGGGTTGGTGAGGGCAATTATGATTGTGCCCCATGAAATCTGCCTAGCAACAACCAATTGTGTAAATGTGATTTTGGGGGTTGGTGTGGGCAATTATGATTGTGGCCCATAAAATCTGCCTAGCAACAACCAATTGTGTAAATGTGATTTTGGGGGTTGGTGTGGGCAATTATGATTGTTCCCCCACAAAATCTGCCTAGCAACAACCAATTGGGGAAATGTAATATTGGGGGTTGGTGGGGGCAATTATGATTGCGCCCCATGAAATCTGTCTAGCAACAACCAATAGTGTAAATGCATTTTTTTTTTTAAAGCAAAACAACATTAGCGGTATTCTTGAGGGGGGGCTTGATGAGGCAATTATGATTTTTGTTGGTGTTGTGGGTTTGACTATTTTTTAATTGGCATGTGGGGCAGTCATGATTGTGCCCCATGAACTCTGCCTAGCAACAAGTGGCTTGTTTCTTTGTGATAATCAGCATGGCCGACTGATATTATACTTTGTCTCATTCAAGAATTTGTCCCATATGTCTGTATTGTGATGCTAGCTAACAGCTTTTGTCGTCCGTGAGTTAGCAGCGCGTTACAGCGCATCACAGTGAGCGTTGGCCAACCTCAGCCGTGTTGACAGCGAAACATTGGCTTCCTGGAAGACGAGTGCGCCGGTAGCCGCCTTATCTGCGGGGACACCGACCTTCGTCAACTCCATAAAAAAAAAAAGTGTCTGAACCTTGGCCCGCCTCAACGCGTCAAACGCAATGCGCAGAGATGGTGGAAACTTGATTTTGGGGCGGGTGCCAGTTTGGAAAACGTCAATAATGTTCCTGTAATTTTGAGGATGGGTCAGGATGAGGAACGGTTAGCATTCAAAATCAATAGCGATCTCGCTTTGGTATAAAACAATATTGCAAAATAACACAAGGCGATAATAAATCAAAAACGTTACAAATCTGTAACAAAAATTCCCACAAAAATGAAAAATTCTTTCATGTGTCGATACAGAACATGCATGAATTTGCAACAACTTTGTGTGTGTATGTTCTTGTTTTTCTGTTTGTGTGGCACCATTTCCACTTGTGTGAGATCTGTTTTTTACATGTTTTTGTTGTCTATATTTGTGTGACATTCCAGCTTTGTGTGTTTGTGTGTTCTTGTTTTGATATTTGTGTGAGATCATCGTCCTTGACAAGCCAACTGCGTGTGTGTGTATGTGTATGTTCTTGTCTTTATGTCACAGTATGGCCATCATCCCCCTGACCTTTTACCGATACTTCTATTGTATATGTGTTCTTGTTTTTTTTTATCTTTGTGTGACAGTCTACCTTTGTTGCATGTTTATGTGTTTGTGTTCATCTTTCTCGACATGCATGCAACTTTTGTATGCACTGGATGTGTGTTCTTGCATGTTCTTGTTTTTCTATCTTCCTGTGACATTCCTTTTTTTTTTGTATGTTCTTGTCTTTCTATACTTGTGTGGCCACCATCCTCCTTGACACCTTTGCTCCATGTGGCCTACACAAACGGAAAACACAATCACAATAAATGCGGCATGTCAAGGAAGATGTGGTCACACTGTGCCATAAAAACAAGAACACACACACACAGACAGGAGCACAGGACAGCCTGGGAACGGTCATCAGTGGACTAAGAAGGTCTATCCCATGAGGATTTAGTAGTCTTCAGTGGAATGTGGGCCCTCGGCTCTCATGGCTGAGCTACCCTGAGACACACGCGCGCGCGCGCACATACACACACAGTGTCCTAGCCTTGCCCTCTTACACATGACTGAGAAGTGACAGAAGGCGTCCAGGAATAGGACACTTTGTCATGCGAGGGGGGCGAAATTTCGAGGAGACCACCGAGGGAATGTGACACTCACTCGAGAGGCGATGAGACGATTGGTCGCAGGGCCTGTTATGTTCCCCTGCCAGACGCCGGAAACGGACAAAACTTTTAGAGACCTCGTCCCCAAAAAAAAAAAAAAAAAAAGGGGAGGACGCTAATCTTTGGTGTGCGTCACCACCTTAGGGCTACCTTTTTTGTTGATTTGGAAAGTTTGTTACCATGGCAACGCTGGGTAATTAAGCACGGCCATGGATTGCACAATTGGCCTGGAGCGGATGCAAAGATTGCTTCACCGGCATACATCCTCGTCCTCACCTCATTAACACGTGTTGGGAAAGCAGCAACATGTTCTCGCAAATATTACTTCATTGGATCAAGAGCCCCCCGCATGTGACAAAAAGTTCGCAAGAAGTAAAACTTTATACCTGAAGATTTGATAGAATTTTTCAAAAAAATATCACAGTTGAGGCTTAGTGAGTGTAAAAGTGTTTGTGTTTGGTCAAAACTCTAAATGTAGTCAAACTTATGCAAAACAAAAATGTAATGAAATTATTATTCTGCAGCATCTTACCCTGTTGGTGACAGTTGACGTCTGGTCACGAGTTGAAGACTCTTTTTCTTTTTACCATCGGAAGCCCTACAAATTTGGAAAGAAAAGAAAAAGAGCAATTCATTTGTGTTGCAGACGTTTTTTTGGTAAAGTATTGAAAACAAATTTTATTGTTGGCGTGACGGGAGAGGATACGCAAAGAATTTTTTTTTGGGGGGTGAAAGGAAAAAGTATGAAGTTAATAGGAGGGCCCCCACAATTGTCTGCAGGGGGATTTCCTTTCCTGTGGAATGAATTTCATGTGTAAGTGCTTCTGCTTTAGCTGCACTTCTGCCATCATGTTATTAAAAGAAACTACGTTGGTCCCATGACTGACATGTGGACTTTCCCAGCTTCGCTCGTCTCGCTCTGTAATCCGAATTTTTTTGTTTTTCGAAGGTCCAAAGGGTGAAGCCCCCGATGCATGTGAACGGCGAGCGTGAAAAGCACAACAGCACACCGCCTCGGCTTTAAGCTACTGGAAATGAAAAGCTTGGTCTGATCTTGATCATTTGGAGCACATTTTTGTGTAACGCGATCCTAATGCAATTTCACGAGCCTCCGGGAGTGGGAAATCATGAGAAAAATGTGCTTTTAGACACCAATTTCGCATTTTAATCACTGGTCTGTATTAAAAAAGAAAGAAAATCCACATTGGCAAGAAGAAATTACATTCTAGTGCATAAGGAAATACTTTTTGAAATATCCCATTAAGTGGACATAACGTGGATGAAGAGTAGTAGTCATTCACTTGTTGCTAGGCAGAATTCACAGGGCTCAATTCTCACTGCCCCAAAGGCCAGTGACAAACGTGGCAATTTAATCACAACTCTGCGTATTGGCAAGAAGGAATGACAAACTAGTAACTAAGGACAAAATAAAAAACACAAAAATACGAAAAAACTAGCCAGTTGGCATAATGGCAAATCTATCTCACTTGTTGCTAGGCAGAATTCATAGGGCTCAATCCTAAAAGGTTGATGAAAAAAAATTGGCTAATATAATCACTGCTCTGTGTTAATTTAATACCCGCATAGGCAAGAAAAATGACAAATTTTGGATTAAGGATGTTCCTTTAAAAAAAACAATTCAATACTGTAAATAAAAACACTATAAAATCTAGATTAACCATTGCTGAAATGGAAAATCTTCAGGATTTTTCAAAATATCATTCTGCAAGGAAACACGTTTTTTTTGTTAAGATTTTTTTTTTATCTCTTCCCATAGAGGATTTTGTAATTCGGCCATTATGAAGTCTCACTTGTTGTTAGGCAGATTTCCCGAGGCCTCTGGCTGTTGAGAAATTTGGCAATTTACCGACTGTTTTGTGGATTTGTAAGAAAGAATGAAAAACTAGGGACTAAGGATCCCTATCCCCCCCCCCCCCCTAAAAACTAAACAAAAAAAACCCCACTAAAATTATTCTCGATTGTTAGCTCACTTGTTGCTTGGCAGAATTCATGGGGCTCAATCATAATTGCCCCAGTTATGATTATCATATGGCAGACAAACCAGCAACTAGGGAACAACACTAATATAAAAACCATAAGAAAAATCTGCTTATACATATTTATTCTGCAAATATAATCACTGCTCTGTATTAAATATAAAATCGGCAGAAAACAATGACTCGGCACTTCATGTACTTCAGCCTGCTTTTCTAATCACTGTTTATTGCAGCATGTGTCCGCGTGTGTGTGCATGTGTGTGTGCGTGTGTTTGCGTGTGTTTGTAAAGGAGCTCCACCATTGCGCAATGCGTCGGCCTCTTTTGCCCAAAGCAAATAGCGGCGTTCTAAGAAAGAGGAAAGGCAGGTTGAGCTGTACGAAAGGTTGCTTTTTTTCCCCTGGTTTTGCCCTTTCAGTTTTGCACTCTTTCATCTGACACACTTGCACAATTTTCAGTTTCATCGGGCCAAGTTGAGCAACACGCGCGCTGATAACGAAATGAACGCTAGCAAAGCCGCAGCGGGCGAGTCACGCGTGTCCTAGCGATTTAATCGTGGGGATGTTTTTCAAAGAGCCACCTGGTTCGTTTTGCTTCATACTTGCTCACATTCCTAAACCGCCGTACAATCACTGAGGACCGGGGTTGCCAGGTGTTGATGTGGAGTCGCATTTCTGAAAGGTGTCAAATATGAGGCAAGGACTGGAAATGTTAAAAAAAACAATTTTTTTTATAGCGTTAGACTAGAGTGTCATTAGACTGCAGCAAATCTGCCTGGACAAACATGATAATGCTTTCAATACATGTGGCATAAATGATGTTCCACCTGGTTCAGTTCTAAGCCCCCTGTATTGAATTATCAAACTCAGAAATGTATTGATCATCTTCATAATCATCAATATTGATTCAATGATGTAAAGTAATTGACAGTGTTAGTCAAAATGATTACAATTACTCCACAAGGAGCAAATGTGGGGCTCCACTTGGCTCTATTCTAAGGCCCCTGTATTATTGTAAAAGATGAACATCATCAAAAATACATCATCATAGATTCATAACTAACTATGCATATTTATAGAATGATGTACAGTTGGAGTAATTGTCAATCAAAATTATTACAATGTTTCCACAAATGTTAAAATATATAATATAAATTAAACTTGGTTCTGCTGGGAAAAAAAAAGTAGACAAATTTAGAAAGGCACAAGACCTAAGAACATGAAAAACAATCCTAACCAAGTTATTGGAATGATGCACAATTACTAAACGTGTTAGTCAAATTCAGTACAATTTCTTTGTCTGGAGAAAAAGTGTTAGCGGGGTGTTCCACTTGGTTCTGTTCCAAGTCCCCGCATTTTATTCCAAACTCGGACACATAAGATCAAACAAAATAAAAGAATAAATCAGCTATGTACATGTTTAGTGAAAGACGCACACATACCATAACAATAGTTGGCTTTCCATCCACCCATTTTTATTCGAATTTCCAAGAAATGCAAAAATAAAACTGAATGGAAACTCTAGAAATTCGAAAAAGGGCTCAAAATTCGCACACAAAAAAAGTTTTCACGCTCGGAGGGAGTAGATTTTGAAGCGTACCGAAAAAAGGAAAATGTAAATTTTGGCTATGGAAACAGGTTTTGCAAATAACCACTGGCGAGACCGGATGCACATCGCATGTTTTGACCAGATATTACACGTCACATGTACGTTTGTAGTCACAAAGCAATGACGGACAAGGTATGTTTAGGGGGACGATGAAACAGAAATATTTTCTTTTTCTTCTTTTAAATTACTGGTGGATCACATCTCTATGGTGTACAGCGCCACCTACAGCGGGCGGAGTCCCCTCTCAATATTCGCAAAAGAGCAACAGATGGAAACGGGCATAAGTCACATGTCCGTTATGCGCATTTTCAGTAAATTCGCTTAAAAGTTTCAAAACAATTGGATGGAAAACGGACTCATTTCTCCACAAATGTAAAAAAGGCGTTCTCCCTGGCTCTGATTTAGACCCCCTGCCTTTGCATTTATTTCTAGCTTGATGTCACATTGTGTACGTCTCTGCACAAATAGTTGGAACCCACAATTGGATTTCAGATCACTTTTTCGCTTTCCACTCTCTCTATGCAACAATAGTTACATAGCATATGCGCGCCATTCCTACGCGGTAACCTCAGGTCACACATTTTAATTAGCTGTCGCATAACATTGAGTGTAGCTCACAATGGTGTATTCCAAGCACTGAAGGATGTTCGCGTTGTGCGAGAATTCCCAAACGCTCGAGTCACTTGTCTTTGTGTGGGAAAGTGACACAACCAGTGCGCGCGCACGCACACTGGAGCTTTTCAAACGCAACGCATTTGGAATGTGAAAATGCTACGTGTAGGCACTAGCCGCATGATGTTAAAAGTACATTTAAATGCTTCTCTTGATGTCTTTAATGAGGCCTTTCATTCTCAACGTCAGGTCGCAACAAGCAGCAGGTTAGCAGATAGGGAACAATTCTTAAAGTCTGCTAGCATAATGCTAACACATCATTGTCAAACAAACTATTTCTTTATTTAAAGTGGAAGTCAACCTTAAACATTTCTTGACAATAATGTATGTAATAATTGTATATGTGACCTAACTAGTCTAAACATGACATTCTGATTAATACTACATTTGTAGAATGAGTTATGAAGCAAAATCCAGCCGTTTTTATCCATCTCAGGGGGCGGCCATTTTGCCACTTGCTGTCGACTGAAGATGACATCAATGTTGCTCAGGCAACGACCGATCACAGCGCACCTGTTTTCTGAAGCTGAGTTGTGATTGGTTGTTACCTGAAACCGAAGCAACATTGATGTCATCTTTAGTCGACAGCAAGTGACAAAATGGCCGCCCCATGATAAAAACTGCTGGATTCCTCATATTCCAATAACACAATGTCAAGCAGAATACCATATTTAGACTAGTGGGGCTGCATAGAACATAATATTGCCCCAAAAAATTTGAGGGTTGACTTCCACTTTAATTAACTATTTAGACAAATGAATAAATAATATGCGAATATGCGCACACAACAGAAAGAGCAGCACAGCGTCCATTGAATTAAAGCAAAAATGTGGCAAAAATGTTCTATTTTTCTTAATTAAAAAAACATCACAATCACAACCGGCCGTCATCGCTCGTATGCTACTTCCTGGTTCTTGCATGATAACACCCATCAGTCCCGATTAGCATGAGATGGACCCGCCCCCTTACAACAGATTTTACCTGTCTTGCAATCCCCCTCCCTCAGCCTCTCTCCCCCCTGCGGAATTGCGCCATGTTCCCTTCAAGAGCAATCATTTGCACGCTTGTCAGAAACGCTTTGGCTGCGCAGGAAGTGCGGACGTGAACAAGTCCAGATGTCGTCTGCGGTATTCCGTCCTTACCCGAAGGACATCCTGCTCGCCGCACTTCACTCTTCATTCATCATCCCCGCTCGCACTCTGCGGATGTTTACATTACGGCGTGATTGATGGCACGTCGGCCATAAAAGAACCGCGGCGAGACGCCACGTCTTCCAAGACTCCCTCAGAGCGACGGGGAGGCTCGTCCAAAGAAACTTCACAGTTCGCTCCAACCTCATTCGTCCGTACGAATAAAGATTGAGCGAACCTGCCACGTCCTTTATGATCTCATGATGCACGGCCAGACACATTTTTGCGCTATGATGAGATCACAGTCTCGTACGGGACCGCATTCCACACCTTATATAGACCCGAGGTGCCAGATAACACC
This sequence comes from Leptonotus elevatus, assembly GCF_054856555.1. Taxonomy (NCBI): domain Eukaryota; kingdom Metazoa; phylum Chordata; class Actinopteri; order Syngnathiformes; family Syngnathidae; genus Leptonotus; species Leptonotus elevatus. Next base: position 7,796,854 of record NC_141257.1, read on the forward strand.
TTAGTCTGTTTTGATTTTTTTCAAAACTTGTTGAAAGGAACAAGTGAAGAGTCAAAAGTCAACCTGACGTAGCTAACGCTAACATGCTAGTGTTGATTTGTTAGTTTTCCCATGTACAGTAAAGGTTTCAGGTTTACGGTGTTGCTATGTCACTGATTTATTTTTGTGTGTGTGCAATTTTGTTCTTTATTTTGGGGTGTAATTCCACGTTTGCCCACCAGGTGGCAGCACACAATTTGATTTAACGCTGTTTACATTTGAAAGAAGAAAAGAAAACAGGAAGTGTTGCAAGCTCAGCCTCATTTCTGCTGGAGTTTATTGAACGTCTCAGTCCTCTATCATCCTGCGTTTTACGCCTACAAAATGCAACGGCTGTAGATTCATTTTAGAATGTTCGTCTTCCTGCGTGAGATAAAAAGATTGTTAATGAGAGATGATCAGTTTGTTAGGAAAAACGTGTTTAGATTGCACTGTGCAATATTTTGGCTCGCTTTTGATATATTCAATGTTTTTGAAATGTGCTTATATTATTTTAACGACCTAAGCAAATGCTATGAAAACACGTCAAAAAATTGTGTATTTCTATATCGCGGATTTCCCACGCTTGTCTAACGTAAACCCATTGCTGGAGGCGAGTTTACTGTAGTCTTGTTTATTTGAAATCTGTCGACAACAGAGCTCGGATTGTCAACGTCACATTTGAGAATGGGAAGTTGGATCCACTCTCTACTGTATGAACATTGATCAGAAAGGAGGAAGTGGAATAAGAATGTCCACCTACGCACTCAAACACAATGGGAAGTGTGTATTGGTGCGGTTTTCTCACCACGTTATTTCACAGGGTATTTTGTCGAGGTCTACGTGCTCCCAGCTGACTTCACGTGTAACGCGAGCCAGATGACGGAAAAGCCGTTCCCTTTCCGGAACTGAAGCCTTCACCTGACATTAAAAGCGAGACCACCTTCGGGTCCTGTGCAAGTGAATGCTTGTAGCATCGTGCTTACATCCAGGGGGGGGGGGGGGGGGGGGGGGATTCCATAAGTGCAAGGTCACCGCTGCGCAAGTTTTATATTTTAAATGTGGCGAGTGAGAGTAATGCAAAAAGCTCAAGCGCACAACACTGAAAGTTGATAATGGATTGAATCGTCACATAAACATCAGCATTGACATGAAAAAACTGCTTTCAAATCTTTGGTTAGGGTTAGGTTGATATGAGGTTGGATTTTGGAGTTGGGTTTTAGGATTAGGTTTAGGTTTTACGGTTCATTTTATAGACTAGGATCAATTTAAGGGTCAGGTTTAAGGTGGGGGTTGAGTTTTAGGATAAGAGTGAGGTTTAAGGATTAGGTTTTAAGGTTTAGGGTTGGTTCCAATGATTAGAGTTAGGTTTAGGGGTTCGGTTTCTAGATTTAGCTAGGGAAGGATTGAGGGGTTAAGTAATATGTTTTAGCGAAGAAATTGAATAAGTTTGTGTTTGAGAGAAATCAGCCGCTTGCCAAATTGAAAAAAAAAAATTTGCAACGTTAAAGGATTTCGAGACCATCATTTCCAAAATGAAATGTCTCATAACTTCCAATGCCACAGAAAAGAGATGCCAAATTTAAATGATAAAAAAAAAAATCCACGCCCACCAAACAAATCTGGAAAACTGAAGTGAAAAAACGTTTTTAGCGCTACGGACTAATACATAATGACAAACAAATCTCGGAATTCACATTACAGGATCTTTAACGTCTAAAAAAAAACTGTCATCGATTCTGAAACTGAACGAATATAAACCAAAGTGAAAAAAATGGATCAGCGCCACTTTTCGTTTTTTGCGCAATCCAGCTCGAAAACAAACCAACAAAGGCCGATGGAAACCACCTTGGCACAGAAAGCGGTGACGAAAAATGTATTTGTGACTCCTCCTAAAAATGTGTTCAGATCAGAAAACAACATTTACAAAAGCGATACAGGCTCTGACTGGCCTGTGCTCTCGCAATCCTTTTTTTTTTTTTTGTTCTCGTCGAAAGGCACAAGTGAGTCACGGAAGCACCCGGATGAGTCAGCGCACTTTTATTAATGACAACTGCCAAAACTTGCACAATAGAAAATAAACACAGTGGCTAAAAATAAGCCACAGTCAAGTAAATCCACCGAAAAAGCATGTTTACGTAGCGTACGTGTGCTCGTCGTTCATGTGATGGCTCCGCCCATCAGACCATTTCATAACCTTGCACAATAGAAACAAGCAGGAACACTAGAAATAAGCCGCAGTTCATTCACATCAGCGTTGATTTGCGACGTGCAGTTAGCTCGCTTGCTATGCCTGCCTACGTCCTGAAAATGCCTCGAGTTTAGCCACTTTAGAGTGCCTCGTTGTTGGCCACGAATGTGCACACGTATATTGGCTTTACAAATGAACGACAAATTTAGCTGCTGTTCTAACTGAAAGCCAATCGAAGAACGTGGTCAATGTGGTCCCAATGGAAAACTGTTTCCGGGAAAATCTCCCGAAATAGTCTCCGCGTTTATGAAGTGTGAACATTATGTTTGTTCAACTGTTCCTGGTACGTACCAAAATAGACCAATCTCCAGGTACGGCACAGGCAGGGCTCATTCCTGCGTCCTGGTTTATACGTAGCCATTCAAGAATGTTTTTGTTTGCGACGGGCAGGAACCGGAATGTCAACAATGCGACCCGTCACCTACTTTGAATGTTGCACGTAGAGATCGTGTTTACTTCGATTGATTACAAGGCGTTTTGAAAACCAGACAACAGAAAGTCGCGATTTAGCACAATTGAAATGAGCAGAACGGCTAAAAATAATTTACGCAAACGTTCGCTGCGATGAAATCAGTGGCTCGAGATACGAGTCGCCTGATTAAAAAAAAAAAAAGAAGAAACAAGCCGTCGTTCAGACGATTTTTTGCTTTGATTTAAGAGCAAAAATGTGTAATACTTGATTTCAATCTCATAACATTTGATACTTTTTGCATAATTTTTAGCAGTGCATCGAGTGCTTGGGCCGATAATTATCCATACGTTTTTGTGGCAGGACTAAAATAAAAGACGACATAATATTTTCACTTTAATTGCAAGAAAGAAATATACAACTTTATACTTGTACTATTTTGACTTAATTCTTGAAATACTTTTACAATTTCATCTTTGCAAATTACAAAAAAAATCAATCAACCTTTTTTCACATGCTATTTTACATTAATTCTTATTACAAGAAGGATATATGACTTTGCAGTAGTGATATTTTGACTGTATTTTTTTTTAAACTAATTCTTGTGTAATAACTAAATAAAAAATACTACTTTAGACTTGTAATATTTTGACTTAATTTTCATACTTTCACTTTCATCTCGTAAATTACGATACGATTACAAATCCTACTTTGTTCTATTGCACAATCGTGAGGAAAAAAATAAAATTCTTAATATTCTAATCCTAATGCTTTCTCTATATTCCCGCAATATTTTCACTTTTAATCTCATTTTAATTTAACTACAAATCTTTTAATAGCACAAGACAGAATTGCATCTTTATTCTCACAAACTTTGACATGAATCTCATAATATTCCCAATATTTTTTCGCACAACTTTCGAGTGTGCGCACCAATAATGATCTCAAGCCTTTCATGACGGGAAATGCTCGTTTCTATTACCCCGCAATTAAACGCTAATCTTGAGGCATTACAAATAAAATGGTGGCGTCATCTCCAGGTAAAGGAGCAGCCGTGTTGATGCTAAACGTCGCTAGCGCGGCTAATGATGTCAGTGTTGCATTTCACACGACTTCCTGTTCGGTTTGTTCTCACGGGTGCGTTTGTTTCCCCTCGCGGTGGCGAGTGTGACATCACAGCCTCGGCCGGGCGAACTCGTGTAACCTCTTCGGCGGATGACGTCTTACACGCATGCACGCGCACGCACCCACTTCCCACTGAAAACAGGAAAGGCCCTCGCATCACAATAAAGCGGACCAGGAATTGTAAACGGATGATTTCAATGAAGTCACGTGATCCACCGCGACTGAGAAACAATTGTTAGCGTCACAAGAAGGAATCGAGCGCATCTTGTTGCTGTCGGGCGATTTGATTTGAAAGAACGTTTGGGGAATACTTAACGTTTACGTTACGTAAACCCCGCCTTGAAATCCTAATCCTGAGATGAAAGGCAACTTGAAAGCAATTGCTCGAGCTTGAGACGCCAATTTGAAACCCTGAGTGGTAAATTTACGTAACCCTAACCCCGTTTTGAAACCCCAGGCCTTGTGTGAAACCCTAACTGGAAACCCTATTCTGAAACAGTAATCCAGCCTTGAAACCCTAAAACTGTCTAGAGACCCTTTTTTGAAACCCTAAATCTATCATGAAACCACAACACTGTCTTGAAACTAGAATTTGAAACCCTTGCTTGAAATCTTAAACTTATTTTGAAACCCTCAACCTGTCTTGAAACCAAACCTTAATTTGAAACCTAAATTAACACAGGCATGCTACCCAACTTTGAAACACTAACATTGATAAGAAAAACGAACTCAGGCTGAAAACCCTAATTTGAAACCCTGACCCTATTTTGAAACCCTATTTTAGGCTTCAAACCTCAATTGTAAACCATAATCCTTGTTTGAAACTAAGGATGTTTAATGCCACTTTTTTTAGACCGATACCAGCACGCGTATTAGTCAGGACTACTCACCAACACCGAGTACTAATACCTGTAATACTTTTGATATATGAAATTATTATTTCATTCTGTTTTATTCTCATGATGATTCGCCGATGTGTCAATCTGCCGCCTTTTAGCGCCAACTACTGCTGAGGAGGCCTTACTCCATGTCAGGATTTTGTTTTTGGCTTCAGTATCAGTGGATGGTATCGGCAGCCTCCATGAGTACACAATACCTTAAAATAAAGGCGGAATCGGTGCGGTATTGATACTTGTTATCGGTGAGTTAAGTTACAAAAACAATCACACGCAGCATTGAAAAAAATGTGCAAAAACATTCAAGCGTTTCCCAGTGCACACACACTTATTTTTCACGTGACACATTGTGCCCGGTAGCCATTTTGTGCCGCAACAGTTCAGAGTTCACTGAGGCCGGACGGCATTTGCCGCCTCTTGCGTCACTTTGCGCAACCTGCTTATGCGCCGCTTGTTTACAAAACACACACATGCATACTCACGCACACACATATGGGCCTATTGTACCTGAACGCACCTCGCAGGCTCCACGGGGCTGAGTCATGTTTGTTCACATAACAAACACGGCCTCAAATGTCACATGCAAGTTGAAGCGGACCACAATAAGACATTTACTTGGACAAATATTTGCCAGATGTCCAATGGCGGACTTGATGATGAAACATTAAACAATTATTGTAGGAAAATAAAATATATTAAAGAAGATTTTTTTTTTATAGAATTTTTAAAATAACATTGAACTAAATATGAAAATTTTCAAAGTAAATGTAATCAAATAATCATATTAAAACTAAACTAAACGTAAACTTTAAAAAAAAATCTGGTGGAATATATTTTTTAACATTTAAACAGAAAGTCAGAAAATATGCATAAAAATATGTTTTAATATTAAAAATCTAATTAATTATATTAAAATGAAATTCAATTAAAAGTAAATTTAATCAAATGTATTAAAATTGAAGAAAATTTAATTGAAACTAGGTGAAATAAACTGTTTAAAAAGTATTACAAAAATAATTTAATAAAAATAAAAATATTTAAATCAAAGTTACATTAAAATTGGATCAATCCTTACTAAAATAAAGTAAAATTAAATTAAAAATTTTAAAAATACAACTAACTATAAGTAATGATGTTTACATAAAAAAATTATATTATTACATTTAATTTAAACGAATAAGTTGTGAAAAAATTGTAAAGTAAAAATTAAGAGAGAGAGAGAGAGAGAGAGACAGAGAGAAAAAAAAGAGGAGCGAGAGAAAAAAAAAGAGAAGGAGAGAGAGGGACAGAGAGAGAGAGACAAACAGGGAGAGAGAGAGAGAGAGAGAGAGAGAGAGAAGGCGGTGCTTGTGAGTTGAGTGAGGTAAGGCGTCGAGCGTTCACTCTCACTCACTCGCCGCCTCTCTCTCGAGTGTGAGGCACTTTTTCTTTCTTTCCTTTTTCACCCTCACACACCTTGGCCGTCCCCCTTCACATCCTCCCCCTAATCATCATCATCATCATCATCATCATCAAGTTGGGATTAGCAGCAGACGCCACGCAAAATGGACCCCAGGACGCCCCTGTTGTGAGTGACCCGCCCCCACCTCGTCCACCCAAGCCGGGATGAGCGTCCCGTGGAGCGGCGCGGCGCCGCTCGTGCGCCCGGCCAGGTCGGCGCACAAGCGGCTCGATTCGGACTCGGAGCCGCCGCAGCCTCCGGCCAAGCGCGCCCGCAGGCTGAGCAGCGAGGTCGGGGACGCGCACGGAGGACTCCTCGGCGGCGGCAACACCACCGCGACCACCCCCGCTCACGTCACCCAGCGGGGACCGTCCAGGATCGGGCCCTTCCTGCTGGTGCCCGCCGCGGCCGAACGCGACGGCGTGCACTGCCGCGCCGTGCACGTCGACACCGGCGACGAGCTTCTGTGCAAGGTAATGCGCACGCGCCCAGCCATTGTGCAACTCTCGGCGGTGAATGGCGGTTGCTCAACTGGCTGTTTCGTCGACGTTGTCACGCGAACTGCTCGTGCGTCACGTCAACGCCGTCTGTCGCTTTCGACGGCGCCTCATTTGCGCGCACGTCATATTGGGACACACCAGAAATGCAAGTGCTTGTAAAATGATCATGAAACGCGTCTGTGAACCCCGCGAGCCCTTGTTCAAGTTCATGCTTCAGCTTCACACATAGCGGTGACTCATGTGTCCTCTCGCTCGCAAAAAGTACTAAGATGGAATCAGAATGTAAACACGCCCGGTTTTTTTTTCAAAAGTGATGCCAAATCTGCATGCTTGCTTCCTCGACTGCTCACAATTACACAGCTGGTGGCAGGAAGGAAGGTTGTGGCCTCAAAATAAGCATGAAAACTTTGGCCGAAAATGGCAAACTTGTTGGTGCGTCAGATAATGATTGACACTTTTTTTGACAAATTTCACGTGGATCAGAAAAACTGGTGTCTGGGGTTAATTTTTCGTATTTTCCGAATCCACGAAAGGAACATAAACTCTGGAATTTGCCTAAAATGGTTGACTTTCTGTTGGTTTTCCAGCATGGGTGCTGGAGACCTTTTGGTGCGTACTATCATGATAGACAAGTCCACCAAATTTCATGTCGACCAGTGGAACGAGTGGGATTTTTTCCCCTAATATTCAAAATTCTTCAAATTATCACCAAATTCGGGAGTGTGCCCAAAATGATATTTTCCAACCAAAATGGCCCAACTTCCTGTTGGTTTTCAGACACGGGTCCTTGAGGCTGTTTGGTGCGTTCCGTCATGATAGACATGTCCACCAAATTTCATGTCAATCAGTGGAACAAGTGTTTTTTTTTCTAGCATTCCAAATTTATCAAATGATCACCAAATTCTGGAGTTGGCCGAAAATGACATCTTCCAACCAAAATGGCCCCACTTCCTGTTGGTTTTCACACATGGGTCCTTGAGGCTTTTTGGTGCGTTCCGTCATGATAAACATGTCCACCAAATTTCAAGTAGATCAGAGGAACTAGTGGGGGGGTTTTCCTAGCATTCCAAATTCTTCAAATTATCACCAAATTCGGGAGTTTGCCCAAAATGGCCCCACTTCCTGTTGGTTTTCAGACATGGGTCCTTAAGGCTTTTTGGTGCGTTCCGTCACGATACACATGTCCACCAAGTTTTGTGTCAATCTTTGCAATTTTTCCCAAATGGCCAAATTCCTGCTGGGTTTGAGGCATGGGTCCTTGAGACTTTTTTTTTGCACGTCTTGTCATGATAGACATGTTCACCCAATTTTGTGTGGATTGGTGAAACTGGTGTATTTTCTAACTTTCCATAACGTTGAAATGAGCATTAAACTGAAATGTTCCCAAAATGGCCGACTTCCTGTTGGTTTTCAAGCATGGGTCCTTGAGACTTTTTCATGCCGGATACTCAACGCTTTCCCCCCCCCCCCCCCCTCCCACTCAGGTGTTCAGCATGGTGGAGTACCAGCAGAAGATCCGAGCGTACGGGGCAGTGCCCCCCCACCCGAGCGTGTCGGCGGTGCAGGAGGTGATCCTCGGGGAGCGCGAGGCTTACGTCTTCCTGGATAAGGACTTTGGCAACATGCACACGCTGGTAAAGAGCCGACGGCGGCTGGACGAGGCGCAGGCCCGGCCGCTCTTCCGGCAGATGGCGCAAGCGGTGGCGCACTGCCACCAGGCGGGCGTCGTGCTGGGCGACCTCAAGCTGCGCAAGTTCGTCTTCGCCGACGAAAACAGGTGAGACGAACGAGCCCCATACAAGAGTCCCATGACAAAATTGGCTTTTTTTAAATCTAAGAATGATTCATTTTCAGTGATGCTCTCAGCGAGTTATACGTTTACAACTTCCTCTAGTTTTCATTTGCCAGCCACGATGGTTATGTTTTTAACCCAGTTTGTTTGATCATTAGAGAGATTACACAACTGCAAAATTTCAGACTTGGACCAAAAAATGCAGAGCAGTGAGGCACAGGCAATGAAAAAAAATGTTAAAAAGTGAATGGAGGTCTGAATGGCAATGCATGTTCGCAATTTTCAGAGTGCATTAGGGGTCGGACTGACTTTGCGATGATGCAGGGGTACCTAATGAATTGTCTAAACAACTGTAGACATTTTAGGCTAACATGAGATAAAGAATCCAACACCAGACTGCAATGGGTGGGGAGGACGGCCATTTTGAAGCTAATAATGCTCCGTTTTGTATGACACTGTCGCGAGGTATATGTAAACATCCTTCAGTTATCATTTGCAGAGTCACAGTGGTTATATATTTATCCCGGATTGTTTGATCATTGATTACACAATGGAAAATGACACGCTTAAGGTGGGCCACAGGTCAACGGGGACAATAAAACAAATTTTGAATGGAGATGTGAACAGAATCAAAAAAGCTGACATTCTTACTTTCCATGAGTACATTTGGCCTTGGCAGAGGTCACGGGCTGGGGTACCTAATGTAGTGTCTCAACAATTTAAAACGTAAACATGTTCGATACACACTTCTTTTTTTTTCACACCGTTACCAGTACCAGTACTCAACTCGTGAGTAGTCACTGATACCAAGTACTGATACCACTAGTACTGAAAGCAATGACAGATCATTTTAAAGAAAGACTTATATATCCCAATTAAGGCTGCAACTTTTATTTCAGCGAACGATTAACCTGTTGATTTTTTTTCCAATTAATCTGGATTAAAAAAAAACATAAACATTTCCATTCTAGTTCACAAACAAATTAATTATGTTTCAGTTACTAGTTTGCTTTGTAACGTGATGAGAATCTGCAAAAACATTGATCATTATTGATTTATTTTGGTTCAAGACAAAAATAATCAATCCGCTTTCATGGTGGACTACAGAAATCGGAGAATATTTACTGTTGAGAAGCTGAAATTCCAATAATTTGGGCAATTTTAAATAAGAAAAATCTAAACGATTCATCACTTATCAAAAATTATTATCGATTAGTTTGCTAACGGATTAGTTCTCGATTAATTGTTGCCCCTCTAATCCCGATACAGCATTTTCCTTAAAATTGCATGAAATTCATGGAAATCTTTTATTTTTCTAATTTCCTATTCCTGAATGTTCAACGTGCAAAAGAAGACACGAGTACTGATACCCAATACTAGCTGCTAATGCTAACTAGCCAAGCGCAAGGATTGTAGTTCAACAGAAACGCTTTCACTGGTTGCATGTTTTTCCTCCATTGGGATGGCATAGGGGTACCTAATGAAGCGTCCCAGAGAAGAAACATGGTGGCAGATGCTCTCTCCAGGCCGCGTAAATGCGTGTGTGTGGGCACACGTCGAGTAGGAGGTTCTGTACGTGTGGAGGCACAATTTCATTCTGTTGTACTCCAAGCCGGGCGGGCGTTAAAGCCGCCAGGCGACAAGGTCTGCTTTATGAGACAATCATCCAATTTGCATCAATCCTTCATTAATTATTAATCGCTGACATCATACATCCAAACGCTCCCATTCACACATGATGCCGGGGAATGCGTGAATGATTTGACTTTTTCGGGTGAGAATGCAAATTCCCCGGCCTGGAAAAACGATTTGTTGCCTCTTGGACTGGATTTAAATGGAGGTCACGCCAGACAAACGGCAACAGACAGCGAGAGACGCGACTCTTCTCCATATCTGCGAGTCTGCAGAGCGATGAGTCACACAGCGCACACACTCTGAGGAAACAAAAGGGGGGCCAGTGGGCTGCATGCCGGATTTTTTATTTTTTATTTTTTATTTTTGCTCTTCGTCGGCTTTAATCAAAGAGGAAAAAGCTCAGTTGTGAGCTGAACTTAGTGACGCCGGTTTACTCGCTTGTGAGTTTTAAAGCCAGAGAGGTGCTGCTAACTGGTGCTTTTAGATGATTACATCCCCGGGAAATGAAATTGCCCCAAAAATTGCAGAAAAGGACAAGGAGACATGGTGAAAAGAAACACATAACAAACCGAAGCAACATATATTTACTAAACTGCACAGACAGCAAAGAGTCTGTATGATTTATGATACAACTCCACAAGTACAATGTTAGCAAAAGCTAGCTGCTTAGGCTAGCTGGCAGGGCGCAACAATGGAGCTCAACGTACTGGCTTTTCCAGATGGCACGAACCGAAAGCCAAACAAGACAACAAATAGTCAAGATGATGAAACTTTAGCTCACGCTAACGGCCAAGGCTAGTTATTGAAGCTAGCGAACAGCGCACAGCAACGTAGCCCTACATAATTGCTCGATAGCGGAAATTAAATTAGCGTTGGCAAGTTATGTTAGCTTTGATGTTTCATTGGCAACTTGTGGCAAAGGTTACATTACCCAAAATGGCAGAAAACGAACAGGGAGGTAGGAATAGGAAATCAAGTTATATCAAATGCAGTGTGAGGCAGGCTTGTTCAGGTATATATAAAAAAAAATACTCTGTATTAAGTATTAAACAGGTGTGCCCGGCCATACAGTGCCGTCTACTGAAAATGTTAGGGGAAGTCTCAAATTGCCCCAACAAAATTCATTTTCCTGATCACTTGTTGCCAGGCAGATTTTTTATTTTTTTTAAATAGCTTAGCTGATACAGTATATGCTTGCTTTCCTGCTTCCTTAACAAATTGCCTGTGCCAATTTTCCACTCAAAAAAAACGATTTTAACACAAAGTTGGACTGGCAGCAGGAAAAATAACACGCAGTTATCCTCCAAGCATTTGAGGAGATAAGTCAGCAGAGGAGAGGGTGACTCATGGCGGAGGCCATCTTGCACCTGGGTCCCACACTGCTGCCGCCAGCCAGCCCATAATTAGCCGCAAATGGCACTGACGCACAGGAAGGCCCAGCCGGCAGGGAGCCGGCAGGGAGCCTGAACGTCGCGCTTTGCACTCTTTGTCCTGCTCGTTAGTCCACAACTGGCCTTACAGCTGCGAGTGTGTGCGTGTGACTGCTTGTGTTGCATCACAGCCTGATGGTGTCGGTGTCGTGGTGCCTCGCGTGTTCGATCGTCTTGGAATGCCTGATTTTATCGTTCATAATAATAAAAAATAGAACCAATATAGCACTTTTGACACTGTAAAAACCAGAACTTGTATTTTTGGGCTGAAAACAGTAATTTAGTAATAAAAAAATAATAAAAAAAGGCTGTCAGGCCGCCAGGCCTATAAAACACTGGGGGAAACCGTGGACAGTGACAGCCCTACTGTCAAGTCACATCAACATAGTTCCTTGGCAGAGGCCAAAGCACATTTAGTTAACAGAATATAGGCTACATTAAAAATATCTGCAAATTTCCGAATGCCAAACCTCAAAAATGCAGGTATTAAAATATATATATTTTTTAAATACTACTGGGTCTAACAGGGCAATTTCCAACTTGTCCCACATGCACAGCTACTTGTCATGTGACGTAATCGCCATGGTAACTAACGTTTTTTTGTTTTTTTTTGCAGAACCCAAGTGCGTCTGGAGAGCCTGGAGGACTGCCGAGTCCTGGAGGACCCGCGTGACGACGCCATGAGCGACACCCACGGCTGCCCGGCCTACGTCAGCCCGGAGATCCTCAGCGGGGCGGCGCCCTACTCGGGCAAGATGGCCGACGTGTGGAGCCTGGGCGTGGTGCTGTACACCATGCTGGCGGGCCGCTACCCTTTCCACGACGCCGACCCGGCCGCGCTATTCTCCAAAATCCGCCGGGGACACTGTTGCCTGCCGGAGGGACTGTCACCCGGGGCCCGATGCCTAGTCCAGAGCCTTCTGAGGAAGGAACCGGCGGAGAGACTGACGGCTTCCGAGTTACTCGCGCACCCGTGGTTCAGACGGCCGAAGACGGAAGCTAGCCTGGCCGAGCAGACGGTGCCGTCCTTTGACGTGGAGGACGATGACCATCTGCTTTGCTGACCAAAAATGGACCCACCTTTGTACAGTGGACCCCCACTTTTAACGGACGATAGGGAAACTCGGCACCCCAACCAAGTAGTCTGTAATTGTGTATACATGCCACAAGATGGCAGCAAAGCACTTAAACCAGAGATGATCATAAACCATCAACACCACGCCTCGAGCATGTACGCAATCATCAACTTATGGCCGTCTTTATAAGTAAAACTATTCAACTCGAATCACCTTCACATCAGGCCCACCAAGAGTATAAGCTAGCATGCTAGCCTAAACAACACGCTAGCGCAAACTGATCACACATTGGGCTGACAAATATTTGCACTAGCACTTTACACAACTGATAGTAAGTCATTTAAGTCACCTTTTGCCATTTACACAATAAGAAATGTTTGGGCAAATTGTTACGGAAAGTAGCCTAGGCAAGCTATTAGGCTAGAAAATGATCGAATCGGCTAGAAAATTATATTTTGAACCAAGATTCCACCAGATGGCGCCAAAAAGAAATTGCTTTAGTCGAATATCCAAAACTTTTAGTAAATAATGGAAGTCACCCCCCCCCACCCCACCACAAAATCTGCAAATTGGCGAATGCCAAAACGCGAATCTGCGGGGGTTCACTGTACTGTGTCTGTGTACTGTATGGGCATTTTATATTGTAATTGTTGGTGCTAAGACAGAATAGTTGAGACCCCAAGCTACACTTAGCTGACGCTGTCCCGGCGGAATTCTTCTCACATTCACTGACACCCACGACGACGGCCAATAGGATGGCGAGAGTCTTTTCAGTTAAATACAACAAAGTGCGTTCAATGCCAAAGAAACTTAAGCAAATTTCGTCGCTGGATTTGTTTTTTTTAACATCCAAAACACACAAAAAATTGTTATTCTTTGACTTTTTGTATTTCCATTTCAACAAAGATACATTGTTTTTTATACACTTTTAAATATTAAATTATTTTAAATATTTTCTGCAAGTCTTTTTCTTGTGGGTGTTAAAACGGAGTAGCCAAGACCTCGCGCTGCGCTTGGCTATCTTAACAGATGGCGACGGCGGAACTTGTCAGCCTGGCTGACTGGCGCCTGGGCGGCGAGCGCAGATGTGTCACACGCAAGAGGACACACACACACACACACACACACACACACACACACACACACACACACACACACACACACACACACACACACACACACACACACAAGGATGGGTAACAGGACACAATGCGCTCTTTGGAAAGGAAATACAAATTGCCGGAAGAGCTATCATAGCAATCCTCGTGCACTAATTGTCGTTTTTATATCCGAAATTCAACAAAATTAACTGTTTGTGTTTTGGGATTTATTTTCCAAAACTAGAATTTTGAAGAGAGAATTTTTTTTCCCGGTTTTCTTTTATTATTATATTTTTTGCCATTGTCATTCAAAACAGAAAATATTTTTTGTTTGTCTTATTTTTAATTCCAAAGCAATTTTGTTTTTAATATATATATACAATTTTTTTTATAAATATATAAATTAATAAATATTTTTTTGACCCAAAAGGTATTTTTTACTTTTTTTTTTCATCTTTACTTGTGTTTAGTATTTTAAGAAAATTATTTTTTATTATAAAAAAAACACAAAATGGTTAAAATGCTAACATTAAGAGATTTTATTGTTGTTTTTCAGAATGAACACAAAAATTGGACCCCCCCCCCAACCCCCCCTCTCTTAACTAGCGACTGACTGACTGTGAATGACATTGAAGCAACTTGATTGGCCAATTAGCAAGCGCGGCCATCTTCGGCAACGCTTTAGCGGCGCGACTGCGAATGAGCCGCGCATTTTGTTGTTTTTAGCTCAAACCCGCTTACTAACGAGTGTCACTTGTGAGGACGTAAACGCGCAGCAGACAACGGTACACCCAATCCAGCATTCGTATGTTCGATAACTTGTGGAAAATGTTTTTGTATGTTGAACGGAAAAAAAAAAAAAGACTCGAGACAATCTGCAGATTGTTTTCAAGTGATCCGAGTCGCTTCCGATGCGATCAAGCTGACACGAGTGCGCCACATGTCGCACTGTGAATGAAGTGTGTGCGTGCGTGCGACAACCTGGCAGCAAATAAATCACTCGTAAAAATATTTTCATCCTCTAAGGAGAAACACATGTAAATATCTGTATATTTCAAATGAGTGTTATAGATGAATAAAGATGTTTTTTTTTCCAAAATGGTTTCTTTATCAATCATTTGGAATTGGTCAATCGGTTCCCGGACGCCACCGACAGACAGTATAGAACTGAGGCGGGCAATCTCGGTCCTGCAGGTTTTGGGAGGTTTCTCACTTCCAACACAAGCGGATTCCAATCAACGGGATCGTCATCAGGCTTATGCAGAGCTTGCTGATGAGCTGTGTTGGCGAAAAGGGCAACATGCAAAACCTGCAGGACTCCGGCCCTCGATGCCCACCTGTGCTATAGAAGGAAGGAAGGGTTGAAGGCATAAAAAGGACAGGAGGAAGTGAAAGAACTGCAACATGGACCTACAAACCAGGATCTTAAAACCTGCTTTGAATTTATGTGACGAAACTGGATCTGGATCATATATTAAATTGCGTAATATTATGCCACTCCAGTTTCATGACGACAAGAGGATAGCTGCAATTCATAGAGGCAGGCAGCCCTCTGCTGCCCCCATGAGGTCATTTGATACATTGAAAATTCGGTACAATTATCCATTAGGGCTGAAAGAACACCATGCTCAAATCGATATACAGTTATAGACAGATATAGATAGCAACACATGCACTACAAATATAGATATAAACAGATATAGATAGTAAAATATATAGTGAAAAATATATAAAATAGACATAGCTATAAAAAAATAGATAAAACGACATTAGCTAGATTAGCTCTGTCACCATTGGCAATTCATTTTGAAACCAAACCAGCATCAAACTACGCGGGTGGCCACTTCCTGTGTGCGTTTTGTACTTTTGTAGCGGGCGAATAAAAAAGGCAGCTGCTGCCTGCAAAGCGAGAGGAGACTCACTCAACCCGAAAGCAAACATGGCCTCTATTTGATGTTCCTGCACGCTAAGTGAAGCTAATTCCATCAAGACAAACATTAGCGGCAAATAAAACAGAGCGTCTGCAACGTTTACAACTCCAAAATGTCTCCAAAAAAGCAAATGGAAAATTATCAGATTCCTGCATTAATCTCTAGAAAGCAAAAAGGAGATTATGTGGAAGTTAAACAATGGCCACACTGTGACGGGGATTAAGATGGCGGGCCCCACAAAACATGGTGACTGAGATCCTTTTGATCTTTCAAAGGAACCACACGAAGAAAAAATATTAATAAGTGGGACAATGGCAAGGCTTCTCAAACTTGCTTTATGTTGACGACAGCAAGGTGAAAAAGAATGTCTTTACTTTCTATTATTTTGCCAGATTTTTTATTTGTGATTTTGTCCATTTCCCCTTATGTGATTTAGGATTTGAACAATTTCTATCATTTTAACATTTTTTTTCACTTTTAAGAAAAGAGTATGAAAACCTAGAATTGTTTTATTGTACATTTAGAACAGATATAAAAAGTGTGGTTAATTGTGAGTTAACTAGTGAAGTAATGTTTTATTTTTAATTTTTATTAATTCACTGCCATTGACGGCTATAAACGTAAAAAAATTCATTTAAACTATTTCTATTAGTTTAACATTTTTTTCCATCTTTGTTAAGAGCAAAAAAACCTAGAATTGTTTTTATTGTTCATTTAGAACATATATAAAATGCGCGATTAATCGTGAGTTAACTAGTGAAGTCGTGCGATTAACTACAATTAAAAATGTTAATCGCCTGTCGCCCCTTATTATTAATAATCTTTTTTGAATTTATGGCAGTGAATGAGTTCATGTGATTTTTCCATTCCTTTTCTTTCTAAATATCGCAATTTGACCTTGCTCGTTTCTAAATAAACCAAGTTTACTGCAAAAAAAAAAAAAAAAACAGCAAACGTCTCAAGTCGGCAACAACATGCAAGTTGTTTAGACAAAATGTCGGTAAACACCTTCAACAAAAAAATTGTGTACACTGCCTGCAAGCACTTCGCCGGCATTTTTTTTTATTTTATTTTTTTATGACTATTAGTACTTGTTCTACTACGACTACAATGGAGGGGAAAAGGAAAAACACCTTACTATCAGCCGGCGGATGTTTTACACTTGGGAAAGGTGGAGGCCGTCGTCCGCTGGCTGCTTTATTGCACTCACGTGAGTGCAGACGCAATCAAAAAGGGCTTTTGTCCTTTGGGGAGGCCCACGTCCTGCATCAGCTGTTGCCACGGTGATGCTGCCTGCACTCCAAAGGCCACCTGACCAGGCGGAGCTGTGGGGAGGAGTGGGGGGGGGGGGGGGGGGTCCAAAAGCTGGAGTTGAGAAAGCTTGGCAGGGGCAGAGAACTACTTCACGACACAAGAACAACAACTTTCAATCAGTTATTTAGAGTCCGTTTCTGTTAAGAGGGTCTTGTTCCGTGTGACTTTTACAATCATGTCCTTTGCGTTTTTGAGTCAAGCATTTTTTCCATGCATTCCATTTTGTCATTTGCTCTTTATGTGATTGACAGGCCCTCTCCGTCGCGGGTTGTGGTGCCCTTTGTGATTCAGAGTTCCTATCTGTTTGAAATTTAGTCACTTGATTAGTGACTTTGGGTCCATTTCTTTGTGATTTTAAGTCCCTTTCTTACAGCGATTTAGATTTAAGACCCTTGTGGTTTTGAAGCACTTTGTGATTTGACGTGACTTTTTTTCCCCCATGACAAACACATCACCGTCACTTTCCTTTGTTTGTTTGTTTCTTCTGGGAATATTAAACGTGAAGAAGAAAATAAACACAAAATGTCTGAATTCAAAACCGTTTACTTTGTGGGTGAACGCAAACAACAGAAAAATATCAACAAAACTTTCGCTCACACAATCCTGATAAGACAATCGCAAAAAAACTCTGGAGCGTGCAATTGTGTACGTCAGCGCTAAAAAAATCCACTTTCTATTATTTTTTTTTATACAAATGTAGCACTCAAAATGATTACTTTTCCTTTTGCTGCTTTAAATAAACACACAACATTGTCATCAGCAGCAGCGGAGAAACTTGTCATCTACGAAGACATTGTTAGTAACAACTTCCATGACTTTCCAGAAAAACACTTTTGTGATGTTTTCACAGCTGCCAAATTAGCAATTATGCAAGTAAATAATGATTGAGGACTTGGTGATGTAAATCTCTAAACAAACATTTAGTTTCTAACGTCAGCCGTCTTGTCAGTAGTAACAGCAAGTAAGCAATCAGTCTTGTGGTTTTATTATGCTTTATCATGTTAAAAGCAGGGGTATGACGCCATCTCACCGACAAAAGTTGTCAGGTAACTTGTCTCGAGGGGAGACATTTCCTTGTAAGCATTTTAAAATTCACTCATGTAAATGTTAATAAAATGAAAATATTTGCAAGTGTAATAAGTGTACATCTACTTTTGATCCATCCGGTATTTTAAGTCAACTTATTTTAGTGTCAGAGTACATCAGAACACTAACTTGACCACATAGCAATAAAATAAGAGTTAAAAGACGGGGGAAGGGGGGGGGGTGTTCATATTATTTTAGTGTGTCATAGTTAGAAATTTGAAAAGTAACAATTTTAAGCATTTTAAAGCACGTTTACAACCAAAGTTAACCACTGAATGTCTTGGAATAATAAATGTGACCAGTTTGGGGGTAAAAAGTGCTTGGAAATGTTATTAGTCGACTATGACATGCTATAAAATGAGAATTATGCAACAATTAATTTATCTTATTTTATTGCCTTAAATAAATGCTTGAACCTCTTGAAACTACATCTGCAGCAATCAAGTATTTTCAGCATCAAGTATTATAATAGAACTGATCTTAATTTATTAAATAAACTACTAAATGCCATCGGCTCTGTAGTGTCTTGAGTTTGAAGGTGTGTAGCTTTAAAAAAGGCGGAGCTTGACCTGGTGAGTGACATGTGTGTCAGCAAATGAGTCTCGTTGAGGCGACTGAAAGTTCAGGTTAGCAAGCTGTATTTAAATTAGCCGACGTCGTTAACGTTAGCTTGATTTTGATTCAGCTTCAACTTTTTCAATTAATCGAAGGCAATTTTTTCTCTCTTTTTTTTTTTTTTTTAAATCCGATTTTTATCATGTCATAGTAGAGCAGTAACAATTTGGAATGAAACATTGGAGACATTCAAGCACCCGTTTAAGGCACTAAAATGAAGAGTTGAAGAAGGAAGAAGATGGGTGAAGTGTTGCCATCAGTGTGCTCCCGTCTCAGTCTTCAGGTGGGCGGCCAGCTCCCGGAGGAGGGCGGTCCGACCCAGGTAGTCCCCGCGCCTCTTCTCGGCAATCACGTCCTCCAGGCTCTGGAACTCCAGGGCGTGCGAGTACTTCTGGTCGCCCAGCAAAACGTGCAGCGTGTACTGTTGTCGGCCGCCGCCGCCGTGTAGCTCGCCGCCCGCCTTCAACTCTCTGCGGCCGAAGCGGCACCAGGCGGCGAAGCCCTCCGAGTTTCGCCAGCTCAGCTTGCGATCCTTCAGGCCCACCTGCGGAGAGCCATTCCAGCTTTTATTCCACGTCCTTCATATCCACACTAAGGTCCGTGCGGTAGTATGCGCTTTGTTATCACTAGTAGGACGCCTACATTTTACGAGTGAGCTCACTTTACTATAGTTTCTTCGTGCCACAAGACTGTGGCAAAGCACTACTTTTGGCTAAATGAAGCTCCTCAACTCACTTCAACGTAGCACCAATGTCATCAAAACACAACTTATGTCTAAATGAAGCGACTGGACTCATTTACAAAGTAGTTGCTTGACGCCAAGATAGCGGCAAATCACTACTTTTGTGCAAATTAAGATCCTCCACTCACTTCAACATAGTTCCTTTGGACTAAGATGCCACCAAAACAATACTTTTGTCTAAAGAAAGTTGCTCAACTCTTTTCCAAAATAGTTATTTGACACCAAGATGGTAGCAAAGCACTACTTTTGTCTGAAAGAAGCTCCTCAAGTCATTTCCAAATTAGTTCCTTAGCACCAAGATGCCAATAGATGACAGCAAAGCACTACTTATGGCTACGAAGATCCTCATCTCACTTCAACAAATGTCCTTGGGACTAAGATGCCACCAAAACACTACTTTTGTCTAAATGAAGCTTGGTTCGATGGCACCACGATACCACAAGATGGTGGCAAAGCACGGCCATTGTCTAAATGAAACGCCTCAACTCATTTCAACATAATTCCTCTGCACCTACTAGTGCGCTGAATTGTCGTACTAATAAGGACAAAGCGTGTACAGTAGTTCCTTGAGTGCCCCAACTTACAAGTTCTCAGTTATGAATTTTGCTTTGTGAGAGCTCAAAATTTGAATAACAAACGAGCTTCGAATACGTTGAAACGGGGAAAAATGTACGACAATGCAATTTTTGAATGGGACAATAAGTCGAACACAAAATACAATGTATGTAAATGGTCAAATTGCCAATCGACGTCACCCACATGGCCACGCCCCTCAAAGGCGCAAAACATGAATAAACTACACAGTGTGCGCATGAATTTCATCTTAGTTACACGAAAAAAAAATTGCACAGTTTTATGTTTTGTATTTACATGTTAGGGTCACTAGGAGCACTGAAACGTATTTATCTAATTTCAACTCATTTCATGAGAGAAAATGAGTGTTAAATGTAGTTCTGAACAAATTCAAATTAAGGTATCACGGCACAAGTACACGGACCTTAAGCTGGTTGTGAAGGATCTGAAATAAATTGCTCAAACGGCATTCCACACCTGACCTTACCTGCCCCAAGGCGCTCTGCACCACCGCGTCGGGGTCTCGGGCTCGGAACTTATACCGGTCGTTGACGATCCGGCAACGTCTCCCCCGGCCGGCGTCCGTCAGGAAGGCGCTCTTCACCTCGGCCCGGTGCAGGTGGACCACCTGGAAGTCGCCCACGTACACGGCCCAGTGCGGGTACTGGCCGCCGGCCACGAACTCCACCAGGTCGCCGGCGCGGCACTTGTTGAGCAGGTTCTCCGGCGAGTACACTTCCAAGGTGGATGAACGGCGGCTCTTCTCGTACACGCACTCGTCCAGCTTGTACACGGCGCACTCGACCTCCTCCCGCGTGTCAAACGTAGTTTCTTCCGGGTTCGAGTTCGGCTGAGTCCCGTCCGCCGCCCCGCAGTCGCCCCCGCCACCTCCACCCGGTTCGTCCTCGATGTCCTCCCCGCCGGAGAAAATGTACGAGACGCCGATGTGAGGGCCGTCGTCCCGGTCCACACCGTGCGGGTCCACGGTCGGAACTTCTGCGTAACTTAACCGCTCCATGTGGTTCCCCATTCGGGCGAACAACAGGTTCGTTCTCCGCGAGTCAAAATGTCGCCATTTGGGGAACTTTAAATCCAAATTGAAATTACACGGCAACAAGTGTACAAAAAGAGGAGGAAATGACTTCCAATTACCTTTCTTCCTCCACCTCCCCCCCTCTTCCTCCTCAGGTGTTTGCGACTCACCTGAGCGTCTTTTCCGGCGTCAAAGTTGGCGTTCAGCCGTCGAATAAAACAGCACAATTGCACGACAAAGTCGGTCCAGCGCGGTCTGGTCCGACCCAGTTGCTAAGCAGGCTCGAGTCCCCCCCTCGCCACTTGAGGAGGCTCACGTGCGTTTGCCCTCAAGCCCGCGAAATCCTGGCCACTAAACCACCGGAATTAAGCGACCGAGTGTCTGTTATAATAAAAGTATGAAGCGGAAATTGGCGCAAAAAAATAACAATTACCCTTTTGTACCATTCATCTGTCCTTTTTATGGCGTTGAAATTAATGGATGGGGTTCAGTTTGTGTGTTTTTTATGACAGCGATTGATTGATTTTTTTTTTAGGTGTGTTTTTAACATTCAATGTCTGTTTGTCTTTGTTCTTTTGTTTTACTATGATGTTCCCCCAGCCCCACCCCGCGCACACACTTTTCATGCCATTGATCATTTTAATAAAGTTTAGTTCAAAGAAAATTAGTCAATGGAAATGCACACAAAATAAAACTGAAGCAGGAGAGATCTAGTAGAGTTGGCCTTTTTTTTAAAAAAAATTATTGCGGTATGTCCAGAACTTTGTTTGAGCTGCAGTTGTTGTTAAACTGCGCTATAAATAAAGTTGAGTTGAAGACATGCTAGTAATGGTTGGTTAACCAACCAAGAGGATATGCTAACAGCTTATTTAATTGGGTAGCCACTTATTAGCATATCATCAGGATGGCGTCTTCTCAATGGGATCAAGTTGTGGTGGCCACTTGCTAGCATCTCTTCTGGATTTGGTGGCTTCCTACTAACTTGTCTTCTCGATGGGGTGCAGCTCTGGTAGCTGCTTGCGAGCAGGTCTTTCCATCTAAAAGAGGTGCTAGCTGGTCACAACTGGACCCTATCCAGAAGTGATGTTAGCAAGCAGCTAGCATAACTGGATCTGGTCCATACAATAGATACAATCAGAGTGAAGACATGCTAGCAGGCAGCTAGCATCATCACCTCTCTTTGCTTGTGCAACTCCAAAGATGTTTTTTTGTTGTTGGTGCAACTCTAAAGATGAACAAGTGCGTCCTCGAGGCAGATGGAAGCTTCCGGAAGCGCACTACAGTATGCCGCACCATCTGTTCCTCCCCTCCAATGTCGTAATGTCATGTTGGCTCTAAAATGCAAAGTCAGGAATACAAGTGAAAGCCAGTCAGCGAGAAAACTGTTTATTCCTTTTTATATATATCTTCTTGTACTTTTTTTTATACATATTTATTCGGAATAACAACATGAGCAGAATGTATAAGGAATGTCATTCTTATTTTTTTCATCATCATCCTCATCATTATTCAACCATTTAAACGAGCTACAACAAAGATGTGCTAAAGGAGAGGCTGATATAGAAAACTAACATCTGTAAACACAAGTGGATGTCGGCTACATGAAGGCTGACAGTATTGTGGGGAGAGTTCTTGTTTTCAAAGGTCGTGCACGGGACCAACACACACCGCGGATTGGGGGGGGAAGGGGGCACATTGCACATGCGCGCGCGCATACACACACACAGTTACACAGTTGTCATGCTTGAAGAAGACCACCGTTTTGTTTTTTTTACTCAATGAGAAAAACTGAAACAAAAAGATAGAATCGATCAGGAATGCAAAAGAAATAATACTAACGCTAGCACCCGCTGAAATAGATACTACAAGAGCTGGACCCAGTCCAGAAAAGGTGCAAGTGGAGCTGGATCCCATCGAAACGAGGAGCCCGGCTGGATTCTAAAAGTCAGGACTTCACGTTCCTGCTCTTTCCTATCAGTTTCACTCACGTAAGTCGGAATGTGACTGTGATAAGGCAAAACAAAAAAAGTACACACACAAAAATGTAAAAAAAAATAAAAAAAACACACCAAAACAAGTTTTGATGATAAAAAAAAAAAAAGTCTTTGGTGCTTTCAAACGGAGGGGGAAAAAAAAATAAAACACTTTCGAGCCACAGTAAGTACTGCACAGTGCAAACAATTAACACCTCCCCTCAAAGGAAAGGATTTTCATGCATTGAATCACTAAACATGAAACTACACTCAGTCCTGGGGGTGACTCTGACTTTTGGAACACCGATACCACATGAAGGGGGGGCACTACTAAACATCAACTGCGGGAAGAGGAGGAGGGCGAGCTAAGTGAGTCATCCTGCCTGGCCGGTTGATCGTGCTCGTGTTTGGTGGGGATCCTGAAGCTAAAAGGTTGTTGTTCGATGCCGGGATGCAAAATTAAGGGTGGATGATGGCGGTGGGCAGGCGTGAGTTGTGACGGGGGGTGGTGGGGGGGGGGGGTCTACGTGGACTGTTCACGCTGCAGTGTTGTGATGTCCAGAGGAGGAGGGGCCCGCCCGCTCCACTCCCGCAGCAGCCCTTCCTTGTAGAGGAGGTTGAGGGCCGGTAGAGGGACGCCCGACTCGGCCGGGGGCTGACTGAGAGGATTGGTCACCCCGCTGTCCGGCTCGCAGGGCGGACTCCCGTCCTGTCCGTGACAAAAACAGAACTAGGTGATCAGACCTATTATGTACATGTCCAGCTGTAAACCCTTAACAATGTTGATAATCTCATAAAATAAAAAAAACAAATGTTTGTATACAGGTTTGTGCACTAAATCCTGATCGGATCCAGATTGTGCGTTTACACTGAAACTGAAACCAATTAGGAAACGGGACCCCTTTAGGATGGCGTCATTTTTATGATGTCCTTCTCGACTGACGTAATGTTTCTTCAACTAGTACCAGAATGGCCTTGGCTGAGGTCTCAGTGAGCATCCCTTACCTGAAACGACTGAACGAAGCTCAGCACCCTGAGGGACAGCTTCCGGCTGGCGTGAAGAAGCTCTTGCAAGCTGCGAAATAACAGCAAAAGTGAGCGCCGCGCCATTTTCCAATCAATCCAAATAAACGGATCAATTGAGTGACTCGTCACCTCTCGCTGCCGCACAGCTTGTGGGCGGCAATCTTGCGGCACACCTTGCGGTTCAACTCGGAGCTGAAGAGCGGCATGCCGAAGCACAGCTCCAACGGAACCCACTCGTCCTCGCACAAAAGGCCTACGAATAGCAAATAAAAAATTTGGGACGTGTTTAAGGTTGTAAACTTTATGTTCAGGCCTTGTTGGCTCTGACCGCACGCCACTGCGGTTAACGTACTGTCCGTCTTTGCTCGTCCGTCGCCGTTGTTCTCTTCCGACACGAGTTCAAAGGACTCAGTGCTGCCATTCGTGTCCAGGCCTCCTCCGAGGTGGGTGTCTCCTGAACATAGGAAGAAGTGGACCTCATGTTATGGCAAGTGGCTTTGCATTCGTATAGACACTAAGAGTGGGCAGTCAATCCGTTTTACTGATCAGTTTTTGTTTGTTTAATTTTGGTATATTTGGGAGATTTTTGATCGTCCATGTTCAATGTAAACCTACAATCAGGAGTAGATCAGGTTTGGTATTGATTTCATTTGATTTAGTATCGTTGGGAAATTTCTGCTAATCCTTAATTGGATTTTCAGTATTCAATGTAAACACACAATCTAGACTAGAACCAGGTTGAAACTGGTTTCTGACCAAGTGGCCAAGTGGCATTTTTAAAAACAGATTTTGATCATATTTATGACAACATCCTTAATTTCCCTTCCCCAATTAAGGAGCCATGTTTAAATGTAAACACACAATCTGGACCAGAGCCAGGTTGAAATTGGTTTCTGACCCAGTAGCCACATTTAGTCCAATCTGGGCATTTTACAATTTAATTAATTTCTCTTCAGCTAATTGAGGTTCCATGTTCAATGTAAACGTACAATCTGGATCAGATCAGGAGTACAATTGGTTTTCGACCTTGTATACACAAAGCACGTGTTCAATTCAATTTGACAGACCTCGTCTTTTCACATTGTTATGGAAATAGAGATTTTGGGGCAGATTGTCATGGTCATCTGTACGCGGAGGGCTTAAATAAATTCCCAAATCAGATATTCCAGGGGAGGAAAAAAAAAATCTAAGATTTGATTTTAATTCCATCTGACCCCGCCCTTTTGTACACATTACATTATCAGCATCCGTTACCCCTGCACTCCATGGTGTCGCTGGGCCGGCGCCGGTGCCTGTTGTTGGCGTTGAGCATGGTGATGTAGCCGCACTGGTGCTCCAGGTCCACGTGCTCGCGCAGTTTTCGTAGTGCCTTGTGCACGCACATGTTGGAGTAGGAGAACTCTGCAAAAAAAACACAAACATAGAAAACACAACATCGGTTATTTTGAGGAAAATCTCAGATTTATATATATATATATATATATTTTTTTTTTGCAACTGACCTCCCTTCAGGTCCTCCTCGTCAAAGGGGAACGGGATGTGCACAGTTTCTCCGTGTCCATGCATGCCGTGACCCTACACCCACACACACACACACACACACACACACACACACACACACATACATTAAACACTGTTGACAAATGTCAACCGGGATGTTTTGGCAGCTTCGGCCCTTTCACCTGAATAAGAACGGCCGAGTGTGTGAGAGCGTCGTTGAGCATGGCCAGCACGTTGGACGTGGGCACCACGCCAGGATCGTGGCCCCACGATGTGATCAGCAACCTGTCGTAGACCTGACAACACAAATAGAACATTAAACATGGCATACAAGGTACAACAAATGTCAACATAAAAAAAAAAAAGAAGAGGCTTAAGTAGGTAAAATCTTTGTTTTTTGTTGCCATGAAGTGACCCAATTCCATATTAGCCCCTCCCACCAACCTTCCTCACCGACCCCCTCCCCCTCTTCGCCCTTGAGATTTTCCTCCACTCAAATCCCCTTCTCACATTCTCGGGATAGTTGAGGAGTTTGCGTGAGAGACTTCACCTGGAAGATTTCGGGCAGCTTGCGCAGCCTGGAGCCTTTGGAGAGCAGCAGCGAGGGCGGACCCTGGCCGGTCAGGTGGTACAGGTAGAGCTTGAACCAGATGGAGCTCACCTCGGGGATGGCGGGCCCGATGTGCTGCAGGCGAAAAGACAAACACACACGCGAGTCGAAGTGCAAGCCTGGAAGCCATTTTGTGATCACTCCTGAGGACAGAAGTCAAAATGATGAGTTTGAGTTTTAAAAGTCATCTAACTCTGCCTTAGTGTTACACTTTTTTTACACGGTGCAAAGGCCATTAAGTACAGTTTGAATATGGTAGAGACAGGAGGTACGCAGACCATCTTTTATGGTAATTAAAGCAGGTATGTCAAACTCATTTAAATCCAGGGGCCACTTTCACCCACATTTGATCTCAAGTGGGCTGGACCGGTATGTCTGTGACCAATAATGACAGGTCAAAATAATTCCCGGTGGTTGTTTTTTTGAGTGCAAATAATTACAAGAACAGTCTGAAAATATTTACATTTATTATCTTTTGCAGAGTAAGTTGAATTATTATTATTTATTTATTTTTAAATAGGAGTGTAAAATCTTTGTATCAAATCCTGACTAACAGCCAAAACTTCAGAATGTCATTTAAGTGTTTGTCAGTGCGCCCTCCAATGGACAAAATTAACAATAACAATTGTAGTGAAAAACTGCAGTTTCGTGTTCTGTCCTCACGGGCCAGATGTGGGGCCCCTGGCGGGCCGGTTCGGGCCCGCTGGCTTTATGTTTGACACCACTGATTTAGCGGTTCACAGACCAGTTACATTAAAAGGTACACAGACATTATATATTGTCAATTGGACATCAAAAATATATTAAATAAATAAATAAAACCAAAAAACTCATGTAATTATTATTTTTTTTAATTCTACTGTGTGATTTGAATATTATGGTCACATAATATGAATGTACCTGAGGCGTGCAGCTGCTGATGGGTCTGATCTCGTTGCTGAGCGGCGCCATGGAAACCAGCAGCTTGTAGTTCTTGTTGAGCACGCGGCTGCAGGTGGCCTGGTCCAGACCCAGGAGGCTCTCGCAGCGCAGCATGTCCAGGGGGAAACCTGGGGGCGTATCCGCCCATCAACAGCAGAACAAAACAAAACAAAACACGCGCCCTGCTCTTTTATTGTGTGCGGGAAGATCCCGGCGGTTCTTGGTAAGGGCTGACCTGCCCTGCCAAAAGCAAACAAAACAGCAACATGCTAACAGGCTAACGTGAGCTTTGCTCAGCCGTCACGTGACTATCAATTGCGAGGCTCGATCAAATGATTTCGATAAGACAAATGAGTTTGATAGTGTCTCCTTGCACAAACTAGAAACAATCCTCAAAGTACCAATATTTGGGATATCGGGTCCCTGGTCCTGAGTGAGCTCCTTGTTGTAGCGTAGAAAGAGGATGGTGTTCTTCAGGGTGAGGGCGTGGTCAAAGTAGCGCTGCGCTTCGCCCTCCGCTGTGCTTTCCACCTGCGAGAACCACAAAAAGACCTTTAGAACGTCGCCGCTTGCTTGGCTTCGGTTGTTCCGACGCTCAAGAACGTTTTGGGTCCACCTTCTCCAGCTCGGCCAGGAAGCTGTCCAGCGTCTCGTCGGACAGCTTGCCCACCTCAAACATGGTGACGGCGTGACTCTTCAGGTTGGGCGACAGGTTGCCCATCATGAGGAAGGCGGTGAGCGTGGAGTCGAACAGGAAGGCGATCCGCTTGGTGGGGGCCGCCGGGATGCTCAGGCTGCTTACGCTGCCTGTTTCGGCTGGAAAATGCACAGCTAGCATTTATAAAAAAAATAAAAATAAAAAATAAAAAAAGACATGTAGAAGGAGTGCTCGTCATCAAGCAGACCCTGGTCCTCCAGACTGGTGGTGTCCGTGTCCGTGGCCGAGGATCCTCCCTCCATGACGGGGCTGCCTTGTTCCCATGACAACAGCATCTTCTGAGGATCCATGGTACTCCTCGTGATGGACAAGACAAGTCAGAACAGAAAATAAAACGCTCATCAGGGTCATCCGAGGCATACTTGAGCCTGTTGATGGAGGGCGCGTTCTTCCAGGAGGGGTGGAGCTGCTCGGAGCTGATCACATGACCTTTCTTCACGGCGAAGCCCAGACGGCAGTACATGGATACGGCGTTCTGCTCACAACGCAAAGTGGGATCAACAAAACTTGCCCACTTCTTCATGTCCACGGAGGCGTTGGCTCACCTTCACCAAGTCCAAGTCGATCTCCAACACGTTTGCCAGCTGGAGGAGAAAACACAAAATGAGACGGGGCGAGCAAATCCGCTTGCGGCGTCGAGGGGCGCGTCCTGCCTCGGCTACGTTGGTCTGCTCGTCGATGGACACGAAGATTTTGTACAGCAGCGTCTCGAAGTAGTCGCCCTGCACGCGGTTCATGACAAAACCCTCCAGCGGGGGCACTGTGGAGGCAACAAAAGTATGAAATCCACCAGCACAAATCCAACAACGTGGGAACAAACCTGAGATGCAGCTGTCATCCGATATGGGAACATCCAAGTAAATGAAGCCCCGGTTGTACAAACCTGAACACAAAAAATCAAACTCAATTGAAAAAAACAAATCTTGATGTGCTACTAATCAACTTTTAATTGTTACTATTAACGTCCTCACTTAGCACCACGTTGTATTCCATTGATCCAGCCAGCGGAGGCCCGGAATCAATCATCTTATCAATGGCTTTCTTCTCTGCTGAAGAACAGATCTGCCATGACAAACATAAAGTTACGTTAAGGGCACGACCAAGATGGGGTTTTTTTTTAGGCCGATGCCGACATGTAGCAGAAAAAATAAAATTCACCGATCAATCGGATGATTATTAAGAAATATATATATATAAATATTAGGAGTGTAAAAATGTGTACGTTCATTTTGTGTTAGATTTCCTTTCACGCCCCTAACTTGGAAATGCAATTATGCCATCTAGTGGCAGAAAAATTACTTCAACACAAATCAATATCACAGTTATTTTTTACAGTACAACACATCTTTTTCATTTTAACTAAATTTTATGAATTATGATGACAATACTGTATCAATGACTAAAAGATGCAGCCATATTTCTATTAGTTTAACATTTTGTCCCCTTTTATGTTAACAAGAGTGTGAAAAAATATTTTATTGCACATTTCATTTTACATTTAGAACAGAAATAACATTTGCGATTAATCGTGAGTTAACTATTGAAGTCATGCCTGAATCGCCTGACAACCTAATAAATATATAATATTTTTCCCCCAATGAATTTCAATTAAATGCATTTTTTTTTAACAAACCATAACTAAGTTGTGTGTAAAATTCCTTACACAACTTGCATTTTGATCCAAGCATTGCTTACAAAAATTAGAATTTGTTATGTTTTGAATGACAGGTCCATAGAATGGCCATATCAACAAATGTAATTATATATTCAGTATTTAAGAGATATATTTATAGCTGTAATATATAATGAGACGAGCATCACTTGTGTACAGCTTCTGTGCGTCATCTCACCCTGATGTCGTCCTCGGTGATGTAGCCCGACTGCGCCACCCACCACGGCTCCACCGAGATCTCCACCGGTTTGGACGGGAGGAGGTCCCGCGCGGATTTCCGCCGGAAGAATTTCTGAATCGGAGTCGTCGCACGGATTGTGTGTCAGTATGTTACACTGGAGGCGCACAGAACCGTTTCTATCTACTGTGAAATATGCATATCTCACTTTGGACGAGCGGCACTGGTTCATCAGGTCAATGTACTGGTTCCTTCCGATTCCAAGCAGCCTCAGACCTGCGTCACGACATGACATCATGGCATGTGATAGGACGCATGCATTTGGAATCAGCACAAGTGCGTAGCAGCTGGGAAGAGAAAGTCACTTGCACATCGCGTGAGAGTGAAAACTCACAGTCAGCAGCAGTGAAATTGGGCAAGGAGTCGTAACTCTTCTCGCTGTTCATGATATCCTGGAGGTGCAAACAAGAACGGAGAAAAGAGGAAGCTTGAAAATGAACATGGTGCCTTTTGCTTCATGAATTAACGACACATAACAAGAATGACATTTTTCCCCCCGCAACAAATTGCTGGAAAACTCAATTCTTCTTACTGAATAACCGTATTGTCTTCAGAAATGCCAAAGGAAGAAACACATTGTTCCACTTTTCCCCCCCAAGCGATTACTTCATAAAATGAACTTCCTGTTTTTCGCGCCCCCCCCCCCCCCCCTTCCACACTGGATGCCTACCTCCATGATCCCAATGTAATAGGAGAAGGGTGTGACGCGTAGCCCCTTGACCATGATGTCAGACAGGTGGTAGGGGTACAGCATCAGGTGCTCGCGGCTGTACTTGAGCAGCTCCTCATAGTACTTGCGCTCGTCCTTGCGCACGTGGCGCACTGCGGGTGTGGAAATAGAAAAGTGATCACAAAACAACGTGGCGGGAAGCTAAAAGACGCGTGGCAAAACGCTCACCTAAGTTATTGCGGAATCGCAGCTGGTTGCGGATGCTGTACAGCAGGACATGTTTCTCGTACTCGCGTTGAGAGTTGCCCAAACTCTGAAAAAAAACAAAAAACAATCAAAACAAAAGATAAATATCCTTCACATTGATGCGTAAATATGGATCTCTGTTTGAGATGTCTATAATTTAATTATGACTAGTCATATTCCACGGAACAGAAAATATCAATAATGAAAACACCATACACATAAATGACAGAAGTGACATGATATAATTTTAGTTTTAACGTGCATTTTTTTGGTGTCAATTACGTTGCAATCATATATTTTTATATGCCCCATCACACTAAAAACAGTCTGATATTCTAAACAATATTGCTTTATGGGAACAATAATTAAGCAGATGATTGATGATGATCAACCTCAGCATGCTGCCATTTTGTCCTGTACCGCCCCCTGATGTCAACAGAAATTGACGTCTAAGTGCCCTCGAGCTCGCATTGTGATGTCACATGACTAAACTCAGAAAACAGGTGAACTGTTATGAGCATTTAATCCAATCATTTTATTAATGATTGCATTGCATTCCCCTTGAAATGACAATTTCAATTACAAAATGTAGTTACTAGTCAGAAAGATGTACTTAAATATCTTTATATTCTGAGATTTTGCCAAATGCAAGTACTTTTGGTGAAAAGGGGTATTTCATACTAAAAATCAAAGCCTAAAGTTATGTAGGTCCACTGTCCCTCCGCCCCCACATAACACCCTTTATCAACAAATATTATGATAGCGGCAGTTGTGTTGTCACATGATGGTGGTCGCTGCCTGCCATTGTATCTCTCTCGGTGACATTGACAGCTTCACCCCCTCACGGACGCGGTCTCCTGTCACGAGTGACTGCCTGGCTTGGGGATTTTTTTTTCTTTTCAGCGACGTACCTGTTTGACATTAGCCGGCAGTTTATTCCACGGATAATTCTGCCTGATGTGGAATTCCACGTCCGTGTTCATCGCAAGCTAGCTAGTTAGCTAGCTGGCTGGCTAGAAGCCCCTGAGACGATGAGACGCTGGTCCACGGTGACCACCAGTGACAGCCCCGCAAAGTCGTCGAAGTCGCCGCCGCCACCGTTTTCACCTCCTGGCCGGTAGCCGACAGCCGATTGGAGCAGAATTGTTTCGCCTTCTCTTCTTTCTCTCTCTTGGTTGCAGACAATTAGTGGACGTCTACTTCCGTGTTGTAGTTCCAACGGCGGTGTACGTCATGCGCGTGGCTACACGTCACTTCCGCCCGTCGTTCATGGGAATAGCGCGCACGCACCCAAAACGCGTTATTATTATTATTATTATTATTTTTTTTAGAAAAAATGTGATCATACAATAGACGTATTGTGCCACCAGGGGTCATTAAAAGCATGCGTTGACAAAAAACGACCTGAGAACAAGTGGGGAGGGAAGGTTCATGAGATGGATAGACTGATCGAATGGCATTAGGTTAAAGAAATAGTTAAATTATTATTATATACTATTTTGCAAAAAAAGGGGGGAGGAGGGTAATTTTTTTTTACAGTTGACCTATTCTGCCACCAGAGGTCACTAAAACCACGTTGACCGAAACGCTCTGACTCTAGTTGGCAATGTTCGTTGACATGATAGAATAAAGTCGGGTTTTTTTCAGAAAAAAGTTGACTCTGGAGCATTTAGTCATAAACTGTGTATTTCAAGCAAAAATATTGTTGGGGAAAGGAGAATTAGGTTTGATATGCTTATGTTAAGAGGTATAGAGTACAGTATTGTTTTTGAAAATAATAATTTGCTATTTTCAGTTGTGTTTTATGTCTTTTTATGCACAGCACTTTGTTTCAGATACGCTTATTGATTTTTTTGAAGTACTATATAAAAAATATTGAGATGAGATGAAGTCACAATATTGCCAGGATAAAATTTTATACCGTATTTCAGGAGAAAAAATTTGTATACCCATGTTTATGCGTATGAGACATTGTGAGTCAAACATTAGAAATTAATGTCTTTATTGTTTCTTCCAATTAAAAAAAAAAAGACAATAGAAGCATGCACACATTCCTGGCTGGAGCCAAAAAAGAAAAAGAAAAAAAGAAATCAGGTTTAAAGAGAGCTGAGAGTCATTCCAGAACAGGACCAGCTGGTTTTGTTTTGTTATTTTCAAGTTAAGAATAACAAAAGATAATTTCACGCTTTTAAACGTCTTCAACTATCACGTTTGCATTGTGTGAATGGAAGAACCCTGGGCTAGAAAAAAAAAAACGGACAAAAAAAACCAGTAATTATTAAGACAAAAACCCGACATAAATAATTAAATAAGACGCATGAGGTGGTTTTTTTAAACACATAAAATAAAGACTTTGATTTGACATAAACATTTGATCCTCTTAAAAGTTGTATTCACACGCGTTGAGCTATACAACAATCGACGGAAGCTGAAGCAGCAGCCGGTGAGCCCACTGAGGAGTCCAAAGCGCTCAATTCATATTACACTATGTACAACTAGAAAACAAACAGCAGTTTGGCACCAGGTACACTTTTCAAAATGCAGAGTTGACAAGAAAAAAGACAAACGTAGAAAAATAAATTGGGGGAAATCTGTTAATGTCAAGTATTAAAATGAGAGAAGTGCTAAAAAAAAAATCTATGGTTGCCATAGTCAGGAAAAACGTCCACTCCCTAAAACCATTTGGTTTAGTTGACAATTTTTTTTTTTATATATTTGGCATTTGGTAATACATCCTGGGGGAAAATAAATCTGGCATTTCTTCCTTTAAAAGACAGAAAGGTGGGGAAAAATCTTACATTTCCAACATGAGAGAAATAGCAAAAAAAAAAAATGTTTTGGTATATTAGGGCTAATAAAGTGAGGGGGCGAATTCCCGCATGGAAGACTTTTTTTTTTAATTTTTACCACCAATAAAACAAAAACAAGACAATGCTGCAATTTCAACAGTAAGAGTTGCAGCCCCCCCTCCCCCCAAAAAAAGAAGTGAAAAACAGCTCCAATCATAGTTAGGGTTAAAAAAAAACTTTTTTTTTTTTTTAACCATTTCCATAATGAGACCGTAATTAATTGAATTACCGGTAATAAAGAAATGTGGATGGGAAATTGCGGTATGAAAAAAGAGATTTGGTAAGAGAGGAGGAGGATGAGGTGGAGGGAGGCAACCTGAGGGTGGCGACAATCGTTTATTGTTCCTGAGTGCTACGTGGAAAACTTGCCGGGCTGGGATTGGACGCTATGTACAACCATGTTTGTCCGTCTCATCCGAGGTTTTACATTCTCCAACGTTTTCCTGAGCGAGGCAAGCGACTTTGGCTTTCCTGTTCCCTCGGACTACGCCTCGTGGATGGTGACGGGCGGCGAGGGCCGGAAATCCACGGAGGCCGACGCGCTGCGGTAGATGGAGCGACTCTGGCGGTGGAGGCGCGCCCGCTTGCTGGCCACGCACAGGCTGCGCTTGCTGGACGAGATGATCTCCGTAATGAACTGCTTGCAGTCCACGCACACCTCCATGGAGGCCCAGTCCTCCGTCAGCTCCTTAGGGAGGTCCAGCTCGCCCGGCGGCGGAGGGGGCGCGTCGTCGTCGCCGTCCTTGCTCGACTTTGAGAGCCTGATTGCAAAAGAGAAATTCTCTTCAAAATGTACGCAACCAAATAAACTCCAGAAGAGTGCAAGAAGCGGCGAAACTGACTTGTAGACGCTTCTGCGCAGGCTGCGGCGGTTCTGCGCCGAGCCGAATGACTGCTTGCCTGCCTCGAGCGAGGCCGAAGATGCGCCCGCTTCGTCTTTGGCCGTCGCGCTGGGGCCCAAAGTGTAGATGGGCAACGTGGCGTACGGCTTGGAAGGAAGGCGGATCTAAGGAGAAGTTTGCCACAAGCATGTGAGCTTTTTTCAGTTCAGGATTTGAATATTTATAGAAAAAAGTCATAATCACACAAGATTTATTTTTTTACTCATTCACTGCCATTGACGGTTATAGACATCAAAAATGTATTTGAACTATTTCTATTAGTTAAAAGATTTTTCCCACTTTTGTTAACAAGAGTATGAAAACCTATATATGTTTTTTATTGTATTAGAACAGATATAAAATTTGTGATTCATTGTGAGTTAACTAGGTAAGTCATTGTAAATTGTAATCGCCTGGCACCCCTAATTTTGTAATAATCTTTTCTTTAAAAAAATACAATTAAAATTATTTTTAAAAAATCAAAAAATGTTTTTGGGGGGGTTTAAAAGAAAAGATTATTAAAAATTAGGGGCATCGGGCGATTAAAATTTGTAAATCATAATTAATTGCATGACTAGTTAACTCGCGATTAATCACAAATTTTATATCTGTTGTAAATGTACAAAAACATTTTAGGTTTTCATATTTGTTAACAAAAATGGAAAAAAAATGTTAAACTAATAGAAATAGTTCAAATACATTTTTGAAGTCTATTGCTGTCAATGGCAATAAATAAGTTAATCACAAAAAAATATAATTATAATATAAAAAATATTACAATAACTTACTTACTTATATTACATAAATGTAATTTTCAAGAAAAAGTATTCTTCAGATGTTATAACCTTAAGACCTTCTCTAAGATTTTGCAATATTGCGAGAATGAAGGACATTTTTTGCAATAGTATTTAAGAACTTCAATCTTACAATAATAATAATAATAAGTCATAACTTTCCCAAAATAAAGCCGTATTTTATATTTATAATTAAATATATTACTAATGTTTATTGATTACCGATTAATCTGATCAATTGATTTCGCCTTATCGAACAATCACGTGCATGTGAGGAGCAAGTATTATTTTTGTCCGGTGAGGGTCGCCATCCTCATGTGTAACTGTAGTATTTGTAACCGTGTATGACTTCATAAGGTGGGGTCAGGCCTGGTGA
This sequence comes from Leptonotus elevatus, assembly GCF_054856555.1. Lineage (NCBI taxonomy): Eukaryota > Metazoa > Chordata > Actinopteri > Syngnathiformes > Syngnathidae > Leptonotus > Leptonotus elevatus. The sequence goes on from NC_141257.1 coordinate 7,832,295, forward strand.
GTGACATGGGTGTCAGTGAATTCCAGTAACATTAGTCCACATGTGAAAATTATCCCTGTGAAGTTTTTTTTTGTCATCAAATTAGTTAGTTGATTAATCCTTTCAGCCAACTCGTAATTTCTCCTAGAAAATACATTCAAATATCACGAGAACAGGGGGTTTTTTTTCATGACCCCCCGCCCCCACAAAAAAATTGTGTTATTTATTTTGGAAGGGGGAAAAAAAGTGTTACCTTTGTGGAGCACTGTGAGCACACGGGCCTGGAAAGAACCCAAAAACCAAATGGTCACTTTTCATCTTCAGCTTGATCATTTTACAATTTGACCAAAATACCTCTTGCAGAACTGGCACGTATACGACCAAGTGAAGAAGGAGAACCTCTTCACGCGACATGAGAAACAAAGCTGAAAAAAAGTATTATTTTTGCGTTAATAAGTGTGAATTGTGTGAATTAACTCAAAATCCAAAGTTGCGGTCCCACCTTTCCTTTCTTGAGCGAGTTGTACACGTCCTTGTACTGCTGGAACTTCTCCAACTCGGCCTTGACCAGCACTTGCCGGATGTGCATCACCTCCTCCACCGTCAGAGCCAGACACTCCTCCGGGAAACAGAAATCCTCCTGCGGGACGGCACACCAGCCACACACCTTCACGTCACGCGAGACCCAACAAGTTATCGAGAACCAGAACCAGAACCAGAACCAGAACCAGAGAAGGAGAACACCACCAACAACCCCCAACAAGATGATGCGTTCAAGGACAGTGGGACAATCCCAAAACGGCTTTTCCCCGTCAATTAATCGACTGTTTTGTTCCTTGAGATACGAGTGTAATTTGTTCTGTGCCCATGCTCAAGCACATGCGTATCTCAAATCATCCAAATGAATGTGAAGGGGAGAAAAAAAAAAAGCGTGGTCATGGAACAAATACAAATTGCAAGTCAAGGACATCTTGTAGTAGTCAAAAGTTGTCGACGAATTGCTTTGATGAAAACCATGATCATGGAAAATGACTGTGGATTAAGTTGATTTCTATTGTGCAAGGTGGCACATTATTATTAATAGGGATGGCTCAATACTAGGGGTGTCAGGCGATTGAAAATGTTCAACTTCAATAGTTAAATGACGATTAATCGCAAATTGTATATCTGTTCTAAATGTACAATAAAAAAAAAAATCATACTTGTTAACATAAAGGTGGGGAAAATGTTAAACTAATAGAAATATGGCTGCATCTTTTAGTCATTGATACAGTAATTTCATAATAATTCATAAAATGGAGTTTTAGTAAGATTTACTGTACTGTAAAAAACAAGTGTGATATTGATTTGTGTTGGTCATTTTTTTGCCACTAGATGGCATAATTGCATTTGTAAGACGGTGACAGCTCAGGTCATTTTTCCTTTCATATGAAGAGCGATCTAATCTTTAACATGGAGTAACTTGTAAAATTATAAAAACTATATGCATTATTATTACATTTATTACTGCTAAATTTTGACATGGACGTGTCTGCTGCGTGTCTAGAATTCCCCCTGTACAGGATTTCCAAGTAAGCGTTGGTTCATTAATTGCACGTAAAAAAAAATTTTTGTGGCATTAAGGGAACTTGAAATTAACGCACCAATTTTGACACCCCTACCCAATACCACTTTTTCCTATCCGATACCAATTTTGCCGATACTGCTCTGATTCTTCTTTTTTTTTCACTCTAAAAGTTGTTAACAACACATGGATGCAATTTGCTTGATATTGACATCTAGTGTAATGTGTATCGTATTTGTGGCCCATTAGGGGCACCGTATAATTAGGCGCGATATCAAAGAACAGGTCTATTAAAAAAAAAAAAAATCATACATAAGACACGATATCCCTGTGAAGAACTGTTCAATAAATACTTATTCAATGCTCTAGCATTAAAAAACAAACAAACAAACATAAAAAACGTATAAATACGTCTTTGGGACACATATGTATACATTTTGGAGAGCAATAACTGGCGAGAAGGTCCCTCGTGAATGTATAGCATAGACTTTAAAATCGCAAAATGTGGATTTATGTCTAGATTATTTCTACCCTATTATTGTTATTAAAGTCTTGTCATTCTGTTGATTGCTATGATCATGAATAAATCATCGCGTGGTTATCAGGAACTCTCTAGCTGCTAAATTTAGCAATTGGCTTCAATTTCTTTTCTTTCCTTTTTTGATAGCCTTGAATTGTCTTTCAAATGGCAAAGGACTCATAGTGGAAGACGTGAGAAATTTGTAGCATGTTTTGTCTCGTTCAATTGAACATGATTGATCTTTTTTGCTTTTTTTTTTTTTTTTTTTTGCATGCCACCAATGTCCTGTGAAAGCAGATTTTTTTATGTTTGTATTTTTTGGGGAGGACATACCGTGCCCCGAGTAGCACTACCGCCATCTTGGACCTGAACCACACAGGGAGGGACGACATCAACATTCACAAACAAACACGAGACCATTTTGAGTTACATAAAGTAGACTTTAACGTAATAATACCTCTGGGATTAAACATAATTACAGTCGGAGTACAGCTAATAACGCGAGTTGTACTTCCTGTGTTGTCCTATAAAGTCATGTTTTTTTTGTCTAGACCACTTTATGATGTGTAATTCGAAAGTAGCTGCGCCACATTACAGTGCAGGACACGTGATGAGCAAAATTGTGGACGTAAAAAATTATAGCGAGGGGGGGGGCAAGGGGGCGTTACCTTGCCGGCGTTGTCCATCAGCTGCAGCGTGAAAACAGGAAGTCAGCCAGTCAATGCAAGTGCTTAGCAATACGAGTTCAAATGGTCAACCTAACAGTTGCGGCCTTTACTTGAGGGAGGCCTTTATTTAGATTTAAACGGCCGTCATCTGCGTACGTACCAGAGACTTGGAGGTCTGTCGGGACGGCCTGACGAAGGGGTCGGCATTGGCGGGCGCCTCCTTTACGATGGTGTGGCGCCGTAAGGAAGCCGACTGTTGACGCTTATCCGGCAGCGGCGTGGCGGACACGGGCAGGAACGCCGGAAGAGCTGGAAAAATGAAAGCATAAGGATGTTCTAATTCTGGATAGAGTTGCTTTGAAAACAACATTGAGTGAGGACCACATCATTTGGGACTTGGAAAGGTCCATTAGCTTAATGCTAATTATCGTTCAAATCGCCGCCTAATTGAATGATCAAAGTCATGCTTACATTTCTTGCCTTTGTTGGAGTCTGGCGAAATGTCCATCATGGATGTTGTGGCGCTGGAGCTGCTCTTCGTCGTGTCCTCCTGTCGATAAAGTTGCTCAATTCAAATGGTCACATTACAATGTCATAAAGTCGCCATTGTGGCGGTCCTACGTCTGACTCGGAGCTCGGACTCAGTTCCGCCAGCGAGGGCGCCCGCAGGACTCTCTTCCTTTGGCTCAGCTGGTTGGCCGAGCCCCGCACTAGCGACTGCGTGCTGATGGCCAGCTTGCGGGGAGCGTCGGGGGTGTCTGAGGGACAGACGGACAAACGTTCGTTTCGGTGTCACGGAATGCTAATGTTAGCATTTGGTTAGCAACAGAGCGGCCGTATCTGAATTCAAAGTAATTACGGTTACCAGGGATGTTTGATACTACTTTTTATTTAGACTGGTACCAGTACGAGTATTCACCGAGTACTGGTATCAGCAGCCTCCATGAGTACACGATACCTTAAAATAAGGCCAGTGTTGGCTCGATATTTCTCACCAATCCCTAAGCTTGGGGAGTAACGGAATACATGTACCGCCGTTACGTAATCAGATTGGGGAAATTTTTTTAACTGTATTCCATTACAGTTACAGGAAAAAACACGTGATCAGATTACAGGTATATTTATTAAAAATGGGGATTACAATTTCTACGATGAGAGAGTGAGAAAGAGGGCGAGAGAGAGAGAGAAAGAGAGATGGTGATAATTATTTTTATTTTGTCTTCATGAGCATCGGGCAAAAAGTCACGTTTTTTCATAAAGATGTTGAAAAATATTTGCTGGTATGACGGATTTGTGGGAGTGATAACTGCTCAATTACAGTGGCCAAAACATTCCTTATTAAAATTAAACAGCGCTAATAAACTAACCACCTGCTTCTTTAAAATAACGATATCGCATCAATTTTAATATGACGATATTGCCGTTATCATTACGTCGCTAGTTAGCAACATAGTTCAAATAGTCACCAACTGATCCAAACGACTTTACGGCCCTCAATTACATTTTTTAATAGCCCCCCACTGTGTTTGATTCCGTTTTGACGGACAGCGACTCGGGGGAAAAAAGATGCATTCTTTGACATTTCTTAATGTCTGCTCGTCAGCTGTTTACAGACAGGAGACGAGGGGCCGCACTCGCTTGTTGCTAGGTAAAATTTGTCATTTGCAGTACCTTATTTTCAGTTATGTTAGTGGCTTAAGGAGTTGAACGTTACACACCGCAGCTAATCAAAAAGACCAAAAAAAAAGATGAAGTGGTGTCGCGTACCTAAGGTATGGCACAAATCGTGAGGCGTGCTGATGCTTTTCCCGGCACCTGTGAATGAAAGCGTCAATGAATAACAGATGGATGCTTTGGGGACAGTCAACAAGCACGAGGGGAGTGCGTAAAGGGAAGTGCGCACACACACAAAGAGGGATGCCAGCCGTGGGAACGACAAGTTATTCCTCGTCGGGATTGAGGTCGCTGGCGTGATGCGTTGGATTGGGACCCGTCATCTGCCGTTCATGCATTCACAGTTATGTAACGCGACATATTCCTCAGCGGGTGTGGATTAGGGCGACGGCCGGCGCGGACAGGCAAGGCTGACGGCGATGCTGCGTAATCTCTCTGTTGTGACATGGCCGATAAACTCGCGGCAGGTTTTGAGGGACGTTCGGTCCGGCGGAACCTTATGGAGCTGCGCGTGTGGTGACTCATCAAATTTAGTCACTACGCAGTGACAAAAGCTCTCATTCATGCCGATTCAGTGTGTCAGAATGTTGGACGAAAAATGTCTTGGGGATTAGGGAATGGCTAAATGATCCTAAAATGGCCACTTCAAACCAAAATGGCTGTTTATTTTTGGCCATAGCTTCTTGAGACTCTTTAATGGGTCTAGATTAGATCAAATAAAGATTAGATAGATAGATAGGACCCTGACTTCACTGACCGATTTTAAATCTGACGTCACTCGACAATGTCGAAACCCGTAGAGACAAAGTGAACGGCAAAACGTAATTTACACGACTATTAACATATTTATCTCTTTATTTATTTAATTTAGTTATTTGAAAAAAAAAAGTAACTTTAGGTAACCCAATGTGATTTCGACTGACTGTGTTAACCAGAACAATAAGCAATTTATCAGAATCAGGCAGCCATCTTTGTTGTTTACATTCGCCTGCAAATGGACAAAATGGCCGTTTCAAGTTCAAACTTAAATGGCCGACTTCCTGTGTCTTTTCAGCCATGGCTTCTTGACTCTTTTTTTTATTTTTTATTGTGGGTCTACCCATGTTAAACATGTAATGAATTTCAAGCTGCTGCCGAGTCGTACCGTCTTCTAGGGATGAATTTTCAAAATGTGTTGATTTCATCGTCTTAATAACAACATGAACGTGACGAAGCAATTCCAATAGATCTAATAACAGCTGATTGTTTGGAATCCAGCTGTGAAAATGTGCGACATGTGACGGGTGTGTCTCACACACACACATACTCGCACGACACAGACCAGACATACAAACAGTGGGTGTGTTTGCGACTGAAAGAAAAAGAAAAAAAAGAAATAGAAAGCTGGGCCTAAGAACAGCAGAAGAAAAAGGTGCGACAGGTGTGGGAAACTTTTTACCTGACGAGTCAAAGCTGTAAGACGTGATAAGAGGACGAATGACTGACACGTTTGTTTGCAGGTTGGAGAAAAAGAAGGCCAAGTCAGTCAGTGCATGATTGCAATCTCTTCCATACGCTCAGTTATGCAACAAGTGGAAAGCCCAGAGCACAACAAACACTGTACGGTATGCACATTTACTCCACTAATGCACTTTACTTCCAATCTAATTAGCACAAATCGTGGCTGGGGAAGTTTAGTTGCTCAACCGCAGATTGAGGGGCGAAGCCTTTTGAAATGCATTTAAAAAAAATAATATTAAACATTATATATGAAACATCGGACTGTTATGATACTATGTGGGGGGTTTTCATGATGTAAAAAAAAAAAAAGGGGGGAGTTTGAAGGAGGAGTTTATTTGAGGCTTTATGAGGTGCTGCTGTTTTGGTTAGCAACATTATCTCAGCAGTTGCCCGTTTAATGTCTGAACATTAGTTATACACTCAAGTTGCTCAGTTTTTTTTCTGATTGAAAAATCTGGTGTATTTTTTTTTTTTTTAGAGAGGCATTTAATTTGCAAAATTTGAGTTTAAGACCTCTCTGGGTGCTGCAGTTTTGGTTAGCAACAAGCCTCCGTTTGCGAACGACAGTGACGTAATCTCACTTTTTACGAAATATGGGACATGACAACACCACTTGCTACCAGTTTGTTTTCTTCTAGAAAAGTGAGGCCTTTTGAAGAGGCGCTTATTTTTGCTATTTTTTTAAGGAGGAGTCAATTAAAGGCCTTTTACAGTTTTGGTTAGCGACACGAATTCTGCATGTGAACAATAGCAATGTAATTTCACTTACCGGTAGCCACCGTTTTCTTCGATTTTGAGAGAGGCGTTTATTTTTACAAATATTCGAGGAGGACTTAATTTAAGGCAGGTCCTGCTGTTTGGGTTAGCAACAAGTTACCCATGTAAACGATAGCAATGTAATTTAAATTTCTTTTTTTTGTAAGCGAAAAAATTAAGACATTTAAGGGGGACTTTTTTTTTCCAACTAATTGAGTCAATACCTTATTGAGCCTAATTGAGCTTCTGTGTTGGTTTGCAACATGAATTTAGTTGGAACCTCCTTAATGAGGGTGTGAAACGTGTATTTACTTTTATTTTAGTTTATTTTTCAATCACTACTTGAGGAAGTGCGGCTAAAAACATCAAGTTGAGAACTTAGTCAAACCTTGAGTCAACAAGAGCACTCAGTCAATGCAATCCTTGTTTACCCAGTCGAACAAGAAGCTTTGTTAATTATGATGGATGATGATTTAATGGAGGAGGAACCATGTGTGTTAGCTTGCGTGCGCCCTCACCCAGGCGGGTCCTTCGGGTCATGTCCGGCGAGACGGGCCTGAGCTTCCTCTCCGTCTTGATGTCCTCCAGCAGGCGTTCGTGGAGACTCTGCGGTCGCGGCGGCGTAGGTTTTAACCGTCGGGCCGACACCTGCCAGAAAACCGCGTATGTGTGAATAGCTTAGCGTGCGTGTCATTGTGTTGCATCGCAACGTCGCAACGGGTGCGTGTTGACTCACAGGATTTAGAGGAGGTCGCGACCTGATGAACTCAAGGATGACCTCGTGGGCGCTCTTCTTCAGCTTCGGGGGGATGTCGCCGTTCACCTGGAGTGACAACGAGGGGCGTAAAAATGCTGTCAATATCTCTTTGTGAAAATAAACCTAAACTAATTTAGATTAAGTCATATTATATTAAAAGAGACCTTTGGGTGATGCTATACTATCTAGCAAAAAGGCAGCTATAAAAGTGATGTCATTTATTAGTTTATTTATAAAAGCATTTATTTTTATGTTCTTTTGTCTGTTTATACATTTCGTTACTCTCTGTACTGTAAAAAAAAAAAAACGTGGAAAATAAGCCTGATGTTGTTTTTTCCCCCTCATTAGCACATGTGGATATAACTTTCCACACCTGTAGGGGGCAGTAGTCTGTAAACTGGTACTGTACATTCTTACACAACACCAAATAAATTGAATAAGGAACAGCATTTTTGTGAGGCACGTACATTTAAAAGTTGACTTAATGCAGTAAGCATACCTGGCCAGTAGGTGGTGATAGAAAAAAAATGTTTGCGCAAATTCAACAGTTTGATGATAACAATTTTGAAGATTTTTGTAACATTAAAAAACTGGAGCCCATGTCTAAACTCCTATCAAAGGAATTCACCCGTATGAGACCCAATTGGACAAATATTAGCATTTTTAGGCTCCAAAATTTTGCTGTCTTGTCAACAAATGCCCAATTGCAAGGCGTTAAACGGTTATAAATAAAGTTAAGTGAGTTCAAAATGGTCTCTGACCAATGTGGGATCAAAAGTCATCGTCGATGGCTTACCATGACTTTGCGCAACTTGTAGCGCTTGGAGCGGATGTCGTCCATCAGCATCTCGTAGGGCGTCAGCTGGTACTCGATGGGGAGCGGGTTGTACTGGCGCTCCTGCACCTTCTTTAGCTTCACGCCGTGGCGCAGGTCTCGCATCACCTGGACCCAGAACCGAGCCTGTCGCGGGGAACAAAAAAGACACATTTAAAGACATTTGGCGTTATTATAGAACGGACTGCAGCGGTGGGCCTTTGTCCTCACCCAATCTGCATTTTGTAGCTCATCCAGGTCACGAACAGGTTGTTGGAGTGTATCGCCTTCCATTTTGCGAAGATTCTGCCATGAAGTCGAAATAAGGTCAATTAAGTCATGCTAATTGCTAGCGGCGTGGCTACTGTAGAAAAATAACAAGTCAGACTGAGGGCCTGGTTGAGTAACATTCTTAATTGGCTGGAATGCGCAATACTGTGGCGACTTATTAGCATCACTTGGCGGGTCCCCTCAGCTAAGCTCCTTAAATAGTTGTCATAAGATTACCCTTCGGTCAGTTCGCCGTATTTTATGTAACGCAGGATTGTTGAAGACATATGGCAACCGTTTGGCTTTGTACCTCCTTGGCGTTCTTGATCTTCACCAGGAAGGTGGACAGTTCCCTGGACTCGGCGTAGAGGGCGCGGCACACCGCCTGGTAGTGGTCCGGGGCGTCCGAGGGGCTCGGGAGGTGAGAGGAACACAGCTGGATGGGGAGGGGGAGGAGAAAGCATCCCAAAATCATTTCACAAGGTGGATTAGCACTGAAATGTTCCATACCACTTTTTTTTCCAGACTGATACCAGTACAAGTACTCAACTCGGGTTAGGGTACTCTAACCCTAGTCACCGATACCACTAGTACTTTTGCTACGTAAAATTTATCCCAAAAAACAATGACCGATATATCTCAATTAGCATTTAGCAATTAGCTTCAACAAAAGCATTTTACTTTAAAATTGAATTCAATGAACAGCAATTTTCTATTCTCATTTCTAGTTCCTGATTGCTGCAAGTACCAGACCATGAAAGAAGGCCAGGTATCGGCTTGATACAATACCTGGTATCGGTCCTCGTGCATCCCTAGTAATGTACAATCAATAAGAAACGTAGCATACATTGGCTAATTGTGTCATCAAATTTAGCCTCAAATTGGATTGTTTTACAGAAAGCATTACTAGTTTTGATACATAAATCAAATAACATATTACAATAAGTAATTTACACAATAATTAAAATCATGTGTTAAATGATTGTGTTATTTGTTAAATTACCCACATGTAAAATGCAAGAGTTGCTAGCTCGGTCAAATTCTAGCCACAAATTGTGATTTATATTTATTTATTTATTTTTGCAAAGCAATGCTCATTTTAATAAACAAATCAAGATTAAATTCCTCAATAAATACATTATATTATATGACTAAACATCTAATTTCTTCAATAGATTTTATAAAAATAAATGGATAAATGTGGGCCCAAATTGAAAGCTAATGTTAGCATTTGGCTTTAGGCATAAGGATTTTATATAGTATATATATATATTACTTCAAAATACTGCATAAGAAGACCCTTTTTGTGATATCATTACCACATTCAGTCATGCTCAAATGTTAACGCTAACAATAGCATTTAGCCATTGTCTATTTGTCATACATTGTCTTTGTGTCAAGTAATACTGGGAAAACTTTCAACTGTGCCGAGAAAGTCACGTGACCCCTCCAGGAAAAAAATAAACCTGACCGTCCAGTCACGGTGACATTTCCCGACAAGCTTTGCCCCCTTATGACTATTATTACAACAAAACACAACAAGGACAATCACAGTTAACATCACAGCTCAGCATTAAAATTTGCATCATCTGTTACTTTTGCTGTTGCTGCTGTACACACACAAAAAAATGCTTGACGTATGGGAAATGTTCCATTAAAGAAGGTAGGCAAGCCGAAATGCGCTTTCACCTCGACGTATGGATATATTTAAATGGCAAGGGCAAGATAATGATAATAAAGATAATGATAATGATTATACTCTCGCTAGGAATTTGATGCTCGCAAATTGTGACGTATTCTGACGAAGTGACTGGCAACCGCAGTTGACGGCACCTGTTTGGAACATTCCATTAGCATTTTTTTTTTTTGTTGCACAAACTGTACAGTGGAAACACCGGAGAGAATTTCAAGGCCGATAGCCGCAAATAACCACGGTATAAGAAAACTAAATGGTCTTCAGCAAACTTTTGTTCTTTTGTGAAACACTTGTTACGCATACAAAAAGCAAAACAAAAAGGTAAGTGTTTTTGCAGAACGGACGTCAGCCAACTAATCAAGTCATGCCAATGCAATGCAACACACACCCATTCAGTGTGTGTGTGTGTGTGTGTGTGTGTGTGTGTGTGTGTGTGTGTGTGTGTGTGTGTGTGTGTGTGTGTGTGTGTGTGTGTGTGTGTGTGTGTGTGTGTGTGTGTGTGTGTGTGTGTGTGTGTGTGTCACTACACAGCGTCCACTATGAGGAACTAAGCCTGTGAATATTTCCTCAGCTTATTGCGCTGGAAATACCAAGTTTGTTTACGGGTCTGCGAGCGTCAGGAATGTACAGCGTGACGGGTCCCATCAGCGCAATATGCCGCACGGAAGAATGAGGGAGGGTGGGGGTTGCGCGAAGTGGTGGTGTGGGGGCATTCACCGCAAGGTAGTTGTGATGTAACCCAAGGAGAAAAACTCTTTGAACCAAGATTGTTAGCAATTGCAAAGTTGAAGTGGTCCGAGGAAGACCGCAGCCTAAATAACAGTGGGATGAGGATTGACCCTTGGGGTACACCACATCATAAATAAATAGTGGGCTATAGTTAGATTATTCTGGAAGACCACAACACAAATACTGAACAAGAATCAAGTCCTTAAGGAACATCACAGCATAAAATTATAGCGGACTAGCATCTATTTGAGGAAACTGTACTGCGGCCCTACCGAGATCAAGTCGCGGTAGCTTCGTATTTGGCTGACGGTGCCACCTGAAGTCAAAACGGCCAGCTGCTCCTCCTCATCCTCCTCTTCCTCCTCTTCTTCTTCCTCTTCGGTGGCCTCGTAGCCCTCGTCGGGGCAGGCGTCGTCGCTCTCCGCCTCCTGCGCGTTGGTCATCATGTCGATGAGGCGCTCCAGCGGCGGGCTCAGCTCGCGCTCTTCGTTCTTCTTCAGGCCATAGTCCAGGGCCTTGTAGATCATCACGCCCAGCGAGTCGATCACCTGCGGCGCCGCGAGAATACGACAATGTTAGTTAAATGATTCAAAATTTGACCGGGATAGCATGAAGTACGGAAGGCTAAGATGGAATCTTTGTGGGACACCATAATATAAAACAGCAGGGGGTCAAGCTGTGATCCTTGAGGAACACCTCATAAATAATGACGAATGCTATAGCTAACACCAAAACTAATAGACCAGAGGATCGTGGACTGCCCAAAGGAACACCGCAACATAGATGAGGATCCTGTACTCGTTCTTTTGGAAAACTAGTCACATTTTTTTTTTTAATAAATGTAATAAATTACAGTGGGCTATGGTGGGATCCTTGCGACACACCACTGCACAAACAACGGACCAGTATCAGGTCCCTATGAAACATTAAGTTGTTTATTCAGGAACATTGACTACAGCCTAAATAATAAGTGTACCAAGGTCTGGTCATTAAGAAACAACACGGCATAAATAACAGTGGACTATGGTTTTGGTCCTTGGGTGGGGGACCACATGAAAACTAGACGAGAATTTGACCCTGCAAAGAGCATCATCACAGCACAAATTATATCAAGTCAAAGTTGTGGTACTTAAGGGACGACAAAAGATCAATTAGAGGCCACATTTCCGTCCCTGATATTTTGCATAAATGGAATCAAAACCAAATTTCCCCAAAGTCACGTGGCTTCCAATAAATGTGTGATCTCAATTTGTAAGCATCTCTTTCAACTTTGAAGAACTTCCAAATGGCTCTGATTTGCAAGCTAATAACAAAAGACGACTGCAGGCTAACTTTGGAACCTTTCCGAGGAAAGGAGCACTTGAGTGGCAACCTTGCAAAGAATGCGCAGAACCGGTTCCGGCTCATATTTCCATTGTTCCTATAGCACAGGTAACATTTTACCAAGAGGTTGAAATCCCCAACCTTATTGTGGACTACAAAACAATTTGACCCATTTATATTTTTCACTTTGATTTGCACGATTTGATGTGGTAGGATTTGTCAAATTTAAATACATCATATATATATGCAAAGTTGATGCAGTTGTACACGGACGGGGGTTTTCAACGAAGCAAAATAAAACAAACTCCAGCCTTGCTGAAACAAGACGAACACCTCGATGGCGATAAGGGAGAGCAATGTTTCGGTTGGATGTGCTAAGAATAAGAAGCAGGACCTGGCAAAGGAGTGCCAGTCACGGGGCGTTGACTGGCTTGGCTCAAGAAGTTACTGCATTGTTGACACACGATGTGAAGTGACACTCTCCTCCTCCTTCCACAGCCCAATGACATTGATTTCACACTCGGTGTTTCAGAGTCCACGTCAACGTTTTTGACATTTTTCTGACTATATATCCTCACAGAAAACGAGCCAGGAATAACAGTGGACCAAGACTCGATCCTTGAGGAACTCTATATGATAAATAATAAAGCTCGTCACTGGTCTGGTTTGTTGGGTCCAGTGCAGAATTAAATTATAAATGGGCAACTGTGTCGTCCTTGAGACACACAAGAGCATAAATAAGAGCGGGCAAACGTCTGATCCGTGGGGAACACCACAACAGGACCACCATGGTATCAAAGCATCCCTTGGGTTTCGAGGCTTTAAACAAACATTGTTCGTGAATCATCTCGTGTGTGTGGAGCAGATAATCCTGCTCTGGAGGGAGGGGGGCGGGAGGGTGGGGGGGGGGGGGGTAAATATCCTATCGCTTAGTGTCTTATTATATAATTGTATAATCCATAGGACAACAGAATAGACACAAGGACGTCGGAGGATTACAACACATGGAAGAGTCGCACGTGTCAAGTGCAAGGAAGAGTTTTTTAGAACTCTCAGGAAAAGCTAAAAACGGGTTCCACGTTATACGTCACCATCCACTGAGACACTAGCCTCGTTTAAGGGAAAAAAAATTAAATACAAGTTGGTCATCCCAGCCTCTGTGACTCAGCCTGACGGGTAAGAAACAACAGGAAGTAGTAAACAACTCCGCTGTTGGTAACTGGAGCCGGACTGGTTCTGCTGCGGTGATCGGATAATTAGCGAGCGGCCTCCACCCAGGGAAGGTGAACGCGCTCTCTAACACACATTACTGCTGGCTCGAGGGGTGTCGCTAAACCAGACCAGGGAAGAAAGCATTGTTTCGGGGTGTACGGTTAGGACATGCATAAGAACCTGTTTGACACAAAATAACATGCTTGGTGGTTGGCGAATCACATCACTCACGTGAGAAAATTATTTTTAAATAGGTTTACCACAGCTAGTTTTTCATAGTTTGACAAAACAATTAGTGTTAAACTTTTCTTTTCTTTTTTAAGAGCCTTGCAAACAATTGTTACGGTTAAAAATAATTCAAACAAAAAAATGATAAACAAAATCACGTGTTATATTAAATGTTTTTAAATAGCATTTTTTATCTTAAAAAAAAATTGTTGACTACTTTGAAAATTGTGTTATTTTGTAACATAAAAAAAAAACTTGACATATCCAACTTTTAACTTTTTGTAATAAAAATAGAGCCATCTTTTTCAATTTACTTTTTAACTCATTCACTGCCATAAATTCATTAAAAAAAAAGATTATTAAAAATTAGGGACGACAGGCGATAATTGTAATTAATCGCATGACTTCACTAGTTAACTCACGATTAATCACAAATTTTACATCTGTTCTAAATGTACAATTAAAAAATCTAGGTTTTCATACACTTAACAAAAGTGAAAAAAATGTTAAACTAATAGAAATAGTTATAAAAAAAAAATTGTTGTCTATAGCCGTCAATGGCAGTGAATGAGGTAAAAAGTGTCAATTGTGAAAAAAATGTCCAATAATATTTTGTAGCACTCAAGGCTTTTACATCTTCTAATATCCGAACTACTTTAAAAAAAAAATTAATATCTTAATTTTTTTTACAAGGACAAATTTTTAATTGAAAACACTAACAAAAAGTCACACGTTGCAATATCCAAACTTTAACAAAATTGCTGTATTGCCACATTATGAATTCTTTAATTTTCTAATGGAAATGCTCATATCCAAAGGTACTGAACGCAGAAAATTGAATTTTTAATCACTACTGTTACCTGTGGCCAAAAAATGAAACTGCATTTTCACAAGACGTCACATCCGCAGACATTGCGCGGTAAATTCGAACCCGAATCCAGCCTGAAAACTATTGGCCAGAGGCTTGAAGGAGTTCCCATTATGAACATCTAAGATGTTTATCTACTAATTTAAAAAAAAGTTTCAAATAAAAAGGCTATTGTAAAGATATTTTGGGGCAAATTGTTACAAAGTGCAGCTTTAACCGTTTCTTATTTTGGGAGAAAAAAAAGATCACTGGCGTATTTGTAATTGTTTTACTTATCAACAGCCACCGGAAGCCGGCTTGTCAATGTCCGACTTAAGGTAAGAAATCATTAAGTTTTATTGTTGAGCAGCCGTGATAACTGCTAACGCGGCGAGGGCGCATCAGTGAGTCAAGCACGAACGCAAACGGGGGGGAAAGAATGACCCCTTTGTGTGTCAACACACATGAGCGCGTCTGGGAGGGAATCATACGGCTACTGCCGTTTCAACAAGAGCGCACTTTGACGTAAACAAGTGCGTCGCGGTGGAGCTGCCCTGACGGGAGAACGCTCTTGTTGCTTTTCCGGCTGTCGGCGAAAAAGCCGCTGTGGGTGCAGGCACGCGAATACCGGAGCAGGATTCATCGAGAAAGTCAAGTGGAAGATTGCGCTGATATTCAGCATTTTCACCAAAATCGGCATCGGCTTGTTTGAAGAATCATACAGCCGATAATAGATCAATTTAAAACTGTGTTAAATTCTGGGAACTATTTATTAAATTTTTCAGGTAACTTAACGCATTCACTGCCATTGACAGCTATAGACGTCAAAAATTCATTTAAACTATTTTTATTAGTTTAACTTTATTTTTTTCATTTTTGTTAACAAGAGTATAAAAACCTAGATTTTTTTTGTACATTTAGAACAGATATAAAATTGGTGATTAATCAGGAGTTAACTAGTGAAGTCATGCGATTAATTATGATTAAAAAATTTAATCACCTGATGCCCCTAATTTTTAATAACCTTTTCTTTAAAAAAAAAAAAAATTCACAAATCACAAATTTTATATCTGTTCTAATAAAAATATATATATAGGTTTTTATACTTTTGTTAACAAAAGTGGGGAAAATGTTAAACTAGAAATAGTTAAAATAAATTTTTGACGTCTATAGTCGTCAATGGCAGTGAATGAGTTGTTAATAAAAGATGCTGCTGATTCTGGGAACTTTCTTCCCCAAAAATGTTTTAATTAAAAATAAGAGAAGTGAAAATTTAACATTTCAAATGTTTTGAAAATTTGGAAAACTATATTAACTTTAAACATTTTAATGGAAATAAAAACTTCTAAAAATTATTATAAAACTTTTTCTGTAGCAAAACCTTTTTTGTTTGAAACGTTTTTAGCTTTAAAGACTAAAAAATAAAAATTTAAAACAAAGTTGTGTTTTGACTAAGAATAAAAATAAAATAAAAATAACTCCAATATTTTGCTAAAAATTAACATGCTTAAAAAAAATTACAAATTAAAAGTTGTAGTTGTCGTATTTTTTTTTAATTTCAACTTCAATATTTTCCCTTTTAGAGAAAATGAATATCGGCTCCAAATATCGGTTATGAACAGTATCAACCCTGAAAATAACATTAGTATCTCTAATCACCATATTAGAATCATTTGCAGACAGTATCGATAATATCATGATTCATGATTCAGTGATATAGTGCCATGTTTAATACTTAAGCGGACTTTCTGTTGGTCAATTGGACGTTCACATCATAGGCCAGAATCGGCAAAAATCGGCAAAAATCGGCTCGAATCTTGTTTTGACGTGTATCCAGACTGTTAATTAAATAAGAAGGAAAAAAAGTGTTCTTGTTCGCTAATTGTGGCTACTAAAACGGAACTCACAAGAATTCCTACCAAGTAATTTAGTTCAGTGTATTTTATTTTTTAGTTTCTAGGAAAAGTAATCAAAAGTAATCAAAAAAAATCAAGAAAAATACAATCGTCAATTCTGATTTATCGTTATGAAACATTCTGTACAGGACAAAGTAACTTTCCCCAAAACATATTTGCCACTAGTGGCAGTAAACAAACATTCACGACAGCAAAGATGGTTTTGTATCCACTCCAAGTGCTCGTCTGCGGCTTTTTGCAGATGTTGCCGCGTTTGCAGAAAGGCAACGCGGGTCTCGGGTAATGCAAGCTGAAAGTGAAATTCGAGTCAAGACATCGATTGGGATCAAAAGGGATGCAAAACAATGAGGTCGTCTTTAACGTGGGGAAATCTTTTTTCCGGTTTGCCTTCACTGATCAAGTTTGACGAGGTGGAGGAAGTTATAACAGCAGCAGCTCAAGAATAAATTTTTTAAAAAATGTAGCTCGAGGAATGTGGACAATTGAGCTAATTTGATCAAATTACATCTCATGTTCTTATCTGATCTAATTCCTCCTAAATTGCCGGTGTGGTTACATGCCAGTCGTCAGCTGCTGGGTGGTACACACATACTGGTGGTGAACTCTGGTGTACACAAACGCAACACATCGACACGGACGTCTCCACCCAACATTATGAGGTTGCATCTCGCCTGGACAAACACACACCACATGAGGAGAAGATTCCATTTTATGGCCACAACTCAAATTTGCCATCTAACATGTTGTGTAATTTAGGGTCACCCGTATGGTTAGCCTACTGTTTTTTTTTTTTTTTTTTACTGTCACAAAGTCAATTACTTGCTAAAATTTTATTTTTTATTGATTTATAGCATATGTTAGAATTGGACAAAATCTGTTGTATGGTTTTCATTGTGGAATAGTATCGCAAAAAAAAACAACCTTAAAAATAAAAAATATATTTGTATTATACCTTATATTGCTACCATGTAGACTTTACAAGATTAACTCATTCACTGCCATAAATTCATAAAAATAAAAGATTATTAAAAATTAAGGGGAAGAGGCGATTACATTTTTTAATTGTAATTAATCGCATGACTTCACTAGTTAACTCGCGATTAACTCATTCACTGCCATCGACGGCTATAGACATCAATAATTCATTTGAACTATTTATATTAGTTTAACATGTGTCCCACTTTTGTTAACAAGAGTATGAATACCTAGAATTGTTTTATTATATTAGAACAGATATAAAATGTTTGATTAATTGTGAGTTAACTAGTGCAGCCATGCGATTAATTACGATTAAAAAATGTAATCGCCTGACTCCCCTAATTTTTAATAATCTTTTCTTGAATTGTTTTTATATATATATTTTAACAAATTAAAGAAAAGAAAAGATTATTAAAAATTAGGGGAGTCAGGAGATTAAATTTTTTTATCGTAATTAATCGCATGACTTCACTAGTTAACTCACGATTAATCACAAATTTTATATCTGTTCTAAATGTACAAAAAATTAATTCTAGGCTTTTCATACTCTTGTTAACAACGTTTATAGCCGTCAACGGCAGTGAATGAGTTAAAACTTTGGAGACAATCACTGCGAGTTAAAAAAAAAACGATAACCAATCACAGATTCAATCACAAGATGGCGCAATATATCGATTAAATTAAATTAATTTACTGTAAAGTTGAGCGCGGCTATTCATGGGGAATGGAGACCGGCCTAGTCCGCAAATAGACAAAATTTGCGTATAATTGACGGCCATTAATATAAATTAGGAAAAAATATAAATAAACCCTCAAAATTATTTTATTCCGTTGACGTTATCGATCGACGGGCAATTCATCACCAATTTTGCATAAAATGCTAAATATCTGCCGGTCTGATCCAGCTGATCAAATCTGTGTAAAGTCTACCATCTTGCCAGTGCGCACTAACAACTGCAACACCCCAAAATCACTCATAATAGGCTAAAAATAATAATAAATTGTTAATATAGTCCATGTCAAGCCAGCTGGTCAAAACAAAGTCTGCACTCATGCTAATAAAAAGCCTTTTCAACCCTCACCAAAGCAAATGAGTGTGCTGACATCGTCCCAAAGGTCTTGGAGCCATGACAGAAGCAATAAATAAAATAGGCGGGAAAGAAAAATGGTCGCCAAAATGGCTGACTTCCTGCGTCTTTTCCCCTGTGATGTTTGGACAACTCCCCACTGTGCCGTGCACTTTCGACACCCATCATGCAACATTGCGCTAACGCTGCGTTGTGAGCGTTCCACGTGAGAGTGCGTGACACTCACCTCCAGTGATGTTGGCGCCGATCCGTATTTATCTGCAACAGCAAAAACAAGACAGACACACCCGCTGTTATTCGGATTATTCATGCGCAATTATTGTGCAATGAGCGAACATCAGGTATGGAACATTCTCGGACAATTAGCTCATAAGCATGCCACCCAACAGTAGCGTGAAGAAATTTAATTTATATTTAGAAATAATATTCAGCTGGGGCGACTAGTGTTGAGAGCAGGGTCGACCATACATATTGCAGCAGGAACGCCTATTAAATATTTAACCCACAAATGCTTATAATACTCAACTGAAACTTTTTTTTTGGCTCAACAATGACCAGAAATATGTTTTTTTTAATGGATTAAAAAAAAATATATCTTTTTTTTTTAAATAAATAAACAACATTAAAGCGTCATACCAAACTCCCCCTAAAAATACTGAGTGGATATATGTATCTTAATTTATATATATTTATTTAATTTATATATAAGTTATATAAACATTAATTATTAAAAAATAAATTTAATTTATATATATGATATTAACATATAAATAATTATAAAAATATACACATTTTCAACACGTATTAAAATATTAATTTTTCAAATATTTTAATGTTAACTTTTTATCTTAATGCTTTTGTTTGAATTGGTTTTAGGTCCAAATAGAAAAAAAATCTATACATTTAATTTGGAAAAAAAAGAATATAATTGTGAAAATCCCCCTAAATATACTATAAATTTTCTGAATTGACAATAAAAAAAATTGCATTAAATAATTGGTCAAATATATATTTTAATTTACCAAAAAAAAGCAAAATCTTCTGATGTTTTTATGTTTAGATTTATGAGTCGACACCTGCGGGAAAAGCCAAAAATCACAACGATAAAATGTTTTCTAAATAAAAATAAAAAAAGAGAGAGAGTGACGATAATAGGTTGACCACACAAATGAATAATACTAAGCTCTCAAAAAATAAAAATAAATAAAAACATAACAAAAATAAATAAATCATTTAAATACATTTGAATACTTATTTTTCAATTCAACAAATGACTGACAAAACCCTGAATTATTTTCTGTGCATTTGTGACGTGTCATTGACAAGCAAAGGCACTTAAACGCAATTATGGATTCCTATTACCTGCAAACTTGAACATTAACAATATCGCATGTGCCTAAACTGGCATCAAATAAAATCCAGCAGCTCAAGGAAGAGAAAGTGAAAGACGAACTAAAAAGGTTCATATTCAAGTAGTGTGACGTGACGGAGCCGCAGACTTTCATATCACGCCACCTCACTCACACCCATCGAGTACTTTGACCCTTCCATGTGGCGTTTCCGCATCCCCACGTTGTATTACAACCATGAGAATTTTGGTTCCCGTGCGGCTGAGCTCGCTGAGAGCTGAGGTCACTCACTGCAAATTGAGACGGGAGAGAAAATAAAAGAGTCACCCATTAACGGTCGTCGGGAGGGTGGGGGGCAGCAGGAGACACAAGGAGCTCTGTGTCGCCGGCGGCTTCGGCGGCAGAGTCCACCTCACCGGGAACTTTTTCCCATAGGAAATGTTTTCTGTGTCAAACTGACATTTTATAAAATGTTTTTTTCCCCATTTCACCTCAAAAATTTTTTTGATTTTCAATTGAGTGTCATGCAAACAGCAAAATAGATTCAGTGTTTCTACATGTGTCGTCTTTCAACATATTTTGAATTCTTGATATTTGACGACTATGCCAGTTCGGAGGGTGGCCGGCTGCCAACTCGGCGCATGTGCCGGACCGTATGCCAGTTGCCTAATCGCCCGCGCTTTCATTCATCCTAATTGGCGTCACGTCGGGCTCATTAGCCGTTCCGAAGGATGCCGCCATGCCCCTAAAATATACGCCCCCGTACCCGTGCAGGCTGGTGAAACAGTTGAATTGCTCTCACGGGCGCCGTATGCGTTTAATGGTTGTGTTGTTCTGTTTTAGGGCAGTGCCAAGATGTTCACGGTGGCAGGGTGACATTCCAGTCACAACAAACATTAGCGGTTGGCTATGCAACGCTTATATCACGACATGGGAGGTGTTTAGGTTTTATTTTCTACCGAAGTGCATGTTGTTTCTGACTGGTTTGAAATGGAAATTAGCCTTAAAATGGCCGCTTCAAACTAAAATGGCAGACTTCCTGTGCCTTTTTGAACGCCGCTTCTTGAGACTTTTTGGTGGGTCTACCAATGTTCATGTTGTTTCCAACTCGTTTGTGTCTGAAGGACCCATGGAAATGAGCCTAAAATGGCCGCTTCAAACTAAAATGGCAGACTTCCTGTGCCTTTTTCGAACACAGCCACTTTATTATTATTTTTATTATTATTTTTGTGGGTTTAATCATGATGACTCGTCAACCAAAGTACATGTTGCCAAGTGAAACTATCGCCAAGAGGCTGAATTTTCAGACTACCGGTAGTTTGTGCCTGAAGGACCCATGAAAATTAGCCTAAAATGGCCGCTCCAAACTAAAATGTCAGACTTCCTGCGCCTTTTCAAACACGGCTTCTTGAGACTTTTGGGTCTACTCATGATGACAAATCAATCAAAGTATTATGTTTAGCGAAACTAGCTTGGGGGAGGACTACATTTATAAAGTAGTTTGTCTTTGAATGAATGTTAATCTTAAATGGTTGCTTCAACCCAAACTGCCAGACTTCCTGTTTTAAGGCATAATAACATCTTGAGACTTTTCTACACATCTCTCAAAATTGATGTTGCCAAGTGAAACTGGCTTCGGGGGGCTGGATTTTCTACAACAAAACGTGTTCCCAACTAGCTAATGATGATGACGTATTATAATAAACATTAGCTCAGAAAACTATGCAGTGCTAAAACGTGTTTGTGATGTTTAACGTGGCCCGAGGTGCTTTGAAAGCATGTTTGCATATGCAAACTGATAATAATCATGACATACGTGCCTGTATTATTGAACATTAATTATTTAAACTAGCATAAAACAGCTCTGCCTTCTGCAGCGTATTGATAGACGTGATATCATGCAGGTGTATCAAATGAGAGGCACGCATGTTAGCATTTGGGCTATTTTTAGCCTAGCCGCCTTTTTGCTGCAGACTGTAAAACATGGTAGCCCCCCATCACGTGGTACATTGTTTACTGACCCACCACCGGCGCACACACACCCACTCCAATAAATTCCAATAAATCATAATAAATTCGCTTTTGTGTGACACTTCCCTTGCAAAATACTACATTTAGAACCGTATTTAAAATTATACGTGCTAACGTCATCATGCGTCATTTAAAGATGTTTTTTTTTTTAAGTGGGTACCTGTGGTGCGTTCGAAGCGCAGCGTGACGGTGCCGTCCCGGCCGATCCTCACATCGCCGGGTCCCTCGATCCTCCGCGGAGAGTTTCCATCGCCACCGGAGTTCTTGGAGCCCTTCCGCTGTGGCCGCCTCGCCGCCAGCGTTCGGCAACATTGGTAACAAACGGCCCAGGCTTGCTCCTCGTTGATGGGCTGGCTGTACAGCGCGAGGATTTCGGCCAGGGAGACGTCCATCTTCTCCATCGCCGCCTCCCCGGTAACCGCCGCGTCCATGTTGACGTCGCCGCCGGCGGAAGCGCTGAAGGCGGCGGCGAAGTCGCGGGGAATGCTCGGTGAAGTCAGCAGCCCGTCGTCGGTATCTGGTTGCGCGGACATGCCCGATTGGCGTTATGTCACCGGCATAACGACGGCAAGGAGAGAAACTGAAGCAAACAAAGTCGTTTTGGTTTTTTTTGATGTTGTGACGCGGAGATGTATGCTAATGTTGCTGCTTAGCTGTCATCTGTGGAACGAATGACAGACGATGATGCACCGACTGCAGGGAACCAATTCAAGTTCGTTGATGACTTTCCGCGTGGTCCTAGTGCCTGTTAAGTTTAGTGTGTTCCACAGGAAGCGGAAATGGAAACTGCCATTCCTTATGTGGAAATTTAAAAGAATGATTTCATATACGTGGAACT
Source organism: Leptonotus elevatus (assembly GCF_054856555.1). Taxonomy (NCBI): domain Eukaryota; kingdom Metazoa; phylum Chordata; class Actinopteri; order Syngnathiformes; family Syngnathidae; genus Leptonotus; species Leptonotus elevatus. The sequence goes on from NC_141257.1 coordinate 7,855,032, forward strand.
CTTGGTATGATTTTAAACCAGAACAATAATCTTATTGTTACAATATTTTCTTTTTTAATACAATTATCATCTAGTTCATTCACTTTATTTTGAAATGTAACCGGAATTTGTTTGCTAATACCGCTTGTAGTGATACTGTCCACGCACAGGCCATTTGAAAATGTTTACGTTATCCCACCCCAAAATATTGCATCAGAGGGAAGAAAGACGTTAGAGCAATTAGATTAATGTTATAGTTATACTTCTGTCTTCCCGTTGTAGTCAAAGGGATGATAATATTCTAAAATTAAGATAAATAACTGAGTACAAAAATAAAAATAGACAAAGCAATATTTTAATATAATGGATATTCTATTGTGACATTCATTGTATTTTTTTTTAAATTCAAGTTACAGATTCATGAGTCATCACACAAGTCTTTTTATTTTTCATTTTTTACGTTTTATTAAATGTCCCGTTTAAATTAAAAGCATCATTTGGGTTTGCTTGCTAGAAGAGAAATCCCAGGGTCAACAGCGCTCTCTGGTGGCCGCCCAGCGTATGGCACATGGCATTTCAGCAAACTGGTTGGTTTTGATTGGCACAGACAGCATTTGCCTCCGTTTTTTTGACATGCACATTATCAGTACGCAGTCCCACACATGATGTGGGAATAATATGCTAATTTCTGTGCGTACAAATGACTATTTCGAGCGCACAAAATAGTATTTCCTGCACACAGACTAATATTTTGTATATATAAATTACTGCTTTTTGTAATAATTTGAGCACTTTTTTTTGGTATTTTGTGTGAACGAATTACTTTTCCTGGCACACAAATTAGCATTTCATGCACGCAAACTACTTTTTTTTTTTGTATTTGTGCATATATATTTACATATTTTGTGTCCATGAATTTGTATTTTCCGTATGATTTTAGTATCTTTGTTGCCCATATTTTTACTTTTTGTAGTATTTTGTGCACACAAATTTGTATTTTTGTAGTATTTAGTAGGCACAAATTAGTATTTGTACGCTCGCAAATTTTTTGAGTGTATGAATTTGTCGTTTTTTTTATATTTGTGCGCCCAAATTATATCTATTTTTTGGGTGGTATTTTGAGCACACAGAAGAGCATTAAGTGTGAATGAATTTGTTTGTTTGTTTTTTTCCCACGTCATGAATGGGTCTCCATACACGATAGTGACGCAACACTCCAATTACCAACAAAAAGCGTCAAACACGCGCAAGTTTTGAACACAAGCGTTTGTATGGATGAAAAGTAGGCACATGCGGGTGTGTTTCAACATCTTGCAGAGTCTCTCTACAAAACAGCACTTCTGGTTTCTTTTGAAAAGCAATCCAAGTCACCTGACGCAGTCTGACAAGCGAACACGCGACGTGAAGCCGATCGTATAGCAATGTAGCTAGCTCAGTGATCCGCTTCCTGACCGCCAGCGTTGCTTTGGCATGCGAGGGGAGGGGGCACAAAGATGCAGCATCCTGAGCTCTTTGGGGTGGGTGGGGTGGGGTGGGGTGGGTGGGATCTCTGGGTAACGTCGACCCCGGGCTCGGCTGTCTTTGTCGTCTCTGTGGTGGATCCGTGGCTGGCGTTCACGTCTCGTCGCAGGCTTTAGCGGGCTTGTCGTCGTCGTCGCCGCCGCCGCCGCCGCAGACGGACTGCATGTCCTTGCTCAAAGCGCCGCTCTCCTTGGACGTCTTGCGCTTGGAGTCGCGACTGGCTTGCTGGAAAATTTGTGGAAAAGGGAGTTCAGAACATGCGCTTGGCTTTAAAAAAAAAAAATATATATATATTTAAAAGTTGGAATGTTAATTTAGTTGTTTTTTTTTGCATTGTAGACAAAATGAACATTCCTCATAGTGAGAAAAATAATATATTATAAGAAATACATGTACATAACAAATGTGAATGTATCTGAATTTTTATTTTAGTTTATTTTGCAAAAATAACGTATTTGAATTCAAATTTAAATATGTACATTATTTTAGTTTATTTTGCAAAAAAAAATGTATTTGAACAATTAAAAAAAAATAGTTTTTATACATAAATTTTAAATTGATATATTTCAAATATTTTAACATGAATATTACTCTTGAAATTATAGTAAATCATAATAAATATTCATATTTGACCATGTGACCTTGTTACAGAGATTAGAACACTGGGTGGGAATCGCTAACAGGACACACCGGATTGAAATTGCTAAATGGGTCTCGTAGCAATTTGACCTGTGGAGTTCCCCAGGGGTCAATCCCCGGACCCCTAATGTTTAATCTGTACATGCTTCTTTTGGGCCAGCTAATGTGCGGCAAGAAAATGTACAATTTTAGTATTATACATCCACATGAAATTGCACCTTTTGAAATGTACTTAGAGTAAATATAATTGAATTAAATAATAGATTATGAATGTAGATTTTAGTTTTGTTTACGCATTCTCATTAATGCACCACTGCACAATAATTACAGCCGTAGCAAAAATTGGTCTTTACAAAGAAAATAACATTTGGTTTTGGTATGTGGCGTAACTGTACGCCTCACATCACTGAAGGAGCGTCTGGGTCTCCTGCTGGCGGTGTTGGCGAGGGTCTGTTTGCCGCACTGCGTGCCCGTGGTCACCATCCTCTTCTCACGCAAGCCCGCCTCGAACACCTTACCTGCCGACAACAATCATGTTGGATCATCAGAGGAAAAGTTTCACGGTTTTGCCTGCCTCGCGCATATCACCTCTTGCTCAACTTGCAAAGCTTCTCTTATAAAAAAAAAAAAAAAAAAATCATTGGTTGAAAAAGTTTTTGGAAATTTCAATATTGTTTTGGTTACTCACCACTTGCCTGCCAATTAAACACCTTCTTGCTGCACTTGCTAAGGTACTTAGAACAAAATATTTGAAAAGAGTAAGAGTAGATAAATGCTGCCTGCAGTCCCAAACGTACTGGCAGAAAATGTCTAAAAAAATGTTTTTAATTAAAAAGCACATCTTTTTTCTCACCACTTGCCTGCCTCACTCGCCATATTTGCAAAGCTACTTTAAATGAAGCTATGATTGGTTGAAAAAAGTTTTGTTTGTTTTTTTAAATGAAGAAACAGGCAGTACTGTAACATCTCTTGCGTGTCGCATTTGCATAACTACTCAACCATTTGATTGGCTAAAATTGTCATAAAATGGTAGCTTATGTGGCCCCCGGGCCTTAGGTTCTACACTACTGCTTTTCACAAGAGGCTAATGGCGTTCAAAAAAAAAAAAAAAAAAATACAAGACAAACAAAACGGGTGCCAGTATGGGCGTGGGGGCGTCGTTCTTACTGTTGCCGACTGATAGAGGAGTCTCCACGTCGGTGTTGGTGAGCCACGTCGACTCGGTGTCCCGGGTCCAGCTCTCGTGGTACCTCGGCTCGATGATCGCGTCCGCCCTGCTCCCCCCGCAGCCCATCATCCGCCACAGGTGCGCCGCAGGCGGCGTGGGGGCCCCTTCACGTCCTCGCGGTCATCCTCCCGGCGCCTTCGCGTCGGATTGACGCGCTCGGCCGTCGTCCGTGACAGGGGGGGGGAGGGTGTGTTCACTTCTGCTATAGGGGCTGCTATTGCGGTGATGACGGTCCCTCCGTTTACATCGGCTGACCCGCCTGACCACACGCCGTGCGTCATCCGAGATGAGGGAGGGAAGAGAGGTGGGGGGGAGAGGGGCGGGGTTTCGGATCAAGCCGGTGACGCTGATTGGTCGGTTGCTCGACTCGTCAATGTCGTCATTATCATCGCCGTTGTCATCGCAACTACTGGACAAACCATGAGGGACACTTTGCAAAGTGGAATTTATAAGGCTGTGGTCAGCTCATACGTATAAAATGCAAATATTATTATTTGACGATACTACTCTGGTCAAATTATTAGGTACATCTTAAAATAATAACGTTTGGACTAATTTAGAACAATTTAGGTAGATTAAAATCTAATAAATAAAATACTTTTTGATTAATTGAAAATATTTTTTTTTAATTTCATTAAAGAGGAAAACAAATTAAAATTAAAACTAAAAAGTAGAAACATATTTTTACAATAAAAACTTACCCATATTTCCACTTGTGCATCATCATTAGCATTTTGTTTTCTTGCATTTATAGTGCTTTTGGCAGCTTGCATCCACCTGATAAATGTTGAAAAAAAATCAAAACAAATTGAGCAGTCAAGCTTTGTCTTTCACATGACCATCATTGTTTTCACATTTATTATTTTTGGGTTTCTTTTTAAATAGGTTTACATGTTCATATTAGAGCAACATTACAGTATTCACGCAAACGACGATGACCGATCAAATATACAGAATTGACAGGAGCGCACATATATTGCTTCAACGAGGGGACGATGATCAACATCTAACTGTAAACAAACACGCTAAAAACACGGCACCGTCAAATAAAATATTCACCGACTTTTCAGAGGCTTCAAATAAATACTATATCATATACATGTCCATTTGTGTACCATTATGATGATCACTGATGCCACGTCGATATCAATGCCGTATTATCGACGTCTTTGGACGGCGGCATGGCACGCGTGGAAAGTTGCCCAGCCGCCGTTTCATCACGTTTATTTGATCCCTCTTGATTTATGAATGAGGAAAGGACCAGGAGCAAAAGTGAGACAAAAACAAGGGGGGGAGAGGACGGGAATGTAAAACCGCCGCCACAACGCGTCTCTAAACTTTAAAGTCGAGCAGGTTGCAGTCGATCTTGTAGTAAACGTACGGGTAGTACTCCTGCTGGCTCAGGTTCAGACCGGGGATGTCCATGGAGGCCTGTGAGGGACAACAACAACAAATCTGAGATGAATTCACCCCAAATGGCTGACTTCATGTTCAAACTTGGCTCTTTTCAGACTTTCTCCAACATCCAGTCTATAATAGACACGCCCAACCAATTTCATGTGGCTCAGTGGCTTCAATTCCGACTCACAAAATGGCTGCTTCTATTCAAAATGGCTGACTTCCTGTTCAATTTCATAACCCTGATAGACAAGTACACACGTTTTTTTTTCTTCCAAACTTTCCAGGCAGGCATCAAAACTAAAATGTTTTTTTTGTAAGAATAGTTGAAATAAATAAAATGTGAACATTTCTCTTGCTTTATTTCTTCTTAGTAAGTCACAATGTCCCATCACCGTGAGCTACTCACGTTGTGCTTGGGGCAAACTAGTACCCACTAGCAACATTTTTTTATTTTATTTTTTTAGGATAATGTACATTAACCAGCAGAGCGCAAAATGGCATCCGTGTTGTCATAGTCTTTTTTTCCCCTCCCTCCATCTCTGCACATAACTGCTCACCCCTCCCCTCTCTGCTATCTGAGAAAAGAAAAAACAAGTTAATTAGACGGCAACGAACAGGGTGCTCTCCTGAGCAAAAATACAGCTTAGTGCCGTTTGCTGATTGTAAACTCCGCCCCTTGACGCTAGCTGTCGGCATGGCAACGCCAGAGCGCTCGGAGATAAGGGAAACCTTTTGTTGAAACGCGAATCAAGTTTGCGCGGGTGCCGATTGGCGACGTTGTTGCGCTCACGTCTATGATGGCGGCGCTGCTGTCCAGGTGCTTATACAGGTCGTACAGAACCTCCCGCAGCTTCTTCATGTTCTTCTTGTTGGGCTGCAGCAGCATGGCCTGGAAGTTCACCGGAAGACCGTATCTGCAATGTCAAAAAAAAACGTACAGATCGGGTCCAAGATGTATTCATTGAACGTGTTGTTGAGCACATTCACGACTTGCTGTTATTTACTACTCAACAATGTATTTTATATACGACGAATTCATTCATATATATTTTGTTGACATGCAACGCTGCTGTTTTTGCTGCTTTTGTTCATGTATCGTGTTTTGTCTATATGAGTGCGTCTCAATTATTTTTTGTTACGTCACCCACAGGAAGAAGAAATTATTTCCCCCCCACAACTATAAATAGTATAATTTGTCTATGGAATTGTTTAAGTACACCATTGCAGAGGAGCATGCCACCACCACCTACTGTAGTGGATGTGCAATTACACTTTCATGCAGTACAGCAGCAGTACGGCGCCCTATTTGAGGACTGGTCTATATTAGACTAATATATACATATACACACACACATATATATATATATATATATATATATATATATATATATATATATATATATATATATATATATATATATATAATATATATACACTCAAAATATATATTTTTTTAAATAGAGAAATGTTTAAATATATAAAAAGTGTCATTTTGAATGTTAAGATAATTAGGTTTTTACATTAAAAAAAGTTTATTTTCAAATGTAAAAAAATATATAACTTTTTTTCACATTTAAAAAAAATATTCCAACAATATTTAAAGTGATTAACTATTATTTTTTATTTGTTTTAATTTGAAAAATATACAAATATATAATAGTCATTTTTGACATTTACATTTACTTTGAACAAATATATAAATTGAATGAATTACATTTCATGGCTATAGAAAAATATGTTTAAACCTAATAACTAAAGTAATAAATTATTATTATTATTTTTTTTATATAAATATTTTTTCATTACATTTGCTACATGCCACTGACTATTCTTGCTGCTGGTCACATCCACTTGTTTATAAATAGTATTTATTTCTGTTTTAGTATTCATTCCTGTTTTTGAGTGGCTCACCTCAGGACCGACTCGACAAACACCCGCAACGCTTTTATGTGGATCCACGCGATGAAGGCCTCGCTGAAGTTGACTTTGAGCCACCGGACCAGAGGACCCTAAAATGGAGGACAGCGGAACCGGTGAAGGACCACAAGGAGCGTGGGTGCGTGCGTGCCAGTGTAGAAAACGTACAAACTGCTTCTTTTTGTCGGTGGACAAGCGCGTCATCTCCTCCTTGTCAGCCTTCATCTCCTCCTCGTTGTATTGGAAGTCGCGTACGGTGAACCTGAACACAGGTGTGGTGAAATTTGCAAATATTCGAAATTGGAAACTCTCTATGGGAATTATTAAGCATCATTGAAGGATTAATACGAACATTTTACCCAAGCAAAATAGATAGCTCTCCTTTCCCACAAGCAAGGGCATTACTGCACCTTAATTGACGAATTGAATTTGCCAGCCTAAGGAGGCGCTTACTTGTTTTCCCTGGCCTTGTGCTTGAAGTCGTCCACGGCCTTCCGGAAGAGCGTGACGCTGAACAGGCCGCTGTCGTTGTCCTCGAACAGCAACCTGCAGAGAGACGAGCTAGTTAGCGTGGGACGCTAACGTAGCGGTCTACGTCTTCACGGGGTTAAGCATGAGCGGTTGACGGCGAAGCGCCTACTTGGTGGAACGCGGCACCACCATCTCCGCCAGGGTTTCGTATGTCTTCTGCCAGTCCACGAAGCTCGTCCTGATCACAGCCCGCACAAAAATAGGGCAATGTTCAAGATTTTTTTAAGCAACTTTTTGATGGTTATTTATATATATATATTTTTTTAAACAACTAAAAACTGCTTTACATATGCATGTTTTTGGTACGCCGACTTTCAAGTTTTCCGAGCTAAGAGCCGATTTTCGATCTTGAGTTGACAGCAAAAATGTGATCGCGCCAGCTAACTTCACAACAAGCAGCAGTTTGGCAGAAATAGAAGAATTATTTAAAAAAAGTTGAAGTTTATTGGAAAACTAAACAGGAAATTGAAAATTACACATTAACCTTAACGCTAACGCACAATGCGAAGTGCCACATGCTAGCTCACAAAATTAGCATTGACTTCACATTATGAAGCGAACTAATATTTGCGTATATACTATGCCAACACGAGGGCGTGCATATGTCATGTGACCAGCAGTTGACCAACCACGCTGTAATTGGTCACTGCTGGTCACATGGACGCCATCTTGTTACCATGCCGAAACAGAGTTGGTCAAACACTCTATATACAGCACTGCTTATGCATGTATTATATTGCCCCCTGGTGGCCAAGATGTGTACACCAAAAAGCACAAACATGCTCTATTTAGTTATATTGTTAATGTTGTTTTTTTTATAAGTACAATATTGTAGAGCACTAATTTTATTTTATTTTTAAAGAAGCTATTTAAAAAAAAAAACACACACATTTTTGTTGGAGAATAAAATGCATTTCCATTCTCTCCAATGTGGAAAGAAGATTTGAGATGCACCTGCTTTGAGTCCCGGAACAAATTTAACTCAATTGGTTGCAAGTCCAAAACGTACACCTACTTGGGAACAACCACCAGCATGGTGACCAGGTACTCCGAGTCCAGCACAAAGTCGTCTTTCTTCACGATGTCGGCCAGACTCCTGGTCAGCAGGCTCCCCCTAGTGGACGACACAAGCGCTTTACAGTCAAGCCGCAACAACGGCCAAGGCGAACAAACTTCGGAAAATAAACACGCACGCGTTCTTCCGCTCCAGGTTCTGCAAGTTCCCCTTCAGGTTGTTGTACGCCGACGCTCGGGCCTTCAGGTCGTTGTCGATCTGTGTCGCTTGCTGAAAAATCACAATGAAGAAACATTAAAAAAAATATACAGGAAGGAAGTAATCTGAGTTGTTGTAACTAAGGTGAAGCATCCGAGTTCTCCGACCCACCTTGGAGACAATCTCGGAGATGTTTTTCAGCGACTGCTTGATGGGATACTTGGCCATGTCCCACTGGAATCTGGTGATGTACGTGACCAGGTCCACTGGACAAAGACAACCAGACACCATCGGCACACGCTTTGACAAGAAGCTGCGACAAAGTTGCAAAGTCTTACATCCGTTGGCCAGCAAGTTCTCCTGCACTTTGTCCCGGCTGTCCTCCAGAACGTCGGCCATGTACTGAGCCACCTTCTTCACCACGCTGCATTCAAAAGAAAACAAAAAAAATTAACTTCTTAAAACTCTTCATTCACCGCTGAGGATAAAAATAAAAATAATTTAACTAAAATATATATATTTTTATATAAAAAAATAGAAATGACAATGACTCTGAATCATACTATATTATTATTATTTTTACTGCAATATTTCAAAAAAGGGGAAAATAAAAAGGTTTGTATATATATATATTTTTAAATCAAAATGTAAATTAAAAAAAATATTTTTATAATTTTTTTCACCATTTCTTTATTAGGCACAACAATGTACCACGCAATTAACGGCTAAACACATTCAAAAGTCACTGCGTGAAAGAGAAAAATAATAAAAGGACTCATTCAAAAATTTGGAAAAATATAGAATTATTAAAAATACTACATCAGTTTCGTAACCTTTAATTTACACACAGCAATCTGTCCTATGTACTACTCAAATCATTCCAAAGTCAATGCAGTGTTTATTAAAAAACTTTTCTTATAAAAAAAAAAAATGCAATGACAGAAATAAATTCTATTGTAGTGGATATGAATAAAATAAAAAACAAATAAAAATAGAATGATGATGATAATCCTGAATCCCACTGCATGTTGTTAAAAAAAAATTAAGTTTTATGTTGGTTTTTTTTTATGCTGTCTCTGCAGCATTTCCATGTAGTCGTTAGCATAAAGCTTCCTTTTTGTCACCTTTCCACAAACGTGTCCAGCTTGGCCAGCTCGTCTGACAGACCCACCAAGACGTCCAGCGTGCCCACCTGTCGCACACACCAAAATCAGTACTTCCGCTTAACAGATGCCACCTCTGCTGCCGTAAAGCCTGAAACACATACTGCAAGGTGCTGCTGCGACGCTAGCTTCTCTCTGCTAGCCACCGTGAATTTTTATTTTTTATTTTGACTGCATACGTTTATTTTGTTCACCTTGAGGTCTGGAATGTTGAACTTGGTGTTGGTGGAGAGGTTGTTGGTGCGAGTGGTGGCCACCATCAGCTTGTCCCACGTCTGCTGACATGTCTTCTCACCCGGCGCCGAGATCAACCAGAATTCCGTCATGGCTGCTGCTGTTGGGCTTCGAAGAGGCTTCAACTAATGCAGGACGAGCACTGTAGTGTTTAAAAAATACAAAAAAAAAAACATAATACACATTAAATCTTTTCAAAGTCCTAGTACTTCACTCATTTTTGAACTACTGTATTTAAAACTGTACTTTTAGAACATTTACTCACTGGCCATAATATTAGGAACAACCGATGATGCAAAACAGTTGCAAAGCACTACAAACTACTACAGCAACAATTTCAATAAAAAAAAGCACCATTATACATAGAAAGGAAGCTTTTATTTCATTATCGGATGGCTATACCTTGTGCAAGTTTACCTACTGTTGTGCCCTCGTGAGCAATTTTAATTCCTCATGACATGACTTTGTTCCTCTTTTTACTTCTATTATTATTTCTCCTGCTGCATTCAGCCGCTGCAGCATGGTGATGACGTCAGAGAGCTGCTGTCATATGACCGTCATACGCAGATAGATGAGCAGAAATCAAACATTTCCTCCACAAATTTACGACACAAAATTGGTCCAAAACAAACACATTATAACACTACCTGCTAGCTAGTTAGCATTTAACCGTGTCACGACAATCGTAAATTGCTTCGTCGCCGTCTTTACCTGAAACGTTTACAGGCTACGCCGTTCGCTTGACTCGGTGCGATTCAGTCAAACAGTCGCAGATTCCCATTCATATCACAGAAAATTAATAAATATTACTGATAATAATTGCGGCGTTGCGTCTCGGAGGTCCTTCAATCCAACCAAGCTAGCATCTCAGGTCAGCTGATTAGCGGAGAGGGTGTGCGCATGCGTAGATGTTACCGTGCTGCATTCAGGGCTTCATGAACTTAACTGAGTTCGTGAATTAAACAGCCTTCTTAAAGACAGGAAATAAAACAGTATGCAAATATTTGAAAAGTATGTACGATTTTGATAACTGAATAAATAAATTTTTAATTAAGCAAGAAATTATGATTTGTAATTTTGACGTATAAACAACTTTGTAAGAATCGGTACTTTTCCGACAGTCTCCAAAGGCATCACGCGTATTTGTTTTGACTGCCGGTGAGTGGGACTCAACAGTGACGCCCCTGGTGAGTTTTTTATTTTATTTTATGTATAAAACAATGCAATTAAAACAAATATTATTATTATTGAAAGATTTTATAAACTAACAACATTGGTAGAATTATACAGAATAATTATTTAGATTTCTGTCCAGGAAATCAGCTATAAAGACACCAAAAGCATGAACATGATATGAAACAACTTTTATTTTGGTACAACACTGTTGCAGAAAGACCGAGGAAAGACAATGATGAGGTTGATCTTAACTGGGGACGTTAATAAAAATACAGTACAAAAAAAGCAGCTGTCAGGAAAAGAGAACACAACAACATAAACATACTGAGACGCAATGTAGCTCTGTAAATGTGCGGTGACCAAAACTAAACGTGTGTATATTTCCATTAAGTCACTCGAACACTCATACACATTTTTCACCCTTTTTTTTATATTAAATATAAAGAGGGAGGCAATTAGGTCCAGAAGCCTGTTGAGAAAGGAAGTTGTAACATGTACGAGTAGGTAGATACAAAAAAAATGAATTTCGTTGCGTGTTAGCTAGCATAATAGTGAAAAAAAAATTGTGTACATTTATATGACAAAAAGGTGGGCGTGGAAACAGAGCCAGGCGAAGGAACAAGTGCTTTTCAGTCACCTCACCACTGAGAGAAATGGCTACCTCTAGTGGACAACCAAAGAACTACAACCACGTTTACCCTGTTACAACTATAGTGAACTCCCGCATATTAGCAGATTTATTTATTTTCTTTAAACAATCCTTTAGTTGCTGAAAAGCTGTTTTTATGCTCAGGCCACAGCATAAAAAGTGCTTGGGTGCCATCGGTTTCAGCGAGCAGCTTCAGTTGACCCCAAGAACGTGCGCACAAAATGCTCATTTGTAGCCACATGAACAGAAATGTAATTGTTTGTAACCTCTACTCGTGCCTATTTTGTCTTTGGGCTGGTTCTGAAGTGCCCAAAGCAGCCACAAGATGGCGCCAAGGCCCTTTTCTGCCCAGAGCCGTTAAAAAGAGTTTGGCCAACTCGATTTCAGCAGGGTAACAAGATGGCGTCCATATATTATGTGAGCAGCTGTTGACCAATCACAGCGTACTGCTGGTCATATGACATATGGCCGCCATCTTGTTACCCTGCTAAAACAGAGTTGGCCAAATTCTCTGTTTCTGCCATTTTGTGACATCTACAGGCAACAGACCTTTTGACAGTGCACAGTGTTTACTAACTCACGTTTTTTAATATAGAACAAACTTGCGATGTTACGTCTGAGGCTTCGTACGTATCCTTCTCATGTCAATTATTTTGCTCCATAGGCACCTCAGCAGTTGTTTTGTCATTCCCGCTTTCATCCATCGGTTCTGGTTCATGCGCTCCCTCGCCGTCTACGGCGTCCGCCGGTACCTCCGGCAGCTCGTCCAGCTGCGCGTCCCTGGACTCCACGACCCTCTGCTCGGGTATGTCGAGCGGGTGTTGGAGCTGCGCCAGTCGGGCCATGTCGAACCCCATCAGCACGGCGGCGGAGCTTCCCTTGAAGCTCTTCATGCAGCGGACGCGCTTGGCGCTGAAGAGCGCCACCACCTCGGCCTTGGTGAGCGAAAGGCGCCGGCACAGCTCCTCTGACTCGGCGCGGCTGACGTACGGCTTGGTGTTGAAGTAGCGCGTGATGAAGTCGCGGCGCTCATCGTAGCTGCGGCGGTCCTGTGACGCCGGCTCCAGCGCCAGCTTGATGTTGGGGTCCGGCGCAATTTGGGCCTCGGGCGGCGGCGGCGGCGGGGGGCGGCGGCGGCAGCAGCGGTTCCTTCCTGCGCACGGCCGCCTTCTGCTCGCGCTCGCGCTTGTTTATCTCGATGACCTGCTTCAAGGCGGCTTCCAGCCTCTTGGTGGATTCGAGCTGCTCCTTGTTCTGCGGCGGCTGCGGCGGCGGCGGCGGCGGTTTCGGTTTGACCATCACCCCTTGGGGCACCTGGAGGAAGTAGAGCCCCGGCTGGCGAGGCGTCTGAGCGGGTTTGACCAACTGCGGAGGCGGCGGGGCGGCGGCGGCTGTGAGTTTGGGAGCCTGCGGCGGCTTGGGGGAGCAGCGGCATCGTTGGATGTGCAGCATGACGGCCTGCTGGGTCACCTTCCCCGTGTAGACCCCGTTGCAGTAGATACATTTGAAGGCGTCCGTCTTGAGGATGGCGTGGATGGTGGGCGCCACCAGGTGCTTCTGCTTCAGGTGCTGCAGGTACTTGGGCTCCTCCTGGAACTTCTCGTTGCAGAAGGGGCAGCAGGAGGCGTTGACGTTGGCGGGCGCCGGGCAGACGTCGGGCCGGCTGCTGGGCTCCAGCCTGACGTAGATGAGCTCCAGGGAGCTGGTGACCAGAGCCAGGTTGACTTCGGACTCGCCCAGGATTTCCTGCGGCGCCTCGGTGGTGACGTCCAAGTGCGGGATCAGGATGCCGGCGGCGCCCTTGGTGTAGATCTTGTAGTTCTGCCGGAGGAAGTCGCAGTAAAGCTTGCCGGCGGGGTTGTGCTTCTTGACGTGCTCGGCCAGCTGCTTGACGGAGAAGAACAAAGTGGAGCAGTAGAGGCAGCTGAGGCCGTGGAGGAGATGCTGCAGGACGCTCTTCTCAGACAGCAGCACCTTACACGTCAGACACTTGATGGTCTTGTCGGGCATCTTCCTGAGGAAGGCCGCCCGGGCCGCCAGGGTCTCGATGCGGTTGGCCGCCATCTTGGTCTGGTGGGCCACCTCGATGTGCATGTCGAAGACGTTGCTGGGGAAGAGTTCGTTGCAGAGCGGGCAGGTGATCCACTTCTTGGCTTGGTTGGCGGTCGGTTCGGCGGCGGGCTTGGCGGAGCTCTGCGTGACGGGCACCGCCACCTGGAGGGGCGCGAAGGTGTACGTGGGCATGCCGTTGATGCGGTTGCCGGTGGGGATGAGGTGGCTCAGTAGCGACTGGGAGGTCAGCATGGTGCCTTGGAGTGTCACCTGGTTGGCCGGTGCGATCTGCGCGGCGGCGGGTTTCGGTGCCGGGATCAGGACTTGCTGCGCCGCCGCCGCCGCCGCCACCGCCGCCGGTGGTGGCTTCACGCCGGGATACTGCACCAACGGGGATCCTTGCAGGGAGATGGTAGCGCCAGGCTGGAGTAGACCCTTGGCCTCGGCGCTCGCCAGCTGGACCAGCGCCGACGCCTGCGGCGGCAAGAAGGCCTGGTTGCTCCCGGGGGCGCAGATGAGGGTGGCGCTGTTGGACGGCCCTTGGAGTTGCTGCAACGCCACCACCGTGTTGTTGGCCGGGTGCCCGTTGCTGGGCGCCACGAAGGAATTGCTGTTCATCGGTTTGGGCGCCAGACTGGGTAAAGTGACATAGAGGCCGTTGCCGTTGGACGTGGCCCTGGGGGCCGCCAAGTTGTCATAGATCATCGCCTGCACCTGTGAGTAGAGTTACAAAGGGGTCAACTTCGGAAATTTTTGAGCATACATTTTGAATTTTGAAAATACACATGGCAAGGGTGGAGGGTTGAACTAAAAACCTCTGGGTTGGGAGACAAACACTCTACCACTGAGCCATGCCGCCCCAGTCATTCCCATTTATTACCAAAGCTTCCAGGCACTTTCCAATAGTGACCGATACCGATTAGTAGGCAAGGAAGCCGATAACCAATAATTGGCGGCGATATTCATTTGCAATAAAAGAGAAAATATGAGCGTCAAATTTTTAAAAAATGCCGCTAAGCATGTTTGTTAAAACAACTTTTCAAATTTTCAACTTGAGGGTTTTTCTTTTCATTAAAACGGACAGAAAATAGCAAAAAAAAAGAAAAGGAAATGGCTCCCTAAATAAAAGTTTTCCAAAATTTTAGCAACCGTTATGAAATGTTAAACTTGGACTTATTTGTGTTTTAATTTGTAACACAAAACAAAAAGTGTCAGCAGCATCTCTTATAAAGTTAAGTGAAATTTTAAATAAATACATAAATAAAAAGTTCAATGAGGTTATTCAAAATTTTCATTTCATTCTGGACTATTACGATTTTAATCAAAGTAATAAACCCAGCAAATGTATTTAAAGATTTCATTCATTTCATTTTAACTTAACATTCATAGCTTGTGCATAAAAAATAGCTATTCGTAAGTGTATTATTTATATGCATCCCGATTTAGCTCATTTTCAACAATTCGATTTTTAAAATGACGAATAATCAAATTAATTTGATTTCTTACCCAGCCCTACTTGTGTGTGCGAATAAAAACTGTCTGTGAACATCTTCGCAACATTTTACCAACCCTGACCAAAAAAAAAGAAATTCACTACGTTTGCAAACATTCGCTGCTGATTTGTAAAAAAATAAAAATAAAAAAAAAGAGAGAGAGATAAAAAAAAAAGGCCAACGCCGACATTCGTCAATATGGCAAACATCTGCACCCGGCCGACAATCGGTCTATCCGTACTTTCCAACTTTATTCCCAGAATTCTGCAATCTTACCTTTGTGTTGATGCTGTAGTGCTTGGGGTCCACCAACAAGTGGTGCAGCATCTGGTCCAGGTTGCCTGTGTTGAGGGTGCACACTTTACAGCAGTATAACTTGGCGGTGGATCCCGCTATCGGGTGCCGGAACCCGATGTACTGTTCCGCCACGCCCTCCATGTGCTTGAGGATGATATGCTTCTTGATGGCGAAGATGGATTGCGACGGGTAGGAGCACTTCTTGCACTTGTAGCGCTCAATGCTGCGGACCACGCTAGCTGCCGTCGGGGCCGCCGTCGCCATGGCCGCCGTCCCGGCCGGTGCCACCGGCACCCCCGGCTCGGTCACGCGGCCCCCGTGGAAGAGCAGGATGTGCTTCTTGACGGCGCGTGGGTGCGCCACAAAGATGCAGCGCTGGCAGGAAGCGAGCATGCACATGCGCTGCAGGTACTCGTGGCAGCGCGCCACGTGGTTGCGGTAGTGGTAGATGTTCTTGGACGAGTACTTGCACATGACGCAGCACATGGTGCGAGAGCGGTAAGGCCACTGCGGAGACACAGGGACAAGCCACTTAGTCCTGCAGGGGGGGGGGGGGGGGGGGGGCTAATGCTAAAAAATGCTAACGACAAAGCCAGTTGGCGTGTTTTTAACATTTTGCCGAGCAACAAAACAAATCCAGAAAACAAGTGAGTAGCTTTTCGTCGGTTTCTATAGCGTGCTTTTTAGACATTGAACATTAAAGCTGTCTGTTGAGTAGCTAAAGCTAAAAGTCAATCACATTCTATCAAAAACCAACCATTCGCCACAGTTTCAAATCAAGAACGCTTTTCTGCCGTTTGTGGTCTTGGCATGCTAATGCTAATAAAGGAAACGCTAACAACAAAGCTACGTGCTTCCTTATGAGGTTTCAACCGTTCAAGAGAATCCAAATCTCTTCTTCTTTCAGCCAGTTACAATCCAGAGCTCTTACTAGTGCAGCCTTCGCTGGCGTTAGCTCAGGCGCTGCTTTAGCTATTAGCTTGAGTCACCTTCTTGCGTAGTCGTCCGTTGAATCCGTCGGTGAAATCGGTCCACTCGGTGCCCATCAAGGGATCCTCTTCCTCAGAGTTTTCCTCCGCGGCTTTGTCAGTGTCTTTCTCAACATTTTTACCATCGAGATCCTGAACCGGATAAACGAAGAGTGAGGATTATTATGATTTGAAGCTGAAGTATAAACGATTACCTTGAGGAGGTTCTGGCAGTCTTCCAGGCCGATCTCGCTCAGCACATGCTTCACCGCCTTGCGCGCCTTGCGGACTTTCTCCAAGTTGGTCACCGGGAGTTGATACATTCTTGATCAGGTCCTTTGGACAAACGTTAGATTGTTAAAGTGATTCCTTTGGCGCACATTTCTCGGACCAATCAAAGAAAGGATTGTTGCACGAACTTAGCGCATGTCATTGGAATTGCCATAGCTCGTAGACATTTACTTCCTGTTTCAGCATCGACTACGTTTGACCCAATGTCCAAATTACAAATGTAATACAAAATGGATATAATGATACTGAAATAAAAAATGACGTGTCAAATAAATTTATAACGCAATTATTCAGTCCAAATTAAGGGGAGGAGTATGACATGAAAAAAAAGCCAATCCCAATGTATGCTTGGTATGCAAATCGTTAGCTAACAGCATTAGTGCCTCAGTCCTGTTTAACCGTTACAATAAAAATGTTGTGCGTTTGAAGGTTTTGCTTTACATATGTGTAGATTGTCGGTCACCCAGGCTACTGGACTCTTGCTTATTGAATTTTTGGGTGGAGGCCATTTGTTGTTGTTTTTGTTGTTCTGTGAAAGCGTTCAAAAATATTTCAAAACATTGCCCCCTGGTGGCTGTGGCCGGCGTATTTGATGACGTCACGTGACCGGGGGCTTGCCAAGTGCTCGAATCTTCCAGCAGCCACGCAGGGACATCATCGTCAATTAAATGAGTATCATTTCAAACACAGCTAACTGAATAATACATTTTTTTTTATGTTTTTTTCTCCATTAAACTGATTGATATTGGAGGCGGACTTTCACCGAATATTGCCAAGTTAAGTGACATTAAATATGAATTAATGTAATAAGTGGGGACTGAGCAGCCATAACTATAAACAAGCGTGCGCGCGTGTTGCCTTTACGTGTGCGTGCCCGAGTGATTGGGCGCCGCGGTGACAGCATCACGCCGGGTCACCGGTGCCTCCTCCCCGCCCCTGACGACCGAAAGCCCGCCAGCGCACGTCTACCTGTTCCGGGCTCCGAGGTAGGGCTTCGGGTATGCTCGCTCCGCGTTCGCCCCACTTCCTCCACTCGTCCCCCCCGCTACAACACTCGTCCGCGAGCGAGGCAGTCAGCCGAGTTCTCTCCGTATTCCTCCGCCGCCGCCGCCGGCACACTCAGCCGAGCCGCATCGCGCGTCTCTGTGCGGCCGCTCCGAGGTTTCGAAGTGCGTCGTTGGTGAGTGAAGACAAGGACAGTAGCGATTTTTTTTGCACGGCTTTTTGTCCTCTTTCTTCGCCGTTACAGAAAAAAATGGCGCTGAAGTTCAGGATGTGACGTAGGAGCTGCCTCATTTGCATACCACCCAAACTGACCAATGGGAGGCTTCCTAGCTTTTTGGCTAAATAACTTTTTACTAGCCTGTTAATGAGTTTGTACTCTCTTTCAAAGAGTTCGAGTAAACTATTTTGTAATTAACTTTTGAACTTTTATGGATTTCCTGATTCGCTAATTGGTTTTGTGGGTTAAATGTGCTAGCTAGGTGTAGGGGGCGTGGCTATGGGGGCCGTTGCTAGTTATCACGTGGTACATGCTGAGACCGGCCAATGGGAGGTCGGGAAAGTGAGCTAAATGGGCGGACCCTTTTTCCATGTGACGTCATATCATGCCACTTTTAGCAGCCAATCACACGCAGCTATCAGGCGCAAATGAGCGCGCAGTGGTGAAAAGCAGCATTGCAAACTAGCTCAGGCAAAAAATGAGGCTAGCTATTATCGCAAAAAACATTTTGAAAATGTTTACATATCTGAACATAAAAAATATATATTTTAGAAATATGGATAATTTCGCATTTACGAAAATAACACTTTGATAAATAAACCTAAAAAAAAAATCTTGCACATTTACGCAAACCTCACAACTCAACGTCAAATTTACCCAAGGGTCGCAAAAGTGTTTTTGGACAAAATTTGTCGCAAGTTTCACAAACAATTTTAACCTTCGAATCTATTCCAGCTACTGTTGCACAAATCACGTTTAGTACTTTAACTTTCAACATGTTTTAACAAAAATGTCATTTTTTCAATCTGCACAACCCTCGACATTTTTGGCATAGCAAAATGTTTTAACCCATCACGAACCTCAGCACTTCCAACATAAACTTGCAATATTAAGAACTTTTAATGCGACCATTTGACCAAAGAATAAAGGCTTGTTTCAGCAAAAAAACGGTAACTTTCACATTTACACAAACCTCAGCACATTCAACAAAATTCATACCATGGCAACTCTCGCATTGCATGTCAAGGCACAAACTCATTTTCTCATAGAAATTTAGCCATCAATTAACCCTACATGGTTTTCTAATGAAGGATTGGAGAGTTGATCGCAAAAATAATAAAACAATTATTTTTACATTAATATCATTTTGGTGAAAGAGCTTGTTAAAACCAGCATGTTGAATCGCAAACATTAAAATGAACAAGTTGAGTATTTATTGTATTACAAAAATGTTGCATTCACATTAAAGGCGTACCAACTGCAAATCAATCACTGACTCAGGATGAATGATTTCAGTCAGAAATGTATTAAATTAATCACTTTCATTACGTCCACAAACACAATTTACATTCAAAAAAACAAAAACAAAAAATACAGGGTGTGGTCCATTAGTGCTTTTAGACAGCAAGTCATGAATACATTAGTTGTTTATTGCAACACATGTTGCCTTTAATATGGTCGAGCTAGCTGTACAAACGGGCCAGTGGATGATTTGGCCATTTTCAGGTGACAAATGAACACGTCACAGCACATATGAAGCCGAAACAAACAACATTAGGACAAAGTTGTCACCGCAGACACAACTTGATCCAATAAATAAAAAGGGGGGAGGGGAATGATTTTTTATTTTTATTTTTTATCTATGCTGGGGTCTGAGGTATGTCCACGTTCTTCAAACGTTTACAAACACACACACATGAGAGCATTAGCAATTTTGTAAAAGGGATTATTATTATTATGATTTTAATAATGAGCGCCACCCTCCCCCCCCCACTGCTGGGTTAGTGTGGCGGTTGGGGGAGGGTTCCATCTTCAGAGTCGTCCATTTTGTTGCATAACATCACTTGGGCAGGATTGATTTGAGTTGGCAGGGCAAAAAAAAAAAAAAAGGGAGGAGGGGATTATTTCATAATAAAACGCTGGCTGGAATGTTGACCACAGTGAGGCGCTTGGGGGTGGCCGTGGAGATTTTAGGGTTACTACACGAGAGCAAAGGTTTTGACGGCGCCGTCCAGCGTCACGCCCGCTTCCTGCATTTCGTACCTGTGGACCACAACCAATTGTCAGTAGTGCGGCTGATGTAAAAGAAACAAAAACATAATGTTTTCATTTGATGATTTATTTTGGGCTTGCTTGAAACCAAACAATACTGATGACAATCCGGAGTCCGTCGGAAGAACACCTACCAGTCCGAGGAGGTGGCAGCGTAGTAAACCGGCGGCTGCGGCGAGGCGCACGTGCCCCCGGCGAGGTCATCCAGGCCGCAGGCGCCTATGTTGGCGAAGAGCAGCCAGTCGCCCACGCTGAGCTCGGGCAGGAGGCAGCGCTCCACCACGAGGTCCAGCTGGTCCAGCGTGGGGCCCCGCAGGCTGCTGGGGTACACTGCTGCGTCGGCGCACGGCGCGTGCTGCATGGTCAACAATGGCAACTATGTAAAACACAACCATGGCTTTTCCCCAACGGCCATTTTGTCTTGAGTCTCAAATGTGGGTCTTCGTAAATCCTCTACAAGGTAAAGGAACTATTTAACTTTTATTGTTCTACATTCAAAACGGGAACACGCTCCAAATAAGTTGGTGTTGTTGTTGTTGTGTAAAAGGGTCAGTACACATTGTTAATCTCAAGATCCTCCCATAAACCCGACCCACTTTCAGGTGATTCATCCAGACTGTCAAACCTTGTGCACTGCCGGGGCGGCGATGGCGTTCCCCAGGAGCTTGACGCCAAACGGGCCATAAACGCCCTCGTTCATGTAGTACAGGAACTCTGCGTCCTCGCCGTTATCACCTGATGACACACGCACGATGTTTGAAATGAGGGACAATAACAACAGGACACACCCGAGTGGAATTAAAGCTCCGGCCATATATTATGATAACGCAACGTGCATTAGTCAGCCACGCACGCGTCCAGGTTTTTCAGCCAAGTGATTAAGTGGGTCGCACCTGGAGCTAAGGCATCCCATCGGCGGGTCGCCATCTCCTTGCCGATCACATTGACGGCCAGGTTGAAGGCCGACGCCACGTAGAAGGAGCCCGGCTGGGCCAGCACGTGCACGCCGGACAGCGGCGGGAAGTACGCGTCAAGCAGCGGGCTGAGGGCAGATTCCACCTGCATACACAACAACAACGCAGACGTTTAAAGTCTCATGACAAATTTTTCACTTTGCTGCCATGCTTCACTGACATTTGCTAAAAACTTCACCCATCTGTTACGTGTACTCGGTTCACATGATAGCTTTTGGCCAAATTCCAGGCATGATATTTGTGTACATCTCAATCACTAATAACATGAGCATAACATGAGAACATAATTAAAGGTAATTTGAGCAAATTTGCCCCCCCCCCCAAAAAAAAAGTGTACACCCCTCTTGTTAACCCTTTGCTTAATCAGCCATAAGACACGCCTACCAAATTTCACGATGACAAGTCAAACTGACTTTGGGGGCCGAATTGAAAACGATTCTAAGGACCCCTGGTAAAAAAATTTGCCCTAAAAAAATGAGCTTCAAACAAAAATAGCCTTCCTATGTCTTGTCTTTCCAAAATGAACCTAAACAGCCGCGTCAAACTCAAATCATGCTCCCTCATTTTATCCACTGACGTAAACAAGTAAACACGTCTTATCGGTGTCCTGGTTGGCACAGATCAGCGGGTCAAAGTCTGACTTAATCAAGATGTCATTCAAGACGTTGGACCTGTTTGAGTTGGAACTCCGAGCCGCTGAATCCAGCGCCGATGTCCAGGATGTTCATGTTGAAGCCCAGGTCCGCCTAAAAGGAGCAACAAACAAGACGTTCGCATCAAAAGAGCGGAAGAGTTGCGACCTCTCGGGCTGCAGTGCGGAAATCGTTCACTTTGTTTGAGTGTTTAATAGTCAAGTGCCATGAATGTGTATTTATGATACTTCTTCCACATTTTGTCCTATTTCAAAGAGTTGGGGTTAATTGGATTCTGTTTAAGTGGGCATGTATGGAGAGATGTGAAACTGATTGAAAGGTCCTCCAAAAGAGAGATAGGCAACGCCAAAGACTGACTGCATACAATTAAAAATTTGGCACCCACCCCCATGTCGAAGACGCAGCGGGCGTCTGCCAGCGCGTGGCCATAGGCCCGCTGCGGCTCCTGGCAGGATGTTGGCACGTGGAAGGTCACGCCCACCACCTGCACGCCGAGGGCCTTAGCCACCTCCAGCAGACGGCGGCAGCTCTTCGGGGTGGCCCCGAAGGTCATGTCGGTCTCGGCCGTGTGGGCCTCTGTGCTCAGCTGCAGCAACAACCTGCAAGACCACATTAAGACGTACCATTACTTAGAACATTTAAACTTTGTTTCTTCTTGTCATATAGATATATAACCATACACACATTCAACTTTGGGTTTACGCATACAAATCAGTGTACGCATTTGCAGATTTATGCAATACATTTGTGACTTCAGTTACACATTTGTGGATTCTCGTCACACATTTGTGGATTCTCGTCACACATTTGTGGATTCTCGTCACACATTTATGACTTTGTTACGGATACAAATTCTTTTTACATATTTGTGGATCGAAATACATATTTGTAAATTGTTTGGGCATAATAATGGCCCCATATTCCGATATTAGGCGGGCGTTCATTTGACTTACTTGGCGCGCGGGTGAAGGCGCGCAATCTTGGCCAGTTCTGCCTCGCTTTCGCAGACGAGGTGGCGTACGTCGTGCTTGGCGGCGGCCTTGACAAGCGCCAGCTGCTTGCAGACGCCCGACAGGATGATGTTGTCGGGCGACACGCCGCTCTCCAGCGCCAGGTTGATTTCGACCTGCGAGTGACGCAACATGATTAAAAAATAAATAAAAAATCATCCAAATGAGCACTGAGCCCCGCGCATAAGTCAGCGACTAATGGGCCGAGTGCGCTTTTAATGAAATGAAATGCTCACTTTGTTAGCACAGACGAAGCCGAGGCCCAGGGAGGCGAGCACCTCGATGACCGCCGCGCTGCGGTTGCACCGGAGCGGGAAGTACGGCTGCAGCCGCGGCACGGCGCTCTTCCAGCGGACGTGTTGACGCATCAGAGCACCCAGGTCGCCCACCATGAAGGCGCTCTTCTCTGCCTGTCAACACAAAACAGCAAAACAGAGGAACAAATTACAACTTTTATCAGCTGGCCACTATTTTACAGAAGCACCAAAAGTTCTCGGTTTGTGCACCAACCAGGGCCTGCTCGCAGATGCGCTCGTCAATGATGTCGTCGAGGGTGGCGCCGCCCTCCAGCAGCTCAACGACGTAGCCGGCGGGTCGGTCGGCAAGTCCTTTCATCTTAACCGTATTCCAGCGAGCCAAAAATCATAAAGAACGAGTGAGAGTGAGTCGGCGGCGAGCGGGTCACGACTGAGCCAAATGGGGGGTCCTGCCGGTTATGCAACAAACTGGGAGGAAGGGAGGAAAACAAAGACACACCATTAGATGAATGTTGGGGTGATTCCGGGTCAGGGGACAAAATATGCTTGTGTGGCAGACTCACATGGACAAGTCGGGAGATGGACCTGTCCCACTATCAGCTAGGATCCCAAGGCGGCTCAGCGTTGAAGTCGAAGTGCTCCCGGTAAAGAGCCGCCCCTAGGCCCTCTGGATAGCGCTCATACACCTGTGCAGAAATGGGGGAGCCCTGCACGCACATAGAATTGTATTTATTAACCTTTATTTAACCTGTAATGTCCCACTGCAGGGGCGTGCTGGCCAAGAGGCAGCAAAAGGTTGTTCAACAATGATGTACAAATGAGATAAAACAGTTATAGGTTCAGGAGGCCGTCTCACGGGCTCTCAGTCTGGATTTAAAGTCATTCAATGTGACAAGTTCTGTTAATTCCAGTTTTGCAAAAACTTCCACGTACAGAGAAGACAAAAGCCCCTTTTCCCCAACTCAGTGCGGGCAAATCAAACAGTTAGTTTGAAACGGTAAAAAAAAAACAGTTCTCTGTGTTTTAAGTTATAAAAGTCCAAGAGTGGCCTCATAAAACTCAGAGAAGCATGATCGACAAAGTGCTGAAGCATTCATATGACAAGTATCATCTCTCAAAAGAAAACCTTTTCGGAAGAAAGGGCTCAACTTTAATTTGAGTGTCTTTGCAAGATCATAGTAGATATGAATGGAAGCCAATACAGTACGCCATTGTTGTTTTTCTACTGACTAGGAGATAAATTATTCATCCCAGGATGGAAAATTTAATTGCAGATGAAGCACTATGTAGGTTAATAAAAGAGGGACACTTGTGTTTTTACCTTATTGTGCCATGCTATCAAAATGGGTTTGTAATCAGGCCACTGAACAAGACTGCCCTTTAAACTACAAAAATGGCAAACTCCTAAGAAAGACCAACTGCGCACGCGCAACAGACAACTTGACAAATGAGATTAGCGATTCAATGGCGACGCCAAAGCAGAATACGTATTAAGAAACATTACAAAGCAGTCAATGTCGTGTAGGGAGTTCATTATATCGGTTCGGAAGGCGGCCGTGTGTGGAGAAAATAGAGAATATATTGGAGAAAAAGGGTCATAATGTGGCGCCGTCGAGCGCGCCGACATAGAAGCTGACGTTAACGGCTCACGTTATAAATAACCCAGCAAAGCCTTAAAACACCGCCGACCTATAAGACATACTAAATACTCCACGGTTAACGTTAACCTAGCTTGGTGGCCTTTTAGGGATTGAACCACACGTTACGGCGACGAGTCAACGGGAATCTTTATTGAATCGGGCTGTCATGTTTAGGGCAATGGAGGCAGAAAGAGCAGCCCGCCATGTTAACTCCACACAGACATTCACACACACTTGGCGGTCTACTTACGTGAGATAACGGCCAGAAGGCTTTAGAAAATCGTCTTTTCTTTTTCGGCGGAATTTTTAAAGAGTAGTGGGCCCCACGTTAAAAGAAAGAACGGCGGCTGTTGTGGCCATATGGCTTGTAGAAGCGTCGGGGGGAATGCGAGGTCCTCGTTGTCGTCGTCCTGTCTCTTCGACGATCGGAGGAGAACTACAGCGGCTGTGGCGGCAGGAAGTAGGAAAAGTTCAGCAACGGCTCGTGGGCGCGGCCTCGCCGGCGCGTCAGGCCAATCAGCGCTCGGCGTTACGAGAGGGCCGAACCAAATATGTATTTCCGCAAAGGGCATGAGGTGAGGCGATCTTTACCGCCCTTACGTAATAGTGCACTTCCCGGTGGATGGACACCCACTGCTGTCAATCACGGCAGGGTCGCGCTTTTGTGCGAGTTTTCGTCAGGCCCGTCACAAACATTTGGAACATAAATAAAATATATTTTTTAAAGTATTTTAAAATACCAAAATAAAATGCTTAACTGAGGCTACACATATTTTGAAACACTTTTGAGATTAAGGGCTATATACCGTATATAAACTTGATTATCCCAGCTAACTTAAAGCACACTAGCTTGGTTTTGTAATGTAGAAGGAAGCTAACCTAAGATGACTTTTGGCAACAGAAGCGGCCAAAATCTGAACAAGATTGGTAGGAGTAGCCCAAAATTGTATTGAGAAAAGTAGCCCTGTCAAAAACAATTTGAGTGTTGCCTTCTTTCACCTTTCAGTCAGTGCTCTGCATACATCACAGATTGCTGTGCTTGACCTGCTGCTTTTATTCCAGACACTAAGTTCAGCGGACTCTTAGTACTCGGGGTAGCAAAGTTAACGTTAAAGTGCTCTGGCTAACTAGGAGCCACAAACACATTGCGATTGACTCCAGTTCCTGTGCTAACGAGTGGCTAATGCGAGTAGTGAACGCCAATGCTCGAGTTAACTTGCAGCTTATGTTAGCAGTGGACTCCAGTGCTCGGATCAAATATCACCGGATAGCATTTGTTAGCGGTGGACTCCAGTGTTGTGGCTAATATTAGCCATGGACGCCAGCATTTTGGCTAATTAGCGGTGAACATTAGAAGTGGACTTCAGTGTTCAGTGCTAACTAGCGGCTAATGTTGGTGTTGGGCTCAAGTGCTCGGACTGACTAGCATCAGCTAACATTAGCAGTTGATTCCAGTTACTATGGTGTGTTTTCTTTTTTTTTTTAATCCTTTGGGGATTTAAACCTCTAACGGGATGTTTTCCCCATTTCGTCCTGGACACGCATCCATTTTAGTTGCCATATTTCAGCCTAGGAAAATGATTCGTTTCGATTCATTAAGCGTGGCGCTGATCAGGAGTTCAGGCTCGGAAGGCCTGCGGGGTAAAGACTAGACAACAGTTTTTAATCAAACATAGCCTACACGTGTAGCCATCTGCTGTTTGCGCACTTTTTGTTTACAGATTGTGATACTTCAGCAGCCGCAAAACCACAGCTGAGCGATATACTGTAAAAATGTTATACTCTGGTTTGGTCATGTACAGATAAAAAAAAATAATAATCTTAGCCCGGGGGAAAGGAAATAAACAAAGTAGTGTGAATAATGAGTCCGGAGTGGTCGCCTAATTGATTATATAGTTTTACTTGGACAAGTTGCAAAGCAGATATCCCTCTCTATTTGGATCAGATAAATCAGCATGGGATCCACAAAGTCACGGATAAAGCATAAATATCCCCAAAATGTTATTTTTAAGATTGTCCTTAGAAGTGTCTTGTTGTCACTTTGCTCCACATCGTAACATGGCAACATTTGGTCTTAAAAAAAAAAAGAAGAATAAGATGAATTCATCTTATTTTTGTCTTTATCTGATAGCTGTTTCAGTCATTAATAATCGGTTAAACAGTTTTTTATGTAATTTCTTTCAAAATAGACAATCTTTAAATCAAAGCATTTTTCAAAAGAGTATTCAATAACTATTTTCAGAAATGCATTTATTAAGATAGTATACATTTGCAAAACAATGCCAGCTCTGAAGTTTTTCCCCACAGGCGTCTCTTAATAATCCAGCTTTTCAAAAAAAAAGAAGACAATTTGCTGTGCTAATTTGTAAAGTAACCATTTGGGGTTAAAAAATAAACGAGTAATGCAATATGTACAGGTAAAAGTAACTGCACAACAGTTGAAGCATTTTGTTTGATGATGGATACAATTAAAATTATTGCGAGAGCTAATAAGCCTCATTATGTACATTGATGCTAAAAGGCCACCTCACTGCTAATTGGTGTGCATTTCGATGCGATCCAGGATGGAAGGTCCCGTGTAGTTGTTGGTTTGGACCGCCTGCAGCCCATCGACGTAATCCTTGGGAAGTCCGTTCTGCTCGGCACCCCAACACACCACCTTCAAGTTCAGACGAAACACAAAAAAATAACCTCCCATTTTGACACAAATGACATTACTGCAATAACACTCACACACATACACACGTTTACATAAACACACACACACACACATACACACGTGTCGACACACATGTTTGTACTGCGGCGATGTAGGGCGAGCGTGGAAGTTGTTCATCTGGTACGTCCTGCACAGCATCTCTCCATGGTTGCTGCTCGCCACGCTCACCTCCAGCGGGGAATAAATGCCCCTGTGGACGCCTTCCTGACTGAAAACACACATGAGGTATGTCATGACATTGTCCATGTGTGTGTCCTGTATGTGCGCGTATGCGTGTTGGGGTCTGACCGATCCAGGGAGTCCAGGTGGTCTTGGCTGATGGTCCAGATGACGCCCCACACCTCCGAGCCGGGACTTTCTCGGATGGTGGCCACGCCGCCGTTCCAGTGGTTCTCCATGTTTTGGGCCCACATGCCAAAATCCAGCTGATAGTCCTACACGCACACACATGGAGGTTTTTCCGTGATAAACTGGATTTCTGGTCATTGTCGGCGTTCTTTTTGTGTCTCATAAATCCAAGTTAATTGCTACATAACTCAGCTGGAACACACATACCGACATTATAGGGCTAATGATATTGATCTTTATACTATTTTGGGGGGGGCTCTGGACAAAAGCGATAGCTTGGCGCCATCTGGTGGTGATCTTTGAAAGCGCCGCGTGGGCAGTCAGACGTGAAAATATATTTGTGTTTCCCATAATACACGTGTAGCGTATTCTCAAATGACCTAGGATGGAATGTACGTTCAAATCCATGTTGTAAAAGGGATTAGTCCACGCGGTCTTCACGGTTCCAGCTAGCCCCTCAAGCCGCACCCATTTTTTTTCAAAAAGAAAGGACGGCCCAATCAAATTCGTCTATTTGCGTGACGTTGTCTTCGTGAGCAACGTCTCTTCAGTTTTTCGACATGTCACTTAAATCGACGTCCAGACGACATTTGAGTGACAAAAAAATAGAAATAACCACAAAAACGGTTACTTTCGGACGTTCTCGGAGAAGAAGGTGGTTACAAATCAGCGCTCACAAAAAAACAACTACAATACACACAAAATCAATTTGAATTACCTTCAGTCGACCGGTGTCGAGGAAAGTCGCCGAGGGGTTCTTCAGGCGGAGTCTCTCCTTCAACATATTGCTCCCGAACGCGAAATACGCGAACGTGCCGGTGCTTTGATTGCCGATTCCTCCAGGTAACATTTCGATATTTGGTGCGTCTATGAATGTCTCCGCGCCGCTACCGCTAGCAAGTACAAAGCTAATGATTAGCCAGCTAGCTACGACTGGTCGTAAGCAGCCAAAACCAGTCTGCCTGGTTACTAACCTCACCCACATCGCATTAACGGATCAAATATTTACAAAGCTTGACAAGAGGACCCTCAGTTCACCCACGAAACCTACCGTTAATAAGGACGTACGCAACGATTTGCTGCGTCCAGTGACGCAAGAGTCTCGTGAAGCCAATAATCGAACTGTAAACTCATCAATAATTGTGTAAGCAAACGTGGGAGAAAACGCATAAAAAACAACAACAACAATTCAACAGTTTGAGCATTCATAACAAAAAATGTGTATTAAACTGTCAACTTTAATGTGAAAAAAACCCAAAACACTGTTACCAGTGTGGAAACGTGGCATCAACAGATAACCAAGACCCTCTCATCAAGGAACATTTTAATGTACAAATTAAAGAAAAAAACGAAACAAAAATCACAGAGGGGAAAAAAGCATCCTGTACAAAAACAGTGAAGAGCAGTTGACGAGAAGTTTTGGCAGTGAGGCGATCATCTCCTGGGACCCCCTCTGCCTCGTCCCCGCCCTCTGCCACGTCCTCTGCCCCTGCCCCGTCCTCGTCCAGCCACTGCACAAACACACACAGATCATTGACGACATTCCTAAATAAACACTTTCAAATTTAACTGTGATGGCCAATGAAAAACGTGTACGATTTTGTCTGGCTGCGTGCATGCTTTTTGGTGGACAGGTAATGGATAACTAGGAGACCATGTACGACAAAGGAACATTTTAAATATGATAATGCAGCAGCTTGTATTAATAGCTAAACTTGGGGTGGGGAAGCTAACTAACTTTTTAATTTAAAAAAAGAAAGTCTTAAATATTGACATTTTGGCAAAGAAAGGCGATTTAAAAAAACAATAAGCAATAAAGTAATAACTTTTTTTTTTATATACTGGAATAGTCCTCAGATTTTAGTGTGAAAATGAATGCTTCCTGTTGTAAATATGGCGACACTGGCGCAGCCCGCGCGCGTCTTACCGGCTTCCCTCTTCTTGGACTTGATCTTGGGCTCGATGTCGACGAGCAGCGTGTCGAGCGGCAGGCTGTCGGGCAAGATGAAGTAGCGGATGTTGTTGCCGCGGATGCTCAGCGACTCCAACTGGGCCGGCTCGCGGTTCTTCAGCGTCATTTTCACCGCCTTCAGGTGCGTGTTCATGCTCACGTCCACACCTGCACGCACGCACACGGGCAGTCAGACACTCGAGTAAAAAAACAACGTACAACATCTCATGAGAAAACAACTCGTATGACTTTATTTGTTAGAATTAGCTCCGCTCTGCCGTCCGTCAGCAATGAATGTCCACGTGGAAACACGAAATTATGCTTCCGGCTCGCGCAAATATGTTTTTTTTTTTTAAATTACTGTACAAAGTATTTTCATGTAGATATCAACTTTAACGGTGAAATCTGACGAGTCGAAATTCAGGTTACATCGCCAGCAACAAATATGGTTAGGTGAAATGTGTGCAAGTAAAAATATTTAAAATTAAACTAATTCTCTTTATTAATATTCCTTAATATTTGCAGCTCGGAAGTGTTTTTCAACCTCAATGTACCATTAACTGAGTAAAGAATCCAATATTCTTAACATACAAAATAAAAGTGACAAAAGTTCTGCTCATGTTTTCAATTTCTTAAACAGGGATGTGATTTTTCCGCTAATTCGCGGAATTCCGCTTTTTTTTATCTCCAAAAATAAAATGTTACAATTTTTTGAGTGGTAAAAAATCCGATTTCGTCTCTCGACAGCAATCCATTTTAGTGTTTCCGTAACTGAAATGAAACTGATCTTGCGATTGGCTGAAGTCTCCGTGTTGACCAATAAACGCGCTTGTTATAAAGGCATAGGAGTATGCCATTGTTCATTTCTCAGACGTTTTTGCCGGGTGTTTAAAGAAAGATGTCCGTGATCGAAAGCAAAGATGCTCCGCGAGTTAAGGAAATTGACAAGATCGTAAAAAACAAGTTTCGATGGGACTGGTTAGAGAAGGATATATCTACAAATGTTGGAAAGAAGACTGTGACGAATTTGTTCAGTGACTTTATTCGGAAGATCGATCGTGCCGGGAAAGCACTTTGCATTTGGTGCCATGATACCATTGACTATGGTGGGAGAGGTTTCAAAGCTCTTGAAAGTCACGCAAAGAGCAAAAAACACGTGAAAGAACTCCAGTCAAGAACAACAAATTATTGCATCGCTGGAAGTTTCGGTGCCCAAACGAAAACTCCAAAACTTTACGGCCTCCAGACCTTATTGACATCACAATCGGAAGCGGTAATAGAGAGACGTGATCCACCCCAACAACCTGTACAAGTTGCTGATAGAGTCGTGAATTTTGAGGTCGGTGGTAAACTTTTCAAATTAATCTAAATCAAATTTTCGAAAATATTATAACGTAATAAAAATGGCCATAAATATTTAACATGGTTAATCATTGACACAAACTCAAATGAATGCTGCATGTTTGCACTTTTCAGGTTTCAATATGTTGACTGTCTTGATGTATGCAGTTACAGAGATGATCTTAGTCAATAATGCATTCGACGAATGCATGATTGTGTTTTTACCAGAGCTTGCTGCATGAGGTATTTTATGTTTTTGTTATGCATTATGTATTAAATTAAGAATGATTGATTAAATGATTTATTTCATGGTAAATATATATGATGATATTCTCAGTGATAGTTTTTAAAAGCAAAGGCAGTCACTCAATGTTTTTGAATGTGACTGATTTTGAGTTGACTAAAACTGCAATTTTATATGGGATAGTTCAATATACATTAAAAATTTATGCTGTTGTTTTGTCTATTTCTTTGTCATCTGAGTGCATTGAAAGTACTTAAAAACACGGAAAACCCATGAGCTCTGGACCTAGCTGAGTGCCCGCGGCCCCCAGACCCCCGGCTAAATTTTCAGATAATTTCACTTTGGTCAAATCACATCCCTGTAATAACAGCTGTATCCAACTAGCTCTTACTAATGTTAGTTTAAGCCGTACATGTAAGCTGTGACAGCTAATGAAGCTGTTTAAAGGGTGGTCCTGATTTGGGGGGTGGGGGGGTATAATTATTCAATATAGTTGTGCAATTACTCAGCTGTATGGCTAGTCTGTCTTTTGAAGACTGAGTGGTTTTTCCTGTACCATAGTGGGTGACTTTACCTGTGATGGTGCCATGGACCTGGGTACCGTTCTTCAACTCGATGGTAACCGTCTCGTGGCTCAGTTTCATCAAAAATCTGGGGGGGATCAAACGTAGAAACAATATTAATTACCCAGCCATCTTTGCTAGCCTGTAGGCTATCTTTAACCAATTCGAAGCAAAACAAAGACACAAACGTCATCTTACGAGAACTTTTGAGAAACGCCGTTTATATAGAATAGAAGGAGTACTATTTCAAAATTCTAATGAGTTTATCTTGAGACTACTGTGGCGCTAAATGCTAAGCTAACTCATATTCGATGGCCAAAACGACAGGAGTGGGAGCGTGCAACCGTAAATATCACAGACACGATCACCTACACAGGAGCACATACGCTAAATTGTGTTGATCAAAGTCGATACATGAATACAAAAATATCTGCGGGCTTTCATGATTTAACTTGACGGTCTCCATTCATTCAGACCGCCGCTTCCCGCCTAGCTAGCTTTAAACAATCCTCTCCCCGACTCCATCCAACGCAATCCGACGTCCAATATTCGTTTCGCACGCCGAACATCACCCAATTGGACACGCTGATGGCTTTTGAAACGTCTTACCTGACTAGTTTCATGGTGTCGCGACAATTCCTACACCAAAGTTGGGGTGCAAAAAAATTACGGCGCTAGATTTGCAAAAAAACAGCAAGCCGTTAATGGTGGACCTTACGTTAAAGTAGCGCATGCGTGACGTCACTCATGGGCGACCAAAAGGGGCTCCCGTGGCCACAGTGCCACTAACAGGCAAGGAGGAACACTGCACTTGCGTGACCGCAGCTTTTTGCATTTTATCTCCTCTAAATCTTATTATTTGGAGGTATCTGTGAGATTATTAACACAATAACTAAACCCCAAAGAGGCTTTTTAGGGTGTGTTAGACAATGTGTTTATATATGACATAAAAAATATTTTGTGAATTAAAAAAAACACCCACACAAACACAATATTCCCACACAGAGTACTCAAGCATCTCCGAACATTTTTTCTTTTCTTTTTAATTGAGCGTAAACTTTGCACTGACACACTTCCATTTTACATTTTTGTTTTTTTAGCCACACATTGAAGAACTACTCTTATGGATGTAAGTGGGAATGTATCAAGTATCATAGACGAGCATGAAATGCCCTTTCCTGATAATCTTGGAGGTTTCACAATATAACCGTCACCACATGCCAAAGAAAATAAATCATTTAGAAATTACCAAGTGAGTGTCACACTTACTAAAATAAAATAGGGGCATGAAATGTTAACCTGTCTTTTTTTTTTTTTTAACAAAACATTCACAAGAGGGCATTGCCGCCATTGTACAGTATGTTGCAGGAAATAACGCAACAATTGCTAGATTTTCACATACTAATCCTAAAATTTCCCAACTGGATTAAAAGGAAATTAAAAGCACCAAATCGTATTTTGATGTCAAAACACATTTTGAGGCTACATGGTTTGTCCCTGGTGTCTAACTTGGGCTCGTGGAGGATTTTTTAGCGGCACATTGCAGTCTGTAAAGTCAAATTCTGATTGGAAGGAGAGAAAAAAAAAAAACAATAGAATAAATAGCTTAAAATAAAAACATGATTGAAACTAATTTTTACAACAACAAAAAAGGCACACAGACAGAAATATGTCAATTAACAACACACACATTTTCTCAGTACAGGAGGAAAAAAGAAAAGCCTTCCCCCCCCCCTTTTTTTCTTTTTTCTTTTTTTTAATGGTACAACCCTTAAAAGCAATGACATTTTTCCAGAATCATGTACTGACATCTGCGTTATTTTTTTGCTACAATCAAGATACTCCACTGATGGCAATAGTGTAGATGAAGATGAATGGCACTTCAGAAATGGACACTTTAAAAAAGGAAGAAGAAATGACTGACCTAATAAATTGTGATACTGTATTACTAATTAGCGTATCTGTTGGCAAACAAAAAGGAAAACTATAATAAAAAGCAGAGTGCGTGGTTTGTCTCCTGCAGGCACAGTGTGCTCGAAGGTCCAGTATCAAAATGAGGCCCTCTTGATTGTACAGTACGCTAACTAACGCTAACACTAGCTGCGAAGGCTACAGCAGGATTGTTTTTTCCCCTCCATAGCTGGAAAAAAAAAGCATTGGCTGTTTGTTTGGATTGAAGCACCAAAATGCCACTGAACAAACACTTTTGAGGCCATGTCCACACAAACACAAATATTCAAGAAAATCAAAGCAAAAAGTTTCTAAAAACTTTTGGAAATTGTTCACATTTAAACAAAAGTTTGACATAGGTGTTATCTCAGTTTTTATGCCTTTTCTGGAAATGGCCAAAAAGATGAAACCTCAGATTACAGGAGTTACCACCTGTTACTTTGGCATACACTGTTTAGTGTTTACATAGATGGAGATTATAAATGATAATTGTGTACAAGTTCACATGTTAAAAACACAGGTTCTATAAAAAAAAACAAAAAAAAAACAAGGGGGGTGTGGGGACCCACAGAGAGTTTTTATGTTTTTATATGTTTAATGTTTCCCATTTTAAAGTTATAATTGGATGTAGATGAAAAAAATTGTTGGTTATTTTTTCCCAGTTTCTCTTGTCTCATTTTTTGTTTTGTTTTGTTTATTATGTTTTTTTTTCTCTTCAGAAATGGCTTTCTTCGGGTTTCTTTTTGGATAATCAGATGATACAATTTACAGCGCCACCTGTTGTTTTGGCATGCACTGTATGTGTGGATGAAGATTATTATACAGTACTGTATTAATTTTTTTTGTACACCTTTGTAAAACAAATAAAACCTTACTTGGTAAAATTGCTTGAATATGGTCAAAAATATTATTTGTTACATTTTTCTACATTAAAATTTTTTTTTTATACATGGGAAAATTGGCTTTTTTTATGGCTTCCACAAAAGCTCAGTTTAATTTTTAATTGGCTATTTTTTATCTTTTTCGGAAATGGCTTTCCTTCAATAAAAAAACAACAACTATGAATTTCGGGTATTTTAATCAAACATTAAAAAAAACAATTTTTTGTGAATGGCTTTTGACTTTGCGATTGGTTAAGGAGTTACAACACCACCTGTCTGCTTTTGCATACAATGTTCACATGGATGGAGATTTCTTGGATGTATAATGTGGGCCTCTGTAAGGCAAGGAATTTGGTAAAACAAAATAAGACACCACAGCGAATAACAAAAACCAAAATGGCTGCCGCCATGTATCACCATAAGAAACCATTATAGTAATTACGGTGGAAATAATTTGCTATAGTAAAAAAAAAAAAAAAAAAAACTACGCTAAATTAATATCACATAAAATACTTTTGGATTAAAAAATATACAAAATAAATACCTGATTATATGTGGACAAGTGATTAATGGAAATAAATTAAAGCACAATGTGCAGCATTTTACGCATTTGTGACCATCTCAGCAGTTTTGCTGTGATTTGTTTTGATTTTTAAACACAAACGTTAAAAACAAGTACAAAAAAAAAAAACTGCCCGTCACGTGACATCTGTCTTCACATCCTCTCGAAACATAATCAGAATTATAATTAGTCAAACCTCGGTTCACGAACTCTGAATACAAATAATCTGGTTCAGCACTAAAACATTATGTTGAACTGTTTTTTAATGATTTTTTTAAATAAAAAAATGAAATGAAAACACTATATGAAGATTGTGCCAAATCAAACCGCATAGCGAAATGATAACACGCACACCACTGCCATCTTTAGCTATTATTTCCTCCTTTGTCCCAACACTAATGTGATTTGACTTCCTAAGAGCACCATCACTTGCTCTTGTCACGTTTTTGGGAGCGAGAATGAGGACCAACAGAAAAAGATGAATATCTTGATGTGAGACACGTGACGCATGGACCGTATAAATGTTTATGTTTGTGAAACAAAGCAAAACGTGAAAATCTTGTTTGTGAACCAAGGTTGGATTGGATAATAATAAGAATCGTCATCATACTACACGCAGTAAACAGCAGCTCTCTTCTTTTACCTCACACCAAGTGGACTTTCTCCTCCCACTCCACCGGGGACTGGTCCTCCTCCAGCTGGAGGACCAGGTCCAAGTCTGTGGGGGCGTCTGCGTGAGACGACGCAGCCGCCACCCCTCCGCCACTTTCTAACACTTCCTCCGCCGCCTCCTCCTCGTCCTCGGTCACTCTGCTGTCCAGCTCCAGCGTGCTGGGCCGGTTGGGGCAGGAGTCGGGTGGGTCCGGCTGGCCCTCCGGGGGCTGCCAGTCGATGGTGGCGGGTGGGGAGGCGAAGGTCTCTGCGGCCGCATCCGTGAGCGTGTCCGGGGACGAGTCGCTCTCGGTGGTGGGCGGCGAGGGGATGAGGGCCAGGCTCTGCGGGTTGTTCTGCGGTGTGATGTTGTGGTTGAACCAGGCCATGATGTTGTCCAGCAGCTGGGCGCTGGCGGCGGGGTCCAAGGCCTCCAGGCTCTGTGGGTCGCTGGGGGTGAAAGGCCCCCCCGGCGGGATGACGGGGGACAGCAGCAGCAGCTCGGGTTCAAGCTCCGGAGACGGGAGGCACAACTGGGCGGGGGGTTGGAGAGCATAGTCGGACGGACTCTCGCGGGCAGTGTGTTCGGGCTCGGCCGGACGTGTGCTTGCGCGGCAGTGACTCTGCGGGTCCGAATCGGGAGGAGCCGGGTCCCCGAGTTTCATAAGGCTGTCCCCCAGCTTCAGCAGCTCGGCGCTGAGCGGGGGAGGCGGAGGAGGGAGGGGCAAGGTGGTGGATGGCAGCGCGGACGGCGCAGAAGAACAACACGAGGAGTCTGTCCTGTGGGGAGGGCGCGGAGGGTCGGGAAGAGACAATGAGCCTCTCGTCGCTCCGAGAGGGACATCGGGGGCGTCGCCTGGGTCCTCGGCCGGACACCCCGGTGGGCCCTGCAGCCTGCGTTCCAGCTCGGGGCCGCCCTCATGGTCTCGCTCTCGCCGAGACTCCTGAAGGGACAGCTGGATGGCCAGCAGGATGTTGGGGTCGTCCTCGTCCAGGGAGCCCAGCGCTCTACGCCGGCCCTCGCCCCTTTCAAGGCCTTCTGGAAGGAAACAAAAACAGCACACTAAAGTCAATGGAAAGTACGGTACACACGAGTCAGTTTTGAGTGGGTGGCGATGTCTCGTGCACTTAGCAGGAATAATGTCGGATTTTCAGAGGTAATGGTAAATTGTAGGATTTAAAGATGTAGTTTTCTGAGAGGAAAAAGGGAGCAATATGAGATAGAATCTATTTTTCTTTTTTAAAGGTGTTATTACAGGATTAAATTAATTTTTGGGAGGAAAAAAAGCCATATTACAACATCTGAATAATTTTGGGGTAAAAATGTTGATATTAAAAGGTTTAAAGTTGTATTGAGAATTATTTTAGTCAATTTCTTTGCATGCATTTTTATAACTCGCATTACTGCCACCTACAGGCCTGCAGTGGAACAGCATAATCCTTTAACCACTCTGGCAGACAAGACGAGGATTTTGTGTGTGCGTGTGCGCATGCAGCAAATGTTGGACCTGTGCTGTCGCTCCTCCTGCTGCTCTCTGGCGTGTTGCTGCTGCTTCGGAGATTGTGCAGATTCAGCATGTCTCCCCTGCGCCGCGCTCGGTGCCGCCGGCGGTACTGAATGTCAGCAAAATCCTGTTGAGCACCAAACCAGTCCTAAGTCCATTTTATACACAATGAAAACCACCACATAATTTACATCCACCTCCCCACGCAAAAAAAACCCTAAGAATTCAACCTGCGATGTTCGGTCTCTTTGGTCTCCTGCTCCCAGCACAGAGTGCCGACTCCCCATCTAAGACACACATGAACGTGAGAGCATGATTACACACAACCATTCGCCCTCATATTTATACTTATGTACAATTTCAAATCTTCAATGAACATGACACGCATGTCTTTGCAATGTGCAGGAAGCCGGGGGTAACTGGACAAAAACCTGAGCTGGTAGCTGTTTTTTTCAAACCCGGAACCCTCCAGTGCAAGTCATCAGGGTCAACCACAAACCAACAGAGTTCTAAAACGATTAAAACTTTCGATTTACCTCAGGAGAGGCAAAGCCCAAATACTCCCAATCCCACGATCCTCCAGGGTAGCTGAAGCAAACAAACACAAATTGCAGTGGTTGTTACTGATCTGTTTTGTTTTAGTTTTTTCCCCCCCAAACATTCTTTACCTCCTGCGCGGGAGCTCTGGCGAGTCGTTGGGCGCCACGCCGCGGGCCACCGACGCCAAGAACTCCTGCCGCTTCTGCTGGACCAGGCGGGCGGCGCTGACGATCTTGTGGCACGGCGTCCTCAGGTAGGAGCGGTTCACCTTCTGCGCCAGGTCCTCCACCACCATCTCCAAGTCCGTCTGGCCGGGAGAGATGCACGACGTTGGCAAACTTACAGCTTGTGAATTTGTCCGGAGAACATCACGAATACCAAATGCCGAAGATGCCGCTAAAAGAGTACTATAGAAAAGTATCTTGCAAGTGCTTTGCGATCAAAGTTGGTTTATCTTTACAGTTCACTATGAATGTAGGCAATTGCAACAATTTGAGGTGTCCACAATGTACCACCTGCATGAGCTCAAAAATCTCCTTCTGCGTGCTGCCCTGCTGCAGGAAGAAGCCGTAAGGGTACGAGCACTTCAGCACGCGCCGTGTCTTCAGCAGCTCGCTCACACCGTCCTCGATGAAGCGGGTGTCGGGCGGGGCACCCTCACCTGGCGCGGACACACAAATCAGAGAGCCTTAATAATTGCGCTTGTGCCGGATGCAGAAAAGCAGCCCCGGAATAACAGAAATCAACATTTCGGACACATTTTGTGACAGAATCTCAGTGTGTTCTGAGTTTTCTTTGACCTCGGAACAGATTCAAGACATCCAGTGTCTGGTGGAGCAAGGCAGCCCCAGAACATAACAGACTTTTTAAGAGTGGGCACTTAATCTTGTTGGGCAAACAACTTTTTGTTTCAGGTGAAAGCAACTCACGGCTAAAGAAGGCTCTGCTCAGCTGCTCCATCTTCTCCTTGGCCGTCTTCAGCAGTTTCTGCTCCAGCTAACAAACACAACAACAAGAATCATTCAAAAGTGGACAACAACACTGACAGGAAGTGACTTTGCAAGACATTTTGTGGTAAAATGTCAAAGATATAGAAGGTAGGCTACGCCCCCCCCCCCCCCAATTGTGTGTTGGGTCACCTTGTAACTGTGCTCATGGTTCTTGAATCGGGTGTAGTAGTGCATGAAGCGGTCCAGCTCCTGGAAGCTTTTGTGCTTCTTCTCAGCCTATGAAACAACATTTTGGACAACGTCATAATATTGATAGAATTAAGTTTTTATCTTACTACTCAAGCCTTCCTGCATGTCATACTTGATCATTAAAAAGCCATTGAGATTTTTTTTTTTTTAATGAAGGGCATTTATTAGATTAATATTGAAATTCTTCACAAGAAAAAAAGTATGTTATATTTTTGAGAAAAGTTCCGACATTACAATATTTATGTACCGTAGTATTTCTTGTGAGAAAAAAGGTAGATTTTTTTATATATCTAATATACCAGTCTTGAAGTCATAGAAATTAGATGCCTTTTTTTTTTTTTTTTAGCAAAAAGTCACAATAGTACAAGATTAAAGTCATTTTATATTCCAAAGAAAAAGTCAAAAAATATTCCAAAAACAGTATTTTCAGAGAGAGAGCAAAGTTGTAATATTACAAAAAAATGTAGGGTAATTGTTGCTCAGGAAAAAAAGTTGTACTATTTGTTTTTGACCTAATTTTGTTAACAAAAAGAATACTACGAGATTGAAGATGTGCCAAGGAAAAAAGTTCAAATTTTACAAGGAATATTTTTTCAAGACATTGATAAAAAGTCCGATTCCGTGAATAAATAAATAAAGTAATTAACGACTAAAGTCTTTTCTGAGTGAGCGAGTATTTGCACCTCAACAGTCATCTCTTTGGACTGCTCCTCCAGCTGCTGGATGACTTCGTAGCGTGTGCAGCGGTAGTATCCTCCCGTTGATGAGCTGTGCTTCTTCCACTCCTCAAGGCAGATCCAGCAGAAGTCGTACTTGCACTGAAAAAGCATCATTGCAGATAAAAACATTTTTTTAATAAAGTGTGCGCACCGCGCAGGCTGCGTTTCTTCACACAATCCCACCTTGGCACACTGCATGTGGTTGCAGCCCTCGTTCTTCTGAATGGGGGACTTGCAGTTGGCACATGGCTTAGAGTTGGTCAGCAGCCAGAGGCAGTTTGCGGCGTCCTCGTAAGCCTCGCTCACACCTGCCACTGCGAAACAAGCGCACGCGTTTGAACCTCCTCAAAATCTGCACACTACATGCCACCGATCTGCGGCAAGACTTACGCTCCTCAGGTTTCATCTCGGTGACTTTCTGAAGCCAATTCCTCCACATGTGGCAGTCGCACGGCTCGTGGGCCTCGCCGAGGCACTCCCTGGGGGAACACGCGCAACAACCACAAGCCCAAAAATCGTCAGCAAAAATGCAAAAAGACAAGTGTGAAGGCTTAGGCAACGTGGTTGAAATGTGAGTTTACCAGCAGAAGAGGTGGCCCTTGCCGCAGTCGACAGCCGGCGAGGGCAGCAGCGGGAAGCCGTGCGGGTCGCTCTCGCCCGGGCCGGGCCGGGCGAGCCGCACTGCCCGCTCACAGCGTGCCGCCGGACACCAGCGGATGGCTGGATTGTTCTCCACAAAGGCCTGCAGTCCAGGAAGACAAAAGGATAAAAAATATGTCGGAAAGGAAATACAGAATGCCTTTTCACTATAACGTAGCTTCGTTTTTTTGTGGAATTCATAAAACAATCTGTTGGACATATTACTCAATCGTTTTTAATGATTTTTACAGGTTTACGTAAAGCACACATTGATTAAAATGCAAATAAAAGGTCAACCTACATAAAATATAAAGGTAAAAATAAAATAATGAATATTTAAGCAGTCTCGAGGGATGATCATTGTCTTGGGCTCTGATTATAGCTGCTGTTAACGTCATATTCTCAAACAAAAACGTTTTTGTTTGGTTTTAAGGAATTAGATTAATTATTATTAAAAAAAAATATTTCCTATATATACTATTATTATTTATTTATTTTCCTATATATACTAAAGTACTGTGTAGCTATTCAAATTACGCACAACGTTGCAGTGGCTGACAATAATAGTAAATGTAATTTTAACACTAAAAACTTTTTTAGGTGGTACTTAGTGTAAAAAAAAAAACCTACTGCTGTAAAGCATTTTCTAAACAATTTATGCTTAAAATTTTGTTTTTGTTAATTTGTTTCAATAAGTATATAACCATCAAATGAATTGTTTAACAGGCTGAATGTACATTGTAAAAAATGTTGCTATATTGGCAGATTTTCACTCGGTGTGTCTGGACTCTGAACATGAAATGTGTTAACCACTGCAAATAACGCCTTGGAATTAGCATGTTAGCCGTTAGCGGTGGCACCTTGATGTCAAACTGCAGGTAGCGCTGGTCCATCTCGCGGGAGACCACGCTCTCGATGACGTGCACGGGCACCAGCTGGTAGCACTCGTAGGCGGGGCAGAAGATGTTGTGCGCCTCGCCCTCCTGGATCTTCACGTTCAGGAACCTGAAGCAAAATGGTGGGGGGATGTTCAACACGCCGACATTTGCTTTCCAGATGCCACGGTCGAGTTGAAACGTACCCTTCCCAGCAAGCCCGGCAGAACTCGTGGCCACAGGACATGTCCACGGGGTCCTCAAAGATGGAGATGGAGCACAGGCAGATGCCACACTGTGCACACATGGAACAGTTTTCACCTTGGAATATTTCTTTAAATTCTGTTTTTGTTTTTTAATGCAAGTTTGTTAGTTTTGTAATTTTTTAAAGCCATACAGTAATGCAAAAATAAATACAATTAAAATATAAAATAAACCCCAAAATGGATGTATTAAACTGACATAGAAGAAAATAAAATACACACAATAGTTCGTTTTTGTTCATTTTCGTTATTGATAAAAGCATGGGGTCTCACCGTGGCCAGGCCTTCGTCAGCGGGTGTGAGGCAGCTGTCCGTGGGGGAGGTGAATGTGAGCGTGACGGGCGAGCGCGGTGTCCGGGGGGTGCGCGGCGAGGGCAGCGTGTCCCATGCGTTGTACCCGCTGGGCGGCGGTGTGGGCATGGTGACGCCCGAGCGCTGGCAGCAGCCCTCGGCATCCGACATCCACGCCTCCAGCAGTTTCTCCCTGTCCCAGTCTGAGGACGGGAAACCGTTTGCGTGTGGTCAAAGAGTTACTAGAGGAGAGGTGCAGATTGTGGAGTGTACCATGCGCTCTCAGCAAGGCCTCGGCAGTGAAAAGGGGCGCTTGTAACATGTCGGCCGTCTCCACGATCAGCATGTCCTTCAGCCGGCGAAGGTCTTGCAGCTTCAGGCCCTCGTAAGGCTGCAAGATCAATTAATAACAGTAGCACATGTTCAAAAGAAATGAAAAGT
The DNA here is from genome assembly GCF_054856555.1 of Leptonotus elevatus. NCBI lineage: Eukaryota > Metazoa > Chordata > Actinopteri > Syngnathiformes > Syngnathidae > Leptonotus > Leptonotus elevatus. Next base: position 7,897,274 of record NC_141257.1, read on the forward strand.
GTGCTCCTAACCACTCGCTCTTCAAAAGTCCTAACTAATAGATAATAAACTGTATTACAATAAAATTACAGAAAATATATAAACTTAACCTGTATGGTAAAATAAAAACACCGAACCTAAACACAGTACAAGAAAATATTTTTCTAAAGAAATTATGCAACTAAAATAAAATAAAAATTTTTTATATAAAAAATAAAATTAATAAATTTGTGTAATATTTGATATATTTGATTATACTTTTAAAAATACAGAAATACATTGCAAACTTCATAAAAACAAAATTCTTTACATCAAGATTGGAAAATAAAAAATAAAATATACAATATTAAAAATAAACAATTAGTTTTAATGAAACAAGTAATCTAAAAATAAACAAATCTAGAACCACTAAATTACTCTAAAAACTGAATAGAAAAATAATTAAAAAGCAAAAATAAGAATACAATAAAATTAAATTAAAAAATGTAAAATACAAACGTAAATATAGTTTAAAAAAAACTATAAATAAATTGAAAATAGGACACTTAATTTTTTTTACTACTTTGTTTATTTTAGTCTTAGTCTTACACCCTTGCTACAAATTGCACTTTGAAAATATTTGTACTTAATATTGCATTGCAAAACTGGTATTAAATGATCAAAATAACAAAGTTTGTAAACACCAAAGACACTAGAAATGAAGGGAAATGTCTTAGTTAGAATTTTCTTCCACTCACTCTTGTCATTTAACCAACAAAATGGCCAGTCAGATACAGCACCTGTGATGTCTTCGATTGCTCACCTCTTTGTACTGTAGCAGTTTGACTTCGCCACGCGCGTCCTGCGGCCGCGCTCCAGACCCCGGGGAGGAGGAGAAAACCATCTGCGACTCGAGGCTGAGGGCCAGCTCGGTGTGGTGGTGGCGCTCGGCGTGGTCGCACGGCGTTAGCTTGTCATCGTCCTCGATAAACAGGTCCGCCTCGCTCCGGATGAGCAGCTGGACGACGCGGCCGAAGTTAACATTAAGTCGCTTTGCGCTACGTTAATCGCCAGGCAACTTGGCGAAGGAAATCACCTCCACGCAGCTCTTCATGCCTGACGCGGCGGCGTAGTGCAGACAGGTGCTTCGGCGGTTGTCTGTCGCGTTGACGTTGGCCTTCTCGTACTGGCCTCCCTCCAGCCGAGCCCCCGTCCAGCTCAGGATCATCTGGCAAACCCCCCGGGGGGGGGGAAAAAAACCACTGAAATCCCCCCTTCCGTGCGTGCTTATTTTTATTTTTGTCGGCAGTACCTGCAGGCAGTCGGCCCGCCGCTGCTCGTCCCGCTGAGGCCGGGCGAGGCGTGGCGACAGCGCCCCCTCGGGCAGCAGCAGGATGAGCGGGCCCTGGCACAGCACGTGGAGGCACGTCTCGTTGCGCACGTTGCGCTTGTTGGGGTTGCCCTCCTTGCTGAACAAGAAGGACCTGCGCAGGGAAAAAAGGAAATGGCAACATGAATGGAGATTGATGGCACGTAGAGGGAGGAGACGACCAGGACTGTTTCTGCTTTGCATTTCCGGGATAATTGAAATGTGGCCTGACACGCTCACAATTATATCATTTTCTATTTGACAATTACAGTCAAGATTTTCCACAAGAAAACAGATCTACAAGATGAAATAAATGCCACGCCTGGAATTGACGGTGCCTTTTTCTACAGTATTTTCACCGAGGGAAAAAAAGGTGGCTGTTACTATGATGTGTGCCATGCTAAGCACCCTCTGTAGTTGATTAAATATCTGAGGAAATACTAATAATAAGTAGTCACATTTTTCTAGTCAATTTAAAAAGTATTTTGCATTTGAAAAATGTGGAACAAAACTATCTTTTTAAAACAACACAAAATAAATGTTCCTATTTTCTAGTTACATTTAAAAACATTATATATATTTCGACAACATTCTTGTTCTGGCTTACCTGGAACCCTAAATAGGATAAAAGGTACAGAAAATTGAACTATTTTTTTGGTGGGGGTTTTAATATATAAAATAATTCCCCAAAAAATACACAATTATAAATAAATAAAAATTTGGGGGAAAAAAGTCTAACATTATTCATTTTTATTTTAAAATTGTATTGTATCTAATGTTTTTTTTTTTTATGGGATACAAGTCATTTTAAAATGTATTTCTTCATTAAAAAAAATAAAAGCTATTGGTAAATGTGGGGCAAAGCTAATTGCAATTTTGTAAATCAAATCCAAAAATGTTGTATTTTTAGAGCTTTTTAAAACTGAGATAAATATCAAATTTTGTGGGGGAAATGTGGCACAAGTCAAATTTGGACTAAAACATCCAAGAAAAAAATCGGATGCTTTATTTGTGGTACTTTTTTTTTTAAACATTGTTTCTGAAATCAAAATAAAACACATTTTCTGTTGGGTAAAAATTGTTTACTTTAAAAATTCAAAAGCTATTTTGCATTACAATTAGAGTACATTTTTAAATGCTGAAAATTAAAAATCACCTTGTATGGGAAAATGTGGTAAAAGTCAGTTTCTGGAAATTCTATTTTATTAAGTCAACTAGTTATCTTTGAGAACGAGGAAAAGGAAAAGTGCACGAATAGACACGCTCCTTTCATGAACTGCTAATTGTCATTCAGTCAAATACGAGCGTCCTGCAGAACTGGTATTACCCACCAGCCGAGCGTGGTCCAAAAAACAACAAAGCGAGAAAAGTGCCTTTCACCTGAGCAGCCGCGTCATGGCGTGGCGGCACGCGTAGTGCAGCGGCGTGTTGTGCTGGTACTGCTCTCCGTACGAGGCGTTGGGGTCCAGGCCATCCCTGAACTGTGGGTTGCCCTCATACAGCTGCCAGGTCAGCGCCTCGTCGCCGCCCACCAGCGCCTTCCGGAACTTGGTGGCTGCGTTGCCCATGGCGGCGGCGGCCCCCCGACGGGATGTGTGGCAAACTCCTTCCTCCTTCTTCCTCCTCCTCCTCCTCCTCCTCCCCTGCTCAGGAACAGCTCACAACTCACAGCAACATGGCTTAGCGGTCCAGCCCTGCCCTGAGAAAGAGAAAGCGATTGGACGATAAGGAAAATGGAAAGACGGATGCGAGAGAAGCCGGCGAAGGAAGGAATGAAGTGAAAAAAGAAGATGGAGGCAGCAGACAAACACATCAATCTATCAGCTGTGCATGTTATATTACCGAAAAGACTGAGTGGGGTGTGGTGGGGTGGGTAAGTGGCAGGAGAAAAAGAAAATAAAAGACAAGAGAGATAATTATAAAGAGGGACAGGCAAGAGAGGGGGGAGGTTAATCATACACAAGCCATTGATTCCCCTCCAGGCACTGATGAAAAGCACCGCACGCTCGATACCACCGCTGGATTTGCATCGAGTGGGCTGTCTACGTGCACACACACATGTGTGTGTGCTGTTGGCAGTTGTATTCTTCAAGACGCAATGGAGCAGATCACAAGTTGACTGCCTGCAACAGGTGTTTCCAACACATTTTTGTCATAGAAAAATGCGATGAAATTTGGAGGGGGAAAAAAAGGGAAAAAAATATTTTTAGAATTCTTAAGATTTTGCGAAAATTTTGATTTCTCAAGTCAATTAAGAATTTTATATATTTGTATGTTTAAAATATGAAGGACAAATCAATTTTTACATTAAATTAAATGTGTGACACATTGAACACATTTTAGATTGTAAATTAACATTAGGACCCAGGCAATATGTATTTTTTTTAAGCAGATAATTCCAATATTTGGCAGAATAAAAGTCAGATAAACGATTGACAGGCCAGTTTATTACAAAATTAATATAACGTTTTTGGTCCCTTTACGCTTAACAACAATAAATTACAGGCAGAAAATTTGACTGCTTTACATTATTCCGTCATTTATTATTAAGTTTACAATAGAGAAAAAGCATCAAAAACTGACCATTTTTTGGAGTATCATTATCTATTTCATATGTTGTAATATGTTATTGTGGAAAAGCACTAAAATCCCCCATTTAAATCAGCTAATTAAATTGATATTCGAATTAACACAAAAAATAAAGAAATATATGGAAAGTATTTTTTTTTAATATATATATATATATTTTTTTAAATGTTAATTTAATTTTTCAACAAGTCCACCATTTTTGGGAGAAGCAGTTGCTGTGAGCTAATAACAGCTCAGCGAGGAGATGCAAAAAAAAAACAAAAAACATTTTGACTTCTTGTCACATGCATGGAGCATAATCACCATCTTTAAACACTGCGTTGCGCTTCATTTCCTGCTTGCCTGCCCACCTCTCCTCCACTGAGTGTGCGTGTGTGTGCATGGTATCATTACAGCGTGCGGTCTACGGCCATCTGTCTGGCCTCTCACAAAGAGCCTCTTTTTTATTTTATTTAGGCCATCTTGAATAAAGCGGCGGCCTACATGTACCCCTCTTTTCTTCTTGAGGCCTCCCCCTTCCTCTAAATTTCATGAAGCGCCAGACGGGTCACATGCGCAACTTTCCCAACATGCTTGGAAATTGTCTTTTTTTAGTGTGGGTACAGTGAATAGGCCAGCCTGTCTGCTTTACTTCCAGTCCACTTCACTCTTCTGTATGTGCGCACTAAACAAGGGCAGGAAGTCTGGACATGCTGTAAGTAGCGTTGGAATTCCCAATGCGGCGCTATTTAGACGGGCGGGCACGCTATTAACCCGGCAAAAAAAGTGTTAAACCTGACCCGCTAACCTTAATCTGGCTAGGTGCCGCCAGACTCCCACAGGTGGGGGGGTTGTCTTCGAATAAACCACACTTGGGAAAGACATCAATGAGTCACGGCGCTGTTTTGAATGGCAAATATTTGCTTAACAAGGGTTTTTTTTTTTTTATGTTTTTACTAACAACTGCACCCACTGAAAGATTTGCTGCTGTGGACCTTTATAATCATTATTATGAGAGAGAAATGCCAACATGTGGCACCTCACACTATGTTTACCCGGGCGAGTATGTATGGTATAAACAAAGTATGTTTTGCAGTAGGCTGTAGAAAGAGTGTGTTGTGATGCAGTTCATGGAATGAATGACAAATGGCACATAAAACCGCAAAACATTCACCTCGCCTCGATGCTGAAATTATCCAATTTTGCTTAAATGGTTTTAACTTTATTTACTAAGCCATTTGTGAATACAATTAAATGAGATCAGAATACAATTTTAGTGGCATCTGTTTGTTAGTGATATATATATATTTTTTTTACTTAAAATTGAAATATGTCAATAAAAGTAGGGAAACTTCATCTAAGATTTTCTTAATGACAGTTCCGAACATCAGGATTTTTCAAGATATTTCCGCAATGCAAATGCTTCCTTTCCATGGTGAAAACTAACTGTATTACCTTTGCCTGTGACTCGCATACAAACCAGAGACTACTATGACAATGTGCCTGGTTAGTATTTACTACTAGAAAATGACATTTCATCACATTTTCAAATCAAATTACAACGATCCAAAGTCCAATGCTTTTCAATGGACAGAGGGTCATTTCACCGAGGAAGGCTGCCATTTTGACTTGTGACGTTAAGTTCGGAATTGTCAATTAAGACATAAATACGTCACAGTACAGTTTCGATTGACATTCGTTGCTCATTTTAATTTTTAATTATTGGTTCTAATGGCAAATGCACCTTATAAAACACTCCTGATGTAGTGCACTCACACGAACCACAACAACACCTCAATCAATTCAATTTACGCCTAAGTGTTCCGTTAATGAACAATAGGTTTTGCAAAACGACCACATGACTTAACACTTTAATGCATCATAAACGGCGAACGACTAGTTTGTATGATGTGTTGGCAAAAAAGTTAATTTAGCAGAAGTGTTAGCAACACCTGCTTCGCAACATATGCTAAGAATTGGGTTACCCGTGGTGGTGGTAAAATGGGGCACACAAGCCCGACAATGAACCGTCTCTGTCGGGGCGTTTGCCTTCACGCGGCCCCGCCGCTTTGTTCAACAGGACGGCCGGCAGTGTGAGCTCCCAAGCCCGCGAGGTAACCCGGAAAAGGGACGCTACCTGCTGGTTAGCTTCCCGATGCTAACGCGGTGTGCTAGGCTAGCCCCTCGACGTGAAATCACTGCCGCGTTCAACTCACCCTTGCCGCTGTTTTCACTCGCTCCGCGGGGATAATGGAAGCTTTCGCTGGGCCATAACTCGCCGTCATTCGCCGGAGGACATTCTCCTCCGCTCGAACATCCTCTCGAGAACAGCCACTGGGAGCCAGCCGGCAGGCAGGCAGGGCGGGGCGGTGTTTGGGGGAGCGACGACGGTGAGGCGGCTGCCGAAAGAGGGGCGAGACTGGCGGTTGACGGGATTGATGATACTTGCTGGCGGTGGTCCGCTTCACTGTTGTTGTTACTGACATGGAGGAGAGCGAGGGCGCATGCGCGGGTGCCGTCACCAGATTGGTCCATTCACTTCTTCTCCGCACATTGGCGTCTTGACGTGCGAGTTTAAATCGTTCCGTGGCTGCGCTCGTAACTCAAAACAATAAATAAACCCGTCAACTGGCGGTAGGGCACCCGCGGATTCAGCTATTCGCAGGTTTATTCACGTTTTTGTGAATTATTTGCTCTACAGTGTTCCAAGAAGATGAGAAGCACAACAGCAATACAATACATTTTAGCACAACCTGTTTTCACATTTACGAAAACGGTTTTTAATGTTATTAGCATATGTATTTATTTCACGATCAAACCAGAACTTTGTACGTGCCGCTTCAGCACAATAGGGGGCAGTATAACACAGCTGCTTCCCCTTGCATACTGTAAATGAGTGTATTTCGGGAAGCACGCTAATTTTTGTGAGGCTAGTGCACCACATTTTGTGTGTTGTATTTTAAAAGAGCCACCATTCTGATATATCAGTTTATTGATATGCATCCAAGACACCTAGAGAGCTCCCGTATCTCTTCTTCCTTGCAGAAGATAAGTCTTAAAAACATTCCCCAGTTTTGCACGAATTCTCACATATGAGAGAAGCCTTTTTTACGGCTGTTCAGCGTGTTAGTGAACGCATCGCATCGAGTGTAAGACGTTTTGGCATCCTGTGACGTCACGGCTGCTTTTTTTTTTTTTTTTTTATAAATGATATTGGTGCTTTTCGTTACTGGAAGTCCAGAATAAGGCAGCTTTTCAAATGAATTTATTCGAGGAATGAAGGAAAGATAATAGAAAGGGATGTAGGAAGTAAGGGAGGAAAGATAAAAGAAAGGAAGATATGAAAAGGAGGAAGGAAAAGGATGCATGAAAGGAAGGAAGGAAGCGTCACCCACATTTTGCGTTGATACCCCTAAAACTTAAGAGTTCATCTCTGAAACTTATATTTTTTAACTGATGCAATGTTGTGTAAAGTTTTGGGCAATGTTTAAATGTTAAAGGAAGACGTTTCCAGCAGTTACCCGATTAAACTAATACATTTGCTGACAATAATCATGTGTAAATGTATAAATGAGAAAAAAAAATGCACCGTCTATTTCTGGCCCACCCTGCATGCAATATGTTCTACATTGTTGTTGTTTTATGCATTCCCAAACTACTTCCTATTTGGGAATTTTCCATCATTAATCTCGGGTGTTTTTTCTTTCTTTTTTAAGCGCTGGTGACTAGGCCTCACCTCATTCGCCGCTTACGACGGCCCTCTGACGTGTCTGCGCGGGTGATAGCCAATAGGCGCAAATATGGATTTGTCGAGGCCTTATGGTCATCGCCATTTTTTGGCAGCTTGCATTTCCCATATGGTGTTGGGTGGGACAAAATGTTGAGCATATTGCACGGCTGTGAAAGGGGACAAAGTGGAGCCCGGCGGCACAATGGTGTCAAGATGACCCGCGGCTGTGGAGAGTCACCTTATACTCAGGTGTGACATTACAGCGTGAGTAAGGCATGCTGGGAAAGCTCGCGCAGGAGGTGAAATGCAGATGAGGAAGTTTCAGATGGAAACACGATATACAGTGCCTTGAGATAAGAGCGACATGACTTTTTTGACTTGCAAGCCAAAATTTGAGATAAGAGCGCTGTTTAGTGTCAGTTGAATTAAACTCACTTGAAAACAAACAGTAGTTTGGCAGACAGTGCACTTTAAAAAAAATGTTTTATGTCTTCTTAGCTTAATGCTAACAAACAATGTAAAGCGCCATACATGGGCTAATAAATAGCATCAATGTTGTGGTGTTAGAACTATAGCGCCGCCCGATCTGGATTTTTAGAGGCAGAACCCGATTGCAGTATTTGGCAGAATGAAATTCAGATTCAATCAATTATAAAAAAAATTGTATCAGAAATGAAATAACTTCTTAAATAACTAGGAATATACATACAATAATAAAGATAATAATTACAAGCAGAACATTTGATTGACTTACAAGACTTGGTCCTTTAGGATTTGTTTAACTTTACAACAGAGAGCAAAATCGCCAAAATCTGATGATTTTTTTCTCTCTTTTGGGGGGGGGGGGGCAATGTCATTATCGTTATCTTATGTAGTAATGTGTAAAAGAAAATCAGCAACAACAGCAGCTTACTAACGAGTTTTGATATACAGGTATATCTGAATGTGTGTATTATACTGCCCCCAGGTGGCCAAAACGTGCACACCAGAAGGAGCAGCACAATGAAGCAAAAATTTTGCCAAAAGTGTTTAATTTCTTGAGAGTATATTCAAATACGTCATTACTGTCTGTTTTTATAAATTAAAATTTGCCAGTGTGCTATTATTAAAAAGTACTTGACAACATTTTTTGTTGGTTTGGTTTGGATGGCTGGAATGGATGAAAGGCATTTCCATTTATCACAGTGGAGAAAACTGATTTGAATTGTACGCCTGTCCCATCTTTAGTTGAGTAGTGCAAAAAATAAATAAAACCCCGCCCTCCCCAGCCACTTTTCAAGTTTGCTTGCGTTTCAAGGTGTGTGTGGCCAACATTGGGACTTCCAGCCTGTACTTGCAAGCATACAGGTTGAGCAGGTGACTCAGCCGAGGCAAGATGGCAGGAGGGACACGGGAGGGGGGAGCTCGGGAAGGTGTGGCGAGATGCCTCCGGCGCATTCCTCCAAGCAGCCGCGCCCTCCGCCTTGCCGTTTGTGTATGTACCTGTTTGCCGTCTGCAGCGTCTTTTTCGCCCTCCTTTGTTACTCCCGCTTCAAGTTTTCATGCAGTCGTGCTGAAGGCAAACATGGTAGAGTTGCACATTTGAACGAGTAGTTGAGCACAAACAAAGGTATGGTGAGAGTTTGAAAACATGGCTGGTGAACACACATTCAAACAGGTGGCGCACCCTTGGGAAATAGTGGCCCCTGTGTGTGTGTGTGTGTGTGTGTGTGTGTGTGTGTGTGTGTGTGTGTGTGTGTGTGTGTGTGTGTGTGTGTGTGTGTGTGTGTGTGTGTGTGTGTGTGTGTGTGCGCGTTGCTATCGGAGTGCACATGGAACAAGGTGTGTTCAGGATGAAAGCCATATAAAGAAAGCTAAAGTTCACTTAATCAGTCCTACACACGGATAGAAAGACAAGGAGGGGGGAAAAGAATGTTAACATTGGCAAAATTCAAGGAAACTATTCTGGAGAATTGGGGGAATTAATAATTGTTTTTACATTTATGAATTAAAAAAATATAAAAGCTATTTTGGGGATAAAAATACATCCTATTTTTACTATTAAATAAAACAATAAGTCAAGATTCAAAAGCCAAAACAAAATGCCTCTTTGTAATTAACTTTGACTTATGTAAAAAAAGAAATGCATAAAATCGAGAGGTTTCAAAAGCCAACAGAAATACTCTGGAGGAAAACAAAATCTCTATTTTAAATAATATTTAAGAAAAGAAAAGAAAAGTCAAGATTTAATGCAACTATTCTGGTGGGGAAAACACTTATTTTTACATTTAGAAAAAAAACGTCTATTAAAAAAAATATTCCGAAGAAAAATATATGACATTGTTTAATTAAAATTTATTTTCTAATTATGGAAATTAATGGAAAATATTCTGGGGATGCAAAACCTAAGGTAGGCGTGTACTGAGTAAACAGAACATCATTAAAATAACTCAAGCTGCGACCTGATCAGTAAAGTGAGTCATTTCTATTGTCCTGTGATGCATTTATCACTCACTTATTAACAAGTAACAACAATGTAGTCACTTTAAAGCTAAACAACCAAGTATCAATTGATTTAGTCATATAAAATGGTCATACACATCCATTTGTGACAAGCAAACACATGCAGGCCACACACAATCAAAGGTCATGTACGTATGGTGACAAATTGACACTGCATTGTGCAATCATTAACATAATAGCAACATTTACTTTAGAAGGTAATCATCTTAGAATGTGTTATTAGACAAAACAAATGTACCAGAATGTTGTTATTCTGGAGTCAAAATTCAATAATTTTCCAGAGAGGACCTTTTTCTTTTCTTTTCTTTTCTAACGACAGTAAATAATTACATGTTTTCTTTTCTTTTTTTAATGAAAAAAATAATTTAAGAAAGAGAACAACTTAACAAAAAAGTCAACAAATACATTTTTAAGTAAAAAAAAGAAAATGTAAATTTTTGATGAAAAAATGTCTAAAGGGAAAAAAATACGTATTTGCACAACAGTGAAATTAGATGCCATATGATCTCAAATTGTGTTATTGTCTAACTGCCAAATTAGCAGCAAACTGTAACAAGAGGAATGTAGCACACTTACAATACAATTATTTCACAAATATACCACACATGAATTAATTGTAGTAAACTTACAACAAGTTTCATAACAATGAACAACAAGCAGCCATTTTTGAGTTGGGGGGGGGGGGGGCAGCACTACTCACAAGCGCCACTCAGGGCGGAGCTTCTAGCGGGAGCTTCCGAGTGTCTCTCTCCCACCAAAGACGTCTCTGGGCGGAGTCTCTCGGCCGGTGAGCGGGGGAACTCGAGCCTCTCACGGAGCGTCCCGGTCCCTCCTTCTTCATTCGCCGTAGTGGCGGCGGCCCCGAGGGTGCACTTGGACGGACACGCGCACGCACAACAGTCGACTCGGGCCTGGAGCCTCGCCTCGGTGGAGGATTTGACAATTAAATTTTTTTATTTTTTTTTTACAAGTTCAAATGCGGAAACGAAGGGAAGACGCTGTACAAGTTTGGAGGTAAATGGAAGGCGAGACGAAGTTGGACAAAAGATCAAGTCGGTAAACTGGCTCTATTCAATTTACTTCCTGACTTGACTTTTACGCTTCTATTCATGCTCCACATTCCATTCTATTCTACTGTATTCTGTCCTATATATAAGGCTGCTGTTTTATTTCATTTCCTATGTCCTATCCAGTTTTTTTCTGCACTCCTCCTTCTGCTTTGCAAAAAAAAGTTTCCATATTTTTCTCTGATTGTATTGTATAGTTCACCGTGTGTATGTGTGGGTGCAGTTACAGTCGGAAAAAAAGTAGAATGTCTTTGACCTGCAGTCCAGGCTGGAGGACGACATCCTCCAGGTAAACTACTGCCCATGGACATACCTTAAAAACTAATTCAAAGTAGACAGGATAGTCAAAAAAAAAGGTGTGCCTAATTAAGTCAACCCAGTTTCGAGACGTTCCTCGCCTGTGGACTTTGATACCTCGATAACAGTCATTATTGCACACATCACATTTGGTTTGCAGTCATAAAAAAAAAAAAAGCGTTAATTCAAATCGGGTTGCCCATGTTTTCCCGGTGAGTCACTCACTTGGAAAACAGTACTCCAGTGTGTGTAATTACAAGGGGGGAAAGTCGGTATTGGGGCAAGAATTTCTTGCGGTGCTTCTTTTTATAGATGTGGTCTTTGTTGGGGTAGCCACAGGCTAAAGTGGTTTCATTCTGTTCTGAAAGATACTGGAAAAGGTCCATTCATGCTCTGCGTTAGATAAGAGACTTCCGAAGCTGGCGGATACGGACAGAATGTTGTAGTACCGCCTGGAAACCACAGGGGCAGCAATGCAGATTTCACACGAATCATTTCCAGGGAAACCAGCGAAGAAGAAAAAAAATTCACAAGAAGAATGTAACTGCTACAACAATGAGAAAAAAAATCCTAAGCATCATGAGATACAACTGCGAGGAACAAACTGTGTCAGAAAAAAAGGTAGAATACTAGTGGAATAAAATGGTAAGATTACGGGAATAAAGTTGCAACAAACAAATTACAAAAGATCAATATTTTACAAGGAAAAATGTGTTTGCATCTTGAGATAAAGGTTGTAGCAACTGCAAGAAAGAACTATTTTGAGAGAAAAGTTCAAAAAAATCGCGAGAATTATATATATATTTATATATTTTTTAAGTAAAAATTACTACAGCAATCAAGTTGCAATATTATGTGAATAACGTTGTAGTATGAAAAGTCCTGAGTCCAAGGTTTTTTTATCATGAGAAAAAGGTCCCTAAACAACAACGTGAGAAAAAAGTCAACAGCTTGTAACTAGAAGAATTCATAAGTTGGGGCACTTGAAGGTCAAGCCACCACTGCGTTTCAATGTTTACCATACAAAGAGTTCAAATGTCTTTTGTTGGGTTTTGTGCCGGCAAACAGCACTAAGCCCTGGACCGTTGGCTTCCATACACCGAACTCGACCTTGAATCCTGCCTTTTGTGCGGCACTCAACAGTTCCGCCGAGGTGTGACGAAACGCGGAAAGCTACGGCGTGCGTTGTTTGTGCTCGTCTGTCCGGGCGCGTTAACGCCAGCCGCCGCTGAGAAGCGGCGACAGTGCAGCCAGCGCATGAACTGGCTCGTCCCTCCCAACCTGTTCTCAGGTATTCCTTGCTGGACCGAATGATCTAATCAAATGAACGGCAGGTATGCCCGATCGGCGCGAGAGGGCGAGGCGGGTTAGGAGACGTCAGATGAAGTTTTCGATCTGCGCCGGGTTACTGATTCAGGTGTTGAGATGGAAATTCATTTTTTTGGGTGTGGGCGAACATCTTCTGTCGAACGGTATCTCATGTAAATGTCAACACAGGAATGCCAAGAATGAGCTCATCTCAACATCGGGCTTAGAAACCTGCCAGAGGTTGAAGGCCTGACTGATAACAAAGACAGGCAAGTTTTCAATGACGGCGACAGTTTGGAGCCTTGAAATGCAAACATTTGAATACAGAGCTTAATATGTTAGCATTGTTTTCCATCTAAATGTGAAAAACGTTGACAATGAAGGACATGGAATTATATCAAAGTCAATTTGAAACCAATCTTCATTATGCCAAAAGACGATTTAGCATGAATATTCCAATTTTTTTTTTTTAAATACTATTTTCTCTGTCAAAATTTGTAAAACGGTGAAAACGAAGGGCATAAACACCGATGTCTGGTCATGCAGAATTACATCAAGGTAACAAACTACACAGTAAATTTCATCGAGTAAATTCGACTCAAAAAAGACTATATTCGTTCCCATTCTAAAAAGAGTAAACTTTTACACTTGGATGGAAGAACGTTCCCACAACCTTCAGCATGGAAAACCATGGCCACTCTACTACTTGAGCTATGCTAGACTTATTATTAGCGAACATATTGCTGATGTGTCCCAAAGGAGACCCAAAATTGAGATACGAGTTTTCCACCTGACACCTGCGAGTAAGACTGGCATGGGTCAGTCAACGGTTGAGTTAAAAAAATAAAAAAATATATATTTTACTCTCTTCCAAGTATAAAGTTTACTCTGTTTAGACTGGCACCGAATGTAGTCTTTTTCAAAGTAAAATTTGCTCTACAAAATTTACTGTGTTACATGCGGTCAATATTCGAGTTAAGGTGGAAAAAGTAGAAAAGTTGTCATTCCCTCTAAACCCTAATCCCTTTAGCCTAACTTTACCCTGATCCGGACACTTAGCCTGACGCTTATCTAATCTTTACTCTAATCTAAAATAATGTTTCGACAACACTGTGTTCTGGATATGAACATATACTTGTCGTTGTCATGTAAACGTGCCTGACAAGTTTTTTGATGAGGCGGCAGTGTCCTTGTCCGAGTTTCACATGGAAGCGAGGAACGGTGTAATTAAATCCTTTTTTTTTGGAAGCCCTAACCTATACCCTAACCCAAGGCGTTGTTTTGACAATCCTCTGGTCTGCATGTGCGTCCAACGACGTTGTCGTTGCCTGTTGTGTTTTAAAATAGCCTTCGTCGAGGCCGCCATGTCCTTGTCCAGAGTCACTTCGCTTCGCCACGGGAGGAACAGTGTACGATCCCGAGCGCTGCGTCACTTTCAGCAGCTTGATGTTGCTGTCAAAACAAAGCGAGCAGACCGTGTTTGTTTGACTATCCCAACGAGTAAGCCAGGTGGGAGGGTTTGGCTTTTGAGAGAGCGGCTCATCAGTGCTTCTTTTTTTTTCCGCAGTAGAGCCTGACTCGGAAACCTCCAGGCCCTGTTCCGCGTTATTATTTCTTCACACGCGGGAATTTCATCACGCAACTCAAATGTGATGATTCAGCAGAACGGATCAAGCCCCGACCGACCGAGGCAGCTTGATTTATTCAACAATCAAATATTTGGGGGTTGTGAAATGATTCCATGTGAAGTAGCATGTATGCGCAACATACTTTAAAAGAGTGGGCCACACCACAAATGCTCAAGTTCAAGAAAGCAGGAAGTCGGCCATTTTGCTCCCTGATGATTCACCGGCTAGAAAAAAAAAAAAAAAAAAAAGAGCTACCTGGTGACTCACTTGGGCCACGTTTAGTAAATTTGGCTCTCCCTGCCTGCAACCTCTCTTAGGTCCGCCTGGCTATCACAGCCACAAATGTGGAAAGATCACACGCTCTTTAAGTTTGAACAAAAACACTTGGCCTCCTAAATAACAAGGATCATTTGTGCACACACTGACAATCAGCCTCCCAACATAGTATGACAGACCGTACGTTTCCACGGAGACGTAGCCACGCAGTCAAAAACCGTGCTGCAACAAGTTGCTGAACAGGATTGTGGTTTTTGCCTCGGTTCTGACTCAAAACAAAGACAAATGTGACTTTCGCAGCATACCCGCGAGTCTGAATTCTCTCGGGAACATGAGACAGGAGCCGCAAGTTCACAGTCTCAAAAGTGCCCAGCGAACTCTCTCTCGAGGAGCTCGTAAAGTGCCGCCGCCACCAGATGAGACATCTCGTACGCAGCTGTTAGGGCCAAATTCAATTTTAAAACAATTGGGGGTTGTGTGTGTGTGTGTGGGGGGGGGGGGGGACCTGGTTGGCTCAGCTGATCGCATTCTACACATCACTCACAATGCTGTGCTTGGAATACAGCTTGGGAGCATTACCAATTCCTTAATAGGAATTTGGCAACGTTTAAATCCTGGAATTCACTGAAAATTGGCTACTTCAAAGCAAAATGGCCGGCTTAATAATCCTTTTCAGGTGTGGATTCTTGAGAATCGCCAGCCTAATTTCGAATTGATTGGGGAAGTTGGTGTCGAGGGCTGATTTGTTTTCAAACTTTCCATGGGGCGCGACAGGGTGAGTTTTGAGGGAAGGGGTTTCTGTTCTTAACCTCTAAAATACATACATTTATATCACATTCATTTTCGGAATAATAATAAAAACTGAGTTTGCAAGAGAGGCTAAAAACTACAGTTGGGGCTCATTATTAGTTAAGGGTAGGTGACTTGTTTGACCTTGTGTTGATATGCAGAGGGTCATTCTTTACAAACTGTGAGTGAGGTTTCATGTCTGTGGTATTTCCAAATATTGTAGTATCTCAACTTACAATTTTTTATTTTTTTTTAAACAGAATGACAAAATTGTGTTTTTAGACAGCTGGAACAGATTGAATTTAAATTCCTTACTTGCAATGGGGAAAATGATTTGTAAATGTAGTTACGAGCTTGGTCATGAAATGAAAAACTCATAAGGCAAACGTAACATTGTACTAAACTGTTGAGGGTTGAATGAAATGACAAGGACCGAGTCAAAACGGAAGCACTAAACAGTGAGTGTTGAAGTTGAGTTGAGTTTTGGCTGAAACTTATTTGTATCTGTTTTCACAGCCAAAACTGTGTCTATTTCGCAACGTATTCATCGCGCTATCCCTCCCGACTTGGCGTCTGAATGTCTTCCGGCTGTGACAGGTTGACTCAGCAGAGATCTTAGCAAGAGAACCTGTCCATACACCTCTGCATACCTTTCCTGCTCCAAATGTTTCTACTTATTGCTCACCAATTCTCACTCTGTGGTTTTCAGCAAACTCAACCTTTGACGTGTCGTGATCCCTTTTTCTCTTGCTTTTTGTGCTGTAGAGTTCCGCGTTCCCCACCAACGACCTTGACATTGACATCCTACTCATATCTCCAACCATGGCTCACGGGTCTCAGAGTTCATCCATTGGTGATAACCCCCTGGACCCAAACTACCTGCCTCCGCATTACAAGGAGGAATACCGACTTGCCATTGACGCACTGATAGAGAACGATACACCGGTAATAAAAAAAGAAGAAGAAAGAATTCCGGGGTGTTTCAAGCATATTTGTGCCAAGACTATGAGTTGATTGTGTGCTTTTTACCCCACCAGGGCTACTATGAGTTCCTCCAGTGCGCGGATGTGGTCAGCTTTCTGGCACAAGCTGAAATTGAGCACATCAAATCCACTATCCAGGAGCCCACACACGCCCACAGCGTTCCTGACTTGAGGTCCCCGGAGGCAGGCCACAATGTGGAGGGCTCGTCCGACACGTATTGGCCAATGCAGTCCGACCTGCCCGCTCCGGGCCTGGACCTCGGGTGGCCGTTGACACAGAACAGCTTCATCGGGCCCACAGAGGTCACCACTCTGGTGAACCCATCCGAGCCAAGCATGCCAAGCATCAAGGAGCAGGCCAGGAGACTCATCAAGAATGCTCGCCAGGTAAGAAAATATGCTGATCCAGCTTTGGGAGAAACGTGGCACCTGCAGCTTAAAGCATCCCACATGAACCGGCAATCAGTGTGCACTCAAGTCAGGACACCACGTAAAAGCAAGTGTGCAACCCACACATGTCATAAATCAACATGTCGTATCCTATCTTGTCTTTATCGCATGTACTGAGCAGCCAGAGCGTTGCTGACTCATGCATGTTTGGGTAATGCTCCCTCTGTGAGAATAATTGTACTTTTAATCTGACACTGCCAACTTTGCTGCTACGCCCTTCCCGACAAATGTCTGGCTGCCAGGCTTTGGCGAGGGCTAAAGAGAGGTAATTAAGAAGAGATGCACATACCAGATGTGAGGGCTCATGAGTAGTTGCTAGTTAGACCTGCTCGCATTGGCGGCTTGTGTTTGGAGTTGATCTCCCATTGTCATTGTGTCAGTCGTTTAATGTGATTAATACGTTGCGGTTTTACAGTTTTGCACCGTATGATTTTTTTTAGGTTCAAGTCTGAAGATGTTTCAGACTCTTTAAGTCTGGAAACAGCTTTTTAACATAGCACGATTACTAACTGGCTGCTTATGGAGATTTTAAATGGATGTAGTCTAACCCTGTCTGTCACCCGGCATTATACTCCAGTGGACACTTGCTAAAATTGATTGATGATTGAATGGATTGATAAAATCTCTCCAACACACCAATATCTAAATAATAGAGACCCTGGTGGTTTGTCTCATCATGTCTGATTTATTCAATACAGTGTCATTTTTGCCATTTCCACCTGGCACAGTGTAGTTGTAGTGGGAAAGCAACATAGGTCATGCATATTACCGTCCTCTAGTCTACATGACTGGAGTGGCACTGTCACTGATTTCAGTCAGACTATTTGATTTGTATAACAATTAACAAGTAATCATTTTATTCTATTTTTCAGGTTATTGCAGTAGTGATGGACACATTTACGGATGTGGACATTTTCGCCGACCTCTTGGACGCGACGGCGCGCCACATTCCGGTTTATATTCTTCTGGACGAGCAGGAAGCTCATAACTTTGTCTCCATGGTGAGCAACTGCAAGGTCAACTTGGACTTAATCCAGGTAAGTGTTTTGTCAGATGCTTATCATCCAGTAAGGTAGGCCTGCCTCAATAATATAAAACCTGACACATTACGATGTATTTAAATTTGACAGATGATGCGTGTCAGGACTGTGGCAGGAATAACGTATCGATCCCGAACAGGGAAGTCTTTCAAGGGGCAAATGAAAGATCGGTTCTTATTGGCTGACTGCAGGGCTGTGCTCAGTGGTAATTACAGGTGAGTGCTGTTCCTTGGGATTTTTTTGTTGGATTCCTTTCTAGTTATCATATAATTAAGATCATTTTCTTACTATTTTTTTTACAGCTTCATGTGGTCGTATGAGAAGATTAATCGCTGCATCGCTCACCTTTTTCTTGGAGAACTGGTGGCCACGTTCGACGAAGAGTTTCGCATCCTCTACGCTCAGTCGGAGCCCCTCGTCATCGACCCGTCGGATGGAACGCTTGCAGTCCCAGACACCGGCAGTTACTTAAGCCGACAGTTGGGCTTAAAGAGGACTCAGTCCTTACGGAACCCCCTGGGCTTCCGGAGGCAGCCCGAGATAACCTCGGGCTTCCCATACGGAGATCAGGAGCGCAACCTGGCACTTCC
Organism: Leptonotus elevatus; assembly: GCF_054856555.1. Lineage (NCBI taxonomy): Eukaryota > Metazoa > Chordata > Actinopteri > Syngnathiformes > Syngnathidae > Leptonotus > Leptonotus elevatus. Next base: position 7,915,829 of record NC_141257.1, read on the forward strand.
TTTCCGAAGAAACGACCCCTTTCGTCACACCATCGAGCATGGGGCGGGAATTATGATTGGGAAGTATTCCCAGCAGCAGTTTCGTCCACAGCAGTCCTACTTGGAGCAGGGACGGTCCATCGTGTCCCGGCAGATAGAGATGAGCGGCTTCAAGAGGCACAGCTACGCAGAAGGAACCCAGGACAATTACATGCCCTCCAGGCACTACATGAAGCACAGGGTCATGAACAATCTGGATGAGACAGACTTCCACAGGTATACTGCCTTTTCGACCCCCAATATTTCGGTGTTAGCGTTCATAGCCACTGATAAATCTCACTGAATTGTATTTAATTGTATTTTATTTACAGAGACCCAAGACACAATTTCTACAGTGAAGGTCCTGGACCAGGCTCTGGCCACGGACACTATGACAGACATCGTCCTCCACATCTACCCATCGACCAGTATTCAGATTCAAGCTCATTTCGCTCAGACCTAGAGTTCAGCACAGGAAACTATGGGAGAGGCCATTTACATCTTTCCTCCGATGATTTAAGCGGGCCCGATGGTGTTCATGCACCTCCGGTCGCTGGAAGGTATGGAGGGAGCTCCGCCCAGAAGAGGCCAACCATTGGTCAGGCGTATGCTTGCCAGAGCTCACCAACACATCCTCACCTACCAGACAAAAAGTCATTTCCAAAGCAGTCAGATCAGGAACACAGCCAGGATGCAAGCGTCCGACATGGATTGCGGAACTGGAGGATCCACTCATATCTGAGTACATATGAGGACGGCGGAGAAGAGGGTCTGAATCAACCCGCAGGGCCTGACGCATTTGAAGATCGCCCACCTTCTCAGGACCCCAGTGATAGCTCAGGCTCCCAATATGGACTAAAGGAACCACCAAATGTCGCCCCTTGGCCCAGAGCGGAAATCCAAAAACCACGCTTTGGGAAGCCCATCATCCCTAATGACACAAGCAAGGAGTCAACCAGCAAGAACCTGATTTCTTCAGTTTCGCTGGATAGAAGTGAGAAAGAAGTGGAGAAAGAATGGGAGAGAGATGATAAGTGGGCTTCTGCTAAAGAGGACAGTAGGGAAAAAGAAGCCAAGGATCCTCCAGAACTCTTCCTTTCCAAACATGACTCCTTCCGCTCACGGATAAACCCGCTCCTTCAGCGTAGCTCACGTCTACGCTCGTCACTCATATTCTCATCGTCTAAAGCAGAAATGCACAGTGGGAGCGGCGGCCTAAAATCCGCCACGGAGGACGAGGGCAAATCCTCCATCGTGGCCCAGATCCTAGAGAAGCGGCGGTTGTCGTCTCGGGAACCTTTCGAGTGGAAAAAAAAGCCTGAGGAACAGAGTAAGGAGAAGGACGAGGAGAAAAGTGGGGATGCAAATGAAAGCGAGAAACGATTGACAGACATATCAGAAGGGAAAGATGAGTTCCAGAAACCTCAAGAGCACATGGAGTCAAATCTAACTGTTGAGACCTCCAGCACTGACACATCATCATCACTGAACATCAATGACCCTGCCAGTCGACTTAAGTATTTCAAAGACGTAGCTGCTAAGCGAAAAGCCTCCAAAATAGAGACTGAAGCATCGCTAAAAGTCCCCGAGCCAGCTGAGAAGAAGACAGACTATTCGGACAATTCCCCCGCAATTACAACAGACAGTTCTGCTATTAGTTCGAAAGAATCCGAGACAAAGAAACCGGAAGTCTCAGAAAAGCTGCTGGAAATCAATAGGCGATCTTCGCTCACCAAACCGTCTCTACTCTCTCCCAAGCCTTTCGTAAGTGCGAAGCCTCCCGAAACCCACAAGGAGGATAACTCGTCGGACAGTCAGAAGAAAGACATATTCAAGACTTTAAAGCCCCTTCCGTCGCCCAAGATCTTTAAACGGGACCCGCTTAAGCTTAAGGGACTTCATCTTCGTAGGGTCTCCTGTGGTGAGGAGATCCTGACGGATGCTACGGACTCCGAGAAGAGCGAGCTGAAGAAGACTCGCTCTCATAGTTCCTCCACACTGCCACACGACGACTCTAAAGAGAAAGTTATGGGATCCAACACATCCATAAACACGCTTGGCGATGCAAAGGGGGACGGCAAGACGCTTGACTTCCTGAAGAAACAGACTCAGAGGCTAAAGGGATTGTTGGGTCCCAAGGATAAGGAGAAGAAGTCGTCGGGAGAAGATAGGGGTGGTATGAGCACAGTGAAAGAAATAGTGGAAGATTATAATAAAAAACAAAACAAGGACACAGGATCCAGCGCTGCCGATCAGACCACCGCCAACCACAGGACGTTGCCTGGCACGTCAGGCTCATCACGGTACCAGTCCTCCGGGAGCTCGGTGCTGTTCAACAGCAACCTCCGCGACGACACCAAAGTCATCCTGGAGCAGATCTCAGCAAACAGCCAGAAGAACCGACATGAGGATGGAGACCGCGATGCGAAGGACAACGACTTCACCGCCAAGAAGAACCGCTTGCTGCGACCCCAAGGCGTTGTACAGGAAAGGGAGGGGCTACTGAAGAGGATAGAGAGCCTGAGGAAGGAGAAGAAGGTCTACAGCCGCTTTGAGGTAGTTTGCTGCTATGTACGATGATGACATTTACAGAGATGAGATACACCCTCCACACGAGAAGTTAGGAGGGCGTATCTCGATAAAATGTCAAGATAAAACTTAAATGCCTAAAACGGCCTTTAGAAGTTAGCCTAATTTGACCTTTAAACTTGTAAACACTTAATTCCAACTTTACAAGGCGGTCCACATTATGTGATGCTTTCAGTCTTCCAGTATCTTGTTGCAACCTGCCTACGGTGCGCTAAGCTCAAAGGTTACTTCCAGTTTGAGGCCTTCCTATGGTGTGACGTATTGTTGACGCATCGTTTTTGTCTCATGATGTGTAAATGCGAGTGGTCAAAGGTTTGGATAGGATTAAATTAAGTACACCTGTGAAGGTTATAGTGCATTTTAGTTTCATCTTGAAGTTTCACTCCAAAACCCAATATCACAAAAATTTTGTCAACAGAATAGACCATCCTGCAAGTGGTTTTGGGTGGTAGCTTGGCAACATGACCTATGATTTGTACCATGTGTTGGTTTTATAATCCAAATCATGCAAGTCAAATTTAACAGGTGAAATGCAGGGGGTCCTCAGGTGACGACCTTTCAAGGTTGCGAATGTCGCGCAATGCACTAGTTTGTGCAGCGGCGTAAAATTACATTAGCACAACGTTGTCATTTGATTGCTTTACATTCAGTAATCTAGCCAACCTTGTTTGTGTCACCTAATCTTTGTTTTTCGACGCACATTGAGACTTGAAAAGTGCCCCAATCAAAAAAAACCTCAGAACTGGTTTTGAAACTGGATTATTTTCACACAGTATATGCCCAGCTTTAGGCGTAAAATGTAGAAATGATATTTGGAACAAAAATAAGATCTTAATCTTTAGATCTTTTATCTGTTTCGATACGGCAATATGAACTGGTTTAATGAAAACACATAAGAATTAAGTTTCTAAAATGCTGTGAGCAATAAAAAGTTCCCAATAAAGTATTAATTCAGTCACCTCAAATATGTTCAACTATTTAAATTAACACCACCACCAACTGCATTGTTATTCTTTTACCAGATGGGGAATACCCTAGGATAACGGGCAAAGAGATGCCCGGGTGATGACGGCGTGGGAATCGACCAAAGGGCGTTGATCAAACCTACTATCGTGCCAACAACGCTCCAACACAGCAACCTCTCCTGCTGGATTTGTTTGTTTGTTTGTTTGTTTTTTACCCGGAAGAAAGCTTGAAACTACAACATGGAAAAATGCAAAAAAAAATAAAAATAAAAATAAAAAAAATCAATGGGTGCAGAATGCGCCTGTTTGCCAAACACTGGTAAAACTTTGACCTTATAACGCGACCGAAAGTGGATAGTGTGCAAAAGAGAAGATGGGCTTGGTGCGGGCTTGTTGACTGAAAGTGGAAGTTAAAAAACAATTTGAGCGGACGCCATTCAACAACAAAAAACATGTACTTTGTCTTTTGTTTTGTTTTCCTTCCGGGAATGTGTGCCAAAATCTAACACAAATATTAACAGTTCGAAACTATTAAAACCCTCCTGTTATGTCAATTGGAGATGACACACGTATCCATGTTGAAACATTTTGTGTTTAATTGGTATGAAATAAGATAAGATGTATATGAAATAAAGTGGGAATAAGCGTATATTTGCCAAGAGGAAACTGTGTATATATTAGAGCGGGTGGACAAAGTATGGCCCGCATAGGATGAACAATGTTCTTTGATTTGGTCGACTGAGCATTTACATAATGAAAGCCCTCAGTCATATTTAAAAAAAAAATTATTTAATCATTGTCTTATTGTGATTATGAGTTCATTATCAAATATGCACACACCCTACCCTGCATTAGACAGTTCTACCCCACTTGTGTCTATCTGCCAAGTAATGCAAATGAAACCATAATATAAAAATATTTATAATAAAAAGAAAATAAGAAGGTAAAGCCGGCATAAAACATTTTATTGTAAATTTCGTTTTGTATTAAAAAAATATTTTTTTCTAGATTTTCACATTTGAACCGCGCCATAACAGGAGGGTTCTTTGATGTCTCATACTGAGCCTGTAGTCAACGTGCAAGACTCTCAACAGGTCGGCGCAACAGAGCTAAGCTAGGTGCAGTTGTTTTTGGCTTTGAGATAGTTATTTAATGTACATACACATGTTTACAGCTTCGACTTGAACTGGAGAAAGTCCGTGTTCCCGCCTTTGGAGCGAGATGCGAAAGGATACAAACGTTATGCCGACGTGACTTATTCAACTCATTTTGGATGTCGTTGACACCTCGGTCGGATTTTGCGCATGAACCAAAGATTTAGGCTGGTCTAGTTTTTTGTTTTTTGCTGCACAGTTTTATATGTGGGATTGTACATATTCGAAATAATGAATTGGCTGGTTGTTTTTAATTAACAAATACTTGTCACACTGTAGTATCTAAGAACCTTGTATTCATATTTGGGTTTTTTAAATAAAATTTGAATATGTAGTCATTTAGTGTTATTAAATTGTATTTGAAGTATGCTGCAAATACTTTTTATTAAACCTCTTCAAAGCCAATAATGCTTGTCTGGGCACTTTTGCAATTACAGAAGTGACAACGCTTTGGCTTAAGAATTTAACAGGTCTGAAACAGGTTATTAAAACATAAAATGAAGCAGAGAAATCCAACAGATTTACCAGGGGAACATTTTGATAGTTACCTTGGGTCAACTTGGGACAAAAGAAGGAAACTACCCTATTTTTTTCCCATTAAAGTACAAGTCCATGTGCACTGTAAGTCCTTGGGGTGTATGTCATCAGGTGAGGCTGAAGTCGCACATTCTGCAAGAGCGATGGAACAAAAATTAAAGGTTTGGAAAGAGAAAATAAGAGTAAGCTCGCCAGGAAAAACATAATATGCGCTAAGGTTATTTACCTTGAGCCAATGCTCTGCCTCACTTCTTCGGCTGAGAATCTTTCTGGAAATTCAATAAGAAGAACGTTTAAGTTATTAATAGTATTACAAGGTGCTGGAAAACTGGTCAACTTACAATGATGGCGTGCAGTTGCTTGTGCTGGACAATCAGTTGATGGAGCTGATTCTCAAACTTCATCCTGTAGTTTCAACACTTTTAAGTTACGGTAGATGTACAGTAATAAATAATGGTGGATAATACTGATGGTTAATATGCACCGAAGCTTGCGCCGCATGAGCTTCAACTCCTGGATTTCATACCGGTACTGTGCCAGGAGTTCTTCGCTCTTCTTGTTCTGCTTGGCAAGCCTAAAATGGACGTCAGGTAGCGCAAAAATGTAAAAATACGACACATGCAAGCTTCACTGATTCACAAACTCTTGCTCAGAAAGTATTTTCAAAATATGCAGCTGGCAAAAGATGTACTTCTTACATACTACACACAATTTAAAAAGTCAATCTTCCAAATCATGTTCTGCTTAAAAGCTAACCAACCAATACAGAATCAATCAACTAGGAAAAAAACGTATTTTCCACAGAGGGAAGGCAACTTGGCGAGGGCCATAATAAATGACTACCATCTAGTGTGAAAGTAACACATGTTCATCTTAGAAAATTAATAATGTCTTCAGGACTTTTAGGTATGTCGTTCCTCCGGTTTGAATGTGAGAGATCACCTGACAGACTGGAGCTCAGATTCCTCGCACTGGAACTGCAACTTCTGTGACAATTCTTGAGGAAAAGAGGCCTTTTTATCACCAGACTGATTGACAGCTTCATAAACTAAGCGTGAATATGCAGTACCACTTTTTTGGTGATCGGTCCTCTCCAGTTGGTAGGCCTCTGTTTGCACTGAAACAACAACAGAGACTTTTTAATGTACTCTACTAAGACACGATCCCATTACAAATGCTGGCAGCAACAGACAGAGAACACTCCGAAGTAGAATTTTCAAATGGGCGTTTTTCTAAAGAAATTAAGACAAATATATGTAAAGTATCTCACATATAAGTGTAAGAAAAGTTCAGCGTGATATAAGTAAGAAGCTGTTGGAAATTATGGCGAGGGAACATGGAGGTGTTTGACTGTGCTATACTGCCCCCTAGTGGCATTTAGTAAAGCTCTGTGGCTTTTTATGTAGTTAGAATTCCATTACCGTGTCTGTCCTGGTTCCTGGTTATCATATCATTATTCATTTTTTCCGTCGTTGTCGTCACTACACCACCGTCTTAATGATAATTCCTACTACTTTTGCAAGGGAATTTCTGCTTTGAAGGTTCCACGTATGTAATGACAATATATGAGCTCCTTACGTGAAGCAAGCTCCTTCTGTAGAACCTGAATGAGTGATTTCCTCTCCATAATTTCCTCCACTAGGACTTTTTTGCCTTTAGGAACACATCCAACACAAACACATAACAAGTTAGGGAAACCAGGAAAAGCAGAAGTAAAATTAAAGACGGAACTTAATGTTCTTTAGCATTACTCGATGATCTCAAACAGGAAACTAACCTAAGAGACAATTAATAATATTATTTTCAACATCGATATAAATCAGAATGGCTCCTGCAAGGGTGTTGCAGTCCAAGCAGGAGAGAGATATTAATCATACCTCATAAACCTCCATTCATCATGTTCTGATACTCCATTGAAGGAGTAACAGGTAAGGATATACCTCACTGATAACAACATTTGCATCGCCAAATCGCAAACTTAATTTCGAGGTACAGCCAACTAACTCACGGTTTCACCTTCCTCTGTTAGCCGTCCCTCTTTAAAAGAGAGAGGGGTAAGTTCGTTATGGCTACGTACTGAAAATGTCGGACAACGAGTCACAACACGACGAGACATTTATTTCTGTACTGATTTCGAAGGTTAAACGTATAATATATGCTAAATTTTTGTATTGACGTCATAGCAAGCATGCGTTCTTATTGGCGCAAAACGATAAACGAAGCAAACTGAACTTTCTGGGGGGAACATTTTGACGCTAACATCAAATTTAAACCCTAAATAAGATAATAATGCACATACTTGTCACGTGTTGTGGCTAGCATGTTGTGTTAATAAATGCAGACGGTAAAACACACCGACGTAAAAAAAAAAAGCGGAAACGGAAATACAGGAGAGAGCAACTTCCGCTCAAATCAAATTAAAAACCAAAACGTAAAATAGAACGAAGTGTGAGAACTACGTACTATAAACGCCATGCAAACAAATTGCATCCTTCCTTCTTTGTTTTTGTTTTTTTTAAATAAAGAGTCGAGCGGAAATACTTATCCAAAGTATCAAACTGTGTCACTTTAGAGTCTATCCAAAAAAACACGATATTAAAAAAATTATAAAAATGTAACTGATTCTTTTTACTGCACTGAACGGACACTAACGTTTATTTTTGATAATATAATAGCCTCACATTAGCCAACATAAATAAATTAGGCCAGAAGATGTCACTACTGCTGAGTCTGAACTTTCCATTGGAGACCATCGTCCACATCGCATTAATACATAGTGCAAATAGGATCATTTTGATCAACATTTATTGTATAAATAATTACCAAACATGTCATTTAAAACAATGTGTTCAGAAATAAAAGGTTGACTACCTTGTTGCAGGCAAGCGAGTTTTAGCTTCAGTTGTTCAATGTTGGGCTCGTCTGTACCTCCACCTAGTGGATCAACAGTTTAGATAATTTAAGACGTTTATGTACTTGTGTATAAAATATTTGAACACAATTTAGATACGCTCGCCTGCTTTAGCGGTAATAATGTATTCCATGTTGAACCCTGTACAAGACAAGAAAATAAATGTTTAAAAGTATCGACTACTATCAGTTAATACAGTACCGGTAAAGCCATTATTTAATAATTATAAGCATACTGTAGATATTAGTCAGTTAAGCGCCACTTTTGACAATAAATACATTTTAGCTTTAGCTTAGCCACGAGCAACGGAGTGCAATATGGTCACATAGAGTGAGCTTGTCCAAATATCAATTACAACAACGTCACATTAGACTTAAATAAAGCACTCTAAATACACGAATGTTACACATTTAACAGCGTATATTACAATATATTTAAGCTAATGAAGCTAACTTAATGCTAGTAGCTGCAATTTTACCAACGCTAACAACTGATAACAACTAGCAGTCGCACTGCGTATTTTTCATGTTCTACCCAAGTAATAAAATAAGTAGTAGTCGACTCACCTGCGGAATCGCCCATGTATATGTCCACTGTCCAGGAAATTAACTGGTTTTTTTTTTTGCTGTAAATGCCTCGTTTAACGAGCTCGTATGATGTCCACTTCGTCCACTGGAAGTTTCAAGCAATTAGGCGCCAGAAACTTATATTACACTTCACCGGCGGGCATTTTACTAACACCCACCATCCATTTTACATGAGATGTTTCACGGTGGCAGCAGTGTTCAAGTGTGTAGCACATCTGCGTCACTGTTGAGTGGTTCTGGGTTTGAACCTCAGGCCTTAAGTTGTGGAATTTGTATGTTGATCGCTTTATTATTATAACTGTCAACAGGCCTGAGTATGAAAACTGTTTTGTCTAAATGTGCCCTGCGATTGAATGAATTGCAACCAGTCCAAGGTGTGCCCCACTTCTCTGCCAAAAGTAATCTTAGGTGAACTGAAAACTTGAAATTGTAAATACGGTTGTTTGCCTATATAGTGCCCTACGATCTGACCAGTCCAACGTGTGCCGCATTTCCCTGAGGCAAGTGTTAAAATAAAAACAACAGATGGCATTACATGTTCCACATGGTATGTTTTAATGTAAAGCCGACTACGTGAGGAGGAATGCATTTTCACCCAAACTGAATGCATTATATACAATGCAAACGAGTACCTGGCCTATACACAGCAAAGCACTTATATGTACATCTACACACTGCGTTAGATACAAACATCTTTGCCAAACAACAAACCCTCCCAAATACAAACTGCACTGTGCTGACGATGCACATGCGACAGGCCATGCAAGGGATGACAATAAAATTAAAGATAAATAATACAAACTACAGCGGGAGATTGCGGCGGTACCTTCAGTGTCACTTTGTTAAACCAGTGTTTATACTACATTTTCAGCTCTGAGTTCATAACTCAACTCAACTGTCATTTACATGAAGCTCAATAAATAAATAAGTTATCATGCATTTGTCTTGATTGCATGTGTAAATCCAGCGTATATCTACTTCATTAGTGGTCATTCCCGAAATAATCATATATATATATATATATATATATATAATAAAAAAAAGTGGAGCAGCATTACCAATACTTCGTATTAATGGAAAAATACAACACTAAAAAGAAAAACATTCACTCCACACTAATAACCAATTAGAAAAGAAGGGGGGGGGGGGGGGATAAACATGAAAAAGGCTTGCTTGTCATTTTTGTTTTTACAATGCTGCGCTACCGCGCAGGAAAGGTTTGAGCATAGGTGTCAGTGGCTCAGAGGGCAATTTTCACTTTTTGAGTTAAGTGAAAGCAATATAACATAATATATGAAAATACAATTTTTAAATACGACCAGAACATACAAAAGCAACAGCTTACAAAAGGAAAAAGTGGGACTTTCACAAGAAATAGCTGAAATGTTTCTAAAAAAAAAAAAAACACTCATGACTAGTGTTGATTTTTACGCAAACAAACATTACAGCTCATCATCTGGCGAGCGGCACGCTTTTTCAGCGGTACAAACTACCTCATTTGAAACGGCGTCACACCGTGAAAAAGGCCATTTGCGTTTTTTACAGATTAAAAGTTACTGTTGCACTTTTCTGCGTCGACAGATGCTGCACGTACTAAAAAGAAAAAAATTAAGCTGTGATATATTATTTTTGTATTTTAGTGTAGTTTTATTTTGTTTTTGATACTCCCATTTATTAGAAGAATTTTGTGCAGTTTTCAAGTTTTTCACATTTCAGTGGAAAGTGTGCAGTACTTTGTTTCTTTACTGTACCAACAGTGAGTATACACATCATTTTTTGGGGTGTTCCGTTACACCCCCTATGAAGAACAAATTGTTTCGACATTTGCTTCTCGCAACTTTAATCAAACAAAAGGCTCTAGGAATCAAAATGGCCCACGCATCCTTCTGTTTCGGACCCCCCTGCCTTAAAGCGACGTCCCCAAATGAGTGTAGGGTGGCGAGTATAGAGGTACGCGGAACTATTTACAGCCGGACTAACAAGCAAGAGATATTCACTTGTACCTACATAAATGGACGTTGGATGTTTTCCCGCTGTTGCCATGCAGTTAACAGTTAGGAGGATATTTCCATTTGTCCGTGCCAAACACCCACGGGACATAAAAGACGCGTCTCGTGCGCAGCCAAAACGGATGGCAACGGGTGGGGGTGAGGTCACCGGCGAGCCACCATTTTGTGTTAGTGGAATCGCGGGGAGTGTCACAAGCGGGAGGGAAACATTAGGGCGATACTGGCGAAAAACATTCAGTAAATTAAATAGCAGAATGAAGGAAGGGGGGGGGGGTGAAAAGACAACAAAAAAAGGAAGGCATCTCCCCCAGGCCCACATTCTCGCTCTTTGCTCATTCGCGGGAGCGTCCCACAATAGCCAGGATGTAGAGGAAAATGTTGATGATGTCCGTGTAGAGGTTGAGGGCGGCGAAGACGTACTCCTCGGGACTCAGAGACAGCTTCTTGTTGCCCAGGAGAAGCTGCGTGTCCACAGCTAGGAACTGAGACCGCAAAAAAAAAGAAAAAAAAGATGCATTAACAACTTCAAATAAGTATCCAAAACCTTTTTTTTTTTTTTTTTTATTCTCCCCCACAAAACTCACGCAGGTGAACAAGAGAGCACCCAGCGAGGCGTAGACGATGTGCAGGATCTTGTGGCGGATGAACATGCAGAGGATGCCGAAGAGGATGAGGACGATGAGGCACACGAACAGCACGCCTTGGCAGGAAGTGAAGTCGTACTTGCTCTGAAGGACGAAAAAAAAAATAAGGAGATTGAAAAAAACACAAATGTCAGTTCAAACATTACGAGTGACTTCATTCACTGAGAATCAAAGAGATTTAAGTCCTCGTAAATGAAAAAAATATCCACTAAAAGTTTTTGGTGGCTAGAATACGGTAAATCTCACTAGGTCACGTGGCGCTTTTCCACGCTGCAACAACGCGGCGCTCTAAAGTGGCGCAAAGTCAGATTAAAAAAACAAACAAACAAAACAAAACAAAACAAAAAAGTTCCCTCTTCTCATTTCGGCATTTCTCACTGTGACGTACACACTCATGGCCTACAACAAGGCGCTCTAAATCAAGTCATGTGGCGCCATTTAGAAACTGAAAATGGTGGTGTATAAAGTATTTAGAAACAAATCTCTGAATTCCCTTTGCAGTGTCATACTACACAATTTTGCTTCTTTTTTTTTGGCTTTGGCAGTGATCAAAAAGATTGTGATAAGAACAGAACTGAAAATTGAGACGACACAGTACAAAATGAGCGATGCTGTTAATTAATAGCTGAGTCACTTGACTCTAATTTAAAGCAATTAACATGTGCAACAGTGAGAGAAAAATGGTATGGTTCATAAATGTTTCATGGAGCACGATTAACATTAAAGTGGAAGTCATCCTTAAAAATTCCTTGACAATAATATGTTATATGTAACCTCACTAAACATAACATTCTGATTAATATTACATGTGTGCAATATGAGCAATTTTGCCACTTGCTGTCGACTGAAGATGACATCACTGTTGCTCAGGGCTCCGGCAACAACCAATCACAGCTCACCAGTTTTCTGAAGCTGCGCTGCGATTAGTTGTTACCAGACACCCGAGCAACATGACATGACATTCTGATTAATATTATATTTGTGGAATATAAGTTATAAAGCAAAATCCAGCCATTTTTATTCATCTCAGTGGGCGACCATTTTCAGATTTGCTGTCGACTGAAGATGACATCGCAGTTTCTCAGGGCAGGCTCAGGCAACGACCAATCACAGCTCAGCTGTTTTCTGAAGCTGAGCTATGATTGGTTGTCACACGAGCCCCGAATAACTGTGATGTCATCTTCAGTCGACAGCAAGTGGCAAAATGGCCGCCCACTGAGATGGATCAAAACGGCTGGATTTTGCTGCTTAACTCATATTCCACTCCCGCGATATGAACCAGAATACCATATTTAGACTAGTGGGGATGCAATGCTGTGTCCAGTGAGTGACCCGCGCGTAACGATCATCCTCATTTGTGTTGTCTTGACCTGCAGTGAGAAGAGGACCACGGTGAAGCAAACCACAGCGGTGATCCCCACGGCCATGATGACGGTGTCCGTGTCGTAGAAGCTGGCGATCATGCCCACCATGTAGGACAGGCTCAGAGTAAGAATGGCCTGGTGGAGGGAGGGAGGGAGGGAGGGAGGGAGGGAGGGGGCGTGTAAATTAAGTACTTGTGAATATTTGGCACCATTCTTTTCCTTTTGTTTTTTTTGTTGTTGTTTTTTTTTTTGTCTTTACCAGCGCCACCAAGTTCCAGGGGTGCTTGCGTCGGAACTCCCCGCAGCAGCTCAGCACGATGAGGGACACCAGGAAGACCACGTAGGAGATGTAGTACGTCCACGGGTTAAGGCGCACGAACACTTTGGCCTCGTCGACGAAGGTGAAGATGGCCACGAAGGAGGAGGTGACCAGCAGCTGCACGGTGAGGACCATGAATACCTGGAGGAGGAGGAGGAAGAGGAGGAGGAGACCCTCTGGTTATTTGTCGCTATGGTGCCACAAGATGGCGCTAAAGCCCTGGATAACAGGCAAGCTGTTGTAAGTTTGCTAACGCAGGAAATTACTTTTCTGATGAAGGCCTGTCGGATGCTCTTGTCCTCAAAGCCCGAGTTGGTGAACTCCTCGTTGTCGTAGTATGTTGGGGGCACGTCGCCATGGTAACCGGGGCTGTCACCAGGTGCTGGGAAAACAAACGTTCATCAACATGAAGCTATCCAAAATTGAAAATATTCTTTCCTTGGCTTGTTGACTCACCAGAGGGGTCCCCGGGAAAGCCCGGTTGCCCGGGTCCTTGCTGGTAGGGCCCCTGAGGGTAGGGGCCTTGGGGGTAGGGCCCCTGCGGGTAGGGCATCTGAGGGTAAGGCATCTGCGGGTACGGACCGGGGCAGAAGCCCGCCTGAGGGAAGCCAGGCTGGCCGTAGCCGGCGGCTGGCGGATACGGGCCCCCGGGGGCCTGGTTGTAGTTGGGCGGCGGCATGCCAAACCCCTGCTGCGGGGGTCCGTAGACGTTGTTGTGGAGTGGGTTGGACTCCCCCATAATGGGGTAGCCACTCTTGTCCTGGGACATGTTGTCGTGGGCGGCTCAGGAACAAGCTAGGAAAATTAGAGCGCAGAAAAACATTTCACGTTTCGTTCCTAAATGTCCACTTTTCTTTTCTTTTTTTAAAACAGTTTTTGTGCTACCAGGTCATGAAATTTTTACCACAAAAAAAAAAAGCTAATTTAGCATCATCTATGAGTCCCATCTTACTTTTTGAGAAATGGCCAAAATGAGTCTAAAATGGCCTTTTTAAAACCGCGTGTGCAGTAAAAAGTTACAAGATTTTCCTCATCATGGTAGTACAAGCTAATTAGCCAGCTCAGCACACACGCGCAAGTGCACGCTAGTCTTGGTTACCATGGAGCGAGGTGCACTGCCTTGGCAACCAAATGTATTATTAATCTAATTTGGCTCCGGATGAGACCCGACTTTGAGACTATTAAAGCTGCCGGCAACAGGCCTGCTTGGGTGCAAAGAAATCATTGTGATATAGCAAACTGGACTGGCAAATTGATCAAATCCAGTTTCTTTCTTTCTTTCTTTTTTTTTTTTTTTTTAAAGTAAAGCCTCTTCTTTCACAACACATCCTACCAAAAAATAAATAAATCATGTGATGATCATCCTTATGATGATCATCAGTGGAACAAAACTCGGGGACAGGACGAACCCACACTTAACAGATTACAACCATTAAGACAACAAGATTGTGCACAGAGGCAGAAGGGACGTTCCGCTTACACAACTGTGCCAGGTCATCTGCGTAACCAGCAGATGTAGCCAAATCATGTGACAAAATATGTCATCTCCTCAAAGTCCAACATCCCAAAATGTTAGATCACAATGACTTAAGGGGAAGGATACTTTTTTTTTTTTTTTTGCGCAGCTTTACAGCCAACACGTACATTTCCAATCCTCTTAATGGAGACGCTCTGCCAATGTGGATCAAGTCCTTTGTGGCAGGCGGGGGGTTGGAATTGAGTTAAACAAGGGGGGGTTGGGGGAGGGAGGGATCGGGTGGAGTTAAACACAATTAGTCCAGCACAATGCCCTAACGAATGCCTAGCAACATGTTATGTGCATGCCTGAGCAACACTGGCTAGAGTGGTAATTGAAAAATATATAAAAATAAAAGGCCAGTCTGCCATTTTAACTCATTCACTGCCATTGACGGTTATAGACGTCAAATATTCATTTGAACTATTTCTATTAAATTTAAAAAAAAATCCACTTTTGTTAACAAGAGTATGAAAACCTAATTTTTTTTGTACATTTAGAACAGATATAAAATTTGTGATTAATCGAGTTAACTCGTGAAGTCATGCAATTAATTACGATTAAAATATTTCATCGCCTGACGCTCCTCATTTTGAATCACCTTTTCTTTTCTTTTTAATCGCGTCAGGCGATTAAAATTTCTTATTGTAATTAATCGCATTACTTCGATAGTTAACTCATGATTAATCATAAATTTTCTATCTGTTCTAAATGTACAATAAAAAAAAACATGTGTAGGTTTTCATACTCTTGTTAACAAGAGTGGAAAAAATGTTAAACTAATAGAAATAGTTCAAATGATTTTTTTACGTCAATAGCCGTCAATGGCAGTGAATGAGTTAATGACATAAAAACTCTCATTTTTAATTTATGTCACATGATGCAAAGGATTACAAGCATCAATAGGTGCTGCTGTTTTGGCTTGCAACAGGACAGGAGTTAACGCAGCGTCCACGAGTGACAGTTGCTAAACTTGTTTTTCAAGGGAGGTATTTTTAGGTCTGTTTCCAATCCACAGTGCTATAAATAATAAACATTAAGACAT
The DNA here is from genome assembly GCF_054856555.1 of Leptonotus elevatus. NCBI lineage: Eukaryota > Metazoa > Chordata > Actinopteri > Syngnathiformes > Syngnathidae > Leptonotus > Leptonotus elevatus. Next base: position 7,931,487 of record NC_141257.1, read on the forward strand.
AACTGACTCTCGTGGACACATGCTAGTCGGTGGTCACATGGCGGTTCGCTAATCGCACTCGTTGCGGAAAAAGCGAACGCTGAACTGTCTTTGAGTACCGTAGCGTGGCGTGGCTGGTGTCACAAGGGACATCAACCGTGTGTGGCAGGCAACTAATGCAGCAACGTGTCAGGCTGCCGTCAATCAGACATGCCGCATCAGCAGCATCCCTGCCGGCGATGTCCGAGGCGCTGACGCCTGGCCTTGTGACCGGCGGATATGTTTACAGTCAAAACTCTTTATTTTTCCTTTCTCAATTTGGTCATCGACAACCCACAATTCAATCGTAACTCTTTTGTTAAAGTTTTGAGCGTTAAAAAGTCGATTTCCACTGGATGACTTTATTGGAAATTAATCTAATACAGATTACAGAGAAAATATCTGTATTTAGCCAAAGCTCAAATCGTTGGGATATGATAAGACTGATGAATTATTTACAGTCATGGTCAATCATTTCAACAAAACATTTTCACCACAGTGGCCTAATTTGTACACTGACAATCGTAACCTCCCTGTTAATGTTTAAACTCAAGAACAGCAATAATGTCCCAAATAAGTGGGGGGTGCAGCGTATCCCGATCGACGTCATTAATTGAACTTGAACATATGTGGAGAGAACCAAGAAGTTAGGTTAACAGAAGAATTGTCTGACGAGCAGGCAACCAGTCAGTCCAGGATGCCCCGCACCTCTTGTCCAAAGTCGGTTGGGATGGGCTCCAGGCTCGCAAACCCGAGACTGCAATGAGGACAAGCTTGCTGATTACAGCACAACTGGAAAACTGCTTATAACATCTTTTCAAACTCAGGTTATATATGGATCAATTTGACTGGCAACAAAACAAAAGCATAACATTCATGACACACTAAACTGAAGGATGCTTGATGTTGGTCCAATGTTTTATTTAGCCCCAATGATTAACAAAATCCACAATTCTGCACTCATGCAAACTACAAAGTAATGACCACATAGCAGCCTTTTTCTGCAAATGTAAAAATAATAACCACTGTACGTTTTTTTTTTTTAACATAACAATAAAGACGTGAATTTCGATGCAAATAGATCAAAATAAGTCCCATTGAAATGTTTTTGAATGAAGTAAGTAGCGCCAAGGTGGCGTTCTGCGTCATCCGGAGAAAGCGAAACACAAACATCTAAACATGGAGCACCCGCAGCGGGCAAACCTCCAACAACTCCGAGGCCTCACCTGGGCAGACGAATGCGACACACTCAAAACCTTAACGCTCAAATTAAACATGCAACCGTATGGAAAGAAATGGCGACCACTGAGTGGTAATGGATCGTGATGAGCGGTTATCCGGGCGATCGCCGTTATCTCGCGCTGATGACGATGCTTTCCAGTAACCTCACACCGCGTGAACGTTTTCGAGCATTAAAATATAAGGCTTTTAGCTCAACTCTCAACCCGACAAATTACGTTGTTTATTTCTGCTTGTGCGACGCTTAAACGTCAACAAGGCGAGATGTTACTTGCTAAGCTAGCTGGCACCCGTCAACAAAAAACCGCTATTACGGCTGAAAGGTGAACAACTCGCAGCCAAATAGTGCGACTTACCGTCTGTTTCTTTTATTTTTGTTCTTATGTCCTTCTGGAACGTTCGCTGGAGGTTGTGCGGTGATTTTATGTATGTATTTTTTTTTTTAAAAATTCCGTTAATGTCGCGGCGGCGGATCCTCCAACGGTCAAAGTGGGCCAGTCGATTACGTCACCGCTCGACGTGGTCACGTGACAACGTATGCCGGAGTGACGTTCCTAGTCATGTGGTTTGCCGTTATCTCAACCCAAATGTCAGTTTTGTTTTGTTTATAAGGCACATGACAAAAACGACTGCGTATCTATTTGCCCACCTTTCAGAATTTCTACTTAGAGCTAGAATGTTCTTGGTTATGTGATTATCTCAACTCCAGCTGATGTAATGTTTTTTTTTTTTTGAATTTTTTAAATGGGTAAAAACAAAGGCAAAAGCAGGTAACTAATATCGTGGTTAATCTCCCCCCCCCCCCCCCACCACACACACACACACACACACACTGGAAATACAAATACACGTAAATGTCATCATAAAACTTTTATTAACAGCACAGATGACGTTCTTACTCATCCATGGAGGCCTCTTTGAGTTACCTATCCAGTTTGGTATTCTTACAGTCAATTGAGCAAAAAATTGGTCAGAAGTTGGCTTTACTTCTCAAGAAGGATTATTGATGAGAAATGGTCTTCGCTTCTCATGAAAGCAAATTGAGGTGGAATTGTCTTCTCTCCTCACAAAAGCCCAGTGACCAAGATTGTCTTCTCTTACTAAAGCTAATGGAGAAGAAATTGGCTTATCTAATAAAAAATGCCCAATTACCAGATATTTTCTTCTCTTCCCATTGACAATAATTTTTGTCTTTTCCTCAGTGACCAAAATTGCCTATAAATGAAAATTAAAGATGTTGTGAATGCTTGTGAAGATTTTTGGTTTTGGTCAGGTTTTTGAACATGTTCAAAATTTCTTTGCGACAAGAAAAACTTTTACAAGCTCTGCTACTCTCGCGAGCGTTCCATCTTAAATCAAGGAGAAGTTGGCTTTATCACAAAATCGCATTGCCTAGAAACAATGCACAAACAACGGCTGAAAGTTGTCCTCTCACAAAAACACATAAAATTCATAAAAACCCATCGATTAGAAATTGTTTCCCCCCCCCCCCCCCCCCCGCATTATTCCTTACAGAACTGTAAAGTAACACCAACATGTGTTGTTGTCACAGAAAACAAGCACAATCTCAGGAGTTTTTCTTCTTCACATCTTAGCTGGTGAAGGCAAAACTCATTACTGGTTGTACGCTCGCGCCTGAAGCAGGTTGTCCAGCTCCGTCTTGCTGATGGTTCCGTACGCCTGGCAGTAGCTGCCCAGCTTGGCGCGGGGGTCGCCCGCCGCCGACACGTTACAGTTATTCTGAAAAACTTTCTTGCTGAAGCGAGGCGCCGTTCGTCCGTCGCGGGCCTGGGAGGCGGAGCGCTGGTTTTGCGCGGGAACAACGAAATAAGAAAATAGAACAGCGAGTGCTTAAAATAGCCACAAACGTTCTCTCGCTCACCGGGTTAGAGTTGGTGATGCTCAGTCCCGCAGGCGACTCGGTCTTGCGTACCAGCGGGTTGTTGTGGGTATGGTTGAGCGTCAGGGAGAAGGCGCGGTTGGGGTGCGCCGGGGCTGAGCGGCCGCGCTTGATGATCTGGTCCATGGACTGTGGGGAAGGAAGAACACTTTAAAAAAAAAATGTAAGCGTGTGTCCACTGAAACACACTTACTGTGTTATCTCTGACGCCCTCTGTTGGTGACGGGGTGGCATTGCCGCTCCTCTGTCTTGCCGCTCTCGTGCTGGCTGCGGTTGAGTGAATAAAACCGTCTGGATGAAGACAATCAGCGCTACAGTTTAGTCTACTAGTTTGACGATGCTAGTGGCTAACCTCAGACCTACTCGGCACGTGTGTGATGGGGTTATAAGTGTAAAATATGCCCGGGTGGGGGTTCTCTGAAGGGTCCGTCTTGTCCGCAGGAGGCGGCGGTGGTGGTGGTGATGCGTTCTCTGCCTTGTGTGGACTTTCACTTTTGGTTTTTACATCCTGGTTGTCATCTCCTTGGTCCTTCCGGCCAACTTTATCATTGCCGGTGGGGTGGATGAGCCGGAGCCTGCCCTGATGGCTTTTCTTCTCTCGAATCATCTGCGAGGCAGCAACATTATAATCAATTATTTAAATAATTAAACAAATTTGATATGGCAAGCAAAGACAAAATGTGTTAATTGACTGCTCGCAATTTGAAAAATTCACAAGATGGGGCACTTTTAATTAATTAAACAAAATTTATCTGGCAAGCAAAGCCAATTTTTTTTTAATTGACTGCTCGCAATTTGAAAAATTAACAAGATAGGGCACTTGTAATTAATTAAATCATTAATTAAACAAAATTTATCTGGCAAGCAAAGCCCTTTTTTTTTGGGACTGCTCGCAATTTGAAAATTCACAAGATTGGGCACTGGTAATTAAATAATAAATTAATTTATCAATTAATTAATTGGCAAATTGTGGCTTTGTTTGCCAGATCCAATTTGTCACAAGGGAGCTTTCAGACGCAAAGCCGCTTTCGTGAAGTGGAAAAACAAACCTCATTTGCCGATGCACGCGTCAAACACAGAAATACAAAATGAAAGCACTCACGACACTCACAGAAATATTTAAAGCCTAACTTAAAATGTATGTTGTTGTTTTTTACATGACAAATTCCAATTGAATTTTTTTTTAAAGATAATTTTAACACAAACCTACCAAATAAACCTTATATGATAAACATTCATTACTCTGATAAAGCCTATTTGTTTAAAATGAATAATCCTTAGGTTTACGTAATTAGTATTAAGTATATTTACCCTAAAATAGTAATAATGAGAGTATTTATTTAAAATACATAAAGTATATTGTTTGAATTGCATTATAATCAGATTATCTATACACGATGAATATAGTGGTATGTGAAAAACACTTATGTCAAATTTTTCCCCAATTTTTTACACTTTTATGTTTTTGGGATTAAACTAAATGCAGACATCCCAAAAACGTAAAAAAAAATTAATAAGTAAGCATACTTTATTAATACTAAATACATAAACCTGCAAATTATGCATTTCACATAAATAAGCTTTGTTAGACATTTTAGACGTCTTTGTTAGACAAGTTTTACTTGGTAGGTTTGAATTAAAATTATCCATAAAAAAAATAGTAAATGGGAATTTGTAATGTCAAAAAAGATGACATAAACCTTAAATTAGGCTTGAAATCTTTCTGTGAGTGAAGGAGCATCTTTACACTTAGTAAACGGAATTATTGTATTGCTCACAGAACAAATTGAATTCCGAAGTCAAAATTTTTGTTTGTACCTCGTATAGTTTGTTGCGATATTGCTCCACTGACAACTGCACGTCATCGTCCAGCGACAGAACTACGTCGTAGTTGAGAGACGGCTCCTTGCCCGGATTGTGGAACCTCCGAAAACAGCAGCACATATTGCACATCAAATACTACACCAGACAACAAGGGTACCTAGAGAAGAAAATCCTTGATATTGAAATATTTACAATTACGCAATAATTGACATTGCATATCAATGGTATCATGATGCATCGATCACATGACAATCAGTGCATTGGAAGGAAGTGAATCCCTCTCCTGTCGTGTTAGTACCTGGCCACGTAAGGATGCTGGAGGGCTTTTTCCGCAGTCAGCCTCTTTTCAGGGTTGAAGAGCAGCAAACTCTTCAGGAGGTCCAGAGCGTCAGGTGGCACCGACGACTGCAGGAGATCCTCCAAAAGAACCTGCGGCCTGGCCAAGGGCAGACGGGGATTTCATGATTAAATAAATATAGAATACAAAAAATAAAAGTTGCCTCACCTTTGTAATATTCTCTTAATGACCGACGACCCGATTTCAGACTTGACGGCTAGGACGTCTGGGAATTTGAAAAACATTTGTTAAAAAAAAAAAAAAAACATAATAACTGCAAGACATGCTCGTGTTGGCGTTTTGGTCACCTTCTGGACACGGGTGCGGGATGGCGCTCATGATCTTCTCAATCTGATTGATGGTGGACGTTCCGGGGAACAAGGCCTTTCCCAGCAACATCTCCCCCAGGATGCAGCCCAGACTCCACATGTCCACGCCCTTTGTGTACCTTCACAACCACGAGTTCTCGTTTCTGACACTTCTACAGGACTGTTACCCCTTTGAACAAGTCAAAAATGTACCTGGGGGACCCCAGCAGGATCTCGGGGGCTCGGTACCACCTGGTGGCCACGTACTCCGTCAGCGCTGGGTTGCCGCTGTCATGTTGGTCCTGGTTGAGCGATCGGGCCAGGCCGAAGTCGCACAGCTTGACCACGCAGTCCGAGTCCACCAGCACGTTGGAAGGCTGAAAAGAAGGAAGAAAAAAAAAAACACAAGCTAAGCAGAGCTGCAGTGTTTTTGTACGCAAATCAAAATGGCCGACTTCCTGAGACATGGTCACCCAGTTTGTTTTCATGGCTGGAAGTGTATCAAACATGCTGGAAGGGCACCTTTTGGTCCCGGTGGATGACGTTCCCTGAGTGCAGATATTTGACCGCCTTGAGCAGCTGGTACATGACGTAACGCTTGTGGATGTCCTTCAGTAGCGTTCCTTTCTTGATCACTGCATGCAGGTCGCTGTCTGGATGGGGGGGGTGAAATTATTACGCATTTTAGAAGCGCAGAAGCTCATTCCAGAACTCACCCATGTACTCAAAGATGAGATAAATGTCTTTGTCATTTTGTGCCCGGATGACATTTTGAAGTTTGACCACGTTGGGATGATCTCCGAACTCCTGAGCACACAACAACAGAACGTTGCGTAATTAGTGTAGTGTACATGGCCAACATGACCCCAAAATGGCCGGTTCAAACAAATATGGACGACTTCCTGTCTCTTTTCAAGCATGGCTAATTGAGACTTTTTTTTTTGTTGGTCTACTCAAGATTCTCGACCAAATTAAAACTGGGAAAAGATGACAAACAAATCAAAATGTCCGCTTCGCACCAAGGTGGCAGACATCCTGTGTTTTTTCACGCAGGTTTTTTTGTGGGTCAACTCATGATGGACAAGCCTACCAAATTTTATGAAACCGGCATAAAGGCTGGTTAAATGTTAACAGGCTGAAAGTGTGTCAAGGTCTTGTACACAACGAAGGTCAAAGGGGTTATATAATAATAAAAAATAAAAAAAACGCTACACCTTTATTTTCATGGATTGCAGAATAGCAATGGGACAGTTTTTACCTGCAGGAACATGACTTCTCGAAAGGTCCGCTGTAAAAACCAAAAAAACAGGATGTAAAAACTCAAGGCTCTCAAGCATCCTGAATGATGTCATCATTGGGTGAATTTGAATTTCTGATGGTACGCGTATTAAATGATGTACAAAATGGGCCACCTGAGCATCCGTCTTGTTCCTGAAGGCATCGAAAATCTTCTTCACCGCCACAATCTCGCCCGTTTGCCTGTCCACCGCCTTCCAAACGATGCCGTACGCCTGCCACACAAACACAAAACAATATTAAACATAAAACATAATTTGCTAATTATTGTTTCAAATCCCTTTTTTTTTTTTATTAAAGTAAGAATAAATTATGTTTTTTTTTTTTTTTAACATTTTATTTAAACCAATCTTCACCCCAATACTTTATTTCTTAAATTTAATTATAAACAAATTAAAGGACAACTATTTTTTCAAACGTGTTTTTCCTAGCTACAATTGGTAAACCCGAACATTGTTCATCGGATCTAATCATATTAAAACAAATAAAGGACAATTGTTACAAGATATTAGTGAGTAGTATACATGACATTTCTTATTTTTAATACATGTTTTTCCGAGTTAAAACAATTGCCAGCCCTTGTACTTTGTCTCTAATGGTTTATTACTGCAGTTATACAAATTAAAGCACAATTAGTTGAAAGGATTAGCGAGTATATGCTATTTGCAACGGAGAACTTGGCACAATATGTTTTCATGCTGAGAACTACAGGTTTTTCCACATTCATTGTATGTAGTTACTAACTGTATTTAAATGTGCATAATTCCACCTCAGGTGTACAAGAACCAGCTGTGTAACGTGACACACAGTAGCCCACTTTTCTACGTCACAACCTGTTGGCAAGTTTGAGCAAAACAATGACTGTTTTTTTTTTAACTACAGTTTGTGGCAATTATACAAGGGAGGAGTAGAATCGGAAATTTCTACTGAGCAAATAATTTGTCCTTCCAAAGCAAATAAACTTCCGAATAAAACGGGGGGAAACTGCATGGAAAAAGAGGTAAACAAAAAACTGGACGATGCGTTCATGTCCCGTCCGTAAAAGTGGTAAAAAGCAACTCACCCCTTTGCCAAGTCTTTTCTTTATCTCGTACTTCGTGGATATATGTTCCTCCACTTCAGGCATGCAGCCGGATTTCACACTTTTGCTCATTTTGAACACTTCCACACTTTCCTTCCACGACGGTGCCTCAAAAGTCGGACGATAATCGGATGACTGCAAAGTGATCGGGGCTAGCCGGAAGTGGTGACGATTCTACAGCCAACAAAGTTGTTCTTTTTACTCCTTCCACGCCATTAAAATGTTACTTTGATAGCTTTAATGGCTGTTTAGTAGTTTGAAGTGGTTAGCAAGTCATGTTAAACGAAATCGGCCGGGGAAGGGGAGACAAGCAGGTGGAGCCATTTTATGTCTGACGCTAAACAGCCATTTTAAAGTTGCGCTTCCCTTCTCGCGGCCAGTTTAGAGCCGAGTGACCGCAGCATGGTTCCCGGTCGGCTGTGTAGCGTGTAGCGACGAGTCGGGCTCGAACCGAGGTGCTGGTGGGAGCCTGGGGGGTGAGTTTTGTCTCTACTTGTCGTCGTGGAAACCGGACGGCGCGTGTCGTTTAAAGGGCCAGCACCCGGCCAACGGGCAGCGACGATTATGGTGACGTCCTGCGTTCGCTGTTGTCATGGTGACACGCTTGACGTAAGAGAGGGGCACGTGCTGCTTTATCACCTTTCATCAGAGTTGCATCGCTTGAGTGAAATTCTAAAGAGGAAGTAAAATATTGTTTTGTGTCCAATATATCGGAAGACTTAAGAAGGTGTTAGCTTTGTCGGCCCCTGCTGGTAATAAATGTGACATACCCGCAGAAGAAATTGTTTGAAAGTAATCATTTATTTGTTACTTTTTTACTATTTTCGTTACTTATATATATATATATATATATATATATATAAAAAATAAATGACTATGTAATAACCAGATTATGAAATCCCACCACACAAAAAAATCAGATTTTGAGGTATATTGCAACTTTTATTTGGTAAAAAGACAAGTGTGTATGGTTTTAGATGTCATTATCCAAACATTTGTATATACAACGATACGTCAATAAATATTTACTGTAGTCCCTAAATCAGATCAAGGGGGGATTGATTGGTTAAAAGAAGACACTGCGAGAACTCGAACAAACTACTGTACATTAATTAACAATCTAATTCTTTCAGGTTTTAATAGGATATAAAACCCAATTATTTATAATATATTGTGATTTCCCTGTCATTCTGCTGACACAATAATAGTGTAGGAGGGGGGGAAAAATAGACAAAAGAAAGAAAGAAATAAAGTGAAAAAATAAGACGTTGGTACCGAACATCAATAAGGACACAAAGGTCATGTGACCAAATCTGACAAACGCGATTGGCTCAGGAGGAGTGCAGGAAGCGGTTGAAGGCGTTGTAGGCCGACTCCAGGTCAAAGAGCATCTGGCGCACTTGGCTATCGTCCAACTCATCCGAGGCCGACATGCTGCTCAGGGTGCTCAACCTGATGACATACGAGGCGTCGTTAAAAATGGCGGGCACGTGCTTTGCCAAATGGACTTGCCAGGGACTGACCAGCGGCCGACTTTGTCCTTGGCCTCCGAATCGGGAGGCATGTTGCTCATTCGGTTCATGGTCTCCATCAGCTCGCGCAGATCCGGTTGGATCTAATCCAAACAGAAGTCCAGTTAAACATTCAAGCGTTGTAATTCTGTTGCTAACCAAACACTGAGGCACAAAAATAACTTCACTTGACGTTGTATTAGAGATATTACGGTATACGGAGACGATATCTTTAGCGACTATTAGCTTTTTGTTAGACTGTGAAATGTACTTCATCATGTTGTGTGCGCTCATGTTAAATAAATGAAACGCCTCCCTTCAATAGAAGCCCAGTACCCTGTATGGTATTAAGGATAATCTTATGTTAGGTAGAAACGGCATCGGATTCCCGAAATGTAGACACTTCACAATGTTGTGTGTTCCTTGGACGATATTAATATGATTTTTTAAATATAGCATAGAGGTAACTGAACTTCTATGTGAGGGAGGTGTTAAGGTGAAGGCTTCTTTAACAACAATTAGTGTTCTGGTACACTCCCGACGAGCGGTCTCGCTGCAATGTTGTATGCAAGTCCGTGTTAAATAAATAAATGCCTCCCTCAGATTGACATTGTTATCCCTGCACAGTATCAAAGACGGTCTTTTCTTGTGTGTTGGCTTCTTTAGCGATCATTAGCGTTCTGGTCGTTTCCGATGTGTGGTTGATCTACAGACTTGTGCGCGCCAATGTTAACGAAAAAAAAACACCTACCTCGTCCATGGCTCTGATCTCCAGCCTCAGCTTGTCCATCACAGTGATGAACAGCTAAAAACAAGTGGAAAAAACAAACGAGTGAGTAAGTAGTACCTGAAAGAAAGAAAGAAAGAAAGAAAGAAAGAAAGAAAGACCTCGCCTCTATGCATCATTAGCTGAGATTAAGTGCAATTTCCAATGATTGGCCAGAGGAATAAATTAATCCACTTGAGCCACTAAACGTTCAACCTGATCACATGAACACTCCATCATTTCATTTGGAAATATCCCGTCATGAGTGTCCCATCCCAGCTGATTGAAGTGGGAACATACGGAAACTATGTCGGCGATGCAGCGGTTCAAGTTGCCCTTGTCGTCCTTGATGGTGATTGGCCGATCCTCCTTGATCCTTTCCATGGCCAGCGGACAGTCCAGCTAGAAGAGGGCAGAAAAGGGATCACTATAAGTACCTCATTAGCATTAGCGCTCAACAACAACAAAAATTGGCTGATGACATACAGCGAGACCCCAAAGTGGAACACACTTGACTTTTTTCCATCCATCATTGTCACCCAGACGAAATAAATATCAAATAAACGTGACATAATCTGTTCCCAGTTGCACCGATTGTATCTTTATTTTTATTTTTTATGAAAAAACTTACTCTGTACTTGCGGCAAAAGTCGTCGATGGAGCCCACGTCGGAGCCCTGCACCTGTTTGAACGCCGCCTTGTACTGTACCAGGAGTCTGGAACACGAGCCGGTGTACCTACAAACGAAAACTCTGCATGGACACAAGCAGAAAACTGGATACTTAAAAAAAAATACTTACTCCCAACTCACTCATTGGGTGTGACGCAGTCTTTGATGTAGGCTTTCTCCAGGGCCTGCAAGGTCTTGACCACAGCAAACAATTCTGCCATGTTGTCGTACCTTCACAAAGAAGCATCCCACATTCATTACGATCCCTTAAAACAACAGGAAGCTTTGCGTGCGTTGTGACACTTACTTTTCTCTTTCTCTTGCATTTTTGTACAATTTCACTTCCTGGAATGATAAAAATAAACAAATTAGGTCACGATAATTAAGAGAAACTGTGAATTTGCTCAACTTTTACCTCGTACAGCTCAGGTTTATTGGGTGGAGCTCCTGGAAGAAGACATGGCCACAACTTTAGATGTGTCTTACAAGAGACACCACATTTGCATTTAATTGCAAAAAAAAAAAGGTATTTTAATAAAATGAACTTTACCTCCTCCCATGCCCCCTGTAACCGGTATGCCATGGAACATGATTCTTGATGTATAAATTTAATCTAAGAAAAGAAGAATTTGTGTCACTGTTCAGTGGGTAAATTATCATTATCATTATTATTATTATAACACATTGCCACGACAAATTTCACTAGCTCGAAACTCGAATAATAATCCTCATATTACTTTCAAAATCTTTCAAATGAAACAACAACGGATAAAATCCCCCAGTTGAAGAATGTCGACAAACAAGTAGCTTGTCGCCCTTGTTTTGTTACAGTAAAAAGCTAGCTAGAAGTTAGCTTTCAGTGCTAATTGGTAGCACCGGCCTTTTAAATTGCCAGAACTTGACATATGTAGTTAAAAGGTAACCTTTTGACCGTGTTAACGTTACGTTATACGTCGGAAGGTCACTCCATGTGTCTTGAAATGATCAAAGTTAGATTTCTAACCGGATTTATAAACGAAAATATAAAAAAAAAGAAAGACGCTTACCTTTTCCGTGAAGCTGCTATCACATCAGTGTAAACACTCCCTCCTGTCAGGACCAGCGGAGGTGCGTCCAGCGCGCCTGATAGAAAATGGACGATTCTTTTCTTTAAAATCATACTATAGGACGGTTAAAATGAGTCTTAAAATTTTTATAACACCTAAATACAACAATATTACAGGTCAGTGTTGTTCCCAAGCCGTTTCACGCATAGGAGCCTATACATTTTTTGACAGTCAAACGTCAGAGGCAGCTTGTCGTCGAAGCGCCAGACTCAAACAAGGAAGACCAAATAAAAAAGGCGACGTGAACAAGTAAAATGTAAATATAAAGAGTTTAAACAATTGTGTTTATCAAGTCGCTTAAAATGTTAGGTTCAAAATTCATTCCGAGCGTTTAGAATTGACGGGTACCTGTTTCGCGTTCGTTGTAGTAGACGTAGTCAAGCCTAACAACAGCTCGTGTGTCGTGTCAGCGAAATAAAATAATGCATTTGTTTTGTTTTTCCTTAAGCTTCCACGATGAAGACATCTAAAGGGGTTCAGTCGAACCCTGCACCCGAAGAATGTGGTGTGTGGTTGGACACCGTGGAGCTCAAAGGAAAAGCTAAGCAGGTTATTGGCGATAACGAACAAGATGGTAGACATTCTTGAGCACCTTTTCACCAATTAAAACAAATAAATAATTTGTTGCAGAAAAAATCAGTCCGTCCCATCTCCAAGATGCTCAACCCTCTGGCCAAAGGTCCCCGGTACAGCTTGGCCGTGGTGTTCAACTTCACGCAGACCAAGACGGAGATGCCAAGGACCAAACAGAGTTCTATATCCAGCTACTTTTCACCTCGAAATAAGTCAGTTGTGGCATCGGACGGAAAACGCAGACGTGAGACGGACGGTGAGATGCATGATGACGTTCAGGATCAGGATGAAGAGCTGAACATTCACTGCGGAATCCAAGAAGAGGAACCAGATGAGATTGAAGAGAACATCTACGAAGAAAGGCAACTTGATGAGATACAACACAACATCCACCAAAAAGTCAGAGAAAAACAACCAGACGAAACAGAACGTAAAGTCCAAGAGGACAACCCAGACCAGATAAGCAGGAGTCAAAGATCCCCTGTTCCATTAAATCAAATCTTAATAGACTTTGATATAAGCGAAGAGGCCTTTCGGTTGGAGGCAGAAGGCAAAACCTCCACTCAGAAACCGCTTCAACTTGCTCACTCTCCTCACAATGCCGAGAAAGAAAACAGCCTCTTCGCCGAGTCGTTTTCTCCTCCAAAGAAGCGAGCGAGAAAGCGTGAGGACGAGGACAGCCTGATGTTCACACAGGACTCTGACGGCTTTCGGGTGATGGCACACCGAGCTTGGAGGAGTCCCCTCAAAAACCGCAACGACGACGTTGTCGCCACTGCCGCGACGAAACCCACAAAATCTTTTTCTGACCTCGACGCGCTCTTCACGCAAGACTCTCAGGGAAATATGGTGATTAAACATTGACACAGGGGAACAGCAGACACATTTTATTTGTAAAAATACATTTTTACTTTCATGTACATTAAAGCTTTTCTTTTATTACACTAACTCCATGTAACAGGTGCTTTAACGCAACCAAGTGACAGCTGACATTCATATAAGTTGTTATACTGTATTTGTAAACTACTGACCTCATAAACAGATACATTAGAGAACAGCAACCTATTCTTGCCCTTATATGGCGCAGAAAATGTAAATGTTTCCATTTGTGAGCTATCTTTAGTTTCAGATCATCATATTGTTAGCCTCATAGCATACTTCTCATTTTTGAAAGTTTTAGGAAAACAATTTAAAAATTATTATTATTTTTTTAACAAACTTGGTTTGAAAACTATTTTTATTGAGCACTTTTTTAAAAATTGTTATCGTGACGGTAAATGACTTGGGAAATTTTGCAAGCTAACAATATTCTCACAAGAATTTAGTTGGGGTTTGGACAAAAAAAGAGTTAGTTTTTTCCCCCCAACAATATCTGACGGGGATATTTATATACATTTTAGGGCATGATTACCTTTTTTTTTTCTTTCAGCAAGCCCTCAAGAATTTAAGAGCTAGTTTTAGTCGAATATCTTTATTTTTGTAATTCTTGTTGGCATTGTTATATTTGTATATTTGATTAAAATATAAGAGAGGGAAAAAACATCCAATAGGCTAACTGTTAGCATTTGCTATGCTAACCATCAATCAAGCTGCCATCTCGCTGGGTTCTGTCACCAGTTTGGATCCGTCCCAGACGGTCTTGAACTGCTCGGGAACCGGCAGTTCTTTCTGGAAAACAAAAATGATAGAACAAAATGGCTGACTCACTTCCTGTCTGGATGCACACACGCTGACGTTCACAGACACTCACGTAGTCGTCATCGTGCGGTACGAGGATGTTCATCTCTGAGCTTTTGGCGCTGACGATGTGGCAGCTTAACGACTGGCGACTGAGGTACAGCTGACATCCTTCCGTTTTGTTGATGGAGATGGTGGGCACTGTTCCCAACACCTGGCAAGCGATACACCACAATAAACAATGACTTGGCACCTACACTTATTGCCAGTCTCGAAACTCTAATCCTGGTTTGAGGCCTTCTTTGAAACCCTGACTGGACTCTCACCTGTAACTGAACAGCCTTGGAGTTGATGATCTCCACGATTCCGACCGCGTCGTCGAACACCAGACCAAGCTTTTTGCAGTTATCTAAACACGCGCGAGTCAGTTCTTACAGATGAAATGCTAATTTATCAAACATCAACATTAAACATGACTGAACCGTATTCAAGCAGAGATTCTTTAGTGTGCCACTAGAGGGAGCCACCGTAGATCACTTCAGTGAATTTTCGAGGATTGTGTTACCTACGATGATGGAGTTCAACTTCCCCTTGACGTGCAGGGTGACGTCATTGCAGGCGAACACGTAGACCACCTGCCGCAGCTCCGTGTCCTCGATGGTCAAGTTGTGTTTGTGCTCAAAGTTCTCCTGCGTAGACCACACCTCATTTTAGTAAAACCCCCTGTGATTGGTCGAAAAATAACTCCTGGTTCCACCTACCACCCTCCATTTTTTCCCCTCGAGCTCCAGCAGTGGGGGTTTCTTCTGAGGGGCCGCCGGTGGGGACGTCTTCTTGGACCCGGCTTTCCCACTCGATGCTTCCTGGGAGCGCAGGTGCGGGTTCTTGTGGCTCTTCTGGTGGTCCGAGACGTGCTTCAGACCTACGAGATGGATTTAGGAGAGTGAAGACCAGAAAGTGACTTTGTGGACCACCACAGGGGAGCCCACCTCTGGTGATGTCCAAGCCTTGGTTGAGCTGGGCGAATAGCGCGGAGTGCGAGGTGGATCCGGCGGGCTGGGGGTCTTCGGCTGGGGGTGCGGGCGGAGGTGGTGGAGGCGGAGGTGGGGGGCAGGGAGCGCTGGGGTTTTTGAAGAGGGAGACCGGGGCAAGGGGACCCTGCAGCAGAGGAATGATTAGTGTAATATAAAGTTACCCACCAGGGGGGAGTGTTGCACAAGACATTTCATTTTATATTTTATTTTTGTTCATATTTTTATGCCACCACAGCAATAAATCAAATCTATTACTCTATTTAAATATTCCCTAAGCATGTTTTTATAGCATTTACAGCAATACATTTTTTAAAGGTCTTTACACACTTTTGAAATAATACAAACACATATATTGAAAAAAGAGCAATGGATAAAACCAAAATTATTGTAAAAATCTCTTTAATTCAAGACTAACAAACCTTCCGTAGGCATAAAAAGCAGGTATGAAGAGGATGGACATTCAATAATCTTCAAAACAAACTGATCTTTACACTGTCAACAACATAGTGTGCCACCATCTAGTGGTCAATGGTGGAATTACTCGCAAAAAATGTAGACAGAACAAAAGAGTTCTATATGGAACAACTGGATTGCGAACATCGCAATTGTATTGATATTGTTTGTCCGAGTCCCCATCAGAACTGAATTGGACCAAAACTGGATCCTATTTCCAATGAACTCCAAAAAAAGTGCGTAGAAGTGTCCTCGGGGATGAGGACAGCTGGACAAAGGCTTGGTGAGCACTTTGAGCGTTATTTGGCGGCCCTGCAGTTTAGGTTACCGCCGGCATACGGGCCCCTTTGTCAAAAATCCTCATTCCCCCTCTGAGGACCACCTGTCGACTTGTAAACTACATCCTTTCATACACATTTCAGCATAACAGCTGACTCACACACGAGCGCCATGATCAGCACTCAAGTTTCATCCCACTTGTCCCGTGTTAGTTCCGCTTTAGCTTTTTAAAGGACACTTTTTAATTGAACATTTCATGTTTATTTTTATTTTTATGAATGCATTGCTCCATCATGTGGAAAAGTTTACAATTAGCCTGGATGCTAATGCTAATGTTGCGTCGGTGCAGACTGACCGTCTTGCTCCAGAGCAGCCCGGTGATGTGGTGGAGCTTGATGAACGACTGCATCTCGGTCCAGATGGACAGGTACGAGCGCACCCAGTCCACGTGACGTCTGTCGCTGACACAAACAGACGAAATTAATTTCATTTAAATTGGATAAAATACATTTAAATGCAACATGAAGTTGATCAAATACATCAAATAAAATAAATCTAATTTTCATCATATCCTACAAAATGTTAATACAGAAAATATTTAGAATTCTATTTCAGTAGAGAAAAATTTATAAAATACAAAACTATATAGACAATGTTGAAAATTGCTAATTGTAAATATTAGAATAAATGATAACTTTTAGTGCTTTACATTATTTGTATTCAACATTGAAAGTATGAAAATTTTATTTTAGGCAATTATGCAATTAATTAAATCTTAAAAATTAGTTAGTGAGGTTTTACATTTAATTTATAAATTTTTAAACCAAAATGTTTTTTTTTTTAGTATTTTGCCTTACATTTTATTCTAAAGGCGCATTTTATTTTATAAAATAAAAATAATACTTATATTAAAACATACATTTTGAAAAATAAAATGTTATTTTTATTATATTTTATACAATATCAAAATAAAAAATGATAGTAAACCTGCAGGGGTAACAATTTGCATTGTGATGCAGTGGTTAACAGAAAAATTCTAATTTTGTCAAATGTAATGATTTTATGACTAAAATGTGTGCCTGGTGGGCGTGTGCCTGACTTGTAAGATCAAATCAAAGTGCCTTTACGTTTCCTTGTAGTCTTTGAGCACTCTGTTGGTGTAGAAGGTGGCTGCGTCGTTCATCTCCTTCACGTAAGGACCCGGCTTTTGGTTCTAGAGAGTGAAGACCTCGATGAATTGATTCGACTTTCATCACATTATAGTCGACCACAAAATCTAGTTTTCTCCTTCAACCCATAGTCGTACCACAGCCACCCAGCCGAGGGCGGGGATGCTCTCGCTGACGGCCGACAGGTGATTAAAGAGCTGGCTGCCGCGGTTGCGCTCCCGGAAGTTCTGGATCTTCTGGATGTGGTCCGAAATGGGCTTCAGCAGGTCGTGGAGCTCCGTCTACGGACACCAGACAGATTGTGTTCAGGACGCCGTTTGTCATTTTCTGCTTTAAATCCAACTTGCGCGGATGGCGCAAGAATGTATCGGGGTGTTATTAATGCTATGTTTAGCTCGTGTGACATGATTGTATTCGTAGCACGGAGCTGCAAACGCTCTCACGATGACTTGCCATGAGCTGATGTCACGCAGTTACTGGTGGACCGCAGAGCTCCGCCCCAAACACAACTTTCATTTAAATATTTGGAAATTATTTCTAGAAAATGAAGGAAATGTTTCAAAAATCTTGCAGCGTTAAAAACAGTGGGGAAAATATCCAGACCTGCACTGAATTTGATTGAATTCTAGCTTTGCCCTTGTCTCACCCTTTTACATATTTTCCTTCATTTTAACTAAGTACCTTTATGCCGAGTTCTTCCCATTTACAATCAAAGAGCTGAAAAAAAGCAACATTATTCCACAGAAATATTACATTAAACGTACAATTAGTGTATAATGAAGTTGCACTTTTTAACAACAGCAAATTTTTCCATCTGATCCCCGCCACGCCATTTTGTCCTTCCTCCTCCTCCTCCTCCTCCTCCTCTTGCTCGTCATCACTCCCTTCCTGCAACATTCCGGAGCGCACGAGGAGATCCCTGTGGCCTTGTAAGGCATACCTCACGTCTCACTGTTTACATTTTACCTTTCACACGCGTGCAAATTGAGAGGTGAAGCCCTGCCCGGAGACTTTGTGTATAGTCCCGATCCAGCCGAGCAGGCACTGGCCAGAGAGCTGTCGCAGTTCACTGTTATGAGATAAACTAATCTGCTTTGTAAGATATCATCAGCGTTTGTAATCCAGTTTCTTTAAATCAATTATTGTTTGAATGTTTCATGAATCCTACTAAATCCTAAAAGTGACATCAAATTTGGGAATTTGCCCAAAATGGCCGCATCAAACCAAAATAGCTGATTGCAGTCCTCAAGACTTTTCGTGTCCACCTACTTTCATGTTGATTGTTAAAATTGATGTCGTTTTTCCCCCAAAATTCTTCAAATCATTATCAAATTTTGCCACAATTTTGTGCCTACACGCAATGACAAAATCTCAAATTCTACAAAATACAGCATCGTCCACACGGCTGGACTGGCCATCTGGTTTACAGGGCAGATGCCCGGTGGGCCGCCCTCATTTTGGGGCCGATGGACTGAATTTTAATGATAATTTTCCTACATTTTACCCCACAATTTAGAGGGACCAGTCTGTTAATCTCTTTCGAATATAGATAGCAAACTGAAACGTCATCAATTAACATCAGTGGCAGAACTACATGTTAGGCAAAAGTCGGACTGAGCCGGGCCTAAGTCAAAATGTCAGGGCCGATTTTTTTTGTGCCAGTCCAGCCCTGATCGTCCGTCTGTCTGTATCGTAACAATTGGACAAAAAATAAAAACAATTGTTGAAGGAAATGGCAAATTAAACCCAAAATGTCTGCTTCAAACCAAAATGGCAGACTTCTTGTGCTCTTTCAGGCATCTACCAAATTTCATGATGCTGGGGAAAACTAGCTTTTTTTTTTTTTTATGTTGTTGACTATGTGATGCCTCTGCTTGACTTAAACAAAAGTATTGGGACACCTATCTCTTCCACTCTTCTTGCTACAATCGGCGCCTAATTAGATGCTTTTTGCATTTTCTTTCTCACCAAACTCATCCAAGCATGCCTTTAAGACACTGTGTGGTGACAGAGGAGTGAACGGTCTCACACGCGCGCGCACACACACTGACAACAGGCCTCAAATATAGACCATGCCCATAAAAAGTCTGAGGGCTGCTGCTCCTTTGGAAGGAGAGGTCGGAGCTCGTGTGTGCGTGTGTGAGTGAGTATGCGTGTGTGTCTAGTATGTATCTAGTCAGTGCATGTGTCATTTGTGTGTTTATATATGAAAATAGTTATCAAATCTTGCTATCCTACGGCCTTGAATAGCTTGTAAATAATAAATCAGTAGTCTGAACTACATTTCCCATGATGCTTTGCCAGCACTACTCACCAATGAAAAGTCAGCACATTCATAACACGAGAGTTGTTACTTGAGCCATAATAATAGGTACAGCTCGGCGTCATACCTGCGCGGGTTCCTGGTGCTTGGCCGCCATTTTGAGGAAGCTCCTTTGCATCAGCAGGGCGTCATTGACCATCTCCGCCTGTGCGGGGGGGGGGGGGGGGGGGGGGGGGGGGGGGGGGGGGGACGTGATTGATTCACTCTAATACTTGGAAATTAAAGTGTGTGTGTGGGAAGAGGTCTCCCAAGGGAAACACCAGGGAGGCTTTTGTCCTTAAAAGGAGCCACGCGAGCCTAAAGTGAGTCACTCTGCACTCCCTCCAATCAGTGATGGGACACAGACGGACACACACATACACACGCACACACACGTTATTTTTTTGCCCACCGTTAAGTGGTCCAATTTGCGTCGGTCCAAGGACATGGTGGAGACATAACGGCTGTAAATTGTGTAAACCCTAGAGTAGTTTTTAAAGGACTGTTGTTTTTTTATTTCATTTCTAATTGAATTGAATTTCATGGTAATTTTGACAAATCATTTGGAACACAATGCTGAACAGCGGAGTGGAATAATACATGCCAACTGCTACGTCATGATTCTTGATGACGCTGCGGACTTACGTGCTTCTCCACGTCGCTCCCGATGGTCCTGCTGACGTTCACGTAGTCCGTTAGCGGACCTTTCAGAAGAATGTCGAAGGCGTCCACACACCCGGTCGCAGCTGGTCGCGAACACAAACATTTGGAATCAGTTCAAACATTTGGCACGTTAACATGAGCTAAAATTGTAGCTACACAAAAGATCAAAATCAAGATTATTTGCAAAGTTAATGTATGAAAACGTTGAATACAACTAAACTGTACTTAGTGATTCTTTGGCGCACCACTAGAGGGAACCCTCGTAGCATATTTGTCTTACCGCCATTGATGCTGTTGATGCAGTCGCCGTTTGGCAGACTTGTTGACGATGTCAGCTGCTCCAGTCGAGTCACGGCTCGCTCCAGACGCTCCGTCAAAGCCTCCATGACCGGACGGGTACCTGAAGTTGAAATGAATCAAGTCAATCAAAAAATGGTAACTAAAAAAATGGTTTCCAAGTATTGCTAAATAACATCTGTAATTTGTCCTTGATTGACATCCATTTGCTAAATGTAGCGACAAGTAAAACCGCAAAGCTAATATTTGATTGGTTTCCCCAAGCGACTGCAAGCTAGCAAGCGCATGCTAATCTGCCGGCCATAAATCAGCGTCAACGTTTGCATTCACGTCAAGAATAAAAGTGTGTGCTAATGCGGCAGCAATGCCGGAGCGGGCGAACGCCTCAACGCCAAGTCGCTGAGACCTCACCTCAGGGTGCCACATGCCAACTTCAACAACAACAACTGTTGCCGCTTAATGGGCTGCTGGTGAGTCTCTGCCTGTTGTTTCCATAGCAACTAGTAGTCAGGAAGTAGACAGGTGCATCACAGCAGACGCCAAGCGACAGCTGAGTTAGAACACGTGCGGCTCTGCTATTTGATCTTTTGCAAGGCTAAATTCAGCTTGCTGGATGTTTAGCTTATTCAAAAAGGCCGCCGTGTGTGGAGGCCACAATATTAGGTACACCTGATCAATGATGAGGTGAGCGATCAATACATCTGTTATTTATAGAAAGGTTTGAAACATGAATCACACTCAAGCATTTATGAAAACCAAAGGATATAAAATAGGCTAAATAAAGCAGGTAATATTTGACAAACAATAATAAATAAATAAAAAATATACGATAAAGCATTTTTTTAAAGTGATTTGGAAAAACATAAATAGATAAGTAAAATATTTAATTAAAACTAAGATGATATAGGTAAAATAAAATAACAGTAAGAAAGGAAAATATTTTTTTTAAATGACAAAAAAAATAAGGCTTTACATAAAATAAAATAAAATAACAGTAATGAGGAAATTCATTTATAAAAATACGTAAATTAAATACTGGAAAATTAATTATAATAAATACTAGAAAATGAGCAGTTAATTAAAAAACACACAAGAAAATACTTTATAAACAAAAATAATTCGTATTAAATAAAATATTTACAATAAAGAAATTCATTTATAAATTAAACTAATAAGCAATTATTCTAAAAACCAATAAAAAGCAAATAAGGAGAAGGAAACTATGAAAGAAAATTAAAATAGTCTTCTTTTTTTTTAACAAACCACAAAATTCACATTCACGTTTTAAAGAAGAAAAAAAAACATTTCAACTCCTCAAAGTGCAACTAAACATGTAGCTCGTAGCCAACACTGGGGTTGGGGGAATAAAAAAGGTCATGGTATGATACTGGAAAAAGTCTGTCCGTCTATTTCCAACGTGCACGCCCACACACATAATATAGCACACACACTCCAATGCAACTTCTTTTTTTTTACAAGAACGTGTACTGTACCTCCTCCTGTGCTGTTCTTGTTCTTGTTCTTGAACACGCCAAGAGTGCTGCCTGCTTGCCTGCCTTCCCGTCCGTCTGGGATGTCCTAGTTCAGCCGAGCAGAACCTTTCAGAACACACACACACGCACACACACACACGCACACACGCTAAAAATAACCAACAGGGAGCGAGGCACACAAGCACAAGGAACAGTCTCCAATCAATAATCATTCTTAATGTTGTATTGTTAAATAAATAGCCATTGTTTAATAAGTGAATCTCATGTATCTAATAATTAGATACATGGGATTCACTTTACATTAGCAATATTATGTCCCGTGTGTGTATTTCCAATGACTCAAGTTCAAAAAAGTTTGTTTTAACTGTGTAACACACTATAGCCTATAAAACTCAATACATGAAAACTGTAGAAAGACAAATAGCTCATATTTGTTTAAAACATATTTCCGAGTAACATGACATAATAATCTACGTCAGCAACATTCAACATGAAAGAACATTGGGGGGGGGGGGGGGGGGAACGCATGATAAGATTTAACATAGATGATAGTTAGCTCTAGATAAATTGACATAAAATTAGCTAGCTAGCTAGGTAGCTAACTGCCTAGACAGGGACTGGGTAAGAATATTTTACAATATTAATTGCCATGGAAAAATGAATACAATTTTCTCATTTAAATAAAAAACCCAGATAGGTTCCAAAAATAATGTGTATACGCATTAAGATATACATGTTACCTTAATTTACTTACATAACTAATAGATACATGTATAGCTAGCTAGCTAGCTAGCTAGCAGGAGTAGATAGATAGATAGATAGGTAGATATCCCTCTCTGGGATGATGTCACACGACAGAAACACTCCCATCTTGTTCTCCCTTAACACGGTGAAAAGCATGACTTATTGATTAGCGCTGCATCATTGATAGTTGTCTTCGCGTGTCCTCATCAGCGCGTCGCCATGCGTGAAGATAACGACGCTAACCTGAGAATGCAGTCCTCCAAAATAGCGTCCGGTCTTCTTCAAAATGGTGGAACAAATGGGGCACGTGGGAAAACAATAATAAGAAAAAGTCAAAGGAAATGTTTGAAATATAGAACATTTTATTCCAATTTCTGTCAATGTTTTTGTAATATTTATTAACACTTTACATATTTTCATCCAGTGACAATGAAAAGCTTCCTTAAAATGTTTATTATTTTTCTCTCTCTCGTTTCCCTTGTAAGAAATAGTTCAAGTATAAAAATTCCCAACATTGTCTGATGAATATGAACCAAAAATAAAAATAATAATGATAATAAAGCACAGCTACAATGACTTTACATTCTAGTGGATAAAGCAGCATTTTTACTTTTTTGTTTTTTTTGTTTTCTGCATGCATTTAAATAAAGTTTATCCATTAAAAAAATATCTAACCAATACTAAGCTAAAAAAGAAAAGAAAAGTACAGTGCATTGTATCTTAAATAGCTACTAAATCATTTTTTTGGTTGAGTATGTTAATATATTATAATAATAATAATTATATTAAAACTAAATCTAAAATCAATAACTTATATATATATATATTATATGCCTTGAGATGAGTACACAATAATATTATTAATACAGTACCGCCACTACTACTCTCAAAAAACAAAAACAAAATAAAAAATAAATATTTTAAATAGCAGTTGTCTCTTTGTTTTAAATAGCAGTGGAAAGGCACACTGAGGCAGGCGGTTGCCGGGTAGATTTTTGCTGACACTGGAGGGTTTGGCGGGGCTGGTGGGTGGCCCTGTAAACTCAATCCCCCCTCCCCACCCAAAAAAAAAGCAGGGCCCAGCAGGGGGATTAAAATGTGACAGCTCAACAAATGAGCAACAAGTGATGCGTTCCTGTTCCAGAGTGATCCGCCTGTGCAGGGAGGGGGTAGCGAGGAGGCTCGATGTTGCCACATGCCCCTCCCAGCTCAGCAGCTGTGTTTCTGTCATCGTCTGCAACCTCCATTCATTCCCCAGCATTTTTACTTTTTAGCTTTCGAGTAGATCATGTGGGTTCAAAGTAGCCATCAAATATCCTGGCTGGAGGTCACAATGGCAACAACAGCATTTCGAGTTTTCAACAGCAGGGGAAAACACCCTGGCACAGACGGTGTCCTGGTAGATTTTTTTGCTGGCACTTTTGTGGTTGGTAGGGCTGGTGGGAGGCCCTGTGAACTTGGTCGCCCCCAAGAAGCCACCGCCCACTTTGGGCCGCAGCTGAATGCTAACAATGTGTTTTTTTTGCTTCATTTCTCATCAAAGCTCAACGAACAAGCAACAAGTGATCAATCTGGAGGCTCGGGCCAGCACCCTTCCCAAACCTGCTCCAACTTCCACATTATAGCCAGCCGCCCTTTACGCAGAGTTTGTCCCAGAGAGAAACAGACCCGAAGCAGACAGTTGCCGGGTATATTTTTTCTGATACCGACAGGATTGACGAGCCAAAAATCAATGTGACTGCTCTATTTTTGGAGTTACGAGTGATACATTCTTATCACAAAGAGATCCATCTGGGCCAGCACCCTTGCCCCAACCTTTCAATATAGACCCGCCTTTTATCAACATTTTTGCTAGTTTCTGTTTTAGCTTTGCATAGGTCAAAGGGGACCGGGGTGGCCGTCAAGGATAGCGCCTCAAATGTCCCGACAGGAGGTCATGCTGGAAACAGCTTCATTTTTTCCCTGATTATACAAAAAAAAAAAGAACAACCCTCAGTGTGTGTGACAATAATAAATATACAAAAAAAAAAAGACAGCAATAGGACTTTGAAGGCTTAAGTAACAGGGATTAGTTCCTGCGGTTCCTCTCTAGAAGTAAGCTACGAAAAAGTGATCATTATCATATTTGTACGGCGACTTTTTTCTTGTTTTTGGTTGAAGCACAGCATCTAGAATCCACTTCCCGTTCCTGCTATTGCATGCGGTCAGCTTGCAGCTGCTGAGGCTGATACTGGCCGAAGGCGGCGGCGGCGGCGGCTGCTGCTGCGGCAGAACCCGGGGCGGCGGCGGCAAGGGGCTGCTGGACCGCATAGCCGTACCCCGCGGTGGTCACGTAGCCGGTGGCGGCGGGAGAGGCGGCGTAGGGATACTGCTCGTACGCTGCCGCCGCCGCGCTGACGGCCGAGTACTGAGCGTAGGCTGCTCCGGTGTAGTCGATGTACGGGGAGGTGGCGGGGGCTGGGGCGGCGGCGGCGGTGGGCTGCATGTGCGGGATCACCACGCTGGGCTGCACGAAGGCCTGAGGGTACACGTAGTGCGCCGGGATGCTGCGGGACAAAACCAGACGGTTAGCTTAGCTTGATCGCTACCACACTGCCAAGCAGGAAGTGGAGGTGTCAAAAACAGAAACAAATGACAGGGCACAACCAGAAACAAAACATTTCTGTTGTCATGGCGCCTTCTCCAAAAGGCTAAAATGGCTAAAATGGACTTAAGGGTTTGTAGCACCACCTGTTGCTTTGGCACATGGACTGGGACCTGCATGTTCACATGATCTGGGAGAGGGGGGAAGGTGGGGGTGTGTTGTAGGTGGAGGGGGTGGGGTTGGGTTTAGTGGGGCTTGGGGGGTTTTAGGGTCGGCTTACAGCGGTGGTGTCCGGGTCCGGGACGCAGGCGATGAGCCCCGGCGCAGCATTGTGAAAATGTCAGCCCCACTTTGACAGCTGGACAGTTTTCAAAAAGAGCTGGCGAGGTGGCGGGACTCGGGCGGGGGGCTCACAAGGGGGATGTTTTGATTAAATCAACAACTATGAACAATGAGCACATTCTACCCTCCAGGACGTAGCCTTATCCCACCCCATCCAAGCCCTATTGGGTCTCCTCCCGGACTTCAAAGCAAGAGTGAGCTCACAATGGTTTCACGTTTGATTCAATTAGAACCAGTGTTCATTTAAAACCCCTTTCATGCTGTCTGCAAAATTCAAGTCTTAGCAGGTTTTACTCTGGTTCCACCTCCAAAATGGGGGAAATTCCCAGATTGGCGGTCCATTCAAGAACAGCAACACAGCAAACGTGATTTGCTGAAACCCCTTTCACGCTGTCTGCCAAGACCACGTTTTTTTTAATCAGCTTTTTACAGTTATGGCTCTGATACTACCTCAGAAGAACGGAGACTTCTAGGTTAAGTTTGTACCTCCATTCATGTACAGCTTTTAACCATTTTTTTCCCTCGTTGCTGGACTGTGTGAAAGCTGGCTAGGCGAAATGGGCAGGGACAAAGGTGGGTGTCAAATTTCCGGCTCCAGAGATCAAATGTGGAAGGGAATAGTCGTCACTCTGGAGAGTGGTAGCCTCCAGAGTCTGATACTACCTCCAAAAGTGGAAAATCGCAGATTATCTGAGATAAAGACAGCTTTGAACAAACAATTTCCTCACGTTGCTGGACTTTGTGGAATGGTGGGCAAATTTCTCGACTTTAGGGGTCGAATGGTCTCTGTGTGAAAGGGGATACAAAAAAAAACAGGAACTAACTGCAAAGTGGCAGCTACCTCTGTTACAGCTCTGATACTACCTCCAGAGGTGGAAAACTGTAGGGTCAACTTTGTATTTCTTTTTCTTTTTTTTTCACAAACAATGACCCAGCAAAATCTGGCAAAGAGAGCTTAGAACAGCTCAGAATGGCGGGTGTGGCAGCTTTCAAGGGAATAGCGGAAATCTGGGACCGGCTGTAAAATGGCAGAATCCCGCCTCGTTGCCATTCTGATACCTCCACAGGTGGAAAATCTTAAGGTCAACTTCATACCCACATTCTGTGTCAATGCCCGGGGGGGGGTTTTCGCGCAGGAAAACCCATGAATCATTTGTTCACAGTCCAGCCTTGGGGGAGGTCCACTATTAGGCGGCCCAGAAAAAAAAAGAAAAAAAGGAAAGACTGAAGAGAGCGTTGTGTGTTCAATCTTCTAATTGGAAAATCCTTGGGAACGTCATGTGACAAACGGCGAGCGGCGCTAATGCAACTCAGCTGGACGATGTTACGGCACGCCACAACTCACAAAATTTGGACTGAAATGTTTTCCCCTCACCCAAGTAAGGACAGTGCATACATTTTCAGCCACGATAACAAAAATATTGTGCAACTGTCATAAAAAAAAAAGCATTATAATGTGCAGGTGTACCTAATCAAGTGTCTCGTAAGATCCTGTTTAAAAGGCCGCTGACATTTTTTACTGCTTGAATGAGAGAGACCCTTTGAAACATACACACACACACACACACACACGCACACACACACACGCACACACTGAGCTTCATGCGACTGCAGTGTCAGCATTCGGGGCTTTGTGCCACCACAATGGGCGCGCTTGTTTTCGTTAACACCAAGCGCACCATGTGACCAAAAAGCTCCATCCATCCATCGCAGAGAATAAGAATAAGAGAGAGAGAGAGAGAGAGAGATAGAGAAAGAGATTTGTTTGCAACTTTTGTGTGCACACGCACACAAAAACACACAAATAATAACGTGAAAAACACCAGGGGGGTCGGGGTGAGGGGGCGTCAATCTGCTAGTAACAACAGGAAGATGCTATTATCACATGCAAAGAGTGCACCGTTAACAAAAAGAGACGAAAGCACACAGGAAACACCCCAAAAAACGTCATCAATCCAACTACTGGCGATCGTTACGCTAAGAAAGCACGCAAGTTGGGGAGCTAACAGCACCACTTCATACAACTCCAAAAAGAAAATGAAATTAAAATCACGTACATGCGGATGTCATCACCCTTTTCTCAGATTCTACGCTTTTCAATTAGCCCACAAAGTTTAGCTGTCGGACCAGAGAGAGACACACACACATACACGCACGCACACAACCTTGAGTCAGACTGGAACTTTCTCCACACACATGCATTCACACACACACAATCCAATCTTATAAGATTCTAATTCAATTGTGTTTTTTTAAATTGCATCGACCCGTGGTCATGGATCAGTCTTAACTTACCCGTAAGGCCTTTGGATGAACGCAGGGTGGATTTGAGGGACCCCGAAGGTGAAACCTGCAAATTTCAAACAGATTTAATTATCACCCTAAGGTGTCTGTGAAATATATATTTTGCTGATATGAAGGTAAAAATGTATAGAATAATGATAACGGCACAATTATTTGCAGTACCACTCTGCTGGACTGAGCACCAGGGTTGGCAAAACAATCTTATACAGGAAACCTTGTCAAGTTCAAATGTTGGCTTATTAAAATATGCCCCTCAAGTAGTTTGCAGGTGTGTTTTCAGTTTGCCTAAATACACATACAAATACATAAAATAATAGTTAAGGCAGAATTATTTGTAGTACCACTTTGCTACCAGGTTGAGCAAAACAATCTTACACCTTGTTGAGTTAAAATAGCCAGTTAGTAAAATACGCCCGCATTGCGATTTTAAGGTGTGGATCGTATAAATATCCATAAAAATAATAATAATCAGGAAAAAAATGGGTTAAGACACTGAACCCGGTTGGACCACTGGGTTCGGCAAAACAATCTTACAGGTATTAAACATTGTAGTGGGGTTGGTAAAACAATCTTACACCTTGTAGAGTTAAAACTGTAAATTAATAAAATGCACCTTTTAGGTGTTTTTAAGGTTTTGTTTGCCTAAATATATGTAAAAATACATGAAATAACTATAATTATTTGCAGTATCACGCTGCTAGTCCCAGTAACGGGATCGGCAAAACAATCTTACACATGTAGATTGAAACAATGACTTGTTAAAATATATATGTTTTTCCAAAGATATAGATGTAAAAAATAAATAATATAAGGCCTAAAACACAATTATTTGCAAAGATCTTCTGCTAGGCCAAGTACTGGGATTGACAAAACAATCTTACACCTTGTAGAGTTAAAACTGTGTCCTTTGGGTGTTTTTAAGTTGTGTTGATCTAAATTGACATAAAAATAAATAAAATACTGCATAGGACCCAATCATTGACCAAAGTACTGGAGTCAGCAAAACAATCTTACACCTTGTAGAGTCAAAACAATCAATTAGTAAAGTGCTTTGCCTAAATACACATAAAAATAAATCAAAGGCTGTGACACAATTATTTGAAGTACTGGGGTTGGCAAAACAATTACACATGAAACCAACGCGGGTTCCCACCTGGCTGCATGACTCGAGGCTTGGCCCCCAGGTAGGCCAGGTTGACGTTGGCCTTCCTGCCGTCGATGATGGGGTTGGGGTCCTTGCAGGCCCGGTCGGCGGCCGAGCGGTCCGCCATGGTCACCTGGTTTTTGGGGAATCGGGGGAATGGGAAAACACACGTCGGCCAAGTGAGGTTGTTGTTTACAACTGGCCGGGCTTTGCTGGCTGCAAAGGTTGTCGGGGGAGACGGTACCGCACGTAGAAGCGGCCTATTTGGCTATTTTGGAACGAGAAGTGTGAATTTGAGGATTAATGGTGAGGGAACGCGCCAGGAATTCCTTGGTACGCCTACTGAACAATGCGGCGGGAGCAAAACTGGCAAATCCGTGGATGTCATGTTGTTGTTCTTGTTGATTCTACCTGAGGATCAGCAGTTTTATACTCTCTTGCGTTAGCGTTAATACACACCATTTAAGCTAACGCTAGTTTCTCTGATTCTTTTAAGCTAACATGAGATGTTTTGATATTTTGTAGGTTTTTTTTTATTATCATGCTTTTTAGTGCTGTGACAATGAGCCAAATTTGTCATTCCGCCAATAATCAGCATGTAGGTTATATACAAACATTTGACCTTTTTTTTTTTTTTTTTTTAAACTATCAATTTGATTTCCTTGATGTTAATCACGACCAAGACCCTTTACAATGTATTGTAAAGGGAAAACAAAATCTCATGCGTGGTATTCATTGGACAGGAATATTATATTTTTAAATTCTAGATGTGATTTTTTTTTTATGTGAGAAAAAAAAAAGTTGATGTTGCATCATTTTTAGGGACCCATCCCTAATAGATATAGCATGTATCTTAAATGTTATATTTATGTATTGGGGAGGGGAGGGGAGGGGGGTATTTGTATTATGAAAAACTGTAAACTAATTAAATAAATAAATAAAGTTAACGTATCAGGAAGAAAAAAAAGTAAAATTGATTATATCATCGAGGGCGGAATACTCATTTTATTTAAATGATACAAACATAATCCTCTCAATCAAATATGGATACATGCTTTTATTTTGGTCCCAACCACCACCAAATGCTGAGTACTTTTATTTTAGTTTTCTTTCATAGCGCTGAACGCATCCTTTTCCCACACTTGAGCGACAGTTAAGAATCATCACCTGCACAGTCAATAATAAAGCTTTTACAATGTTTTGCGATGAGACTTTTTCATCTCCTTAGTGCGCAAGCGAGAATGTCGGATGTGATCCTGCGGCATTTTTGCAATCGCCATCAATTCTTGTAATTATTCGGGGGTTCGGGTACTCACAAATCCATAGCCCCGAGACTTGCCGGTCTGCCTGTCGGTGATGACCACGGCCTCCTCGATCTCGCCAAACACCTCAAAGTACTTCCTGAGACTGGAGTCGGTGGTGTGGTAGGGGAGCCCTCCGACGAAGATCTTGGTGTAGGTGGTGTCCTTTTGCGTGGTGTGCATCGTTAATTAAAAAAAAAAAAAGGGGGGTAAATAATGATAATAAATTTTAGAAAAATAAGTTAGTGCAAAGTGTCTTGAGTGTTTGTTGGAAGCCGGAGGAGCAGGAGGAGGAGGAGGGAGTTCCAGCCTGGAGGTAGATGGACGTGGTGGTGGTCAGGGGGCTTCTGCATCAGCATGAGGACAACTCGTGTTTGTCTTCTTCTCTTGTTGGTGCCTCTTCTGCTGGTCCCAAGTGAATGCTCTCTCCCACATGCACAGCGAGCCCACTCCTAAAAAAGAAAAGAGGAGAGAAAAAAGCCCACAACTCCTCCTTTGGGTCAGCCCACAAACAAGCTGAGCAAGCGGGTACTGTCGCTTTAAGCTGGGGATTAAAATCAGACATGTCACGTGACATGTAGCAAAGAATATGCTCTTGGTAAATGAACAATAACATTGTATTTTTTCATAAATGAACATAAAAGGGTCCCCTCAAACTGTACTGTAGTCACCAAGAGGAAACAGCGCCATCTTGTGTCCGACTTGACTAATGACATGCCGTCTTCATGTGAGATCATAACAAAAAAAAAGTGCAGTCCATTTTGTTATCCTTTTATTGGTCCAATATTTACATCGCAAGGCTTAATAAGTGCAATCAACAACAGCCTCACATTCTGATAAATGTACCAATTAACTGCTGATTGGTAACGTGAAAGCAGTTCTGGAAAAATGTGTAATCAGGTAAGGATGATAAGAGGAGGCAAACCAGCAATCAAAAAATGTGATATAAATCTAGTATTGCTATTCAACTGCTTGATACCAAGAAAGAAGAAATCCTTCTCACCATGTGACTGACGATTTCATACAAATCAAACGGACAAAAAGTTCAAGACAGAAAGAAGAAAGCAACCTGTGGAACTCAAATAAATCACCAATACACCAACAGGAACGTCAGAATTGAAAAATTCTCTCTCTGTTTTCAAATCCAAGCACTTGGACGGAGACGTCTCTGTCGTGTCCCGACACCTGCACGAAGACGAGCACAGCAAATGGTGGACATGAATCCAGAGTCCAAGAACACGTGGAGTCCGCGTCAGCTCACTCACCGTGTGACGTCACGAGGAACTGGTCCCGGAATGGGCCTCGGGAACCGACTCGGAAGCGGGTTCGGCATCAGGCTCGGAAACGGACTTTGAGGCCGGCTCGGCATCGGGCTCGGAAGCGTCAGCAGCTGCGGGACGCAAAGATAGCGAGAGATGTGGAGCGTTTTTTCGCAAAGGTGGACATCGGACCCGGACAGGACTGCGAAGACGTTTGACTTACAAGCTGGAGCGTAGTCGGCTGCAAGGAAGAAAAGAGGAAGAAAGTTGCGACTTGTGATCCCGAATGTTGCCGGCAGGCAGGCCAACATTTGCGTCCCTCACCTGGTGGGCTTTTGTAGCGCCTGACGAGGAGCACGAGCAGCGGCGCCAGCAGAGCGAGGAGCGCCAAGGGGACAACAACGGCCAGCGTCACCTTAGTGGCGTCTTCCTCTTGACCAGACGTGAGAAGGAAGACGTGTGAATGACACGCAAGGATCACGTGCGTGCGTGCGTGCGTGCGTGCGTGCGTGCGTTACCGTGGTTACTCAGGATGCTTCTTCTGTCCAGCTTGGTGACCATGTCGTCCTTGACGCCGGCCAGCTGGAAGACGCATTCGTAGCGGCCCTCCGCGTCGGCCGGAAGCTCCGCTTTCAGGTGGGCCGTCGTCTGGAAGGTTCCGTCGTGGTTGGGGAGGAGCTCTCCCATCTCCACGTCCTCGTGGAGCTCCTCGCCGTCCTTCCTCCAAAACAGGGCGGACGCCGCCGGGTAGAAACCGCTGGCGTGGCACGTGATCGGCGACGAAGGCGTCTTCTGCAGCAGCGACACCACCGGCAGCTCTGCCGGGCAAGGGATGGAGAAAATGTGTGAGAGGAACAAAGAAGGAAAGAATGAAAGGTGGGGAGAAAGTGGCAGATGGAGTGGATGTGTGAGAGGAGAAAAATGTAAAGAATAACAGATGGAGAAAATTTGTGGGAGAATGACAGACAGAGAGAAGGTGTGAGAGGAGAAAGATATAGAGGATGTGTGTGAGGACCAAAGACGGAAAACAAGCGTGAGAAGATGACAGGTAAAGTGAATGTATGAGAGGACCAAAGAAGGAAGGAACAAAAGATGAAGAGAACAGAAGAGGAGAGAGAAAGTGGGAGAATGACAGAGACACTCTAAGAGAGGACAAACTTGAAGAGTAATGTGAGAGGACCAAAAACGGAAAGCATGTGTGAGAAGAGAAAAGATGGAGAGAAAGTGAGTGGATGACAGATGGAGAACAAGTTTAAGAGGAGAAACCATGGAGAGCAAGTCAACTCAGAAAGAGAACAGAGATTATGTGAAAGGAAGAAATATAGCCATTATGTGTGAGAGGACAAAAGATAGAGACAATGTTTGAGAGGGGAAATCAAGTGTATAGAGATGTGTGTGAGGGGAATAAAGATATAATGTGTATCAAGGAAAAATGTAGAAAGATGGAGAGATGACAAAAGGCGGAAGAGAACAAGATGGAGAGAAAGTGAGAGGATAATGAATGAAGAGAACATGAGTGAAGACCAAAGATGGAGAGCATGTGTGAGAAACAGATGGATAGAATGTGTAAGAGCAGAACAATGTCCAGAAGAGGATCCAATATGAGAACAAACGTGTGATGGAAAGATGGAGAGAATGTGTGGAAATGAGGAAAGTTGGAGTGCAAGATGATGAAATTAGTGAGAGGAAATTGAGAACATTCGAGGTGAGGAAAATGGAGAATGTGTGAGAGGGGCAAGGCGAGAGTGCATGTTGCCATGTCAGCCATGCTCCTCCAGGGGGCGTGCTGGTACCTGTTCTCATCAGGAAGTCCCTCCCATAGCTCACATACTTCTTCAAGTAAGAAGGACAAATCTCAGAGTAAAAATGCTTCCTGTATTGATTCCAGGCGTCGTCTTGGTCCCACTTGTGTTTGGTGGCGACAGCTTGCGGCTTAACTGCGATCCATCTCAGTGTCGACAACTCAAACGAGATGAAGTCTTCGCCGTCGTAACTGTAGTGTTCCCAACCGTCAACCTCGTCAGTCTCGTCGTCCCATTCGCAGCCAAACATCCACTGCATCATGTGAACACCTGACACGCACACAAACACACAAACACACAAACACACAAACACACAAACACACAAACACACAAACACACAAAGCAACCTTACTTCTGCACGTCCGACTCGAGTACGTGTGTGTGTGAATAGTTAAAGCAAAAAGTATTCACACATGAAATGTTTATGTTAGAAAGTTGAATGTAAACAAACCTCCAGTTTGGTTGAAGCGCTCTCTCAATCTTTCAATGTTGACTTTGTAGACCTGCTCACTACCAATATTGATCCGTGTCTGTGTCTCCCAGTAGTGCGGATCGTCGTCAGTGATTTTGTTCATCCAGTCCTGTTTGGCTTTTGCTTTCCTGCTCTTGCTGTCGTAACGAGCAATCTGAACGCCGTCAACATAACCAACACTCAAGAACGATGGCAAGTTTGGAATGTGAGAGGACGCAGTTGTGAAATATTTGAGCGTGTGAACCACTGAAAGAGAAAACAAAAACATTTTGTTCGTTTGACGTCCAAACTATTGACATCTTTTTGGGGAAATCATTGTTTTTATTGTTGTTAAAACACATATTTGTCTTTTGCATTCATTTCAATACATTGATTGATTTCAGCTCATTCTTACACACAAACCAAACAAACGCTTCATTAATTAAGTTTGCTTATTAATCCTTTATTACACAGACATTGCTATTTTGTATGTACAGTGTTGCCTCGTTTCTCGCCTGTGTTACGTTCCCGTTAATTTTATTTTATTTTCCGTTAATTATATATATATATATATTTTGTTTATTTATATATGTTTTTTCTTTTTGGTATGATTTTTATTATATGAATGCTTTTTAATTCGTCATATGTGTTCTTTTTTTCATTTACAGTCATTTATCATTAAAACTTTTTTTTATTTGCTTATACAAGACAGTATATAATTTTTTTGTTTATTCTAAATGTTTTTTCGTTCATACAAAATGTCGTCATTTATTATACAGTATTTAAATTAAGTATATTTAAGAGGAGATTATTTATGTTGATGAAATATTCCAATACAACCTTTACAAGTTTGGAATGTGAGCGAGTGAATCGGTCAAAGCAAAAACAAAAACATTTGGTTTGTTTGCTGTCCACAAATTTTGGACTGTCAATATT
Organism: Leptonotus elevatus; assembly: GCF_054856555.1. Taxonomy (NCBI): domain Eukaryota; kingdom Metazoa; phylum Chordata; class Actinopteri; order Syngnathiformes; family Syngnathidae; genus Leptonotus; species Leptonotus elevatus. Next base: position 7,966,350 of record NC_141257.1, read on the forward strand.
TGAAATGATTTTGTATTCCAAATTAATTCTAAAACATCTTTTTTTTTTTTTATAGGAAACGTTTAAGACACTAAACTTTTGTGTTCTTTTAAATTAAGTGAATGATAATTAAAGTTGATTTTTACAAACTTTTCGATGGATAAGTCAAGAACAGACAATCAGAATTCATTAATTTTGACGACTTCTATTTGCCAGACATGTTAAAATTTGAATACACTTGTCGAACACGTTTGCTATCTATCTCCTCTACGGTATATTTAATCAATAGATGACATATTTTGCATATTTCAGTTGATTATTTGCAGTTCAAGTGTTGCTTCCTTCAACTAAGACGTGAACAATTGGGAGAGTCAACTTGTGCACTTACCAGGCGTCACGCTGTGGATTTGCACAACCACCACAAACAATCCCAACAAGTTCATCTTCCACATCTTTTGCTCCTTTCGGTCCCGCGTCAAAGCAAACCAGAAGACGCCGCTCAAATACCCGTCGATGACGTCACTTGAAAGAATGGCGTCCTTTTGCGCCTCAAATCAAGTCGAGTGTGCGTAAGAAGAGATGAAAAACAGCACAAGTGTTTTTGGCTGAAACAGCGACGCTCTCCTTCCTGCTGCTCGGGAACCGTTAAGACAAGGAAGTGCTCCTTTCGGGGAAATCACGTGACCACAGACTTGGTGACGTCAGCCACGCAGCAGCGCCTACAAACAAATACAGACACATTTCACTTGAAACCAGGATTTACAAACAAAACCAAAAAGCTGTATTAAAGGCAAAGTGAGAAAACTTGCCAGTGATGTTTATTTTGGTCATTTCCAAGCTAAGCTTTGAATAATAAACTGTTTATCAGACGCGACCTGAACGCTTTAAACAGAAAGCGGCAAAGGTCAAGTTTCTTGGCGTGAGACGCACAATTGATGACACGCCAACGAGAACAACAGCTCGGATTCGCATTCAGGTGTGCAAAGAAAACAAGATTTGCAGATCTTTTCCAAATGGATTCGTACCGCTTTCGATTGTAAAGAGATATACTGAATGAAATGAAAAAAACAAAAGTAACAATTGAAAATAAAAACAAATACAATCAAGTACAAATAATACAATCCAATTGAATAGAATTAAAATGAATTAAATTTAAACAATAATAATAAATGAGATCAAATAAATATAAAATGTAAAATAAAAAACAATAAAATTCAAATAATTATAATGCAAATAATAGCAAATATATCAAAATGGAAAAAACATGAAAAATAAAATGGCAAAAATAATTTAAAAATAAATGAAAGCACAAAACACCAGAATTAAATGAAATAGGATTTTAATAAATACATTTTGTGGTCTATATACAAGGAACACAAATTCTTACATTACAAAGAAAAAAAATCACTCAAAAATATTTTATATAATATAACAAATGTTATTCACCGTTTTAAAGTGTAAAAAAAATACTTTGAAACATGATTTCAATTCAAAAATAAATGAATAAAAAAAAAACTAATTAGAATTGAGACACAATGGATTTTAAAAAATGGAGTTTGATGTTGTGAAGGAAGAAAGACTTCGGCATCGTCACCTCGTCCTCTTGGTTGAAAAAATCTCCTTGTCGTCTCCTCGCTGGAAGCTGGAGTCGCCCTCCAGCTCCCCCGAAGCCGAGAGGAGCTCAGCCACCTCCATCAGCGTGGACTCCTCATCATCACGGCGCTCGTCTCCCGCGCTTTCTCCTCTCTCGGGTGCTTGTTGCACGCGTTCGAAGGCGGCGGCTCGCTGCATGCGGGCCGATTTGCTCCTCAAACGGGCCATCAGCTCGTCTTCCCGTGACTGAAAACACAAGCGGACACGTCATTTACAAAACTGAAGGTTGGCTCTTAACGTGGAACCTACAGTGATTAGAAAAAGTCTACACACCCCTGTTCAAATGATTTTGTGATGGGGGGGAAAAAATGAAACCAAGACTTGAAAACTTTTTCCACAGTTAAAGTATAACCTTTAAAGCTCAACTGGAAAAAAGGGGGAGAAAAAACACCGCTGGAGATAATGTGGTTGCAAAAGAGTGCACACCCTCTTACAACTGGAGATGCGGCTGTTGAATCAACAAACATTCCATCTCGTGTTAAATGGGAAACACATGCCACCATTTCAATTTTAACTAACAGTACACCAGATCAAATTGACATGTTCTAGTAGGCTTTTGATGACTTTTTTTTGTGTTGCTTTCTAGCAGGTGTTGTGCTAGGAACCTTGCGTCTGTCGTTGGTGAGCCGCATCTTCTCCTCCATCTCCTCCTTGCTTGGCAGACGTTTGACCCTGAGGGACTCCAGTCTGGCGGGGGGCCGTCGTCTGATACCATCGCTGTCGTCCAGCTAACACACACACACAAATATGTAATGGAACCATTTTTTTATACTGTACATATGACTTTTTGTCTCATAAACTCACTTTATTTATTTTCAAATGGTGGTCCCATATAGTATAATTACATTTACACATTAAGATATATTAAATCCATGGGAAAATATGAAGTGAAACAATGTTTCAGCCATCGTTCCCGTTTGAGTCACTTGTTACTAGGCAGATTTTGCGGCTTTCTCACATACATCACAAGTTAAGAATAAAGAGATAAGATACCCTCAAGAACGAACACATTTTCTCCAATTGTGCCTGATCTCGGGGTCACCGCCCCATGTCTACCCACCAAGATGGTGTAGGCCTGCCCGGAGGCCGTCTCTCTACTGGGTTTCACCGGGACGATCCCCTCATTCTGCAACTCTTCCAGGATATCGCCGGACATGGGGCGCTCTTGCATCGGGACGTCCCGCCCCATTAAGCCAGGGGGCTTCACGGGCACCTCGCCGGGTAAAGTCTCGCCATACTCCACCACGCCACTATCCTCGGTCAGTTTGGACACAGCCGAGTCGCCGCGGTTGCATCTGCTTCTCGGGTCGTCCTGGTGACAGAGCACACAGTGATAGCTACTGTACTTACCTTCCAATTTTGTCTGTAAAACACAGAACTATTTGGCTGAAAAACACAATCAATGCTTCGTGTGTGTGTTGAGTTGCAGTTGAGAATCGATGCTAATTTCTGTTAGCGCATCGATGGCATTTCACATTATACATTAAGCATTAAGCTATTGATTTTGTGTTTTAAAAAAAAAAAGTGCTAGTTGGCAATATGTACATGGTTAGGTTTATATATTTTTGGGAAACTATGCCGTGAGTTTTTGACCTCTTAAGTTATTTTTAACATTCGCATGACAAAAAAAAAAGAAGCATTTATTCCCAAGTGCCACAGAGGGGGGCGGGGTTAACTTTTTTTCCTTACCTCGTCCGTGGGTCGTAAAGGTTGGACCACCGTGGTGGCGCTAGAGCCGCCGCATCCCATATTATCCGCTTCAGACGTCCATGGAATGGACACAAGCTCGGTTAGCGACACTTCAGTATTTCTTCTTGTCCTGTGTGAGAAAAAAAGTGCCCGACGCGTTCACGGCGACATTCCTTCACGCAGACCCCACACCGAGCTTGTAGCTTAGCGTTGCTATGGCCGGTTGCTACAATAAATCTGACCCGTTTCAAAAGGAGCCACCCGGGGCAAGACACTGCATAGTGAAGTCACGATGACTGGATGGCCGTCCACCGTTACAGAAAACAAGATGTACAAGAAACCCACCTACAAAAATCTGAAGAAAAATTACTTATTGATAAGAATTTTAGCCAAGCGTACTCTGCCCCTTATAACAGTAGACAAAGGGGAGTCTGTATACTCATACATAAGAATTTACTCTTTACTCTAAATAATCCAATAACAGACCCAGAGGGCCGATACATTATTATTCAGGTGACTATATTTAATAAAATATATACATTTGGTAATTGATATGCCCCTAATAGTGATGATCCGGCCTTTTTCCATGAATTTTTCTCTAAGCTGTTTGAATTAGCAGCGAACTCTACTATTATTATTGGAGGAGACTTTAACACAGTCTTAAATCCATTAATAGATCGTTCTAATAAAACAACATGTATAAGGCGATCACAATCTACAAAAGTAATAGGGGAATATATGATGACTTTGGCCTCGTCGACAGCAGGAGACTTAAAAACCAAAATAAGAAGGAATTTACCTTATTTTCCGCTGTGCACCAGTCCTTTTCAAGAATTGATTTTTTTCTTACAAATAACTCTATTGCTGATAAAACTGTTACAAAAATACATCCTATTATTATTAGCGACCATGCACCAGTCTCCCTTTCCCTACAAGTTGATTATACCTTTAAACCACCACCTACATGGCGTTTTAACATCTCACTACTAAACGACGCAGAATTTGACAAAATTATAAGAAAAGAATGGGCAGACTTTTTGGAAATAAATGACTCTCCAGACCTATCTCCAGCTCTTCTCTGGGAAGCTGGGAAAGCAGTAATTAGAGGTAAAATTATATCATATTCATCTTATAAAAAGAAACAGGATCAAAAATTAGAAAAAGACTTGGAAGATAAAATTAAACAACTGACGGATGAGTACGCAATAAACCCAAATAACCAAATATGGACTGACTTACAAAATACAAAAATACAGTTAGACGATATGTTAACTAAAAAGACAGAGTTTATAATACAACAATTGAGATACAACAACTTTGAATATAATAACAAATCAGGTAAATTTTTTGCAAACCAACTTCAACGTAATCGGGAAAAATCGCTTATAACGGCTATTAAAGGGACAACTGGTGAATGTACACAATCACCAGAAGAAATTAATCAAATTGTTTATAATTATTATCACAACCTATACTCAGAAACTAATAAGCCTAACCCAGAGCATATTGAGGCATTCCTCAGTAGCTTAAATATACCTCAGTTAACTACTGAATATAAAGATATGTTAGATGCACCACTTACTATAAACGAGTTGTACAGTGCTCTAGATAGTATGCCAAATGGCAAAGCACCCGGCCCGGATGGTTATCCGGCTATATTTTTAAAGCACTTCTGGTCAATGCTTGCTCCACTATTCTTAAGAGTAGTAACAGAAATTAAAACTAAGGGTCACATACGCCCACACATGAATACAGCAGCAATTAAACTTTTATTAAAGCCAGAAAAAGACCCCACCCTTCCATCAAGTTACCGTCCGATTTCACTAATTAACACTGATATTAAAATTATCACTAAGGCTTTTACATCTAGATTAGAAACAGTAATCCCGACAATCATTCATAGCGACCAAACAGGCTTTATTAAAGAGCGTCACTCTACTAATAATATTAGAAGGCTCTTTAACCTTATTAGTATGTCACAGCGGCATGATAAAAAGGCAGTTATTATATCATTGGATGCAGAAAAAGCTTTTGATAAAAGTTAACTGGTCCTTCCTTTTTGCTGTTTTAAATAAATTTGGCTTTGGGAAGTCATTTATTCACTGGGTGTCAGTATTATATGATTCTCCTAAAGCTACTGTTACTACTAATGGGATTATATCTCAGAGGTTTACTCTACAGAGAGGCACAAGACAGGGATGCCCACTGTCGCCTTTATTATTTGCAATATTTATTGAACCGCTTGCATTAGCCATACGCCAGGAAAGAAGGATTCAAGGAATTCACTCTGGGGTAACAGAACATAAAATTAATCTATATGCCCATGAAATTTTACTTTATTTAGAAAAGCCTGCTATTTCGTTAGGGGAAGTATTTAACTTAATAACTAAATTCTCACAGTTATCAGATTATTCTATTAACTGGACAAAATCAACACTTCTACCTATTACAGAAAATTCATGGAACCCTGCAAGCCAGGACCCACACTACTCATTTCCTATAGGTAATTTAAAATACTTAGGCATAAAAATCTCACCTAAATTAACTGATTTAATTAATTTAAACTTTACTCCACTTCTGGATAGCATTTATAGTGACTTGGAGCGCTGGAATAATCTTCCTATTTCTCTAATAGGACGAATAGCCACTATTAAAATGAAAGTTTTACCCCAAATAAACTATTTTTCTCAATGATTCCATTTAAACCTACGGCTAACTGGTTCCAGTTGTTGGACTCAGCCGTTACAAAATTTTACTGGAATAAAAAAAAAGCAAAGATTAGTCTATCTACTCTTCAGAAAAATAAATCCAAAGGAGGTCTAGAGGCACCAAATTTTATGCACTACTATATAGCCAACCAGCTACAATATATTATTTTATGGGCACAACCCAATAGAGATACTAACTGTTGGCTGGAACTAGAACAGAAGGATTGTAATAACCTCAGACTCCTAGATTTACTCTTTATTACAACATCGATTAAGCGACATAACTGTTTTAAAAATCCAATGATTTCCGCCACCCTGACTGCCGGGTGGCAGGCACTAGAAATGACAAAAGCCCAAGTGGAGGCCCTGCGGGCTTTCTCCCCTATGGCATAACCCCGACTTTCAAATTAACAACCAATCGTTTTATTTGAGTGTGTGGGAGCAGAAAGGAATTACACATCTCCACCATCTCTTCTCAGATAATATGCTTATATCATATACATCCTTGCTCCAAAAATACCAAATAAAAAACGGACATTTTTTACATTATTTGCAAGTTAAAAGTATGATAAAGAAACAAATTCCAACACTTCAGGGTACGCTCCAACCGCCTGTTTTAGCTAAAGATATTACCAAGCTTTCTCCGACAACAACAAGAAAACTCTCAAAAATATGTAAGTTACTTTCATATACTGATAAAACGTCTTTACCCATCTCGAAATGGGAAACAGACTTGTCTATAGCTCCGGAATCTGACTTTTGGATTCAAGTTTGTGAAAACGTTTTTAAAATGACAAAACACACAAATTTACAACTTATCCAATATAAAATTATTCACAGAACATACATTACTCAATATATGATGAAGAAAATGGGACTCTCAGACTCCGACATTTGTCTCCAGTGTTTACAAAACACTACAGACACTTATTTTCATGCTTTATGGTTATGTACTCCGGTTATGTGTTTCTGGACTAAAGTCTTAGAAAAACTTTCCGCTGTCTTGGACTGTAGGATACCGTTCTCTCCAAACTTGTGTTTGCTAGGTGACTTAACAACAACTGACTTACCACATAAACAATTTCAATCTACACTTGTAGCCCTTACTATCGCAAAAAAAAACTATTCTTGTTAACTGGAAAAATAAACAAACTCTGAATATCGACCAATGGTCTAACCTCCTCATAAATCACATTTTAATGGAAAAAAGATCTGCCTCAAATAAAAACCAAATGTCAAAATTTAAAGAAACATGGTCTACGTATATAGAATTTTTTAACCTAAACCTGGTTACTTAATTCTGCCTGTTAGCGAGAGCCACCACAGCGTGATAACTTGCATTGATGTTTCTGTATTTGGCAATTTGTAACTAATGGTTGTGTTTTTAGGAACCCGGCTGCTGCCAACAGGATCGAGCAAATTCTCCTCCAATGGGCACTAAGGGTCAATATTCGGATTCACTGCATGCCAGTGGGTTAATTCTATAGGTGCTGTCCCCCCGGGGCGTGGGCGGGTCTGCCCCTCTGTTGGCTGCTGGGTGGCGGCTGCGTCTTGGCCGTTCCCTGGGTCTCTTGGGGGGTGCTGCGTTGCGGGGCTCTCCCTGGAGTCCGGGGCGGCGCCGCTCCGGCGCGGTCCGTCGCTCTGGGCCCGGCGACGCGGTTCGGGGCCTGTGGGCCGCCGGGGTGCCCCGTGGTTCCCTCTCCCCTCCCCCTTCCTCCCCCTTGCTGCCTCTCCCTCCTCGCCTCTCCCCGCCCGTCTTCCGCCTCCCTGTCCCTTCTCCCTCGTCGCCCTTCCTCCTCCTCTCCCCCTCTCTCTGCGGCCCTGCCGCTGCCCCTTGCCCTTCTTGTCGTCTCCCCTCCTCCCCTCCCCCTCCCCGGTACGCCTTCCTTCCCCTCCCCTGGGCCGGGGGCTCCATCCATGGCCCGGGTCTCGGTGCTCCGGGGGCCGGCGGGGGTGGCTGGTCCCATATGCCCGCCGGGGTCCCGGTGGGGTGGGTGGGGGCTTGGTGGGCGGGTGCGCCTCCTGCCCCCGCCCGGTTGGGGAGGGCCCCGCTGGTCGCTCCTCTTAACTCACTACACTAGGTTTGCACAATACACTTTTATAGTCATATAGGGCACATAACACACTTTGGGGGGGTGGGGTAGGGTGGAAACACCGTCTTCACCCTACAACTCCCCTCCAATTTGAATGCACCACACAACTGGGGGGGGGGGCTTATGGGGGTGCCATCGGTTGGGGACCGCGGTATAGAGCAGTGCTGCGGTCCCCTGTCCGTGTCCCCGCCCCCCCCTATCTATTTTTAATGCACCCCACACACACACACACACACACACACACACACACACACACACACACACACACATGGTCGGGGAGGGGGGGGCGTTTTTGTTGGGGGGGGGGGGTGGTGGTGGGGGTTGCGGGGGGGGGGTGGTGGGGGTTGCGGGGGGGGTGCTGGGGGTGGGGGGGTGTCTGGGGGATTGGGGACCTGGGGGCGGCTGGGGCTGGGTTGGGTGGATGGGGGGCGGGGGGGTCATGGGTGGTGCGGGGGTTGGGGGCCGGTGGGGTGCCTGGCGGGCCTGCAGTGCCCCGTCCTGCTGCGTTGGGTCGGGGGCGCGGGCCGTGTTGGGGTGGGGGCGCTCCTGCTCCTGGGTTTGCTCTCCGGCCGGTGGCCCTGGTGGGGCCCGGGGGTCGTCCTTTGGCGCTGCCGCGGCCTGGGGGGCCCTGAGGTGTTGCGCTTGCTCTGTCCTGGCAGGGGTCGACGGCTCCCCTCATGCATGCCAGATCCACCACACCAGCATCTATCGAAACTCAGACACAATCTGCTTCCTCCTCAGGTCATTGAATCGGTGGAGGCTGGTGTCTTTGGATCTGACTCGGCTTCGTCTGTCCTTCCTTCCTTTCCTCAGTCTCTCCTTCGGTCTCTTGAGGTCTCCCTGATTTTTAATTTTTTTTGGGATTTGTTAAAATTTAGATGTTTCTGGGGTTGGGGAAGAATTCTGGTGGGTGGCCCGGTGGGTGGTGTCTGGTCGGTGCTGGATTTCACCTTCCTTGGTTTTCTTTGGTCCCCTCGGGTCTCCTGACGGCGGTGTTCGGTTTAGGTGAACGGTATGGGATTTTTTCTAATAGGTTTTTGGTGAGCTAACAAATACACGCACGCACGCACGCACGCACGCACGCACGCACATACACATACTCACCCACATACAAAAAAAATAAATAAATAAATATATATATATATATATATATATATATATATATATATATATATAGACAGTAGGACACTGATACCAGGAAGTAGCCGCCCAACGGCAAAAGCCGCCAAAATCACCCACGGCATCACAGGTGTTGGCCAACCACGTATTCAAGACGTGTAAACATTTATCTAAAACGAGGAAATTGGTTACTTATACAAAGGCAACGCCACCGTACGTCAAGTGTCCGCTTGACAAAACGGTTAGCGTTTTAATAGCATTCCAGCAGAAGGCCGATATGGCTCGTGCCAATCAACATATCGCATACGATGGACTATATGCCACGGAGGTGGCGGGACTTCCGGGGTTTTACCCATCAACATGTTTCCGTTTACGGTTATCGACGTGTGGGCCGCGTCCCAGAACTTGCGCTTCCGCCTTTGTGCCCCTCGCTTGCGCGTTCCCGTCGACGGGTGCGAGGCTGCGAGGGTGTCGTGTCTGTCTCGGTGTCCGCAGCATTTCAGATAGCCGAGAAGCCCTCCCGCCAATGAGCGGGAGCGCGCAGTTGGGGGGCGCGGGTGTTGGAACGCGGCCGGCAGTGGCCGGAAAAGGCGCTGAGGTGTAAAATACGGAAGTCGGAAGTCCGTGGCATGGACCCCATTCGTCCGAGTGCGACTACGTGGCCGCCATATTGCAAAGGTCAAAAGACGAGCAGCTCAGCAGCATCTAATTAATTGCCTAATAATTTTTTTGTTTTTGGAATATATTACCATTGGTATTTTATTTTAACAAAACATTTTAGGGATGTCGTACTCTACAAGGGAAGATACCCAATTATAATTGTGAACAAAATCATTGTTTGGTTTCAACACATTGCCTCAAACCAGCAACTTCGGAGGCATTTTACTCTAACAATACCCATTCGATTGTGCACCAAAACATCACTTTTTAAATATAGCACCCATTTTTTTACCCCCCCGGAAAATAAAAGATAGCGCAACCATCCATCCCTTTTGGAACCTCTGCCTTGGGATTAATAACAGCGTGCAAAGGCAAATCAAAAGAAACGGAACTTTAACTGTTTTATTGATGGTAACGAACCATGGTTTTTTTTATTTGTTTTTTTTCCTTTTTATCACTCATCCAGTAATAATGATAATCATGGCTTTAAAATTAAACTCAACTTTTTCCCTATCATCCAAAGTCACCCTTGTCCATTTAACCCGTGGGCGTTATTTGTCCATTTTCTGGCTTTTTTCTGTTTTTCTGTTTTTTATCAAAAAAAAAGCATTTGAAAAAAATACACTAGGGACCTGACATTTTACCAGGATTGTTTAAAAATGTAGAAGTTCAAATTGGCGCCATGCTGTAATTTATAATTATTACCAAACAGGAGGGAGAGATTCACACTAAATTGTTGTAATAATGCCAGATTTTGGCTCATTGACTCCCATTATAAATCACAGTTTTTGATATGCTGTAAACCTGATGTGTTATAATGCATTTTCCGTGATTACTGATGCAATTGCTTCTTTGACGAGTCATAAACATGAAAATAGAGGAATTTGTGTGTTGAGTGTTAACACAAAAATCCACTAGGTGGCGCCAAAGGCTAATAAATGAATACAAAATGCGTGCATAAAAAAATTATATTGTTATGGGGCCCGGCCGGGCACAGCCCGAAAAGGCAACGTGGGTCCCCCCTCCCATGGGCTCACCACCGGTGGAAGGGGCCAAAGGGGTCGGTTGTGCAGTGAGCTGGGTGGCAGCCAAAGGCGGGGGCCTTGGCGGTCCGACCCTCGGCTACTGAAGCTAGTTCTGGGGACATGGAATGTCACCTCTCTGACAGGGAAGGAGCCCGAGCTGATGTGCGAGGCTGAGAAGTTCCGACTAGATATAGTCGGACTCACCTCCACACACGGCTTGGGTTCTGGTACCAATCCTCTCGAGAGGGGCTGGACCCTCTTCCACTCTGGAGTTGCCCACGGTGAGAGGCGCAGAGCAGGTGTGGGCATACTCATTGCCCCCCGGCTGGGCGCCTGTGCGTTGGGGTTTACCCCGGTGAACGAGAGGGTAGCCTCCCTCCGCCTACGGGTGGGGGGACGGGTCCTGACTGTTGTTTGTGCTTATGCACCGAACAACAGCTCAGAGTACCCACCCTTTCTGGAGTCCTTGGAGGGTGTGCTGGAGAGCGCTCCCCCCGGGGACTCCCTCGTTCTGCTGGGGGACTTCAACGCTCACGTGGGTAATGACAGTGAGACCTAGAGGGGCGTGATTGGGAGGAACGGCCCCCCCGATCGAAACCCCAGCGGTGTTTTGTTGTTGGATTTCTGTGCTCGTCACGGACTGACCATAACGAACACCATGTTCAAGCACAAGGGTGTCCACATGTGCACTTGGCACCAGGACACCCTAGGCCGCAGTTCGATGATCGACTTTGTAGTCGTGTCATCGGATTTGCGATCGTATGTGTTGGACACTCGGGTTAAGAGAGGGGCGGAGCTGTCAACTGATCACCACCTGGTGGTGTGTTGGCTCCGATGGCGGGGTAAGATGCTGGTCCGACCAGGCAGGCCCAAACGTATTGTGAGGGTCTGCTGGGAACGTCTGGCAGAATCCCCTGTCAGAAAGAGTTTCAACGGCCACCTCCGGCAGAGCTTCTCCGTTGTCCCGGGGGAGGCGGGGGACGTTGAGTCCGAATGGACCATGTTCCGTGCTTCCATTGTTGAAGCGGCCGATCGGAGCTGTGGCCGTAAGGTGGTTGGTGCCTGTCGGGGCGGCAATCCTCGAACCCGCTGGTGGACACCAGCGGTAAGGGATGCCGTCAAGCTGAAGAAGGAGTCCTATTGGGCCTTTTTGGCCTGTGGGACTCCGGAGGCTGCTGACAGGTACCGGCTGGCCAAGCGGAATGTGGCTTCGGTGGTCGCTGAGGCAAAAACTCGGACATGGGAGGAGTTCGGTGAGGCCATGGAGAACGACTTCCGGACGGCTTCGAGGAAATTCTGGTCCACCATCCGGCGTCTCAGGAGGGGAAAGCAGTGCGCCATTAACACTGTGTATAGTGGAGATGGGGTGCTGTTGACCTCGACTTGGGACATCGTGAATCGGTGGGGAGAATACTTCGAAGACCTCCTCAATTCCACCAACACGCCTTCCTTTGAGGAAGCAGGGTCTGGGGACTCTGAGGTGGGCCCCCCTATCTCTGGGGTCGAAGTCACTGAAGTGGTTGGAAAGCTTCTCGGTGGCAGGGCCTCGGGGGTGGATGAGGTTCGCCCGGAGTTCCTAAAGGCTCTGGATGTAGTGGGGCTGTCGTGGTTGACACGTCTCTACAACATCGCGTGGACATCAGGGACAGTGCCTCTGGATTGGCAGACCGGGGTGGTGGTTCCTCTTTTTAAGAAGGGGACCGGAGGGTGTGTTCCAACTTTAGAGGGATCACACTCCTCAGCCTCCCAGGTAAGGTCTATTCGGGGGTGCTGCAGAGGAGGATCCGTCGGGAAGTTGAATCTCGGATTCAGGAGGAGCAGTGTGGTTTTCGTCCCGGCCGTGGAACAGTGGACCAGCTCTACACCCTCGGCAGGATCCTTGAGGGTGCGGGGGAGTTCGCCCAACCAGTCCACATGTGTTTTGTGGACTTGGAGAAGGCGTTTGACCGTGTCCCTCGGGGAGTCCTGTGGGGGGTGCTTCGGGAGTATGGGGTACCGGGCCCCCTGATACGGGCTATTCGGTCCCTGTACGACCGATGTCAGAGTTTGGTCCGCATTGCCGGCAGTAAGTCGAATTTGTTTCCTGTGAGGGTCGGACTCCGTCAAGGTTGCCCTTTGTCACCGATTCTGTTCGTAAATTTTATGGACAGAATTTCTAGGCGCAGCCGGAGTGTCGAGGGGGTCCGGTTTGGTGGCCTCAACATTGCATCTCTGCTTTTTGCAGATGATGTGGTGCTGCTGGCTTCTTCAAGCCGTGATCTCCAGCTCTCACTGGAGCGGTTTGCAGCCGAGTGTGAAGCGGTTGGGATGAGGATCAGCACCTCCAAATCCGAGACCATGGTCCTCAGTCGGAAAAGGGTGGAGTGCTCTCTGCGGGTCGGGGATGAGGTCCTGCCCCAAGTGGAGGAGTTCAAGTATCTTGGGGTCTTGTTCACGAGTGAGGGTAGGTTAGAGCGGGAGATCGACAGACGGATCGGTGCAGCGTCTGCAGTGATGCGGACGCTGTATCGGTCCGTTGTGGTGAAGAAGGAGCTGAGCCGAAAGGCAAAGCTCTCGATTTACCGGTCGATCTACGTTCCTGTCCTCACCTATGGTCACGAGCTGTGGGTCGTGACCGAAAGAACGAGATCCCGGATATAAGCGGCCGAAATGAGTTTCCTCCGCAGTGTAGCCGGGCTCTCCCTTAGAGATAGGGTGAGAAGCTCGGTCATTCGGGAGGGACTCAGCGTCGAGCCGCTACTCCTCCACGTTGAGAGGAACCAGTTGAGGTGGCTGGGGCATCTGGTTCGGATGCCTCCTGGGCACCTCCCTGGGGAGGTGTTCCGGGCATGTCCTACCGGCAGGAGGCCCCGGGGACGACCCAGGACACGCTGGAGAGACTACGTCTCACGGCTGGCCTGGGAACGCCTTGGGATCCCATCGGAGGAGCTGGCTGAAGTGGCTAGGGAGAGGGAAGTTTGGGCTTCCCTGCTAAAGCTGCTGCCCCCGCGACCCGACCCCGGATAAGCGGAATTGAATACGGAACGGAACGGAACGGACTTATGGACTTGTTTGAGCCTCTAACTATGTTATATGAAATATTCAAATTAGTATTTTATTTTATATATATATACAGCATAGTTAGTCTTGCTATTAGCATAATACTGCTATTGTTGTCCATAGGGGGCATTAAAAAAATAAAAAATCTTTGATCCAAAAGCTGTTGGTGACCACGGGCCAGTCGTCATTAAAAGCAATCACATCAGCCAGGTGGGTTCATACAGGTATCTGGGGGTCCACATTGACAACACACTCAGCTGGAGGGTACATGTTGGAAGTCTCTGCTCCAAACTCCAACAGCGTCTCTATTTCCTACGCAGACTTAGGGTCTATGGAGTGGAGCAGAGGATCATGCTGTTGTTCTACCGGGCTGCATTGGAAAGTATCATCAGATGCGGCATTGCGGCCCGGTACGGCAACCTGACTGTGCAGTCAAGGTCACAGATTGCCGGTCTGGTGCGGACTGCCATGAAGATCATGGGGGTCAGGAATCATCCTTCCCTACGGATGCTTTATGAGCGGTCCGTTACCGACCCGACTCACATTCTGCATCATGAGTTCCAGCTACTGCCTTCCGGCAGGAGATTCAGGGCCCCCAGAACCAGGCTGAACCGCTACAAGAACTCATTCCTGCCGACATCCATCAAACTGCTTAACAACCGACATTAACTATAATAGATAAATGGTGCAATGTTGTGTGTGTGGAATATATGCAGCCGTGCTGTACATACTCATGTATATATATATATATTTAGGAGTGTGTGTATGGGTGTGTGCATGTGCAGTCCTCATGTATGTACTTCTCTACACATGTATACTTCTGTGAAGATTTCTTATTGCTGCACTTCTTATTTAACTTTAATTTGATCTCTTTCTATTCTGTTGTTTCTTCCTTACTGTAACTGCAGCTGGACGGAGTCCAGGAAAAAGTTCCCCACGGGGAAAATAAAAGTATATCGTATCGTATCGTATCGTATCGTATCGTATCGTATCGTATCGTATCGTATCGTATCGTATCGTATCGTATCGTATCGTATCGTGACGACTTGGTCTGTAGTGAGGTCTGGGTTGGAGGTACTCCATTTCCGTCTTGGATGAAGATTAGGGAGGTCGTTTCGGGTGAAGTGAAGCCAGAAGTGATCTGCAAGTATCTGGCTGTGTCGCCAACGGCGACGTCCAATCAGATCGCTGCTTCCATAAACAGCTTGTGGCAAGGATGCATCTCGCCGCCCCATCAACAGGAGGTTAGGTGTTATGGGTTCAGTGTCTGCAATGTCAGAAGTGGCATAGCCAAGGGGCTTCGAGTTCAGAATGCCCTCCACCTCTATTAGTAAAGTGAGCAGTACTTCTTCTGGAAGAACTCTTTCTTTAAGAACGACTTGCAGGGCAGCTTTAACTGACTTTGTCTCCCTCTCCCAAATCCCACCAAAATGAGGGGCAAGGGGCGGATTGAACTTAAATGTGATGCTCTGCTCAGCTAACTGATCTTTCAACGCTGGCTCCAGTGCCTCGAAGGTTCTCTGCAGTTCTCTGTCCGCACCCCGAAAGTTTGGAGCCCTGTCACAGAGGATCTCGTATGGCTTTCCTCTTGCCGCTCTCATATTGGGTGTGTGGACGCTGTATTAGTCATTAGTAGCTTAGTTGGTTGAAAGTCCTCCAGATGTCCGGGAATGCGGCGCACTCTGCTGGGACGGGGACTCGAGGGTGTCTGCCCATCGTAGACGTCTCTGGATGTGGCCATAGCGCAGCTCGTGTAGATCCGGCTCGAAGGACCACTTGTAGAATATTATTGTAAGCATGCTGGGTCGACACTCGTCTGGCCTAAGTCTTCGGTTAGAAAGACTGCAGCGAATCCGGAGATTGGTTTGAATGTCTTTAATCGCCACAATGATGGCAGAACATGTCATTATCGAATGTTGATGGTATTATAGTTATGAGGGTGTGATGATGTTGCGGTTTTAGCATCAATTACGCACAACGAGCGAGTTAACGAGGAAGTCTGATGCGGGCTGTCTCCCTCTGGATCAAAAGGCGCGTGTCTACGGGTGCTGTAATGACGTGATCAAGAGTCTCTTAAAGGCCTCTTCTGCTGGTCCCAAGTGAATGCTCTCTCCCACATGCACAGCGAGCCCATTCCTAAAAAAGGAAAGAGGAGAGAAAAAAGCCCACAACTCCTCCTTTGGGTCAGCCCACAAACAAGCTGAGCAAGCGGGTACTGTCGCTTTAAGCTGGGGATTAAAATCAGACATGTCACGTGACATGTAGCAAAGAATATGCTCTTGGTAAATGAACAATAACATTGTCTTTTTTCATAAATGAACATAAAAGGGTCCCCTCAAATTGTACGGTAGTCACCAAGAGGAAACAGCGCCATCTTGTGTCCGACTTGACTAATGACATGCCGTCTTCATGTGAGATCATAACAAAAAAAAAGTGCAGTCCATTTTGTTATCCTTTTATTGGTCCAATATTTACATCGCAAGGTTTAATAAGTACAATCAACAACAGCCTCACATTCTGATAAATGTACCAATTAACTGCTGATTGGTAACGTGAAAGCAGTTCTGGAAAAATGTGGAATCAGGTAAGGATGATAAGAGGAGGCAAACCAGCAATCAAAAAATGTGATATAAATCTAGTATTGCTATTCAACTGCTTGATACCAAGAAAGAAGAAATCCTTCTCACCATGTGACTGACGATTTCATACAAATCAAACGGACAAAAAGTTCAAGACAGAAAGAAGAAAGCAACCTGTGGAACTCAAATAAATCACCAATACACCAACAGGAACGTCAGAATTGAACAATTCTCTCTCTGTTTTCAAATCCAAGCACTTGGACGGAGACGTCTCTGTCGTGTCCCCACACCTGCACGAAGACGAGCACAGCAAATGGTGGACATGAATCCAGAGTCCAAGAACACGTGGAGTCCGCGTCAGCTCACTCACCGTGTGACGTCACGAGGAACTGGTCCCGGAATGGGCCTCGGGAACCGACTTGGAAGCAGGTTCGGCATCAGGCTCGGAAACGGACTTTGAGGCCGGCTCGGGATCGGGCTCGGAAGCGTCAGCAGCTGCGGGACGCAAAGATAGCGAGAGATGTGGAGCGTTTTTTCGCAAAGGTGGACATCGGACCCGGACAGGACTGCGAAGACGTTTGACTTACAAGCTGGAGCGTAGTCGGCTGCAAGGAAGAAAAGAGGAAGAAAGTTGCGACTTGTGATCCCGAATGTTGCCGGCAGGCAGGCCAACATTTGCGTCCCTCACCTGGTGGGCTTTTGTAGCGCCTGACGAGGAGCACGAGCAGCGGCGCCAGCAGAGCGAGGAGCGCCAAGGGGACAACAACGGCCAGCGTCACCTTAGTGGCGTCTTCCTCTTGACCAGACGTGAGAAGAAACACGTGTGAATGACACGCAAGGATCACGTGCGTGCGTGCGTGCGTGCGTGCGTGCGAGCGTCACCGTGGTTACTCAGGATGCTTCTTCTGTCCAGCTTGGTGACCATGTCGTCCTCGACGCCGGCCAGCTGGAAGACGCATTCGTAGCGGCCCTCCGCGTCGGCCGGCAGCTCCGCTTTCAGGTGGGCCGTCGTCTGGAAGGTTCCGTCGTGGTTGGGGAGGAGCTCTCCCATCTCCACGTCCTCGTGGAGCTCCTCGCCGTCCTTCCTCCAAAACAGGGCGGACGCCGCCGGGTAGAAACCGCTGGCGTGGCACGTGATCGGCGACGAAGGCGTCTTCTGCAGCAGCGACACCACCGGCAGCTCTGCCGGGCAAGGGATGGAGAAAATGTGTGAGAGGAACAAAGAAGGAAAGAATGAAAGGTGGGGAGAAAGTGGCAGATGGAGTGGATGTGTGAGAGGAGAAAAATTTAAAGAATAACAGATGGAGAAAATTTATGGGAGAATGACAGACAGATAAAATGTGTGAGAGGAGAAAGATATAGAGGACGTGTGTGAGGACCAAAGACGGAAAACAAGCGTGAGAGGATGACAGGTAAAGTGAATGTATGAGAGGACCAAAGAAGGAAATAACAAAAGATGAAGAGAACAGAAGAGGAGAGAGAAAGTGGGAGAATGACAGAGAGACTCTAAGAGAGGACAAACTTGAAGAGTAATGTGAGAGGACCAAAAACGGAAAGCATGTGTGAGAAGAGAAAAGATGGAGAGAAAGTGAGTGGATGACAGATGGAGAACAAGTTTAAGAGGAGAAACCATGGAGAGCAAGTCAACTCAGAAAGAGAACAGAGATTATGTGAAAGGAAGAAATATAGCCATTATGTGTGAGAGGACAAAAGATAGAGACAATGTTTGAGAGGGGAAATCAAGTGTATAGAGATGTGTGTGAGGGGAATGAAGATATAATGTGTAACAAGGAAAAATGTAGAAAGATGGAGAGATGACAAAAGGCGGAAGAGAACACGGTGGAGAGAAAGTGAGAGGATAATGAATGAAGAAAACATGAGTGAAGACCAAAGATGGAGAGCATGTGTGAGAGACAGATGGATAGAATGTGTGAGAGCAGAAAAATGGCCAGAAGAGGATCCAATGTGTGAAAAAACGTGTGATGGAAAGATGGAGAGAATGTGTGGAAATAAGGAAAGTTATAGAGAATGTGTGAGATGATTAAGGAAATCGAGAACATGCGAGGTGAGGAAAATGGAGAATGTGTGAGAGGGGCAAGTCGAGAGTGCATGTTGCCATGTCAGCCATGCTCCTCCAGGGGGCGTGCTGGTACCTGTTCTCATCAGGAAGTCCCTCCCATAGCTCACAAACTTCTTCAACTCAGAAGGACAAATCTCAGTCAAGGAATGCTTCCTGTATTGATTCACGACGTCCTCTTGGTCCCACTTGTGTTTGGTGACGACAGCTTGCGGCTTAACTGCGATCCATCTCAGTGCCGACACGTCAAACGAGATGAAGTCTTCGCCGTCGTAACTGTGGTGTTCCCAACCGTTAACCTCGTCAGTCTCGTCGTCCCATTCGCAGCCATACATCGTCTGGATCATGTGAACACCTGACACGCACACAAACACACAAACACACAAACACACAAAGCAACCTTACTTCTGCACGTCCGACTCGAGTACGTGTGTGTGTGAATAGTTAAAGCAAAAAGTATTCACAAACGAAATGTTTATGTTGTTAGAAAGTTGAATGTAAACAAACCTCCAGTTTGGTTGAAGCGCTCTCTCAATTTTTCAATGTTGACTTTGTCGACCTGCTCATTACCAATATTGGTCTGTGTTTCTGTCTCCCAGTAGTGCGGATCGTCGTCTGTGATTTTGTTCATCCAGTCCTGTTTGGCTTTTGCTTTCCTGCTCTTGCTGTCGTAACGAACAATCTGAACGCCGTCAACATAACCAATACTCAAGAACGATGGCAAGTTTGGAATGTGAGAGGACGCAGTTGTGAAATATTTGAGCGTGTGAACCACTGAAAGAGAAAACAAAAACATTTTGTTTGTTTGACGTCCAAACTATTGACATCTTTTTGGGGAAATAATTGTTTTTATTGTTGTTAAAACACATATTTGTCTTTTGCATTCATTTCAATACATTGATTGATTTCAGCTCATTCTTACACACAAACCAAACAAACGCTTCCTTAATAAGTTTGCTTATTAATCCTTTATTACACAGACATTGCTATTTTGTATGTACAGTGTTCCCTCGTTTCTCGACTGTGTTACGTTCCCGTTAATTTTATTTTTTTTCCCGTTAATTATATATACATTTTTTGTTTATTTATATGTTTTTTCTTTTTGGTATGATTTTTATTATATGAATGCTTTTTTCATTCGTCATATATGTTCTTTTTTTCATTGACAGTCATTTATCCATTAAAACTTTTTTTTTTAATTTGCTTATACAAGACAGTATATAATTTTTGTGTTTATTCTAAATGTTTTTTCGTTCATACAAAATGTCGTCATTTATTATACAGTATTTAAATTAAGTATATTTAAGAGGAGATTAATCATGTTGATGAAATATTCCAATACAACCTTTACAAGTTTGGAATGTGAGCGAGTGAATCAGTCAAAGCGAAAACAAAAACATTTGGTTTGTTTGCTGTCCACAAATTTTGGACTGTCAATATTTGAAATGATTTTGTATTCCAAATTAATTCTAAAACATCTTTTTTTTTTATAGGAAACGTTTAAGACACTAAACTTTTGTCTTTTTTTGTGTTCTTTTAAATTAAGTGAATGATCATTAAAGTTGATTTTTACAAACTTTTCGATGGATAAGTCAAGAACAGACAATCAGAATTCATTAATTTTGACGACTTCTATTTGCCAGACATGTTACAATTTGAATACACTTGTCGAACACGTTTGCTATCTATCTCCTCTACGGTATATTTAATCAATAGATGACATATTTTGCATATTTCAGTTGATTATTTGCAGTTCAAGTGTTGCTTCCTTCAACTAAGACGTGAACAATTGGGAGAGTCAACTTGTGCACTTACCAGGCGTCACGCTGTGGATTTGCACAACCGCCACAAACAATCCCAACAAGTTCATCTTCCACATCTTTTGCTCCTTTCGGTCCCGCGTCAAAGCAAACCAGAAGACGCCGCTCAAATACCCGTCGATGACGTCACTTGAAAGAATGGCGTCCTTTTGCGCCTCAAATCAAGTCGAGTGTGCGTAAGAAGAGATGAAAAGCAGCGCAAGTGTTTTGGGAAGTTTTGGGCTGAAACAGCGACGCTCTCCTTCCTGCTGCTCGGGAGGCGGGAAGACAAGGAAGTGCTCCTTTCGGGGAAATCACGTGACCACAGACCGGGTGACGTCAGCCACGCAGCAGCGCCTACAAACAAATACAGACACATTTCACTTGAAACAAGGATTTACAACCAAAACCAAAAAGCTGTATTAAAGGCAAAGTAAGAAAACTTGCCAGTGATGTTTATTTTTGTCATTTCCAAGCTAAGCTTTGAATAATAAACTGTTTATCAGACGCGACCTGAACGCTTTAAACAGAAAGCGGCAAAGGTCAAGTTTCTTGGCGTGAGACGCACAATTGATGACACGCCAACGAGAACAACAGCTCGGATTCGCATTCAGGTGTGCAAAGAAAACAAGATTTGCAGATCTTTTCCAAATGGATTCGTACCGCTTTCGATTGTAAAGAGATATACTGAATGAAATGAAAAAAACAAAAGTAACAATTGAAAATAAAAACAAATACAATCAAGTACAAATAATACAATCCAATTGAATAGAATTAAAATGAATTAAATTTAAACAATAATAATAAATGAGATCAAATAAATATAAAATGTAAAATAAAAAACAATAAAATTCAAATAATTATAATGCAAATAATAGCAAATATATCAAAATGGAAAAAACATGAAAAATAAAATGGCAAAAATAATTTAAAAATAAATGAAAGCACAAAACACCAGAATTAAATGAAATAGGATTTTAATAAATACATTTTGTGGTCTATATACAAGGAACACAAATTCTTACATTACAAAGAAAAAAAATCACTCAAAAATATTTTATATAATATAACAAATGTTATTCACCGTTTTAAAGTGTAAAAAAAATACTTTGAAACATGATTTCAATTCAAAAATAAATGAATAAAAAAAAAACTAATTAGAATTGAGACACAATGGATTTTAAAAAATGGAGTTTGATGTTGTGAAGGAAGAAAGACTTCGGCATCGTCACCTCGTCCTCTTGGTTGAAAAAATCTCCTTGTCGTCTCCTCGCTGGAAGCTGGAGTCGCCCTCCAGCTCCCCCGAAGCCGAGAGGAGCTCAGCCACCTCCATCAGCGTGGACTCCTCATCATCACGGCGCTCGTCTCCCGCGCTTTCTCCTCTCTCGGGTGCTTGTTGCACGCGTTCGAAGGCGGCGGCTCGCTGCATGCGGGCCGATTTGCTCCTCAAACGGGCCATCAGCTCGTCTTCCCGTGACTGAAAACACAAGCGGACACGTCATTTACAAAACTGAAGGTTGGCTCTTAACGTGGAACCTACAGTGATTAGAAAAAGTCTACACACCCCTGTTCAAATGATTTTGTGATGGGGGGGAAAAAATGAAACCAAGACTTGAAAACTTTTTCCACAGTTAAAGTATAACCTTTAAAGCTCAACTGGAAAAAAGGGGGAGAAAAAACACCGCTGGAGATAATGTGGTTGCAAAAGAGTGCACACCCTCTTACAACTGGAGATGCGGCTGTTGAATCAACAAACATTCCATCTCGTGTTAAATGGGAAACACATGCCACCATTTCAATTTTAACTAACAGTACACCAGATCAAATTGACATGTTCTAGTAGGCTTTTGATGACTTTTTTTTGTGTTGCTTTCTAGCAGGTGTTGTGCTAGGAACCTTGCGTCTGTCGTTGGTGAGCCGCATCTTCTCCTCCATCTCCTCCTTGCTTGGCAGACGTTTGACCCTGAGGGACTCCAGTCTGGCGGGGGGCCGTCGTCTGATACCATCGCTGTCGTCCAGCTAACACACACACACAAATATGTAATGGAACCATTTTTTTATACTGTACATATGACTTTTTGTCTCATAAACTCACTTTATTTATTTTCAAATGGTGGTCCCATATAGTATAATTACATTTACACATTAAGATATATTAAATCCATGGGAAAATATGAAGTGAAACAATGTTTCAGCCATCGTTCCCGTTTGAGTCACTTGTTACTAGGCAGATTTTGCGGCTTTCTCACATACATCACAAGTTAAGAATAAAGAGATAAGATACCCTCAAGAACGAACACATTTTCTCCAATTGTGCCTGATCTCGGGGTCACCGCCCCATGTCTACCCACCAAGATGGTGTAGGCCTGCCCGGAGGCCGTCTCTCTACTGGGTTTCACCGGGACGATCCCCTCATTCTGCAACTCTTCCAGGATATCGCCGGACATGGGGCGCTCTTGCATCGGGACGTCCCGCCCCATTAAGCCAGGGGGCTTCACGGGCACCTCGCCGGGTAAAGTCTCGCCATACTCCACCACGCCACTATCCTCGGTCAGTTTGGACACAGCCGAGTCGCCGCGGTTGCATCTGCTTCTCGGGTCGTCCTGGTGACAGAGCACACAGTGATAGCTACTGTACTTACCTTCCAATTTTGTCTGTAAAACACAGAACTATTTGGCTGAAAAACACAATCAATGCTTCGTGTGTGTGTTGAGTTGCAGTTGAGAATCGATGCTAATTTCTGTTAGCGCATCGATGGCATTTCACATTATACATTAAGCATTAAGCTATTGATTTTGTGTTTTAAAAAAAAAAAGTGCTAGTTGGCAATATGTACATGGTTAGGTTTATATATTTTTGGGAAACTATGCCGTGAGTTTTTGACCTCTTAAGTTATTTTTAACATTCGCATGACAAAAAAAAAAGAAGCATTTATTCCCAAGTGCCACAGAGGGGGGCGGGGTTAACTTTTTTTCCTTACCTCGTCCGTGGGTCGTAAAGGTTGGACCACCGTGGTGGCGCTAGAGCCGCCGCATCCCATATTATCC
This sequence comes from Leptonotus elevatus, assembly GCF_054856555.1. NCBI lineage: Eukaryota > Metazoa > Chordata > Actinopteri > Syngnathiformes > Syngnathidae > Leptonotus > Leptonotus elevatus. Next base: position 7,989,817 of record NC_141257.1, read on the forward strand.
GCTTCAGACGTCCATGGAATGGACACAAGCTCGGTTAGCGACACTTCAGTATTTCTTCTTGTCCTGTGTGAGAAAAAAAGTGCCCGACGCGTTCACGGCGACATTCCTTCACGCAGACCCCACACCGAGCTTGTAGCTTAGCGTTGCTATGGCCGGTTGCTACAATAAATCTGACCCGTTTCAAAAGGAGCCACCCGGGGCAAGACACTGCATAGTGAAGTCACGATGACTGGATGGCCGTCCACCGTTACAGAAAACAAGATGTACAAGAAACCCACCTACAAAAATCTGAAGAAAAATTACTTATTGATAAGAATTTTAGCCAAGCGTACTCTGCCCCTTATAACAGTAGACAAAGGGGAGTCTGTATACTCATACATAAGAATTTACTCTTTACTCTAAATAATCCAATAACAGACCCAGAGGGCCGATACATTATTATTCAGGTGACTATATTTAATAAAATATATACATTTGGTAATTGATATGCCCCTAATAGTGATGATCCGGCCTTTTTCCATGAATTTTTCTCTAAGCTGTTTGAATTAGCAGCGAACTCTACTATTATTATTGGAGGAGACTTTAACACAGTCTTAAATCCATTAATAGATCGTTCTAATAAAACAACATGTATAAGGCGATCACAATCTACAAAAGTAATAGGGGAATATATGATGACTTTGGCCTCGTCGACAGCAGGAGACTTAAAAACCAAAATAAGAAGGAATTTACCTTATTTTCCGCTGTGCACCAGTCCTTTTCAAGAATTGATTTTTTTCTTACAAATAACTCTATTGCTGATAAAACTGTTACAAAAATACATCCTATTATTATTAGCGACCATGCACCAGTCTCCCTTTCCCTACAAGTTGATTATACCTTTAAACCACCACCTACATGGCGTTTTAACATCTCACTACTAAACGACGCAGAATTTGACAAAATTATAAGAAAAGAATGGGCAGACTTTTTGGAAATAAATGACTCTCCAGACCTATCTCCAGCTCTTCTCTGGGAAGCTGGGAAAGCAGTAATTAGAGGTAAAATTATATCATATTCATCTTATAAAAAGAAACAGGATCAAAAATTAGAAAAAGACTTGGAAGATAAAATTAAACAACTGACGGATGAGTACGCAATAAACCCAAATAACCAAATATGGACTGACTTACAAAATACAAAAATACAGTTAGACGATATGTTAACTAAAAAGACAGTTTATAATACAACAATTGAGATACAACAACTTTGAATATAATAACAAATCAGGTAAATTTCTTGCAAACCAACTTCAACGTAATCGGGAAAAATCGCTTATAACGGCTATTAAAGGGACAACTGGTGAATGTACACAATCACCAGAAGAAATTAATCACATTTTTTATAATTATTATCACAACCTATACTCAGAAACTAATAAGCCTAACCCAGAGCATATTGAGGCGTTCCTCAGTAGCTTAAATATACCTCAGTTAACTACTGAATATAAAGATATGTTAGATGCACCACTTACTATAAACGAGTTGTACAGTGCTCTAGATAGTATGCCAAATGGCAAAGCACCCGGCCCGGATGGTTATCCGGCTATATTTTTAAAGCACTTCTGGTCAATGCTTGCTCCACTATTCTTAAGAGTAGTAACAGAAATTAAAACTAAGGGTCACATACGCCCACACATGAATACAGCAGCAATTAAACTTTTATTAAAGCCAGAAAAAGACCCCACCCTTCCATCAAGTTACCGTCCGATTTCACTAATTAACACTGATATTAAAATTATCACTAAGGCTTTTACATCTAGATTAGAAACAGTAATCCCGACAATCATTCATAGCGACCAAACAGGCTTTATTAAAGAGCGTCACTCTACTAATAATATTAGAAGGCTCTTTAACCTTATTAGTATGTCACAGCGGCATGATAAAAAGGCAGTTATTATATCATTGGATGCAGAAAAAGCTTTTGATAAAAGTTAACTGGTCCTTCCTCTTTGCTGTTTTAAATAAATTTGGCTTTGGGAAGTCATTTATTCACTGGGTGTCAGTATTATATGATTCTCCTAAAGCTACTGTTACTACTAATGGGATTATATCTCAGAGTTTTACTCTACAGAGAGGCACAAGACAGGGATGCCCACTGTCGCCTTTATTATTTGCAATATTTATTGAACCGCTTGCATTAGCCATACGCCAGGAAAGAAGGATTCAAGGAATTCACTCTGGGGTAACAGAACATAAAATTAATCTATATGCCCATGATATTTTACTTTATTTAGAAAAGCCTGCTATTTCGTTAGGGGAAGTATTTAACTTAATAACTAAATTCTCACAGTTATCAGATTATTCTATTAACTGGACAAAATCAACACTTCTACCTATTACAGAAAATTCATGGAACCCTGCAAGCCAGGACCCACACTACTCATTTCCTATAGGTAATTTAAAATACTTAGGCATAAAAATCTCACCTAAATTAACTGATTTAATTAATTTAAACTTTACTCCACTTCTGGATAGCATTTATAGTGACTTGGAGCGCTGGAATAATCTTCCTATTTCTCTAATAGGACGAATAGCCACTATTAAAATGAAAGTTTTACCCCAAATAAACTATTTTTCTCAATGATTCCATTTAAACCTACGGCTAACTGGTTCCAGTTGTTGGACTCAGCCGTTACAAAATTTTACTGGAATAAAAAAAAAGCAAAGATTAGTCTATCTACTCTTCAGAAAAATAAATCCAAAGGAGGTCTAGAGGCACCAAATTTTATGCACTACTATATAGCCAACCAGCTACAATATATTATTTTATGGGCACAACCCAATAGAGATACTAACTGTTGGCTGGAACTAGAACAGAAGGATTGTAATAACCTCAGACTCCTAGATTTACTCTTTATTACAACATCGATTAAGCGACATAACTGCTTTAAAAATCCAATGATTTCCGCCACCCTGACTGCCTGGTGGAAGGCACTAGAAATGACAAAAGCCCAAGTGGAGCCCTGCGGGCTTTCTCCCCTATGGCATAACCCCGACTTTCAAATTAACAACCAATCGTTTTATTTGAGTGTGTGGGAGCAGAAAGGAATTACACATCTCCACCATCTCTTCTCAGATAATATGTTTATATCATATACATCCTTGCTCCAAAAATACCAAATAAAAAACGGACATTTTTTACATTATTTGAAAATTAAAAGTATGATAAAGAAACAAATTCCAACACTTCAGGGTACGCTCCAACCGCCTGTTTTAGCTCAAGATATTACCAAGTTTTCTCCGACAACAACAAGAAAACTCTCAAAAATATATAAGTTACTTTCATATACTGATCAAACGTCTTTACCCATCTCGAAATGGGAAACAGACTTGTCTATAGCTCCGGAATCTGACTTTTGGATTCAAGTTTGTGAAAACGTTTTTAAAATGACAAAACACACAAATTTACAACTTATCCAATATAAAATTATTCACAGAACATACATTACTCAATATATGATGAAGAAAATGGGACTCTCAGACTCCGACATTTGTCTCCAGTGTTTACAAAACACTACAGACACTTATTTTCATGCTTTATGGTTATGTATTCCGGTTATGTGTTTCTGGACTAAAGTCTTAGAGAAACTTTCCGCTGTCTTGGACTGTAGGATACCGTTCTCTCCAAACTTGTGTTTGCTAGGTGACTTAACAACAACTGACTTACCACATAAACAATTTCAATCTACACTTGTAGCCCTTACTATCGCAAAAAAAACTATTCTTGTTAACTGGAAAAATAAACAAACTCTGAATATCGACCAATGGTCTAACCTCCTCATAAATCACATTTTAATGGAAAAAATATCTGCCTCAAATAAAAACCAAATGTCAAAATTTAAAGAAACATGGTCTACGTATATAGAATTTTTTAACCTAAACCTGGTTACTTAATTCTGCCTGTTAGCGAGAGCCACCACAGCGTGATAACTTGCATTGATGTTTCTGTATTTGGCAATTTGTAACTAATGGTTGTGTTTTTAGGAACCCGGCTGCTGCCAACAGGATCGAGCAAATTCTCCTCCAATGGGCACTAAGGGTCAATATTCGGATTCACTGCATGCCAGTGGGTTAATTCTATAGGTGCTGTCCCCCCGGGGCGTGGGCGGGTCTGCCCCTCTGTTGGCTGCTGGGTGGCGGCTGCGTCTTGGCCGTTCCCTGGGTCTCTTGGGGGGTGCTGCGTTGCGGGGCTCTCCCTGGAGTCCGGGGCGGCGCCGCTCCGGCGCGGTCCGTTGCTCTGGGCCCGGCGACGCGGTTCGGGGCCTGTGGGCCGCCGGGGTGCCCCGTGGTTCCCTCTCCCCTCCCCCTTCCTCCCCCTTGCTGCCTCTCCCTCCTCGCCTCTCCCCGCCCGTCTTCCGCCTCCCTGTCCCTTCTCCCTCGTCGCCCTTCCTCCTCCTCTCCCCCGCTCTCTGCGGCCCTGCCGCTGCCCCTTGCCCTTCTTGTCGTCTCCCCCCCCTCCCCCTCCCCGGTATGCCTTCCTTCCCCTCCCCTGGGCCGGGGGCTCCATCCATGGCCCGGGTCTCGGCCGGCGGGGGTGGCTGGTCCCATATGCCCGCCGGGGTCCCGGTGGGGTGGGTGGGGGCTTGGTGGGCGGGTGCGCCTCCTGCCCCCGCCCGGTTGGGGAGGGCCCCGCTGGTCGCTCCTCTTAACTCACTACACTAGGTTTGCACAATACACTTTTATAGTCATATAGGGCACATAACACACTTTGGGGGGGTGGGGTAGGGTGGAAACACCGTCTTCACCCTACAACTCCCCTCCAATTTGAATGCACCACACAACTGGGGGGGGGGCTTATGGGGGTGCCATCGGTTGGGGACCGCGGTATAGAGCAGTGCTGCGGTCCCCTGTCCGTGTCCCCGCCCCCCCCCCCTATCTATTTTTAATGCACCCCACACACACACACACACACACACATGGTCGGGGAGGGGGGGGCGTTTTTGTTGGGGGGGGTGGTGGTGGGGGTTGCGGGGTGGGGGGTGCTGGGGGTGGGGGGGTGTCTGGGGGATTGGGGACCTGGGGACCTGGGGGCGGCTGGGGCTGGGTTGGGGTGGATGGGGGGTGGGGGGGTCATGGGGGGTGCGGGGGTTGGGGGCCGGTGGGGTGCCTGGCGGGCCTGCAGTGCCCCGTCCTGCTGCGTTGGGTCGGGGGCGCGGGCCGTGTTGGGGTGGGGGCGCTCCTGCTCCTGGGTTTGCTCTCCGGCCGGTGGCCCTGGTGGGGCCCGGGGGTCGTCCTTTGGCGCTGCCGCGGCCTGGGGGGCCCTGAGGTGTTGCGCTTGCTCTGTCCTGGCAGTGGTCGACGGCTCCCCTCATGCATGCCAGATCCACCACACCAGCATCTATCGAAACTCAGACACAATCTGCTTCCTCCTCAGGTCATTGAATCGGTGGAGGCTGGTGTCTTTGGATCTGACTCGGCTTCGTCTGTCCTTCCTTCCTTTCCTCAGTCTCTCCTTCGGTCTCTTGAGGTCTCCCTGATTTTTTATTTTTTTTGGGATTTGTTAAAATTTAGATGTTTCTGGGGTTGGGGAAGAATTCTGGTGGGTGGCCCGGTGGGTGGTGTCTGGTCGGTGCTGGATTTCACCTTCCTTGGTTTTCTTTGGTCCCCTCGGGTCTCCTGACGGCGGTGTTCGGTTTAGGTGAACGGTATGGGATTTTTTGGTGAGTTAACAAATACACGCACGCACGCACGCACGCACGCACGCACATACACATACTCACCCACATACAAAAAAAATAAATAAATAAATATATATATATATATATATATATATATAGACAGTTGGACACTGATACCAGGAAGTAGCCGCCCCACGGCAAAAGCCGCCAAAATCACCCACGGCATCACAGGTGTTGCTGCAGGCCGGCGGTCGCCCACTGGACTATTTCTCAGAAATAGAGAAATTTGTCCAGTGGTGTGACCAGAATCATCTTGTGCTCAATGTGGGGAAGACGGAGGAGGTGATATTTGATCCAAAAGCTGTTGGTGACCACGGGCCAGTCGTCATTAAAAGCAATCGCATCAGCCAGGTGGGTTCATACAGGTATCTGGGGGTCCACATTGACAACACACTCAGCTGGAGGGTACATGTTGGAAGTCTCTGCTCCAAACTCCAACAGCGTCTCTATTTCCTACGCAGACTTAGGGTCTATGGAGTGGAGCAGAGGATCATGCTGTTGTTCTACCGGGCTGCATTGGAAAGTATCATCAGATGCGGCATTGCGGACCGGTACGGCAACCTGACTGTGCAGTCAAGGTCACAGATTGCCGGTCTGGTGCGGACTGCCATGAAGATCATGGGGGTCAGGAATCATCCTTCCCTACGGATGCTTTATGAGCGGTAAAGTGAGCAGTACTTCTTCTGGAAGAACTCTTTCTTTAAGAACGACTTGCAGGGCAGCTTTAACTGACTTTGTCTCCCTCTCCCAAATCCCACCAAAATGAGGGGCAAGGGGCGGATCAGTAACATGCTTGGGAGGCGGGTGGATCGGAGCGTGGGAATATCATTTCCCTCGGCTCCGGTTCACCTGCTCCTAATTTTAATGCACCACACACACACACTTGTATATACACTGGGTGGGGTCACATTCACGGTTTAGGGGTAGAGTTCGCCAGTCGGCGAGCTGGCGGACTCAGTAACAGGGGTTAACTTTCACAAAGAACGCTGGGGTGACGACCGGGGCCTTCCCCCGCTGGGCCTGGGGTTCGGGGGTGTCGGCCGTCCTCCGGTGCCCCCATCTCCCCTTCTGCCCCCGGTGTTCCGTCCCTCCACGCAGCGGGGGGTGGGGTGGGCGCGGCTGCCCTCTCCGCTCCGCTGTCCGGCCCCTCTTCGGCGACGGTGCCTGGGTGCGGGTGGTCCCCGGGGGCTGAGGGTCGGGGGTTGGGGGGCTGCCGGTTGGTCGGGGTGGGGGCGGCTTTGTTGGGGGGGGGGCGGTGGTGGGGGTTGCGGGGTGGGGGGTGCTGGGGGTGGGGGGGTGTCTGGTGGATTGGGGACCTGGGGGCGGCTGGGGCTGGGTTGGGGTGGATGGGGGGCGGGGGTCGTGGGGGGTGCGGGGGTTGGGGGCCGGTGGGGTGCCTGGCGGGCCTGCAGTGCCCCGTCATGCTGCGTTGGGTCGGGGGCGCGGGCCGTGTTGGGGTGGGGGCGCTCCTGCTCCTGGGTTTGCTCTCCGGCCGGTGGCCCTGGTGGGGCCCGGGGGTCGTCCTTTGGCGCTGCCGCGGCCTGGGGGGCCCTGAGGTGTTGCGCTTGCTCTGTCCTGGCAGGGGTCGACGGCTCCCCTCTTAGGTGGAGATTTTCATGCATGCCAGATCCACCACACCAGCATCTATCGAAACTCAGACACAATCTGCTTCCTCCTCAGGTCATTGAATCGGTGGAGGCTGGTGTCTGTGGATCTGACTCGGCTTCGTCTGTCCTTCCTTCCTTTCCTCAGTCTCTCCTTCGGTCTCTTGAGGTCTCCCTGATTTTTTTTTTTTTTTGGGATTTGTTAAAATTGAGATGTTTCTGGGGTTGGGGAAGAATTCTGGTGGGTGGCCCGGTGGATGGTGTCTGGTCGGTGCTGGATTTCACCTTCCTTGGTTTTCTTTGGTCCCCTCGGGTCTCCTGACGGCGGTGTTCGGTTTAGGTGAACGCTATGGGATTTTTTTCTAATAGGTTTTTGGTGAGCTAACAAATACACGCACGCACGCACATACACATACTCACCCACATACAAAAAAAAAAAAATATATATATATATATATATATATATATATATATATATAGACAGTTGGACACTGATACCAGGAAGTAGCCGCCCCACGGCAAAAGCCGCCAAAATCACCCACGGCATCACAGGTGTTGGCCAACCACGTATTCAAGACGTGTAAACATTTATCTAAAACGAGGAAATTGGTTACTTATACAAAGGCAACGCCACCGTACGTCAAGTGTCCGCTTGACAAAACGGTTAGCGTTTTAATAGCATTCCAGCAGAAGGCCGATATGGCTCGTGCCAATCAACATATCGCATACGATGGACTATATGCCACGGAGGAGGCGGGACTTCCGGGGTTTTACCCATCAACATGTTTCCGTTTACGGTTATCGACGTGTGGGCCGCGTCCCAGAACTTGCGCTTCCGCCTTTGTGCCCCTCGCTTGCGCGTTCCCGTTGACGGGTGCGAGGCTGCGAGGGTGTCGTGTCTGTCTCGGTGTCCGCAGCATTTCAGATAGCCGAGAAGCCCTCCCGCCAATGAGCGGGAGCGCGCAGTTGGGGGGCGCGGGTGTTGGAACGCGGCCGGCAGTGGCCGGAAAAGGCGCTGAGGTGTAAAATACGGAAGTCGGAAGTCCGTGGCATGGACCCCATTCGTCCGAGTGCGACTACGTGGCCGCCATATTGCAAAGGTCAAAAGACGAGCAGCTCAGCAGCATCTAATTAATTGCCTAATAATTTTTTTGTTTTTGGAATATATTACCATTGGTATTTTATTTTAACAAAACATTTTAGGGATGTCGTACTCTACAAGGGAAGATACCCAATTATAATTGTGAACAAAATCATTGTTTGGTTTCAACACATTGCCTCAAACCAGCAACTTCGGAGGCATTTTACTCTAACAATACCCATTCGATTGTGCACCAAAACATCACTTTTTAAATATAGCACCCATTTTTTTACCCCCCCGGAAAATAAAAGATAGCGCAACCATCCATCCCTTTTGGAACCTCTGCCTTGGGATTAATAACAGCGTGCAAAGGCAAATCAAAAGAAACGGAACTTTAACTGTTTTATTGATGGTAACGAACCATGGTTTTTTTTATTTGTTTTTTTTCCTTTTTATCACTCATCCAGTAATAATGATAATCATGGCTTTAAAATTAAACTCAACTTTTTCCCTATCATCCAAAGTCACCCTTGTCCATTTAACCCGTGGGCGTTATTTGTCCATTTTCTGGCTTTTTTCTGTTTTTCTGTTTTTTATCAAAGAAAAAGCATTTGAAAAAAATACACTAGGGACCTGACATTTTACCAGGATTGTTTAAAAATGTAGAAGTTCAAATTGGCGCCATGCTGTAATTTATAATTATTACCAAACAGGAGGGAGAGCTTCACACTAAATTGTTGTAATAATGGCCGTTTTTGGCTCATTGACTCCCATTATAAATCACAGTTTTTGATATGCTGTAAACCTGATGTGTTATAATGCATTTTCCGTGATTACTGATGCAATCGCTTCTTTGACGAGTCATAAACATGAAAATAGAGGAATTTGTGTGTTGAGTGTTAACACAAAAATCCACTAGGTGGCGCCAAAGGCTAATAAATGAATACAAAATGCATGCATAAAAAAATTATATTGTTATGACTTATGACCTTGTTTGAGCCTCTAACTATGTCATATGAAATATTCAAATTAGTCTTTTATTTTATATATATATACAGCATAGTTAGTCTTGCTATTAGCATAATACTGCTATTATTGTCCATAAAAAAATCCATTAAAAAAATAAACTAAAATAAAAACTATATATGTATAGATAGGTCTGATGCCACTGAACATTTTGAGCCGTTGAAAGTGAAAAAATATTCATAAATGACTAAGTTATCTCACTTCAAAGGAAATGCCTGATTTTGGCAAAATTACAAGAGTTTTGTGCTATTCAGAAAAATGCCATTGTGAAAAACTGGGCATGCATAAAAAAATGATATTGTTATGACTTATGGACTTATTCAAGCCTCTAAATATGTCATATGAAATATTCAAATTAGACCTTTATTTTACATATATATATACACAGCATAGTTAATTTTGCTGTTAGCTATTATTGTCCATAGAGGGCATTAAAAAAAAGAATATTTTTTTTAAACTATATATGTATAGATAGGTCTGATGCCAGTGAACATTTTGAGCGGTTGAAAGTGAAAAAAATATTCATAAATGACTAAGTTATCACACTTCAAAGGAAATGCCAGATTTTGGCAACAATTACAAGAATTTAATCAAAAAAAAATAACGCCCACGGGTTAAACTTGTTCTCCATCTGTCATCCACTCACTTTCTCTCCATCTTTTCTCTTCTCACACACGCTTTCCGTTTTTGGTCCTCTCACATTACTCTTCAAGTTTGTCCTCTCTCAGGGTCTCTCTGTCATTCTCCCACTTTCTCTCTTCTCTTCTGTTCTCTTCATCTTTTGTTCTTTCCTTCTTTGGTCCTCTCATACATTCACTTTACCTGTCATACTCTCGCGCTTGTTTTCCGTCTTTGGTCCTCTCACACCTTCTCTCTGTCTGTCATTCTCCCACAAATTTTCTCCATCTGTTATGCTTATAAATTTTTTCTCCTCTCACACATCCACTCCATCTGCCACTTTCTCCACACTTTTCCTTCTTTCCTTCTTTGTTCCTCTCACACATTTTCTCCATCCCTTGCCCGGCAGAGCTGCCGGTGGTGTCGCTGCTGCAGAAGACGCCTTCGTCGCCGATCACGTGCCACGCCAGCGGTTTCTACCCGGCGGCGTCCGCCCTGTTTTGGAGGAAGGACGGCGAGGAGCTCCACGAGGACGTGGAGATGGGAGAGCTCCTCCCCAACCACGACGGAACCTTCCAGACGACGGCCCACCTGAAAGCGGAGCTGCCGGCCGACGCGGAGGGCCGCTACGAATGCGTCTTCCAGCTGGCCGGCGTCAAGGACGACATGGTCACCAAGCTGGACAGAAGAAGCATCCTGAGTAACCACGGTAACGCACGCACGCACGCACGCACGCACGCGATCCTTGCGTGTCATTCACACGTCTTCCTTCTCACGTCTGGTCAAGAGGAAGACGCCACTAAGGTGACGCTGGCCGTTGTTGTCCCCTTGGCGCTCCTCGCTCTGCTGGCGCCGCTGCTCGTGCTCCTCGTCAGGCGCTACAAAAGCCCACCAGGTGAGGGACGCAAATGTTGGCCTGCCTGCCGGCAACATTCGGGATCACAAGTCGCAACTTTCTTCCTCTTTTCTTCCTTGCAGCCGACTACGCTCCAGCTTGTAAGTCAAACGTCTTCGCAGTCCTGTCCGGGTCCGATGTCCACCTTTGCGAAAAAACGCTCCACATCTCTCGCTATCTTTGCGTCCCGCAGCTGCTGACGCTTCCGAGCTCGATCCCGAGCCGGCCTCAAAGTCCGTTTCCGAGCCTGATGCCGAACCTGCTTCCGAGTCGGTTCCCGAGGCCCATTCCGGGACCAGTTCCTCGTGACGTCACACGGTGAGTGAGCTGACGCGGACTCCACGTGTTCTTGGACTCTGGATTCATGTCCACCATTTGCTGTGCTCGTCTTCGTGCAGGTGTGGGGACACGACAGAGACGTCTCCGTCCAAGTGCTTGGATTTGAAAACAGAGAGAATTTTTATTTGTTTTGGAGATTTATTTGAGTTCCTTTTGTTGTTCGTTTGATTTGTATGAAATCGTCAGTCACATGGTGAGAAGGATTTTCTTGGTATCAAGCAGTTAATAGCAATAATAGATTTATATCACATTTTTTGATTGTGGGTTTGCCTCCTCTATCATCCTTACTTCGATTCTTCCAGAATTTCTTTCACTTCAACAGTCAGCAGTTAATTGGTACATTTATCACAATGTTGTTGTTTGCACTTATTTGACCTCGTGATGTAAATATTGGACCAATAAAAGGATGATGAATGAAAAAAAAGAAGCAAAATGTATGTTTTTTTCCGAGTTTGGTCAAGTTTCTGGAAGCTCCTCCTGCCCACCAGCGTCTTCTTCTCACCTACAGGACGTAGGACATTCTTAACTAACGCTTCCTTTTCACCTGCTCTCCTGCTAGCTCGTGATGGCAGTGCGACACTGAAGCTTCGATACAAGCTTCAAACAATGAACTACAATTCCATAGAACCACTGCTTCAAAGCTTGTTTTGGCGCGGAAAAAGTCACGTGACATATGACGTCCGAAGCAGCGACTGATTCGCTGTCCGAATGAATCACATGCCTGGTTCGCGGTCCAATCACGTGATTCTCGACAGGTGAAAGCAGTTTTGAATTTGAGCGTCAACCCTTTATAACCGCTCTAAACAATGTACTATTCGTGGGTTGTCGGTGTGTTGTTGGTGCTGTTGAATTGTCATTGCCTTGCGTCGTTACATTTGGAGCCAGCCAGGTAGAGAGAGGTCGTTCTGAAATGTGGGAACACTTCAATCTGATCACTCCTGATAAGGTCGGTGTGCTGGCTGTTTAAAGTTATGTATATAGATCAGAATCGGAAAAAAACTTTAATTATCCCCGGGGGACAATAATTTATTGATTGATTTTTTCGAAGGGCATTTTTTTTTCCGAGCCGCAAATTAAATAAAAAACGTTTTGACTTGGACGGGAATGGAACCCGAGTTACCCGAGTGGCAGGTGATAATTTTACCACTGAACAACCAACGCTTGGTTGTAAAGCTTATATAAATAGGCTTTACCTTTTTTACTTTCTTCAATTGATTTGACCTCAGTCAGGTGCATGTGTAGAAACAGTATATGTAATATGATTAGTGTACCCATTTGGCTATAGCTTTATACAATCAAATTGCATTTGTATTTAAAAATGCTTTCTCTACAGGTCCAGTGCTTAGTGTGTGCTACTGAACTGAAGTATCATGGGAATACTTCCTCCATGATTAGGCACTTCACTGCCAAGCATGGAGTTGCTGTTAACCAGGGGAACACAAATCAAGGTATGCTATATGTATTAAACTATTCTTAACCAGACACACAAACACAATATGATATGACTGTATTCCATGACTCATAGGCCTGCTTCGTTTAAGTGCAATTTTACATAAATTCTTATTTTCTTTTTATTTCTTTGCGTCTTTATTTTTCTGTCTTCGTGGACCGGAAGCCAAAGCTGGATGAGGCTCTTGTGAATATGCTAGTGAAAGACTCGCAGCCTTTTTCCATCGTGGATGACTGTGGCTTCAAGGAGTTTGTGGCATTGCTTGATCCCACATACACTCTTCCATCCAGGCGGGCTCTAAAGAACATGGTGCTCCAGAAATATGAGGAGGGAGAAGACCAAGGCCAAGGCGGTCATGCAAAGGGTAGAGGCTGTGAGCCTAACTGCTGATATGTGGACCTCCATTAATATGGATGCATATCTAGCAGTGACCTGCCATTATGTAGATGACTCTGTGAAGCTGGCCACAGTGCTTTTGGGAGTGGTGCCTTTCCCTGAAGCTCATACATCAGTTAACATTACTGCTGCAATGAGGTCTCTGATGGAGAAATGGGGCATTGAAAGCAAAGTGACCTCTATTGTAACGGATGCAGGGGCTAATATGGTAGCCTCTGTCAGAAGTTCCAATTTAAGACATGCACTTTGCTTTGCCCATTCACTAAATTTAGTGGTGAAGAAGTCCCTTGATTTAACTCCTGGCCTACAAGACCTTCGCACAAGGGCCCGGAAAGTTGTCACTTTGTTTCGAACCAGCGCAACAGCAAAAGAGAAGCTCACAGAAGTGCAGGAGCAGATGCAGCGTCCAGTGATGAAGCTTATCCAGGAGGTGGACACACGCTGGAACAGCACCTTCCTCATGTTACAGCGCCTTTTTGAGGAGAGACAGTCAGTAGGGGCAGCTCTTGCAACGCTGAAAACACAAGTAAGACCTCTGTCCTCTGAGGACTATCAAACAGTTGCTGCATGCCTCCAATTGCTTGCCCCCTTTTACCAGGCAACAGTAGAATTGTCCGAGGAGAAAAGAGTCTCGGGGTCAAAGGTCATCCCAATGACAAAAATGTTGAGGCTATACTTGAATGACACTATTGGTGCAATACTGGGACAGAACGTATTGTCAGGGATGCAAAAGAGGTTTGACCCGACAGAAACCCAAACAGCAATGACGCTTTCAACGCTGCTGGATCCAAGATTCAAAAAAATTGGATTCTACAATCAAGTACAGGCACAAGCATCAATAAAACCACTGACCGCACAATGCTCACAACTGACCTGACACACTTACAGAAGAACAGCCCTCCACATCAGCTCTACCAGCACCAGCAAATCCATCATCCACTTGTAATTGTTTTTAATTACCTTGAACCTTACAGTACTGATGGTTAATGTCATGTTTGTCTTTCAGATACTAACCTTTGGCACGCACTGGACAGAGATGCTTCGGAAGCAAGGAAGGGAAGGAATGCCACAGCAGACGCTATAGTGGAGGTGCAGCGTTATATGACTGAGCCGCCCCTGGACCGATCAGAGGATCCACTGGTTTACTGGCTGAACCACCAAAATGTGTACCCTCATCTGTTTCAGCTTGCAAAACAATTTTTATGCACGCCAGCATCGTCGGTCCCTTGCGAGCGAGTTTTCTCTAAATGTGGAGAAGTTGTGAGCAAAAAAAGAAACCGGCTCAATCCAAAAACAGTGGAAAAAATAATGTACCTCAATACAAATCTTTGAGTGTCCCCCGTGACCCCCTGTCAGTTACACAAGCACACCCAACCTATGCCATATCTTACCAGCACTTTCTCCTCAATGACAAAATACACACATTCATCAGTCTTTATTTGTCAATAGAACATGCTATTCGGTCTTAGTGTGAGTCCATCAAAGATTTTTCAAAGCAAAGATGCTTTAAATCCACTGCAGCCTTGCAGTTTACCAGTAGAGGTCACTGTAACTGAAGCTTCGAGTAATGAACCTATTTTCAAAACAATTGGCTCAAGTGGTTCAGTGCTTCACAAAAGCTTCATTTGCCCATCACTACTGCTAGCTACCTTTCTCATAAGTATCATGTCAAGAAACTCCCTCAATGTTCTTATTATCCTGACATTCAAACCCCCTTCAGCACGAGTAGAGAGAGAGAGAAAAAATCCTACAACCGTGGCTGACCTCATTTAATAATTAGGTCGACACCTGCGTTAGTCTGATGACGTCACAGACAGAAGACGCTTCCTCTTTGGAGAGTGTCGACTCTCACCTGGTCCGTTTGCATATTTATTTATATATTTTTAACGGAATATTAAATAATTTCAAGTGGCCTGCAGATGACTTTTTGCCTCATGCACACCTTTAGTAAGCGATTTGGAAGCAGCACGTGTGTGGCTTGTTTCACTTGCAGCTTTCAAAAGACTTTGGGAAAATGACGTTTGCTTTTGACAAATTAAAGTCTATCTGGTAACGGTCGGGGGCTTAATGCGAAAGGAACTGGCTGCCGTGGCTATAGTATGTAAAGTAAAAATAAATAAATAAATAAAAGACCATGTTTTGACTTTGAAGGCGGAGAAAGGCGCGAGCTCCGGTGTCGGTACCAGATCGTATCGGGGTCGCCTAACTAACACGTCACGCTACAGGATTTGCTAGAAATGATCCAATTGACGACACACATTGGAAAGAACATTTTAACGATGTAATTTAAATGACAAAATGTACGGGCTGAAATCGTAAAAACGTAAGAGAGTTCGAAGGAAACGTCGAGGAAGAACATCATGAAATGGTCATTTTTATTATTTTTATTTTACAGTTTTCCGACAACATTCATTTATTGCTCCCGAGGGAACATTTGCACAACAAACTTGGATAGTCGGACCTTGATGTTTCACCTTTTGTTTGTTTTATCAGGTATAGAATTAAGTGAAAAAAAGCATCAGCTCATTTCCGACTTTTTGTTGTTGTTCATTTCATTTCATTTTCACCAAAAGCTTGTTGCTGTTTTTTTGTTAGCATTTTGTTACGGTGCCATGTTTACTCGAGTAGATTTTTTTTTTGTTCCTCCAATAAAGTATGGAGGTAAATATGGTGCAAAACTAACTTGTAAAGAAATGTGTACCTGTAGTAAAAAGTCTAAATTTGTATCTGTAAAAGTTGTGATTTGTACCCGTCGAAATGACAACTTGTAGTCAAAGAAGTCGCCACTAGGAGTCACAAGTGGTTTTTCTGCTGCTGTCCAGTCACGTGAGTTTTGCACCAAATATCTCGCTACAAATGGTGCAAAACTGATTCGTACTTGTAGAGCGCCGTGATGTGTACTCGTAGAAGAAGAGGGCGGGCTCTGGAGGATTTGGGCGGGCTAAAGCTCAACCTCATTGGTTGAGCGAACGACCGTGGGTTGAACTCAAATGACGCCCATGCAAAATTCCGCAATTCCAAACAAACAAAGTAGCCACACCAGTTTACGCGTCATTTTGGAAGAAGATGACGTCCCAGGCGTGAACATTTCAACATGGTTCAAAATACAAACACCGTGTGGAACAGCTTAAACGTTGGTTGAAAATGCAAAGCACTCCAAGAGGGCAGAAAGAAAGAAGTTTTAGTATGAAGGTAAGATTTATTGTACGTTCGTAGCTCGTAATCTGGTGCTAGCTAGCTAGCTAGCACATCTCATGTTGTTGTCACAAAAACTGAACACATTAAAGTCACGATTTTTATTTCAAGATTTGAAGCCTACCAGTGTAAACATGCGATCAATAATAATAAATCAAAAAAAAAAAACATAAACTGCTGCTTAGTGCTTAGATGTGAAAATGACTATAGAGCTACAGAACCCTATTGAATGTTTTACAAGATAACCGAAACCTATAACCAAAAGTGGACAGTACTCAGCTACTTGTATTTGACTAACATTATATTCAAGCATCTGCACTCTTACTATCATAATAAAATGAAAACAAAACGTTTGTGGTTCTTTAAGCCGCTACAGGTATTTTAACCGCAACCCTTTATTATCTGTATTTAATCATTTTATTTTAAATATTGCAATTTATTGATAAATGTCGGTATTTTGCAATGTATGCTTTGCAAACAGTTAAAAAAAAAGGCTCTTACACTTTTAAACATCCACATTTGCCTTCATTACTGAAGCCAAATAAAAATAATGCAAATGGGAATGTTTATGAACAATGTCTGTGTCTATCAGTATTAGCACTATTTCTGATATTGAGATGTGACAAAATCTTCGTTTTTTTTTCTGGCTAACAAGATAAAGCTAAACGTTTAGCCGATTACGTATAATGTCAGTGGCTGTGTTTTGATAATGACCCAGCCAGGAAGCTATGATTATTTTTTATTGTATGAATATGCTGACCCAACCATTGTGTTTGCACAGATGCCAGCATGCAGTCAATCAAAGCTACTTCTTGATCCATCTCTGGACGGTGGCCCATGGTGCGACATCAAACCTGCTTCAAAGTGGCTGTGAAGTCCAACAAATGAGAATCCTTGATACACTGGTTACTGTTCTGAGAGAATTTCACTGCAATCACCTTTGGGAAAGTCAAGAAATGATGCTTTCAATTTAATCCACATTGAGAGTTATTTGAAATAGTCGGATCAAATAACAACATGTATCATTCAATAAACAAGATTGTGCATCATTTGAAATGTTTTATTTGATGTCCAGAAGAGCCGTTTCTGCATCCATCCAAGACGAGAACAGTCTTCTTCTCACAAACAGAACAAAAGTTATTGATGGAGCTGTATGAGGAATTCAAGACTCACCAAAAAAGGCAATACTGCTGCTATCAATAAGACGAGGGAAACATCATTGGCAAAAAAAAAGAAGCAGACAGACTAAATGTAGAATTGTTTCATGTTAGATGTGTATTTCACATTAATCATGTTATTAATTATTGATTTATTGTAAAGCACTTTGAACTGACCTACATATTCATTCTTCACTGTAACATCTCAACAGCAGCCAAAAGCGATCATGGCAACAAGTCGGCAAGGAGCCTATAACAATATAAATAAATACAATAAGACTAAATAGGTGTTGAGCTGTAAATACATGTCGCCCTTTATTGTAGCCACCAGAAAAAAAGACTGAGGCCAAGGTCTTTTCCTTAATCCGGCTTGATGGAATACCCCCCAGGTGTCATCTCCTGTCTCTTGGCTGCTTGCTGATGGAGTGGGTCATCCTTTTCACTGATGCTTCAGCAGTGTCTGCAGCAGTTGTCTCCACCTTTTGAGCAAGATTTTGAAACTTATGAGATTCTCATTTCATGAAAAATAAATAAACTCACATTTGACCTCGTTATTTTTGTTAAAGAAGCTCGGTGACAGTGACACTGCTCACATCTTAGTGATACAGAGAGACGAGCATTTCAAAAGCAGAATAGCCAATATTTAAATAAGAGTAATGTTACATTGGAAAATGTAACTCAAGTCGAAATTAAAAGTGCAGAGAAAATACTTGCACAAATATTTGAGTACTGTGAGTAAACGAAGAGTCAAAGAGCCTTTTTTTTTAAACTGTTAGCAAAGCATACATTGCAAAAATACTGACATTCATCAAGAAATTGTAATATTTAAAATCAAATGATTAAAAACAGATAATAAAGGGTTGCGGTTAAAATACCTGTAGCGGCTTAAAGAACCACAAACGTTTTGTTTTCATTTTATTATGATAGTAAGAGTGCAGATGCTTGAATTTAATGTTAGTCAAATACAAGTAGCTGAGTACTGTCCACTTTTGGTTATAGGTTTCGGTTATCTTGTAAAACATTCAATAGGGTTCTGTAGCTTGTTAGAGTAGACAATATTAAGTATTGTACTCTTTGCGTGTTCAATTAACTGAATGGTGAGATCCTGGTGAAGAAGTCAAAAGGTGAATATTTTTCAGAAGCTTCTGATCACACAATTGAAGTCACCCAAGCAGTGCTCTGTTCAAATGTGTGTCTTCTCTCCAGCCCACATCATTATTTATTCAAAAGAGGGTTCATAGAAAAGTCAGCCCACAACACACCTGGTTACAACTGAATGAATACAAGAGAATCCGTTCCCATGGGTATAAATCAGATTAGAAAAAATACAATAACAATAAGCCTGACTCCCTTCCGACACAGCATAGTCCAGCCCTCCCATTTAGAGATAGCGAATGAATAGACAGACCCGTTGCTCTTTCTCATGAAAGTAACACAGACAAGAATACAATTCATTGAGCCTACACTGAGTCAACTAAATCCAAAAACAATGTTAATAACTCATCATTCTCTATAGTAATTTTCACATCTAAGCACTAAGCAGCAGTTTATGAGGTTTTTTTTTTAGATTTATTATTATTGATCGTATGTTTACACTGGTAGGCTTCAAATCTTGAAATAAAAATCGTGACTTCAATGTGTTCAGTTTTCGTGACAACAACATGAGATGAGCTAGCTAGCTAGCTAGCACCAGATTACGAGCTACGAACGTACAATAAATCTTACCTTCATACTAAAACTTCTTTCTTTCTGCCCACTTGGAGTGCTCTGCATGTCAACCAACGTTTAAGCTGTTCCACACGGTGTTTGTATATTGAACCATGTTGAAATGTTCACGCCTGGGACGTCCTCTTCTTCGACTACAAGTTGTCATTTCTACAGGTACAAATCACAACTTTTACAGATACAAATTTAGACTTTTTTGTACAGGTACAATTTTTTTTTACAAGTTAGTTTTGCACCATATTTACCTCCATATGAAGCCAAGAACAGCCGACAAAAACACGTAAAGATAAAAACTTCTTCAAAAGAACGAAAAACAAAATAGCCCTGCCCTCCTCCGTAAAATGGTTCTTTTGTTGTTGTTTTTGTTGTTGATGCATTTTGATGCTAACAACGGAGGAGGGCCTCAAACCAAAAGCGAGGCACTTAAACGCGTCGACACTTGGTAAATCTTTGTTAGCGCCTTAACGTTTCTCCCGTTTTATGAATATATGAAGATGGAACAAACGGGAAAAACTTTGAAAGTTTTGTAGCTAGGCGGAAAAAGCACTTAACTGATGAGGTCACTGTTTTAGTTTTATTGTAATCGGGAAATGCGCGTCGTTATATGGATTATATTGTGCTTTTTCTTTTTCATTGTCACTAGTTGATGGGAAAACAACGTAAAGCCCAGAAAAAGTTTACAGATTTGTTTTCTTTTTTTCTTTCTTTTTTCCCGCCATTACTAACACTGATGGATTTATTTCCCACACCTTTTAATCCTGTTTTTGCTATTTTTTGTTTATGAACGCTACACCACAAAACTGTTGCTAACATGTAAGTATTTGTCGCATGGTTTGCTTGTTTACGACCTCCTTAAACACGAGCTGTCCGATGTTTCCATTGGACGCTGGCCTTTAACGTCGCTTCCGCTAAATAAAAATAGTAAAAATCGTTGTGCTTCTTCCGTGCAATTCAGTCAAACATTAGCCGCTGTTTTGCGAAACATCTATATATCAACAAATACAAATGAAATGTTATTTGTTGATTTTGATGCTTTCCATATGTATACTGTATCCTTACTTTACTTTTTTCATGCTCTTGCTAGCTTTTTTATTTTGATGTCTCGAAGGACGCCCCGGTAATTCGTGGGCTGAAGCCGGACCACGGTGCTACGTTAGCCGCTAACACACTAGCGGCTCAAATCCAATTCAGATTATATTCCCAAACTTGGACTGCATAAAAACAACAACAACTGGACACCATCTTGTTAAAATGGAGGTGCTATTCTCGCCATTGGCTACCATCTTGTATGAATTGTTGTTGCTGTAGAACATGCAAAAAAAAAAAACCTGACTCAAAGTTCGAGTGTACACATCTTGGTGATACCCTCTGCCAGATCTTTATTTTTTATTTCTTTCTTTTAGTCAAAAAATAAGTTCATAGCATTTAGACAGAGGTTATAAATAAAATAAAAAATGTAATCGCTAGTTAGTTTGTTTGTTAACTAGCTCACAGGGTTCCGCAAAAACGACCTGATTTTTACAAAATCTTGCGGTCGGGTGGTGTATATTTCTAGGGTGAAGCAGTTTCATTATGGTGTGCGTCCAAACCTACACGTATACTATATAATTTTTTATTTTTACATTTGTTTGTGTTTTTTCCTTTACGATTTTCCTGGGACTCCGCGAACACTTCTTGCATGCTATTATTTTTTATTATTATTTTTTTCAAGCAATTTAAATGTAGCTCATGCTAGCTAAGCACAATCGACATCTCAAGAACTAGCACGTAAAGAGGATGTGTTTTAAAGAAAATTAGGCCATGCCTGATTCAGCTCAAAATTACGCTAAAACTAGCTAACAGAATTTGCTACGCGATCTGGGAAAAAAAAAAAGGTGTGCATGCAGGAATTTTTCGTTGGCTATCATTTTCGTTATGAATTTGAGTGGACTTGGGATAAGTTTGTTCGAATGTTATTGTTAAGCATTTGTTAAATAGCTAGCTTCGGCTTTCATGGTTGTTTCCAGCGTTGAGGATTAAAAAGGTTATTTTGACCATCAATGAGGAATTACCAAACTAGCATAGTAGTCAATGAACATTTTACCCGCTTAGCCAAACCTGCTAAGTTGAATGCTAATACCGTAATACAAAACGGCGTCTAGTATGTTGACAGTTTGATAAGCTTGGTGACAAGTGGTCACGCTTGTTAGCCAATATGCTAAACAGTGCAGCTAAGATAAGCTAATGTGTTTTCATTGTATTGCTATATGGAGGAGTTTTGATTTTCTGAACAGCAAAACAGATTCAGATCAACTTAAAGCGTGAAACCAGATCATGATCTAAATTCAGAATTTGACCCAGGACAATATTGTTTACATATTTGAATCAAATTAGGTGCGAACCTTCGTACCTGATCATGGTCCAAATCCATTTTCTAACACATACATGAGTTCCGAAATTCACAATTTCAATTCAGTTTGGTTCAGTACACCCAAATTTCAAATTGATTCGCTTTTGGATCTGCATCAATAGTTTAAATTAGGATCACTCATGTAACAAGAACATGTAAACACAAAGTCCTGTTTTTAACCTGTCAGAATCCATTTTCTCAACAAGTTGAGACCAATTGTGGAAATGCAAATTTGGATCATAATCTGGAAACATTTGAATCTGGATCCACTTTTACCACAACATGAGTTGTGAAAGAAATTGATTTATTTTCTAATATTGAAATCGCTTTGAAGAAATAGTGATGAAATCCAATGTGTCACTTTTGAAGTGAATCCCGATTCAAAATCATTTTCGAACAACATAAGTAAAAAATGACCAAATTGAACACCTTGCTGTGACATGTAACAATTAAGCCAAGTACTCATTGTCATCTAGTTCCTGAACTTTAATCAATTTTGTGATCACATTTTGTGTTGAATTTGATAAGCACTTCTTATTTCAGATTTTTGCTTCTATAATTTGGTCAGTTTGTAATACCGCATTCATTCATCGGTTTAGGATATCTATGCTTGTCTCCATGGCAACCACATTGACAGACAGCACGGGGGCGGGGCTTGTGGCCATTCCCCTTTTAATTGTAAAGTAATGTTAGCAAACAAAAATTTCGGATTTCCGAATGTGCTTTGATTGAACTTCCGGAGCGAACGTCTCCGGAAAGCGGTGGGAATGTTTCCAGGTTGGGTTTTTATTTTACGAAAGGCGTCGGGACTTTTTTCTACGACATTTTCTGTGTTGTTATTTTATGACAATGCTATGTTTACTTTTTTGTTTTTTTCTAATTCACATCTGATTTTGGTTTCCCCTTCTTGACAAGGGCTTGTACATAATTCTGACGTCCTGTCGTGGTGCAATTTTTTTTTCCCTTGGAATTGTTGCAAAAATCACAGAAAGCCTCACAGCAAGTCAAACAGCCAATCAGATCGTCCGTTTTAATGCACAGCCGTGGACGACGATAACGCCGTAATGTCGGATGTTTTTCGTGATTTAAAAAAATAATAATTGCAGCTTGTGAATATGCAACCCGGACGATCTTATTGGCCAACTCTACAATCGCGACCTCAAGAATTCAACACACATGTGGTGTAAATACGCTAACAATATAGATTCTTTTATAACAACTGCCTATCTCGCATGTGCATGCTAACGCGTTGAAATGAGTTAAAAGACGTTGTGATGTGTCGTCCGTGTTTCGGATTTGGGAGCAAAAAGTGTCACTCCACCTTCTTTGTAAAATGTTTGCCACAAAATAATCTTATCATTTATGCCCAAATCACTTTCGCACAGTTGCTAATATAACAAGAAATAGCTTACCCCCCCCCCCCCCCCCCCCCAGCCAAACAATAGGTTAGCTTGGCATAGCATAACAATGTTTTGTTCATCTATTGGTAGGTAAGACGTAAACGTCAATATGACACCAAATCTTCTATTTCCATTTTTAAAGCAATCATTAGAAAATGTTATGCTAGTTTGTTTTAGCTTATCATATAATTATTTTGTTGTTTTTTTGGTCAGCTATAAAATTCAACATATATCAAAATGTTCTGCTTCCATCTTTCAAAACCATTTGGTAACATGATGCTACCATAGGTTAGCTTAGCATAACCTAGATATTGACATTATTAAATTTTTGGAAAGACATTAACTTCAGCATTTACCAAATCTTTACATTCCTATCTTTTTCCATCCTTCAAAATAATCATTAGCCAACATAATGCTAGCAAGGGTTAGCTTAGCATAGCGTAGACAGAGTCCTTATTTTTATTTATCAAACCTCTTTGTGACATTTTAATGATGAGTTTGTGTCAAAAACTAAAACTTGGTGGTGGTAAACCTTAGGCTTCAGGCAAAAGACTCCAGTCGCCTTTTTAACTATACAAAAAAAATCAACGTAATTATAACAAATTCTTCTTTGTAGCTCTTTCTTTAGGTGGCGTCAAATCAGACTAAAGTTTAGCGATTGTTTTTAACGCGCCAGTGTCATAACTCGGCAAAAAAATCAATTAAATTGGGCTGGCTAAGTTAGCGTTAAATTGACATTTAAAAAAAATTAGTTTTTAAATGTCATGTTGGTTTTTTTAAGTTAGGTTATGAGCTAAGCTATACACCAGTTAAAAAAAATAAAATTAACACTAGCATAATCCAAAGGCTCTTTTTACTCATTTTTATTTATCTATTTTTTTTTTTTTTTTTTAGCATTTGGACCACAAGAGCATGACCACTAGAATGAATAAAAAATGATATTACTATGATCAAAAATATTCACAAAACTTTACAGGCGTTCAGAGTCAAAACAATGCTAACAAAGCTAACACATTGCTTTTCTTGATTTGTTGTTATGAACCGCTCCACTTAAAGCACTTGCAATATGAACAAAATTTTTTATATATATCAAAGTGTATATGATGTAGCTCAAATAGTACTCTATTGCACCCAGGTTTCTTCTTCTTCTTCTTTTTTAATATAAAGATGAATTCCTAAACACTGACTGTTAATTCCTGTCATGCTTTAATTGTGTTTTCTTTTTTTAAATATAGATAAATGGTATTCTCTCTGTATAACTGTGTTTACTGACACTCGCGTTGATTCTGGTGCTGTTGTTGCTGTTTTTACTTTTTTATTTTAATTCATGTGACGTCACAACTGTGGGGATTTTAACGAAATTAAAAAAAGTTTTGTTTCTTTGCTGGCAGCTGTTAAGTGGTGTCACAGATGTGCGTGCGCGCGCGCGCGCGCGTGGTTCTTGACAACTCTGCACACTTAAAACATGTTAAGTCACCGCTTCCTGGAAATAGACCACACCTGCTTGCAAATTGTTGTCATTATTACCAATATTGCCCCATGTAGTAAATAGACCAGGTCACAGTTGTTCATTTGTCGTTATTTTAATGTCACTGCCTCCAGGAACGAGTCGGGACCACAGTTAATCTGCTGTCATTGTTTTCAAAGTGTCTCCAAGAAATGACTTCAACTGAATGTTCATCCTACTGACTATCAATCACATCAGAGCCGTTTATAGAGTGAGTTTGGCCAACTCTGTTTCTGCAGGGTAACAAGATGGCGTCCAAATGTCACATGACAAGCAGTTGACCAATCACAATGTGATTTGTCACGCTGTGATTGATCAACTGCTAGTCACATGACATACGGATTCCATCTTGTTACCCTGCCGAAACCGAGTTGGCCAAACTCCCTCTATAAACGGCTCTGAATCACATATTAGCACGCCCTCTGGAGGAACATTGCCGTCAATGCACCCTGCACTCTTCTCATTCTCTTCTCATTAAGCGCTTCAAGTTCTCACCACCCCGGTTTTAGAGCGTAAGCCCGGTCTTTCTTCAGATAAACCCTTATTGAGTAACCAATTCGAAATAAGGATCAAATCTAAACACGCTCTTTTTACAGCGGTTCGTCCTCTAAACGTAGAAGATCATCAAACAAGTGAGTTGGCTAAATGACAATATAGTATTTCATTCGTGAGGTTCAGAAATAAAATAAAATACAATGAAATTACAGTCAAAAGCTTTCAAAGTCAAATAAATTCAAAATCATACGAATCAGGAATAAAAAATAGAATAAAATAAGTCCAAAAGTTTTTCAAACAAATAAAAATAAATACAAATAAAATTACACTAATTAACAATCAAAAGATTCAGAAAAACAAAAGTAAAATAAATCAAAATATTAAAAAACAAAAGTAAAACTAATTCAAAATCAAAATAATACAACCTAAAGTTAAAATCAAATAAAAGTCAACCAGCAGTGCTCCTAAAGTTGGAAAAGAATAAAAATAATAATCTAATTGTATTTGTTAGAAAGAGTGAAACCCAGATAAATGACAGAAATGTTGGAGAAGGACCCCTTTTTTTAGTAAATAAAAAAAAACAACTGTCAAACGGACTTAGTTTTGGCCCAATAGGAGAAATGGGTTCGAAATCATGACTTTTCCTTAACTGTCCCAGACTTCCTCCTATCTACTCAAGTCTAATTTCGAATTTGCAATCTAAGGCATAGTTCAGCTCTCTTTTCTACACTCAAAAACAGCCACGAAAAACAGCCAATATTACGATGCCTTTTCGTACCTTACGAGTAGGATAAGCCATGTCCCCGAAGGTTGTCGGGAAAAGCCCCGACATGAGCCCTTCTCCTCCTTATATACCCGATAGTTGGATAAGGAGGAGTTCTTGTCTGGGACCCTCTTACTAAGGAAGTTAGTATGAGGGTTTCACCCCTAGATGGTGCCCTTTCTCCATCTTACTGCAAGCATTCCCACCTTTCAAGTCAAGCTACCCGATGACCTCATTCCTTTCTCACCCTGTCGCGGATGTTAACCATTTCAACATACGGGGGTCCTTCTCGACATTTCTCACAGCCGCCAATTCTACAGCGAGTGTTTCCACCGTTCAAGTGCCCTAATTAGGTCACATAATCATGCATGTTACCCAACAATTACTACATCTTGTTTGCTTCCGGTATACAGTATATCTTATAAGTGTGTGTTTCTAGTGTGTGCCCCGCCCCCCAGTAGCGCTAATGAAAAAAATGCTGTCCCCCTCTCGCATTGACGTTGACCCCCCTCCCTGAAGGAGTTGCTGAAAGTCAGCATTTGCACACCTTGAATGCGAATCCGAGCTGTTGTTCTTGCTGGCGTGGCGTCAAGGAATTTTGCGTCACACGCCAGGAAACTTGAACTTTACCACTTTCGGTTTCAAGCGTTCCGACGCGTCCGATAAACAGTTAATTATTCAAAGCTCAGCTTGACAAAATGAAATAAAAATTTGCTAAATTTTATTACTTTTGCGTCAACACATCTTGAACGTTTATTCATTTTCATATTCCTGTCCAAAGTGAAATGCTTATGTACAGTATGTTGTGTGTTTCTTGGCCTGACGTCACCCGGTCTGTGGTCACGTGATTTCCCCGAATGGAGCACTTCCTTGTCTTACCGGTTCCCGAGCAGCAGGAAGGAGAGCGTCGCTGTTTCAGCCCAAAACTTCCCAAAACACTTGTGCTGCTTTTCATCTCTTCTTACGCACACTCGACTTGATTTGAGGCGCAAAAGGACGCCATTCTTTCAGGTGACGTCATCGACGGGTATTTGAGCGGCGTCTTCTGGTTTGCTTTGACGCGGGACCGAAAGGAGCAAAAGATGTGGAAGATGAACTTGTTGGGATTGTTTGTGGTGGTTGTGCAAATTCACAGCGTGACGCCTGGTAAGTGCACAAGTTGACTCTCCCAATTGTTCACGTCTTAGTTGAAGGAAGCGACACTTGAACTGCAAACTGAAATATGCAAAATATGTCATCTAGTGATGAAGTATACTGTAAAGGAGAAAAATAGCAAACGTGAATTTCATCATGAATTAACTTTAACAATCA
The DNA here is from genome assembly GCF_054856555.1 of Leptonotus elevatus. Lineage (NCBI taxonomy): Eukaryota > Metazoa > Chordata > Actinopteri > Syngnathiformes > Syngnathidae > Leptonotus > Leptonotus elevatus. Next base: position 8,016,887 of record NC_141257.1, read on the forward strand.
TTCGCTTCATTTAAATGAACGCAAAAAACTAAATATATTAAGTGTCGTAAATGTTTCGTAGAAAAAAATGTTAATTTAACAATGATTTATTATATATATATATATATATATATATATATATATATATATATATATATATATATATATATATATATATATATATATATATAATTTCAAATATGGACAAGATTTGTGGACAGCAAGAAAACAAAATGTTTTTGTTCTCGCTTTGACCGATTCACTCGCTCACATTCCAAACTTGTAAGGGTTGTATTGGAATATTTCATCAACAGAATTAATCTCCTCTTAAATATACTTAACTTAAATACTGTATAATAAATTAAAAAATATATAGATTGAACGAAAAATGTTTAGAATAAACAAAAAATATATATACTGTGTTGTATAAGCAAATTAAAAAATACTTTTAATGGAAAAATGACTGTCAATGAAAAAAGAACATATGATGAATGAAAAAGCATTCATAATAAACTAAAAATCATACCAAAACGAAAAAACATATAAATAAACAAATATATATAATTAACGGAAAAGAAAATAAAATAAACTGGAAAGTAACACAGGCAAGAAACGAGGGAACACTGTACATACAAAATAGCAATGTCTGTGTAATAAAGTATTAATAAGCAAACTTATTAAGGAAGCGTTTGTTTGGTTTGTGTGTAAGAATGAGCTGAAATCAATCAATGTATTGAAATGAATGCAAAAGACAAATATGTGTTTTAACAACAATAAAAACAATTATTTCCCCAAAAAGATGTCAATAGTTTGGACGTCAAACAAACAAAATGTTTTTGTTTTCTCTTTCAGTGGTTCACACGCTCAAATATTTCGAAACTGCGTCCTCTCACATTCCAAACTTGCCATCGTTCTTCGAGGTTGGTTATGTTGACGGCGTTCAGATTGTTCGTTACGACAGCAAGAGCAGGAAAGCAAAAGCCAAACAGGACTGGATGAACAAAATCACCGACGACGATCCGCACTACTGGGAGACAGAAACACAGTACAATATTGGTCATGAGCAGGTCAACAAAGTCAACATTGAAATTCTTAAAGAGCGCTTCAACCAAACTGGAGGTTTGTTTACATTCAACTTTCTAACAACAAAAACATTTCATTTGTGAATACTTTTTGCTTTAACTATTCACACACACACGTACTCGAGTCGGACGTGCAGAAGTAAGGTTGCTTTGTGTGTTTGTGTGTTTGTGTGTTTGTGTGCGTGTCAGGTGTTCACATGTTCCAGAGGATGTCTGGCTGCCAATGGGACGACGAGACTGACGAGGTTGACGGTTGGCAACACTACAGTTACGACGGCGAAGACTTCATCTCGTTTGAGTTGTCGACACTGAGATGGATCGCAGTTAAGCCGCAAGCTGTCGTCACCAAACACAAGTGGGACCAAGACGACGTCTATAATCAATACAAGAAGCATTACTTGACTGAGATTTGTCCTTCTTACTTGAAGAAGTTTGTGAGCTATGGGAGGGACTTCCTGATGAGAACAGGTACCAGCACGCCCCCTGGAGGAGCATGGCTGACATGGCAACATGCACTCTCGCCTTGCCCCTCTCACACATTCTCCATTTTCCTCACCTCGCATGTTCTCGATTTCCTCTTACTTTTTTTCATCTTTAATCATCTCACACATTCTCTATAACTTTCCTTATTTCCACACATTCTCTCCATCTTTTCCATCACACGTTTTTTCACACATTGGATCCTCTTCTGGCCATTGTTCTGCTCTTACACATTCTATCCATCTCTCTCTCACACATGCTCTCCATCTTTGGTCTTCACTCATGTTCTCTTCATTCATTATCCTCTCACTTTCTCTCCATCTTGTTCTCTTCCGCCTTTTGTCATCTCTCCATCTTTCTACATTTTTCCTTGTTACACATTATATCTTTATTCCTCTCACACACATCTCTATACACTTGATTTCCCCTCTCAAACATTGTCTCTATCTTTTGTCCTCTCACACATAATGGCTATATGTCTTCCTTTCACATATTCTCTGTTCTCTTTCTGAGTTGACTTGCTCTCCGTGGTTTCTCCTCTTAAACTTGTTCTCCATCTGTCATCCACTCACTTTCTCTCCATCTTTTCTCTTCTCACACACGCTTTCCGTTTTTGGTCCTCTCACATTACTCTTCAAGTTTGTCCTCTCTCAGGGTCTCTCTGTCATTCTCCCACTTTCTCTCTTCTCTTCTGTTCTCTTCATCTTTTGTTCTTTCCTTCTTTGGTCCTCTCATACATTCACTTTACCTGTCATCTTCTCACGCTTGTTTTCCGTCTTTGGTCCTCACACACATCCTCTATATTTTTCTCCTCTCACGCAGTCTCTCTGTCTGTCATTCTCCACGAATTTTCTCCATCTGTTGTTCTTATACATATTTTCTCCTCTCACACCTTCTCTCTGTCTGTCATTCTCCCACAAATTTTCTCCATCTTTACATCTTTTCTCCTCTCACACATCCACTCCATCTGCCACTTTCCTCCCACCTTTCATTCTTACCTCCTTTGTTCCTCTCACACATTTTCTCCATCCCTTGCCCGGCAGAGCTGCCGGTGGTGTCGCTGCTGCAGAAGACGCCTTCGTCGCCGATCGCGTGCCACGCCAGCGGTTTCTACCCGGCGGCGTCCGCCCTGTTTTGGAGGAAGGACGGCGAGGAGCTCCACGAGGACGTGGAGATGGGAGAGCTCCTCCCCAACCACGACGGAACCTTCCAGACGACGGCCCACCTGAAAGCGGAGCTGCCGGCCGACGCGGAGGGCCGCTACGAATGCGTCTTCCAGCTGGCCGGCGTCGAGGACGACATGGTCACCAAGCTGGACAGAAGAAGCATCCTGAGTAACCACGGTAACGCACGCTCGCACGCACGCACGCACGCACGCACGCGATCCTTGCGTGTCATTCACACGTCTTCCTTCTCACGTCTGGTCCAGAGGAAGACGCCACTAAGGTGACGCTGGCCGTTGTTGTCCCCTTGGCGCTCCTCGCTCTGCTGGCGCCGCTGCTCGTGCTCCTCGTCAGGCGCTACAAAAGCCCACCAGGTGAGGGACGCAAATGTTGGCCTGCCTGCCGGCAACATTCGGGATCACAAGTCGCAACTTTCTTCCTCTTTTCTTCCTTGCAGCCGACTACGCTCCAGCTTGTAAGTCAAACGTCTTCGCAGTCCTGTCCGGGTCCGATGTCCACCTTTGCGAAAAAACGCTCCACATCTCTCGCTATCTTTGCGTCCCGCAGCTGCTGACGCTTCCGAGCCCGATCCCGAGCCGGCCTCAAAGTCCGTTTCCGAGCCTGATGCCGAACCTGCTTCCGAGTCGGTTCCCGAGGCCCATTCCGGGACCAGTTCCTCGTGACGTCACACGGTGAGTGAGCTGACGCGGACTCCACGTGTTCTTGGACTCTGGATTCATGTCCACCATTTGCTGTGCTCGTCTTCGTGCAGGTGTCGGGACACGACAGAGACGTCTCCGTCCAAGTGCTTGGATTTGAAAACAGAGAGAATTTTTATTTGTTCTGGAGATTTATTTGAGTTCCTTGGGTTGTCCGTTTGATTTGTATGAAATCGTCAGTCACATGGTGAGAAGGATTTTCTTGGTATCAAGCAGTTAATAGCAATAATAGATTTATATCACATTTTTTGATTGTGGGTTTGCCTCCTCTATCATCCTTACTTAGATTCTTCCAGAATTTCTTTCACTTCAACAGTCAGCAGTTAATTGGTACATTTATCACAATGTTGTTGTTTGCACTTATTTGACCTCGTGATGTAAATATTGGACCAATAAAAGGATGATGAATGAAAAAAAAAGCAAAATGTATGTTTTTTTCTGCGTTTGGTCAAGTTTCTGGAAGCTCCTCCTGCCCACCGAGCGCCAGCGTCTTCTTCTCACCTACAGGACGTAGGACATTCTTAACTAACGCTTCCTTTTCACCTGCTCTCCTGCTAGCTACCTTTCTCATAAGTATGATGTCAAGAAACTCCCTCAATTTTCTTATCCTGACATTCAAACCCCTTCAGCACTAGTAGAGAGAGAGAAAAATCCTCGAACCGTGGCTGACCTCATTTAATAATTAGGTCGACACCTGCGTGAGTCTGATGACGTCACAGACAGAAGACGCTTCCTCTTTGGAGAGTGTCGACCCTCACCTGGCAGTTTGCATATTTATTTATATATTTTTAAGGGATTATTAAATAATTTCAAGTGGCGATCATAGCGTGAGAGAAAATCTCGAAAAATGTGTGTCATGTCTGAGAAGTGACAAACTCCGCCCATTTCCTCGTAAGCAAGACATGCGGCGTCCTCAGGTAAGCCTGCAGATGACTTTTTGCCTCATGCACACCTTTTGGAAGCAGCACGTGTGTGGCTTGTTTCACTTGCAGCTTTCAAAAGACTTTGGGAAAATGATGACGTTTGCTTTTGACAACTTAAAGTCTATCTGGTAACGGTCGGGGGCTTGTTGCGAAAGGAACTGGCTGCCGTGGCTATACGTATGTAAAGTAAAAATAAATAAATAAATAAATAAAAGACCATGCTTTGACTTTGAAGGCCGAGAAAGGCGCGAGCTCCGGTGTCGGTACCAGATCGTATCGGGGTCGCCTAACTAATACGTCACGCTACAGGATTGGCTAGAAATTATCCAATTGACGACAAACATCGGAAAGAACATTTTAACGATGTAATTGAAATAACAAACTGTACGGGCTGAAATCGTAAAAATTTAAGTAAACCTAAGAATACAAAAAGCAAGATATATTGAATAAATAATTTAATAGATTGAATAAATGATAAATACACAAATGAATTGCCTGAGATGTGACAAATATTGTCAGTTTAGATTGCTAATGTGGTCCTATTATCATTAAGACTATTTTTGTGATGCATTGTGATTTGTGAACTGCTAAAAAAGAAACCAAACCCACGTGAACACGTCTGAATCACGCATTTCGTTAGCTCGGCTGTACTGACGTCATCGGCAAGATCGACGGCGCTTCAATTATTATTATTTTCTTTTCTTAAGTCTTCAAGTAGCCTGCTTTTAGATTATTTTTTTGACAATTTCAGTCCATACATTTTGTTGTTGACATCTTTAGTATTTTCTTTCCAATGTTTTGACGTCAACTGGATTGTTTTTCAAATAACTTTATTAAACAATTGTAAATGGATCATCTCCAGCCAATCCTGTACCGTGACGCCATCGGCAGGCGACCCAGATACAATCTGGCAGCCCAATCACATCTGGTACACACACCGGTTCAGTTTGTAAGCAAATTTTTGTTCTCTGCCCCCTTCTGGTGTTCAAATCGTGAACTACAACTATGATGCATTTCCTGAAAATCACAAAATCAACTACATTTTGATTATCGTACGTTTTGTTTACATTATAGATAGAAACTTTATTTTTATTTTCTGAACAATTGAAGTAACTCATTTACGTGAATATTTTTGATACATTATAATTGAAGTTTTAGATTTCTACTTTGAAGTTCATTAAAAACAACTGTTGATCAGTTTAATAATTCTTTATTTATTTTCAACAAAATTCATAACAAAGCGAGACATATTAAAAAATATTTTTTAGCGCACTGAGGAAAGAGTGTATTTTATTTATTGTTATTTTTTTTACTATTTTTAAATTCTGAACAATTGAAGTAACACATTTACGTGAATATTTTTTATACATTTGTTTTGTGGAAAGCACTACTTCACTTTTATATTTTAATGCAGGATCGTGAGTGATCGGCGGCAACAATGAATACACAGAGACTGATATACTGTGCTAGAATAATTGTGCCCTTTATTCCCCGCAAACAGCAATCAACACACTTCAACGCTAAGCAGCATAATATAATCATCATCAGCGCTTACCTTGACACTCGACCGGAGAGCCGACGGTCCGGGTCGAACGAGCTGCTTAACGGCTGGGCGAACGTACGCTTCCCGCAGCTGACTCTACCCATACCATTATTCGTTAACAAAAAGGGGGTGTGAGCGTGAGAAACCGGGCTGGCCAAGCCCTCTCCCAGGCACCCTCGAAAACATGTTTCCGAAGCAGGAAGGACTGTAGTACCAACAAGGCATTCAATTTAAGAGTTCCCAGGTTGACTCCGCCCTTGTGCCCAGATGTTTGAGCACCTGGACTCGTACAACAGTTCAGGACAAAACATATCCTCATATAAGAGGTTACACGAGGACATGTCAAACCATGGTGATTTCCCATTCATTCCACCCCTGGACTCTTGCAACCTCATAATATTTTCAGATAACGCATTGGTCCGGGCACATTTGACCAAATCAAAACGGGTTCATTGTAGACCCGTACCCCTGTTATAGTTTTGTCGTTTGATGATCCTCCCATAATTGACCAGTATGGAAAGTGATTGTTTCCCATAGATATTACTGTCATGTTATTTCATTCCAAAAGTGTTCTAGTTCATTTGTCATCCATGGCGCGTTTGACCCGTTTCACACAGAGGCAAGTACATACATTGAGTAAAGATATCGCACAAAATACCACAATAAGTACAATCAATGGATGAGTCGTTACTTTCCGTGCAAAGGGTGATCATCCTGTGAATATATCATACCAGTGCGACGCCGATGATCGTTCCACCGCCTTCGCCACTGCAAGTACCTGTTCCCTGGCTACCACTGTCGTTATCTGTAATTTAGTCATGTCATGACGGTGTTCTTTCACCATCTGTTTGAGCTCCTTAGATTCGCTCAGTGCGCAACTGTACTTCTCCGAGGAGATACCCAAACGGTCGTCATGCAACACCTCCCGCTGGATCAAGGTGAGAGCTGTGGCATCGGGGAAATTGGTCAACCGATAAGTAGTTCCATGTCCACAGGTAGACATCCTCGAGGCAGCCAGAGAACGGTACTTTCGGCAACTGGGGATGCGACCGGGTTGGAGCTACGCGTAAGGGGCGTGGCCCTACCTGGTCGAGCACATCTCGGGGCTCCTCATAATCCCAGTCACGCATTGCATTTTCCTCTTTCAGGCACGGATTGGTGTACCCTTGATTTAGCATCCGGACTTTTCCTCCATCGGTATGGTCACATCCGCTTAAATCGGAAGTCATATTTGCTTCGGGTGCTAACCACTCTCCTTTAATGTGTCAAATCCAGTATGCATTTAGAGCTATAACGGCTAATACAGAATACCTCCATACTGTCTGGGAGTTGGTTACATCATATTGCACCCACGTGCCGGTGGCGCACACAGTGTCATTGCAAGCAGTTTTTTCTGCTCGTAAGTATGACCAAACATTAGTAGTAATATTGCGTATCCTGCGCCATTCGTCATAATTACTTGTCATTGCAATTGCTTTAAATGGATTTCTTTGCACTTTGGCATGTATGTATTGCAATGAACACGCAGTCCAATTCATCCAATCAGCCATATTTTGCAAAACCTCATCAGTGGAGTTGTTGACTTTTTCTTGAAACTGCACTTGTTTTTCCCAAATGAACACATTCCGCGCTTGACCTTGCACCGCAGTTGGCATCCACCGTGCCACTTTTACGAATGCATCGTGTGTATATTGTCCAGTGTCGTGCAGCTTGCTCGTAGTAATCTGGTTGTCAATCGGGTTGGCGGCCTGGAGCGGACAACTGCTACTTACGTAAAGTCTTCCTGGGTGCGGTTGTCAGCGGCGTTTCTCCACCATAACCGAAACCACCCCACGTGCCCCAGCGTTTTCACAATTTTCGACCGCTGTTTTTACATCATCTATTTTCAGATCAATGCCTCGAATCCAGGGCCCACTGTCGGGTCCCCTAAATTCCCCAATGTCGGCTTTTCTGATGTACCCATCTTGCTCGGCCCACCGTGGATTCCCTCCGCGCTGTCATTGCTTTTACGAACCGGTCTACCGCTTGATCGTGTAGTGCTTCAGAGTCTGTATGTTTAGTGTGTGCATCTACATGTGACACCGTCATTTTCACACCCTGTACTTTGTCCCCAATGTCTTTCCATAGTTCTGCACCCCATACCTATTTTCCACCCATGTGCATGCCATGGGCCGCCCCAAAATGGATGGTGGGTGGCAAATGGCACCCGGGCCGTAGTTTGGACACCTTTGTCCCATGTTTTGACTTCTGGGAAATGAAAAAGATCAAATTAGACATTTTTGTCTAAATATCACATTTGCACAGAACTAGTTATAAATTGTTCCATAATATGCATTTGATCACACATTGGTTTATTTCCCCTTTAAATCCACAAGATGACCTTGTCATTGTTCTTAAATGACATTACAATTGTCAAAACGTTGACCACAAGGGAACTGTCAGTTTCCCGAAGCTCATGAACAGCGTGTGACATTGTTTTGTTTTAGCCGGCAGCCACTCACGGAAGGCCGCTGTTGCAACATAGCCATAGCATACGCTTCCAATAAATCTCCTCCCTCAGTAGCACCAACGCGTACCACAGCATTGATTCCTGCATCAGTACTCAAGCGTGAAAACGTTTTAACGTCCACATGGTCCAACTTAACCTCTGATGCACCCATTTCCACCAGACGCAGCAAGCAAGTATCCAGCGCTTCACCTGACTGCTGCTTATATTTACTCGTCGGATGTGCGATCTCGTCCTGAGTGCAATCCTCGAGCAGCGTGCTAATCTGCGGCGCTGGCTGTCGTCCCCAAACGAGATTCCCTTCTCCATCCACTATGGGAACGCCCTGCAAATCCCGCTCTACTCGCCTCTCATCAGGCAGTACATCCTGCAATTTCCTACGTCTCAACACAGGTGTGGCCTTTGTTTCTGTCTCCCTCTTTACTTCGTGATCCCAGATATAATCCCGCCAGTCGTCTTCCTCATCACTATTCCAAAGGTCACCATCCCATGAGGAGGGATCCCGTAGTGGCGCTTTGGTTGCAAAGGCGCGCACATTTTTCATGGATGGTCGTTGTTTCTTTTTGCTCGCTTTATTTCTTTTGGCCACATGTCGGCAACAGATTGCTCAGCCATGTCTCGGTATTTCCTCAGCTGCACTTGTATTACTTGCACTTGTGCTTGGGCTACCGCCTTGTCCCCTTTTTCTTTAATGACCTCATCCTCCTTTTCACGTAACTGGTTTTCCAACTGCTTAATGTGTTCCGTTTGTTTTCGCCGCGCAGAAGCCGTTAGCCACAACCGTCTCTGCAGAGCGTCTATCGGCTTTTTGCCAGTTACAGAAATTTGCTGGAGAGCCGCGGTTAGCGCTGTAGGACAAAAGATTCCGAAAAACAAAAGTAAAATAAATCAAAAGATTCAAAAATAAAAGTACAACTAATTCAAAATCAAAAGAATACAACCTAAAGTTAAAATCAAATAAAAGTCAACCAGCAGTTGCTCCCTAATGTTGGAAAATAATTTGAAAAAAATAGTCTTATTGCATTTGTTAGAGTGAAACCCAGATAAATGTTGGAGAAGGACCCCTTTTTTAGTTAAAAAAAAAAAAAGTCCAACGGACTTAAGTAGTTTTGGCCCGATAGAAGAAATGGGTTCGAAATAATGACTTTTCCTTAACTGTCCCAGACTTCCTCCTATCTACTCAAGTCTAATTTCGAATTTGCAATCTAAGGCATAGTTCAGCTCTCTTTTCTACACTCAAAAACAGCCACGAAAAACAGCCAATATTACGATGCCTTTTCGTACCTTACGAGTAGGATAAGCCATGTCCCCGAAGGTTGTCGGGAAAAGCCCCGACATGAGCCCTTCTCCTCCTTATATACCCGATAGTTGGATAAGGAGGAGTTCTTGTCTGGGACCCTCTTACTAAGGAAGTTTTCATCTTAGGGGACCTCAACCACTGCAAATTGGAGCTGTCTCTCCCGGGTTTTCATCAGTATGTAAAATGTGGAACAAGGGGAGACAAATGCTTTGGGAACGTGAAGAACGCATATGTGAGTAGAGCCCCCCCCCCCCCCCTCTCCAACTCAGACCACAACACAATTCACCTCATCCCAACCTACAAATCAGCTCTCAAACGCAGCAAACCACAGAGGAAGACTGTTAAAATCTGGTCTCAAGACAGCATTGAGACCCTTAAAGGATGTTTCCTATGCACGGAGTGGAATATCTTTCATGGGCTGGATGTGGATACTGCTGCTGTGACTGTAACTGACTATATTCAATTCTGTGTGGACAATATCATACCAACAAAGGAAATAACTGTTTACCCCAACAACAAACCGTACATTACTAAGGAGGTTAAAGACTGTATTAACCGCAAAAACAGGGCATTTAAGAACCAGGACAGAGCCCAGCTCAAACTGGTTCAAAAAGAACTTAATCACATGCTTAAAGAAGCAAAAAGGAAGCACAAAGAGACTATAGAACAACACTTTGCTGCTAACAACTGCAAGGAAATGTGGGACACCATGAGGAGGATCACCAACTTGACTCCTGCTCAAAAAGGTCTCAGCACCTTAAATGACCTCCAGAAGGCAAGGGAGCTGAATGACTTTTATTTAAGATTCGAAACCCAGGACTTCTCCTCTGAATGTGGGGAGGTCCTGAGGTCCATTTCAGTGAATGAGCAGGACTCAAGGCTGGTGATTCATCCCCATGATGTCCAATCTGCTTTCAGGTCTGTCTGCACAAAAAAAGGCCTCAGGACCGGATGGGATATCTGCCTTTCTGCTAAAATCCATGGCGGCCCATCTTCCAGAGATCTGTGGACTCACACTCCATTCCCAGTCTCTGGAAAAAATCAGTAATCACCCCGGTTCCTAAAAAACAATGTCCTGTGGTCAATAATGACTTCAGGCCTGTGGCTCTAACTTCTATTGTCATGAAGTGTTTCGAGAGGCTGATGGTGACTCTGCTCAGGGGGGAGGTGGATGCACACTTAGACTCCCTTCAGTTTGCCTACAAGCAGGGTCGCGGCACTGACGATGCTATCAACAGCATCACACATCTGGTCAGCAAACACCGAGACGGCCCTAAAGCTTACGCACGTGTGTTGTTCGTTGACTTTAGCTCAGCGTTCAACACAATGCAGCCGCACCTGCTTTTGGGTCAACTGAAGGAGATGAATGTGAACCCGTACATCTCGAGGTGGTATCACTCCTTCCTGACACAGCGCACACAGCAAGTCAGGGTCAACAGCTCCCTCTCGGAACCCAGATCGATAAGCACAGGCGCCCCGCAGGGCTGCGTCAGCTCCCCGGTCCTCTTCACGTTGTACACAAATGATTGTGTGACATCACACCCGGAGAACTTTATCGTTAAGTTCTCTGATGACACAGCTATCGTCAGCTTGCTGCAGGCCGGCGGTCGCCCACTGGACTATTTCTCAGAAATAGAGAAATTTGTCCAGTGGTGTGACCAGAATCATCTTGTGCTCAATGTGGGGAAGACGGAGGAGGTGATATTTGATCCAAAAGCTGTTGGTGACCACGGGCCAGTCGTCATTAAAAGCAATCGCATCAGCCAGGTGGGTTCATACAGGTATCTGGGGGTCCACATTGACAACACACTCAGCTGGAGGGTACATGTTGGAAGTCTCTGCTCCAAACTCCAACAGCGTCTCTATTTCCTACGCAGACTTAGGGTCTATGGAGTGGAGCAGAGGATCATGCTGTTGTTCTACCGGGCTGCATTGGAAAGTATCATCAGATGCGGCATTGCGGCCCGGTACGGCAACCTGACTGTGCAGTCAAGGTCACAGATTGCCGGTCTGGTGCGGACTGCCATGAAGATCATGGGGGTCAGGAATCATCCTTCCCTACGGATGCTTTATGAGCGGTCCGTTACCGACCCGACTCACATTCTGCATCATGAGTCTCAGCTACTGCCTTCCGGCAGGAGATTCAGGGCCCCCAGAACCAGGCTGAACCGCTACAAGAACTCATTCCTGCCGACATCCATCAAACTGCTTAACAACCGACATTAACTCAGTACAATAGATATATGGTGCAATGTTGTGTGTGTGGAATATATGCAGCCGTGCTGTTCATACTCATGTATATATATATATATATATATATTTAGGAGTGTGTGTGTGTATATGGGTGTGTGCATGTGCAGTCCTCATGTATGTACTTCTCTACACATGTATACTTCTGTGAAGATTTCTTATTGCTGCACTTCTTATTTAACTTTAATTTGATCTCTTTCTATTCTGTTGTTTCTTCCTTACTGTAACTGCAGCTGGACGGAGTCCAGGAAAAAGTTCCCCACGGGGAAAATAAAAGTATATCGTATCGTATCGTATCGTATCGTATCGTATCGTGACGACTTGGTCTGTAGTGAGGTCTGGGTTGGAGGTACTCCCTTTCCGTCTTGGATGAAGATTAGGGAGGTCGTTTCGGGTGAAGTGAAGCCAGAAGTGATCTGCAAGTATCTGGCTGTGTCGCCAACGGCGACGTCCAATCAGATCGCTGCTTCCATAAACAGCTTGTGGCAAGGATGCATCTCGCCGCCCCATCAACAGGAGGTTAGGTGTTATGGGTTCAGTGTCTGCAATGTCAGAAGTGGCATAGCCAAGGGGCTTCGAGTTCAGAATGCCCTCCACCTCTATTAGTAAAGTGAGCAGTACTTCTTCTGGAAGAACTCTTTCTTTAAGAACGACTTGCAGGGCAGCTTTAACTGACTTTGTCTCCCTCTCCCAAATCCCACCAAAATGAGGGCCAAGGGGCGGATTGAACTTAAATGTGATGCTCTGCTCAGCTAACTGATCTTTCAACGCTGGCTCCAGTGCCTCGAAGGTTCTCTGCAGTTCTCTGTCCGCACCCCGAAAGTTTGGAGCCCTGTCACAGAGGATCTCGTATGGCTTTCCTCTTGCCGCTCTCATATTGGGTGTGTGGACGCTGTATTAGTTATTAGTAGCTTAGTTGGTTGAAAGTCCTCTAGATGTCCGGGAATGCGGCGCACTCTGCTGGGACGGGGACTCGAGGGTGTCTGCCCATCGTAGACGTCTCTGGATGTGGCCATAGCGCAGCTCGTGTAGATCCGGCTCGAAGGACCACTTGTAGAATATTATTGTAAGCATGCTGGGTCTACACTCGTCTGGCCTAAGTCTTCGGTTAGAAAGACTGCAGCGAATCCGGAGATTGGTTTGAATGTCTTTAATCGCCACAATGATGGCAGAACATGTCATTATCGAATGTTGATGGTATTATAGTTATGAGGGTGTGATGATGTTGCGGTTTTAGCATCAATTACGCACAACGAGCGAGTTAACGAGGAAGTCTGATGCGGGCTGTCTCACTCTGGATCAAAAGGCGCGTGTCTACGGGTGCTGTAATGACGTGATCAAGAGTCTCTTAAAGGCCTCTTCTGCTGGTCCCAAGTGAATGCTCTCTCCCACATGCACAGCGAGCCCATTCCTAAAAAAGGAAAGAGGAGAGAAAAAAGCCCACAACTCCTCCTTTGGGTCAGCCCACAAACAAGCTGAGCAAGCGGGTACTGTCGCTTTAAGCTGGGAATTAAAATCAGACATGTCACGTGACATGTAGCAAAGAATATGCTCTTGGTAAATAAACAATAACATTGTATTTTTTCATAAATGAACATAAAAGGGTCCCCTCAAACTGTACGGTAGTCACCAAGAGGAAACAGCGCCATCTTGTGTCCGACTTGACTAATGACATGCCGTCTTCATGTGAGTTCGCAACAAAAAAAAGGTGCAGTCCTTTTTTTATCCTTTTATTGGTCCAATATTTACATCGCAAGGTTTAATAAGTACAATCAACAACAGCCTCACATTCTGATAAATGTACCAATTAACTGCTGATTGGTAACGTGAAAGCAGTTCTGGAAAAATGTGGAATCAGGTAAGGATGATAAGAGGAGGCAAACCAGCAATCAAAAAATGTGATATAAATCTAGTATTGCTATTCAACTGCTTGATACCAAGAAAGAAGAAATCCTTCTCACCATGTGACTGACGATTTCATACAAATCAAACGGACAAAAAGTTCAAGACAGAAAGAAGAAAGCAACCTGTGGAACTCAAATAAATCACCAATACACCAACAGGAACGTCAGAATTGAACAATTCTCTCTCTGTTTTCAAATCCAAGCACTTGGACGGAGACGTCTCTGTCGTGTCCCGACACCTGCACGAAGACGAGCACAGCAAATGGTGGACATGAATCCAGAGTCCAAGAACACGTGGAGTCCGCGTCAGCTCACTCACCGTGTGACGTCACGAGGAACTGGTCCCGGAATGGGCCTCGGGAACCGACTCGGAAGCAGGTTCGGCATCAGGCTCGGAAACGGACTTTGAGGCCGGCTCGGGATCGGGCTCGGAAGCGTCAGCAGCTGCGGGACGCAAAGATAGCGAGAGATGTGGAGCGTTTTTTCGCAAAGGTGGACATCGGACCCGGACAGGACTGCGAAGACGTTTGACTTACAAGCTGGAGCGTAGTCGGCTGCAAGGAAGAAAAGAGGAAGAAAGTTGCGACTTGTGATCCCGAATGTTGCCGGCAGGCAGGCCAACATTTGCGTCCCTCACCTGGTGGGCTTTTGTAGCGCCTGACGAGGAGCACGAGCAGCGGCGCCAGCAGAGCGAGGAGCGCCAAGGGGACAACAACGGCCAGCGTCACCTTAGTGGCGTCTTCCTCTTGACCAGACGTGAGAAGGAAGACGTGTGAATGACACGCAAGGATCACGTGCGTGCGTGCGTGCGTGCGTGCGTGCGAGCGTGCGTGCGTGCGTGCGTGCGAGCGTGCGTGCGTCACCGTGGTTACTCAGGATGCTTCTTCTGTCCAGCTTGGTGACCATGTCGTCCTCGACGCCGGCCAGCTGGAAGACGCATTCGTAGCGGCCCTCCGCGTCGGCCGGCAGCTCCGCTTTCAGGTGGGCCGTCGTCTGGAAGGTTCCGTCGTGGTTGGGGAGGAGCTCTCCCATCTCCACGTCCTCGTGGAGCTCCTCGCCGTCCTTCCTCCAAAACAGGGCGGACGCCGCCGGGTAGAAACCGCTGGCGTGGCACGTGATCGGCGACGAAGGCGTCTTCTGCAGCAGCGACACCACCGGCAGCTCTGCCGGGCAAGGGATGGAGAAAACGTGTGAGAGGAACAAAGAAGGTAAGAATGAAAGGTGGGGGGAAAGTGGCAGATGGAGTGGATGTGTGAGAGGAGAAAAGATGTAAAGATAGAGAACATTTGTGGGAGAATGACAGACAGAGAAAATGTGTGAGAGGAGAAAGATATAGAGGATGTGTGTGAGGACCAAAGACGGAAAACAAGCGTGAGAGGATGACAGGTAAAGTGAATGTATGAGAGGACCAAAGAAGGAAAGAACAAAAGATGAAGAGAACAGAAGAGGAGAGAGAAAGTGGGAGAATGACAGAGAGACTCTAAGAGAGGACAAACTTGAAGAGTAATGTGAGAGGACCAAAAACAGAAAGCATGTGTGAGAAGAGAAAAGATGGAGAGAAAGTGAGTGGATGACAGATGGAGAACAAGTTTAAGAGGAGAAACCATGGAGAGCAAGTCAACTCAGAAAGAGAACAGAGATTATGTGAAAGGAAGAAATATAGCCATTATGTGTGAGAGGACAAAAGATAGAGACAATGTTTGAGAGGGGAAATCAAGTGTATAGAAATGTGTGTGAGGGGAATAAAGATATAATGTGTAACAAGGAAAAATGTAGAAAGATGGAGAGATGACAAAAGGCGGAAGAGAACACGGTGGAGAGAAAGTGAGAGGATAATGAATGAAGAAAACATGAGTGAAGACCAAAGATGGAGAGCACGTGTGAGAGACAGATGGATAGAATGTGTGAGAGCAGAAAAATGGCCAGAAGAGGATCCAATGTGTGAAAAAACGTGTGATGGAAAGATGGAGAGAATGTGTGGAAATGAGGAAAGTTGGAGTGCAAGATGATGAAATTAGTGAGAGGAAATCGAGAACATGCGAGGTGAGGAAAATGGAGAATGTGTGAGAGGGGCAAGTCGAGAGTGCATGTTGCCATGTCAGCCATGCTCCTCCAGGGGGCGTGCTGGTACCTGTTCTCATCAGGAAGTCCCTCCCATAGCTCACATACTTCTTCAAGTAAGAAGGACAAATCTCAGTCAAGGAATGCTTCAGGAATTGATTCATGACGTCCTCTTGGTCCCACTTGTGTTTGCTGACGACAGCTTGCGGCTTAACTGCGATCCATCTCAGTGTCGACAACTCAAACGAGATGAAGTCTTCGCCGTCGTAACTGTAGTGTAGCCAACCGTCAACCTCGTCAGTCTCGTCGTCCCATTCGCAGCCAGACATCCCCTGGAACATGTGAACACCTGACACGCACACAAACACACAAAGCAACCTTACTTCTGCACGTCCGACTCGAGTACGTGTGTGTGTGAATAGTTAAAGCAAAAAGTATTCACAAACGAAATGTTTATGTGAGAAAGTTGAATGTAAACAAACCTCCAGTTTGGTTGAAGCGCTCTTTAGCAATTTCAATGTTGACTTTGTAGACCTGCTCATGACCAATATTGTACTGTGTTTCTGTCTCCCAGTAGTGCGGATCGTCGTCGGTGATTTTGTTCATCCAGTCCTGTTTGGCTTTTGTTTTCCTGCTCTTGCTGTCGTAACGAGTAATCTGAACGCCGTCAACATAAGCAACCTCCAAGTATGATGGCAAGTTTGGAATGTGAGAGGACGTAGTTGTGAAATATTTGAGCGTGTGAACCACTGAAAGAGAAAACAAAAACATTTTGTTTGTTTGACGTCCAAACTATTGACATCTTTTTGGGGAAATAATTGTTTTTATTGTTGTTAAAACACATATTTGTCTTTTGCATTCATTTCAATACATTGATTGATTTCAGCTCATTCTTACACACAAACCAAACAAACGCTTCCTTAATAAGTTTGCTTATTAATCCTTTATTACACAGACATTGCTATTTTGTATGTACAGTGTTCCCTCGTTTCTCGACTGTGTTACGTTCCCGTTAATTTTATTTTTTTTCCCGTTAATTATATATACATTTTTTGTTTATTTATATGTTTTTTCTTTTTGGTATGATTTTTATTATATGAATGCTTTTTTCATTCGTCATATATGTTCTTTTTTTCATTGACAGTCATTTATCCATTACAAATTTTTTTTTTAATTTGCTTATACAAGACAGTATATAATTTTTGTGTTTATTCTAAATGTTTTTTCGTTCATACAAAATGTCGTCATTTATTATACAGTATTTAAATTAAGTATATTTAAGAGGAGATTAATCATGTTGATGAAATATTCCAATACAACCCTTACAAGTTTGGAATGTGAGAGGACGCAGTCAGGAAATACGTGAGCGAGTAAATCAGTCAAAGCGAAAACAAAAACATTTCGTTTGTTTGCTGTCCACAAATTTTGGACTGTCAATATTTGAAATGATTTTGTATTCCAAATTAATTCTAAAACATCTTTTTTTATAGGAAACGTTTAAGACACTAAACTTTTGTGTTCTTTTAAATTAAGTGAATGATAATTAAAGTTGATTTTTACAAACTTTTCGATGGATAAGTCAAGAACAGAATTCATTAATTTTGACGACTTCTATTTGCCAGACATGTTACAATTTGAATACACTTGTCGAACACGTTTGCTATCTATCTCCTCTACGGTATATTTAATCAATAGATGACATATTTTGCATATTTCAGTTGATTATTTGCGAGTGTTGTGTTGAAGGAAGTTTGCAGTTCAAGTGTTGCTTCCTTCAACTAAGACGTGAACAATTGGGAGAGTCAACTTGTGCACTTACCAGGCGTCACGCTGTGGATTTGCACAACCACCACAAACAATCCCAACAAGTTCATCTTCCACATCTTTTGCTCCTTTCGGTCCCGCGTCAAAGCAAACCGGAAGACGCCGCTCAAATACCCGTCGATGACGTCACTTGAAAGAATGGCGTCCTTTTGCGCCTCAAATCAAGTCGAGTGTGCGTAAGAAGAGATGAAAAGCAGCACAAGTGTTTTGGGAAGTTTTGGGCTGAAACAGCGACGCTCTCCTTCCTGCTGCTCGGGAACCGGTAAGACAAGGAAGTGCTCCTTTCGGGGAAATCACGTGACCACAGACCGGGTGACGTCAGCCACGCAGCAGCGCCTACAAACAAATACAGACACATTTCACTTGAAACAAGGATTTACAACCAAAACCAAAAAGCTGTATTAAAGGCAAAGTAAGAAAACTTGCCAGTGATGTTTATTTTTGTCATTTCCAAGCTAAGCTTTGAATAATAAACTGTTTATCAGACGCGATCCGAACGCTTTAAACAGAAAGTGGCAAAGGTCAAGTTTCTTGGCGTGAGACGCACAATTGATGACACGCCAACGAGAACAACAGCTCGGATTCGCATTCAGGTGTGCAAAGAAAACAAGATTTGCAGATCTTTTCCAAATGGATTCGAACCGCTTTCGATTGTAAAGAAATATACTGAATAAAATGAACAAAACAGAAGTAACAATTGAAAATAAAAACAATCAAGTACAAATAATATAATAAAATTGAATAGAATTAAAATGAATTAAATTTAACTTTGTTTCCGTTTCCGGTTAACGACGTGTGGGCCGCGTCCCAGTACTTGCTCTTTCGCCTTTGTGCCCCTCGGTTGCGCGTTCCCGTCGACGAGTGTGAGGCTGCGAGTGTGTAGTGTCTGTCTCAGTGTCCGCAGCATTTCAGATAGCCGATGGGGAGCGCGGGGGTGGGGGTGCGAGTGTTGGAACGCAGCCGGCAGTGGCCGGAAAAGGCGCTGAGGTGTAAAACACCGAAGTCGAAGTCCGTGGCATCGACCCCATTCGTCCGAGTGCGACTACGTGGCCCCCATATTGCAAATGTCAAAAGACGAGCAGCTCAGCAGCATCTAATTAATTGCCTAATAATTTTTTTGTTTTTGGAATATATTACCATTGGTATTTTATTTCAACAAAACATTTTAGGGATGTTGTACTCTACAAGGAAGATACCCAATTATAATTGTGAACAAAATCATTGTTTGGTTTCAACACATTGCCTCAAACCAGCAACTTCGGAGGCATTTTACTCTAACAATAACCATTCGATTGTGCACCAAAACATCACTTTTTAAATATAGCACCCATTTTTTGACCCCCCCCCCCCCCCCGGGAAATAAAAGATAGAGCAACCATCCATCCCTTTTGGAACCTCTGCCCTGGGATTAATAACAGCGTGCAAATGCAAATCAAAAGAAACAGAACTTTAACTGTTTTATTGATGGTAACGAACCATGTTATTTTTTTTTTGTTTTTTTTCTTTTTTATCACTCATCCAGTAATAATGATAATCATGGCTTTAAAATTAAACTCAACTTTTTCCCTATCATCCAAAGTCACCCTTGTCCATTTAAACACGCAATAGAAAAATATATACTTAATACTTTGTACAATACTGGTTTTGGTCCAAACAAAAGTGGATCAGAAAAGCCAATAAGCCTTTAGTCATCAAAGGCTCTCTAATTTGCATTTAAGCTTCTTTTAAATGGATTCGGGAAACTTTGAATATAGGAATTTACACAATAAATTCTAAAGACAAAACAAAATGCTGAATGCAGAGTTGAACATGAACAAAAAAGAAAATTCAACTTCACATATTAAAAAAAAAATCAGTATTTACAGTTTTTATGATATTCAAAGGCCAATTAAGAGAGAGGTAAAGGGAGAGTGTGAGGATCGAGAAAGACGGGAGAGAAACCACAGCGGGCCAAAAACATGTAACATGAAAAGTATGCATTTACAAAGTCCTAAGGATTTAAGCATCATCCTCCGCAGTGCATGGTACACACTTCTACCCTTCGTTCTGCCCCGTTGGCTGTTTGTCTGCCCCCACCCACCATTTTGTTTCGAAACATTCATTTGCTTGCAAGTAATAATCACTCATTTCTCATACGCACAAACACACACACACACCTGCAGTCTGTACATTAGGGAGCTGGGGGGGAGGAAAGCACGCTCGTCCCTGTACATACAGCACACGGCGCTACAGCTGTCTGTAGCGCTCGGCACGTCACAGCTTTGCAAAGTCTCCACTCGTACTTTAAATCAACGGGATGCTGCTGTGGGCAGTTTGTTTTTTGTGGCTTTATTACAAAAAAGAAGCCTCGGGTCGAGCAGAAAATAGAGATATGTCCATCGGCATTGTCTTTGATTGTTGTCGAGTGTCGGAGCCGACATCCTTCCTCAAAAAAAAAAAAGAAAAAAAAAGGAGGAAAAAGTCCATTTCAGTCCAAGTTTAACGTTTCATCCCGAATCAGCCGCCTATTTCCGGCGCCGCACCCCCATCTTGATCTTGCGCCCGGCGATCGTTTGCTGCCCAGCGGGCGACGGCGTGAAGGATTTGGACGACCTGGAAGACAGGATTAGTAAAGTTAAGAACCTGAAAGAGCAAATATTTGTCAAGACAGAAATAAACTCATCTATTACATTCAATTCAAAAATGGAAATTAGATTTTTTTTTTTGTGTGTGCAAAAAACAAAAACAAAACTTAAGCATACATCACACTGGAACAATAAAAGCAACTTGAGAGGGATAGTCCAATAAAATAATAGTATAATGTAGACATGGTAGCACAGATTGCACAAAATGGCGTGTTATTCACCACATGGTGATAAACGGAAAAAAGAGGCAAGTTACCCGATGTTGAAAGCGAGTGGTTGTGAAAAGTTAAACCCGCCGCTGCCAGGAGCAGGCGGGGCGGGAGATGCGGCTGCCCCAGCTCCAAAATTGAAAACTCCCGTGCTGTTGGTGGACCCGAACGCGCTGGCGCCTCCAAACTGAAAGCCTCCACCTAAAGAAAACAAAACGTCTTCAACGCGCTCCAAATGCTCAGACAAGATGAAAACGGTTGCCGGGACGAAGACTGACCTTGCGTGGAGTTGGCGGCGGCGGCGCCGAACGCGGGCGTGGAGTTGGCCTGCTGGCCAAAGACGGGCGCCGCGGCGGCGGCGGCGGGCTTGGCGCCGAACGCTGGGGTTTGTGAAGCGGCCGATGGGAACGGCGAGCTGAAAGACGAGCCGAACGCCGGCGTCTGATTGGCTCCGAACTGTGTGGCATTTGATGAGCTGACGAGGAAGGGGTTGGGAGCTGTGGAAGGACAGGAAGTGACGTCAGCGGAAAGAAACATTGAACAGATGGATGTGTAGATTCAAAAGTTGACACAAGGTCAAAAAACTTTCACGGATAAAGGTCATACTTTGATGTTCATCTTGAAATCAGTTCTACATCCCTAACATTTTATGAGTAGTGTCCATTTTAATGGACCCATTTCAGGAAGTGTGGGTAAGATGCAGACCTGCAGAGGGCATAGCAGACAACGCAGACGCTCCAAAGTTGACGGAAGGTGCGGCAGTGGGCGCGACCGTGGCGCCGCCAAAGATGAAGGGTTGCGCCGCTGGAGGCGGGGCAGAGTTGACAGGCGCGGCCGACGAGGTGTCCTGGCTTTGCCCGAAGACGAAGAGTGGAGTAGCGTCGCTGGCTGCCGGGGCGGCGGTTTGACCAAACAGGAAAGTGCTGGGAGTTGCGGCGGGGGCGGTGGCGGGGGCGGGAGCGAGCGCCTGGTTGCCGCTGCCAAAGAGACTGGTGGTCGGGGTGGACGTGGTGCTGCTGGTAGTGGCGGCGTTGCTTCCCATGAAGAAGAACGGCGTCTTAGGAGCATCAGAGGCTGTCAGGAGGAAAAGAACCACCGCTTATTCACCATTTCATGTCAAGCTGATCAGTGACAAAGTGCATTTGATGGCAAGAAAAGAGGCTTCAAGGTGTACCAGATTAAGTTGCATGATTT
Source organism: Leptonotus elevatus (assembly GCF_054856555.1). Lineage (NCBI taxonomy): Eukaryota > Metazoa > Chordata > Actinopteri > Syngnathiformes > Syngnathidae > Leptonotus > Leptonotus elevatus. Next base: position 8,038,648 of record NC_141257.1, read on the forward strand.
AAGCAAAACATTAACACTAACTAATGCAACGACGCATGTAGACAATAAAAAACAAAACAAGCATACATCTACCCTGTTCACAGAATGTCTCTTTCTGCTGTATTGAGAAGTTGAAACTGCCAACATTTGCAGTACATATATAGGCATGTCCGTCTTATACTGCCCCCCGGTGGTCATGACGTGCACACCAGAATGAGGAGCACAAACTGCATTGAATTGAAGGACAATGTGTGACTAACACTAACGTCACTGTCATAACTGTGTGTTCATATTAAAGTTAAAGTAGCACTGATTGTCACAGAATTAGTTCTCTGCATTTGACCCATCCCCTGAGGGAGCGTGAGCAGCAGGGATTGCGCTCGGGAACCATTTGGTGATCTCATTTCACTGTGGAAAGATAATTTGCCACGAGTGTTTTGGGTTAAGAATATGGCCATGGAATTAACTAATTCACATCGTACATATTTTTTTGTGATATTTGTGTGTGGTGTGTTAATGTCATGCTTTTGTTGTTTCTGTGTGTGCGTACAAATAAAATACCTGGAGCACTTTGTCCAAACACAAAAGAAGAATTTGTGGCTTTTGAATTGGACGTGTCGCTCTTGTCAGCTGGTTTTCCAAAAGCAAAAGCAGGCAGCGCCGGCTGCTGCTGCTCCGCCGGAGTGCTCGGCTTGCCAAAGGAAAAGCTCCCCGGAAGGGCGGGCGCCGGCTCGGCGTCCTTACTTGCACCGCCGAAGACGAACGCCTCCTCCTCCGACTTGCCGAACGCAAACGCGGGAGCGGCGGGCCGCGAGCCAAAGGTGGGGCCCGCAGGTGGCGTGGCGGTGGCCAGGGTGGGCGTCCCGAACACCGGGCCGGCGGTCGCGCCGGTGTCTTTCGCCACACCGTCATTGCTGCTGCTCTTCTCCTGAGAGACCGCGGGCGCGCTTACGGCAACAGCGGACAACGAGGTGGGGGTATCTGACGGTTTTTCCTCGGGTTTGGGAAGGCCAAAGCTGAAGGATGTCTTGGAGGAGCTGCTACTTTCCGTACCCGATGATCCCGCCTCCAATGAGATCCCGCCGCTTGATCCGAACTTGAAGCCGGCTTCGGCCGCGGGCTGCTCCGCCTTTTTATCATTACCGGGGGGAATCCCAAATTTAAAGCCCCCGGATGGGGTGCTGAACTTGAACCCTAGTGAGGTATTGGTGTCTTTTGAAGGGGCTTCTGAGGAGGGATTTCCAAACGGGATGCCGAACTTGAATCCTCCCGATGAGGAGGAGGCGGTGGAGGATTCCGATGCGGACACACCAAACTTGAACCCCCCAGATGCAGACTCCGAGGTACTGTTGGATGTGCCGAATGTGAAAGCTCCAGAAGTAGAGGTAGTAGAAGATCCTGAAGTTGAATAAGTACAACAAGAACCAGATTCAGTCTCTGAAGCACATGATGCCATCAAGACTTGGGGGGAAGGGGGGGGGGGGGTGTCTGCTTCTTACCTTGGGTCTCCACCTGCGCTCCAGGTTTGGCCGCCTGACAAGCGACGCACTTGAGGTCGGCGGCCTTGTTCTGCAGCAGACACGTGTCGCATTCCCAGGAGTTCTCGGGCTTCTTGAACTTGTCCCCCAAGCTTAACGACGGCACGCTGCCGGCTGCAGGGGGAGCTCCTAAAAACATTCCTGTTAGGAAAAATTTTGAGGTCAGATTTTTTGGCCCCAAAAATTACTCAATCATGTTCTAGGGCTGTGCAAATAATCGAAATTCAATTACAATTTCAAGCATTACACTCTACAATTACAAAATCAGCATTATCGTAGAAAAAAAGATTGTTAATACTAAATTTAGAGTTGTTTAAATGTATACATTTGCACCTTTCTTCTTTTTAATTTTAAAATAACTAATTCAATAAATTTTGTTTCATCCAAAAGGAACTTGCATAATTATATTGGTTTATTAAATAATAATAAAAAAAATTACGTTCAAACATTTCCTCGTTGTGTACCCCCAAAAAACGTCCTGCTGCACTCCAATTTCCAGTTTTTGTCAACATAAATAAATAAACATTATTGTAAATATATGTTATTATAAATTCTGTTTGGTCCAAAAGGAACTTACATAATTATAATGTTTCTATTTTTTTTTTTTATTGGTCTTAATATTTTGAAATTCTTAAGCTTTTTTTTTTGGTAGCCCCAAAAATTATCGTTTGAATAATCGTGATTACAATTATTGCCAAAATAATCGGGATTATTATTTTTTTCCATAATCGAGCAGCCCTAATATGTTCTACGAGATGGATAAAAATGGCTGGATTGTGCTTCATAACTCTTATTTACACAAATGTAATATTAATCAAAATGTCATGTTTAGACTAGTGATGTCACATATAACATTATTGTCAAGATGTTTATGGTTGACTTCAACTTTAAAGACAACATTTCGTCACTGAGCATACCTGGTTTAGGGTTCGTATCGGTGACCTTGTTCTGTCGCATGCCATCGTCGCCGTCCCGCTCGACCTCCATTTTCTTCAACGTTTCTCCGACTCCGACAGACAGCGTCGCAGAGGAGGCGGCATCAGCGGCGGGGCCGGCCGCCGTCTCCACGGCGAAGAAAGCCGAGGGAACGGATGAGGCCTTGAGCCCCGTGCCGGGCTTGGTGGTCTTGCAGGCTACACACTCGACGGCTTCGGTCTTGTTGAAGACCAGACACGTGTCGCATTCCCAAGTCGTCGCCGACGTGGAGAAGGGCGAGCCGACAGAGGTGCCGTTCGTACTGCTCCTGGGCTCCGGGAGCGCCGAGGCGGGTTTTTTATTGTCCTCGCTTGTGGCGCCAGGCTGAGGAGCCGTGCAGCACACGCACTTTGAAGCTGACGGCTTGTTTTGCACCAAGCAGACGTTACAGCTCCACCCAGCTGGTGCTTTGAACAAATCACTAAGGCCTGTGGAGGAGAATGTGGTGTTGACGGTGGCGGCGGAGGACGAGTGGGCAGTGGACTGCGTGAAGGTCTCGGGTGACTTTTGCACTTTAGTCATTGAAGCAAAGCCTGGACAAAAGATACAAATACAAATTCCAAATGTGAAACGCCAACTCAATAACGTAATTGCCGTTCACACACACAACACAAAATAGTTAAGTGGTGAGCCAATTCAAATGATGTTGTAGCCACCGACATTCATAGAAAGTCTCTCAGATGCTTTTGCAAACAGATTGCTGATGAGTATTAAAATCGATTCCATCTATTGAAACAGTCATAAAAAATGTTTTGCAAGCAGACTGATCACTATCAATGTTGTGTGCCTCACTTATCAATATCATTCCAAAAATGTAAAGGCCTCCCCCCTAAATACGACGGCAGGCCCAAAATCTGCAGTTGCGAGAAAAAAGAAATGCGTTGTCAGCGCTTCTTACCGGGTGTTTTCAGGAGGTCCAGCACGCTGCCCTTCTTCAGAGTCTTGGCTGGTTTGAAAGGTCCGTCAAAGTCGTCTGTGCTTGCGTTTGTTGACATTTTCACTTGGGAGGCGGAAAAAATCAAATTAAAAACAAAACAAAAAAAAATCACACAGACCAAGATGATCACGACAAAATTGGCCCATCTGGTTTAAAGCTGAAATGGACTGATGATAAAAAGGTTACCTGGAGTTGCTATGGGGATGGACAGCTTTCCATTTGACATGGAAGGGCTTATTTTTGTTACAGGGGCACTGAATGTAAAGCCAACCTAGGGGAAGAAGAAAAAAATAAATACGATTTGTTTCCCCCCCTCGGCCACGGTTAATGATGCGGATGCTCCTTCTTGCATCTTACAGTACACTTGTAGTAAAGCAGTCCCACGTTTCGCTGGGCTTACGTTCCAAGACCATGATTGGCGATGATTATGATTTATATTTAGTTTAAAGCGTCATGCTACGGCTGTCAAAATTAAGCCATTAATTGACAAGTAATCGGCTATCAAATTAATCGACAACTACTTTAATAATCGAGCAAATGTTTGGAGCCTTTTTGTTGTATTTAAAATTCTACATATTGTCTCATATTTTAGTATATCAACAGTTGTTCGTTGATTTCTGTAGTCCTTCATAAAAGAAGACTGATCATCTTCTGTGTTTAATCAAAATAAGACATTTACAAACATCGGTTGGAAAACAATAACCGAACCGGTAACATAGTACATCATTCCGCCCCCCCCCCTTTTTTTTATCACTATACAAATACAAAATATGACATAAACACCAATCACTGGTTAATAAACAGTAATCAGGGGGGGATGCTTTTGTAATACACTTTAAAGCAAAATTCAAATGAATCTGATTGATCGGTTAACCGATTGACTCTAAAAATATTTGATAGTGACTTCACGCATAATACCAGTACAAAATATGCTTGTGAGCCGCAGGTATTACTTCACGTGGCAAAAGAGCACTTACTGTTGGGGAGAAGTTAGGTGGACTAGCAGGAGTTGCTTTGACAATGGGCGAGGAGAACGTAAAGGGGATACAGGGGGGCGAAGCGGGTGTCGCCTAAGTGCGGGAAAGGAGAGAGACACAAGCTGTATTTCGGGATTGTGCCGAAAACTTTAAGTGAATTCATAAAAAAAAAGTTTGAAAAAAAAAAGGACAGACCTTAATTGTAGCCATATCCTTGATAGGGCTGACGGTGATACTGGAGGTTGCGACGGGGGGCAGCGGGGAGGAGAAGCTGAAGGTGGGCAAGGTAGATGTGCTAATAGGAAGTGAAATCGTTGGAAGGTCTGGCACCTCAACCACCTAATGTCAAAAAATAAATAAAAAATAACATCGCATCAATAAACTACCCCCCAAAAAAATACACAAATAAATCTATATATGTATGTAAATGATGTATCCATTAACCCGGCGGGCCCCAAATTTTTGAGGCCTTTTCAAAAGGCGGAACCACCTGGAAATATGTGATGTGATGTGACGTTGAAAAGGCGAATACCTCGTCCTCCTTAGTGTGTTTGGAAGACGGCCGCGTCGTCTTCCGCTCCCTCTTCTTCTTGCCGCCTCCGGAGCTTCTGATGGCGGGCGTGCTGGACATGGGGTAGGGGATGCCGCTGGACCCAGTTGTGCTTTGAGAAGGGCCTCCGGTGGTTCTATCAGGCAGTAGAGGTGATTGTCTCATGGGCTGTGGGACAATGGAAACAAAAGCCAACAACATCAGCACCGGTGAGAAACTTAGGCTCTAGTTTAGGTGGCATAACTATCCCACCGTGTCTCTAGGCATCCGATCCAAAGTCCGGCTCGGCCTGCCCGGGGTCAAACTGGGCCTGAAGGAGACGGTGCGGTTGGCCGAGATGGAAATGGGGACCACCAGCTTCTGCGCTGGTGGGACGTTGGAATCCAGCTAAGGAAAAGAAACGATGAGGATGTGTCAACAAGAGATTCATCAGCAACAAAAAACTGCTCCTGGTGGACCAATTTAAAAAAAAAAATTTTTTTTAGGGCTGCAACAACAAATCGATCATATTAATAACTACAGAATGCTACTTTATTCTGTTTTTGAAATTAGGCAAAGAAAAGTCCAAACTTTGGTATCATGACAACATTTCTTAAGTATCATTTCAGATGTCCTGTCACCATTTAATTTAGTAGCTTGTAGTACTCAAGAAGCAGTCAATTTATTTCTCACACTTTATTTTGAGCTAACACAAATTCATATTCCTACTTTTATACCCGCTAGAATCTACTCTTTTTTTTTTTTTAATTATCTGGTCTTTTGAATGAACTCCCATTACACATTGCCCCCCTAGTGTTCACACAGAGACACAACATAACTGAAACCGACTTGTGTTACAGGGTACAGCAAGAATGCCGTCAACAACAGTGCTGTAACTATTGAATATTTTTACAATCGATTAATCTATCGATTATTCAATCAACTAATCGGATTCATTTAGATGTTGCATTTAAGTGTATTACAAAAGCATTTCCCCCCGATTACTGTTTAGTAACCAGTGAATGGTGGTTATTTTTTACCACATTGTTTTTCAAAGTAAGAACAGATGTTTGCAAATGTCCTATTTTGATTAAACAGAAGATAATCAGTGTTCTTTCATGAAAGACTACAGAAATATATGGACAATTACTGTTGAAATTCTGAAATCAGAGGATTTGGACAATTTTAAATTAAAAAAATGGCTCCAAACGATTACTTGATTATTAACTAATTTGCTCCCAATTTTTTTTAAATACTTTCTAATTTAAATATTACCATGCTTCCAAAGTTGTATTTATGCGTTTTTTTTATGCTAGAGCATAAAGAAGGGCTTTGATGCAGCCTCTGAAGAGAATGTTTGAATCAATGGTAGTTATTACAAAAACGGCCAGCAGGTGACACCAGAGTATAAGAGATCAACCAGGGCAAGCTGGAAAACAAGCTTTTTTAAACAGATTTATGAATGATGAAAAATATTCTAATGCTAATTGCTGCAAAACAGAAACAGATAGAGACTCTAATCTTTCTTTTGGTAGGTTCCATGTTTTTATAGCAATAGAACACAATATTCCGTGGTCCTTGCAAAATCAGTTAAAATCCAGTAAAACAGCCGGGAGCGAAGGCGGTTGCTTCAGTGAAAATGGCTGGGAGTGAATGAGTTAAAATAGTTATTTTAACTTCATTTTGACAGCTCTGGTCAACCATAACGAGTTCTTTCTTGAAAAGTGTTACATTTGAGTCAAGTTATGCCATGTTAAAAAAAAAACAATGTTTTTGAACATCCATCCATTACTCAAACCACTAATCCTCACAAGGACAATATATAATTAAAACAAAACACATTTTGATCACAATTATGAGCTCTAATGACACCATCAAGTATGATTACTTAGTATCCTTATAAAAGATCAACTTAACCGTGTTGAGGTCAAGTAACGTTAACAGACTCCGGTGGCAGAACAGCAGTACACAGCTGTGTTGTGTCAACACAGCCCTGTTGTTGGAGAGTAACAGCTGTCGCACAGCTGGCCCGTCTGCCAGTTGTTGCTACAAACACTGCCGGGCCCACATAATGAACTCCCTGTTCCTACGCCAACTTACCCTTTTCTTTTTAGACTGGAAATGTGACACATCAAGATCACTGCCATCCATTGACTGCAAAGGGGGGAAAAAAACGTATTTACAACTATTGTACTATTTAAAAAAAGAAAAGAAAAGTAGATGCTTTTGTTGATGGCTGACACTCAAATTTACCGTTGAGAAGGGTGATGACGATGCTCTTGTTGGGATCCTCCTGGCATCCTGGAGATGAAAAATCAAATGATGAGAGATTTGAAACTCAATTTGTCAATCTTCTTGTTTGTGTGCGTGTGTTCGTACTGCCAGAGGACTGGACATGCGCTCCAGAGACTGCAGGATGCGTCGGGCTGTGGCGCTGGTCAACCCGCAGGGCTGCACGCCGGCTGGCTTGGCTTTAATCTGCCTCCTCAGCGGGGCCTGAAAGATCACGCAGGCTCGTTAATGACAATATGAACAAAACCCTACAATTCCAATAGCTTTGTGGCATCGTTCTGGCAGGCTCACCGGGTATGGCGTTCCGGGGCGAGTGTGAGCGCTCTTGACCGCAGCCGCGCCGCCGTACGTGGTCTTCCCGAGGTAGAAGGGGGAATCTCCCAGCTGGCTGGTGTTCAGCACTGTGCTGTTCAGCGTCGACTGGTGGAGGGCATCCAAATTGCGTTACTTACAGGTAGTGATTATTATTAGCATCATAATTACATAATTAGAGCGATAGACAGAGATAGTGCCTATACCTGCCCACATTCACCCATCACAATTAAATTTCAGCCATCTTTTCTGACTAGGGCTCATTTCCCTGAAAGACTCACATTAGCGCATTTTGCGGATGTGCCAAAGATGGACAGGTTGAAGGCAGGCCTTTTCAGGCTTGACTGAGAAGGCTGCGGCACTGAGATGGCTCTGTCCAGGTCTGGTGACCAAAGCTGTGGAAGCGATGCTGTCTTTGATGTGGGCACGTCTGCAAGACGGAACAAAATTAGCTACAGCTACTCATAAAACACGATATCAACAAATAAACAAAGACCCCTCATATTTTGTTAAATATTGTAAAAGGGACAACACCGAAGAAATTACACTTTGTGACCACATAAGTCAGTGTACAGCTTGTAAAACAGTGTAAATTTACCGTCCCCTCAAAATAGCCCTTCACATCCATTAGTGTCTAAACCGCTGGCAACAAAAGTGAGCACAGATTTGGGGCCAATTCGCCATTTTCCCTCCCTGGTGTGATATGACTCAGTGTTATAATTGCTGCCTTACATAAACAACCCGAAATTGAGCTTCAGCAGTGTCCAAGAACATATAAACATTTAACAGGACAGGTCCAACTCAAAACAGGACTCAGATTAATTTATGGGTTTACTCACTTTTGTTGCCGGCAGTTCCAATATTAATGGCTATATGTCTATTTTGAAGGGAGAGTAAATTTACACTGGTAAACAAGCAGTACATTGACTACCGGTACATTGCAGCAAAGTGTTAGTTCGTCAGTGTTGTCCCATGAAAAGATCAAATGCGCACTTGTTAGATACTGCATCCGCCCAATTAGTAATGAATTTGAACACTGTTCCTGTTAGCGTACCTTTGTCAGAGGCGCGCGAGGAGAAGCCGCTGGTGGTGGAGATGTTATCGTCCTCGTGTTGCGACAGGTTGTCCTTGACCTCCTTGACCAGGGAGAAGCCGGTAGAGAAGGGCCCCGGCGCCGAGGAGGTGGAGGGCTGCGAGAAAAGGCCGCCGCTGCCGCCCAGCGTTTGCGACGAGGCCTCCAGCGACGAGAGGTGGAGGTGGGAGTGGCTGAGCGGCGGCCGGGACAGCGCGTAGTCCTGAAAGTTGAGGGAGGCCCGGCTGGTCGAGGGCTCTGCGTTGGGAAGAGAGACCCTTTAGAATAAACTCTTATTTAACAGTTTTTTAAAATATGGACCACAGCCAAATGGTTGAGATTGCATTTAATACAGGCAAAAGGCAGAAGAATATTTACATAAGGAACATTTTTGGGTTGAAATACACAGTCAAGTTTATTTTACACAGGAAAGGTGGGCCAGCTGAAAAACCAAACCTGTGTTACTGGTACTCGGCCTGGCCGAGTGACGTCCATCGAGAGATGGTGGCCCCTCTCTGCCGCCGTTAGGAGGAGGCAGCAGGCAGTTCTCATTCACATCTGCCGCTTCTCTGCCGCCGCCTCCGCCTCCGCCTCCACCTCCACCTCCACCTCCCGCTTCCCCTTCCGGAGCCTCTGCGTTCTTGAAGTAGTTCTGAAGCCAGGAGGGAACGATGCTCTTGACTGTGTCGGTCACTCGGCTGATCAGGCCTGACGGCTGGTGATGGGAAAATAATGAGTGGAAAAGTCATTATTGAATGGTTGTGCGCAGCAACTGACACATAAAAAAAAATATCATTTTACTGTAAGCAGCATGGTTTTCACGTGCAGGTACAGTATTTGGCAGCTCAAAAGCAAAAATATATATATATCACACCTTACGGCTAAGCGAGACATTTTAGCAAAGGATCTAAGGTTGAAAATGAGGAACAACTTTCTATAAATGGATAGAATACAAAAAGCCAGACATATAGGTTCTTTTTTTAGTTGTCGTTTGTTGGATGGTTAACCCTAGAATGTAAAGAATTGAACTATGCATCATGATTTCATGCATTGATTGAATGAGCATTAAAATGTGCCTTGGCCAGAAGGAAGTAAAATACAGACTGAAATGTGACGCAAACATCTGATGACAAAGCACAAAAAAAACATTGCAATCAAACTGCAGAAATATTAGTCTTTCTTTGCAGAGGATAAAAAAAAACATAAGCCAGTGAGTATTGCTATTTGCTCTGTCTTAACGTTTTGTTAGCGTGTGGCCAATTATACGTTGTAAAAAGGTTTTGGTACATCACTACTAGTTTTTTAAGTCAGCCTATGGTTTCCTACATTGTTAGGATTAAGGTAGCAGATTTTTATTAGGCAAATTTATGTGGTTTGGATATACACACAATTCTCTTCGTTCTGTTAGTTTTAGTTAATAGGCAGCTGCTAAGTGCTAACACAAGCGCACAACAGGCTAATTCTCTTACACTCGCAATCGCCGCCTCTCACGCCACTCACCAGGCCAAGCCCCACCCTTCTTAAACAACACACACTCAAAGTCACAGATGATACAGTGTGGAATGTAAGCAATACAATAATGTCTCCACGTCACAGGCACTTTTTCTTGTTCAATAACTTTTACCCGATCACTCTGCGGAATGATCGGCAGAATAATCGATTCTGAAAATATCTATAGCTGCAGTCTTTGGGTGATTTTTTTCTCTCTTGGGTATCTGTCACTCACAGGATCCCCCCCCCCCCCCCCCCGGTTATACAGCTGTAAACCTTCACGCAACAAATTTCTGTAAGTGTAGATAAGATGACTAACCAAACACGCAGTCACGCACACAAACACACTTGTCTTTGTATCATCCTGGGGACATCTCATTGACTTGATACATTTCCTAGCCCCTTCCCCTAACCATCAAAAATGATTCCCTACGCTCATTCCTTACCCTAACCTCAACCATAACCCAATTCAAACCTAAACACTAAAACCAAGTCTTGAGCCTCAAAAAGAGGTCTGAACTTGTTGGCCCCCACAATGGTAGTTAAACCTGGAAAAACACATGTATGGGCCCCACAATGTAGCAAAGACAAAACCACACTTTCTTCATTGCAAAGTCAGTCGATAGACTAATTTTGTTCATTTGGTGAAACTAAAACCTCAATTAAAAGTTACATTAATATAAAATAGAATGCATGGGCGACATCTTGAATATAACTACCAGCTGCAGCGCATTGTTTTCCAGGAGAAGCAATTCCTCAAGTGCAGTAAGAACAAAAGTGGGTCAGTTACTATGTGCATGCTTCACGAGGCAAACAGCAAACGAGGCTCCAGCGTCCAGCGACCGAACTATCAAATCTTGAGATGCCGTGTCGCTGCATAAAAGCGCGGCCGCCTTGATTTTTATTTTTATTTTTTAATCACACGCCGCTGGGCTCTGTACAAAAGGCGTTGATTTTGTCAGGATCTCCGTCTGAAAATGCCCACGGCGGCCGAGTAATAAGTACCACTCTGCTTATCAATATAATTGTTCCTAAGGAGTTTTGGTGGCGTTGTTGGCTATATGGGAAGGACAAAATATTAGATACAGCTCTCAGTATGATGCAGTCCTCTTGTACAATTTAAAATAAACTTATTTGGAACATATAAAGTGGGCAACTGTTATTTGATTGGGTAAAGCTTCCTTGATTGCCTCATTTTGTTTCAGTTGGTACACCAGGCAGCAAGAAGTACTTCCCAAGGGAAATTAGTTTTGATGACCAAACGCTCCCGCATCCAGTCCTCTTTGGAAAAACTCTGGTAACATCGGTGCATATCTGGAAGAGTATGTTCTTCTTAGTTTTTTGTTAGATCATGTGTAATCACACAAGATTTATGCGTTGAAAGACTATGTTTCAAAATTGACGATGGGACCGAATTTGGGCTGCAATAACTTATTTTAATGATCAATCAGTGTGTTTGATTATTTTGTCCATTTGTCAATGAATCAGATTTAAAAAATTCCATCTTTTACTAAAAAACAGGACATTGTTGAACATTAACGGTGTAGAAAATGCACACGTTATTTATGATTCTATTACTGGTATGGTGTATATAACATGACAGAAAAACGGCAAAAACTTTGATCATTGTATTCAATTGTAAAAGCATATTTTTCATTTTGATTCAACACAAAACTGACCATCAGTCTGCTTTCATTGAAGACGGCAGAAATCTGACAATAGTAACTGTTGAGAAGCTGAAAGGTTGAGGATTTGGACCATTTTAAATTAGAAAAACTAGCTAAATGGTCAATATATTAGCAAAACTATTGATCAATTAATTTGGTAATACATTAGTTGATTAATCATTGCACTTCTAGGCAAAAACTTTTGGAATTTAAGGTCTGTAACAACCTTTGTGAATTTGAACATCATTTTGTGTTGGTACACAAACCAACCTAGTGCCCACATCGCTCTTCTCACAAACTAGCATTTCGAATTACATTTTTGCACGATTTAACTTGAGTTTTTAGGGCAAGTGACAGATCACTTGTAGAAATAATAAAGTTATACTGTCTTACATTTTCGATTTGACTGCATTTTGGCAACATCACACAAAAACCTTCATTAAAAAATGCACTTTTTTCCCCCTCCACACATAAAAAGCAAACTTCCTCCAGAACCCATCACTTGATTTCCAATCACACTTGGCTTCTTTTTTTCTTTTCTTTGCCTGCCTCCAATACAACATTGTTACACGAATATCCTTGAATACTAGTGTTGTTTTCAAACACTTATTTGTACTGAATAGCATTAGACGATACAAGTGTACCTGGAGAGTGTGCTGTAAACAAACTAATCGCTTAACATATTTGGATGTGAAGTGGCGCTAACTGCAGGAATTCGAAAAATCAATCAATGCCATGACACACAGACTGTGCTAGATATTAGCCTGGAGGCTAATCAGCTGATTGGGAGCGAATAAACCTACAGCTAAATTCCATATCGGGAATTACTTTCGCACCAAAACATAGGGAGAAGAAAATGGAGCCGTCTTGAATTGTAAAGCATTGTTATGTTAATAAGAAAAAGTTATTATTTATGGCGGCAGGTAAGATGTGTTCCAATGCAACCATGTGGGGCTCTTTAACAGCTTCCTGCGCAATTCACCCCGGCTAACGTTAGCCAGCCACCGAAGGCCCCCCGCCACACAACTTCCACAAAATTCACGCCAAACCGCCAGCGACACACTTTCCTAACAAGCCACTATGGACATTTGTAACCAATAAATCAAATTATTTTACTTAAATAGACACTTATATTCCCCTGAAGGTGGCGAGGCGAATACAACAATGCGCCTACTCGCTCGCTCACTGTTAGCCTTTGCTACCACAGTAGCGTCTTTGCTCTGCCTTTTTTCCCCGCTACCTCGCAAACGACTCACTCGGCCTGACTGACGCGGGTGTCGTCGCACTCGCCCGCGGCCGGGTGACTTGATCCACTCGGGACAAGTCAATGCGCTGACACGAAAGCTGTCAAAACGAGTACGTTCGCTAAGACAGGGAAGCCGCTAACTAGCGTGCTAATGGGTTAGCATCCGCTAGCACGCTAGGAAGCGCGTGGAGGCCACGAATAGGCCGCAGAATGTCTCCCCAACTTGAAACAAAAACACTAGCAAGAGAGCCCGCTGGTCTCGTAGTCGTCGCAGTCCACTCGGCTCGGGGGGTTCCACGAGTAGACTTTGAGGGGACGGGGTTTACCTGCTTGCCCTTGGCGTAAGGTTTGGAGGCGACGTGACATCGCTGACTCCTGCTTCTGATTTTCCCTCCGCCCGTGGCCGCCATGGCTCTTGCGTTGAGAGTGTGTCCCGTCGGTGTTTCGGCGCCGGATAGCTGTCATCCAGTTCGGCGGCTAATGCCGCAAGGGATTTTGGTAAATGTAGTCAACCGGTATACAATTGACAATGCATTTGCTTGCCACAAAACAATAAAAGTACAAAAAACAAAACAAAAAAACAACAACTGAAGTTACAAAAGTACAGAAGGCTTTTATTATTATTATTATTAAAATTTCTGAACCACTTATTTCTCACAAGGGTCCCAGGGGTGCTGTTATTATTATTATTATTATTATTATTATTATTATTATTATTATTATTATTATTATTATTATTATTATTATTATTATTATTATCCCTTTTTTCTTTTGTCTTTTTTTCTTCTTTTTTTAATATATGTATTTATTTATTTATTTATTTTTTACAATATTGCGATTATTTAGTTGGACATTGAACATGCTAAATCCACATACATACGGCACAGAAATTACCTCTATATATTTTTATCTAATGTATGTATTTATATTTAGTTATTTATTTTTATGAATGAAGCGTTACTGGGGCATGATGCTTTCTTAGCAGACAAAGAGAGGCCACGGTGGGGCTACAAACAGAGCTCGCACTGGTTGTCATGGAAGCTGGAGCAGACTAGTCTCTCCAGCACTTTGTCATGAATTTTAATTACTCCGTCATAAGAGAGTGTTACCAAACAAACGAATAATAATAAAGAGCACAGCACTTCTAGTCACTCACTGGTAATGGGGAAAGAAGATAGAATTAGGTAGATAAAAATGTACGAAAACGGATTATATATTTATAAAATACATGAAAATAAAGGCCATTGTTGTGATTGGCTACATTTAGATTAATGCATCAATTAAACAAAATACCCGTAAAATATAATTTACGAAAATACAGCGAAAACAGGAACATTGGACTTAACCATGTAACTTGGAAAACGAGGGAGGCTCTATTGTAATAAATTAATAAAATCTTCAAGATAAACAGCTATTGGGGTTACGTTAACGTTCCATCCTATCTATAATAAATTTTGTCGAATGATCCAAATTTCATGCAATGTCATTAAACCAGTTAATAAACCGGTTAATAAACCGAAAGCCTACAAATTTACTCCCGTACTGGCGACGTGGTACATTCGGTCCGATGACGCATTTCCGGGTGCGCGTATTTCCCCACGTGAAAAGTAGCATTTGACATTGTAGAGCATTTATCGTCTATGAAGCGGAATATACATTAAAACTGATTTTAGACGGTGAGTACACATTATTTTTTTGTTTTCTATGAAAATGTTCATTAGCATGATCATGTTTTGGTTCTAGCTAGCATTGTTTACAGTAGCACAGTATCACACTATCACACTGTAGTACACAGGAAACAAGGTATATTACACCATAAAAGATCAAGTTCAGCCTTATATGCAGTAATTAAAAGTATGCAATACAGTACAATATAAATTACATGTTTGTTAGAAGTATAAAAACGTACAAATAACCCGTCTCGATTTTTTTTTTGCAGAAACAAAATGGCATCCTCTTGTATGCAGCTGTGTATAAAACACAGACTTCTTCCTCCTGTCAGCACAGTGGCTTTGAGCACCTGCGCTCAAGTTCGTCACTGCTGTACAGTCACAAGGCCTCGCCATCCTACAACTGTCATTGGGACTCAAACAAAATATCAGCAAGGACAACACATCCGCTTTTACAGTGATCTAATTGATAAACATCAGGCAAATGAAACGCAAACGCTAAATGAAATCCCTACATCATTAGGTATATAATTTGTGGCTATATTATTTTGAAAGATATTGACAGGAAGTGACTATGTTTTTTCCTGTCTTCAGATCTTGATGCCACCACTGGATTGTATGCACTGGAGGAGATCGGCGACGAAGAGGCTATGAGTCTAGCACCTTTGCCCTCCATCCCTCCAGTCTCCGCGTCTCTCAAAGACTACGTCGACCAGTCGGAGACTCTCACAAAACTAGTGCAGCTTGGTAAATCATAAAGAATAACGTGAATCATATGGTTTTGCAGTGTTTATGATAATGTCTTACCAACAGGGGTGAACCTGTGGAAGCTGGAGCAGAGGCCCAACGTCGGCTCCATGCTGCTCCGTCTGGACTTCGATACAGACGTGGCTCCGAGGTTGCTCTTCCTCAAAGGCATTGGTGTGGACGACTCTCGTCTGGGCTATATCATCACGCACAACCCGTTTGTCCTTACCGAGGATTTGGAAAACCTTCAGGCCAGGTGACAGGAAATTGCATCTAAAATTGCATCTGTTCTCATCAAGATAATATTTTATTTGGTGTCATTTGTCCCAAATTTGTGACTGTTGCGGTCCTATAATTTATTTATTAATTGTACAGGCATTTTTATCCACATATTAACATTATAAACTCATTCACTGGTCTATTAATTTACAAGGTCTATTTTTCCTGAACGCTTAAACTGCACCTTTTGTCAGTCTTTTGCTGTATTGAATTAATCATGTTTTCTCGCTCTTGTTTTCTGCAATGAAGGGTGAACTATCTCAAGTCCAAGAAGTTCACAGCCGAGAATGTTGCGTCGATGGTTTCCAGAGCTCCTTACCTTCTCAACTTCAGCGTGAAGAGGCTGGACAATCGTCTGGGTTTCTATCAGCAGCAGCTGAACCTCAATGCATCCAACGTAAGCATTTTCGCTGATTTAAATATTGTTTTGGTAAAGGAACGACACAGATGCTGATATTCACAGTGGTGTTTCAAACAATATTTTTTTTTTTAGACTCGTAACATTGTTGCACGTCTGCCCAGACTGCTGTGTGGCAGTTTGGAGCCCGTCAAAGAAAATCTAAAGGTGATACAACAAAACCAAGTCTTAACATACATTTTATTTACAATGCGTTTGTTTGTATTTATACGTCCGTTGCATTTCCAGGTGTGCGAAATTGAGCTTGGCTTTAAAGCCAATGAGATCCAGCACATCGTCTTGGCTGTCCCTAAAATTCTGACGGCCAACAAACGCAAGCTGACTCAAATATTTGACTTCCTCCACAACACCATGAAGGTGCCACATCACCTGATCTCCAAGTTCCCACAGGTACATTGAACTTTGCAGTGTTTTAATTTACCCTAGTATCCTTGTTCATTCTTAATTCTAACCTCCATCAGGTCTTTAATTCTAAGTTCCTGCGCATTAGAGAGCGCCACCTGTTCCTGCAGTACCTGGGAAGGGCGCACTATGATCCAGATCAAGCCAACTACGTTTCCTTGGAGCGCTTGGCGTCATCTCCGGATGAAATTTTTTGCACGGAGGTGGCTTTGGCCACGCCGGAAGATTTTTACCTGTTCCAAAAGACTCTTTAAACTAAGAAGCAAGAGGACTAAGAAAACTTAATAAAACAATTAAAGACACATTATGAACAATTTTAAACAGTGTCCTGGTGTCACACTGCACATAGGCAAACATGCACTCACATTCACAGTATAAGGACAATTTAGAATCTTTAATTAACTTTACCTGCATATACTCGGAATGTGGGAGGAAACTGAAGTAACTGGAGAAAACCCATACAAGCCTGGGGAGAACAAGAAAACTCCACACTGGAAGGTGGGAGCCAGAATTCAAACTTTTAACTTCAGGACTGTGCGGCGCATGCGCTAATCACTCATTCTATGCCTATATACTGTAAATATAAAAAGTAAATTTTCCATAATATTCTCATTTTAAGTCTATATACAGTCACTGAGACCACGCAGGTTTTAAAATGTAAAAAAAATAAATTGTAAATGTGCTTAATACATTTATCCAGTATTTTGTTTTAGATGTTGGTTTCACATTTTTATCTGTTTATGAACTACAAACTGTTCTGCATACTACTAGAAGTATACTACACTCCTTGAATTTAAAGCAGATTACATCTGCCATTCATTTCATTTGAAGATATATGTAAAATATTAATTTCCGGTTTTTGTTTTTAACCCAGGGAAAGATAGTGTGCCTCAGACTGAGGTCTACTTTTTATATTTTTGAATTTACCATACATATTTTAAAAGTATACAATCTGTTACTGAATAATAGTTAGGAATATTTACATTTCTGACGTTTTTCCTACTACTGTAAAATTTGACGTTTTCAAAATAAAACTGTCCAATGTCCATTTGCGCATGCGTCCCGTTTACGGATTTTACTTTACCCACAATGCACCCCGGTCCTTCCCACAGTTCAACATGGCGTCGAGGGCACCAGGTAAAAATGTCCCCCTCGATCAAATGTCAAATTCATATCCTTCTTCCGAAATGGGCATTGTCGAATTATGCATGTAGGCGTGTTGTTAATTTATACGCGGTTTGACTTCCGTGGATTTTATGCTTATAACGCGCTTTTAGACTCCTTTGTCTCGCGTTCGTCCTCTTGTTTGTCCTCCCTGGTAGCTGATGCTAATGGCTAGCGTCTGCGAGGCTAATATGCTAATTGTCAACCAATAATTGTATCTTTTTAATATTCCTTTTATACAGTTAATGTTTTCTTCGGATTACAGTCATTCCTGCGTGACATTGATTGGTGATATCGCTTAATGAAGGGGGGGGGGGGGGGGGGGTCTGTTACTTTGCTTTACAACTGCTTTAACATTATGTAGTTTGATTCCTGCACCAAATGACAGCTAGAAATGGGAGTTTTGCATCTCGCTCACCTTACAGGTGTTTAAATATCATATAAGATAATTGTGGTAGTCTAATGATGATCTGTGTGTTTTTCCCTGAAGTGGCTTCAGGCAGGTTTCTGTCCAGTTTTTACAAATGGTACTACAACAAGTGCGGCTTCAACCAGCTTGGTAAGCACAGAAAGGAAATATGAGCCTAAAATTGTAGAACAGAAGCTCCATGTCGACTCCTCTCTGGCAGGTTTAATGCGAGATGACACAATGTATGAGGACAACGACGTGAAGGAGGCTGTGCGTAGGCTGCCGGAGAACGTCTACAACGACCGCATGTTTCGCATCAAGAGAGCTATGGATCTGTCCATGAAACAGCAGATCCTCCCCAAGGACCAGTGGACGAAATATGAGGAGGTACAGAAAAGGTTTTCCCAAGCCTGTGTTTTATTTTTTTTTCTTGCGTCCATACTTTTTTCTTTTTTTTGACGACTTATTCCGTCTGTTTAGGATAACCCCTACCTGATGCCGTACCTGGATGAGGTGATCCGCGAAAAGAAAGAAAGAGAGGAATGGATGAAAAAATGAAAGGAAAGAGCTGAGCTGAGCTGGTTAATCCTTTAATGAATATCCTTGGTGTTGTATATTTAAAATAATGAAAGTCATTAAAATTTTAATTTTGAAACAAGGCCAGATGTTTCAGTTTATTGAAGTCTGCTTTATTTACATGAAAATTATTATATTCATACAGAGGTCTAAATCTCTCGGGATTTGTTGGGAAATGTAAAGCATAATTAGGGCTGCTGAAAAGAAAACAATTATTAATCAGTCTTTTGTTGAATTTTAACAACTTTATCAAAGAAAAAGCACTGTTGATTTCGCAGTATTATTACTTTTTAAAGTGTTTTACTGACTTTACTTATTCCCAACCACACAAAATGTCATTTTGTTTAAAAACAAAAACATTTTACACAAAAAAATTAGCATTTCTTGTTAAATTACGATTTAAAAAAATAAATAAAATATCCTTTTATTTACCCAGTTATTCGCAAAAAAAATCATTTTACCTAGTGCGTTTTAAATGACGAGTGTGCTTATAGATAATATGTAGAGACGGGATACTCCCAAGACATTGGAGTCAAAAGTGAAGTTTCTGTATTCTACATAAACACAAACATCCATGAAACGATCCGATTGGTTAATTGTTCTTTGGTGCCCGCCTGTCGTTGACTTCCGTGATGGTCTCTATGAAGTTCCCCATCACGCTGTTAAATGACTTCAACATGGACACCCCCAGCTCGTTGTTGGTCTCATGAATATCCGGATCGTAGGCGCCCAAGAGGGGTGTGCACACCTCCACGTCCCGTCTCCCGGCTCCCGCCAGGATCCCGAGCAGCTGCTCTCTGACCTCCCGAAAGAGCGCCCCGTCGTACCGCTGCAGGGCCGTGTCGTCCAGCGGGTACGCGGCATCCTCCGGGTAGCATTCGCGAGGAACGGGAAGCTCTACGTACCTCAACTTGGGGAACCCTGCCGCTAACGCGCTCACAAGCCTCTGCAGGTCCCGCGCACTCAGAGGGTTGCCCAGTAGTTTGAGCTCCTCCAGCGCCCGGCAGCGGGACAGTGCGTCCGCCAGGGCGGCCCCGTCCTCCACGCCGCACTCCTCCAGGTCCAGGCTGGCCAGCGTGGCCGAGCAGCGGCCCAGCAGCTTGATGAAGGCGCCGGCGAAGTCGTCCAGCACGGGGTGGCCGCTCAGGTCAAGACGCAGCAGGTACTCGCTGTGCAGGCTGTTGGCCAGGTAGGTCATGTCCACGCGGCTCAGGCAGCAGTTGGCCAGCTCCAAGCTTTCAAGCGGGGTCTGAAGGGGGCTGGCTCAACACAGAAAAAGAGCATTTATTTACAGATGTTTAAAAACATCCATCCTTTTTCTGAATCGCTTATTCCTCACAAGGGTTGTGGGGGGAGCTGGAGCCTATCCCAGCTGGCTTCAGGCAGTAGGCGGGGTACACCCTGAACTGGTTGCCAGCCAATCGCAGGGCACACGGAGACGAACAACCATTCACACAATCACAATCACACCTAGGGACAATTTAGAGTGTTTAATTAACCTTAAGTCTTGTCCTGTCATGTCCTGAATGTGGGAGGAAACTGGAGAAAACCCACGCAAGCATGGGGAGAACATGCAAACTCCACCCAGGAAGGCCGAAGCCCAGACTCGATCTCACGTCCTTTGCACTGGGAGGCGGACGCGCTAACTGTCATCCACCCTTTTGTTTAAAAACAGTTGAAATATATTTTGAAAATGTAATTTAAAGACAATATTTTTTGTTGTGCTTATGGGAAAAAAATGCAATTTCTTGAAACTTGACTTTTTTAAAGAACTTCTCAAAACAAATAAGTAAAATCCAAATTTATTCTTGGAAGAATCCCCCAAAAATTCTACAAGAAAGTAAGAATTTTCTTCAAAAGATGGACTTTGTGTATGCCGTTGCTCTCTCAAAAATTTTAGTTTTATTGATTTTTTTCTCCCTTTGGTCTTGGCAAAAAATACTTAAAAATATATTAAATATAAGCATAAAAATATGCTTTGTCACCTAAAAGTAGATTTTGTGAATGATAAAAGCTTTTTTTCATTATTAATATTACAAATTATTTTTATTTACTTGATTTATTTAATACAGATTTATACATGCAAGATTGTATTTCCCCCACCATAAAGGTATTCTTCACTATTACCACTGTTTTACAATATAATAGATTTTCTCAAAAAAAATTTAAACATCTTTTTTTCATTGAAAAGGTTAGACATTTCTTCCCAAAAAATTTTTTACTTTGTTTTTTTTAATTATTGATTTTTTTCCAGTTGCAACCCCCTCGCAAAAAAATCTTTAATAAAGAAAATATATAGATCTTTTTTTCAACTTCTGAAATTAATTTGCCGTTGTTTTAAGACTCTCACCTGAGCAGCTTCCTCAGGTGCCCCGTGAGTGTGGAGAATCCCACGGAGAGCTCGGTCAGACTGGTGAGTTTGGCCATCAGGTTCCCGAGGACGGCCATCAACTGTTGGTCATCCGCTCCCAACCTCCGGACGTCTAGCGCCCCAGTCGGCAACGTGAGGGATCGCAGCGTCGGGAAGTCCACCATGGAGAGCATCACCTCCAGGTGAGCGGCTTCCAACGGGACGTTGTGCACCACCTCCAGCTTCGTCATGCCCTCGGGCCGGGCCAGTCGCAGGACGTAGAAGAGCTGCTTGAGGGCGAGTGAATCAGCCCGGAAGGTCACGAAACGCAGCTTGAGGGGCGAGTGGCACGCCAGTATCAGGGCCTGCGTCACCAGCTCGTAGTTGCGGCCCGTGACGAAGCCGTTGAGACGCACGTCAACGGCGGCGTGGAACGCAGAGGGGGGCACGTCATCGCCGGCCTGCATGGCCGCCACTGTCTCGTAGCACAGCTGGCTCAGCAGCCCGGTGCGAGCCCAGCGGCCCAGGGTGGTCCCGCACGGGCACGTCTGCCTCTCCACATCCCTCAAGGATGTCAGGTCCACCACATGCAGGATTTTGGCATATGTGCTTGGCGGGAACAGCACGTAATCCTTTAGGGAACGTGAACAGATACAATTAGATTTTCTCTTTATAACTTCAGTGCAGTGGTATCATGAGATGAGTAGCCTAAAAGTGTTTTTGGAAAGTACGAACCATTACTTTGATTTGTTTTTGTTTTGAGTTGCGAGCGAAAATGTAAGTTGCAAGTGAAGTTCACAGCAATAAATAAAAAGCCTAATTTTAAAATAAAAAAATAAAGTCAAATTTTCTGTTTGATGCCACTCCAAGTCAAAGTTTACTGTCAAACCTAACATAAAATGACAATTTAGATTCAATTTGTATTTAAAACAATCACATAAAACGCCACTGGCTTAATGCTAACATATAAGAGGAAACGCCTTACATGAGCTAACAAAATTAGCATCTATGTTACAGTGTTATAAAACTTTAACCAACAGATGTTTAGCTTGATGCTACACATAATAAGTAATGTCATAGACTGGTTATTGAAACTAACGTCAATGTTGTGGTAGTTTGTATTGAAAACAACCACAAAACTGCCTTATACAAAAGGCCACTAGCTTAATGCTAACATATACAGGTAAAAAGCCTTACACACGATAACAAAAGAAGCATTGATGTTGTGGAGTTATACCTTGAAGCAACACGTTTAGCTTTATGCTAACACATAATGGTAATGCCATAGATGGGCTACTAAAACTAGCATGAATTTTAATTGAAGTCATTAAGAATATTCTTTCATTGTTGATGTACCTATTGCGGAGTTTAAATTACAATGTCAGACTTTTTGTATAAGGATTATACAAAATAACAATTTTAAGAGATTTATAATGACGTGAATTGTAGTAAAGAAGCTATACCTTCAGTCCGGTGCACAGTGCGGTCAGACACGGCCGGCACGTGCGTGAGGTCAAGTCATCGGGGCAGTCGACCGTCTGGCCCAGGAGTTTTCCCAGGTGGAGCTCGGCCAGCGGCCACGTGCGCACCAACGCTCGCAGCAACTCTGGCCGCTCATGTAGGTAGCAGGCCTTGAAGAGGTGCGGGTACGCGTGAAAAGACACGCAAGCCAGATTCTGCTCGGCGCTCGGGCCACTTCGGACGAAGGTCTCGCATGAGAGAAAGCGCAGCGACTTCATGCTGTCAGCTCGGGCGGACCGTCCGAGTGACAATAATAATAAGTGCGTTTGTGCTGCCGTCTGCCCGCTTGTTTTGCTTTGGTGCCGGGCTGTTGTAATGAGGAGCGAGGTCTCGTGGTAGGTGAGAAGGGGACGGGTTATTAATAGGAGCAGCTGTCTCTCGTCCTTTGCCGGTCACAGGGTCTATTAGTAGTGACCCACTTTTTCCACAGGCCATTGCTGATTTTTGGCGGAATTTTATGATAACCTGAGACTGGCTGATAATCAAACATTTTTAAGATAAAACGTCAGAAATGTACACCAGTCAAGTGGTATTTTTCAGGGGGGGGTAAAATCGTCTTCAATAATGTTTATTTAATGTACAGCGAGTGCCCCAATTTACAAGTTTCTTCAATTTAAAAACCTGATTGCATTTTCAGTAAAACTAAAGTTACAATAAAACATTTTTTTTTTTTTATCAAGTTGTATTTTCCCCAAGAAAAATCGTTATGACAATGTAGTGTTTTCGGGGCAAAAATATATATTCATAAGGCAGTTCCGATTTTTTTTTAGATTGGAATTATAAAATTAAATTAAAATTGTCATAATCTTGTATTTTAGAACAGTAAGAATAATAGCAATACAGGTAATAGTACTTTAAAGTATTTCTAGATCAATATTGCTACTAGTTTTATTTTATCAAGATAAACCTTTGCATGATTTGTCTTTTTTACATTCAAGTAAAAACTTTTATTCTCTTGGTGTATTTTTTTTTCTTGAAATACAAACTTGAATGACTTTTTTTTACCAAGTAAAAAACAACTAAATAGAGAAAAAAATATTTTATTCTCACATGATGACTTTTTATTAAAAATCAAACTTTTTTTTTCTTAAATAACAAAGAAAAAACTTTATTCCTCACTAGTTACTAATTTACTCCCCTCCCCCACATTACCGTTTTTTTTTACTTTCCGGCATGGCATTAATAGTCCTTTGTAAAGATAAAAGAAAAGGAAAAAAAAAGGCCTGTGGAAGCGATGAAGTGGAAAAGTTAGTCATAGGATGACACATTTTCTCCCCACTCACTTAACTTTCTTTTGAAAAAACCCTGAAGTCCAGACATGAAAAATGGCTTAGCAGACACATTTTTGATGTCGTTAAAGGAAACCAGCAATGTCTGCTTTGTGACAGAAAAAAATATCAACTTTTTTTTTTTGCAAATTGGTGTACCCAATCTGTCTTTTTCTTTTTTCTTTTTTACATAACTAACTCGTGACTGTGATATTGGCCCAATGCAATATGCACATCGCAAAGACATGCAATACGTTTCATATGGAATTTTATGCTCTGAATTTGACCAGTCAGAACATTAGAACAATCAACTAAGGATAAATTGAGCTTGCTTATTTTGCCGCATTATTATTATTATTATTATTTTTCTACATAAGATAATAAAAATGTCATTTCTTTAGGTGCATGTTAAATATCGCATGTTTTTCCAATATCGTGCAGCCCCACTACACGCACTCTTTGACGGCGAGGGCAGGCGTGGGTCCGATGTGCGTCCAGATGTAACCTTTCTGCGGACGCACGGGCATGGTGGGGAATGGCGCGCTCCGCGACTTGAAGTACTCGGACGGCGCGTGGCAAACAAAGTCCAGGTACTCCATCTTCCTGGGCAGGTCCTCCTCCGGACCTTAAAGCAAAAACCAAAACAAAATGATTCACCTTCAGTAAAGCCAGAGGAGTGATGCGAGTCAGCATGCCACCATTTTAAGTGCCTTCAATTAAGTCCAGCTGTTCTAGTAGGCTATCTTGGACTCATTTATATCCCAAAACATGGCATTAGAACAGGGGAGTGTAGCGAGTTTACCCAAAATGTAGGTGCCGGCGTCAAAGTGGTCTTTGGGGCTGGCCTGCGTGGGAATGAGCCAGGTGAGCGCGGCGCTCTTCTCGCAGTACTGGTCCTGAACGAAGCCTCGTATCTGAGCGTAGTACGCCTTCCCGTCCTCCTCGTCCGTCACCTTGATCACGTCGCCGATCTGGTAGTACACGCCCTGCCGTGATGCCGCATCGCTTAGAAAAGTCCAAAGCAAAGATTGGGGGACGGGGGAGACAGTCCGAGTACCTTATAAAACACGGACTCGGACGTGATGATTGTGGCGACGGATTCGGGCGCTCTGATTGGCTGAGGAGCAGAGACATGGGTTTGTGGGGTTTGGGGAAATAGTACGCATTAAAGCAACAGATGCACGTCTTACTTACATTCTTGAGTTTAAAAATGTGTCTCCTGCCCTTGCCTTTGGTGGACACTTTCTTCTCGGAGGCGGGGGCTTTGTACTTGGTGCTCCTCAGGCGTGCCGACCGCCTGTGGATCTCCTGCTTTGACTGAACAGCACCAGAAAGAAAGAAAGAAACAAATCAATCAGCTTTAATACAGACATTACGCTTACAGTTGAATACACTTACAAGTAGTTTTGCTGCCACATTTCCTAATATTTGTATTATTTCTTTCCACTTTCTTTGCTCCTGACTTAAAATTATTTGCAATTATTCCCAGTACCACACGTGTTATATATGAAGATAATCCACCTATATAGTGCAATTTGTCCCACTTTGTTTTGTTTACCTGCTTGCCTCCACCATTGCTGGGCTGAGTGCTGGACGACGCGGAAGCTCCCGACGGGGCACCACCGCCGCCGCCGCCGCCACCGGGACCGGTGCTGCTCTTCACCGAGCAATTATTGCACAAAACATCTCCCTGGTTCCCTTTCTTCCACATGGACGACGAGTTGGTCTTGCAGACGGCGCAGCATGGCTTCAGGCCCAGCGGCATCCTTCAGATAATGAATAAAAATAAAAAATAAATAAGACTGCTAGCTGATTTTCATCCCTAAACGCGATGATGAGACGCCATACGACGGCACCGATGAGTGTGGGATTGCTCCCTCAAATGTAGCCGATAAACTAAGATGTTTGTATGTAGAATAAGACTATTCGTTACAGTAAAATCGTCTTCAATAATGTTTATTTATGGTATGGTGTGTGCAAAAAAAAAGAAGCAAGTTCTTCTTCGTTGCTGGCGGTTCGCTTTCTTCTTCTACGTTTCATTCTGAGGGCTTTGCTGCCACCTGTCGATTTGGAAGATTGAAATGCGAGTTTAGTAAATAATTGTATTTTCTACTACTGTACAGTATTATGCGAGATCATAATTGGTTTATTAGATTCATAGCTAAATATTGGATATAACTGTAATTTTTGTTTTTGCAGAAGTATGTCTTCGCGCCTGTCCCCTTTAAGAAACCAGATTAAATGTACAAATTTTTTAAATAGGAGGTTGACCGGAAGTGTTCTCTCCGACAGGGGGCGCAGAGGGAACGTAACGAACGCTTACGAGCGGCGAAGAAGAGAGTCACCATTCAAAACAATACATTACTTCGGTAGAAGTTGCATTCTTGCTCCCCCGTGCAAATATGTCTCATAATAGCCCTGACAAAGACGACCAAGCGCAAGGTAGCAAAAAGGGCCTTTGCCTCCCCATTTCCCGAGTGCGCTTGATCATGAAGAGCTCCCCGGACGTGTCCAGTATCAACCAGGAAGCCCTTTTCCTCACCACCAAGGCAACGGTAAATAAATGCTAGCATGTTAGCTAAAGTGGCCTGTCTACTTCGTGGTCTTCAGAAGTGTTTCCTCACTTTTACTTGAAGCAAGTAAACGTCTTTGACATTCGAGAAATCTCATGGCACGCCACCACACATGAGAATGTCGTCTCTGAAATCTGGTTGAACAGTAAATAAATGGCAACAGGTGATTCGATTACACGTTTATTATAACTTGAATCTTCTGCCATCTAGTGGAAGAGCAATTAATTTTGTGTTGCTGTAACTCGTTGGCGTAGATAGATGAGCAAAGTAGTTATAGTAAACATAACGTTTTTGAGTAATTAAGTACAATTTCCCCTGGCACACCTGATGATCTCACAGGCACAGTGGTTGGAAATCGCTGTTGTAAAGTACAGTACTTTTTTTTTCTTGTGTTTTTCTCAAAGGAGATGTTTGTTCAATACTTGGCGCTGTCGTCATTCAACAATGGCCAAGGAAGGGAAAGTAAGAGTTTGTCGTACAGTGACCTGGCGAACGCTGCCGAGGAGATGGAAACGTTCCAGTTTCTAACAGGTGACACCCACAATCAACTCACATGAAGCTTCTCGAAAGACTTGAGATTGTTCATCTGACATGAATACTACTTAGTTGTAACTACTTTAGCCTGAAATATGTATACTGGTTGAATCAATGTTATCAATTAGTGAATGCCACCTTGACAATCATCATGCTGCTGTTCTTCTCTGCACAGATATCCTCCCAAAGAAGATCCTGGCGCGCGACTACTTCAAGTCTTTGGAGCAGATGCGAGAAGAGGAGGAGGAGGAAGAAGAAGAAGCAACTGACTTGTAAAACTTAAATGGACATCATGTCTGGGACTGATGTGATCGCTGAACTTTTGACCCCCCCAAAAAAGACAGATAGATGTCACGTTGACTTGAGACCACTTGGTGATCATGCCTTGAAATCTGTAAAGGGCAATGCTGTAGCATGTTTCACAAGTCCGGAGAATCCAATAGCGAGCATAGCTGTGAATCATTCTTGCCTTTAAATCTGTAGTGAATGCTGCATTGCTGTGAACAGAAACATACCAGGCTTGTGTCATTTTGTTTTTAAAAAGTCGTGTCATGCTAGAGCTGAAATACTTGAAATTTGTTGTTTGGTGTATTTTTCCACATGTTGCAAGTATACAAAACGTGTGTGTACATTGTTGCTGATTAAATCAGAATAATTTCATTAAAATGGTTTTAGATCAGCGTGTGAGAGCCTCAATCATGCGTTGATATCATTTTTACCAGACTCTTGATCACGCATAAGTTGTTTGATCAAGATCTGAAAATGCGGAGTCAATTTAATAGGCTCTTTTTTCTTTTCTTTTTTAATGGTGAGATATCGATCTTTGCTGGCATGCAGTGACGAAAACAAAAACATGATGCAGTTCTGTGTTGGCTGTGAATTTGGTAACTATTGGAAATAATCTAAAGGACGAGTTCATTTTTGAACTGAGCCTAAAATGGCCGCTTCAAAGCATAATGGCTGAGCTTTCCAACAATTCTGGAATTATGTCAGATATTTTATTGCTAAATATCACATTTCCATATCAACCTTCATCCTTGTATAATGCACAATGAAATACACCTTTCCAAATTCTCAGTCACCCTTTTACATGTTGTTATGAACACAGCTGATGTTTAATAACAAACTATTAGGTTACAGATGACTGGAAGGTCTCAAAAACATCAGGAAGGGAAAAAGTGCGCTGTATTCTCCTGCCGATCAACCTCTTGTTGTCCTGGTGGTCACTGGCGGATGAGCTTGTGGAGTCTGAGCTGCATGTGGATGAGATTCTCCTCCAAGGTGGACAAGCTCCGTTCCAGGGAGGACGCCAGGTGCTCGCGGGCGGATGACGACTCCCTCGCGTTGGCCAGATGTTCCTTCACACTTTACACGGCGTGGACCATAAATCACAGGTAACACAAAATGGGGGGTTAGAATAGCAGGAGCAGACTAAACCCCTTCAAACTTGCATTTCTTCTGATGGGCAAAATTATTTTTATTTTTTATTTTTTTACGGATTTCGTACATAAAAACTACCGGTACATGGAAAATTGTTTTTGGGATTATCTCATGTTTTTATTAGTTATAGTGGATGCCACGTAATGTGCTGTAAACTTACCAAGCATATATGAAACATTTTTCACATGAACATCATGCAAATCAACTCGCGATTGTGATTAGTTAGCTAGCATCCAATCATGAACCAGAAGTTCTTTTTTCTTTTCTTTTACCGTGGGAAACAATTTTTTTTTAAAACCTTTATTTAACCAGGTTGGTCCCATTAAGATTAAAAACCAATTTTTCAAGAATTTTGTTGAATGTTGAACAACGGCGCTTCGTACATTTTTATCTGGTAAAATGTTTGTGCTTTTTTTTTTTCTAAGGCGAGACCGAAGACGACATTTTTATCTGTTGCTGTGATTGGTTAAATCAAGCGTGTGACCGCATCGTCCAATCAGCTCAAAGTATTGTACAGCCTGTCCCGCCTTTCCCGAGCAAATCGCCGCGGAGTAGTCCCAGATTGATATTCTGGAGAACTCACATAATCAATCTAGCTATTGCCAGGTTAGCACAAGTTATGATAACCTGCATCAGGATTTTTAAGAATAAAAATATATATCATTGATGCTCCAATGTAGTGAGTGACCACTGTCCGTGGAAGGGTTAATGTTTTATCTTTTTTTATTTTATTGTTTAAATTTTTTATGTAACAAATTCTCGTGAAACTGAAGAATCAGTGTGATTGAGAAAAAGCGACTTCAGAACCATAAAAAGTGCCATCGTTTATTGTAGAGGCCTACGACATGACTAGCACAGTGGTGGGCAAACTCTGTCTTCCAACACAAGCTGATTCCAATCAACAAGATACTTATCAGGCTTATGCAGAGCTTGCTGTTGAGCTGATCATATATCAGCCGTGTTGGCAAAGGGAAACATCCAAAACCTGCAGGACTCCGGCCCACGAGGACCTAGTTTGCCCACCCCTGCTCTAGCATAATAGAAATTGATAGTATAGAAAAGGTATGGGCACTTTTTTTTTTTTGTTGAAATTCCAGTGAGTGGGACTTGAAAGCATCACAGAGCATGACTATAGAGAATCATAACAAAAAAAGTGTGAAAGTGTCAACTCACCTGCTGAGGAGTCCCCTGTCTTTGCCGTCTTTCCTCTTCTCCTCCAGGGATATGAAGACCTTCTCCATGGTGTCCAGGGACTCGGCCACACTGCGGTGGTCCGAGAGCACTGCCTGCACCTCGTCGCTGGCCTGCCGCTGATAGGAGAGCCCCTCATCCTCCACGCCACAGGAGGAGGTCACGGCCTCCAGGGCGGCTCGGTTCTGCAGGGCCAGCAGCCGGGACCGGGCCAGCTCCTCGGGCCCGGCTACGTTCTCCCAACAGATTTCCGGCTTGGGCGACGGTAACCAGAAGCGCTGCGTGCAGTTCATCGACCCTGGGGGGCTCTCTGCTGCTGCTTTTGTGGTTTTAGGGGGACTGTCGGCAACAAAGTGGTACACGGGGGAGAAACCGGACCCCCACTTGTCATCGGTCCAGTCGTCCTCGTCTACAGAGACGTCTTCACGGGGATCGCATGCGCACAAGCCCAGCAAGAGCCAGATCCAACTTAACCCACGCAACATCTCCAAACTCTGAAACACACACACTGTGATCATTAAAAAAAAAAAATGTTATAGATAATGAGTTCTTTTTAAAACATTTTGATATAGTTTTGAACTGATTTATACACTCTGTAAACACACATATTGTATTAAAAACAATAGAAATGCATTTTAACGAGCCTTTTTTAATGCATTACGTACACAAAACTACACAACTTCACAGGTAGCGTCATAAAAGCCCACCCAGAACACATTTTACAGGTCACATTTTTTCGGGTATCATTACATACGTGGATAAAAGTATGAACTCTAAAATGCTTCCCCAGCCCTCATGGAGCAAACCTGCAGGACTGGAAAAAGTGAGAAACAGCCTGTCTTGTATATTCAATGCTGGCACATCATCACAAAGAAGACTTGGCTTTATTTAAACAAAATGGCTTTTCTTACAGTTTACCTTCCAGAGAACGCTGGAGCTAGTGAACGACGCCCTGCGAGAGAGTCCTGCTCCGGCTGCCTGAAGTCATCGGAAAGAATGAGTGCTGGTCTACAACGTGCGCTCACCCTTTACTGGCCGTCACCAGCAACACCCCGAAAAAGTTCAACTAATCAACAGCAGACTCCACACACAAACTCAAGTAAGTCTGGGATGTCTCCTGAATGTAAACTGAGACAAAGACAGATTTTGCTCATGGAATATTTTACAAGTTATTTTTACAAGCTCCTCAACAACACCAGACATTTGTCCAACACTATTCGACTGTAAAGCTTTCTCAATCAACATAGAAGCTGTTTTTTGTTTTTGTATGTGTGTGTGTGCTGAATAACAACACCTGTGTTTATGAAACCACAAGCCAGAACCTTGACATAAGCACCTTGGAATGGGAAGTGAGTGAAACACATTTTGGCAGTCTTTCAAATCAGTGCAGGAATGCACAGAATGGACACTTCATTACAAATGACCAGCACTGTGCCTTTATTAGGATAAAAAAACAACAACGTTATATTGGTAAATAAAATCACCAAAATATAGAAACTCATCTTAGTGGGATACAATACACTTTATAAATATAATATAGTAATAGTGTGCATAAAACAAAAAAATATATATATAGCGGAGTGGAAATTTCCTTTCCTTTCAGGGATCAAATTTTGTATAATTGAATCAAATCAAAATAATATAAAGCGGATTGAAAATGTTTTAATGCAGGCTTAAAATGTGCATAACTACAAAATAAAATAACAATTACAGAAAAGTAAAAATAAAATTTCTTTGGTTATTTAGATTTGCATAATCTGTAAAAACAACAACAAGAACAGCAGCAGATTAAACATGAGTTTTTTTTCTTCAGGAATAAGGACTTAAATGAATAAATAATAAAAATCTAATTTCATTTTATTTTTCCTTATCAATAAATTGATTTAAAATTCTTACAACTCAACTTGTGTGTAGGACCTGGACATGTAGGCTATATAATCCAAAATTGTATAATAAACCAAAAATTACTATACATTTAAACAAAAATATAACTAAGATGTAAAAAAAAAGAAAAGAAAAAGATTTTCTTAGACATGTGTGTTGTAATACTGTACAGTACTTGCAAGTGCAACATAGTGAAAAAATAATGTAAAATCAGTTTAATCAAATATTCAAAGAACATAAAGGAGAGAAAGAACCTTTGAAAGTTTTGTAATAAAAAAAAAACTTCACATTTAAATGCAATATTATGAAAATAATTACAATTAGTTGTGTTTTAGCGCTACCTAGCGATAGCGTGCTGTAACTGCGCCCACCGTTTGTTTGCGATTCTGCGCATGCGCCTCACATCCGCCCGTCCCCCTGTCAGGCAGCCAGTCCGTGTCGTGACGTCACTCCGTCCCCGCCGCTGCTTCTGGCTGTTGTCGGCAGGACCTCCGGAGAAAACCGCCGAGCCACCGAACAAGCCGCCGCCGGGAACGGGCTCGCCTTTCCGGCCTTGCACCGACGATGGCCTCCGACGGCACGGACGAGCGCTCCCCGCTGCTGTCCACTCCCAACTCGGGGAACGTCACCCCCAACGCGCCGCCCTACCTGCACGACCTCAGCCCCCGAGGTAAATTGAGAGGCTAGCTCGCAGCAAGTAGCCCGTGGGTGGGGGGAGAGGTTGCGTGGCCGCGGGTGGGGGTCTGTGAGAAGTGGAGCAGTGGGTTACGGACCGGACCCGAGGCCTGCCACAAGAAATGCTACATCACCACTCAGGCTAGGCCTGACAACATGATGTGTTTTCTGGGTTGATAAGACTATAAAGTCCGCTTGGTGTCGTCATCGGAATCACTCGGTCGTCATGGAAATGGAGTCGAAAATAATTCACTCAAATAACTCAATGCGTTTCATCTTTTTCTTTTGATTGGATGTACAGTCGTCCCTCGACATATCGCTGTTCACTTTTCGCGGTCTCACCGCGGATCTTTAAATTATACACATCGTTAGCATAATAAAATATCATCGTTCGATTACACCCGTGAGCTACACAGACATGAAGACAAATTAGATTTTTTTGCTAGCACATTGGTAGTTATTTGTTGACATTGTAACCGTAAATATAAATGCTAATAAAATGCTATTAGGCTAGCTAATGATAATCTACTTTTATATATATGGATTTAATGATATCAATGTAGTTTATATACAGTATTTGTTTTAATGATTTCTTATTGTAGTATTTTTTTTTTGCCTGGAAAAACAATAACAAAAAAAAATTTTGAAGCACATGTTACAATAAATACAAATTCCCCAAAATGACAGTCTGTGTGTTTGGAATGGTTGTTCAGTCAGTTGGCGAGGTTAGTGAAAACAATGAGAAGCCACTTTACTTAAGTACAAGTGTTGAATCCTGTCTTTTGAGTCTTGCCCTGCACCTACAATAAGTTAAAAGCACAAAAGGTAATGCTAATTGCGTAAATGTCCTGTATGTCTTGTATCACTCCTTTGGTGTGTAAAAAAAGGGGGTCATTGTTACGCGGTCACATGGCGAGCCATCACAGGCGTCATGTGGTGGGCACGAATCAAGGCCCGTCTGGCACCATTTTTCCCGTCAATTCTGACGATTTTAATCGCAATGTAATATTTTTTATATTTTGGGATTACAATTTTGAACAATCTGATTTAAAGTTAATGTAACAGATGAATTGTTTTCTTAAAATATGTATGGACTAAATGATTGTTCCCTTCCCCTAAAGCGGAGCTACCTCCGCCGTACACGGCGATCGCCAGCCCGGACGCGGACGGCGTTCCCGTCATCAACTGCCGCGTGTGCCAGTCGCTCATCCACCTGGACGGCAAGCTGCACCAGCACGTGGTCAAGTGCACGCTCTGCAACGAGGCCACCGTACGTACGCCGCCGCCGCCGCCGCCGCCGCCATGACGCGTTGGCCGGAGCCGTGGGTGTCAGTCGTGTCTCTTTTGTTGCGCTCGCAGCCCATCAAGAACCCGCCCTCTGGGAAAAAGTACGTCCGGTGCCCCTGCAACTGCCTGCTCATCTGCAAAGACACTTCCAGGAGGATAGGATGCCCGCGACCCAACTGGTATGCAAACAACAGTAATAGTCACTTACAGTAATTCATTAATCGAGCCAAAATTACAATTTTATTTCAGTCACAAAAATATCTTTAGAAAAAAGTAACCACGCCAAAATGATCGGATACTTTGATATTTCTGTTTTATTCTATTAACTACTGACAAGTACACACTTGAATTAAAATGAAAAACATTAAAAATTTTAATAAAGGTTTATAGTGTCATTTTGTTTGTTTTCTTTATTTCAGAGCTCTATACAACATGGTAATTTATTTATGAATTCGTATTTTTAAATAAAGGTATGTATTTATTTAGCCAATTTGCCATCTATAATATGCAACATTTATTGTAAAATTTTAATATAATAAAAATATATATAATGCTTATTTTTGTTTATAATTTACATTTAATAATGTATAATAATATAATCAATATAAATGAATATAATGTAATACATATATATATGTATACACAGTGTGTGTATATATATACATACATAAAATAATAATTTAAAGTTGGAAATACAATTTTTTGCAATCATTTAGTTTTTAATTTAGAATTTTTTTAAATTCAAAAATATATTTAAATTCATTAATAATTTAAGCAAAATTCAATCCATACTTCAAATCTATTTGATTTAATTTTTATTTTTATGTTTTTGTCCATTTAAAATCAAAGCTAATTTAGTCCAGTTACACTTAGACTTACATTACATTTAAAACGTCAATTAAACGACTTTATTTAAGTATAAATTTGATCATAAGTGTATCCCTAGTAAACTATTTTTATTTTATTATTAATTATAATAATTAAAATAATATGAATAATTACTTTTTAATTGTATTTTTTTTTACTAAACATCATAGCGGTGACTTTGTCAATATGAAATATTGTATTTGCTGTCGGCCAACAGCAGACGCATCATCAACCTGAGCCCGGTGATGGTGATCCCCGAGGAGCAGCCCGCCCAGCCGGCCCTGCCCGTGCAGCCCGAGGGCATGCGGGTGGTCTGCGGACACTGCGGCAACACCTTCCTGGTAACTCCGCCGCGGTGCTACTTTGCACACTTTTCACACAACGAATAAATATTGCAAAACAAACACACACTTTGATTATTTCATTAAGTGATACTCTCGCCTACAACTAGAGGGCGTTGTTGCATTGTTACGTAATAATAATAACAATAATCCCTCCATTATGAATTAGCGCACAATCACCGTATTGCTAACGGTTTGCACGATGGACACTTTATGAGGTACACCTGAACAGTTTGCATTCCAAGCGTCATCATCCTCTCTTCAACCCATCCCATCATAATAAATATATAAATTAATTAAAAAAATAATTACATTTCTGTGTGTGTGTCGTTTCAGTGGCTGGAGGTGCGCTTCAACACGTTAGCCAAGTGTCCCCACTGCAAAAAGATGTAAGTCCACAAACACATTTTTTGACGATGAACTCACAGCTAATACTTAATGAAAAATCTGAGCGGGCGAGCAATCAGGTGATGCCGGAGCCCCCCGCCCCCCGTTCCCCTTCACCCTGCGGCTTGAGCGCCGTCACATGAGAAGCATGTGAGAGCTGAGAAGAAAGTCAAGCGTACCCTGAAGGCCGATCATGTGACCCAGCGAGCGAACGAGCTAGCGTAGCTACGTTGGACTCACTTTGCGTTCCAGTGATGGTTTTTCTATTTTTCTTGGCAGCTCATCTGTTGGCAGTGCGCTCCCTAGGCGGCGCTGTTGCGCGTACATCACTGTCGGGATGATCTGCATCTTCATTGGCGTGGGATTAACTGTAAGTGCCAATATTAACATGTTTGGGTTTTTTGGGCCTAAAATTCTATTTGTAAAGTTGTCATGTAATATGTATGTAATAATTTGATTGTGTGATATTGAATTGATTTCCAATATTTTTGTATTTTTGTCATAATAGTTTTTGGGCTTTTTTTTCCGGTGTAGTTTTGAGCCCAAAACATTTTCACATTTTTGCGTATTATTCATGTAAAATATTTTCTGTAATAAACAATAATATGTGATGTAATAATAACTTAGAAAAAAAATCGTTTTTGTTTAATATTTTTCAATTTTTTTATTTAAAAAAACATTTTTTTTTTTACTCATATCATCGATTTAATGAATTAAATATTTGATTATATATACATTTTATCATACATTTGGAGATTTAGTCATTTTCCCCTTTTTTAAATTTGGTGTATTTTCCTCCTAATGTTTTAATATATTTGTTTCAGTTAAAAAAATAATAATAATGCATTTTTGTCTTATTTGTATATTTCATCAATATTGCCTGTTCTAAAAAAGTGTAGTATTTTTCTTTTCTTTTTAAAAAATGTCATTTCCTAATGTTTTTGTAATTTTTCCAGTGTTTATGTCGTTTTTTTTGGTCTCATAATCATGTATTTGTACTTAATGTTTTTTTCCTTCTATTTGTATTTTTTAAATTTAATTTTAAAAAAAATTATTGTATTTTTTTGTAATTTTTGTCAAGTTTTTATATCATTTTCAGGGTTTCCCCCAGAAAACTTGGGATGGATTGGGAACAAATTTTGGCCCACCAGGCCTATAAATTACTGGGAGAAACCCAAATTTTCTTTTCTTTTTTAAATATTTTTTCTTCTAACATTTATGCATTTTTTTATGTGTGTTATTTGTCCCTGATATTTCTGTGTTGTTGTTGGGACCAGGTGGGCACTCGGGACTTTGCCCGCCGCTACAACGCCACGTACGTGTCGTGGGCGCTGGCCTACCTGGTGGGCGTCATTTGTCTGGTGCGGGCGTGCTACTGGGGCGCCATCAAGGTCAGCTACCCGGAAAACAGCTTCGCTTAGGAGGCCCTGACCCCCGACCCGTCTGACCTTGGCGCCTTTTTTCCTCCACTCCCTGAAACAACACACCAACCTTTTTTTTTTTTTTATATCCCCGTGAATGACCAAACGTAAACGAGCTGCGGAGAATCATATTTCGCTCGTTGCACTCCAGGTTTTTATTTTTATTTTATTTTTTAAATGCGAATTTTAAGTCGCATTGCTGCTAGTTAGTGACCAGCTGAAGGAAGCTGCGTGGCCATTTACTGTAACGCGGGGGTGTCCCAACTATTCAAAATGCACTGCCAGTCGGCCATTTTGATATAAATGTCAACTACTGAACCCAAAATGTTTATATTATTTCAAGCATATGTTGTTGTTCTAATGTAATATTGTGTTTGAAGAATACAATTTAACAGATTAATTTATACATTTTCATCCATATTCAGGGTCCCCATATTGTGTAACATCGCCCTCTAGTGGTATTAATGTCTCACTGCCAATGTTGCGACCAAACCCTAAAAAACAGGTTTGCGGATTTCTACGAGTTGATGGCATGATGGTTTAAACACAATTTGACTAAGATCGGGTTCATTATGCCGTCAACCTGTAATTCCAGTTTTCTTTTTTTTTTTATGTGGACTAGCCTACATTAAAAGATTGGATTTAAGAAAAAATTAGGCATCAGGTCCTCCAGTGTAAACAACTAGCGCTCACCCGATATGAATTTTGTGAAGCCGATTCCGATATTTGGTATAAAAAATTATGACAACCAATTACTTGGACGATTAATAAAAAAAAATGTATCATGACTAAAATAACTTTTGGTCACTGAAGATATTTGACTGTTTGACAAGACTGTATTTTTCGTCAGCCATTTTGTTTTGAAGATAATAATTTGGGACACCCCTGCTAATGCTAATGTAACCACTAAGCTGTACACGGACAGTATAGCGTGTCTGTATCAGCTTTGAAACTCCCACGTGTGCCAACATTTGCCCTGCAGTATTACTAGAGTGTCTCGCCAACTTTGATTATTGTTTTATTTTCATTTGTCTGCTTTTAAGGCAATACAGCAATAATTAAGTTACTTTTTTTTTTTAACCTCCCACTGTCTGCATGTCAACTGTTTTTTACGTTGCATCCTTCACTGTTTTAAAAGAATGTAACCCTAAAGTAATCCTAGAGTAATCTTAAATAGCGCTCAGCATCCCTTGGCGCATCCAGCCCAGGAAGTGGCGTTTTATTTTGAATGTGACATGGCGAGCAAAACAACGTGAAAGGATGACTCTTTGTACATATTGTGGAAGGCAAAGGTTGGTTCTTTTTCAAAGTGATTATTTATCAATAAAAAGACAAAAACTGACTTTTGTTGTCTTCTTACAGCCTACGAGTGTTTTTTTATTATTAGTGTCATATTTATCTAATAGTCTTAACTATTATTTTGTCCTTATTCTTGTATTTTTTCCCTGAAAAATAACCTGCAGTACCAGTACCCGTCAACAGGTGGAGACATACACCCATTGGAAAAAGTCAAGTTGGAAGGTAAACAACAAACACCATCGACACAACATATCTTTTATTTCACGTTTTAAGCTTTGTCAACATTAAATACGCACAAAAGACGCTGTCATGTGTTGGAATAATGTATTTCCTACAAGAATAATCTTGCTGCTACAATCTCTGAAACGCAAGCGCAACAATGACGTTACGCTGAACACTGATGACGTTGCTCACCAGAACGTCAAAAGGTCAATTTTTTTTTTTAAGAGCATCATCAACACACACGCACATTTGTCAAGTGGTCTGTGTGTGTGTGTGTGTGTGTTTATTTTTTATAATTTGTTTTATACAAAGAAGAAACATGATAAAAGTAATATTATAACGTCATATGTGCACCAATTGTGAGTGACAGGCTGCTCTCAGTTGTTGTTGAGGACCCACCATGAAGCTGAAACAGACAGAAATGTCATTAGAAAATAGAAATGTAATCATTAAAATACATAACTTTGTGAATCAAAAGTAGACAGTGTAGTTAAATGAACAATAAATAAAAATGCCATTGAATAAAAATGACGATATGTAATTAAAAACTTAGCTAAATTAAAATTTTAATTTTAAGATTAAAATGTTTAAATTAATGGAAATGCTGTTTAAAAAAAATAAAAAATATCATTCAATATTTTAAAAAGGTTATGAAACATAGATCGGTCCTAAAATAAAATAAAATAAAATAATAATTATATATATATATATATATATATATTAAAAAGCTGTGATAAATTTGTTTACATTTATTTCTGACGAATCAATAAATAAATATTACTAAAACAAACAACTAATAATAATAACCAATAATACATTAAACTAATAGGAAGTATTAATTAAAAAATATAATACAAATACAGCTGAATTAAAATATTACAACATGTCAAATTAAAAAATACATTTGATATATTAAAACATTTAAATGTTGAATATTTGCAATTTTTATATAATTGACTTATTTCTATCGGATAATCATCTTAATGCCACACATACAGTACTATAGAATACAAAATATTTTAAAACTACCAACAAAAGTTGCACACACAAAAAAACACAAGACAAAATTACGATCTAAGAATTTTTTTTTTTAAATGTGATAGGAAAAGTACACATCACGCTATGCACAGCTACACTTATCAGTATGATTTGAAGTGAGGCGATGCTTTGAGGCGCTACCCGGGAGCTGCATGGTGGTGACGGTCTCGGGAGTCTCCAGGAAGTCCACGTTGGCCCTCTGGAAGGTCTTGCTGGAGTTGCTCTGCAGGTGACTACAAAATATAAGCGTACACTTCAGTGGCTCTGCCACTAGGTGGCAGCAGCGAACTTCACAACAAGTGGCCACCACAAACAAAGTTCATAGCATTTCCATTAATTTCAGTGGAGATAGTTGATTTGTAATACGAGTGATTTGAGTTATGACGAAAATAACTCAACTTGTAGTCCAACATATCACTTACTTCTTCCACACGTTGTTGTGCTCCCAGAACTCGTAGAGGATGAAGCGCGACTCGTTAGCCAGCCGCTGGAGCGCCACGCTATACAAACAGCAAAGCGTGTGCGTTGTCATTGTCATTACTTCATCAAATTATAATTATTCAACGTTATCGTCTTGAATCATCGTCATCCTCACGCATGTTGCGTCACATGCCCAAAATGGGAATCTGTAAACAGCCTGACGTCAGGACTTTCTCAAGCCTGAACACGCTGCAGCGTCTCGTGCGTGAAATGTCAGAGGACGCTCGAGGCTGCTGCCTCTTGTCCAAACTCGAAACGACAGCACACTGAGCGAGGGATAGGGGCGACATCGGGTGAAGGAGTGTAAACATGCTAATGGTTGTTGCGCCTCAGTCATCATGAGCACCGCCGCCCATTCGGTGGCATTCCTATGTTGTGATATATGAGTCGTCTTCAGACCGGCAATTCAAAGGCCGGATCAGGACATTCGTCCATCAATTCATCCGGACCAGTCGACTTACCTCACTACCTATGCATTAACCCCTTCAGTCATAAACCAATCATCATCATCCATGCACGTGATCATGTGTGTGCACTCACTGTAGGCATCCGGTCTGGGTGCTGGCAGAGTCCATGTAGTGTCTGAGCGCCACACGGAACTCCTCCAGCTCGTCCTCCAGCACGGACAGCTGCCTCTGCACGATCAGGATGTGCTGTCCACAGACACGCGCGCACGCCACCAAGACAACGTGTTAAAAGAAAGTAGCGTCGCCATGACGACCACACATCATCATCATCATCATCATCATCATCATCATCATCACCACTCGAGGCGATGACACCAGGATGAAAATGGTGCCAGAACGCACCAGCTTGCTCTCTGGGACATCGTCTTCAACGGGCTCCAGGCGGATCTCCTGCGGACATGACATAGACGTGTGATGGCATGTGCGAATGCTAATGCGCTTAACGCAACTGTTGCTTACCATAAGCACTGTGGCAGACAATAAGTCACTGAGGGAAAATGGTTTCAATTCATTTGTGTTGTTTCTCAAGCCCATTTCTAATATTCGATGGTTCCTGCGCAGCGTGTACATATGTGTCGTCTATGTGGGCGTGTGTCATTTGTTCACATTGTTCCGCATGCACGCGTGTTATAATTAGAGGTTGCAGACACCGATGGGGAATACAAAAAAATGAAAAGGATGGAAAGGAGGAGGAAAGACCTTCTGTTCCAGGCGGTCGATGAGCTTCTGAAGTCTGTTCACTTGAACTGTCCAGTGGCTGTCCTCCTCGTACGCACCTGGCACATGAAAATGAGACGGGATGAAAGGATTCTGTTTCAGAAACCTTTTGGATCATTGATTAGTTTCCTCTGCTACTGCTCTTCCAGAGGGTGCTTAGTTCTGGTAGCTGGCTGCTTGGGCCTCTTCTAGAAGGGGTCCAGATCTAGCACCCGCTGCTAGCAATCTGGTAATCTCCTGTCAGATCCTCTTCTCAATCTGGTCCAGTTCCTGAAACTGCTGGCTACCATGACTTCTGGATCCAGTAGCGTCCTACGAGCACCTCTTCTACAGTAGGTGGGGTCCAGATTTGGTTGCTGGTTTCTTGCACCTTTTTCCACATCAGTTTGTCACCTGCTAGCATCTTGTCTAGCCTGTGTAGCCGCCAGATTACATCTTTTCCAGATTGGCTAGCCGCCTACGAGCACCTCTCCCCAATCGGGTCGAGCCCTGGAGGCCGCCGCAAGTACTTCTTCTTGATGGGCTTCAGGTCTGGTCGTCCTTGCACCTCTTCTAGATCAGGTAGCTGCCTGCTAGCATCGCCTCCAGATTGGGTAACCGCCGACTAGCATCTCTTTCCAATTGGGTCCAAATCTGGGAGGTTCAGGTCAAGTAGCAGCTTCCTTGCAACTCTTCTGGATC
Organism: Leptonotus elevatus; assembly: GCF_054856555.1. NCBI lineage: Eukaryota > Metazoa > Chordata > Actinopteri > Syngnathiformes > Syngnathidae > Leptonotus > Leptonotus elevatus. The sequence continues at coordinate 8,079,971 of NC_141257.1, forward strand.
AGGTAGCCGCCTGCTAGCATCTCTTTCCGAGTGTGGGAGGTTCAGGTCAAGTAGCAAATTCCTTATAACTCTTCTGGATCGTGTAGTGAGGATCTCTTCTGGATGAGTTAGCCGCCTGCTAGCATATGTTATGGATACTAAATGTTGCTTAACCATCTTTAGTATCTCTTCAGGTCTGGTAGCACTTTTGAATCATGTAGCCAGGCGTACAGGGTCAAGCTTCGGTACCTAACTGCTAGCATCTCTTCTGGATCGGGTCCAGTTCACATCTGCTAGAACCTCTCTTATAAAGTGTCTAATATTGTATGTGAAGAAGTGGCCTTACCTGAGTTAACAAGACTCATGATGGGGTTGTTGGGGGACAGGCTGTTGTTCCTCTGGAGTCTCCGGTTGGAGCGCCGACCCGACCACTGGATGGACAAAACCTCCGGCTTAGCTGGACCGTGTCTGAATGGAAAAAAAAATCGCATTGTAGTGATTAACATTCTCCTTCATGTGTATTCCTTATTTCATAACATAAACACAGTCAAAATGGTGTCGCGATGAATTCATTAGCCGGCGACAAGCCGCTCTCCGCAGCGGTTGGTTGAGTGTGGGCGGAGGTGCTAATGGCCCTGTTTGTCCGCCAACGCCGTCTTATTCCGAGCGACAAGCTTTAATTGCTCCAAGTGACACTCACAACCACTTCAGACTTAAATAAAATAGCCAAGAGCAACAAGAGACTTTGAACGTTGTATTTTCACACGTCTCAAACTGACCACGGAAAGCAATTTCGAGCCTCTTGAGTCCTCTCACAAGTACACAGCCATCGCATTCGCATTCACCAAGGGGGATTTTTCACCGGTTCCGAAAAGAGGGAGATAAAACGCTGGAGAAAGAAGGGACGCAGCTCTGGGAGCCAGGGACCCTCACGCTGCCATGAGCGCCAAACTTCGAGGAGATGTGATGAGCGACGGCGAGAAAAGGACGGAAAAGGAAGAGGACGTTGTGAAGGGATGTCAGCTGATATTTAAAAGTTAAAAGACGCTGGAAAGGCATGGAGACAAAACTAATTAATAATAATAAGTGTGAACTGTCATGTGTAACTTATGTGGGAACCATAATAGGTAATTGATGTGATGAATCAATTTAGTTAATTTACGTAGGAACCATATTGTTAAGTGAAGTGAGAACCATTTTTGGTAGCCAAATTGGGATACTTATTTGGTACCTGAAGTGGGAACCATTTTAGGTAACTGTAGTGTAAACAATCTTTAGTAACTCAAGTGGGAACCATATTTGGTAGCTCAATAACGGAACCACATTACTTTGAAGGAATAACCATATTTGGCAACCTAAACCATTGGGAACCATATTTGGCAACTGAAGTGAGGAATCAATTTAGTTGATTCAAGTAGGACCCATATTAGGTAACTAAAGTGGAAACCATGGTAACTGAAGCATCATTCAGGGTAACCAAAGTGGGAACCATATTACTGTATTTTGAATAATCATATTTGGTAACTTCAAACAGAACCATACGTGATAAAGTGGGAACCATATTTGAGACCCAAGTGGTAACCATATTGATAAGTGAGAACCATTTGTGTTAAGTAAAATGGGAGTCATATTTGGCAGCTTGGGCGGGAACCATATTTGGTAGTAATGGTGGAAACTTTTAAGTAACATAACTGGGAACCATTATTTGAACTTCAGTCATAAACAAATTTAGTACCTTAACTCTAACCATTTCTACTCAAATGTATTTATAGGGAGCTTAGTGGGAACCATATTTGGTAACTACAAATGTTTAAAATATTTGTTGTGGTTTAACTGCATCTAAATCTAGAATCAAAGGTTGGTTTATCAATAAGCCCGGGCAGGGATGCTGCCGCCATGGCAACAGTTTTATTGGCGCGTTGACCTTCATCTTTTACTTCTCTCCAGTTCAAAGGAGCTCATACATTCTCCCCGCGGGAGGTCACATGTCGAAAAACCAGACAGCCACGCGCCGCTTTGTCCTCTCACTTTTCTCGGCGCGTCTGCTCGGCGGTGGTCTCCATGGCGCATTCCAGTGAGCTCTGGAGCGAGTGCAGCTGATTGGTGGTCTCCTTCAGCAGGAAGCGGGTCACAAACTGCTCCAGGTGGGTGGACTCTTGATAATCCTGTCAATCAGGAGAAGAGGGGAAAAAAACACTAATTATCAAAACAATAATAAGCGCGAAGGCGGACGGGGCGGACGGAGCACGCCGACTCCCAGTCACTCAACGTCTAATTAAAGTCGGGCCCGCAGGATTGGAATTGATTAAGATTCATCAGAGTGCAGATGGCAGAATGAAACCAGCAGAGCACATTTGTTGTTTGAATGAGCTCCACTGCGTCAATCTGCAGACAATTTGGGAACCATTTGTGATCATGCAAGTTAGAAACAATATTTGGTGCATTAAAATAATCATTAAAATGATTGCTAAGTTAACTGGGAACCATATTTGGTTACCTAAATCTGTTAACCAAAGTGAGAAATAGATTTGGTGAACTGAGCGGGAACCACTTTTGGTGACTTCAGTGGGAAGCACATTTCTTAACTTAAGTGGAACTACATTTGATAAGCTAAATGGGAACCACATTAGGTAAATTGTGTGTGAGCTATTGGTTACATAATTATTTGGCAACCTATGTATATGGGAACTATGAAGTCGGCGGGAACCATATTTGGGAACCCAAGCTGTTAAATGTTGATTAGTCCTGTCGAGTGCTACTTTTTTCAATAGTGCAGCTTGACACATAGTAGCCAAGTATTGCTGTGCATGTGTGTAAATAGCGTTGGCGTGATTACACGTGCAAGTGAAACATATTGGCTTTTTAGATCTCCTTCCAGCACCCACGCACTCGCTCATCAATGCACAAACCACAAATACACTCGACACAAATGCAGAAGGATGCATTTCAATACATATGCACAAGCGGAACATAAACATGAATTCACATCACTGCGTAGCAAACACATATTGGAGTCTAATTCTAAATTTTGGTTCTCATTTCAGTTACCAAAATTGGTTCCCACTTGTGTTAACTTAAATGCTTCCATGCATCAATTGCAAAACATGATTCTCACTTCAGTCAACAAACATACGGTTCCAATTTCGGTTACCAAATATTTGATAAAATCAGATAGTGTCCTACTTCAGATATCAAAAGGTTTCCCACTTCAGTTACCAAATATGGTTCCCACTGTGTTCACCAACAATGGGTCCACACATATTTAGAAGCTCAAGTGGGGAACAATTTTAGTAACCAAAAATGTTTTCCACTTGAGTTTCCAAATATGGTTACACCTTCAGTTACCAAAGAGGGATCCCACTTAAATTACCAATACGGCTTCCATTTAAGCTACCAAATATGGTTCCCACTATAGTTACCAAAATTGGTTCCCACTTAGACTTCTAAATGTGGTTTTGACTTCTGTTACCGAATATGGTTCCCACTTAAGTTACCAATATCGCTTCCACTTAAGTTACCAAATTTGGTTCACATTGTGGTTACCAAAAATGGCTCCCACTTAGGCTTCCAAATGCGGTTCTCACTTCAGTTACCAAATATGGTTGCCACTTAAGTTACCAATATCGCTTCCACTTAAGTTACCAAATTTGGTTCCTATTTTGGTTACCAAAAATGGCTCCCACTTAGGCTTCCAAATGTGCTTCTCACTTAAGTTATCAAATATCGTTACCACCTCAGTTACCAAATATGGTTCCCAGTTTAGTTACTAAAAATGATTCCCCACTTCATTAATGTATATGGTTCCTTCTCAAAAATAGCATTTGTGGCTGCCCTATTTGGTGTAATTGAAGCTCTCTCACCTTCTTGGTCTTGTCCATGGCCTTAAGTATGGACATGTTGAGGTCCTCCAGGGCGGCCAAAACATTCTTGTATTCACCGAGGTGCTGTGAGAAGTACTCTTCAAAGAAAACAGACCCCCCCCCCAAAAAAAGTGAGGCTGTTGACATCCACAAAAGTGACACGGTGGCTGCAGGTGCTGGTTGGAAATAGCATCAGTAGTGCAGCCCGCGGGGACCTCGGCCACGCACAGAGCGACTAGCGTGTGCTTTCAGCCATGCGCGACGTTGTCAAGTCGCGTTTGGACGTGATAAAAAAACTAAACAAAAATACAACACGAATAAAATCAATTTGGCATACCACAGAGTTCGTCGGTGTCCACGTTGCTGCAGTGTAAGCAAACACACACACAGTGACGTCAGTGAAATGAATCACAGCAGCATGCGTTCAATTTCTAGCAAAGCACCAATGCGCCATTAAGGATGAATGTATCAAAAATGTAAATACAACAAAAAGTAATAATCATTACTAATAAATTAAACAACATAATATAAAGAACTTGGGGGGCAGTATAATACATTTATTTAAAATACTCAAAGGAGAAGTGCTCAGTAAGCTGCAGTAATAATAGTCGTTTTTGGCAGAGGATAAAGAATCTGTGCCTGTGAGTATTGCTTTATGCGCTGTCTTCATGTGTTGCTACTACTTATGTTAAAATATAAGTTGTTTAAACATTTTGAACTACTGCAATATGGATGCTAGTTTAATTAGCCTGTCAATTATGTTTTAGCAAGCATTAAGCTAGCGTGATTTCATAAAACTTTCAGGGGGGTGATTAAACTAACCCTTAATAAGCCCAAATGACAATGTTTGAAAGAATAGCTTGCTTCCATTATTGAAAAAAAACCTGCAGACAGGAAGTCGTATGCAAACAAGCGCGCACCCACAAAATCTCTCTTCTTGGTGGAGGTAATAATAACTTCCAGAGAGGTTCATTTGCGCACTGACTGACACCTCTGAATATTTCATGTGCCCTGGCTAACTTGTGATTGAAAGATTCAGTTCAAGCTTTCTGATGAGAACCCGGCGGCCGCTCCAAGGTGCGTCGTGATTGGCAGAAGATTACGGCGACTCACTCACTCTGTGTGGTGGCTGTCGATGGCGTGGAAGAGCTCCTTCAGGTCCTCTGGCGTCAGGACGCCGTCCGAGAAGTAGGCCTTGAACTCGTCGAAGGACAGCTTGCCGTCGTCTGGGGACCGAGAGCAATAATAGCAACGAGCAGCTGCTCTGTATTCAACAGTGTAATCATACACACTAATACAGTCAAAACTCCTTAGTAAGCTCAGCTGCAGTAATCGTTTGTTGTTGTGAATGTTTTATGTTATGTTCTGCAAGCGCTTTGTGACAGCGACGGCTGTTTGAAAACGCTTTATAAATAAAGATGACTTGACAAATATCCATTTCATCAAGAGTTCTAAAACCGCCACATAAATGCTACTCATTAGCATGTCAATGGCATTTTGCATTGTTCGTTAGCATTAAGCTAATGGGACATTCTTAAGGCAGAGTTACTTGGTTGTTTTCAACGCCCATTGTTGTAAAAATAATTGTTCTTTGTTGTTAATGTTTTATGTTATGTGTTCTGTAAGCGCTTTGTGACAGCTGCGGCTGTTTGAAAGCGCTATATAAATAAAGATGACTTGACTTGACAAATATCCATTGCGTCAAGAGTTCTAAAACCGCCACATAGATGCTACTCATTAGCATGTAAATGGCATTTTGCATTGTTCGTTAGCATTAAGCTAAAGGGGCATTAGAGCTACTTTGGTTGTGAAGTGAGCTGAGTTGAGGTGCGTGACAGTGTTATGTCAAATTTTTGCTCGCAAGTTAAAGCAAAAAATAAAATAAACAATGGCTTGTATCTAAAAAAACTCCACCTTGTTCATCACACAATACCATTTGCAAAAGAAAAAAGAAACAACCCTTTAGACGCCTTTCAAGGCAACAATTAACAGAGGGATGAGCACGAATGCTGATTAAGTGTGATGAATAAAACATCCCCAAGGAGCTCCAGCGGCAGATTTCGCTTCGATGCATGATGGCGTGCGACTGAAGGAAGACGCTCTGTGCGACGCCTCTGACCTTCCCCAGAGGTCATGACCCCGGGCCACGACACAATTGCGCGGATTTTGGTCGTCACGCATTGATGGCTGACGACAAGCGAGACCCATTACACAAATAATCAGTTTTAGTTTATTATTATTTTTAATTTTATTTATTTATTTTCGAATTTTCAAATTAATTGTATTGTTGTTGTTTTTTAAATAGAAAGTGTGCTTTATTTGTTTTGTTTTTTAAATTATTATTTTTTATTCATATCAGAAGAGCAGTATTCTAACAAAGACTATTGGACTGCATTTAGATTAGTAAATTTCTTTGACAAATTGCAACCTAATGCAATAAAAAAAATTATTTTAAATGTTATTTTTACTATCAGCGTTTTCTTGTTAAAATATTTTTACTAGTCCAATTTTTTTCATTAGTTTATGTTAAATTATTTAATTAAATAAAATACTGTATTTGTTTTCATTCTTTTTTTTTCTTGTGTACTTTTTTCCAAATATGAATTAATTAATTCAATGTTTGGTATTCAAAAATATTGGAATTCATAATTGTATTTATTACAATTTGTAGTTTTTAATCATTTTATTTTGAATTATTATTTTATTAAAATATTAATATTAGTTTTTTTCCTTCATTATATATCATTCATTAGAAGTAAAATATTAAAAAGCCAGAACTTTTTTTCAGCATTACTGTACAGTTCCTATTTGCCAAAATTACAATTTTAAAAATGTGACATATTTTAACAATTTATTTTCCAATTATTTAGTAGAAGTACATTTATGTATCTATAAATACAGGGTATTAAATTAAAACTTAATAAATGTTTCTTTTCCTCGAGCGACATCATTCCAAAGGCCGCCTGTTCTGCGCTTGTGCGGCTTCAAACTATATGGCAATCTTTCGTGATGAAAAGCTCCCATGGCGAAGGGTCTGGTCATTTTGCTGTCTCCATGGAAACCGGCCATCAGCAGGGAATCACGATCTGGCTGTCGACGAGAGTATCTACTCTCGCCACAAGTACAAGAACAAGGCCAGGGAAGACGAGTCTGATGACATACTTACCGTTTTTGTCTGCTCGCCGCAAGATCTGTAAGACAGACAAAACAGGTGGCAAATCATCAAAGTTGTATGTGTGCGTGTGTGAGATCGATGACGCCTTCAAAGGGGCTCGTTGTTCAATTATTGATGCGGATGTGCCACATTGGACATGAAAGCGTGATGACCACGTCGCCTTTGAACGCATCAGTCACTCGCTGGCTTGTTCCGTCCATGGGAAAATGACATCGCCCACTCTCGCTTCACTTACTCATCGGCGTGCACCAGGACCCCCGCAAACTTGCTACTATTCCTACTAGCAACAATGTTTGGATATTGGTAGTGTAGTGGTTCACATAGCTGACTTTCACACAGTTGATGTGGGATCAATTCCAACTTAATGTCCACTTCACAGTTGTCCTATGACTCTTTACATTTGTTTCCACTGTTTACAAAAACACGCGTGCCAGGTAAGCTATTGGTAGTGTAGTTTTTCACATAGCCGACTTTTCCTGCAGTTGCCATGGGATCAATTTAAACTTAGTTTCCACATTTCCATCATGTGACCGACTGTGATCAGTTTCGAACATGTCTTTGATGCCAACAAAAAGATTAGTAAGCTATTGGTAGTGTAGTGGTTCACATAGCTGACTTTCACACGGTTGATGTGGGATCAATTCCAACTTAATGTCCACTTCACAGTTGTCCTATGAGTCTTTACATTTGTTTCCACTGTTTACAAAAACACGCGTGCCAGGTAAGCTATTGGTAGTGTAGTGGTTCACATAGCCGACTTTTCCTGCAGTTGCCATGGGATCAATTTAAACTTAGTTTCCACATTTCCATCATGTGACCGACTGTGATCAGTTTCGAACATGTCTTTGATGCCAACAAAAAGATTAGTAAGCTATTGGTAGTGTAGTGGTTCACATATAGCCGACTTCTCATGCAGCTGACGTGGGATCAATTACAACTTATTTTCCCCTCAACAGTTGTCCTATGATTGACAATTCTTTACATTTCAATTTTGCTATTTTCAGGTGTCCTTTGACTGATTGTGATCAGTTTCTAACATGCTGATGAGTTTTACAAAAAGAAAAAGAAAGAAGATGGGCTGTTAGTACTGTAGTGGTTCACATAGTTGTGTTTCCTCAAGCTGGCATGCGTTCATTTCTCATTTCTTGTCTTCAGAGTTGATAAAACCCACACAGTAAGTTTGGTGGGCTATTGGTCGTGTAGTAGTTCACATAGCTGACTTGCATGCAGCTGCTTGGGATCAATTCATATTCCATTTCTAGCCAATTATCTATGCTGTGATTCACTAATGATCAGTTTCCAGCTATATCTTTGTCATTCGGTGGGTTTTGGTAGTGTAATGGTACACACACACGAACATTATAAGGTGCGCATACCAATTCTTTACGTCTATATTTTTTTAATGAAATATTTGTTTTAACTGCAGGAAACCAAATATATATATTACATTTATTGTTTTGTTTTTTAAGTGGTTTGTTTTATGGTTGTATACAAGGCAAACTACCTTGTTAAAAAGAGGGAAATTCTACTTACATCAATGAAAATGGACATTCCCTTTTTCAGCTCAGTCTGCGCGTCAGGCTCCTCGCACACAGGTGGCACTTCCTCTGAGCAATCCATCGTCCAAAATCAAATAATGTTTTTTCCCGTCTTGTAAAGTGCGCAGGAATGTGAATGAATGAATGAATGAAGCTGCGCTCTGCTCGTTTGCTGTTACTGGTAACAATCAGCCGCTTTGCAAGTCGTCAAGCTAACGGAAAAACTGCAAACCACTTCCGTTTCGGAAGAAAACAAACCAACCAACAAACAAACGTTTTTTTTTCAGGAAAATAGAACTCTTTCGTTGCTATTAGAGCAATTTTTTTTTTAATTGGGAATAAAACATATAAGAATTTATTCACTGCATGGTTTCGAGTGAGCACTAGGGGTGAAATAAGCATTTATTATGATAGCAGTACAAGCAATATCCGGTTATCTTATGCCAACTTAACTCAAAAGCGTGAGCAAAATCTCTAAAGTCTAATTAAATGTTGAGTAATTTAACTATTTTGACGAATTTTTAATTTCAACAATTTGACGTCCTTTGTTGACCATTATGCGTCTTTTTATGCTATTTCTTGCTGTCTTGCTTCGTGGCCTTCAGAGATGAGTTATTAACTTGTCCATAATTGATATTATTGTGATTTTCATTTCTTTTGTTTATTTTTTTTCCTCTAAATGCCTTGGATTCATATTCAAATTCAGATTAATAAATATTTTAGCTACGGTGGCCAAGAGTGCTCCAAATAACTACCATCCTAATTTGCTTTTGAAAACCTTTGGTTAAACTAATTAAAAACACACACGTGAGAATTCAATGTGTCAACAAATTAATAATTAGTGATTGCGCAATGGGGACCAGTGATAAACAGTGCAATTGCTCCATCTGGTGGACATCTGCAATGGTAGACAAACATTTAATTTATAAATGTTCTATAACACTAATCATTCGGTTCGTAACAAAAACAAATGAAACCTACTGTAAAAGATATTTATATTTCCGTGTGAGATAAAATCTTTTTTTTTACATGTATAGACTGGGTCAGAGTACATATCAGCGTGAATAATTAATCGGTGATAGCACACGGCTGTAATGTAGATCGTAGATAACAAAAAGTAAATATAAAGAGTTATGTAATACAATTATGTTTATTTAGTGTGATTAAGGCCATGAGCATTTCACTGATGTGCTAAATACGCATGATTCTTAGTTAGTTTTGCAGGTTAAAGCTACGCGTCAGTTTGTTTGAATCAACAAATACTGATATTCATATAAAGTATCCCAAACAATATTAGCGCGTTGATTTTGCTTATGTGGCAGTACGCTTGTAACGAACTCAGGAAGAAAACAAAACGTCATTAGTGGTCAAGCCTCGCGATGTCAGACGGGAGCGTTGTGATTGGTCCAGCAGGCCTGAGAAGAGGCGGTTTTATGGTCACGTGTGGGTCAGTTGCTACTTGCTTGGCATCTGGTACACAAACAGCAGCACTTGGAGCAAGAAGAACAAGAGGAACAAGATGAACAAGAAACAGCAACAAGAATGAAAACGAATGATAAAGGGCGTGTTTTGTAGTGTTGGAGGGGATTTTTGACGAAATGGCTGCCATACAGTGGCGGGGGGACTTTAGCCCCGCGGCGAGCCAGCTAGCTAGCCGTACAGTGATTTTACGCAATTAAGCTGGACCGGGTGAGTCTTAACATATACGTTTCTCCACTTTTCCCCATCATTCTTGATTATCTTCTGCTGTCCAATGACCGTGCCATGATTCGGCGAAAGTGTACGGCCCATGGTGCCAGGAGACGTGATAACGTCACGTTCACCACCCCCTGCACCTGACTTCAAAGATATATATATATATAAAAAAAAAAAAGCAGAACAGTTCATGTTTCACATCGATCACAAATGATGTCTGTGAATTCCAGTTTGCGTCCAGTATGAACGAAAAAGAAGCCAGCTGGTGAAAGGTGACAGGAGCCCCGGCTGGCAGCCGCCCCCTTCCGGTAGGAGGGCCAACAATGTCGCTTTCGGGGGCCCCTCCTGGCGCGCAGCTGCTTGCCAAATTTGCCAAACACGCAGCTGGCAGGGCGCACGTCCAGCTCAACCGGTGGCTGCACAGGAGCGGAGGTGACGAGTGCGACAAGATGGACCTGCTGGGGTGCGGCGGCGACGCGGCAGGCGAACCCGAGGCGGCGGGCGAGCTCGGCGGGGAGTCGCGGCACCCGTGTTTCGTCACCCCCTTCTGCCTGAAGAGCGCCCTCCTGGCGTGCGTCCTCACCGGTCTGTGCTTCTCCTCGGTGGCTCTGGTCCGCCAGCACCTGAAGGACCTCCTGCTATGGGTGGAGGGCCTGGACAGCCTGGCGGGGGCGTTGCTTTTTGTGGTGGGCTTCATCGGCGTGTCCTTCCCGTGCGGCTGGGGCTACATCGTGCTCAACGTGGCGGCCGGCTACCTGTACGGCTTCGTGCTGGGCATGGGGCTGGTGATGGTGGGCGTGCTGATCGGCACCTTCGTGGCGCACCTGGCGTGCAAGCGGCTGCTGACGGGTTGGGTGCTGCACAAGGTGGGCAGCAGCGAGCAGTTGAGCGCCGTCATCCGCGTGGTGGAGGGCGGCAGCGGACTCAAAGTCGTGGCCTTAGCGAGACTCACCCCCATTCCCTTTGGACTCCAAAATGCAGTTTTCTCTGTGAGTAACGCAAAAACGCACCCACGCCATTTACACTTCAACAACAATCGAGAACAATCGATTCATTGCTGAAATAGATGATAAAATGTTGTAATTTCCATCCCTTTATTAAAAACAGGACATTATCTCGAATTAACAGTGTAGATTAGAAAATAAATTCATCATTGAGTTTCTGGTTTGAAAATCGGCAAAAATGTTGATCCTTGTTTCCAAAGTAAAAGCAAATGTTTTCTTTTGATTCACAAAGATAATTAGTCTGTTTTCATGGAGGACAACCAAAATCGCAGAATATTTATTTTAGATTTGGAGAATTTCTATTAAAATTTAAAAAAAAAGTATCTAAATGATTTAGCGATTATCAAAATAATGATCAATTAATTTGATAATTGATTAGGTGCTGAATAATCAATTAATTGTTGCACTTCTGGATCTAAATCAATAAATCGGATAAAAGACATTTTTAATTTCCATTATGGTGTTTAAAAATAGGACATTATTTCAAATCGGCGGAGCAGGAAATGTACATATTGCAAATGTCTTAACTTAATGTCTTTCCTTTAAGGGAGAAAAAAAAATAGAAAATCGGATTTTTCCCAAAACATGGTGATTGTATATTGTTACCAAATCAATTGATTCTCAAATCATTATGGCTTAATCTTTTAAAAATGACAGTGTTATCTTTTGGAGGTTTATAACTTTATGTAAAGGACAAAATGCCGAAAATATTTGCGGTACTGGAGAATCCGAATGTCGCCAGAAGCTTCGAGGGCAACACTGCTGCCGTCATCGCGGTCTCCGATTTCAGCGCAATGTACAGCAGCACACTTACAGCATGCGCTTGTCTTTCATTTGTCCTTTTTTTTTTTTTTTTTTTTTTACTCTAAGCTGACTCCTGTAAATAAGCAATAACTCAAGTTCATATAGTAGCCACAAGATAGACAGAAGACGTGGCCTTTTGTTTTAGAGTTCTTTAGTTAAGATATTCATCGGTGGCAGGAAGGAGTTGGATTTCACTTGGCAAACATAAACATCTGCGACAGTGAATGAGTCGAAATTATGAGAATGATCCGAAATGGCGATAAGAAATGAAAATGTTGGGCCGAAATGAGAAATGCTGAAAGAAATAGTCAATTTAGTATTTTTTTTATTATTTTTATTTTTTTATGCTGTTCCTAGATAGCTGGTTCAGCACTCGGTACCGCTGTTTTCTTAAGATGGAACACAGCGGCAGCAGATACAAGGAAAATAGCAGAGGCCCAAGAATTGAACCCTGTGGAACGCCATACGTGTGAATTTATATTGCACATATTCATCCGGCCGCCTTATTTTTTTGTTCGACATAGGTAGAAGGGATTAGAACTAAATGTCTTGACCTCTGCCGAACCCCTGAGACCCACTGAACTCATTGGGTCTGATCAAACCCAGATTAACTCATTCACTGGCATTGACGGCTATAGACGTCAAAAATTAATTTGAACTATTTCTATTGGTTTCACTTTTTTTCCCATTTTTGTTAACAAGAGTATGGAAACCTAGAAAAAATTTATTGTACATTTAGAACAGATTTAAAATTTGTGATTAATCTTGAGTTTAAATACAAAATTCAACAAAAAAAATATGAAAAAATTAGAGGCGTCAGACGATTAATTTTTTTTTATTGTAATTAATCGCATGACTTCAATAGTTAACTCATGACTAATCACATTTTATATCTGTTCTAAATGTACAATACTTTTTTTTCTTCTAGGTTTTCATACGCTTGTTAACAAAAGTGGAAAAAAATGAAAGGCATTCGGAGCTGGCGGCTCCAAGGAGTCGACGCTCGGCCCTCGGGGAAGCGAGCGCGCTAACGACTCACTCGTCCAGTAATCACGCGCTGTCAACAATCGGGCTCGTTCACGTAGAAAAACAAGCACAACTTGTTTGTCCGCTCGGCTTGCTCGCTAGCCGGTCGGCATGCATGACGCGGCTCGAATATTTCACATCCTACTTGGAACCAACAGCCAGATGGAAAGCATTTTTTTCCCATTCCGCCTCGATGGGTTCTCTAGCTTCTTTTTGTCGCCATGCTTTTTGTTGCAGCCGGTGGGGAAAAAAAAAGCAAAAAAGCAAATTTGACTTGCATGCAGCATCACAGATGAATGCTTCTTCACCATGTTTGCTTTGAACTTTGGCAACCACTGATCTCAGAGCCTTACTGGCTTTATCTTCAATGTCTTCATTGAAGTCAGCCATTTTGTTTTGAGGGAGCCATTTTCGGTGAATTTCTCCAACTTGGTGTGATCAACTCCGTATTCCCATAAGGTACCTTTTTTTTCTTCTTTTTTTTTAAAGGGAGAAAAATTGAGATTCTTCCCGCGTTCTTGCCAAACAGGTCTTTTCACATTCCGTGCCTCGCACATCAACTTTGTTTGCCAAAAATTCAGAGAATGAGCCGGTTTCGAAAACAAAAGAAGACGACGAAGAGGGAGGGACTGGCTGGCACGCATGGCCATGTGAGAATAAATGCGCTTTGGCACATCGGGGCGTCTCGGAGCAATCGCGTGGCGCCTGCTCGACGCTATCAGCCGCAGTGCAGTCCAAGGTCGCGCACACACACACACACACACGTCATCATCATCACTTAATCAAGTCCCCCGCTCTTGGCTCGAGTTCAACCGATACGAGCTGGACTTTACCCGACATGTCATCACAGACCACATGCCTCTTTCACATTCCACCATTTTGTTCACCGACATCTTGGACGCTGTCACGCTTAAAAAAATCAATCAATTATTGGCCATTTTTGGGAAAAAGAAACGACAACGTGTTGAACTGTGTGTCAACTTCTGCTTCTTTGTCCTGCATGTCATTCCAACTCCATAAAAAAAACCGATTAGGCCTACTCCCGTTGTAGTATCGGGCAGGTTAAGGCCGGGTGCGAGTGCAACTAAGCCATATCTGCCATCTAGTGGTGAATGATGACATTACAACTAAATACAATACAATACAGTGGAACGTGTGATAGGGACAGAGACAGCCTGCAAATAGCAAACATTTGCATATGATTGACACACATGGAAAAAAAATTTGTAACCCCCCAAAAATCTACAATTTACATATTCCAAAAAAAAACAAAAACATAAAGAACCAAAAAATTACCACAAAAAAAATATAAGGATGTTGTAGAGCCACAATTAGTCCACTTTAGTAGATGAAGCATAAATAAATTAAAAAATGTTTTTTAATTTTTATTTGTATTTTTTAATTAAAGGTCAGTTGCCAATCCCTGTTTTAGTTGTCACATTTGTTTAAAAGGTGAATTTTACATACCAGCTGGGCAAGACCCTCTTTTAAAAAAACATACTTGGTGATAGGACTGCACGATATTTGAAAATCATGCAATATAGTTGCTGAATATAGCGAATATCGATATTATTGCGATATTTAACACGCACCTCAAGAATTTTTTATTTTTTTTCATGCAGCAAAATAAGCAAACCCAATATATTCTTAGTTAATTGTAATTACCTCTCGATAATGTTCAACTATTGGATGGCGGTGCACGTTTTAGTTCGCTTGTGTGTTTTTGCAGATCACAGACGTGTCCTTGCCAAACTACTTGGTGGCGTCGTCGGTGGGCTTGCTGCCCACCCAGCTGCTCAACTCCTACCTGGGCAGCACGCTGCGCACCATGGAGGACGTCATCGCCGAGCAGAGCGTCAGCGGATACTTCGTCTTCGGTCTGCAGGTCGGTCCGAGTCGCACAAAAAAACCGAACTCACCTTATAATATTTGACATGCCAAGTTAAAATACTTTTACAAGGATTCATTTTAGTGCCCGTTTTCACTCTGCCGCTGTCGAGGAATTGTTTGTCAGTCACGTTTGCCATCAAATTGAAAACCGCAATAATCAACGTCAGTTAGCTTAATGCTAACATACAATGAGAAATGCCATAGATAGGCTAATGGAAATTAGCATTGGTGTTACTGTACAATATTGCTTCCTTGAATCTGTCGCTACCGTGAATTCCCGATGATGTCACGGCACTGCCGGTTAATCCAGTAACATAGAGCAACGCCCAACGGACAAAACGCACAAACGTGTCACAAATGTTTCCTTTTGTGTTGGTCGTCACGCCACTCACAAAGTCCAAATAAGCCGCAGGTCTTAACGGAAATGTGTCTCTTTCGGATTTGTGTTGAATGAACATGTGGCAAGTCTTTCTGGAGTTTTGCAAATTTTCCTGAAATTCACATTTTTTTAAATTTTTTAATTCTCGTGCTAAGAAACAAAGTCTGATTTGAGAAGCTTCATTTAGGCAAAATTAGTACTTTGACACCATCTTTTGGCATCTACGGGCAATTATAGGCCAATTTTAAACAAGCAAATTTATCAAATCGGGTATTGTACAGTGATTATAATAAGTCTACACCCCCCCTTTTAAATACTAACTTTTGTGATATAAAAAAAAGATTTTTTTTTTCTCCAAACCATTAATTTTACTTTTAAACTCCACAATTCATTTGCAAAAAAATAAAAATAATTTCATGCGCGGAAGTAAAAACTGTTTGCAAATGTGTTCACACCCCCTTATAACTGGATTGTTTCCCGAATGAACCATTCACATTCAGAAATGCATAAATGGGCGTCGGCACACACCTGCCGCCATTAAGTGCCCCCAATTAACCCCAGATGAAGTTCAGGTGTTCTAGTAGGCTTTCCATTTCCAGTAAAACAAAAACAACCTTTTTTTACGTTTGTACTTTGGTTTACTTTTATTAATTCTAAGTGCAAGTTTTTGAATAAGTGCTTTGACGCCCTATTGGCAGATCGTGATCAGCATCGGCCTGATGTTCTACGTGGTGCACCGCGCTCAAGTGGAGCTCAACGCCGCCATCGCCGCCTGCCAGATGGAGCTGCGATCTTCGCACATGAACGGTTTGTCTTCCTCGTCCTCGTCGGCCAACCACGGCGGATTCACGTACTGCGGCAAACGGACGGCGGCGTCCATCGTCAACGTGGTGTGACCTCGGACGCCGCCAACACGGGACAATCGCATTGGACTGCGCACCTGCGGCAAGACATGCACGTTCCTTTTTTTTTTTTTTTACGGACTTAACGATTAAGGGACCTCAAGAGATGTCAATGAAATAACACTTTGAATGTCAACTTGATTTGTTTTTAGTGTCAAACGAATGGCCACCTATGCACCTTCTTTCCTACGACGTCGGGTTCGCGTTGTCAACTGGAAACAAAACGAAACAACAATAATATTACTAAATCATAAATAATAAGGGCATTGTTCATATTTTGTGATTTTGTAGTTGAGTGCTTTTGAGTTCAAGTGTCTTACTTTTTGGGACGGTGACTCTCCGATTGGTTGAGACGGAAAACTCAGGAATGTTGGAAGCGCGTGGAGAAAAAACGTTCCCGTCAGTTATTAACGTAAAAAAAAACAATGAGATTCCTTAACTTTTTTGTAGAGTGCAGTTCATTCCGGAATGTTGGCGGGAAAGTCGGAAGCTAAGCTAAAAACACACAATGAAGAGGATTTTTTTTTCTTTTTTTACATGCCTTGTTTATTATTTTATAAATATCAGCACGCGACTGAAAACTACGAATTCATACGAGGATATAGTCAAAGAACGTATTACAAGAATAAAGTCTTACGGGGAAAAAGTTGTAGCTTTACGAGGAAGTTTACAGGCCTCGCTACACTAATGTTGCGAAAGGCTAAAGTCATTATATGAGAATAGTCATAAATTTACGAGGACAAAAGTCGGAATATTACAAAAAATGAAGTCGAAAAGTTACAGGAAAACTTGCAATTTTTGAGAATAAAGTTAAGTTGGGGGGGGGGGGGGGAAGTAATAAAGTCATTGTTTTACAGGGCAATTTAAGGGCTGAACTGAAATGTTGATTATTATGAGATTAATTTGACAAAAGTAATAGTGCAAGAACACAGTTGTGGTTTTAGTTGACTCTTATGAGCTAACCGTCAATCAAACTTGTTAATTGACGAGGACAAGGATAGTAAGTACTATTACAATTTGTGCATTCACACTTTGGTAAAGTATTTAGAGAAAAAGTCAAAAAATTTATTTTTTTCTAATTGGAAAAAAAAAAGTCCCACTTTGTTATCCAGATTGCAAGGTGTTCTCTGACTTTTTATTTCAGTTTCACCCCAATATTGTTTCTTCGGGGGCGGGGGGGCTGGAAATAACTTTGCGTTTACCTCAAAACCTTCACATCTCTTTTCTTTCTTTATTTTGTGGTACTTCCCTGACAACAAGCTGACAATCAACAGGGGCACTAAAAAATAAACAATGAATGTGCAAATAAGCCCCCCCCCCCTTCAGTTATCATATTTTGATGTTATCGCAAAGTGTTGTGTAAAACACACAAGGGCTCCTCCATGATATCGTCTTTCATTTTGATGCTTTTATTTATTTGATCGCTCGCTGGTTGAAGGGGCCCCTCCTGTCTTGACTTTAGCAATAATATTTGCATAGCCTCATGCAAAACAAACGTGTGACATTTATTTTATGAAACGAATTAGGCAGGGTGTGCACATTCCCGAGTTTGCGTCGCAGCGTCCCGCTGCCTCATGAATATTGATGAGCTGTGTGATGATGTCACCACAACTTGATTGGCATGCACAAAAAACATGTATTAATGATTTTTATCATTTTTTTTTTACCTACAAGCTCAGACATTTCTGAGAGAGTATTTGATTTTTGGTAGTATTAATTGATGCAAAAAAAAAAAAAAGTGGTGGGGACTGTATGACATTAGTGGTAGTTATGCAACAAGTGACTCAAAGGGAAGACAACGCTTCCCCGGTCGGTATTAAGTGCATTACTGTACACACACACACGTGCTGTATTTTCTTATACACATACAATTTGACAGTGCATAAATATATACACAGTACTTACATGCATATGTGGCAGATATTTATGCACAGCGTGACACTTTGTTCAGTGTTATTTATGAGACAGACAGAAAGAATAAAATCGCTTTTATTACACCCTGCTTGACTATTTTTGTTCCTCACATGCACTCAATAATATATTTGGAACCTACAGAGACATCATGAAAGAAGAAAAATTATGAAAATTTTTTAATTTATAAGTGGAATTTTTAAAGTTAATTTATGCAACAATTTATTTATTTATTTACAACATAAGATTTTATAATTAAAAAATGAGTGTTTTTGGAGAAAAAGTTAAAATTGTAAGGAAAAAATAAATTGTGGAAAAAAGCTGGAATTTAGCAAAGTTTAAATTTTGCCCATATTACAAAAAATAGAAATAAATTGTGTGATAAAAACGTGTAATTTTGTAATTTTTTTAAACATAGACATCCGCTGTCACGTTAAAGGATAATTTATGGTCAAAAAAAGTGATTAATCTGCATTAATTTATGATTAATGCGATAATTTTTTGTGATTTATTTATCAGTTAACGCTTTGACAGAACTAGAAAAAACACAATTTCAGAAAAAAACTCAAGAAACTCATTTGAGAAAAAAATGAGAACATTAATTTATTAAGCATTTTTTAAATTTAAAAATATTGATAAAACAAACAAAAGAATTCTGCTTAAATTAAAAAATAACCCTTAAACAATTTAATTTCAGAGCCCTTGAGAGTTTGCCCAACTGTTTCAGCAGGGTAACAAGATGGTGTCCATATGTCAGTTGACCAATCGTAGAGTACACTGTGATTGGTCAAGTGCTGGTCACATGACATACAGACACCATCTTGTGACCCTGCTTAAACAGAGTTGGCCAAACTATCAACGAATCTCTTTAATTTGAAACACTGACGCCCTCAGGTGGTCGTACGTTAATGCAACCTTTAACTTGTGGGGGGCAACATTTGTTTTAACATTCATGAATACATTAATTATGTAAAAAGCAGCTAAACAAAGTCAATTTTTTTTGGTTTGTTATGCGTGTGCGTCGTCATCGGCGGCGGCGGCGGCGGCGGCGAAGCTGCAGTAGATCCCCCAGTGGTCGCTGGTGAAGCGGCCGCAGTCCAGCTTCTCCAAGCCCACCAGCGCCATGTGGTCGGGCGCCAGGCGGGGCGCGCGGGGCCGGCCGGCCGGACGCAGGAACACGCGGTCGAAGCGGCAGCGGCTGACGTAGGAGACGCTCTTGTTGGAGTTGGCGCGGGTATCCCACGTGTAGCGGCAGTGCTCCTGGCGCCCCAGACGCTCCCACACGTCGCAGACGGCGGGCGGCAGGCCCACCGCCGCCACCTCGCTGTCGCGCAGGTTGGTGTCGCCGGCGAACAGCACGTTGACGTCATCGGGCGCCTCGCGCATCCGCCGCGTCACCTCGCGCAGCTGCTTCATGCGCTCGCCCGATTGGCCCTTGCAGCTCTCCAGGTGGGACGTCATCAGACATACCTTCACGTCCCGCAGCGTCACCTAAAGGGCAAGGAAAAGTCAAGTCTTCATTTTGACATTTTCTTTCTTCTGTAATGACTAAAACTGTTTTGTCCCCTCAAAAACGTTCTCTCTTGTGGAAAGACGGGTCAAACTTTTGTGTGTGCGTGTGTTATCCAAGGAAAAAATTGCATTTTGGGGGAAATTAATGACCAAAACTCAAGTTTTCCACCTAAAATAAACATGTTCTCTCTTCTGGAATAATGAAACTAACTTTTTTTGTTGCTGCAAATTTAACTCTTTCTTCTGAAAGTCTCAAAAGACTAATTTTTTTCTAAAATAAAAAAAACTAATTTTTTGGGGAGGGTAAAATTAAAAGTTTATGACAAAACATTTTTGGGGACAAAATTAACATTTTCTTCTTAATTAAATGACTTATAAAAAATGTGTAAGATGAAAATGTGCTCCCTTGTGGAATGCTTTAAAAAAACAACAATATTTTTCTCTGAAATTAAGGAACATTTTTAATTTGTTTTTGTAAAATTACCATTTTCTCAATTTTTTTGGTAAAATTAACTTTAACCATAATTAGAAAAAATATATTTATTTTATTAAAATGAAAAAAATCTCACTTTTTTTGTAAATGAACATTTTCATTCTTGTGACTGACAAACATGTTCAATTCGTTTGTAAAATGACAAAATATTTATTTTTGTAAAATTTACATTTCTTTTGAAAGGTCAAATTTGTCTTTTTTTTTTTTTCTTTTTTTTACAAAAACAAACTAAATTAGCTAATTTTTCTGTAAAATTTGCATTTTCTTAGTAATGGCATTTCTCAAATATTTGGTAAAATTACTATTTTCTTGCTTGTGCGATAAAAAAAATGTTTTCCTGTAAAAATGATCATTTTCTTGCAAAATCAAGTTGTTTTTTTTAAATATAATTCTCTTTTTTTTAATGAAAAAATTATTTCAAAAAATACTGTCTTGTTAAGGATTGCCATCTAATTCAATGTACCTGCGCCACGAGCAGGTTCCTCATCATCCGAGTGGTGGGATAAGCCACGATTTGGCTTTCCAGCAGCTTGACACGCGTCTTTTTCAGCATCATGCCGGTGAAGTAGCCGTCTTCGCTGCCTGCCCAAAAACAGATTTCCAAGATGGCCGCGCCCATAAAAGCAGGTAAATACAACCTCGAAAGTTGACCTTCAAAGATTGATAGAAGTCTGCAAAAGTAAGTAGTGCTTGCATTTGAAATGTAGTTTTAAATTAATCTGAGGAAAATAAAAATTTAATTTAAAAATATTACCGTTTTACTTAATAGACATATGAATTTCCATAATGCATATCACCTTGTATGATCGTGTAGCTGACGGCGCGTTTTTTCAAATACTGCACATATGGTGGGATGAGCTCCTGCAGAAACACCACGTCAGGAGTGTATCTACATGAAGGGAAAAAATAAAAATTAAAAATGTGTCAAACACAACAACAAATGAAGTATCCGTCAAAAATGTCTTACAGTGCCAAGTAGGAGCACAAGCCTCTGGCGCGCTCGGCCAGGTTCTCCGTGTCCAGACCGTCCACGTTCCAGGTGATCAATGTCAGTCCCGAGCCGCCGCCGTCCTCCTCGGAGGGTTGATGCGAAGAGCCGGGGCTGTCTACGGTTAAGTCGATTCTGCAATTCATGCAATGCCAATCGCGTGGTAAGATATCAAGGTGCTTTTCACATAAAAAATTCAAGCAAAAAAATAAGGTATAGATATTTTTTTCATGTAAAATTTCTAACAGTCTCTTGATGTACAACATATTTTCTGTTATGTTCTTTTTTTTTTCTGTTTGTCAAAATAATTCAACTTAAATAAAACATTTTTCCTGAAGAAAAAAATAATCTAAAATATTATTTTAATTTAAAAAAAATTATGAAAATGTCCCCTTTCAAGTGAGTTCTCCCAGTAAATTTTATTTATTCCATAGTAAGATTTCAAAATGTAACTTAAAAAATAAAATAACATCTATAATTTTTTTTAAATAATTGTAAAAGAATATCAGAAAATTCATTTTTTAAAATTTTAATACGTATTCCCACATTAAAAAAACACACTTTAAAATCAAGTATTTTCCCCATCACAGTTTTTTATTATTATTATTATTTGATTTTTTTGCGATTATGAGTCCTTCTCTTTCTGTAAACCAACTCATTAAATTTAAGAAATAATTTGTAGGTAAACGTTATTAAAAAATTGAAAACATGCTATTAATTTTACTAAGTAGAGTTCAAAATACATGATCCATTCGTTATTACAGTTGCAATATTTTACAAGTACTACGTCTAATATGATGTATATTGTACAGGAATGTTATTTGGAATTTATACGATTCTAACCGTATTGACCTTGTTGCGGGAGCTTTTTCCTCCACTTTTTGTTTCTTGGTTGGAGCCTCGTGTTCTGAAATCCACTCTTCTTCGAACACTTTCTCCATGTCGGCCTCGAAGAAAGAGTTCAACGCTCTCTGGATGAGGAAGGTGAACGCAAAATAAGTCGTTTGAGTGAACAAAATCAGAAAATGCTCATTAAAACGTGAACCTCCGTGTTCCAGTCGTTCTCCGCCAGGTAGCATTGAGCCACGCCGCTATCGGTGCCCGCCAAGCCGGCAAACTCCTCGCACAAACGAGTTCGGCTCTCTTCCATGTCCCCTGCGTCTGACGTCGAAGCCATACTGCTAAAACTTCACTTTTCTCTCATTAAAAAAATGTTTTTTAAAGATAAAATATATCTCCACTTTCAAGTCCGTGCCTCCAACATTCGCCTTGTTGTTTATAATAGTGTATGCGTGTCTCGGTGAAATACGTCCGGGTGTTTTTAGCTTAGCTTCCCAGCGCGAATGTCAGTAGCATTCAAGATTGAAATCTTGATTAATTCTGAAAAAAATGTATTGTTAATTCTTTATTGTTTTAGTAATACTATGTTTACTCTTTTATCATATATGATATATTGTTTTTGTCAATATGGCCAACTTCCTAGTCATGTTTCGGTCCGGAAATGTTCGACCCATGAACAACATCCGGATTTAATTTGACATTGCCAGTAGTTTTTCTCATTTCTTTAACATGGCGTCGCAGTCTTTAAATACAATCAAACAAATGATTCGAATTATGAAAGACAGGCCAGGCTTCGATAGAGTCCTAAGCAAGGTGAATATTTTGTCATTTCAAGAGCAATGGGACTATTTCACTCGACTGTCCAGAAGTTTAGCCGCGGCGGGTCGGGGTTAATGTCTTCCGGTTTGTATTTTGGTAAGGTGGAGGTGGTGGCTGCGGCGCCGGGCAAGGTGGTGTGCGAGATGAAAGTGGCGGAGGAGCACACCAACGGCTTCGGGACGCTGCACGGCGGCCTCACCGCCACCCTGGTGGACGTCATCTCCACCATGGCTATCATGTATAGCGACAGGGGATCGCCGGGGGTCAGCGTCGACATGAATATCAGGTAAGATGCTCATGGACCCTTCATCAGCTCGTTTCTACGTTTTGGCTGTTGAAGGTATTATTTTAATGCATTATCCAAAACAAGCACACACACAAAAAAAAAAAATCGATGTCTTAATTTGCTGTTTTTTTACCTTCATCTTTGTCTTAAATGTGACATTTTAGTATCATAAAATGTTTAAAAAGTCAATTATATTTTTATCATGCAATTCAACATTTATTTCCTCCTACATTTTCCATTTTTTCGTCTTTTCCCCCCTCATGAATAGTATTCACATTTAATAAAATAGATTTCTTTACTCCAATTATTTTCTTTCGTAAAATGTATTTTTAATCACCTCCCTTTTTTTCCTCATTCCTTTTATAACATTTTTTTGCTTGAAAACTGAATTTCTTACACAAGTTTTGTTGTGGTAAAACTATTTCTTTTAATTCGTGTTATTCTTGTGATTTTTTTTAATCAGAACCCCCCCCCCCCCCCCCCGAAATTTTTCATCAAACATTCAATTTATTTTTGTAATTGTCATTTTTGGGATAATTAGTCAAATGCAATTTTACCTTTTTTTTAAATGTATAAAATCTAAATCGAATGTTCCTTCAAAAATTACCTTTTTTCTCATGAAGTTTCCTTTTTCCCTCAAACTTATATTTCTTTCAATGTAAAATAGTTTGTGTAAAATTACTGTTTGTCACATAATTTTTACTTGTTCAAAATGTTTACTAAGTTTGTGACAAATATTAAAATTAACAGTAATCATTTTTCATGTAAAATGAATTAGTCATTACATTAATATTTTTCTCAATATATATTTTTAAAATGTGGTAAAATTCTTCTCTGGAGTTGTAAAAACCTTCCTGTAAAACTAGCCATTTTCTTTTTCTGTGCAGCTACGTGAACGCAGCCAAACTGGGCGAGGACGTGCTGATTACGGCTCAAGTGCTGAAGGAAGGCCGCACATTGGCCTTCTCCACAGTGGACTTGACCAACAAGGCTACTGGAAAGTTGATCGCGCAGGGACGACATACCAAACACCTCGGCAGCAGTTAAGGGTGCAGGCATGCCCACGTTCGCTTTTCTGTTCATTGCCAGCAGAACATGTATGACAACGTCACCATATTTTGCCTTCGTTCTCATATTAAAACATTTGTTTCACTCATTTAAAAAATACACATTTTTTCCACTCCATAAACATCATCCTCTAATTTACAAGCTCCGATTTTTGGTTACACTTCCATTTGGTCTCATCTCGGATTTTCACATGGCAGGCCTAGTTGTAAATGATTGTGCAATAATAAAGAAGTGGAGTCAAGTGTTGCGTTGACAATTTGTATTGATATATGCTCAGCAGTATGGATCAACAGAACAAAGAAAAAAAAGCCTCAAACCTTCAACTGGACACTTTTGAATCATGAGCATGAAAAAAGCAATTGAATCCAATCAAAACAGAAAATGTTAGTTAGCTTTTGTTAGGTGCATTATTGTTATTCTCATCATAGAAACAGCCCGCTTCCCAAATCAAAAATCAGTAGTGATTCAAGCGCAACACAAACCCCCCAAAAGTGAAATCTTTCGAGTCCAGCAAAGAAGAAGCGATAAAGACACATGATTGGACGTCATATTGTCCGTGGTGTTATTACAATTGTGTTACACCCAGAAGTTGTTTTCCCGGAAACGACAAATAAACAAAAAATAACTTCTGTGACAAGGATTAAACGACATGTCCGTGTTTCTCTCGCTCTCTTCCAACATAAAATTAGAGTTCCTGCCTGCCGCCGTGACGGCCAATCGCTCCAAATCAATGTTCGTGCAGGTTGACGGAAAACAAAATGGTTGACTGAGCAGGAATGAGGGAGGGAGAGAGGAGCAGGAAGAAGAAGAGGGGGAGAATGAGAACATCAAAATGGCTTCTGAAGGCAGGATAGAGAGGGATTGAGGATTGGGGGGAGGGTTGAGGACACCCCCCCCGCCCCCTTGGGCAGAAGCCTAGTCGGGCATGTAAGGTCTGAGGTGGTCCTCGACGTCGCCCACGCCCCAGCAGGTCAGCTGGTCCTGGGGGAGGTGCAAGCACAGGCTGCACAGCTTCAACACCGTCGCCTTGCTTTTAACAGTCTGCACGCACACACAATATCAAACGTTTATATGCCATATACCATAAACGCATACACAGCGGTGCCTGGAGATACAAGTTAAATTCATCCCGTAACCACGCTCAAAATTCTAAACATGTCAAATCATCTTTCCCTATCCAATTGAATAGAAATGTGTTCCTGCCGCTGGAAAAACAACAAAGCAAGTGAAACCGCAAGTATCGATGCTAACGTTAGCGTGTCAATGGCGTTTTGTATTGTTTGCTAGCATTAAGCTACACAGACTATTGATAATAATGTGAACGTGTCAATGCCATGTAAGGAGCTTCATTTGGACAAAAGTAGTCATTTGCCACCATCTTGTGTGGCATCCATGAACAATTAAATTATTTGCGGATGTTATCTATTTGCAGCAGGGCCGACCTGTAGGTGGTGTCGATCCATGAAGAGAAAGACGGACTGCGCGGGGTTGTTCATGATCATTCCAGCTTTGTCCTTGCGAGAGAGCGCGTGCAAGCACTGTTTCTCGTAGTCGCCGTGCTGGAACTCAAACTTGGCCTGAAATAACGAGACAACTTTAGAAGTGCCCGCATGCGTTGCATCCCAAAAAAAAAAAAAAAAAACATGTAATGGATGTTCCTGTCACAAACCAGACAGTCACAATTTTACAACTTGAATATTGTTTCGGGGTAATGCTATGACTTTCCTTTTAATTGTCAGCGCGTCCCCACGCGACAAGTTCTGACCTGAATGGGCCTGAAGGGCTCGTCGTCGGCTCCCTTCCATCTGGAGAAGAGCAGACAGACGATTTTTTCGATGTCGTTGCGCGGCCAAAGGATGAAGTCCATCTCCTGCGTGCAGCCAATCACGTCCTGCCATAAAAGACAAAACGCCACCATTGCATCACTGCAATTTTCCTTTTATTTTTTTTTAGAAATAAATAAAATGGCAAAGTAGTAATGTTTTCTTCTGAAGCCCTGCCAATAACAAGTGTTCCGTGTAGTATAAGCATACCCTTCGCATGGACTGGTATCGGGGGGCGTGGAGCTGCACCACATCCTTGTGCAGGAGCTCTATGGAACTCTCCAGGGAGTAGCGGGAATCCCGCACGCCTCGCAGGATGTCCTCCTCGTAGTTGTTGGTCATCACCGGCACCACTTCGGCAACCTCGAAGAGCGCCGATTTCTTTTTCTGTCAAGGCAGCCAAATAAACGTATTATGTGAGGCTGAAGCATTTGGAAAGTTTTTGTTGTGTGCTCACTGACCTTATCCTTGAAAACAAAGGCGATGTAAATCTTGAAATCGAACTGATCGGCCAACGATTCTCGTTTCTTCCGCAGCTGAGCACGGAGACGATTTCTGGTTTGGTTTCGCCGCGTGATCGGATCCCCCATGGTCAGATGCGATGGTGTCAACTTTACTTTTTGACCCGCTCGCTATACAATTATTATTATTTTTTACGGTTGCGCTTAGTTGATGGAGCGCCAACCAAGTCCGTTAACTAGCCACTCTATAACTAAAAACTGAAACTGGTCTTCTAACCAAACAACACCATATCAAGTCATTTTTATGTTTTTTTTTTTTTTTTGCAAGGTGGCGGGTGGGATATATACGATCAGACTACATCTCCTTGATGGTTGTTAATAAATCAGTCGTTTTACAATGCTTAACTCACCCTCAACAGGTTTTTCAATAGATTTGTAAATAAAAACGAGAGCAAAAAAATGTGGCTGATTTTTATTAGTAGTACCACTTCCTACAGTAGAGACCCATAGCGGCGCTAGGTGAAATGGAGGACTAACGGGCTAATAATCGGGGGTGGGTTCAGAGGCCCTCATCCATGGCTGAGTGTGCTGGACCGGGAATACGGACGAGCATGGCGGGGAGACGTTGGCACACATGGAAGAAGAACAAGAAGACGACGAAGGCTGTTTGACATTTTCCTTGCCGCTTTTTGGCTCGCGGCCTACTTGCTCCTGGTGGTCGGAGTGCTGCTGGTGGTGGTCATGGTGTATTTTTAGCACTCTAGCTAAGTCGAGCTAGCAGGCTAACCGTTGACTAAGCAGAGATCAAAGCTACATTTTATCACCTTAGGGGCCCGAATGACTTCTTTTGGAAGGGGAAACCTTCTCAGTTACGACTCGGTCATCTTTCCTTACATGTCCTCGCCAGTGTTGCGCGATGCTAAAAAGCTAACAGGCAGCTAGCGCGTGAGCTCGACATTTTGTTTGTAAAGTCAAGTTAAACTCGCGTCGTCAGCAACTCCGTAGGGTTTGTTTATTTTACTCGGTAAACTAAAATAACCCCCCGTCTTGTTTCGCCTCTTTTAACAGCTGCTAAGTTGGCGCTTGTGGTTCTTTTCCTCCGTCCGTCCTCGCCCTAAGTGGTGCCGCATGCCATGTCAAGATAAATCGACGGTCCAGCTGGAGTCCCCCGTTCTTTCAGTCGACGTGCGGCGCGGTCTGTCTCCCGGCGGCGGGCCCATTATTTCGCGTCCAGCGGTTTCGTTTTTTTCCTACACACTCGGTACGTCGATTTTTTTCGGTTCTAACAATGAAGGCCACGAAAAAACAACAAGCTTCACGAAGCCCTCCTGTATCGGAAAGCTTCTCCAAAATGGCAGCCAGACGAGCACGTCGTGACGTGTTATCTGATATGACACGTAACGTGACGTACACAGAGAGGGCGTAGTGACAGTTACCATTGGCCGAAGGTAGTCACGTGATGCGACAGGGTGCATTTAACCGGGTGGCGCGAGTTTTTCCTAATGAAGACGAACACTGCTTCCACGTTGAGCTTCTGCGTTTAATGGTAAGTCGACAAAAACACTTACGTGCCTCAATTTGAATCACGTTTGCAATACGAGTCACCGATCATTAACTGACTGTAAAATTGATAGGCGGCGTAAAAGTTGGTTTAACTTCACGCTGCGTTTGCTAGGATATCATTCAAAGTGGGAAGTGCCGACATTTTGTGCGTTTTATCCCTCGTTTTAAACATGCAATGTCGTTTTCACACCAGACTTGTGCAATACAAGATGAGTTTCGGTTTCAAAGTGAAACATGGCGAAGCTAAGCACAATTTGAACGCCAACGTGAGCGTCAAAGTGAACATAGAGATGCACATTATTTAGTCGTGGTTTTTCGGGCCTATGTTAACAGAAGCGTTTACAGCACATAAACAACAAAATGGCGTTAAACAAGATGGCTTGTAATTCTTTGTTGTGTGGAAATCTGTTGAAATTCCCCTCCGGGGATTAAAATCAGGCAACTAGTCAAAGTCTTATTAACACCTGTGCTTCTTTAAGATATTAATGACTGACATAAGTCAATCGAGTTACAAAGAATAATTGACTTTTTTGAATATTACCCCAAAAAGTTATTTAAATGCACCCCAGCAGTGTTGGTGCCGCAAGGCAAACATTTATTGGCTTTAATGTGGAATGGATTGTCATGGACTAATTTTTCCAATCCAATTTTAGGTTTGAAAAGTCATACTTTTTAAAATATTCTTAAGGTGAAGGATCTGTTTTTCTCATGTTTTCTTATTTTTATTTTTTGTCTCTTAAAAGGGCATTTTTATTTCTTGTTGTTTCCTTTCTTGTCGGACCTTTTTTTTTTTCATTGTCAAAATCGGTTATGTTAGTTACTATTGTAGTTTGTCATTTTTCTGATGACAAATTAGTCTGTTATGCTATTTTTTTTTTATTGTCAATATATAAAAATTCAGTTTGTCAAACTTATTTATACTGTTTATTGAATCATTGGGCTGGAAATAAATGACATTACTTTCCTAAGGAAGTTCTGACAGTTTCTTTAAAAATTCACATCTCTGTTAAATGACTTGTTCCGCTCAGAATCATCTTTAAAATGACAGATTGTATAAAAACTACTGATCTTGGAATATTTGCATATTGATGGGTTTTTTTTCTCTCTGACACACCAAAGACCACAATGAGTTCTTCCGTGCCGAAGCTGAGGGTCCTCCAGCCCTTGGCAGTAAACAGCAATTTGGGAAAGTCCGCTCAGGTGAGTGTTTTTCCAGCAAATGAATCTGTATGTTTTTTTAAAAGAGAAAAGGTCGATTTAGGTGTTTCTTGTCATTGCTGGTGGGAAAGGGTGCCATCCCCAAGCGTAAACAGTGGCTTGCTCAGCAAAGCAGAGGCTTGAAAAGGGTGAAGGTGGAAGTAAAGTCAACACAAACTGAAGATGTTTCCACTTTGAGCGGCGACGCACACGACGAGGCCTACGAGCTTATGATCAAAGGTGAGACTACATTTTGTAAGACGTTATTCTCCAACTAACTTTTTTTTTTTTTTTGTATAGAAACTCCTCCACCTGCCTACTGGAAGGAGATGGCAGAAGAGCGTCGCAAGGCTTTGTTCGATGTTCTACAGGAGAATGAGAAGGTGAGTTCGTAACGTCCATGTTTTTGTTTTTTCATCTTCCGACCAGTATTGTAACTTTAATTTTAATATGACTTTAATTTTTGGACATTTAATATTTTTGTGTAATTAGAAATCATTCTCTTGACACACAAAATTGAACCTGGTTAAATTTTTGTCGTTGTTGTTGAGGCCACAGATTTTTTTATCTTTTTTTGATTGGTAAGTTTTGTAAACTACCCGTTTGTGGTGTAAAATGTCTTATATTTTTATTTGGAAGTAATTGTGTTAAACTGCTGTTGTTCAACCCAATTTATGGGGGGGAAACGAGCGTCAAGTTAAACTTCAATACATGCATGGTTTGAAAAAGTAGTGCAACTAATGAGTTCAAGTTATCGAAGTTAGACAATCATCGTACGGACAAATTTCACAACCATGTTTTTTATGCACTTTTATTAAATTTTCCCTTTTGAGAAAATCAAGCAAAATATATATTTTGTTTGTAAATGGAGATTTAAACTGACACATTGGAATAAATGACTTTTTTCTAAATCTGTCATTACACTCTCGTCAAGAGCTACTTGCCCCTTATCGCATATTTTATCGAACAATTTCAAAACCAACCAGCTGCACAAAGACGTCGCAGCCAAAGACGAACACATTGCACGGCTGAAGAGCGACAACGAGGAGCTGCGCGAGCTGGCCGACCACGTGCAGTACATGGCCGACATGATCGAGGTATGCGCCTCACACTCTGCAGTATGTATTCATGAATGAGTCCGCATAGTGTGGAAAAACTAAAGCCACTCGGGTTCGCTTCCAGCGGCTGACTGGGAAAGGACCCGACAACCTGGAGGAAATCAAGGGCCTTGCACTTGGTGATGGTGATGATGATGATGACGACGACGTGGCAGCGGAGGAAGATGAGGAAGCTGAGGATGATGATGATTGCAGTCAGAGTGAAGCAGAGGAACAAACTTCAGATGACAAGGAAGAAGAACAACAGCAGCAGCATTAACTCGACTCTGTAGAAGCTGCTCCTCAAAGTAAATTATTCCCCCTTTTTTATATATATATTTTTAACTTTTCATTTGAAACAGTTCAAAGCTGTTGGCAACCAGTAAGAGCGGCGCCCTTGTCTGTTCTAAGAATGAGGATTCCTTTTGAATGCTGCTCGACTTTGTGAAAGTGACAACTTGGTTTTGTTCATTTGCTGACGTGTTTAAATGTTTTGGTGTACATGCTGTTTTAAAATAAATGTTTTACACAAGATGGCCAATGTCGTTTGTCGACTGTTGCTTGCTGAACACATCTGCATATGTCAAAGCTTTGACCCATGGGAAGTGTTATTACTTTTGCTTTAACCCAGCTAAATTTTATTATTATTATTTTTGTCCAATTAAAATGAATGTTTACTGAATGTAAAAGGATAATTGACTCATTGGGCCATTTTCAACAGTAAGAAGATATTGTCTAATTCTGATAACTTATTTTGCATGAACAAACACCTTTTAAATATATATATATTCCCACTTGCTGTCGACTGAAGATGATGTCACTTATGCTGAGAAAACGGATAATGATCATTCATGACATTTTGCTGAACAAAGTCATTAGATGAACGCAACCAAAAACAAAGATTTAAAAATAAAAATACATTTGAAGAAGTTTTTGTTTGTAAGTTGTTTATATTTTCTAAATATTTCATTTTCAATCATTTGGGCCACACCAATGTGATATAAAGAAAAGCACATGTTACAGAACCCTTGAATGTTGTTCTGGTGTGTGTCTAAGTACATCAAGCGCAAGTCAGTGCACTGGCAAATGGCAAAGTGACATCAGACACACCTCAAGCACACAGCATGGCATCCTCGGTGTAAAAAAAAAGTACACGCGCCTGTTAAAAAGCAGCTTTCCAATTGCAGGCTTGTAGCACAGACCCATCTGCAAAGTCGGTGGGAAAAATAGTACTTTTCAAAACAAATTGCTTTGGCAAACAATAAGCAAACATTCATCACAGTACACAATCTCACATTAACAGTAAAGAAAAAGGGAAAAAACAAACCAAAAAAAATGCCAGAGGTCTTAAACTAAGAAATATTAAATACCAAAATGAGAACACAAAACTAAGGTCTTGATAGCCTTCTTATTTTTGGAAGTAGAGATGGACTGTAAATATACATCTATCTCTTTCAAAAACAGGGAAAAAAATAGGTTTCGACTTTACACATTTACATATATGAATATAAAACTTCGCAAGATAAATTAAAAGATTAATCAATTAATATATTTTTTCAAATGACTTGTCATAGTTCAAAAATGCCAACAACAAAAAAACATTCGGTAAGGAAAGCTCAAAATTACAAAAGATATTATCCAAAATAACTTTTTGCAAATGCCTTGCCATAGCTTGCGAGCATAAGTACATACCCTGAGGTCCAGTAAAAATTGATTTGAGCGTCCGACCTTTTATTTATAAACATGGCAAACATTAAGCAACCAATCACACAGGGAAAATAAATAATTAACTTGTGGCCCTTGCTTGGGCGTTGTCCTTTCAGAAATCCCCAACTGCACTGGACAAATCAACTTTCGATTAACACTACTGGACAGGGGAAGATGAACTGATGGAAACGTGTACCGACGCACACGTTTTATCGGGAATAAACGACAATGTGCCGCAGTGTATTGTATTTTATAACAATTTACGAATCAACATCTTGATAATTATGCGTCTTAAATGTATTCTGGGGACGGGCATCTTTGAAAATATGGGAATTTCAGACTGTCAATTGATTGCTGCACTGCTCATGTGAAGGATAATGTGTCAAATCTGTTGGCCCTCTGGGGCCCCCTGCTGGCTAAGGGGCCCCAAGCAATTGCTTGCCTTGCCTGATGGCAAGCTACGCTTCTGGGTGTATTTGCAACGCACTTCGCACATTTTTTTTTTTTTTAATATACTGTACCTGTGATAAGTTACTAACCTCACCTTTGGCGGAGGAGGGGAGGATACCTGATGTGATGCCCACCTGATAACATGTTGATTGGCGACTAATATCCATCCGCCTGGACGCAATCCCTGCTTGTAACCACTACTGCACGCTTCTAGTATAAACAAATAAACGAAGAGTGTCGGTTTATGTGAGTTTGTCAGGTTAAACAAGTTCTAATGTGATCACGGAAGCATCCTAAACGGCTTTATAATTGGGGAGGAGGAGCTAGCCGGCGAGCTCGCTACAGATGTTTGCAGGCTAGCTCGCGCCGTCTAGAAGAAGCCGCGCTCTTCTCACGTTTTTCTTCCTCGTGGCCACACGCCGGTATGTTCACTTTTTATTTTTCTCTTCAAAACTCCTTCACTATTTCTCTCTCGCCCTCTCACATACCCCCACACCCGCTTTTGTCTTGCTTCAATACCGAGAGCGAGCCAGAGAAAAAGAACCCAACTGAGACAGCGAGGCGAGCGTTTCGCGGGCTAGCATCCACAGCATCATCACACATTAGCATATGGCGTCACCTCATGCTAAATGTTAGCACCATCAATAGGCTCGTGCTTCTAGTTGGTAATATTAATGACGTCGTGTTGCAAACGTGGTCATCCCTAGTCGTTTTCTCACCATCATCAGCAACAGTAAGCGATCGTCGTTTTTTTTTTTTAAGGGTGCGACGACGACGAAACATTTTTAAGCAGTGGGAGTCGAGAATGCTGCCCTGTGACGTCATTAACTAACCACGAGCGTGTTGTCGTTTCCGGATTTCTTTTTGCTATTATTCAAATTAATTCAATACAAAAGCGTACATCTGATAACAGCGTTCAGAGAAAAGTATTCATTTTGAAACACTAAGTAGTAGCTACCCTGACTTACAAGTTCAGTTCCTTCTGTGACTAAACTATTGCCATTAATCCATAAAACCACCGCCTTGTTGCATGTTTTCAATGAAAAAAGTTTTGTCCCATTCAGTAAATATCTATCTTGGTAAAATTATTTGTGGTCGATATTAATTGCATTGCTCATATTGTGTATGCGCAGCGTCGCCCTTTCCTCTGTCTTGGTATTTAAAGCAAAAGCAAAATACACTTCTTTTTTTTTTGTTTTGTTGTTGAGCTAAGCCGTTTGAGCAGACTCAATCAGGTGACCATTGTGTTTTAATCCATTTGTCTTTAACCCTCTCAGGAATGTGACTGTATGGAAATTACACGTCTGATCCCTCATTTTAGTTTTTTTTTTTTTTTTTTTAACTCCCGAGACCACCAGCACGATCAGTCACCTTCCCGTGCTCACTCCGACGTGCTCTTCGTGTGCAAAAGTACATTTGTGTATACTTCACATCTTGTAGACCTCTCACCTTGTTGCAAACCCTAACATGTCAACAAAGAACTCACACCAAAAGCTTCTCTGTCAGTCACGCGTTTATTTTCTCAGGAAGCTCGTTTTCTTCGCTTTTTGGCTAGAAACCCTTTTTTAAATGTTTTTATTTTTTGGTGCAACCAGTGCATGTTCTTCTGCTGGTTACTAAAGAACAGAAAAAGTTAGAAATAAGCTTTTTTTTCCCCCTGACTAAAGTAGAACACCTACTCTGTCTCAAGAAGCCGCGGTGAAAACATGCAAAGTCTGCCATTTTGGTGTAAAGTGACCCTTTTAGAGTCATATTTTTCCATTTCCATGCATCTTTCAAAAGTAAACTCTTTCTTGAAATTTGCTACTCTACAATTTGCATCTTTTATCACTCACTGTTGAGGGGAACTTTCTGTCAACTGCCATTATTTATGAGTCTCTCTCTCTCTCTCTCTCTCTCTCTCTCTCTCTCTCTCTCTCTCTCTCTCTCTCTCTCTCTCTCTCTCTCTCTCTCTCTCTCTCTCTCTCTCTCTCTCTCTCTCTCTCTCTCTCTCTCTCTCTCTCTCTCTCTCTCGCTCAGTCTCTCCCTCTCTCTCTCTCTCTGTTACACCCACCCACCCCCTATCTCTAATCCCTACCTACTATTTTACTCCCTCCCCAGCTCTCCTGGCTGTGGTTTTGCTCTGTATTTGTTAGAGGCGGTAGTCGGGAGCTCGTCAGCATGGTCACGGGGGAGGCCGACACGGTGTCCAGAGGCAGCGGCGGCGGCGGCGGCATGCGCCTGAAGCAGGAGATCTCCCTGCTGCACGGCGTCTGCCTCATCGTGGGAAACATGATCGGTTCCGGCATCTTCGTGTCACCCAAGGTATTGTAAGCGGAGCCGCACAACTTGATGATTGCATCAGACTGTCGTTGCGCCACCATTTCCCACACCGAAGTCAAAGGCAAGCGTGGCTTTTGTGGTGTAACAAATGAGCGTGATTGTTGAGCTGATACTGATACAATTTGTTCATTTCAAGGTTTTCTTCCAACAAGGAGTTGCATTTTGACAATTAAACTTTAACTTCACTGTTCAAATAAAAGGAAAAACAATGTAATAAGGGCGAGAAAGGGACCACTAGGACCTATTTCACATTTGAATGGACAATTTCATTTTGTTTTATTTCGTTTTACAAAAACAAACAAAAATCCCATGAAATTGGATGTTATTTTTAATCAAAATTCTTTACATTGCTATGAAATGTGTTTTAAAATTCTTCACTTTTTTTTTTTTGCAATGCTCTACCAAATTTTCTAAAATGTTCCTGAAAACAATATTTACAAAATGTTCACGTTTATGGAAAGCAAAACATACGTGAAGGTAATACAATTTTTTTTCAGATTTACATTTCTTCAAAAATGTTAACCAATTGTTGTTTACATTTCTATATTGATTAAAAAAAATAGCCAATTTTCAACAGCATATTTAATTTAACAATTCTGTAAAATACTGAAAAAAATCCTACCGTGTTACACTTCACTTTGAAACCATCTTTCTGGCCTGTAACTTATTCACATCTACAAAATATTAACAAAAATTCTTGGAGTTTCTACAAAGTATCGCAAAATTATAATTTTTTCTCGTTGTGACTTTCATAAATATATCATAATTACCATGAATGTTTATAAAGCTGTTTCTGTATTTCCCCAAAAATCTACCAAATTTTCAAAAGGTTCACAAAAATTTAAATTTCACAAACTTAAAAAAAAAGAAGAAAAAAAGACATTGTTTTGAGTACCCGTGTATGTTTTAGTAAATTAGTCTCTAAACATTTTACCAAAAAAATCAAAATACATTTTCATAAAAATCTTTCACTTTTCACAACATTTTCACAAAATATAAAAGTTGGTACTCCATCTTTGCACATTAAAAAAAATGTGTACACATTTCTATTAACAGTCAAAACATTTTATGCACTTACAGCATCGAAAGTTACG
Source organism: Leptonotus elevatus (assembly GCF_054856555.1). Taxonomy (NCBI): domain Eukaryota; kingdom Metazoa; phylum Chordata; class Actinopteri; order Syngnathiformes; family Syngnathidae; genus Leptonotus; species Leptonotus elevatus. The sequence goes on from NC_141257.1 coordinate 8,115,854, forward strand.
GACTTTGCAGAAATGGATACATTCTGTGCCACTTTTTGGCACCATTCGATCGATGTACCAACCACAATTTTATAAGGGAGCTCAAACCAGCTCATGATTTGAATTGTCCCCTGGCAAGGTTAACTGACCTGAACTTGAGCGCTCGTTGGTAATGTGGCACAGATGCAGCGCTGCACTGATCTGTTTGAACTGGTGTAGCCGTACTTGTAAGCACTTGCTCATCTTACCGCATCGAATGTGTTCCCCGACGCAGGGGGTGCTATTGTACACCGGCTCCTTCGGCTTGTCGCTAGTCATCTGGGCAGTCGGAGGGGTCTTCTCCGTTTTGGGCGCCCTGTGTTACGCCGAGCTCGGCACCACCATCCGTAAATCAGGAGCCTCCTACGCGTACATCCTGGAGGCATTCGGGAGCTTCTTGGCATTCATTCGGTATGTAGCGACAACTTGTCCGACTGCCTCGGCAATGCATACCTGTCACGACTCTCTTGTCGCATCTTGTTTTTCTTCTTTTTTCTTCTCGGGCAGGCTGTGGACGTCGTTGTTGATCGTGGAGCCGGCGTGCCAGGCGGTGATCGCCTTGACTTTCTCCAGCTACCTGGTCCAGCCCTTCTTCACCACATGTTCCGCCCCCTATTACGCGGTCCGCCTCATCGCTGCCGCCATCATTTGTGAGCTTTCCCGATTTCAAACTAACATTTGCGATCTTCCCCTCTGCCCTGGGCTCCAAACGCTTACATTATTATAATATTTTTGCCGAAATTCTCTCGTTCCAATGACATTTTAACCCACCAAAATCTTTAGTTCTACAAAATCACAATGAAAATTTTCTCATAATGTTTTCTATTTTGTAAAATAAAGAAATAAATAGAATTCCTATATGATTTCCATTAAAACATTTATTTTACAGTTGACGAAGTTTAAAAAAAAATTATATTGAATTTCCACAAAGTCTTTTAAGTTCTACAAAGTTCAGGGAAAAAAATCACCTTTCTATTAAGTGTTCACGAAAGATTCCTAAAAAAAAAAGACTTTTTTTTTTTTTACCGCAAACAATATTTGCAAATGTTTATGACATTTTAAGACAGACATTCTAAAAAAAAGTTTTTACCAACAAATTAAAAAAAAAAAAACAATTCTACAGAACTGTCCTGTCAACTCAGTGACAAGAAAATGTTTCCTTCATCTTCATTCATCTCGTCTGTGTTCTTGTGTGTTAAGACTGGAGCAGTGTTTGCTTAGAGCTGATAACACCCCCAACCGGGCGGGCCAGGCGTTAGTAAAACACGCGTTGACGTTGCAAAATCAAGCGAGCGGGCCCCCATCGCTGCAGTTCGTAAAGCTAACATGTTGAGATTTTCCATGCCTTGTATTTGCCGCGTTTGTGTTAAACCCGTGAGGCTTTTGCACTTTGTAGCCTTATCAGTCAAATGTGTTGGCTCATTTGCATGGGGAAGACGTTATTGCCAACAGGTGTTGTATTTCAGGTTTCATTCATGCTAAGATTTGTTTGTTTGTTTGTTTGTTTGTTTTTCAACACATTTTTACCAGTTCATTTGATTTCAGTGTTCTGATTTTCAAACAAAAACCTATAGCAGGAAATAATGATGAAGTTAATTCACTATTGGAGAGTCGATGTTACAAAAAAATGTCAATATCCCATCCAAAAATATACAGATATTGTTCAAAATTCAAATTTTTTTAATTATTAGGACATTAAAAAAAATATATTAATTCATTCAAATTGATTCAAAATTTTCTATCCACAATTTTCATAGTCTTTCAAAATGTTACAAAAAATTAGAATATTTTGAAACCCAATTCACAAAGGGTTTTTCTATAGAAACATTTTGATTCTGATGATGTAAAAATAATAATGTATACTAATTATATAAACTGATTAAAATTTACACACATTCACAGTTTTGCAAGTTCCATAAAGTTTTAAATGAAAATATTTCAAAACGAGTCAAACTGATGCCACATCAACAACACATAACTCAAGTGAAATGTTTATCTGTGCATCCAACAACACTGCAGCTCTGCTTAGCTTTCCGTCCAGTGGCTTAACGTTCCCCAATTGACCCGCGACTTTTTCTCAGGCCTGCTGACGTACGTGAACTGTATGAAGGTGAAGTGGGGAGCCATTCTTCAGGTCATCTCGACCGTGGCCAAAGTGCTGGCGCTAATCGTCATCATCATCACCGGTCTCGTAAAACTGGGGCAAGGTACGAGTTGTTAAACAGGTTAAGTTCTTAACTCGTTTACTTCCAGACGTTTTAGAGCATTTTGACTGATCTGTCGTGACACAATGAATGTTGTTCCGCGACAGATACACTAAGCACTTTTTTTCGATGATGTTTTAAGGGGAAAATAATCGACCAATTGGCCGATTGTTTTGGCCGATGTTTGAAGGCCAATAATCGGACGATTATAATCAGCCGGGCCCTAGTATAGACTATACGTTGGTGGCAGTAAACAGTCGGATTCCTGAATGTAAACATCCATGACAGTCAATTAGTTAACTACCATGCAAGTCGATACAAGCAATAAAACACTCTTTGAACACGCGTTAATGACACTTCAAATGAGCTCAACCTCTTATGTCACGTAAATGATTAAAAACACAAAAAAATGGGATGTACCCGTTTCCCCAGCATTTGTGTGTGAATATTCATTATTTGAAGGAATGTCATCTCGTTAGCCGGTTGATAGGGTTTCTATTGACATTAGCATTAGCACTGGCGGGGTCTTGTTTTTAAATATACAAAGAGTGTCCTTCTTTTTGTTGTGTGTTACAATAATCAGCTTAAAGTCGGCTGAGGGGGAGGGCAGAAGAACATCCGTCCCAAGCAGCACGGTGCATTAAGGGTGCTTTCACACATCTGAACCTAAAAACAAAACAGCCCTCTGTCAGTCACATTAATCTTTTTTTTTTAATTTTTTATATTTAATATATTTTTTGAGAAGCCAAAATTGAAAGCACAATCAAATTTGCATTAATTAGCCAGCTCTAGTTGCTTATAGATGCCAAACTATGTTGGCATAACATGACATAACACTCCTGAGCTTGACCTCAACATAGTTCAATGGCACCATGATTGCATCAGAGGTCCAAAGTGTGCCGGGTCGAATTAGTGGGAATGTGGCGCAAAATAATCTCACTCCGCTCGGTTGAGAGACTGAGATTTATTTGAAAGGGCACAGTGCAGTTTCACAAAACGCATGATAAAACATGGTTTAAAAAGCCCTGGTTTGACTACAGGTTTCAATCAGAACTTCGAGGACTCGTTCCGAGGTTCCAAGATGAACGCTGGCGACATGGCGCTGGCCCTCTACTCCGCGCTCTACTCCTACTCTGGTTGGGACACGCTCAACTTCATCACAGAGGAGATTAAGAACCCAGAGAGGTAGAGGGAGGAAAACGATCTCCTGCTTGCATCTTTATCAAGTTGACCATTTCACCAAAAGATAAAAAAGCAACTTGATTTTGTTGTTGCAGGAATCTCCCCCTGAGCATCGCCATTTCCATGCCCATCGTCACCGTTATCTACATCCTGACCAACGTGGCCTATTATGTGGTCCTGGATGCCGATCAGGTGCTCAACAGTGAAGCTGTTGCCGTGGTGAGTACTTCCTGCATGACCTCAGAACTCGTTTTTGTGTTGACTTTTGAAACTCATGTGGGATTTTAGTTTGGGGCTAACACGTTGGGCCCAAAAGATCAACCTTTTTAGTTTAAAACATGACAACTGCCAAACCTCCCTGGAACAGTCACCCAGAATGTGGAAATAAATTAATTAATCAATTTAGTTTCTGGAAGTACGAGTTCCTGGACTTCTAGATGAAACTAGGGCACCTTTACCATTTTCCCCAAAAAAGCAGTTTTTAAATCAAAACTGAGCATTTGAATGTTGGTCTGGTCCCGACTGTCACTGGATTGCGCAGGTGTACCTAATGTTGCGGCCGGTGCGCTTGGCGTCCAGTCAGTCAGTCAGTCTCCCAGCGCATCTGTGCTGATTGCAAGCGGAAAGTCTGTCTGTTGACTTAATAAGTTTAGCGCCGCTGGCCATGTGATTATGCCGCTGTAATTGTTTGCACATGGCCGACTGTTGCCTTTATTTTGCTCCCCGATGTTTGACCGTTAATACAAATGACGCCGACGTTCTCCTCAGACGTTTGCAGACGAGGTCCTGGGCTGGGGCCGCTGGCTGATCCCGCTGTCTGTGGCCATTTCCTGCTACGGCGGCCTCAACTCCTCCATCATCGCCGCCTCAAGGTCACACTCTGATTGTTTTTACAACCCTGTCAAATGATTGACAGGAAAGTCAAACAAAACCACAATAATATATATTTTTTTATTTATAATTTTTTATTTTTTTGCTTTAACCTGCAATCAAAAGTTTGAGATGCAGCTTCACGTGGACGGACAATATAACAATAATCACAGGCATATGTTCTTTATCCTCTGCCAAAAACGACTATTACTACTTACTGAGCAGTTGTGACTGTCTCCGCGTCTTATGCTGCCCCCAGTTGGCCAAGGTGTGCACACCAGGAGCAGCACCAAAATACCTCTTGAATGATCATGATGCAATGCTATAACTTGCTTTTTTCCCCTTTTTTTAAAAAAATCATTTTTTTGGAACAAATTAATGGCAATTCCATTTATTTAAATAGTGAAATATGGTATGTGTGTTTTTAATTAATTCAACTCACAAGTCAAGGCACTTTCTTGTATTTCCAAATGTAGAAAAACAGCTATATCATTGTCATTATGTAAAAATAACATTCAACATTAACATTTTTGGCGTTTGGTCTTATAATTTACTATTTTTTTTTTTAATGCATCCCACTTTGTGCACTAAATTTATTTATTTTTTCCCTCAGGTTGTTTTTCGTGGGTTCCCGAGAAGGCCACCTTCCTAACGTCCTGTCCATGATCCACATCAAGCGGTTCACCCCCATCCCCGCCCTACTTTTTAATGTTAGTGTCACCTTTACTGCCTCAATCAAGTCCACGAGGACTCAAGTTATGTTTCAGTTGCTCTTTGAAAACAAATCCAACTTTCCTGCCACCTACAGGAGTGGAGTGCAACAGCGTGACCCATACGCATCACAATTTTGAATCAAGCAAATTGATCGTTTGTGGTCTATTTGATCGTGTTTGTCATGTCTTATTTTTTTTTAATTTTGTATTTTTATTTTTTTTTGCATCAGGGTGCCATGTCTCTGGTGTATCTGTCAGTGCCTGACGTCTTTCGCCTGATCAACTACTTCAGCTTCAACTACTGGCTCTTCATCGGCCTGTCCATCGTCAGCCTCATCTACCTTCGCTTCAAGGCCCCCGACATGGACAGACCCATCAAGGTTGGTACACTATTTACCTGCGTAAATGTTTTTAAAAACTTTTTTTTTTTTTTTTTAAATTATTTTTTACTTTGTGTTTTTCCCCCGTAGCTGTCCTTGTTCTTCCCCATCGTGTACAGCCTGTGCAGCCTCTTCCTGGTGGTGGTGCCACTTTACAGCGACACCATCAACTCGCTGGTGGGCATCGCCGTGGCGCTGTCCGGCGTTCCCGTCTATTTCCTCTGCCTCCACCTGCCGCACAGCTCCAGGCCCGCCTTCCTCGGCAAAATCCTCTGTGAGAAACACATGTATTTTGTCTATGTCCGTCCCTACTTTTGCAACAGAACCCATCAAAAGCCGGATTTCCTTTGAATTTGCATATAAAGGCCACAAGACATATTCTAGCATATACGCAATCATGAACCCATGTTACATGAATGACTGCATTTAGTCGGGATTTTGTTCAGCAAACAAACCTCCTTCACGTGAAGCTCAGTTATAGCATTAGCTAGCATACTTGCCTAAATAAGATGCTGGCATCCTTAAAGGTGCTCCTTAAGTACAGTACCAAAGTAGTTGCACTTACTTACTCCCCACCACTGGCTAGATGTAACAGACCTTTTGTGGTTTGTTTTTTCCTCACAGACAAGCTTTCGTCTTGGACCCAAAAATTGTGCTACTGCTGCGTGGCCGCGCCCGACATTGACCTGGACAACATTGACCCTGGCAAGATGGAGTGAAAGAAAGACGGAGAGGACGACAACCCTCTGCTCAAGACAATCCTTTTTTTGTTATTATTTTGAAGAGGAGGATGGAGAAGAAAGCGGTACCGACACACACGACACACGACACATGACCTCATGTTACCTCTACACACAGCTCACCACCATTGTAAGAAAAATACTGCAAGCTATTTGCACATTTTACATTGTTCTATTTTGAGAACACATTATGGACTTTTATTTCCACTGGAGTTGGGATTTATTGAACTGTTTTGCACTTGATTTGTTTCCTGCCGTTAAGGGCTCGCACAGCAACAGAATCATAAGTTTGTTTTGTGGTGCCCCCCGGTGTAAGCTGAAAATATTACATCAGCTTTCTTTTTATGATTGTACTGATTTCACTTGATCACATGGCTGGAATGAGTCTTAACTTAAAGTGTCATGTGTACTGTGTCTTAGAACTTTCGCTGCTGGTTACCAAAAAGGTATGAAACTACGGAGGCATCGTGCTGAAAAAGTAGTCAAGATATATTTTTTTATTTTATTTTTATTTCAGCTTTCATACACCCAAAGTTACAAATAACTTCTGTTTTCCTTTTTTTTTTTTTGCATGAAAACATTAACTTTTGTTCTCATGAGGTCAGCCCCCCACCCCCCCCAATTATTTTTTCCCTCACGACAGTTTTCAGCATTGCCCCTTTTATTTCATTTCATGGTGCCTTTTGGAGTAGCTTTTTTTTATGGGTTACATTGTTACATGCTCAGCATACCATTGGGGGCGCTAGAACGCATTGGCCTTTAGCGTGGTAGTTGCCTCCTTTCATGACTCATTTGGCGTGCCTTCTCCGCTAGTTTCCTGCCAATGTTTGTGCTCATCGTAATGTTTGTCAGCGCACTTTTTCAGATCCTAAATGTTGCAGTTAGGAGTGCAGAATTATATCAATTTTCATGGTTGCAACTTTCTATGGGAATCAACGGAAATGTATAGGAATAAACGAGTTCCCTATTACGAGGTTACCTCATAAGGAACTTCAATAAAAATAAAAATAAATACTCAGTTTTCTGAATTGGAACACAGTATTTTCAAAATTCAATATGAATGGCCCGTGGAAATTTAATAGAGGATTTACAGGATGTTTTCCATCCCTTTTTGCAAGCCCAGTTCCGATTGGGCAGCTAAGTATTTGTTGTAAAATGTCGTTCAAGTGCCACGAGCCAGCAGAAGCACACAAAATATAAAGCGTAGCTGTTGGCTTGAATAGCTATCATAGGAGAGTACCAGTATCTTTTATATAGAAGTATATACATATATTGATTATTTTCCAAGAGCCGAATGAAATTTTTAATGTTGTATTTTTGTGTTAATGCCAAACGTGTGTTTGTACAGTTGGGGTTATTTGTGCCAAAAGTTTTTATTTATTATATTAAGAACAAACCAATTCTATGTGCTGAGTTTGTTTTTTATATATATAAATGTGAATAAAGTTTGTTTATTTCCCCCTCCAGCGGAGAAGTCTGTTTGTTTATATATTTTTGTTTTTTAGTACATTTTAGGTTTCGTTTTGCATTTGTTGCGTGACAAATACCAACAGGTTTAGAATTCTGTTGGTGTTGAATCGTTCAAATTTTGCCCATTTTTCAAAAACGTATTTGCGGCCACCCAGTTCAGATTTTATTTTAAAATATTTTGACATTTTCATCAATTTCTTAAAATAGGATATTTGTTACTACATTTTACCTGTTTGTTTTCTAAATTTATATTTTGCTTTTATTTACTCAGGAAGGCACTTGTTTTTATTTGTATAATCTTTCAAATTTTCTTGTTTTTGTATTTTAAAATATTTCACACAAAAAATGGTTTTGTTTGTTAGTTTCTTTACCGATAATCATGGAGACAAGTTTCATCAAACATTAGACTTTTCTTGTTTACATTTGTGGAATCCCTTGCATTGTTTTGGACGTATAGTGTACTGTAACCTCCTTAAGGTGGTGGCCTCATATTACAGCCTGCCACAAGCTGCCTTCCGATTGGTTCTCCTCCCCGAGCATGCAAGTCGCACACACAGGAGTTTGGTTGCACTGACTCATGCTTGAATAAAATATGAAGACAGCACTGTGTGATGTTTTTCTATATTGTGAGTCCCAAGGTGAAGGGGACCCCACTTTACCCTTGCCCAGCGATGCGCCGAACCCACCGCAAAGAGATGGATACAGGAAGTAGCGACTGGGACATTTTGGATGGCTGAAGTTTTTGGGGGGAGCGGTCGGGCAACGATGGAGCTGCCCAGACGTCTGAACTGGTTCCGGAAGCATCCCCGGAGGCCTCGTGTACGCCAACGAGAGTTTAACCGTAAGTGTGTCGCTATTTGCTCTTAATGTTGCTTGGCACTAATGAACTAATAATATGCCTTGTGAAAATGTATTTAGTTGAAGAAAAAAAAATTCGCCCTCTACTTGCTCTTCAGTCTTTCTGTGTGCACTCGTGACTGACAATGAGGCCCTCGAAAGCAGCCACACCGGTGTGAAGCACCTCTCCACACACTGGCTGTCAAGTCTGAGTTACAAAACAAAACAGAACAGAAACCAATTCCAAACATCTTGCTCTGCGTGATGTGTGCACACACAATTTTTTTTGTAATACTTGTAGTTTCCACTGCAAGCTTTTTGCTTTGAAGTACGTGCGAGGTAACTCATAGCATTTCATTTATTTATTTATTTTGCATTTTGTACTTTTGAAAAAATTTATGAATACAACTGTAATATACAGTAAATAATTATTTCTGTGATATATTTATTTGTAGGGCTTAATTAATCTTGCTTTACCACTTAAAAAGAATATTATTTATTTCCAAGTATCACGCTTTGGTACAATGCTAATATATTTAAAAAAATATATATATATAGTATTTTACATTTTGATATTATTTATACTTCAAATTTGATCCTACTTATCCTATTACTGACCAGAAGGGGTCCTCCTAAACTTGAAAAATATGACAGGCCGTATCTCCTCCCACACATGTACGTTGCCTTTAACAGTGTTACATTTCAGATAACATTGTTATTATTATCATCATTATTATTATTAGTAGTAGTAGTAGTAGTGTTTTTATTACTACACCAGATTGTCTCTCTTTGTCCTGTCAGTCAACTCTGCTCACCTACTGTGGCATAAGAACCCTGATTAGCACGTGACATCTTCTCACTCCATAGCAACGGGAAAATTGCATGTTGCCTCGCCTTTTAATTTTCTGGCTCTGCTGGAAGCTCTCCGGAATAAAAGGCTGCTTGCGTGGGTGCGTGCATGCTGCTGGTAGTGGGGTGGGGGGTGGGGGCACAGTTCGGAGAGCTTTCATTTTTGTGGCCGACAGGAGCTCATTCTAAAAATGCTTATCAGAAGTTAATACTCATTTTTGCATCCACTAAACTTCTGCAATGTATGTTATGCATGACACATTACCGAACACAAATACCCCGTCACTGTTGTGACAATCTCACCAAGCAGTCAAGTATGTGTTATTTTGTAAATTACACATTTTCAGAAACGGTCACATTTGATTGGTGGCCATTTAAAAGTCAATTTTCCATAATGCCTTCCCTTTAAGAGTCTTATCAGAGCAGGCAGTTGTCATCACTGAAAAAAAGCACAATAAAATATCTTCAATATCAGTTGCTAATTGGTTAAAAAAAAGCATCTGCGTTTCGTCAAAGCCGCAATGTCTGCCAGCTTATCATGCTAAGATGAATGAAATTGAATCAGCGCAGCGGCTAAGCAGATTAGCTTATTTTCCCGCAAGTGTTTTTTTTTTTTTTTTTTTGCTTATCACTCTTCAGCACAACTGTAAAAGTCATGCTGGTGTTTTTGAGAGCGCCCTGAGGCTGAAAAAAAATATGCTAATGCGATTGTCGACAGCTAATGCTAGCCTGCTAACATTGAGGCTTTTCAACCTGGCAACGGCTGACTCTGCTCTTTTAGCGACCGACGCTCATTCCCACGTCGCCATTGCCAGTTTTTGCCTTTTGTGTGGTCTGGAAGTCTCTTTACGGGGTCTTTGTGTGTGTCATCCGGCATGAATGAAAAGAAAGATGCTGGCTAAAGCTCATGTTGCTTTCCGCCGAAAACAAGCGCAAATGACCCAGAAAAGAATGTCACAAATGGTGTGAAAGAAAAGCTTGCTAAGCGTCTTAGCTGACATGAATCGCACTTAATTTAATATGAAGTGTCTTCTTACTACTACTGTCTCTGTATGGTTTATAGTGTAAGGTTCAGATCTCAAACCAAAACCAAAGAGGATGCCTAAAAGCATTTCGTGAATGAGAGTCATGAAATGAGCAGCTAGTGATGATGTAATCATTGCTGGCAGCAGGGTGGGGTCAGGAAACAAACAACTTCCTGTCCCACGCCACCCAAACATATCTCATCACCTGCAGAAAGGGGAAGTGTACTTTTTCGAAAGCTCTCGGCACACATGGAAGGAAGGTTGGCCAATGCCAAGAGTGCACAAGTAGCACTCGTGACTAGAGCAAAACAGGAAGTGAAGGGCTGGAATCGAGCGAGTGTGTCCGAGCGTACAAATGGCGACTTGTGTCACTTTCTGCGCCAATGAGCATGGTACTTCTTCATCACGCATCATGACATCCCAAAAATTGTCTGCTTCTACATGCTGGATGTACTGTATGTGCGTGTGTATTCTCTCAATCTGCCCTGACCTCACATCTGTCTTCCCTGGCGTAGCAGGATGTTACTCCATCCATAAATGACCTACATTTTTGCCACTTGCCATTTATTTTGTGGGCAAAATATAGCTGACTTTGAACTGACACTGTCATTTGAGTTGTTTAATACGCACGCAACAATTAACTTAGGAAGTTCGTAACATGTTGTGTTTCCATGCTTCTCTAAAAGAATAAAATTACAGTGTTGGGTACCTCCCCAAAAAGTACAAATAAAAAATTATATATAAAAATTTGTTTGGCACTCCAAATAAACTCCCTCTATCATACTTACACAGTAAATAACTTGATTAAATAAAATTTGCAAATTTAAAAATAGCTGGCACCCAATAAATTGAGCCATTTTTTGTTCTACAACAAAACGAACTTTTTTGGGGCAAAATTAAATCAGAAAAGAAAAAACAAATCCCAAAATGTATTTAACCCCCCCCCCCCCCCAAACACTGTGCAAACTTCTTTGAAAACCAAAAGAAATCCCCAAATGCGCATTCTATGCAACAGGGTATCCTTCAAGTTTACACATAACTCAATCAAAAGACAGGGGACTTGGATAAGAGCCAGGTGGAACGCCGCTTTCAACATTGTCCTCGTGAATGACTAGGCAAACCGCTGTTGTGCGTCCAAATTTCTTGCTGAGTGACAAACCATTCAGCAATCAATCAAATGGTCATCCTTGTGTATGGTGCCAGTCGCCATCGTCTCATGCCCTCTCTGTCCTCTACAGAGACAATAAGGCAGTTGTGAAGATGGGAAAAAAAGACAATAGCGACTGGGAAAAAAGAGCGCTCAATGAAAAGTCGGTGTCAGGAGAGGAACAGTTGTCGGCGTTCTTCTTCATAATGGAGCGTCGCGTTAAGACGTTAAACCATATATGGATAAAACGATATGGCTACTACTACAGTACGTATTTTGTTTCTATTATTCATAATCAAATGTTTGTGATTTACAGTATTGCTTCTAGAACATCTGAAATTTATTTTGGGAACTTTAAGTGACAATGTTTGCTGAATGTGGTTGGTTCATTCTGAACCCAACCACTTCTTATTTATAAGAGGGTGTGCACATTTGTGCAACCACATTATCTCAGCGTATTTTCCCTCTTTCATTTTCTTTTAGGTTATTGATCAAATCAAAACTTTTAAGAAGATTTACGTATCTTGATCTTGTTTGTTTTTTTAAATCACAAAAACCTGGCATTTGATTAGGGGTGTGTAGACTTTTGATATCCGTTGTACATGATGATTGTCCTCCATTCACACAAATGCACACACGTCGACCCCGAATGCGTAACGCATTGGCGTGGCAATGCGATTAAGGGTGCAATGTCCTCATTATTGTTGCTACGGTAACCAGGTAACCTTAGCAATGGGATGCCATCGGCTCATTGCGCTAGCAAACAAAGAACACCAGAATGAACGTTAAGTTGGCCCGACTGGGCGGAAAAGATATGTTTCGTAAACAAACAAACAAGAAAGATGAGTTGATGATGATTTGTTGATTTGATAACAAAAATCCCAACAAAGTGTCAGGATAATAAAAAAAATTAAAAATCCTAAAATATATTCGCAAAATAATTAATAATAATAATAGTTTGTAACCTTCAAATTAATAATTGATAATAGTTTAGCAAACAAAAACAACTACCAAAAAACGTAAAAAGTCATTTTTAAACTAGTATGATGATGATGATAATAATAATAATAAATGTTTACTAAACTAATTAAGAATTTTTCGGTGACGTTTATTTCCCCTGTTGGTGCAAAAATTGCACCCACCAGAATATTTACATACAGCCCGTCTCTTTGCTTTGTGCAACAACAATTCATTGAACGTCGTCTTCGCATCTTTGTTGCAATTTCCCTTTCGGGCTGAGAAAGTTGCTCACATTGCTCAAGCTGGTGCACCCCCGCAGTAGCTTTATAATATTGTTAGGTCAATGCATTTAAAAGTGAGACTTTGTTGAAGAAACTTGGACATCTCAGTACTTTTGTTCACTGGTGTGAGAGGAGGCGAAAATGAGTTTGTCCTCAGTTTCCCCCCCCGAGAGGATGTCTTAAGGAAACGTGCTAATGAATATACGCCAGCCCTACTTTCTATTTCCACTTTGCCAAAGAGGAAATGACTCAGGAAACCACACTAAGATGCAAGATAGAACAAGTTCAAGATAAAAAAAAAAAAAACAGGACACAAGATTGGATTCAGCATACATAACTGGACCTTGTTGGATGCTTTGTGGTTTTATTCACCCAATTAGAAGCCATTTTTACATTTAATCCCACAAAAATGTTTACTGGATATTGTTAGTGTTTCATATGGGGGGGTGGGGGGATCATATTTTAGGGGGAAACGCTACAGTACAAAAATTGTTTACAGAAAATAATATTTTGGCTACCCCAAATAAAGTTCTCCTATTAATTAATTAATAAGAAAAATATATTTATGCAAAAAATGCAATTTATTTCAAAAAGAAAAAAAATACTTTAAAAAATTCAACAAAAGTAACAAATATTTTGCAAACAAAAACATCATATATTATATACATTTTATATACAAAATAAAATAAATGGCTCCCACTGCCAGAAAAACAAAACACAAAATAGAAATACATTTTTCTAACCCAAAAATCATGTATCGGAAAAATCTTTTGGCAACCACAAAAAATTAATAAAAAAAATTCTAAATGAAAAAACCCCACACACAATAAAATACTATTTGTGTAGCAAAAATTGATAGATTTGGAAAAACTGCACAAATCTCCACAAAACATAATTTCATCCACAACCAAAATAAAATTTGTTCAAACCAACATAAAAAAAATGACTTTAATAACCAAAATATTTTCAAACATTATGAAAAAAAAAAAGTAAAATAGCGTCATCTTTCATTTTAGTGTGAACTTGCGCAGGTGTACCTAATCAAGTGTCCGCTTGGTGTATTTCCAGTTGGGCGCCATAGCGACCACGTGAGCTATTAATAGCCGAAGCACTGAGGCCTCTCCATTTAGGCCGAGTGAAGTGCCGAAGAAAAAATATCTCGAACCGTGAAGGAATGACACGCGCGCGCACACTCTGACAGCATATGTGCTTGTTTTAAATCACGTCTGCTAATTATTCCTGCTAATCATCAGTCGTCGCACCACTTACCCGCGCGCAAACACACACACATATACAAGTGATCTCCAGACGGCACACATGCGCACACACACACACACACACACACACACACACACACACACACACACACACACACACACACACACACACACACACACACACACACACACCCTCACTTCAGCTTTGCACAGGATGTTACGAAACGGCCCGCCCAGTTGGTGGAACTTAGCGAAGGGTCGCTCACTTGTGTGCACTGCATGGCAGTCGGCACGCACTCGCTTCGCTTCGTCCGCTGGGCTTGACGCACCACCGCACCACAAAAAGAAGAAGAGTGATGGCCGCCACAGAGGATGACCTGGATGAGATGATGATGATGCGCGACGAGGCGCAGGACATCTTCTACGAGGGTGAGAAACTGCGAGTCGGGGGTGCGCCGGGTGACTTGGAATTTTGGCAGAGGTGCGAAGGGGTGCATGTGTGTGTGTGTGTGTGTGGATAAGATGCTGATTAGTTTTTTAAAATGGGAATAACCATCAATAAGGCTTTTTGGGAAAAAGTGGTGCGCCCTTGCATTTTGTTGATGTAATGTGGGAGAGAATTGAAATAAGGTGTGTACACCCATTTTGTGACGCTTTGTTTGTATATGAATCGTGGAATTGGACTGTTTTCAACCAGTTTTTCAAAAGTGGTGCAACGTCAAAATTGTTATCTTTTTGTGATACAGGCGAGAGTTGAAATGAAGTGCACCCAATTTGAAACAGGTTTTGGTCATTGATTTGTCTTTGTCTGAGAAACAAAATGAATAATTTGTCAAACTATTTTTCAAAAAGTGGTGCACCTTTTACGATACGGGTGTTCCTGTGATCCGGGCCATTGGTTTGGAGTGGAGCATCACGCTGGTGTGCAGTGAGTGGGCGTCCGTTGTGGTGCTGCAGCGCTTTTGGAAAAGGGAAGGCTAACATCAGACTGATTATTTATAGGCGGAACCACAAAAAAACGGAACGCCGTTGTGTAATGCTTTACTCGTTTTTTAAAACAAATATAAGCAGAGATGTGCTCATGCGGGCCATTACGTTTTTTAAAACTCTTTTTCGACAGCCAAATGGCTTCTCACACACAGGTTCAAGCTAGCAGATTTTCTTAAATAGGATGCAATAGGATAAAGGTGTACCAAGACTGTCAGGGTTTTGAAGTAGTGCAGAAGATTTGGAAATTTCTTAATAGGAACATTCCTTCTCCAGTTAATTTTCTATGCTTTAAACAGGCTTTGTTTTGATTTATTTGGGGGCTCGGGGGGTAGTGCACAAACTCTGTTTCGGAGGGGGTGCCTGGGTAGAATAATTTATATATACACCCATTTCTTCTGGAAATTTTGATTTTTATTTTAAACCAAAAAAAAGGCTTTGTGAGGATTATTTTTTACTTTGTTGAGGTGGTGTGTCTCGATAAGGATGACTCTTATGCATCCCCTGGAGGTCATATGCGCACCCCCTCTCCATGTATCATCATATTTTCTTATTTTTCTTCCAGTCTGTAGTTGACTACAGCTGCTTCTTTCACCTCCTTGTACTCCTCCTTCTATTCTGACACACCGCCATAGTTTGGGAATCTTTCTAAATGGAGATTGCGCAGTTGTGCACCCCCTTTGCATGTTTCGTCATCATATTTATTTGCTTCCAGCCTGGAGATTGTTCCCATTTGTATCTGTTGCCTTCATGCACACCTCATTTTTAAATCTGGCGCACCCAGTTTTGAATCGCAGCCCATGCAGTAGGTACTTGCGCACCCCCCCCCTCTCTCTAGCTCTATATCACTTAGTCTTGTATTTTATATATTATTATATATTATATATATTTTTTGTATTGCCCATTCCTTTCCAAACGGTGCCTTCCTGTGCTCCGCATTCCTTATTTTAAAATCTGACGCACCCTCTTGGGGGGCGTACCCCCTTTCATTTTCATTCGAACCCACCCCGTCTCCATAATTCATCATCACATTTCCTTGTTTTCTTCCAATCTGCAATTCGGCCAGTGACTCTTTGCCCCTCTGTGATTCTGGTGCACCCCCTGCAGGCACTTGGCGCAACCCCCTCTGTTGTGTTGCATTCCAGCAAAGGCAATGAAGTGGGCTATTCTAAAAACGCCGAACATGAGCGGAATTTGCCAAATCAGACACAGACATGTTGGCTCTGGGTTCCAGAGACGTTCCCGCGGGTCTCTTGGGAGGAACGTAACAACAAAAGCGACAAGCTGTCATTACAAACCTCAGCGGGCTACGTTTGAAGGCCACTTCCAGGAAGCTGACTACGCTTTTCCTTGGACTCGGATCGGACTTTTACACCAGGAAGGCCCCCTCTCAAAGCCGTGCGAGTCCAACAAAACAGGACGAGTCGGCGGAGGCACGGCAGATTCATATTTTGTACATGTATGTGTACGTAAATGTGTACGTAAACGTGTACGTACACGGCGGTAAATGCAGTCGGGGCCTGACCTCGATGACAGACTTAATTACAGGCCCAAGTTGGCAGCAGCTGAAGAAGCCTGAGCCTCTTTGAGTCTTGTCTGACTCACCGCACACAAAAAAGTTCAGGATTTTAAACTTTGAGGTGACATTGTAGAGTGAACAGAAAATGCACCATAACCTCTAAGGTCAATGTAACTTGACCTTCTGTAAACTGTTGAATGCTTAGGTGAAAATTGTTTTAAAAAGTTATAACATTTATACACAATTCAGAGAAACTTTTTTCTTCTTCTCATTGTAGCACCATCTACTGGTCATGGTGGGGCATAACCGCTATTGCCCCATTGCGAAATTTCCACTACACTTTTTACGTAGCATCCAATTTAAATGATCCTTCACCAAAAAGTATATTAAGAATGACTAGATTTATACATCTAAATGTTTTTTTTCTCACAACATCACCATCCGCTGGACTTGTTCGGGCAGTGCCACACTTTCCAAGAATGCAAAATAGCCACTAATCTTTTGATGCAGCTTTTAATTTTCACGATACCTTAAAAAAGATGTATCAAGGATGACACGATTTATACACAAATCCAATGTTTTTGTTTTTTATGTGTAGCACCATCTACTGGACATGGTGGGGCACTCTCACACTTGCCCTACTTTAAATGGCCACAAACCTTTTTATGCACCTCCCATTTTTAGCAATACAATGGATGAATAAATTAATGATTTGTAAGATTTATGCATGTTAAGTTTAACCATTTCGAACTTTTTTTTTTTTACAATAGCGCCATCTGTGGGACATTGTGGTCCGCTACCATAGGTGACCCTGATCCAATTTTGTTTATTTATTTATTTTTACAAGCGTCTCTTTTCTTCAAATGAAAGCTCAAAGGTGACTGCATGCAAAAAAAAAAAAGTATTCTTTCCCCTTTGCGTAAATATGAATTATGTTGCCAAGTGGTTACGGAATCCCTTTTCTTCCTTCCTGGCGTTCTAATGCCCAGTGATGGATGAAAAGGGACAAAAGCATTTTCTGCTCCCGTTGCTTCTTGGAAGGGCGCGCACTCAATTGGATTTGGACGCACCGGGCGGAACAGCGCGTCCACTTATGCCGGCCAATTACAGTGACCATGGCGGCTCTCACAGCAGACTCGCACAAAGTCGGATTTACTGAAAAATACTTTGATAAGAAACCCCTCCCTCAAAAAGACGCCTGTCTTTTCCTCACTGGGAGAACATTTATGGGTAATAGCACTTCTGAGCATGTTTGCTAACCAAAACGGCAGTCTATCATATGAATGAAAGTGTGCATTGTACCCACAAAAAAAGGTGTGTGCATCATATTAGTTATTACGTCAATACATGGTGCAGATGTAACTCAGTTTTTGGCCTGTGAGTGGATTTTCATGTAACATATTTTAATAAATGAAATTAACTTGTCAAACTGATTTTGGGTTAAATATGGTGAAAGGGTACTCGAGTACAAAACTTTAACGTGCGAGTGGATTTTCTTGTCAATGATATTGTTTATGTCTTTGAGTATTAAAAACAGGTTAAATGTCATGAAGTCTATTTTTTATGTGACAATTTCTTTGAAGCACTGGCGTTTTATCACGTTGACATGAACTGCACTTATTTGTCAATTATTAGTGCATTGTATAAATCAGGTTGAAAATGTCAAATTAGATTTATTCTTTTGAATTTAAAACTACTTTCTATATCATGTGTGAGGAAAAGTTGCTTATTTTTTATTACGTGTAGTACATTTTTATGTACATTTTCTGCGGTGCGTTAGTGTTCATTTAGGGCAATGCGTGAATTACAAATGCGCATCTATAATAGACTTCGTTTTTGGAAGTCACACAATTTAGTTTGAATCGAGTATATACTAACATAAATTGAGAAAACGTGCATGAATATTGACTGTTTACCCGTCTTCACGTATTCTTCTGTACCTCCGCATTTTCCGTCCAAACCCCGGAAGTCTATCCTGGCTGGCCCCGCCCTCTCAGTCTCTTATTGGTTGGCGGTTTCCCAGGAGGAGCGAGGCGAACACAAACTGCGATGTGTGGGAGTGGGCGCAC
This sequence comes from Leptonotus elevatus, assembly GCF_054856555.1. Lineage (NCBI taxonomy): Eukaryota > Metazoa > Chordata > Actinopteri > Syngnathiformes > Syngnathidae > Leptonotus > Leptonotus elevatus. Next base: position 8,134,322 of record NC_141257.1, read on the forward strand.
TGTAGTGGCTGATCGACGTCGAAGCGACACTCGTTGCTGGTTTACCCTTGAGATTTACTCATTTTAATCCCCGATTTTGTCATATTTTTGACGGTTTATTTTCTTTTTCTGCTTGTGGCATACGAGCTGGGGGAAAGTAGCTCTTTGTGACGCATGAATGAATGAGCGGATGGATGGAGGGGAGCAGGTAGACGAACCCCGAAAACATCACTGAGGAGCGACTTTAGACGACGGAAAAGCAAATATAAACATTGGCAGAGGTGAGTAAAAAACATTTTTGTTTGTTCTTTAAAACAAATGCGAGGAATGAGTTTCACCCCCTCCAATGGGTCAGTGGACCACGGCGACATTCAGGGACATGAGGGAGAAAGCCTGATTTTCACTTGTAATCCTACGATGGTGCGTTTGAGGACGCACGAATTACACACGAATCCTGCTTTCTATTTTTATCCGGAGTTTGCCCCTCTTTGGTGTCTTTAAATATCAAACTACGTACGAGTGACATGAGGTCACGGCGTGTGTGTGTACGTTTTGTTGTGGGGGAAGGTGTGTGGATTCATACCGCACAGCAATTATGGGTTTTGATGGCTGTTCCCGTCGGGTGTTGTCATATATTTTCCTATGTGGAATAGTCGTTTCCCCGAGGATATTCCCATGACATTCCGGTAAGCAAACACAAAAACGTTGCAAAATAATCGAAATGTTAAATCAAAAACAACAAATAGGTGGCGTTTTTTATTTTTTTTTATTTGCTAAAACGATGCAACCGATATTGTATTATCAGGTATACATAGAATTGCTTACATTTTTTTTTCTGGTCACTTGTTACTAGGAAGAATTTGTTGGACTAAGTCATTTGTGCACCATTAAAGCGGAGTTCAACATAAATAATATAAACAGTACTTCAGTTAGTTCTCAGTGGCCCTCCTAAAATTACCACTAGCATTTGAACATCTCGATTGATTTCTACCAAGTCATAAAATTGTTAAAAAAAATAAATAAATCAACAACTAATTTGATTTCTTTGTAAAACTATACTCCTGAAATTTAATTAAAGCGCGCCAGATAGCTATCAGGTGCACTAGCAACCATCGTCCACACTATCATTCCAATTGGTTGCTTGTTGCTAGGTAGAATTTGTTGGACGAGTCTCCCGAAAGCTTGATTTCTAAAAAAAAAAAAAATCGTTGGACAAAGCCATTTTTTCCCTTCCCTAAAAGTTCAATACATAAAACAATTGCACATCAATATGAACTTTTCAATTCAATCATTACTCAAAGCCAATTTCACCATTGCTGCTGGGGCAAACCACTTACATTTTTTAATATAGTTTTTATGATGCATGTCATCAATTTATATTAGCTAATCTTAACCTCAGGTTTTTTTGTCACGTTAGATCATTTTTAGACTCAACATAACAGTATTTAATTTAACTCATTCAGTCTATCAGATTCAGCTGTTATGTGTGATTTTCTTCATTTTGACATGATGTTAAAGCCTTGGGGGAGGTCGGCTTTCTGTCACGGTGTTGTCTTACAGTTTGTTTTGCGTGTTTATTCCAGCCGGAGACAGCATTTGTGACATGTTTATGTGCTGAATGCGTGTCATCCTTTGAGGTGGTTTTGTGTTTCTCTTGAGTCACATCATATTATTTTGAATCCCATGGCACTTTTTTGTGTGGGCTGGACACTAAGGGGGGCATGGAGGAAAAAAAATAAGCTAATTTAATTCCATTGTTTCTGAAAAGTGCCCCCGCCACTTTGCTGAAAAGGGTTGAAAGGTCACCGGTGTGTCGTGATACCACCCATAGTGGATGTGTCTGCTGCCGAGATAAGCTAGCACTCCCTGAAAATCACTTCTACCTGCAAATTTGGCCTTGTTTTGGAAATGTAGCCATCTCCACCTGTGAAGCCATTTGTTGCCACCGACCTCTGTCCAGATTCGAGAGCATTATCGTCACCCATCTGAAGCATGCAACTTCCAATGTGGAGTAAACATTGGCTGGCGAGTACGTTTAAACCACTGATCTGAATATATGACTGGATAGCCGATAGCCCATACATGCTCGTTCGTGCGAGCCGTTGAAGTCACGGGGCGGCCATCTTGCTACTCCCATCTCATGAGCAGACTACTGTATAAACTGTACAATATATGTACATATTAGACATATACAGCTCGTAGGAAGTTAGTATAGGGGCGGAGTAGTCACAATTTTTTAACAAGTAAAAAAATAATTGAGTGAGACGACGGTATGTGCTGCTTTGAAAACCCCCTTTTTCTTTTAACACTCAGTTCCTTCGATTTGGCAGGGACATCTTTTGTTGAATTGCAGTTATAATTATTTAATAAAAAATATGTTTCCTCCTGTAAACATTAATCATATAATTTATACATTAAGTTGTAAAATGTCCGAAGTCCTCTTGTTTATCTTTAACAAATTTAAAACATCATAAATCCTGCTGTTTTACTAAGTACTGTTTGAAATGTTCTCCAATTTCGATACTGTAAATGTATAGGATTGTATGCTGAGAAGCATTTCTTGGGAGGAGCAATATGGCGGCGGCGCGACTTCAAAAGTCTTGACCTATCGGTTATCCAGTCATATATTCATATCAGTGGTTAGAACGTACTCGTAGACTAAATGCTACAAACAGCATATTTTCCCCATAATGCCACTGGGTATTTCTTGCGTATACCAGAGTGGGAAAAAAATATATACTTTTTTTTAAAAAGCATTTGACCCACAATATACCAATATGTTCAAAAATGAGTAATAAACAATTTTTGTTTTTTAGTACTTGGCAATCCAAATTTTTTACTCTTCATTGGCAGTTTCACGTTTCCGTAATCATGCACGCGCGATCGCATGTAAAATCGTATACACTGGGGCCAGATGCTGCCCTGCGATTGGCTGGCAACCAGTTCAGGGTGTACCCCGCCTACTGCCCGAAGCCAGCTGGGATAGGCTCCAGCAACCCCCGCGACCCTTGTGAGGACAAGCGGTACAGAAAATGGATGGATGGATGGATGGATGGATGGGGCCAGATGCAAATCTTTCCAATCGTTACAGTTTCGAAGCAAATTTTCAAACTTTTGCTGCCCACACACTAACTAGAGTGAAAACTCAACTCTCCTCGCAACTTGACGTTGCCCATCTGTCGTCACGCCTGCCGGGCTTCGTGTAAATCACACACTCGTGGTCGTTGAGTTGCAATAGGGGGGAAAAATGTTGGAGGCTAAATGATTTTTTGAGTGTCGTAGCAGGTCGGCTTTGATATGGTTAAGTGGTCCCGCTTTGCCTCCCCTGCCAGCATGTTTGGGCTGCGGTGAAGCGCTTTTGAAAGAGAGGCCGAGTCGGGATGCAAAGCAGTTGTCTGTTCCCAGACTCTCTCTCTCTCTCTTTATTTCGCTCGCTCGCTCTGCCTTTTCCGGAACGGTCTTTTCAGTCCCCGATGTAGCGCACATGCTCATTTCCACACAGGCCTTTCACCAAAGTCTCATTAAGGGAATTATGCCCATGGCGTGGTTTGGAGGAAATTCAGCAGCCTTTTTTTTTTTTTGCTTTTTCGGGGTGGGTTTTCACCCTCGAGCCCACCCTTATAAAAGTGTCTTTAACACTACTGTGAATTGTGAGTGTCGAATGAATGAGTTTCTTTGAATCAGCTGAACATCATATCATAAAATCATCCTAAAATCTTTACAGTTTTCAAGCAATACAAGGAATGTTGTCACCACACGATAAAACTCAAACCAAGTAAAAGTCTTACTTAAGAGAGGAACAGGAAGGGAGTTCTCAGAACAGCTTGAGTCTCTTGCATAATTGGCACGCTAAGCGTTAGCTTATGGAGGACCAAAACCGGCACAATTCAAAATAAACAAATGACTAAATAAATAAATAAATGACTAAAATTGAAAATAAAAACGGATATAAAAAATATAATTTGAAAATTTGATCCCAAAACTAAATATAAATTGAAATAAGAATTTATAATTATTATAATATAGTAATTATAAATGAATAATAATGTATTAATTTGGTCATTTATTTATTGGCCCTCCATATTAGCCATGATACTATGAACTAGTTTGTCTTAGTTGATTAATTGTGTTAGTCAGTTAGTAGTCTTACCCCAAACAAAATTAAAAAGCCAACAAATATGCATGTGGAGTTTAAAACTGATGATTTAATTAGACTTTTAAAAAATGTTTTTCCAGTAAATTCTCCCAATTTGTACAATTTTTATGCACGTTACGATGCATTGTTGTTCTCAGCTTATGTGGCTTATTTCTCTGATGTACTGGACTGAAACTTAAACGTGCCCGAATGAACAGAACGTTTCCTGCTTTCTAGTCCATGCGTCTTTCCAGCTGCTTGGCTTTTTTTCAGGAGAGATGTGGGGGTGTAGTTGTAAATGTAGACCACCGCATTCTTACACGAGGAGTGCCCTTTTGAAAGTTATTTCATACACAGGCCTGCTGCAGGAAAACTTGGACAAGCTCCCTGGTAACTTTGAGGCTAATAGAATAGACGGTGAGAGAAAACTGGAGCAGCAAAATGTCGACGACGTTTTAAATGTGAGCGTTCATGATCCTCTCCAGCCCTCTAGGTGGCGGTAATGCTCATTATGAAGTTGTTTCAAACTGCTTAGTGCACAGTACCAACGAGGTACTTTGCGATGTTTTTATGTTTTTTAGCTAACTCCAACTGGGGTGTCATTAAACAGCTTAAAGGACGCAAGGAAGCTACATGTTGCATTCAGGGTACTTTCACAACATAGGGAACTTGTAACGCACCGCGCCGTACTGCACATTACTCGTTTTTCTTTATTACATTTTAAAGAGAGAAGCCAAAATTGAAATCACGATCGTCCAGTCCTAGTGGGTGATGCTAGTCCTCCGACTTGTATTTAGACATTTGAGTGACAACAGACCCGTCGAGTCAGAGGTTATCTCATCCGAGGCTGATAGTTATGACGGTCAGGCCTGTTCCGGCTTGTCGCACCCTGCAATGAGTGCTTCCTCGGTGAGGTTGGGGGGGGGGGGGGGGGGGCTTTTAATTTGGGCTGTGGATGTGACTTGTTGTGTTAAGTGCTATGAGGAAGGACAGGCTGCAGGGCAGTCGGTAAGGGAGGTGGGAATTATTCAGCTGTGTCTTTTAAAATGTCGGGCAAAGTCCAGTTTGGGCTGACACGGCGGGTTTAACTGGAGGGTCTTGTAAAACCACTGAGATTTCGACACAGCAGCAGATGTTTTATATATATATATATATATATTTTGGTTGCACCTTGATGAAATGTTTTCTTTTTTCAAAACGAACATTTCCCTTTCATAACCCTAACTCTAACCCTAAAGGGATTTTGTACAAATAAAAAAACAGTTAAATGAAGAATGAAATTTGATGTTGAGGACAATGAGGTTCCACTCCGGTCCAATAGGTGGCGGTAAGTCAGGAGTAGTTGGCAAATCATTAACTATTTACATAATTGCCTATGTCGTTTTAACTTTACCCCTAACTTAATGCTTGTGTTGTATTTTCACAAATTATCTGTTTAAACATTTTAGTTAATTTTTTTTAATAGTTCATTTAAAAATTGTCCCCGAAATCCCTAAAATAAATAAAACACTTGACGAAATGCGAACCAGGCGTATTCTTCAATTGGGAGTTCTGCGCTCGACTGAGTGCCATTCTAGTCTAGTTACGTTTTTGCTCCACTTTCTATTTCCCCATTCCTTCCATGCTCGTCTATCTGAAGCCCCTCCCCTTCTGTTTGGCCACATTTATGGAGGGGGGTGTTGGGGAGAAAGGGGTGGTGCCTTTGAACCCTTCCTCACCCTTCCGCCTGTTGTCAAGTAAAATGATGGAGGCTATTAATCCTCCAACCCCAACTCGCTGTTACTGTATGACAGTATAGGGTGCGCCGGTTGGGCTGAGATGGAGGCGGGGGGGGGGGGTGTACTGGCATGCAGCACATGGCACATGCTCCACGCCAGCGTCACATGATACGTGGAGGCGCACCTCTGGCGCGCAGCAGCTGGCCGACTGCGATTGCCGTAAGCGTTTTAGGGACCTAAGCTGATAATCTGTCTGTTTTGCTTTTTTCTTCTCCTTTGCGGCAGCTGGATGACACAATATTGCGTCTAAAGTAATTTTGTATGCAAATAGTTCGGAGTCACTTTCATCCAATCAGAAAGTGAAAGAAAGTAACGTCCACAACATGTGAAATGTCAAGCAAGGACAAATGGGAGGAATCATAGATAACGGAATATCACCTTAAATTAGACAACACTGTGAATAGATTTTCGGCATCTTCGGCTAATCAGAATATTCTTTATTTGTGATTGTAAGTTTTTGTGCTGTAAAAAAACATAATTAATTGGGAAAAACTGAAAAAAAATCACAACAAATTATTTGAAGAAAAAAAGAAAAGAATCATAACTAATGAATTGGGGGGAAAATGTACAAAAAAATCATAGCTAATTAATTGAAACAAAACGGGAAAAACAACTAATTAATTGGGAAAAAATGAAGCAAATCCTAACTAATTAATTGGGAAAAAATGAAGCAAATCCTAACTAATTAATTGGGAAAAAAGGAAGCAAATCCTAACTAATTAATTGAAAAAAAAGTGGAAAAAATCATAACTAATTAATTGGAAAAAAAAGTGGAAAAAATCATAGCTAGTTAATTGGAAAAAACGTGTATTTCCCTATCTCCCAAGAGTAGTAAATATATAAATTTGGTACCACTTGTAAATTGGAACAATCATATGCCTCTTCAAGCCATTTTCACTGAAGCAACCAACTTCGCTCCTGGCTGTTTTACTGGATTTTGACTGATTTTGCAAGGCCCACAGAATATTGTGTTCTATTGCTATAAAAACATGGAACCTACCCAAAGAAAGATTGGAGTTTCTTCTTTCATCAGGAAAAATAAGTATATTTCTATGTTTCCGTTTTTCAATTAGCATTAGAATATAGCTAAGTTTCATCATTATTCACAAATCAGTTTGAAACCATGGGTAATCAAGCTTTTTGCAACATGGCCCTGGTTGATCTCTTATACTCTGCTGCCTCCTGCTAGCCGTTTTTGTAATAACTACCATTGCTTCAAGCGCTCTCTTCAGTTCAGAGGCTGCATCAAAGCCTTCTGTATGCTCTAGCATAAAAAAAACAATGGGACCATAGTAATTAAAATAGAACATATTTTATAAGTTTTTTGGGAGCCAATCAGTTAACCGTTATGTTTTACCAAACAACTTCAGGCCAAATTGTCATACATCAATTTGCTATGACACGAATCATTTGTGTCAGGTCTGTTTTGACCTCCGCCGGACCCCTCAGACTGACTTACCGAACCCCCGGCGTTCAATCGAACTCAGGTTAAGAGCCGCTGGCCTAAGAACAACATTTAAAAGTTTTCCAAAAACAAGAAAAAAATCGTTAACATTCTACAAACAAGATGAGTCCAGTTGCCTTGGTCTAACCTTTGCGGTTTGACCTGGATGATTGAGTCGACACCGACGATGGCTTAGACACTTATGCTATAAGCTAACAATGTAGCAATTTCTCTTTCATTCCCACTAGCGGGAATGCTAACGGTCTGGTTTCCCATGGCTGTTGAGCACAGCGCTATCATCACAGTTGTGGTAGCCGCTATCAGTGAAAGGAATGTTTGTGTTCGCCTGCTAAAAACGGCACTGGAAACAACCGAGCTGATCCTTGTTTGCGTAGCGGACGCATTCCAGCATAGGTGCTGATCTTTCCACCAGTGGGGAGCCACGCACATGTGGATTTTATTTATTGATTTTTTTTTTTTTTGTATTGTACACTCCGTTCTGCTGTATTAAACGTCATAAAAAAATCATCGATGGTGCGATTACATGCTGGGGAAAATGTCATCAGCAAGCGGCAGTGGCAGTCAGAATGTAAATCGCAGTCCGGACACGCCTGGCTTAATCTGCTCATCTGCGTCTTTGAAATGCCAGCAGCGCCTAGTCTGCACTTAATGCCGCGCCGACCCATCAGGACGCCCGTGACCTATAATTAAAACAGGGCCACAATTGCAGACACGTGTAGGGGGAGGGGAATTATTTCCACAGTGCCTTTGGAAAAAAAAAAAAACTTCAAAATCGGCAAGGTGATGAAAACTGTTCCATTTGGAAATATCTCAGGGTTATTTTTGTCACTTAATGACCTTTAAATATTGAGAAAATAAACACAAATCTTATCTTTTTCAACCAATACCGATCAGCCTAAAATGTGATTGTGAACAGCCACAATTTTCAAACGTGAACCAGATTGGGACAATCTGAGCAGTTTCCAAATTGAACCCGGCAAAAACGGTCAATTTTGATAATTTAGTGATAATTGAACATTTTAATGTAAATTTATATATTACTGTTATATTGTCTGAACAAAACTCTTATCAGTTTGTGTTTACCAAAATTGCCAATTAATGAATATACACAATATCTGTATTGGTGTCTCGTTCCTGGCTCAGCATGTACTTAATATTGTGTCAATATAATATTGATCTTACCCTTAAAGATTAGTTGTGGTCAATATACGTAGAGTAATTGACTATCAAATTAATACATAATTATTTTTGATAATCAATTAAGCATTGATACCATTTTTTTTTTAAATGATACAAATGCTCTGGTCAACAGTAAATTTTCTCTGATTTGTTCTCCATGATGGCAGACTGATTATATTTGTGTTGAACCAAAATAAAACATTTGCTTTTACTTTGGGAGACAATTATCGACATTTTTGCCAATTTTCTGGCATGTTACAGACAAAACCAGTGACTGAATCTTAATTCATTTATTTTTCTGTACTTTCAATTTCATGTAAATCAAAACATGCATTTTTATCCAATTAATTGATTACATGACAAAATAATCGACAGGTTAAACAATTATTAAAATAATCGTTAGATGCCACCCTAGTCCACAAGGCCCTTTTCCCATGCTCACCAAAGAAAGATGGCGTTCCGGCCATGCGAACGACATCACCCCCTCGCCTCGGAGCGACAAAGGCGACTCGCAGAGCTCTCCCGTTCGGCGTTCCCATCGGCCGGCGGCCTTTCATGCGGCTGAATGCGGCTGCCAGTCAGTCCATTCAAGCTTTTGGCCGCCGATCCACAATGGCATCCTAAGACACCCTTGAACGAGGTGCGAGAGAGGTTTGTTGCTATGCGAGGGGAGAATATCAGCGTGAGATTGTTTTCTTCAGCAACCGCTTACACCGCGTCCACCCTACCACTTGTTTTCTGTAGGGCGAAGCAAGAAAACAGGATTTGAAATGGTCTTGAGGAAACACGGGTAAGACGCAAACTTTAGATGGTGGAAAAAGAGGTCAGATGTAGGAAAGACACAGCACTCAACTCTATGGAGGACTTTAAGCTGTTTCCTTAACATGGAACCCAGGGGCAGTAGATAAAATGAAAACAGCAGAGGCCCCAGAATTGAACCGTGTGGAACACCATCCATTCTGTTATACATGTGAATTCATATTGCACTACAACAAGGGAGCTAATTCTTTATGCTTGTATGAATTAGCCTCGCCATGGCAACTGAAGACAAAATAAGATGAGGCAGGTTATGTAAACACTGCCACACACAAACTCAGGCACACACGCACACTTCTGCTACAGTGCTTTTGTGTGTGTGTGTGTGTGTGTGTGTGTGTGTGTGTGTGTGTGTGTGTGTGTGTGTGTGTGTGTGTGTGTGTGTGTGTGTGTGTGTGTGTGTGTGTGTGTGTGTGTGTGTGTGTGTGTGTGTGTGTGTGTGTGTGTGTGTGTGTGTGCACCAAACTCAAGTTTGATTATACTGCATATATTATCAAATGTCGTAAAAATCTGTACATCAGAACTTTGATTTTTTCGGGTTTCTATTTCTTGTTTCCTCCCATTTGCATTGGCTCTTACCAACTTTTTTTTGGTGCCTGTTAGACAAGAATAAACGCAGTGTGAAGATGGAGACTGCTAATTTAGCTTCTGAAAACACAACTACAGTTGGCAGCGGGCTGACTATCAAACCATTTTTTTTTATCCTTTGTACCCCCCCCCTTTTTTTTTATATTGGAGCAGTCAATTTCTGTGTTAACATATGACAAAAGAAATTCCCGAAATTCTTTACAGAAATTTAATAAAAAGTTTTAAACGGCATTGCAGTAGAAATGACTATTAAAAAAATAATTGTGCGAATAAGAAATTTGGAGAATCTTTATGAAATTTGTGCAGAATTGTTCCCAACAATTTTTTAACAGTGAATACATTCCGCCAAAATGTGAAGAATTTTCTTGAATCGTTACTTAAAATATTGCCTGTATGGTTAACTGAGGATCTCAAAATGGATGAATTGAAATCCGAAATAATTGACAGCTGAGCAGCGGCAGCAAACTGAAAACTGGGTTTATATTCAATTAGAAAAACTGATGACTGAGTTAAGGCTGGTCGTGATGAGGCCGAATTTTGCTTACGTAAACATCCCGAGAGGCGTTCGTTTGAGGATGACGCTAGCCTGAATACAAGAAGTTCCCGACACGTGCTCGGCTGCGCCGCTAACCGGAGCCTCAAAATGGAAGCGTGCGTGGACACAAATGCAATCAATGGAGACGTTCACCTCTTACAGGTGTCAACAATTGTCTCTTTTGTGTCGAGCCACAAAAGAAAGGGAAAATTCCTGAAGGATGACAAATGTTGGTTTAGTGAGCGGCGCATGCTGGCGACAAAGTAAGTGATGACACGTGTCACAGGTCAGCATGTGCTTGTTGCCCTTTTCACACTTGAAAGCTTTTGTTATTGTTTTTCATTTTGTCAGCCCTCAATTGCGATTAGACAGTGCGAAAGGGGCTTCTTCAAACTGAACTTACATTTTGCATGTAGCTTGACAGTTTGGCGCTGACATGCCTTGAGGACCCCACAAAATAGTCAAAAGAAATTAGCTTATTCAACAATCGCATTAATCAGCTTTAATTATGACTGCCCTTGCTGTGTGGCCGACCTTCTCCAAAAACATCTGTGGAAAAAAAAACAACCTGGTCTTTGCCTAAACATGCCGTCAGCCAACGCGTCCGCGTTAGCGCAACCTGGTAGCATCTCCTTTCGGTCCAGCACAAAGAGACGGCGCACTGCTGGCCTTGTTTTTCCGCCAGGACGGGGGACAATAATAATAGCGGCGGATGGCGGTGACTCAGGGCTGACTCACCGGGAAAATGGTCCTTTCAGAAACAAGGCGGCCGGAGATGTCATGTTTCTATCCTAGCCAGTACGAACTTGTGTTCCTGGATTTCACTATATTGTACAAGTAAAGGACTTTTGCTAATATTTGTTTGTCTGAATTTTACAGCATACAGTGATAACCATGTGCCCATTTTTTTTAGGTTACAAAGCGCTAAGAAGGGCCTATGAAGCCTGTTAGCTCACAAGCTAGCTGATGCTAGCTCCTCTCGTTGCACCTTGGAAAGGCCATGATCCAATTGTCACAACAAAGTTGCTGGATGGTGTCACATAAAAATTTTCATTTATTCATAGTGCTGTCAAAATTAAACCTTTAACTCTGGTTTAACTACGAATTAAAGCACTATTTTTTTTTTTTTTACCCAAGCCCAATCATAAACAAAGATTAAAACTTCTGAATCAGGCTAATGCTAATAACATCCATTGAAATGCTAACGATTGCAGTTATGGGACTGTTCAGCTAAGTTTCTTTGAACAAAAAAAAATAAATCAAGGAATTTGACAATTGATTGGAAAACTTATCTCAACAGTTGAATGATTGATCTTTATTTTTCGATATTCCTCAAGATCCAGACCTTCCAGGATGCTTCGCTGCAACACGAGTTAAACTCTCCGATCTATTTTCAGCAAATTCCCTCAAGCATCGACGGCTTCGTGTTGCACTTACTTTAAATAGTTTCACTTTTGACAAGCTGCTGCTAAATCTAGACCGGCTGATTATAAAAAAAAAAAAAAGGTGTCTTATTTCTAAAAAGGGCCGATTAGGTAACGATGAAACATCTTTTGGTGTATTCCTGGAATGTTTGATGCTCATTTTGTATGACCTCAGCCAAGAAATATGTGCAAAGTACACGTCGGATGAGTGATGGGAGTCAAGTTTCCCGACATGAGAGAGCAACACCGCTGGCATGTTTGCAGCGGCGAAAGGTCGAGGCGGTCGAGTGAAAACCTGCCAAAACTTGTCCGACCCTTCCACGTGACGATACGTCTCTTGTCAGGTGTGTCGTCGCGGATCCCGGAGATCATGGCGGCCGCCGGGACGCACTCGCCAGGAGGGCCCAACGGGATCATCCGGAGTCAGTCCTTCGCCGGCTTCAGCACGCTGCAGGAACGCCGCTCGCGGTAAGGCCCGAACCCCCGAGAAACAACGATTGCGGTCGACGATTTCTGATGACTGGGCCTCGGGAGGTCGAGGAAGGAAATGGGCGCCATGTTAATGTTTGGCGATTGAATGAGGAGGATCGTGCGATCATCTGAGCTTTGAACTGACATGCCGGCCATTTTAAATACCCAAACAGCCATTTTGGTTCTCGACCACAGAGGAAAAAGAACCATCAGGAGCTATGAACTTCTGCAAGGAACACCAAATTTGATGTCTGCATGCAACAGAAAGACACTCGGTTAAAGATTACATTCAAATCAAATAGTCGATATCTATTTGAGTCTTTGTATTCATGAGATTAGAATCCAATTTAACAGCGATATTTGCCAACATTCTGAATATCGGCGGTTCGGCACCGATAATCACCTATCCCCAAGTTATTTTCCAAAGAGCCACAGCGGATTTAACTCTATTCAAAAACAGATATTAAATCTTTATTTTTTTTTCCAGGCAGAGATGTGAATGTGTATGTATGAAATGCAAGCTTGCCTTCCTCCCATCGTCCCATTTTAGGTCACGCTCGTCTCCCGCCGCCCTCGCACTCGTTTCCCATTCAGCTGACATTTCCTTCAGCGTTGACGAGCGCCGTTCCGACGCCCCAAACTAGTTGCAACGCGGCAGTCGGTCCGAGCTGCCTCGAATGTAGGGCAGCCTTGAGGGGGGGTCACGCGTGGATCTTGCCACGCGCACGCATGCACGCACACGCATGCATAATACTTGCACATGACACACGGCTGCGTGCACGCACGGACCATCCGCTGACATGCTTGTGCGCTTAATAATATGCAGCTTTTCTTTTTAGGAAAGGGCAACATGAATAATTTGATTAGAAGAGCTGAAAAGTGTTGGCCACAGGTTGATCTGCACTGTTGTTGTTTACGGCGTGGCTACATGTACTCTTTGGTAGTGTAGCGAATGTTGCATGCTGGGAAACAAAAAAGATGTGGCTGTTGCATCCGTAGCATACACACAATTGCATCATTTTTGGCTTATAAACAGTCCCACAACCCGACTAGGCATGCGGATTCGTATGTTTGTGTTTCTACCGCAGCCCGTTTAGGTGGCAGGCTCGTCACATATCCTGCAGTGCGAATGGTCTGTGTATAAGGGGCTAATGTTTTCCTTTTTTTTTATTTTTATAGAGGGGTGGGGGGGGATATACCAATGCCACAACCTGACTTTGCCATGCCGCAGCTCGTTTAGGCCAAAAACTAATCACTAGCTCAATTAGCCTCTTTGGCAGAAAAATCCTTCAAATTGTGTGTAAGAAGCTTCCGTACCTTCATTTTTGTAAAAAAAAAAAAAAAAAAAACATTCCACAACCCAACTTTTCCATGTGATTGTTTTGTTAATATCGCAGCCCATTCAGGCAACAGACTCGATGTGTAAAGGTTTATTTTAAATCTTTACATTTACTCTGCTCCCACAGCCTGTTTAGGCGGCAGACTACTCACGAGCGTCAATTAGCCTCTTTCACACAGAGATCTTGCAATTGGCTGGTGTGTAAGAATCTAACATACCTTTATTTATTTTGTTTGTTGTTGTTTGGAAATAATCCCAAAACTCGACGTTGCCACGCGCTCCTTCTATTTACGTTTACTCCCACAGCCCATTTAGGCAGCCCACTGTTCACTAGCCTCAATTATTCACATAGATATCCTGTGAAATCGCTGCATCGGGGTCATAGCAAAAGATGAGTGTGTGTGTGTGGGTTTTTATTTTTATTTTTTATAAATAATGTATGATCTTAACAACTACAAGTTTTAGTTGGAGAAGTTTTCCAACGTGATGAATTCATGATGGGTTGAGCCGCAGGGACGTCGGCACAACTCCACTGGACATTTGATTAGGTACACCTGCCCAATTTGAATGTGTGTGTGTGTGTTTTTGCGTAGGTGTAACTCGTTCATGGGCAACTCTGTGGTGCCGAAGAAGCCCGCATCCAAACCCAAGAAGTCTCACCTTTCCGGCCACAAGGGCGGCGGCGGCGGCGGCTTCAGAGAGCCTCAGCCCAGAAGACTGGCGGACGTCTACGCTGCACTAAAACAGGGCCTGGAGTGAGTGGAAAGTTGTTCCATGCTTCGTTGTTTTGCGCCCGTTGCTACATGACCAATTTTTAAGCAAGCATCTTTGTTTTTTTAGGGGTTGTTTTATAGCAAAATTCAGAGTTGCACGTTGTAATTTCTCTTTTTCGTTAGCTCGTGTATGGCGTTTGGCATTATATGTTAGCAGTGAACTAACTTTCATGAGATAAAATGTAGTTTGGTTGAACAATTTGGTGTTTAAATAAACACTGACTAAATGTGTTTTGTCAGATTTAAAGTAAACTTCAATTGTGCTAATTTACATTAGCCTATCTTTGGCATTCTAGATTATGTGTTAGCATTAAGCTTTGTCAATGGACTATAATTGTTGCTAATACCAGTTATCGTATTTATAGCGTTTTGCATCATGTGTTAGCTTTAAGCTAGTGGATTTTTTTGTATGCTTTGGTTAAACATTTTTGTGTTTAAATGTACAACTGTAATTTTCTGTTTGCGTATGTTGCTGCTCTGCGTGTTTAAAGTAAGTAATTATTTTAAAGTGTATAATTACGGTTACAACAATACTAATGTATGCTAGCCCATCTATGGCGTTTCACATGTGTTAGCATTTAGCTAGCTGGTCACTCTATCGTTCATTTTTAGCATTGGAGTTCACTGTTGTGTTGTTGTTTTTTTATGTGATGACACTGAACTGAGGGTGTACCTCCTATTGTGTCCTTGTCAGTGAATATCTGGAGGTGCACCAGACGGAGTTGGACAAACTGATGTTGCACATGAAGGACATGAAGAGGAACTCGCGTCTGGTGAGTCCCAAGAAAATCCCAACAAGACGGTCGCCAGGCAACCAAAAAGCCGATCTTGTAATAACCGAGCGTATTCTTTGTGTTTGTTCTGTGTGCAGGGCGTTCTCTACGATCTGGACAAGGTGAGTGAGCAAAAAAGGAAAAGAAATGCTGGCATCAGAGTAGGAATAACAAATACAGCGCAGGTCATGAAAGAGAGAGAAGATCCGCAAGGATTTTAAGCGGCCATTTTGGAAAATGACATGCGATTAACTTTTCGCCTAAATACTCATTTGACGTGTTCACAGCTAGCTGACTTTTTTTTTGTCACGCGTTATTATTGTATTTGTCGTTGCAGCAAATCAAAGCCATCGAGAGGTACATGAGACGGCTGGAGTTTCACATCAGCAAGGTAACAATAAGAAATCAGCTACTAAACACTATTTTCCTCTTTTTAGTGTATTAAGCCAAATGTGTTTTTTTTTTTTTTTCATCTGAATAGGCCATTTAAAAGAATCCCTTTAAACAGTTGCATTAAAATCCCCCAATGTAAATAAATTAAAAACGCACTCCACTTGGCTGAAAACTAAATTGGGCCGCCCAACGCTGTCGGTCAAAATTTAAAAAAATTCCTGCTTGAGGCTGTTTTATATTTTTCTTCTTTTTTGTCATGCGCGGTCGTTCGCCATCTTCAAGGTCACGCAACCGCTCGTCGTCATCGCGCGTCCAATCACACGTGACGGCAGCGCACTTGTGCTTGCACCCCGGGGTTGCCACGGTTACCAGAAGGCCGTCTCGTCAACGCAAACGTCTAGTGGGGCGACGCTTAATGCGCTCGTAAGCATCCGGCGGACAATAAAAACACGTGTGTTTCCTGTGGATGTAGGTCACGACAAAATTGAGTCCTCGGAGATGTGGAGGGAAGGAAGCCAGGCGCTTTGAGGAATGTGTGTGTGGTCCACTTTTTGTGTGTGTGGTCACGAGGTGCCAGCCGGCGTTAAAACAAACACTGACAGGCTTTGCGAAGCCTGCAAATGAATCGTTCTCTGTTCTTGGCGGTGCACAAAAATAGAACGATAACAACTCACGTGTGAAGTTTCAGCAGGAAGGTCACGAACTTTCGAAAGTTAGACAAAAATAAATTAAAATAAAAAGGCTAAAAGAGTGACTTGACAGGATATGTTGTGGATTAATTCATTTAATAAAGATAAAAAAAGACAAATGACATGAGTATCATTTAGATCACAAAAATGTAGCATACATACAAAAAGTACAAATGAAAAACAAATTTTTGTACTCGTTAAAAAATATCAGGTCACTTTTGACATAAATGTTGTTGTTTACGTAGATGTAAAAACTGAAACAATTTGAATCATAACATGTAATAAAAGTCCATGTTTTATTAAATGTAAAGTAAAATCTTATTTTTATTTTTACATAAACATTTTTAAATATATATATTTTTTAATGCACGTGAAATTCAAAATATATAAACATAAAATGTAAAAACATTTTTAAATTGGAAAAATATATATATTTTTAAATAAATAAAATAAAAATAAGATCAAGATCTCATTTGTTTAAATAAAAATGTTAAATAGAATCTGGAGTATATTTTAAGACTAATAATAATAATAATAAAAATAATTACAATAAAAAGATCTCTATATAATATGTAATGAAGGTCCCATTATTTACATAAAATGCCAAATAAAAGGTTTTGGTGTTCAATAAATGTATTCTTATAATTATCCACAGTTAAGCACAAAGTATCATTTTGGTTTGCCGGCTGCCGTGACCCATGACTTGTCAACAGCCAATCATCAACTCATCGTGTATGCGTGTGCGTGCCAGTATGTGTGTGTGTGTTAATCTGACTACTGAACGATTCAAGTGCAGCCAAACCGTGTGTGTGTGTGTGTTTTTTTTAAATCCTAAAATGCAATTTATCGCGTGTGTCTCAAAATCGGCTTGATGGACGTGACACTTGACCTCATGAGCATCGACGCTTCCGCAAATGTGCGTTTGTTTAGATGTAGTCTCCCGTCTTGAATGCGAGCGTCTCTAAATGCGCACCCACGCACGACCCCCGCCCCTCGTCGAACAGCTCGCGTGTTTGTTGATGTTTGAGGTGCCCCGCCTAGTTTATAATCTTCTTATCAATCACTACTGCCTCTGTGGGTGAGCGTGTGCGCTTGCCTATGTCTACGCGTGTGTTAAATGTGTGTGTTTCTGGGCGTGTGTGTGTGTGTGTGTGTGTGATATGTTTAAGAGGATTTGGTGTGGCGTCACCCAAATCCTGCCGCTGATTAAAGTGAGATGAAGAGTTGATAACGAGCCCAAAAAGCCAACTTGTTCTAATAGATTCATTTAAATAATAATAATAATAAAAAAACACATTTTCACTTCAGCGAGTACCATTATCTGGATCATCAAATATGAAGCCTGAGGAGTAATGATCTGCTTGTGGAGACGGCCATTTTGTTTCCCTAGAGTTTGGTTGTAATTGGCCAGCGATTGGCTAATGAAGCGATGACCTTTTTTTCAAGCAAAAGATGATGTCATCTGCTCACGTCGAAGCAGCCCCGAAAATTTGGCTTCCAGCACATAACGCTCCGTGATGTCGTTTTTTAACCATAGCGCCCACTTAGCATACAGTGTAAGCTCATTTCGGTACTAGAAATTATTCATCATTATTTATATATAGCACGTGTTGCATTATAACCTCTCGAACCGTAAGTTTGTTAATATGAATATATAAAAACGTATAGACTTGTTTTTAGTGACATTGGAATGTATTTTGTGCTATCAATCCCCCCCCCCCCCCCCCCCCCCTTCCCAATTTTGTCCGTTGGCTTCATTCCATTGACATGCCACTGTAACAGCTGCTGTAAACACACACACACACACGCACATGCGGCATGCCACAGACAGGCAGACGTGGCCTGGGCCCAGCTGGCTGAGTTTTTTTATTTTCTTTCTTTTTTTACATAAGCGCTGACTCATCACTTTACCACCTCCGTAAAAGGGTTGCATCATCGCCACTGTACTGGTTCCACATTTCTCAGTTGAAACCATTCAACCTTCAAAGGATTCACAAAAATCTTGGGAACCGGATTCTACCCCCCCCCCCCCCCCAAATCATTCAAATAAACGCTTAGCCATTTGTGCAGGTGGACGAGTTGTATGAGGCCTTCTGCATTCAGAGCCGCCTGCGGGAAGGAGCCAGTCGCATGAAGCAGGCCTTCACCTGCTCGCCCTCCACCAAGGCAACCAAGGAAAGCATCGCCGAGGTCAACCGGCGCTACAAAGAATACACCGAGGTGCTCCACTTACAACCAAAACTCTCACATTTCATTTGAGTTTGAATTTCAGGCCTCTGGTCCCTTCCGCCAGATTTTTTTCCAATGGCTACCAAATTTGAACCATGTACGCTAGATAGATGATGAATGATCATCATTGGCTGTGTGGCAAAATTTAATAAATTGCCATCAATGAAAAAAACTTTTACGTGTTTTTAAAAAAAAAAAACAGCCCCCAAACCCAGTTGAACTTAGCAACATGAAATTTGGTAGTTGAGTGTATGATAAAGACCCACAAAAAAGTCTCATGATGCCATGGCCAAAAATTGACAGGAAGTGTGCCATTTTGATTCTAAGCCACCATTTTTGGAGTCATTTTGGCCATTTTCTGGGTCCTTGACATGGTTTGAAAATTCAGCCCCCAAACTCAATATGAAATTTGGTAGACATGTCTACCACGAGTACACCCACAAAAAAAGTCTCAAGATGCCATGGCCAAAAATCCACAGTAAATCTGCCGCTTTGATTCAAAGCAACCGTTTTTGGAGCCCTTTTCTGGGTCCTTGATATGGTTTGAAAATTCAGTCCCCGAAGTCAGTTTGTCCTGGCAACATGACATTTGGTAGACATTTCTACCATGAGTACACCCACTAAAAAGTCACAAGATGCCAGGGCCAAAAATCCACAGGAAATCTGCCATTTTGATTCTAAGCAACCATTTTGGTCATTTTCACTGTCCTTGTTTGAATTGTTTGAAAAATCTGACCTCAAAGTCAGTTCAAAATTAAATTTGGTAGGCACGTCTATCAATAGTGGACCCACCAAAAAATCCCATGTAGCCATGCCTGAAAACAATTTGAAGATTTTGAGGTTTTGTCATTCTGTGAGGGGGCACAAATTGATGTCTTGACTTTTTTTTGCATCCTGTCTTCAGAACATGAGCGCCTTTGAGAGCGATCTGGAGAATTTGCTCGGGGAATTTCACATCAAGATGAAAGGTGAGTGCAAAATGATTCTGTTGGAGTCCGCTGAAATGGTTGCCTTTGCATGAAAGTGAACCCGCTCCCCAATTATGTCACCGTTGTTAAATCACATGAAAGTAAAAAAAAGTATTTTTGGTCCATCAGGTTTGGCAGGATTTGCCCGCCTCTGTCCAGGAGACCAGTACGAGGCAAGTCACTTTTGGGGGGAGGAGTCAAATTTGTTTTTAACTACATACAAATTGTTTTAATAGAATAATAAATGAAATATAGTAAATTACTGAAATTACTATTATATTTAAAAAAAATACATGAATGAAAAGAAATCAAGGTGGGCGGGACATTTAAAATGGCTTGTGAATAATGTACAAAATCTATTATATGAAATAAAATACATTTGAATAAATGTTTTAATATTCATGTGAATTAAAAATAGCATGAAGTGTTTTACATTTTTTATCTTATTACTTAGGAAATGGGGTATTTGCAAATGATTTTTCATTTGCTTTGCTTTTTTTTCTACTACCACCGAAGTATTGATCCACGTGACAATTTATCGCAGATCTTCATGCGGTACGGCCGTCAGAGATGGAAGCTGAAGGGGAGGATCGAGGTGAACTCCCGGCAGAGTTGGGACGGCGACGAGATGGTCTTCATGCCTCTCATCAGCGACCTCATTAACATCAAGGTACTTGAAACAAACAAATCCGTCTAATATTCTTGATGAGCCTCAAGGGTTTATGCCACACGAGTTTATAATTGAGCTACATGCGTGGCGTTGATGCTTTATGATCGTTTTGCGCGTGTCGGCAGGTGACGGAGCTGAAGGGTCTGGCCACGCACCTGCTGGTGGGCAGCGTCATCTGCGAGACCAAGGAGCTGTTCACCGCCATGCCGCAGGTGGTGGCCGTGGACGTCAACGACCTGGCCACCATCAAGCTCAACCTGGAGGTCACCTGGTAGTAAGTAGTTGCGCCTCAACAAGTACAAGAAAATTGTGAACTACTAGTAGCAACTGTGAGGAAGGAGTATAGCGCCACCTACTGCTAAGGAGGACTGTTTTATTTTTTGTTTGTGTTTAAGTATATAATATTTTCAGTATTAATTGTATTATTGATTAATTAATTTTTTTATTCAATTTATAGCGCACTTAAAACATTTTTATTTTATTTTTTGTTTTTGGGGGTCACATTTTTTATTCTTATTCAAATATTCTGCCTTCTGATTGTATTCGTTTGTACTACATCTCTTAATTGGAGTTTTTGCTTTTATTTTTAACTAATTAATTTATTATTTTAATATGTTATTTCTTTAACTATATATTTGATTGTTTTGGG
The DNA here is from genome assembly GCF_054856555.1 of Leptonotus elevatus. Classification (NCBI taxonomy): domain Eukaryota; kingdom Metazoa; phylum Chordata; class Actinopteri; order Syngnathiformes; family Syngnathidae; genus Leptonotus; species Leptonotus elevatus. The sequence goes on from NC_141257.1 coordinate 8,155,175, forward strand.
GGTATTTTTTTTATTTTTAACTAGAAAGCTTTTATTGTATTTAATTAAAAAAAATATATTAAATGTAAAAAATATACAATTAAATTATATTGTATATATGCACTTTATACCAGCATAAATTATTTAATTTTGTTATTATTTTATAAATAATTTCTTAAGCTTTTCAATGCATTTTTATTGTACCTGATCCATTTGCGGTTGGTGTCTCGCAGCCCCTTCGACGTGGAGGACCTCACTTTGTCGTCGGGCAACATAAGCAAGGCGGCGGCGTTGCAGCGGCGGGTGTCCATCTACAGCCAGGGCACGCCCGACACGCCCACCTTTCAAGACGCCTCCTTCTTTGTGAGTAGTGCTTGCAAAGGCACGAATGGGAACACGACATGACGTAGTTGCATGTAGTATGTCACGTCCTCGTGCTGACACCCACCCGCCCCCGACTAACCCTCACCCGCCCGCTCGCACGCACGCTCGCCCTAAAGACGTGGCGTCGGCCCCCCACCCAGCGGCAACACTCGTCTTTTCTGCACGCGCTCCGAGACGCCCTGCTGGAGACGTTCCGGCGCACACGCTCCTTCGGCGACCTGTCGGCGCCCAGGCCCAAGTCCAGCCTGGAGGTCTACGTGAGTGCGTGGCGTGGTGTGGCCCCTCCCACTTTGGCTGGCTTGTTGGTGTGTGTCTGCATGTGCATTCCAAATGGCTGCCATTTCCTCAATTCATCCCGCTGTTTTGCTCTCAAAACAACTGTTTTCCTAATTAAAAAATGTCTATATAGAATTAATTCAATGTCTTTATTTGTTATTAGTGCAATTCAATTTAAATGATTTTATTAAAAATAATTGCATTTAAAAGTGTTTTTATTTTTCATGCCTATTTTCCACTATTAAAAATATTTTTTGTGATGCATTTCAATCATTTATATGTATTATATGTATTAAGATAAAATACCAAATTAAACTGAATTTTTTAATGTAAATTATTTTCTTATAATTAAAAAAAATCAAACTAACATTTTCCCCAATTTATTTTTAATTGATTAAAATATTTTGTATTTATTATGAATCATAAGCTTAAAATATTTCTAATAAACTGAAATAAAATATTTATTGACACAATTAAAATTAAATAATTTGTAGTAAAAGTAATTAAATAATTAGGATTCTTTTTTTCTTAGGAATTTTTTGGTCTTTCCTTTCATCATAACTACCAAAAAAATGTTCATAAAATAATTTAGATGAAATTTTTTTTAAGTGAAAATAATTTATCAAAATTTCCAAAGTGTATATATATATATTTTCCTTCCTAGTGCAGTCCAGTTTTATTTCTATATCTCGTTTAACTTCCATTGGCAGCTTGTCCTATTTGCGTGCAGCATAACAGCTAAATGCCGCTTCGCCATGTTTGCTTTGAACTCTGGGCTCCACTAATTGACCCGAGTCTGCAGACCTCAAAGCCTTATTCAGGACCTAAAGCAGGTGGAAAAACGTTTTCATCTTACTGTGATTATTTTTTTTTTCATAAATTTTCCCCGAGTAGACAACTTCTGACCCACTTTTTTTTCCCCCTACCCGTCCCCTCAGTCGACTCTCCCGGACGACGTTTTTGAAAACGGCAGCGCGTCGGACTGCAAGCGTCTGTCCTTCACATTCTCGGACGCTTCCAGTCCGAGCCCGGCGCCCAGCTCGCACTCTCCGGCGCCGTCCAACCCGGAGATCACCGTCACGCCGCCCGACACGGACGCGTCCAGCTCGCCGTCCAGACTGCGGGAAGGCTCCATCGCCGAGGAAGACGAGGACGAGGAGACGGATAGCGGGACGACCGGCAGCCTGGAGGACTCGGAGTGGGAACGCACGGACTCTCAACGCGACGGGCGTGCAACCACCGTGGCGCCCGAGGATGTTTTCCTGGACCATGCCGAGCACCTCAAGCCCGTCCAGTTGGAACAAGGTCAACACTTTCACGCATTTCACTTTATTTTTATTTCAACTTTTTGTTATTCTTTTTTTTTCCACAAATAAATAGCAATATTTTTGGTTGTGAATTTTTTATTTTATTTCAACGCAATAACTTTTTTCTCATAAATAGATGATTTTTTATACAACTTTTTGTTAATAAAATGGTAATCTCCTCATACAGTAAATTTAAAATGTTGTTTTCTCGTTAAAATATCAATTTCATTCCCTCGTAAAAATAATTCTTTTTTCTTGGAAAACATGAACTTTGTCTTACAATTTTATGATCGTAAAGTGACAATATTTCTCTTACAATAACTTTTTTTCTTGTAAAATACGTTAATTTTTCTCATAAAATAATTTTTCCTTGTGAAATGTTTTCTGCTTTTTTAATTTAATTTCCTCTACCCAAAAATTGTCCCAAAAATATTTTATTTGTTAAAAAAAATTGCAAACATTTTTTTGCTTGTACATTTTCTTGAAAAGTGGCATTTCAACTAAAATAATGTATTTTTGTATAGAAAAAAAACAATTTCAGATAAACAATCTTTCCCAAATACAACAGTCCACGACATGATTTTGCACTCACTGAATCTCTTCATCCAACTATGAATGTCTACAGACGACGAGGACGAAGGCGGCAACCTGACGCGCCAGCTGGTGAAGCAGCTGACGTCGTCGTCGGAGGCTGACGACGAGGGCGGCGCCCGTGTGGAGGAGGGCCAAGGGCACTTGGCGGAGGCCGGTCTGGAAGACGCCATCCACGGGCTGCTGCTGACGCTGGAGGCGCTGACGCACCGATGCCGAGAGCTGCAGGACCTGGAGCAGGAAGTCATGTGCCTGGAGGACCTCTTGAAAGTGAGTGGATGTTTATCAATAACCCCGCCCCCTAATTTGAATAATCCCACCCTCACACCAAATGTCTCCACCCACTACTTGGCTTCTTTTTTTATTTGCATGACTTAATTTTTTTATCAGAGTCTAATCTAAGTATAAATAAACGGAAGTCCATATTTTTTCCATATTTTTTTAGTTTATATTTTATTAACAATAATCATCATCAGTGCCGGCTGCCGGGCCACAGGAGTCGCTCATCCAGCCTCAGTCTGACGGTGGAAAGCGCACTGGAGAGCTTCGACTTCCTCAACACGTCTGATTTTGACGATGATGACACCGGCGATGACGTCGCCACGGCCGCCGTCGTCCTCGCCATGCCGCCCCGGCCGCGCAGGTCGCCGCCATTAGACGGTGACAGAATCGGGTGAGCTTGAAATGGTCGATTTCGTTAGGGTTAGCATTTGAAAAGTACTCAAAATTGGAATTTATTTATTTATTTATTTTTCATGAGTACATTAGTAACTGATTACTTTAACAAAACTTAAAATCTACTCATAAAAGAAAGCAATCATCCGTCATCAAAATTAAATAAAAATTCCAATTTAAAAAAATTGTAACCACATTGCTTGGGTAAATGACACAAAAATAAATTATACAAATACAAAATGTATTATATAGATATAAAATAGTTTAATAAATGAAACACAAAAATTGTTAAATTAATTACACAACCCCAGAAATGACTCAGTAAATTAAAGGAATTAATGTAATTTAAATGATTTAACAATTATTTCCGTAAATATTGAAGAATTATACAAATATTTTTTTATTATGTTATACAAGAAACAAAATCTTAAATATATTATACAACAGAAAATAAATAACTAATATAATAAAATATAACAAATGAATGAGACACCTAAAATAATACTTTTGTCATTTAAATGTTATGCAAAATTATGTAATAAATTATACAGATTAAAACTCAATCATATTTCTATAAGAAATAAATTTGGCATAAAATAACTAAAATGTCAATTTCTGTCTTATTTATTTGTGTGCGTTAGTGTTGAAACGGGGTCAGAGGCGCGCGGCCACATGAGCGAGGCCCTGACGGAGGACACGGGTGTGGGCAACAGCGTGGCCGGCAGCCCCCTGCCGCTCACCACCGCCAACGACAGCCTGGACGCCGCCCTCGTCCTGCACCTGCGCTACTGCCAACGACTCGTTCAGGTACAGATCATCACACCTGCCCGCCGGGCGCCGCCATACAATTTACTACAAACAAACGAAAGTATCCTTTTTTACAAAAAACTTTTTATCATTTTATTTTTGTAAAACGACCTTTTTGCTCAATAGACGGCTTTTTTTGTAAAAAAAATAATAATAATAATTGAAAAATGGATTTTCTTCAAAAAAAAATTAAACTACATTTCTGGTAAAATGACCACTTGCAATATTTTTCTTGTGAAATTACAAATGTATCAAAAAAAATCCCATACATTTTAAGCTAAGCCTACTTTGAAACCACAACATTAGTTTGAAACACTTTTTTTTATTTAAAGGGGATAACTTCTTATAAAAGTGTTTTTTTTTTTTTTACCATTTTCTTTTCTCTCTCTCTTTAAACTTTGAAGCGACCTTTTTTAACTTCTTGTAAAAGGTCTTAAGTGAGATTATTTTTTCTTTGAAACTGACATTTTGTCCTCGTATAGGGTCGTGTCGTATGTGACACTATTATTATTTTTTTATTTTTTGCGCAGGAGTTGAGCAGCGGCGGCGTGAACGCGTGTCGACGTCGCGGCGTCCTCCTCAAGCTGGCGTCTCAAACGGCGCTGCTGGAGAGGCTGGCCGAGGTCATCGTGGACCACCCGGGGCCGCTGACGTTTCCCGCCCAGGGTATGTGCGTGCCTGCGTACGTACATACGTGGTTTTCCATTTGTTGCCAGCGTGACGCTTCCGTGTGCTTGCAGCGGCGCCGGGCCTGGCAGAGCAAGGCGAGCTGCTGGCGCTGTGGGTGGAGTGCAGCGGCTCTTCGGGACTCTTCCACACCACGCTGGACCGACTGGCCAGTCACATGACGCGGCGCTTCCTCGAAACGCTGCTGGGGAAATACCCGCAAAGCTGCCAAGCAGGTCCCAATTTGTTCTGAAGTCAAATGTTGGAACGTGAGCTTTTTGTTCATGAAAAAATGATTTATCTACAAAAACTTTTTGGTCATAACACGAACAATTATTTAATGTAAAAAAAACAAAAAGGCTGTTCTTACTTTGGTCATGTTCTCCTCTGTAAAAGTTCAATTGGAGTAATGCAGGTTTATATGTGACTGTAGATCGCCCTCTTGTGGTTGCTTGCTATATTGCTTTGCTGACGTTGGTAAAGTACATTTTTCCCTGTTTTGCAAAATGACAATGAAGAAAATTATCTTAATGTTGCAATTTTCTCAAAATAATTTTCACATAAAATGACAACTTTTTGAAGTAACTTTTAAAAAATATTTTAAAATAAAAGCACTTTACATGTTCTCACACAATTAGTTTACATGATGACTTTTCTAAAACCTTTTTTTCTTTAATGTGAATTAACAATGTTCAGACTTAAAAAAAAAAAAATCCTCCCCACATAAAAATTTGACTTTTTTTTTTATTTGAATATGACAACTTTTTTTTTTTTTTTACCTTTTAAAAATTGTAAAATTGTAACATTCTAATGTCTGTTGTAAAATAAACAGCCTTGATGCTCACGTGTTTTTTTTGGGGTGGGGGCATTTATGTTCTTGCGTTGCAGTGATCCCTTTGGTGGCGCGCGAGATGGTGGACGGGAACGACCTTCCCGAGTCCAACGGCCTGAGGCACGACGTCGTCACCGTTTTTCAGTTCCACGCTTACGTGCTGCAACGTCACGTGTGCGACATGGAGACGCACTTGCTCCACTTGGCAGCCGAGGGTGAGCCTCAGCCCGCACGCATTGTATACGTAACAACAAATTCATCAATTCTTTTATAACTAAAAATGCATTTTACAGGTAACTTTTTTTTTTTTCTCAAATACATTCTAAAAAATTGAAAATAGACAAATTGTGCCGGCAAAAACATACATTTTACAACTAAAGTATAAACTTATGCAACAAATATGTTCATAGATTTGAAATAAATATTTAAATAAACTAATAAATAAATAAAATGTAATATAGTATAACTAAAAATAAATATAAATAAGCAAAAATAAAAAAAATAAAAAATACATTATAAACTACTAAAATAAATTACAAAACTAAATAAACTATACAAGTAGTATATAAGTCCCAGGTATGAATGGTAATTATTTATTTTCATTTGGTATGGTCTGAAACTGGCAGAATTGATAAATTCCACAAAATACTTCAAATAAATCAATTCTTCTTCTTCAAAAAAAAAGAATTGTTAAAAAAAAAAAAGAACAAATAAAAGGTAACTTGTAACTAACACTAAATAAGTGTTTGAATAAATATCCATCTAGTCCCTATGCCACTTATAGAAATTACACAAATTAAAAACATTTAATTATATAACTGGGACATAGAGTAATTAGCTATGCAAACCCCCAAAAATAAAAATAACACAACTATAGAAAATGTCAAGAAAACTGTTATTCTTTAAAGTTTTTTTTTTTATATAATGACAACAAACCTTGTGTGTTTGTGTGACGTTCAGAGTCGTTTGCGGAGAGGTTGCGCAGCGGAGACGTGTCTGCGCTGGAGGAGGTGCCGGCCTCGGGCCTGTGGCCGCACGACGCCACCTTGAGGACGCTGGCCTCGCTGCTCACTGCCGACGACCCCGCCGTCAACAAGGCCGCCGCCGACTACCTCAACAATGCCGCCGACGCGCCGCACACTCATTTTAGGAACAAGGTCACGTCTCTATTTATTAATTAATTTATAATATACAATAATAATAAAAATAACGTGTGTGTGTGTGTGTTTGCCAGGCGGTGGAGCGTTACATGGAGGCGCTGTCAGAGGCCGCCATCCACAGCCAGAGGGCGGCGTGCGGCGCGCTGAGTTGCCTGCAGGTCGGTTCCTGCGAATATTTTGCTGACCTCTCGACGATAATAAACGTGCAGGTTGCGCCTTTTTGTGACCCGCAGGCGACAGAGAGCATCCGAGCGGTGGCGGCGCTGTGCGACTCGGCCGACGAGGAGTTGCGCCACGTCGCCATAGAAACGCTGCTCACCTTCGGTCAGTAGGTCGCCGATCAGAAGTCCTCATTTCATCTGAAACATAATTGGCGGAATAATTTTATGAGCTAAAAAAACTTTTTTTCTTCTCGTGACGCGTCAACGTAATATTGTAAAACAATGACTTTTTCTTTTACATTTTTTTTCAAAGACAATTTCTTGTAAGAAGAAACTTTTGCAGAAATTATTAATTTTTTCTTGTGAAATGACAATTGTTGGGAGTGTGTAGCATTTTTTTCTCAATTTATTGTCATAAAATGACAACTTAGTTGATCTTTTCTGGTAAAATTATTACTCTTAGCACGCGTAGCTTTTTTCCCCCCTGGTGAAAATATATTTCTACATAAAAACTTTATTTCTATTTCATTTTACTGTTGGGGTGCATCGTATTTATTTTTCTTATGCAAACAAATTTTGCTGTGCAATGTTTTGTCATCATAAAATGTTGACGAAAAGATTTTCTAGACTTCTTATTTTGTTAAAATGACGACTTTTGCTGTATTTCCTCATTCACTGCCTTTGATGAGTCTCCATTACTTTTTTACTATGACATTTTTCGACATGTACGGGATTTCAAACTTGAAATCAACTTCACTGATGCACATCCACCAGTTGGTGGCACCGTTGAGATCTACTGCTGATTATTTAAAAAATAAAAAAAAACGAGAAAAGGCAGAGTTCAACTAAGTTTTAAAAATGCTGTAAAATGTTTCAAAGTGCTCAAACTTTTTTTTTTTTTGCAGGCGAGGAGGGTCGTCTGGCGTACGAGCAACTGGACACGGTGCCGGGGGAAATGATTAGCTTGGGCGCGCGGCGGGGGACTGTCGTCACCACCGCCTTTTAAGACGGCAACGTGCCACGCCGGACCCAAAAAAAATAAATAAATAAAAAGCTGGTGAAGCGAACCTCTGCACAAGACACGCACGAAGCCACGGGTATGTTAGGGGTTCAACTGGAGAGCACAAACGTTGACATGTTCACGTCTTCGCTGATTACTGTGAAAGTTCAACTTGGTTTAGTTTTTTTTTTCGATACCACACTTTTGCACTTGTAAATACGCGGCCAGTTTGTATATTTAAGTTTGTCAAATGTTCTGTGCGGACTTTAGGTTTTTTTTTTTTTTTTGTGTAAGCGTCGTGTGGCAGGGAGGCGAAAAGGCCGCGTCACATGACAGTCGAGTTGATTTGTGTCTCCTGAAACGTGCAGTTTTCCAAGTGCAATTCTGTATGGAAATGTGATTTTATTTATTATTCACAATAATATTCTCTCCTGCTGCATATAAAGTGCAGAGGACTTTGTTCTACGCTGAATCAGGTGTTTTACTTTTTCAATATATGAAAGGATATGGCCTTCGCGTTAATCTAATTGGAGTTTCATGTTTTAAATATGAGATTATTTTGGAGATGGAGATTTATAGGACCTAAAAATAGATTTTATTTGATTATTGCAGAAATTTATTGTAACCAAAGCAATTTTTGTTGTTTTGAAATGAGAATGTGTTTTCAACTCTATTTTGGCCCCAATTGTCCCGTTTTTGAAAAGCACAACTAAAACAAAAGTTCTGCTTCAAAAGCCATTTGCTACCTGGAAACAAGTGCTTCTATTTTTAACAAATGTCTTTTGTATGACATAATTTGCAAATATGTGAGCTTCATTTGTTTTTGATGCTTTGTTTTGCAAAGTAGGAATTCTTTCTTACATGTTAAAATAAGCATTACAGTATTTTTTACGTCTTGGCTGTTTGTTTTTCAACAAGTATTATAAAAATGTTGAACTCGACATGTTGGTTCGAAGACGCAGGCGAGGCGAGGAGGGGCGTCTTCTCGCTGTCGTTTATCTGACTGGACTGTAGGTGGCGCTGTTTGCTCTGTTCTTGACAAGTTGCAATAAAGTTTATTTTTGCATTAATTGTACAACGGAAAGCGACGGCGACTTTTGTTCCTACGAGTTTACGTCACCATGAACGCGCTCAAAACAGTTTGTGTGTTTCGACTAAAGCGTTAATATGCAAGGCTAGCTTATGATTTTTCTTATGTACCTATGAATACATGTACTTGTCGCGTGCGTGTATCCTCTTCAAACTCACATTTCAGTTATTGGAACCCAAAACAAATAGCCGAGCCGTTGTTCCCGTAATTCATCTTTTTTAGGATTGTCCTTTTAGTATCAGGTTCTGGAATAATGTCGAGAAATATATTTTTACAAATATGAACACAATGAAAACAATATTAAAACATTAAATATAAAAAATATAAAATAATAAATCTAATATTAAAAATATTTTTTAAAATATTTTTTTTCACACGACTAGCCATATTATAAAGATATTACTTGGTTTGCAGAGACAGATACACAATATTGCTGCGATTCGACTGCTTGATGAAAAAGTGAGGAAGGAATGCAGACATAACGTGTGAGAGGATAAAAGATAAAAGTGTGAGGGTACAAAATACTGAAAATAGAAAAGATGTATGGAATGTGCAAGAGGGCCAAATGTTCTCAGAAAAGATGGACAGAAGGTGCAAATACACTGCAAATTATAAAGACGTGTGTGGGGCGGGGGGTGAAGATATGTGTAACAAGGAAAAATTTAGAACATGTGAGGTGCAGAAAGATGGAGAGAAGACAAGTGGAAGAGCATGAATGAAAGACAGATGCAGATATTGTGAGCGAGGACCAAAAATGGAGAGAATGGAATGTGTGAGAGGATGATGGAATGTGTCATGGGAATGGAGAGAATGTGTGTGATGGTACCTGAGCTCTTGCTGTCGTAGTACATAATCTGAACGCCGTCAACATAACCAACCTCCAAGTATGCTGGCAAGTTTGGAAACTGAGAGGACGCAGTTCGGAAATAACTTGAGCGAGTGAACCACTAAAGGGGGAAAAAAAACATGTATTCTGTCTAAAGCTCAAACTGATATGTTTGAGTACATTCATTATGATTACTATAAAAACATTTTTTTTTGTGTTATGTTCATTTAAATAACTTCATTTATTATTCTTACAAACTCCAAACACTTCCTTACCGGCACAGCGTGTAGAATTGTTGCCATCTAGTGGTTAACTAATAGAATGCAACAACAAGTTCGACGCGTGTGAATTTTGCAACACGTGCATTACGGTGGCTCAGAAAGCCCACCCTTAAATTACCACTGATTGTCACACCCATGTAATATTGTTACACCCACATTTGACCTCATCCCCTGAGGGAGCGGGGAGCAACAGCAGGGGGCACACTCGGTATTCATTTGATAATCTCTTCTTCGTGAGCCTACCACCAATTGTGTTCGTTCGGGTATCCGTAACAGAAAGATGGCGGCGAAACATGTCAGCCTTCTTCTGTAAGGTGAGGCTCGACCCATGTAATATAATTAGCAATTACTAGACCTATTTACCATTTGGAGAGAATTAAATCCAAATAGTAAAAAAAAAATCTTGGATAAAAACTAATGGGCGTTCAAGATCCAGAATAGACTTTTGGCTAGTGTCTCCTGAAAAAAATGCTAAAAAGTGTGTCAATATCTGCTGCCCCTCTGACGGGCCGTTGTATTATTGATATTACTTTGAATGCAGAATTATTGGATGAAGAGGATTTTGTACACAAAGTAAAAGGTCTTATTGGCAGAAATGACAAATGATGCAAAGCTCGAAACATATTGTAGAAAATGGGAATATTTCAAATGTGAAGTTAGATGCTTATCTCTCAAATGTGGCAAATCCAGACGTCAACAGCAAAGAGATCTTGGAAGTGAAATCGTTTCAAGATATAAACGAATGTTGTAGAAATGTCGAGTTGTCAGATGATGAGAAGACAGAAAGGTTGGAGTTACAAACCAAAATAGATAGATGTTAGATCTCGGGCGAAATGGATAGAACAAGGAGAGAAAAATTCATCTTATTTTTTTCGGCCTTAAAAAGAGAAGACGAATTAAAAATACAATTGATGTCTTAATGATTGATGATATACGGTTCTTGATTTAATAGACGACAGATCCTTAATTGAAGACAATGGTTTTGTGATATTTTGGGATTTTTATAAAGCTTCCGATTTAGTTGAACATTCAATGATAATAAAATCCCTCGAATACTTTGGATTTGGTCAAAGGTTTAAATAAGGCAATTAGTATGATGCACAAGGGTATTAATAGTTCGGTTTCTCTTCCTGCAGGAACAACGAGGAGGTTTGAGGTCAAACGGGACATTAGACAGGGATGTCCTTGTTCTACTTTATTATTATTTTTGGGTGGCAGTTGTTAGGTTTTTTTTGGGGGGGGGGGGTGCAGCTTCGATATTAAGCCTTTAAATGTGTTGGGTAATCATCTGACAATAACTCAATTAGCTGATGATGACATTTAAATAAAAAATAAAAAAAAGTTAGTTGATGTCAATACAAGATGGATCACCCACCAGATTTCTATGGAATTCCAGTGAAAGATGAGGTGAAATATTGAGGTGTGACCATAACAATAGACTATAAAACCAGAGAAAACTTGAATGTTGTACCAGTGTTGGAAAAAAGCAAACCGATACTAAATTCCCGGTTACAAAGAGATCTGTCAATTTTCGGACATATTTTTGTTAACCAAAATTGAGATTCTCTCAAGATTTATATGCACAGCCTTTTATTTATACATTTCGGATCCTTTAATTAAATCAAACATTCATTTGGAAAAAAAAAAAATCACTATTTGAGAAAAGGGGGATGTCGTGAAACCATTTGAAGAAGGTGGGCTGAATGTGATTATGATTATGAAGTCATGAGTGGTATGATAAAATTCAAGTGGTTGCAACAGTGTTTAAAAGGGGATATGTAGATTTGTGTGTGTGTGTGTGTTTTCTTTTTCTTGTTTGACGTTTATGTGCTCAGTTTGAATTGGATGTTGAAGTGTGAATTAATAAAGAAAGCAACAACAAAAAAAGTACTCTATGTCGGGGTCACACGCCGCCATGTTTACCGGCCAACTGGGGATGCATAACCTTCGACCTGGACCAGCATGCCTTGCGTGCGGTGAGATTCCGAATCCGATTAATATTATTATTATTATTATTATTATTATTATTATTATTATTATAGCTAGTTAAATCTGGACTCAGCTGCGACCCGGAAGTTAAACACCGACCGAAAAAGGAAATGAGAAATTGTTTGGCTTGGCGTTTTTTGTTTTGTTTTGAGCACACGGTCGCCTCCAAGTCACGTCAGTAGGTCATTTTGGATTGTTTACATGCACAGAGCCGTCCACAATAAAGGAATATTGTATTGAATATTGTGTGTGACGTCATCCGTTCTGTGGTCACGTGATTTCTCCGAAAGGAGCCGCTTCCTTGTTGCCTTCACCGCTCCTGAGCAGAGAGAAAGAAAGCGTCGCTGTTTCAGCACAAGACTTCCAAAAACATTGCTGCTTTTTATCTTTTCTTACGCAAACTCGACTTGATTTAAGGCGCAAAAGGACGCCATTCTTTCAAGTGACGTCATCGACGGGTGGGCAAGTATTTGAGCGGCGTCTTCTGGTTTGCTTTGACGCGGGACCGAAAAGAGCAAAAGATGTGGAAGATGAACTTGTTGGGATTGTTTGTGGCGGTTGTGCAAATCCACAGCGTGACGCCTGGTAAGTGCACAAGTTGGCTCTCCCAATTTTTCCACATCTTACTGAGAAAAACAAAACAAAAAAAGCTGTAATTTGTTACAGCTAAAAAAATACATATATTTTTTTCTCTTTATATTCATGATTTGGTTGCAACTGAAAACATCTTTTTCAATTTAATAGAAATCAAATGCATGTATTTTTTCCTAAGCCAAATTAAAAAGAAGTTGTATCCAAGTAACCTTTTTCTTTGTAATAAACTAACAACTACATCAAGGGACAATTTAGTGTTTAATTAACGTATGTTATGCAAGTTCCTGCTGGAGGCTGTATTTGAACCTTGGACTGTTGACTGTGAGGCGGATGTGCTTAGCATAGAAGAAAATAACTAACAATTAACTTTAATAGACATTAAATGAATGTAAGTGAACCGTGAACACACAAAAAACAAAATGGAGTGTATTAAGGAAGTGTTTGTGTTGGTTTGTGTGTAAGAATGAGCTGAAATCAATTATTTAAATGAATGCAAAAGACAAATCTATGTTTTAATAACAATAAAAACGATTGTTTCCTCAAAAAGCTGTCATAGTTATTTCAGTTTAAGACAGAATAATTTCAAATAGTATAAGATTTTTGGATGTAAAACAAACAAAATGTTTTTGTTTTCTCTTTCAGTGGTTCACACGCTCAAATATTTCGAAACTGCGTCCTCTCACATTCCAAACTTGCCAGCGTACTTGGTTGTTTCTTATGTTGACGGCGTTCAGATTGCTCGTTACGACAGCAAGAGCAGGAAAGCAAAAGCCAAACAGGACTGGATGAACAAAATCACCGACGACGATCCGCACTACTGGGAGACAGAAACACAGGACAATATTGTTAATGAGCAGGTCTACAAAGTCAACATTGAAATTGCTAAAGCGCGCTTCAACCAAACTGGAGGTTTGTTTACACTCAACTTTCTAACATAAACATTTCGTTTGTGAATACTTTTTGCTTTAAATATTCACACACACACGTACTCGAGTCGGACGTGCAGAAGTAAGGTTGCTTTGTGTGTTTGTGTGTTTGTGTGTTTGTGTGCGTGTCAGGTGTTCACATGTACCAGAGGATGTCTGGCTGCGAATGGGACGACGAGACTGACGAGGTTAACGGTTGGCAACACCTCAGTTACGACGGCGAAGACTTCATCTCGTTTGAGTTGTCGACACTGAGATGGATCGCAGTTAAGCCGCAAGCTGTCGTCACCAAACACAAGTGGGACCAAAACGACGCCTGGAATCAATACCTGAAGCATTTTTACTCTGAGATTTGTCCTTCTGAGTTGAAGAAGTTTGTGAGCTATGGGAGGGACTTCCTGATGAGAACAGGTACCAGCACGCCCCCTGGAGGAGCATGGCTGACATGGCAACATGCACTCTCGCCTTGCCCCTCTCACACATTCTCCATTTTCCTCACCTCGCATGTTCTCGATTTCCTCTCACTAATTTCATCATCTTGCACTCCAACTTTCCTCATTTCCACACATTCTCTCCATCTTTCCATCACACGTTTTTTCACACATTGGATCCTCTTCTGGCCATTTTTCTGCTCTCACACATTCTATCCATCTGTCTCTCACACATGCTCTCCATCTTTGGTCTTCACTCATGTTCTTTTCATTCATTATCCTCTCACTTTCTCTCCACCGTGTTCTCTTCCGCCTTTTGTCATCTCTCCATCTTTCTGCACCTCACATCTCTACATTTTTCCTTGTTAAACATTATATCTTCATTCCCCTCACACACATCTCTATACACTTAAATTCCCCTCTCAAACATTGTCTCTATCTTTTGTCCTCTCACACATAATGGCTATATGTCTTCCTTTCACATATTCTCTGTTCTCTTTCTGAGTTGACTTGCTCTCCATGGTTCCTCCTCTTAAACTTGTTCTCCATCTGTCATCCACTCACTTTCTCTCCATCTTTTCTCTTCTCACACACGCTTTCCGGTTTTGGTCCTCTCACATTACTCTTCAAGTTTGTCCTCTCTCAGCGTCTCTCTGTCATTCTCCCACTTTCTCTCTTCTCTTCTGTTCTCTTCATCTTTTGTTCTTTCCTTCTTTGGTCCTCTCATACATTCACTTTACCTGTCATCCTCTCACGCTTATTTTCCATCTTTGGTCCTCACACACGTCCTCTATATCTTTCTCCTCTCACACATTTTATCTGTCTGTCATTCTCCCATAAATTTACTCCATCTGTTATTCTTTAAATTGTTTCTCCTCTCACACATTTTCTCTGTCTGTCATTCTCCCACAAATTTTCTCCATCTGTTATTCTCATACATTTTTTCTCCTCTCACACATCCACTCCATCTGCCACTTTCTTCCCACCTTTCATTCTTTCCTTCTTTGTTCCTCTCACACATTTTCTCCATCCCTTGCCCGGCAGAGCTGCCGGTGGTGTCGCTGCTGCAGAAGACGCCTTCGTCGCCGATCACGTGCCACGCCAGCGGTTTCTACCCGGCGGCGTCCGCCCTGTTTTGGAGGAAGGACGGCGAGGAGCTCCACGAGGACGTGGAGATGGGAGAGCTCCTCCCCAACCACGACGGAACCTTCCAGACGACGGCCCACCTGAAAGCGGAGCTGCCGGCCGACGCGGAGGGCCGCTACGAATGCGTCTTCCAGCTGGCCGGCGTCGAGGACGACATGGTCACCAAGTTGGACAGAAGAAGCATCCTGAGTAACCACGGTGACGCTCGCACGCACGCACGCACGCACGCACGTGATCCTTGCGTGTCATTCACACGTCTTCCTTCTCACGTCTGGTCAAGAGGAAGACGCCACTAAGGTGACGCTGGCCGTTGTTGTCCCCTTGGCGCTCCTCGCTCTGCTGGCGCCGCTGCTCGTGCTCCTCGTCAGGCGCTACAAAAGCCCACCAGGTGAGGGACGCAAATGTTGGCCTGCCTGCCGGCAACATTCGGGATCACAAGTCGCAACTTTCTTCCTCTTTTCTTCCTTGCAGCCGACTACGCTCCAGCTTGTAAGTCAAACGTCTTCGCAGTCCTGTCCGGGTCCGATGTCCACCTTTGCGAAAAAACGCTCCACATCTCTCGCTATCTTTGCGTCCCGCAGCTGCTGACGCTTCCGAGCCCGATCCCGAGCCGGCCTCAAAGTCCGTTTCCGAGCCTGATGCCGAACCTGCTTCCGAGACCAGTTCCTCGTGACGTCACACGGTGAGTGAGCTGACGCGGACTCCACGTGTTCTTGGACTCTGGATTCATGTCCACCATTTGCTGTGCTCGTCTTCGTGCAGGTGTCGGGACACGACAGAGACGTCTCCATCCAAGTGCTTGGATTTGAAAACAGAGAGAGAATTTTTCAATTCTGATGATTCTGTTAAGACACTCAACGTTTTTTACATGGTTTGGTGTATTAGAGGAGATTTGTTTGCGTTCATTAGGTTGCTTCCTTCTTTCTGTCTACAACTTTGTGTCCGTTTGAGGTGTATCAAATAATCAGTCACATGGTGAAAAGGATTTCTTCTTTCTTGGTATCAAGCAGTCGAGTAAAAACTATTCATTAAAAGTAATTGCACATAAACTCATCCTCTCAGACTGTATGCATAGCAACACGTTTCCTTGTTGTATGTTGATTTCATGTTTTCAATATTATTTGTATTTCCTGTTAATGAAAGAAAAATACATTATAAAAAACAAAATAACTTTGGTTCATGACTGACTTTGACTTTTGCCGTCCTGATGCCGGGTCATGCAGAGGACTTCATTGCTAACACGTGGGTGCCAATGCCACTCCAGTTGATTGACAGGTCGCTCCGTCTCCTGCGCGATGATGGTAAATGTGGGCGAGGCAGAAATAAATAAACGTCCAGTCAGAGGCATAGCTTGCCATCAGGCAAGGCAGGCAATTGCTTGGGGCCCCTTAGCCAGCAGGGGCCCCCAGAGGGCCAACAGATTTGACACAAACCGCATATCCTCCTTCACATTAGCAGTGCAGCAATTAATTGACAGTCTCAAATTCCCATATTTTCAAAGCTGCAAAATTAGAGAGCGTTAAGAGGAGACGCATAAAATCTTCTGTGTAGTCATTAGCAAGTCTTGTTAGCAGGTTTTGCTCGTCCTTGTGAATCAGATAATTGTTCATATCTATATACATGCAGGGGGGCTGCTGTAGACTCACTCTCCCAACCTTCTCTCGGCTCTAAGTAAAAGTGAAATAGTCACCTGACAACCGTCAACATCAATCTTGAGCACAGATTCATAATCATGGTTGACAGCCTCCTGTTCCTACTCATGTTTTGTTTTTATTCATTCATTTTTCCTTTCGGACAGATCATTGTGACAGTTTCAACGCAACGTATATTCGTTACATCCGAAAAGAAAAAGGGCTGACGGGATGAAGCCGAAGCTTATTAACCCCCGTGGCCAGAATACATTCAAGACGCATAAAATGTTGATTCGTACATTGTTATGAAATAATATACACTGCGGCACATTGTCGTTTAGTCCCAATAAAACGTGTGCGTCGGCACACGTTTCCATCAGTTCATCTTGCCCTGTCCAGTAGTGTTTGTTAATCGAAAGTTGATTTGTCCATTATTATTATTATTATTATTATTTTTGCTAGTTCGCTCTGGACTCAGCTGCGACCCATAAGTTAAACAACGACCGGAAAAGGAAATGAGAAATTGTTTGGCTTGGCGTTTTTTGTTTTGTTTTGATCACACGGTTGCCTCCAAGTCACGTTAGTAGGTAATTTTGGATTGTTTACATGCACAGAGGCGTCCACACTAAAGGAATGTTGTCTCTACGTCGGCTGCTGCCCGTCTACCTGCACGTCACCTGAAGAAAAGTGGCGACGTGTTGTGAAAAGGTAAGTCGTGCTCAACTGTCCACGTTTTTACTGCATGGTCCTCTAAAAGTATATTTTTGTTTAAAAAGAACCATCGTCTCGTATTTAGCGTGTCCTCGGCTGACTCGGTTAGGTCAACTAACGAGACGCGATACTATTGTCCAATGTAAAATGTGTTTATTAGTCTACTTGTCAAAAACGAGAAAGTGAGATAAAAGCAATAATAAATACAAAAAAATAACAGCAGGATTCAAGCATTTGAAAATGTTCTATTGAGTCAGTATTCCTGATGCTGCATTCGAGGATGGTTATAATTGATCCGACTTGTTTTTTCAGTTCCGACCTGAAAGTGTTCGAGGCAAAAGTAAACAACCAAAATGGTGGATAGTGATAAATTTGTCTTTTTATTTTGGTTCTCAAAACTCTTTCTGACTTCAAGCAAACTTGCCTTCTCGCAATTTTGCTTAATTTATTGTTTTTATCTTATATCATAAGCATTTTCATACAGTTTAGTAGTTAACCATATAATTTCATGCAGGGAGACGTTGTTTTACGTGGAGTTATGTCGAATATTTATAAATGAAGAAAGCTATCGAGTTTTAACCTCGAGTAAATTGTGTTTTCCAAAGCGGTCGCTATTGTAGAGTGACGTCACATTGTAGTGCGTCGGTGCATTCCGGACTTCCGAGCATCCTCGAATGCAGCAAAAGTTCCAGAGGGCGGGCCAGCAGCGATTGGCGAAGGCGCGGTCTTGTGCGGGTGATGGGTGGAGTCAGCAGAGCGGAGTGAGCGGGTGGGGGAGTGGCTTAGGTTGGACTGCGCTGACCCGCTTGCTCATTGCATGTATCACACAGGCAGCCTGTGGTCAAAACTTCAATAATATGACATTTATCAAGTAGTGACGCGCATATTTCAGAGAATTTCAATTGTATGAAAGCCTAGTATTTTATGCAAATTGTCACATACGATATGCAAATGAGCATTACTCACCCTTTCCGTTTCTGTTTTCTTGACAGGATCGAGTCCGTTTGGGACATGGATGGGTCTGTGCTACCAGCATGCAATTGGAAAGCTGCTTTTCAACAGGCGCGGGTACATTTTTTACACCGAGGATGCCATGCTGTGTGCTTGAGGTGTGTCTGATGCCACTTTGCCATTTGCCAGTGCACTGACTTGCGCTTGATGTACTTAGACACACACCAGAACAACATTCAATGGTTCTGAACATGTGTTTTTCTTAATATCACATTGGTGTGGCCCAAATGATTGAAAAATGAAATATTTAGAAAATATAAACAACTTACAAACAAAAACTTTTTCAAATGTATTTTAAAAAAAATCTTTGTTTTTGGTTGCGTTCATCTACCTAATGACTTTCCAAACTGGCCACATTTTTAGGTACACTCTAGTCATGTATGCAGGTTCTGATAGTAGATAGACAAGTCATGAGGTTCCCCTCAAGTGTACCTAATCAAGTGTCCAAATATTAGGTACACTCTGTCTTATTTCTCGACTATGCGTCTATTGACAGATAGATCATGCTTCTGCTTTTACTGATGATTCAACATGCTAACCTTTGTTAACGATTTTTAACGGAGGCATTTTAATGACAATTTTTTCTCTCCTATTTTTGGTTGAGCTAGGTAGCATCGGACTTAGCTGTCATGTGAATGAGCATGGCTGACTCCTTTTGTTTTTGTTTCCCGACAGGATGGGAGGAGGTCTTGGACGGACACGCAGCCAACAGACTCGAGACTTTTCGGACATGTGGGATGGGTCTGCACTCCATTGACAGCAAGCTGCTTATGGACAGGTGTGTGCGCTATTAGAAGGCAAATGTGTGCTTGAGGTATGTGATGTCACGAAGCCACTTCTCAGTGCGCTTGAACCTCCGCTTGATTTCCGACACACGCTCAGCAGAACATCATTCAATGCTTAAGGATGACATTGTTGTGGCTAAATGACTGAAAATGTTTGGCAAAATAACACGAAGGTCTTTTGCAATCAATCAATGGATGTTATTTTTGCCCACTTTTTCAAATAATGCTATTCAAACAAATGTCCAGAAGCATTGAATGATGTTCTTGTCTGTTAGTGTGTTTGTTGACTTTTGGAGATGATGGCTCGCTTGTGCTCATGTGACATCACACACGCACACACACAACATGGTGCCATGTGCTGCTGCATGAAATTATTGTTGTGTCCAAAGAAGTGCTTGTCTCAAGTCAAATATATTGTTCAAGTGGAATGAGTGTCTCCGTGTTTGATTTCCATCTGCCCTGTGCTTGTATTTTCAGGGCCTCGAATGGATTGCACGTGGATTGTTCTTGAAGACGTTTGGTCTCGCGTCCGAGCTGGCTTTCTCGCTTCATTCTCAAGGCCAGATGGCGGGATTTTCAGCATGAATCGAGGAAGCCTGCTCGGACCAGGGGCCAAAACATCTTCAACAACAACCTGAACAATCCACTTGCAATCCATTCAAGGGCCCAAAAATGCTTTTTTGTTACTATGAAGCTTCAACATGCAAATTAATGGGCATAGCCCCCCCCCAAAAGTAAGAATTTGCATAACTGGCCACACCCTCTCCAAATTGACCAATCAGCTGGCTGCATGCAATCAAATTTGCATAACCACGCCCATTTAGAGCCACCCAATCAGATTCTGGCACTTATGACAGAACCCACCAATCAGATGGCTTGCTGCTCAATAATTTGCATATCCGTGCCCACCATGTTTTTTAATGTTATAATGTAAGTTATAATTCTGTCAATTTTAATTTTGCAGGTTTTGTAATGTTACAAGAAGATTTCAGAAAAGTTGAAATGTTTCAATTTTTAGTTGTTTTGCAGAGTACAACATGTTGAAATGACAAAATGAAAACATTTTAGAATGTTTTTTGTTTTATAATTTTTTAACAACACAAACTTAAAAAAACAACAACAACTTGAGGTTGTATGACTTGATTGCTGCCTCCTTGTGGTCACCAGGTGAAGTTGCGAGCCAGCGGGAGCGGATCGTGCGGCCCTAAGACAAAAACGACATCAGTGAGTCAAGTCAACGTTTTTTGAAATATGATGAATGCCACCTGCACAGAAGGCGATCCGACGACTCTTGTGGGATTTGGGCCAATCGCTCACACGGCCGCAACGCCAGGAAGCCCGCCACGTTCCTCGGCGCCTGCAGCAGAAAAACATTGGAAGACATCGAGGAGACGCTCGCCGAGTCGACAACAGTCAAAACTTACCGTCAACTTCAAGCTGATGGCATCAATGCAGCAACAAGAACACAAGTGTTGGACAAAAGTCACTGCCTGGTCAAGTGGACTCAACAAAAAAGACGTCAAGTGTTTGTTTTCTTCTTTAATGCAGCAAATTTGACAGAAGATGAAACCCACCAGTGCAGAAGAGGACCCGCGACGTTTCTGGGACTGTCGGTGATGACGCAGCTGCATTCACGGGAAGATGACCTTGAAGAAAACATTGAAGTGACCTTCCACTTCTTTGCAGTTTGGCAGCGGACGAACCGACACACAAACAAGTGATGCGCAATGAACCAGTCCAGCGACTTCAGTTTATTAACATGTCAACAAAAAAAAAAAAAAGTGGTCCAGAGAGCGCCAGCGACAAGCTTTGAAATCAGCCCCGGTGTAAGGAGGAGATACTGCATTGACTACATCATGTAGGTCGTGCGCTGTGAATTCTGGCAAAGGCGATTTGATGAACTTGGTAAAAACAGCAGGCGACAAAAGGTAATGGGCGGTTTTCAAACTAGCGATCTCCAAATTAAGTAAATATCGCGATTTATAAGTCCCGACTAAATGTGCCACTTGAAAAAAGGCAAACTTCGGATTCTGTAGCTTGAAGTAATAATAACTTTTAATTAGTAAAATAACAGCCGCTAAATCACAAAGTCGTTCCGGGTCACGTCCACTTCCATTTAACAGTCGTTTCCTTCCGTCCGTCCTTCAAGAGCAGTCACGTGATCATGTGACGTCGGTGCAAAAGGTCATATATTGTTAAATGAATGACCATGTTTGTTTGTTTTTGCTTTCTTTATTAATTCACACTTCAACATCCAATTCAAACTGAGCACATAAACGGTGCTGTCAAACAAGAAAAAGAAAACACTCAAAACAAAACAAAACAAAAACAAAAAAACCCAAAAGGTCTAATCGGACAGTAAACGTTTGGAGTTATTAAATACACAAGGCTTGCTTCGTCCTCACCCTCCTCAAAGTCCTTCCAAACCCTTCAATTTCCTTACAATGAATCAAAAGGACGACATTTAATAAATCTACATTTGTGAATAAATTGCAGCCACCGCCTCTATCTGTAAGCCTCAGCCATCCGTCATTTCCTATTGCGCTGAAGTGCAGGTATGCTACTCCGACGGCCCGGGTACACAGTTTTGTCGGGCCACCGGCTCTTGGGCTGTGTTAGAGTAGACAATTTTTGTATTCTACTCTTTGCGTGTTCAATTAACTGAATGGTGAGATTCTGGTGAAGAAGTCCCTTTGCAAAGGTAATTAGTCAGAAGCTTCTGATCACACAATTGAAGTCACCCAAGCAGTGTTCTGTTCAAAAGTGTGCCCCTCCTTCTCCTGCACATCATTATTTATTGAAAAGTGGGTGAATACGAAAAGCCTCCTCCCCTTCACAAAAAGGCAGAAGTTCTCAGGAATACAAATCAGATTAGACCTAAACAATAATAAATCAGCCTGTCTCACTTCGACCGGCTGAGACCGGTACTAGACTACACTCCCTTCTAGATAACATGGAAAATAACTTGTTGCCCTTTTCTTCTCAGGCGAAAGAGACAGATAAGAATACAATAGACAATTCTATTCATTGAGCTACACAGCTATAACTAAATCCAAAACGGCTAAAATATAAATTGAAACTGAAAAACAATGTTAATAATTCAACAGCTGCTATTCTGCCCTTTACTATATTGAGTTTGCTTCAAACTCTTTGTTGTTGGGTTATGATTAGTGGATCTTTTATGTATTTGTCAAAACAATTAATATATGAAGAGGACGTATTTTGTCCACATTTTAAATAGCATTTGTTGTTTAAAAATACACGTCTGGTATATAGGAAGTGCGTGTTTCTTGTGCGTGCCCCCCCCCCCCCCAGTATCACTGATGAAAAATGTGTCCCCCGCAAGCATTTAAGTTGTAACCCCACCCCGATGTCGTTGCTGGAGATCAGCATTTGCACACCTTGAATGCGAATCCGAGCTGTTGTTGCTGCTGGCGTGGCGTCAAGGAATTTTGCGTCTCACGCCAGGAAACTTGAACTTTACCACTTTCGGTTTCAAGCGTTCCGACGCGTCCGATAAACAGTTTATTCTTCAAAGCTCAACGTAGAAATGACAAAATGAAACTAGAAAGACTTCAAATAAACACACTTGTGATTTTTTTGTAATTAGTTTTGCTTCAACACAGCTGAAACGTTTATTTTATGATTCCTGTCCAAAGTAAAATGCGCATGTATGTTGTGTTTCTTGGCCTGACGTCACCCGGTCTGTAGCCATGTAATTTCCCCGAAAGGAGAACTTGTCTTACCGGTTCCTGGCCAGCAGGAAGGAGAGCGTCGCTGTTTCAGCCCAAAACTTCCAAAACACCTGTGCTGCTTTTCATCTCTTCTTACGCACACTCGACTTGACTTGAGGCGTAAAAGGACGCCATTCTTTCAGGTGACGTCATCGACGGGTATTTGAGCGGCGTCTTCTGGTTTGCTTTGACGCGGGACCGAAAGGAGCAAAAGATGTGGAAGATGAACTTGTTGGGATTGTTTGTGGTGGTTGTGCAAATCCACAGCGTGACGCCTGGTAAGTGCACAAGTTGACTCTATGGAGGTAAATTTGGTGCAAAACTAACTTGTGCAAAAAAATTGTACCTGTAGAAAAAAGTCTAAATTTGTATCTGTAAAAGTCGTGATTTGTATCTGTAAAAAAAATGTGTGCCTGTAAAAAAAAAAATTGTGTCTGTAAAAGAAATTTGTACCTGTAAAAAAAAAATGTGTATGTGTAAAACAAATTTGTATCTGTAAAAACAAATTTGTACCTGTAAAAGTCATGATTTGTATCTGTACAAACATTTTTTTGTACCTGTACAAAAACTATAAATTTGTATCTGTAAAAGTTGTGATTTGTACCTGTAGAAATGACAACTTGTAGTCAAAGAAGTCGCCACTAGGAGTCACAAGTTGTTTTTCTGCTGCTGTTCAGTGACGTGAGTTTTGCCCCATTTGTCGCGCTACAAATGGAGCAAAACTAATTTGTACTTGTAGAGCGCCGTGATTTGTACTCGTAGAAGAGGGCGGGCTCTGGTGTAATGAAGGGTTGTTTTGACCAATCAAGTGAGAAGGATTTGAGCGGATTGGAGCGCAACCTCATTGGTTTAGCGAACGACGGTGGCGGGACTCGCGGAAGGATACAAGCAGGACACATCGTCGCCAACCAACATACATATTAAGAATACTTCAGCCGACTGAAGTATTCTTCCTCAACATAGATATTAAGAATACTGAAGTATTCTTCCTCAACATACATATTAAGAATACTGAAGTATTCTTCCTCAACATACATATTAAGAAGTATTTGTTTGGTTTGTGTGTAAGAATGAGCTGAAATCAATTATTTAAATGAATGCAAAAGACAAATCTATGTTTTAATAACAATAAAAACGATTGTTTCCTCAAAAAAGCTGTCGTAGTTTTAGTTTTAGGCAGAATCATTTCAAATAGTATAAGATTTTTGGATGTAAAACAAACAAAATGTTTTTGTTTTCTCTTTCAGTGCTTCACACGCTCAAATATTTGACAACTGCGTCCTCTCACATTCCAAAGTTGCCATCGTTCTTGATTGTTGGTTATGTTGACGGCGTTCAGATTGTTCATTACGACAGCAAGAGCAGGAAAACAAAAGCCAAACAGGACTGGATGAACAAAATCAACGACAAGGATCCGCACTACTGGGAGACACAGACAGAATACAGTATTTATAATGAGCAGATCTCCAAAATCAACATTGAAATTGCTAAAGCGCGCTTCAACCAAACAGGAGGTTTGTTTACATTCAACTTTCTAACAACAAAAACATTTCATGTGTGAATACTTTTTGCTTTAACTATTCACACACACACGTACTCGAGTCGGACGTGCAGAAGTAAGGTTGCTTTGTGTGTTCGTGTGTTTGTGTGTTTGTGTGCGTGTCAGGTGTTCACATGTTCCAGAGGATGTTTGGCTGCGAATGGGACGACGAGACTGACGAGGTTGACGGTTGGGAACACCAAAGTTACGACGGCGAAGACTTCATCTCGTTTGAGTTGTCGACACTGAGATGGATCGCAGTTAAGCCGCAAGCTGTCGTCAGCAAACACAAGTGGGACCAAGACGACTTCAGGAATCAATACAAGAAGTATTACTTGACTGAGATTTGTCCTTCTTACTTGAAGAAGTTTGTGAACTATGGGAGGGACTTCCTGATGAGAACAGGTACCAGCACGCCCCCTGGAGGAGCATGGCTGACATGCACTCTCGCCTTGCCCCTCTCACCCATTCTCCATTTTTCTCCTCTTACAATTTTCTCCATATTTAGCCCTCTTGCACATTCTCTTCGCGTTTCTTATCTCTCACTTCTATCCATCTTTTCTCCTCTAACAAATGTTCTCCTGCTTCATATTTCTCTCACACACATTATCCATAAATGTAGTATTTTTACACATTCTATCCATATTTTCTACTTTCTAAATGTTTGTCCTCTCAGATACAATGGCTGCATTCCTTCCTCTCACATTTTCCCTCTTAACTCTCTGAGTTTCTCTCCCTCTTTCTAATTGCACACTCCATCTTTTCTCCTCTGTCTGTCATTTTCCCACAATTTTCTCCATCTGTTATTCTTATACATTTTTTCTCCTCTCACACATCCACTCCATCTGCCACTTTCCCCCCACCTTTCATTCTTTCCTTCTTTGTTCCTCTCACACATTTTCTCCATCCCTTGCCCGGCAGAGCTGCCGGTGGTGTCGCTGCTGCAGAAGACGCCTTCATCGCCGATCACGTGCCACGCCAGCGGTTTCTACCCGGCGGCGTCCGCCCTGTTTTGGAGGAAGGACGGCGAGGAGCTCCACGAGGACGTGGAGATGGGAGAGCTCCTCCCCAACCACGACGGAACCTTCCAGACGACGGCCCACCTGAAAGCGGAGCTGCCGGCCGACGCGGAGGGCCGCTACGAATGCGTCTTCCAGCTGGCCGGCGTCAAGGACGAATTGGTCACCAAGCTGGACAGAAGAAGCATCCTGAGTAACCACGGTGACGCACGCACGCACGCACGCACACGCACGTGATCCTTGCGTGTCATTCACACGTCTTCCTTCTCTCGTCTGGTCAAGAGGAAGACGCCACTAAGGTGACGCTGGCCGTTGTTGTCCCCTTGGCGCTCCTCGCTCTGCTGGCGCCGCTGCTTGTGCTCCTCGTCAAGCGTTGCAAAAGGCCACCAGATGAATGTTGGCCTGCCTGCCGGCAACATTCGGGATCACAAGTCGGAACTTTCCACTACGCTCCAGCTTGTAAGTCAAACGTCTTCGCAGTCCTGTCCGGGTCCGATGTCCACCTTTGCGAAAAAACGCTCCACATCTCTCGCTATCTTTGCGTCCAGCAGCTGCTGACGCTTCCGAGACCGATTGCGAGATGGCCTCAATGTCCGTTTCCGAGTCTGATGCCGAACCTGCTTCCGAGTCGGTTCCCGAGGCCCATTCCGGGACCAGTTCCTCGTGACGTCACACGGTGAGTGAGCTGACGCGGACTCCACGTGTTCTTGGACTCTGGATTCATGTCCACCATTTGCTGTGCTCGTCTTCGTGCAGGTGTCGGGACACGACAGAGACGTCTCCATCCAAGTGCTTGGATTTGAAAACAGAGAATTTTTCAATTCTGATGTTTCTGTTAAGACACTCAATGTTTTTTTTACATGGTTTGGTGTATTAGAGGAGATTTGTTTGCGTTCATTAGGTTGCTTCCTTCTTTCTGTCTACAACTTTTTGTCCGTTTGAGGTGTATCAAATAATCAGTCACATGGTGAAAAGGATTTCTTCTTTCTTGGTATCAAGCAGTCGAGTAAAAACTATTCATTAAAAGTAATTGCACATAAACTCATCCTCTCAGACTGTATGCATAGCAACACGTTTCCTTGTTGTATGTTGATTTCATGTTTTCAATATTATTTGTATTTCCTGTTAATGAAAGAAAAATACGTTATAAAAAACAAAATAACTTTGGTTCATGACTGACTTTGACTTTTGCCGTCCTGATGACGGGTCATGCAGAGGACTTCATTGCTAACACGTGGGTGCCAATGCCACTCCAGTTGATTGACAGGTCGCTCCGTCTCCTGCGCGATGATGGTAAATGTAAACGAGGCAGAAATAAATAAACGTCCAGTCAGAGGCATAGCTTGCCATCAGGCAAGGCAGGCAATTGCTTGGGGCCCCTTAGCCAGCAGGGGCCCCCAGAGGGCCAACAGATTTGACACAAACCGCATATCCTCCTTCACATTAGCAGTGCAGCAATTAATTGACAGTCTCAAATTCCCATATTTTCAAAGCTGCAAAATTAGAGAGCGTTAAGAGGAGACGCATAAAATCTTCTGTGTAGTCATTAGCAAGTCTTGTTAGCAGGTTTTGCTCGTCCTTGTGAATCAGATAATTGTTCATATCTATATACATGCAGGGGGGCTGCTGTAGACTCAATCTCCCAACCTTCTCTCAGCTCTAAGTAAAAGTGAAATAGTCATCTGACAACCGTCAACATCAATCTTGAGCAGAGATTCATAATCATGGTTGACAGCCTCCTGTTCCTACTCATGTTTTGTTTTTATTCATTCATTTTTCCTTTCGGACAGATCATTGTGACAGTTTCAACGCAACGTATATTCGTTACATCCGAAAAGAAAAAGGGCTGACGGGATGAAGCCGAAGCTTATTAACCCCCGTGGCCAGAATACATTCAAGACGCATAAAATGTTGATTCGTACATTGTTATGAAATAATATACACTGCGGCACATTGTCGTTTAGTCCCAATAAAATGTGTGCGTCGGCACACGTTTCCATCAGTTCATCTTGCCCTGTCCAGTAGTGTTTCTCGCTATCTTTGCGTCCCGCAGCTGCTGACGCTTCCGAGCCCGATACCTTGTCGTTCGACATATCCAATTGCAATTTTGAGGCCGAACCTGCTTCCGAGTCGGTTCCTGAGGCCCATTCCGGGACCAGTTCCTCGTGACGTCACACGGTGAGTGAGCTGACGCGGACTCCACGTGTTCTTGGACTCTGGATTCATGTCCACCGTTTGCTGTGCTCGTCTTCGTGCAGGTGTCGGGACACGACAGAGACGTCTCCATCCAAGTGCTTGGATTTGAAAACAGAGAGAGAATTGTTCAATTCTGACGTTCCTGTTTAGACACTCAACGGTTTTTACATGCTTTTGGTGTATTGGTGATTTATTTGAGTTCCACAGGTTGCTTTTTACCTTGAACTTTTTGTCCGTTTGATTTGTATGAAATCGTCAGTCACATGGTGAAAAGGATTTCCTCTTTTTTTGGTATCAAGCAGTCGAGTCAAAAATATTCATTAAAAGTAATTGCACATAATCCTCTCCGACTGTATGCATAGCAACACGTTTCCTTGTAGTATGTTGATTGCATGTTTTCAATATTATTTGTATTTCTCTGTGAATGATTATTTTGTGTAGCACAAGAGAGCCCGCATGCCACTGGTGTTGCGGTACTAGTAGTAACACATTTTCAAACTACTGAGCGACAGCATTTCGTATACTGACCAGGAGATGGCGAAAGTGTGGCGCCTGAAGACGATCTGGAATGCATTTCCAGCCCAAATGCCACAACCGCTCACTACACACGTGTAGGAAATTGTTGGGAACAATCCTGTTAATGAAAGAAAAATACATCATAAAAAAACAAAATAACTGGTTTAGGACTGACTTTGACTTTTGCAATCCTGATGACAGACCAGAGGGTGGCGCTTGTGTGCAACAAGTGGAAGAATTTGATTGGTAGAGTGACGTCAGGCTTGCAGTTTAAAAGGCGACAAGTGTGCGTGTAAACTACGGCTTATACCCACTTCTTTTTCAGTTACTTTTGCGTCTACACAGAGGGCCAACAGATTTGACACAAACCGCATATCCTTCTTCACATTAGCAGTGCAGCAATTAATTGACAGTCTCAAATTCCCATATTTTCAAAGCTGCAAAATTAGAGCGCGTTAAGGCTCTAATAAAATCTTCTGTGTAGTCATTAGCAAGTCTTGTTAGCAGGTTTTGCTCGTCCTTGTGAATCAGATAATTGTTCATATCTATATACATGCAGGGGGGCTGCTGTAGACTCACTCTCCCAACCTTCTCTCAGCTCTAAGTAAAAGAGAAATAGTCACCTGACAACCGTCAACATCAATCTTGAGCACAGATTCATAATCATGGTTGACAGCCTCCTGTTCCTACTCTTGTTTTGTTTTTATTCATTCATTTTTCCTTTCGGACATATTGTGCATTGTTATGAAATACAATACACTGCGGCACATTGTCGTTTAGTCCCAATAAAACGTGTGCGTCGGCACACGTTTCCATCAGTTCATCTTGCCCTGTCCAGTAGTGTTTGTTAATCGAAAGTTGATTTGTCCATTATTATTATTATTATTTTTGCTCGTTAGCTTTGGACTCAGCTGCGACCCGGAAGTTAAACACCGACCGGAAACGGTTGCCTCCAAGTCACGTTAGTAGGTAATTTTGGATTGTTTACATGCACAGAGGCGTCCACAATAAAGGAATGTTGTCTCTACGTCGGCTGCTGCCCGTCTACCTGCACGTCACCTGAAGAAAAGTGGCGACGTGTTGTGAAAAGGTAACTCGTGCTCAACTGTCCACGTTTTTACTGCATGGTCCTCTAAAAGTATATTTTTGTTTAAAAAGAACCATCGTCTCGTATTTAGCGTGTCCTCGGCTGACTCGGTTAGGTCAACTAACGACACGCGATACTCTTGTCCAATGTAAAATGTGTTTATTAGTCTACTTGTGAAAAACGAGAAAGTGAGATAAAAACAATAATAAATACAAAAAAATAACAGCAGGATTCAAGCATTTAAAAATGTTCTATTGAGTCAGTATTCCTGATGCTGCATTCGAGGATGGTTATAATTGATCCGACTTGTTTTTTCAGTTCCGACCTGAAAGTGTTCGAGGCAAAAGTAAACAACCAAAATGGTGGATAGTGTTAGATTATTAATATTGTTTTTCAGTTTTGATTTATATTTTAACCGTTTTGGATATTAGTTATAAAGATACAAATATAAGACAACAGTTAATTCACATGTTAAGTCAATCTATAGTCCTTTGTTCTCTTGCCTGGGAAAGAGGAAGGTAACAGGTTTCTTTTCTATGTTATCTAAAGGGAGTATAGTTGGTACGAGTCTCTGTCCGGTCGAAGAGAGTCCAAGAACAGGCTGATATACTGCTCTTCAAGTCTAATCTGATTTGTACCTATGGGAACTTGCTGAAGGGAGGGGAGAGGGATTTTCAAGAGGCCAGAAATGCTTTTTTGCTACTATGAAGCTTCAACATGCAAATTAATGGACATAGCTCCACCCAAAAAAAAAACAACAATAAAAAAAACATAAGAAATTGCATAACTGGCCACACCCTCTCCGAATTAACCAATCAGCTGGCTGCATGCAAGTACATTTGCATAACCACTTTCCCAACGAAACCTGTTTTTATGGCATAATTTGCAAACATAGACTGTGCAATTTGCATAAACCACGCCCATTTATGGAGCCAACCAATGAGATTCTGGCAGTTATTGCAGAACCCACAAATCAGATGGCTTCCGGCTCATAATTTGCATAACCGTGCCCACCATGCAGTTTGGCTACACCCCTTTATTTAGCAAGATATATTTTTTTTATAAAACTTTTCAAGAAATGTTTTTTAATGTTACAAGTAAAGTTCAGAAAGTAGAATTTTTTCAATGAAAAGTTTATTTGTAGAGTACAACATGTTGAAATGACAAAATGAAAAAAAACGTAAAGATTATTGTTGTTTTTTTAACAACACAACAAACTTAAAAAATAACAACTTGAGGTTGTATGACTTGATTGCTGCCTCCTTGTGGTCACCAGGTGAAGTTGCGAGCCAGCGGGAGCAGATCGTGCGGCCCTAAGACAAAAACGACATCAGTGAGTCAAGTCAACTATTTGTACAGCAAACGTTTTTTAAATATGATCAAAGCTACCAGCACAGAAGGGGATCCGACGACTTGTGGGATTTGGGCCAATCGCTCACACGGCCGCAACGCCAGGAAGCCCGCCACGTTCCTCGGCGCCTGCAGCAGAAAAACATTGGAAGACATCGAGGAGACGCTCGCCGAGTCGACAACAGTCAAAGCTTACCGTCAACTTCAAGCTGATGGCATCAATGCAGCAACAAGAACACAAGTGTTGGACAAAAGTCACTGCCTGGTCAAGTGGACTCAACAAAAAAGACGTCAAGTGTTTGTTTGTGTGTGTTTGTTCTTTGCAGTTTGGCAGCGGACGAACCGACACACAAACAAGAGATAAGCAATGAACCAGTCCAGCTTCTACTTTAGTTGGTTGAGCTTCTCCAGGGCCCAGAGATGCTTTGGCAGCATTTAGGTAACAAAAGCAGAAGAAACGTTAACGCGTCGGCACAAAAGGTTCAATGCAGCTTTGGGGAAAACTACAAAAAGAGAGAGATGTTCAAATATGTTTATCAAAGGTCAGCCATTTTGCTTTGCAGCATGCTCAAACCCATGAGCCAGCTTCGTACACGTTTCTTGTTCCTCAGGCAGCTCTGGTTCAAGTCAACATGCCGTTTTTACCTGCACACATACAAAAAGCAGGACATTAGGAATGGTCAGTGCAAGTCACCTGGCATGTCCTCAACCTTCTTTAGTGCTAAAACAAATTCAAACACGATGTCACATTTTAACACGTATGAGTGTTTGTGTCTCACCAGTGACGAGAACGGGGCTGGACTGGACATGGTGTCAATGGCCTGGGCTGAAAGACACGGTAACAAAATGCAGTTGGCTTTGAAACCTTTTTTTATATTGTCCTCATTTTTCAGGTTTGTTTTCATTTGTAATTAAAAACATTTTAAAATGACACTATCTTTTTATTTTTTTTAAATTGAGTCTGTAATAAGATGAGTAGCTTTTAAAAACAAAATGAGTAAATCTGTGTAGAATGGATTTTGCTCTCCGTTATTCCATCGATATCTTTTGTTATTGAGAAAAAAAGCATCTGGTTTTTTCACGACAACACAAAAATGCTTTGGTGTCATAGAAAATGACTCGTAATGGGTAAACGGGTATTTAAAAGCCTATAAACGTTTTTAAAAACTAGCATGCATGCATGTTGTTTTTGCAAAACAATCCGTACTATCCCAAGTTCTGTCCTGTTTTTTAAATGCCTTACTTTGCTACAAGTATATTGAAAAAGTCATTACACAAGTTGATGGAAATAGCCTTACACTGCATAATTCCATGTAGAAATGAAAATTACAATACCGCATCGTTTTTAAGTCTTAAACTACTGTAATTATTTTTGAAAATGTCTCCCGATGCGTAGATGTCATTTTTTAAATGCATACACACATATTTTTTAAAAAGCCTTTATCATTTTGTAAAAACAAAACAAAAAACTAAGTCATTGCTAAAAGAAAATATGCTATACATTGTTTTTTAAATACCTCAATACATTTTTTAAACTTTTAAACATAATTTTGTGTAAAAAATAAAAGTTTTATTTTACATGCCTGACTATACATATTTTTTCCCAGTGCATTACTATATAGCATATTTGCAAAATCCTAAATACATGTTTAGAGAAAAACACCGTACTCTACATAATTTTAGGGGGAGAAAAACTCACGTTTTTGAAATGCCGACACGTTATTTGTTTGTCTCAGTGCATTGTTATACAGCCTGTTTTTACAGTGAATGCCTACATGTAAAAAAAAAAGAAGAAAAAACTTTTTATTTTTTATTTTACTATACATTGGCATAAAAAAAGATTTGTGTGTTTTTGTCTTTAATTTTTTAAAGCCTTACTACACACAGTGTTGTTCTTTTAAACGGCTAATTTCCAAGATGTACTTATGTTGCTAGTGTAAATGTGGATTTGACTCACCCACGGGGAAGCGGATAACTTGGCAGTATCCCGGCGCCTCGGTTTTCTTGACAGGTTCCACGAAAGGGCCAAGCGTTCCGGGGATGCTTTGGGTGGGAATCTGCCCGACGCCGTTCTCGAAGCACGAAAGGCCCGGGTAGACTTTGCGGATCTGGACCCGCTTCCTCTCCATCAGATTCTTGATGATCTGAACCGGCACCACACGTCAATTCTTTGTCATCTGAAATGCGCACTCACATTTGCACCTACTACTTTGAAACCATGAGGCTACTTTAAGATCCTAATTGAAAAGCCTAACCCTAGTTTAAAACACTCATTTGAAACCCTACTTTGAAACAAAGCATGTTTTGAAATCCTAATTATAGTTTGAAATCCTACCCCATTTTAAAACTCTACTTTCAAACCCTAAGGCTACTTTAAGATCATAACTCTAAACCCAGTTTAAAACACAAATTAGAAACCCTAAACCTACGTAAATCCCTAATTGAAAACACTTACCCTAATATTAAAGAAGACATAACTGTAGTTTGAAATCCTACTTAAACACCCTAACTAAAGTGTAAAACCCTACTTTGAAATCTTAACTAATAGTAAGACGTTTAAAAAACGAAACAAGAAGCAACCATGTATAGCGAGGCGCAAGAAATGAACTCATCCACTCAAACAGACTTTATGCATAGCTTCCTTGCAGTACGCTTATTTAATGTTTTAATATAAGTAGCATTTATTTGTCAATGATTTGTTTCTTTTTCTTTTTGCGTAGCACTAGAGAGCCGCATAGCACCGGTGCTACTAGCTAGTAGCTAATTATTACAACTACTGATCGATGGAGTATCCAAATTGAATGTGATTGTTCCAGAACTGCTTTCACAGTGAATTGGTACATTTATCACAATGCGACAATGTTGTTGCTTGCACTTGTCATTTGACGATGAATGACAAACGTGCAAAATAACGTGCACTTTTTGCCTGCGACCAGCAGAGGTGACAAATGACATATCACAAGATGCAAACCACTCATGAAGAAAGAAAAAAGCGGAAGGCCAGATTATGTTTGTATTTATTTATTTATTGTAAACAAGTACAGAAATGAGACAGGAACAAAGCTTGTCTGAAGGAGACAAGAAGAATCTCGACCAAAGTGATGAAAAGGCCAAGCGTATGGAACACCGAAATTGAAATACAGCTAGAATTTTTTATATCATGGAAAAAATAATAACAGTTTGATTGTCAATTTTTTTTTATCTTCTTTTAAATGAAAAGAGAACATATCACGAAGCATGCCTGACCATTTCGCCACCCGGAGTGTTCGTGAATGTTGTATTCGTTTTGGATTGCCACAATTTTCGCACTGAAAGCATTTCGCACACTGACCAGGAGATGGCGACAGTGCGGCGCCTGAAGACTATCCGGCATGTATTTGCAGCCTAAAAATGGCCCAACCGCTAACTACACACGTAAAGGACATTGTTGGTAACGATCCTAACAATTTAATTAATACATTTTTTAAATAGAAAATAACTTTGGTTGTGATTGACTTTTATTTTTGTGGCAGGAAAAGAGAAAAGCAACCCTTTTGCAGTCCTGACGACAGGCCAGTAGGCGGCGCTAGTGTGCAAAAGCGGAAGATGGCGGATGACGTCAGGCCACGGACAGAAGGGGACAGAAGTGAAGATGGATTGGATGTGGGGACATTTATTTTGCTTGTTAGCCTGCAGCTCATTAGGAGACAGGTGTGCGCGGGTCACGAGTAGATTCATCAGCATGTGCGGCAAGATGGCGACCGCACGGGATGAAAGACTGGACAAAAGTAAGTTCCAAAGTAGACACACCAATGAACAAGCTTTTTGACTGGTGAGGCGTGTGAAATGCACATTAAAATGGATGATGTCTTTTTTTCTTTTCTTTTTTCTGCTGTTGCCGTCTTCAAATGGGCGGAGATCACCAGCATGGAGCCGCATGGACCCAATCGGTGAGCCTGCACTGGACTTCAACCTCCAATATTATTATTATAAAAAAGTATATATTTTGTGACAAAATAATTCAATCCCTCAGCCACATCTGTACTAGGTGAGTATAGTACAAGACTCTTTGGGAATAAAATATCTCTGATGTGAACTATAGATTGACACAAGGTTCTTGCAGCCATCTTTACCCACCCAACCATCTTTACCTTTATCTTTTCGCATCATTTGCCTTGTTTGGCAACTGTCTTTATTGAAGTCTGAAGATGGCCACTTGCAAATCTTCCAGCACTTTTGTCTGCAACCAAACGGAGCGATTTGGGGGCACGCTTGGAATTGTCTCCCAAGCGTCAGCTTGACTGTCTCTTAATTGACACCCGCGATCTCCTCATCGATTTGACGGCACACGCTGGCGATCGCCTGTAACGGCCGCAGTGGTTGTGGCCTCGCTTGGGTTCATAGTTGGAAAGGTGTACTTTTCTTCACAGGCCCGTGAGAACATTCCGCGACCTTTTGTGGCTAGTAAATGGACTTGTCTTGTTCTTTGAAGTCAGTAGGGGGCGCCTCTGATGCTAGCGTGGAAGGCTTGAGCTCACACTGGGCACCTTTTTATGGTCCGGGTTGAAAGTTGAGTAAATCCCTCCGTGAAATTGTATGACAGTTGCTCAGCTGTCATCCGGGGATTTTCTGCCATCTTTTGCTTGGGATATCAAAGCAATCACCGACGACATCCTCTCTTTCCAGTGCGCCTTTTTCAACTTGCGGACGATGCCTCCAGTTGTCTCTCTGGAAATGATTCTTGGCTATCTTTTTTATGTTCATATCTTTGCCTATGAAGGCAAATGACCTTGACTTGCGTGACCATGACTTGGACATCGCCATTTTGCAAAGGCACCATTGACTGTTTGGAAGGACAAATAACACATTTCTTTAACGTTTGCTTAATTTTTGACCGCCAAGGTTCTGTTGACACGTACAGTTGTTGTCATCTCATATTAAACATGATTTATTATAGGCTAAGGGTTGAATAAGTTGATGGTGAGGAAATAATAAAAAGGACACAACCTGGTCTATCACACAATGTTATTTTTTTGTCATTTAAGTAGCGTTGGTGTATTTGACTTGTTCTTATGTGATGTGATTATAAACAAAGTCAAACATGCTAAAATACTTATCAGCAGAGGGGCTAGAATAATTAAAATTACAGCAGTATATTTTTGGAACGGTAAAGATGTGTATATATATATATGCATTTTTATTTTTTTTTACACCGGAAGCATAGCAGCATTTTATTAGTCTATTTCATAATGGTTCCAAAAATGTACTCTAACACCAACTCATTGTTTTTTTTCTTAGATTGTAGTTACTTGTGAGTGTAGCGTTTTATATTGTACATTGCCTTTTTAAAAATTGAATTGTGTAACATTTGGCACTCTAATAAAGTTTGCCATCAGTGTCATAAATTGAGATTTTGTTGATGTGATCTGTGTTGCAGATGTGTCCATCAAGAGCTAGCGACCAGCAGCCAACTGTGGGCGTTGTTTTGCGTTGCGGATGACGAACCCCAGATGAGACACGAGACCGGGTAACACTAGTTCACACGACAAACGAAAGCTTCTTTCCTTGCATTGCTCCTGGCTCCATTCCCTGTGTTGACGGGTGGAATAGGCACCGCTGGCTGGCTGGCAAGCCGGCCAGCCGCGCCTCTTTTTTTTGCGGCTGGCCTGTTTGCCAGCCAGTCAGCGGTGCCTATTCCACCTGTCGCCACATGGGGAATGGAGCTAGCTAGCCTAGCTTAGCTTGCCTGGCTAAGCTAAGCTAGCTAGCTTAGCTTAGCTTGCCTGGCTAAGCTAAGCTAGCTAGCCTAGCTTAGCTTGCCTGGCTAAGCTAGCTAGCCTAGCTTAGCTTGCCTGGCTAAGCTAGCTAGCCTAGCTTAGCTTGCCTGGCTAAGCTAGCTTAGCCTAGTTGCGGAGTTAATGGAGGACAGGAGGTTGTAACCTACTGTGTAGTGTTTCGTTTCGTTTTGTTCCTGTGATCTGTGTTACTGCTACTGTAATTTGTTTTCATGATGTCTGTTGCAGGGCAAATGGTGGCGATCAAGAAGCTACCATCACCAGACAAATTGGGGTATTTTACGTTGCGGATGACGAACCCCAGATGAGACCCGAGACCAGGTAACACTAGTTCACATGACAAACGAAACCTTCCTTCCCTCATTACTCCTGGCTCC
Source organism: Leptonotus elevatus (assembly GCF_054856555.1). Classification (NCBI taxonomy): domain Eukaryota; kingdom Metazoa; phylum Chordata; class Actinopteri; order Syngnathiformes; family Syngnathidae; genus Leptonotus; species Leptonotus elevatus. The sequence goes on from NC_141257.1 coordinate 8,192,027, forward strand.
ATTCCCCGTGTTGACGGGTGGAGAGGCATTGCTGGCTGGCTGGCAAGCAGGCCAGCCGCGCCTCATTTTTGCGGCTGGCCTTTTTGCCAGCCAGTCAGCGGTGCCTATTCCACCTGTCGCCACACGGGGAATGGAGCTAGCTAAGCTTGTCGTGCTAAGCTAGCTAGCCTAGTTGCAGAGTAAATGGGGCACAGGAGGTTGTAATCTACAGTGTAGTGTTTAATTTTGTTCTTGTGATCTGTGTTGCAGGGCAGATGTGTCGATGAAGAAGTAGTGACCAGCAGCAAACTAATCTGGGCGTTGTTTTGTGTTGTGGATGACGAACCCCAGATGAGACGAGACCAGGTAACACTAGTTCACACGACAAAAAAACAACAACTTATTTTCCTAAATTAGTCTTTGCTCCATTCCCTGTGTTGACAGGTGGAAAGGCATCGTTGGCTGGCAAGCAGGCCAGTCGCGCCTCTCTTTTTTGCGACTGGCCTGTTTGCCAGTCAGTCAGCGGTGCCTTTCCACCTGTCGCCACACGGGGAATGGAGCTAGCTAGCCTGCCGCCTAGTTGCGCAGTAAATGGGGGACAGGAGGTTTTAACCTACTGTAGTGTTTAATTTTGTTCTTGTGATCTGTTACTAATACTGTAATTTGTTTCCGTGGTCTCTGTTGCAGGGAAATTGGTCAAGATCAAGAAGCTACCATCACCAGTCAAATTGGGGTATTTTACATTGTGGATGACGAACCCCAGATGAGACACGAGACCGGGTAACACTAGTTCACACGACAAACGAAACCTTCCTTCCATTACTCCTAGCTCCATTCCCCGTGTTGACGGGTGGAGATGAATCGCTGACTGGCCTGCTTACCAGCCAGTCAGCAGTGCCTATTCCACCTGTCACCACACAGGGAATGAAGCGGCGTAAATGGAGGACAGGTTTTAACCTACTGTGCAGTGTTTCATTTTGTTCCTGTGATATGTTGCAGGGCAAATGGGTCGAGATGAAGCTACCAGCATCAAAAAATCTACCAACCCAGCCGGTCAAGCACCCTCCAGCTCCAAAAAATAATTAGTTAAGTGTTGAAAATTAAGTAGTCCTTTGGGCACCCACATTGTGGTAAAATTTTGGCCTCTTGAAAGGTGAGAGTTCAGTCATGTAACATCCATTTGCTGTATTTTTTTTTTGAATTGAGTTAGCCCAGAGCTGCTGAGAATTTGGTCAACTCTGTTTCAGCAAGGTAACAAGATGGTGTCCATTGTCATGTGACCAGCAGTTGAGTACTACTTATCACCGTAGTACTACGTTATTGGTCACATGACATATGGAAGCCATCTTGTTGCATTGGCCCAGTCAGTAATTCTGCCTGTTTGTGTCACATGTGATGTAACTCATGTATACAATTCTTACTGTGTTGAAGTTTGAATATACGGTAATTGAAGGGCTTTTAGTGGCCAGTCTGTTGGTTAATGTTTATTTATATTGGTGAAGTCTTCAATGTAACAATGGGGGAAAAAATGACGCATCAAAATGACTTTAATATAAAAATGGTCAGAATCACTTTCTAAGTCATTGTGAACATTTGTCGTAATAAATACATGGGCAAATGGAACTACAATTTGTTTATTTTATGTGAATTAAGCACCATGCTGGCTCTAATAGCAGTTTGAAACTCTTGTGCACAACTCTATGTAGGGAATGCTAGGGTTGTGCTCCCTCAGTCCTTGATGTAGCCCACATGCTTGACCATTGGAAAAACCCTGGCAGAGGTCACAGCGCCCTTGGCTACTTGAATGGTGAAGATGTGATAGCCCTGCAATCAACACATCCCAGTATTGACTGAGTCCATGTACACCTATAGTCTAGTCTCACCTTGACTTCCTCGTTGGACATAACAGCGCAGAAGACAATTTCAGTGAAGCCTTGAGAAGGGCATATTCCACCCATCACGCGGCCATCCTTGATCAGCAACAGCGTCTTGTGCTTCCTGTCCAAATAAAAGCAGTGCTCAACACAAGGCAGCCGCATGATGTACTCCTTGGCCATGCGTGGCAGCTGGTGCAAGACATTCTGGAGGCCGACCAGCCACATGAGGATCCTCTTGTTGGGTCTAGTTCAGAGAGTTGCCGATCACACCTCGGTGCTCCTCCAGACGTGCCGACAGGAAGCTGGTCTAATTCACAAACAACCAAATGCATTCTATGCTAGACTGACTGCAGAAATGCTTATCAAGTCCATTTTAGGATAAATTAAAAGAACAGTTGAACCCAGGAGGCGTGAAGTATTATGCGCAGGTTGTTTCTCATCCAAATCGCAAAAATGATTCTTTCTCCATGGGGGTGTCGCCGACCACCTTGGGCCTCTTCATCTCCTCTTGGGGTAGGGGCTCCGAGGGCTTGTGCTTCTCGGGTGCTCAATTTGATGGCGTACCGGGACTTGGCTCAAGAACTGTTGACATTTGCTGGCAGGACAGATTGCGCCGCTCGAGAGTTCTGCGCATGACACTGGGCTGATGTTGTAGTATAAGGGCCTGGCCACCGGGGGCGCTCTGACAACTAAGAAAATGAAGTACAAGTATTTGCAAGTGCATTCCAACTTGTAGGCTAAATGCTAAGAACATTCTTTCCAATGGTGCCATCATGAGATACTGACTTGCTTGCATTATACCAATATTTTTGAAAATGACAGAAGTAAATATTGTTTATTCATTACTTTATGATGTGGTAATCACTTACCTTGAAACTCCTTTCAAATTATGCCACCTACTGGTCATATTGCTATCTCACAGGCTGGCTGGCAAGAAGAACAAGTTTGATGACAGCCATTGTTTCGATTGATGCTAATTGTTGACATTTCAGCAGCTCGTCAGTCATACATCTTTTGTGTTAGCATTTTGCCAGTTTAGCTGAATGTGGATGTTTTTTCCCACATGTGAATCTTGTTGGTGTCGAATGTTGCAAAGGTGATTTGGGCTACTGCACAAGTTGACAAAGTCACATGTAAACTTGACAATTATAGGCTATTAAAATTAGGGCTGGCAAATCAATCACATTAACTTGAACTCTTTTTGCTATTTAGCTTAGTCGTGACATCAAGGTGCATAGAAATACTATTTATCATACATTACAGTGGTCATAAAAATTTGTTTTTATGACCTGTCGTAATATTAACTAATAACATATGCGTTAATTATTTTTGAGTTAGGCACGTGTTGTGAATGTTATGTTTGCATTTAAATTGGTATACATTATTGTCGTCTGAACTACTATTATTTTTGGATAAATGACTACTTTTATTGTTGGGTTTCTTACATTGATTAAAATCCATTACAATTGCAATATGGGACAGTCCTAGATGGAATGTATTATTTTATTGAATTGAATGACGTGCGCAAGACAACGGTGCTGCCCAGTATATATTTGCAGCGTTTTGTGACTCACCGGTATGGACGGCGTACGCTTGCCCATCTGGAAGATGCATTTCCGCAGGATCTGACAGGCAAACAATCACAAAAACATTTTCATTCAAATAATAAGATAATTTAGTCCTTGAAAATATTTGCTACTTTTTTTTTCTTGGGAGATGTGACTCTTTGCATAAAATAACTGCAACATTGTCCATTTATGACTCTCATATAAACTACAATAACTCTTGGCTTTTTCTCCTGTCAACAAATTTTCTATGGATGAAGTGTTTTTGCTTGGAAAGTTTGTTTTCTTTGGAAACATGCACAGTTGATGTGTCTATTTGTAGGGGATGAGGACTGGTCTGAAACTCTGCATAGAATTGAGGGCAATATAAATGAAATTAAACAAATTACAAATTTCAGCCCCATACTTTCTACTAATAACACTGATGAACATCAAGCGTTTTTCCATGATAAACGGAGTCTTACTTTGAAGAGCGAGAAGTAGACCTGCTTGGTGTCGGCGTCGTCCTGCTTGTGCACGCACGTGCACAGGTACTCCACGTCCAGCACCATGCCCAGCAGCCGGTTGATCTCGTCCTCGGGGGCGGGCGCGCTCCACATTGCTCACGTGATCCCCTGCCAAGCCAAGCAAAGCAACAATCAAACGTGGTCACGTGACACCTTGATGCGTGAGGTGAGGCTCTCGTACCCAAAGCGTGCGAGCAGCTGCTGCTGCTACTCTGCTCGCTGCGCGGAGGCGTGGCCGGCGGGTTCTGACTCTTCCAGCCATTGCACCTGCACGCGCCCTCCACCTGCTGGCAAAAAAAACACAAAACATGACACTGATGAAATATACAAGCAGTTACAGTCGACCCCGCATGCTCACGCTTGGGCAGCGAAGGATCCTCTTATTCACAGATTTCAGTTTTCCTATATTTTTGGGGAACGCTTTATTCTCTAAATGCTCCCATTTTTTTGTGGAAAACATATTGAGGGTTTATTGGCGTTTTTTAATTAATTTTAGGGTAAAAACAAAAACATGCATTTCAATGGGTATCAACAACAGGATTACTTTTTTTTGTTCTTGAATAAATTACACTACATTTTCAGACATTCTTTTTCTCGGATGAACACTACATTTCATTGGATAAACTCAGATTTGTCAGTTCTTCTGGAAAAATAAACAGAATGAAAATTATATTTCAATTGCACCGTTTTGGGATAAATAAACATTTTCCCTTAAAAAAATGCAAATAAATGTCCATGGATTTCTTTTGACTTTTCTAGAATAAAACAAATATTTTTTTTATTTTTTTAAGGTGGCGTTTTCTCTCAAATAAAAACTACTTGTAATCCTTAAATTTCTTTTTCTTGAATAATGACATTATTAAAAATTGTCTGTAGGAAATAAACATTACTCTTGTCAAATTATTTTGTTTACTCCCAAAAAAATGTGGCCCTAAATATTAAATACAATTTCATTTTATTGTCATGTACCAACTTTTCCTCCTTTAATTTTTTTCTTTAATTAAATGCTACTTTTTCGTCATTGAAATGTTAGAGGGTGTGGAGGGGAAATAAAGTGTTTCTAAGCCATGAGCAAAAAGATAGGGGAAGTAAGCAACTTGATTTCAAGGGGAATCCATTCGCTTCAAGATGCAAGCCTGTGGACAAATTTAAAGAAAGTTAAGAGTTGATTTTCACTGAAGTTGTTAATGTACAAACGCTGGCAACTTACCTTCTGCCAAACGGTGTTTTTCTCCAGATTCTGGAAAGGGAAGAAGTACTTCGTGTTACTTAAAATCATCCGTTTCAAAGTACCGTTGCCGTTTAATAACAAAGTTAACAAATAAGTACTTTACTTACCGCGAGCATTTATTTCCAAACATGTCAAATAAATGCGTTGGCGTCATTTTGGCACGCGATTGAAGTTGATTGACCACGATCGAGCAAACATTTTAGCTAGCATGCGAGCAAGGTGTTTGCATGCTGAAAAGGTGACCATGTTAAAAGTTACAACTACGGGTCTAAGAAGAATCTTTAGACAAACCTCTTGTCAAAGCTTTTGGCCATCTTGTCGACATGGGGGGCGAACAGCAGGCGGAGGACGTCGACGTGATGCTGGCGAAGAAAACAAAAACCGCGCTTACAATTCATCACAGCTTAAATAGGTTTTTGGTAACGACGTCGTCACGTGCTGTTTTTTTTCAAAAGCTTTATTTAACCAAGAAAACCCCCCAAAAAAGTATTTCAACTGCATTTAAACAGAAAATCCTGGTAAAATCAGTAAAGTATTTAACTGGGATCGATGTAATGTGTACCATGTAAGGTGTTTAAAAAATAAATAAATTAGTGCCAATGTATAGTCAGGCATTTATTTAAAATATGCTATGTATATTAAGGCTTTTATTATTTTAAATAAATGACAATGTCTAGAAAATGGCCGTGCATAGTAAGGTGTTTTTTTTAAACGATGTTTACTGAGTTAAAACAACCATTTATAGTAAAGCTTTTATTTAAAAAATATTTAAGGAACAACTTATAGTATTTTTTATACTATAGATAGTAAGGCTTTTTTTATTTTTTAACAGCCATGCGATTAGTAATTTCATTTTCCTGTTATCTCGCTCACTTGATGGTGATCGTTTATTGAAAATACAGATGTGCAATTTTAAAATGATGCGCTACGTATACTATGAATGGCCACTGGGGGGCCCCAAATCCCTTCTTGCTTGGGGCCCCAGGGAATGTTGCTACGCCGCTGAATAAACCCACGTGATAACAACTCAAATCTGAGTATCAGCCAGCAGCATCAGGGTTTCTCAAAAATAAGATTGGACATTAATTCATTCAGACTGTTGTGTGCACTTTTAAAAAAATAATCCAAGGCCTTTCAAAATGAGGGCGGAGACCCACATCAATTCAATTCATCAGGTCAAATTTCAGCCACTTTTGAGGCTTTTCCTGAAAAACAGCTTAAATATGGCATTTAAGAAGATCGTGGCCTTAATTGGGACAAAAGTATCAGTTACACTGTTGTTTAATTCAGAGTTACTCAAAATTTGTGTCAGGGGATGATAGGGCACATTTTTCAGTGATTTGGACATTTTTCAAAGAAGAAGGCTGCCTGGAAATTTGAAAACAACGCACTGTACCTGCCATTTGGTTCGCTTCGAACGACTTCACATGAAATCAAGGAGGTGCTTTCTTTTATTTTGAAGGCCCAGCCTGGCACACGCCCGCCCCCGCCACCTGCTTCCTGTCGCTCATAACGGAGCAGCAGGCGTACCGGCAGCCCCCCTTTTCTCTCTGCTGACTCAGTGCCTTAGCAGCAGTCCTGCCCATCCCTGAGAACGTGCAGCAGCAGCAGCATTCTCCGCCCAGCACCGCAGAAATGGCCAAGACCGCAATTGGTGAGCCTTTGGATATTTTCTTATCATCATCATCATTATGATTATTATGGCTATGAGCATTGTATGTATGCGTGAGGATGCTGGCGAAGGGATGCGGCGACACCCCAATGCACAAAAGGATGCTGAGGAGAGGTTGGGTGGGTGGGAACGGCTCTGCATGTTTTACGCATCCATAACCCAAATTTGAGTATTTCTTCATGAATTCACGCGACACCTTTTGTCTCCTCCCGAGTCGTTAGCCATGCGAGGCACGAGTCAGTTAGTGACCTACATTTTATTCATTCATCAACCAAATCAAGGTTATCGATTTTCTCATCTTTTTTTTTTTTTTGCCCTTACATGGGGCGTTGCAGCAACGCCACCTGCCCAGTATTGCCTGAGTCACGGCCGCGCAGCATAATGCAGAGCCAGCGACCCCACCCAACATCGCCTCTCCCCCCTCCCCTTCCCCCCCGCACCCTCCACTCCCCACCCTCCTTAACCCTCCTCCGAGCCCAGCAGCTTCGCCCAGCCGCCCTAATTGACAATTTACCCCTTTTATGTTGCTGTGTGCTTTCTATTTTTGCGGAGAGTGGCGAAAATGCTCCCAAATCTACCGGTAAAGTGGAATAGCGTACACAATCAAACGCGATGGCATGCGTTTTAGGGTCGTAGTTAGCAATAGCAACGCTGTGATTCATTTCAAAAGCGCCGGTGTCTGGACTGGTCTTGTTAGCGTTCTGCTTGAAGAGGCGCTTGATGGATGGTGGGTGCGAGCAGACAGACAGCAAAAAGGGGGCGCCGGCGTCCCTGACTGTTTATATATTTATTTGCCGCCGCCCTCCATTCTCCCTCTCATCTTGGCTGAGCGAGGAAGGCCGACAATAGAATGTTTCCAGCTCCTGGTCATTATTTCACTCCAAGTTTTTAACACTGACTATAAAGCCGGTACTTGCATTAAAAAGCCACGCACCCCCCTTTCAAAATTCCGACAGTGATTAGTCTATTTTCCTATAAACTCATTCACTGCCATTGATGGCTATAAACGTCAAAAATAAATGTTTATCTTTTTCTATTCGTTTAACTTTTTTTTTCCACTTTTGTTAAAAAAAATAAAAAATAAAAAATAAAAAAAAGAGTATGGAAACCTAGACTTAAAAAAAATAATAATTTAAATGTATTTTATTTTTAAAGAAAAGATTATTAAAAATTAGGGGCGTCAGGCGATTAAAATTTGTAATTGTAATTCATCGCATGACTTCAATAGTTAACTCGCGATTAATCACAAATTTTATATCTGCTCTAAATGTACAATAAAAGAATCTAGGTTTTCATACTCTTGTTAACAAAAGTGAAAAAAAAAAGTAGCCGTCAATGGCAGTGAATGAGTTAAACACACGGCCTTTGACATCCTAGCAGTCTATAGAATAGGAAGTGGTGCGACCATCTCCCCGATAAATCCAGACAGAATCCAGGTTACCAAATGGTGCGTCCATCCCCTCCTTCAACATCATGACAGATTGTAGATTCCACATTGCAAAGTGGTGCGTTCACCTCCCGCCCTCTGAAATCCTGACAGATCCCATGGTGCGAAGTGGTGCGTGCATCCCTGTAATAAACCATGCACGCCTTCAACATCATGACAGAATGTAGACTAGAAATCGGTGCATCCTTTTTCCTTTGCACTTTGTGCGTGTGCGCACCCCTTCCAACATATTATAGACAAAAAAAACCCTCGCACCCTTTCCAACATTGCAACAGACCATTACCAAGAAAAATGTGTTTATATCCCTAATAAACTGCGCACCCCCTCCAACATTGCTATACAATGTTGACAAGAATGTGGTGCGTCCATCTCCCCAATAAGCAGCAACGGTTCGACAATGTATAAAATGGCTTTTACGTTATTGCATGACCCCAAACACTTCCGAGAGCAGCCATCAACTTATATTTGAATCATCTCCATTACGACCGACTGGACTAGAAAGTGGTGCGCCGTTTTCCTGTCCGGTATCCAATTAGGTGTGGCCATGCAGCTCGAGCTCCTCTTCCCCCCTCTCCACCCCCCCCTCCCTCCGTTTCCCTTCTGGTCCCTTTTGTCGCAGCCGTGCATTTGTCAGCGAGGTGCACTAATCAATGGCGCGCACGCCCTTGAGCGGCTCGCATGACGATTGCTCTTCAAAAGCATCATCATCATCATCATCATCATCATCATCTGATGAGGAGGAAGGAGGCTGACTTACGTTACTGCCGGTTAGCCCATTGACAGGAAATCCGGCACGTGTGTTCGTCATCATCACAAGACAAAATCAATATAGGACTTTTGCCAAATGCAAATCTGAAAGTAAATATTTAAATGAGTCAAAGGTGTCTTTATTGGGGTTACATTTGATAGTATTTATTAAAACAAATTGCCTTCTTTATTCAAAACAACAAACTGACAGAAAAACAACTGTACTTCCTGTATTGTGCTTTTATTCTGAAAGACAGACAGAGCCGCTTCCTGTTACTTTGCGAGCAATATGTGTAACTTTTCGCTAATAAATATGACATAAAACGCTAATGCTAACCAGGCACTTAGAGTGCACTTATCGCTACTTAGTCAGATATTTTGGCGACACCTGATGACGGATGGACAACGATGAATTTGAAGGATTGGGGATTTTTTTTACAACCATGTGTAAAAAATAATAATAATAATAATATTTGTATCTGAACGGCACAAACTCTGGCAGACATTTTCATCGTGACAGGACGCACGAAAATTAATGTAGGACTGGGAATGGGCCATTTTGGTATTTGGGCTACTTCCAAGGGTACCTGAGCCAATACTCCCTCGCGAAGTTACCAGATGGCCGGCAAAAATTGGAACCGAGTCCAAATGCCAAAATGGTGACTTTTCAGTGAGTGTCTTCAATGACTCGCCGTGGAATGTTTAAATCTCATCCATACACGTTCTAACATTTGCCACGGCACCGCCTAGTTTGTGTTCAGATTGTTTAATTAGTTAATTGCATCGCGGGACCAGAGCAAACGTGGCTTTGTGCTGATGCAAGATTTGAAAAGGACGGAAAATGCATCCATCGACCCATCAGGACTTCCTGCCTGAAGATATTGACGTGCTGTCTACTTCAGGTGATGGATTCAAACAGGAAGTGCAAAGCAGCCAATAACATCTCAGTCCTAATTTTTAACATGCCAAAAACTTTTATTTCTGAATGTGTGCCAAGCAAATATCACATAACTAGTTTCTTAGTTAAACATCAAGTTCATGTTAGTTACACAACATTAACTCATTCACTGCCATTGGCGGCTATAAACGTCAAAAAATTCATTTGAACTATTTATATCAGTTTAAAAAATGTTTCCGCTTTTGTTAACAGGAGTATGAAAACCTAGATTTTTTTTAATTGTACATTTGAACAGATATAACATTTGTGATTAATCGTGAGTTAACTAGTGAAGTCATGCGATTAATTACAATTACAAAATGTAATTGCCTGTCGCCCCAAATTTTTAATAATCTTCTCTTCTTTTAATTCATTCACTGCCATTGACGGCTATAAACGTCAAAAATTAATTTGAACTATTTCTATTAGTCTAACATTTTTTTCCACTTTTGTTAACATGAGTATAAAAACCTACATTTATTTTATTGTACATTTAGAACCGATATAAAATTTGTGATTAATCGTGACATAACTAGTGAAGTCATTCGATTAATTACAATAAAAATAAATTATTGCCTGTCGCCCCTAATTTTTAATCATCTTTGTTTTCTTTTATGAATTTATGGCAGTGAATGAGTTAATATTGGGTAAAAGTGACTGCTAAGTAAGAATACTGTTTCAAAAGAAAAGATTCAAGAGTTCGTCAGCGTTTCATATTTTGGGAGTGAACTGACCTTGACTGTATTTTTTGGCCACCATATGCTCATTTTAGCACTTTAGCCGTACCCTAGAGGAGGCCTTCATTCAAACCTCAAAATAAGATTTCCTCGCTTTTGTTCTCTGCTGGTGAGCACCTGCTTCCCTCTGAGGGATTTAAAAAAAAAAGAAGAAGCCCAAACTCCCAGGGGACACTCCCCACCCAAAACCCACCCAAACCCTCAAGGTCTCCTAATGGATCTACTACCTCAGGTGGAAGCAATTAGCAGACTCTTGCAGGCTTGTCACGCCGCCGTTAAATACGCGCTGTAGATACCGACCGCTCGCTGGAGCAGGTTGTTTGAGATAAGTGCTTTTCGAGATGACTGACAGCTTCCAGTGTACGGCGCCGAATGTGGATGGGCCATCATTATCCTCGTTTTTCCCCAAGGTGACAACTGCGATTGCTTCCAGGCCATGTAAACGTCGTTCCTTTGTTGCAATTGGAGAGAAGGCGTCGTAAGAAATGCAGACCATGCAAGGTCATGTGTGGAGCTTGTAGCACCGGAAAATTTCATGAAAATGAAATCTGTGCTTAACTCATTCACTGCCATTGACGGCTATAGACGTCCAAAATTCATTTGAACTATTTCTATTAGTTAAAAAACAAAAATCCACTTTTGCTAACCTAGAAAATTATTGTAAATTTAGAACGGACATAACATTTGTGATTAATCGTTAGTTAACTAGTGAAGTCATGTGATTAATTACAATTAAAAAATTTAATCGCCTGACGGGCCTAATTTTCAATAATCTTTTCTTTAAAAATAAAATACAGTTAAATTATTATATTTTTTAAAAGTAATTTAATAAGGGCCGTTTAATCATAATTAATCGTATGCTAATTTTATATGTTATAAATTTACTATAAAAAAATTCTAGGTTTTCATAAAAAATGAAATTAAATGATTTTTTCTTTTTAACTAATAGAAATAGTTCACATGAATTTTTTACGTCTACAGTCGTCAATGGCAGTGAATGAGTTACTTCGATCAAAAATTTAATAAAACCCAATCATGTAATTGTACTTTATTAAATTTTTTGGGTATGTCTTCTTTTCCTCAAAACGGATCTTTTTCAGTCCAAACTTCTACATTTCACGTTTTGAGAATATACATTCACAGCAAAAATTGGAGTGTTAAAATGTTGGTGTTAAATGTTCCAGAGTTGCTTTAAATGCAGGTCATTGTTGGAGTTGATTGATTTAGTGTTAAAACAACTCTGCAGTAAGCTCCGCCCGCCTGACTTGAACTGCTCTGCCGCAAAGACTTCTGGGATATGATATAATGTAATAAGGTATTACTCCATGACATTATTGGATTTCATTACATGTTTGATCAAGTTAAGTGCCATTTTTAATTGACTTTCAGAAAATGATTACAATATACAGAGCCCCTTCATGTACAACTGGAAACGGTACGGAACACAATGGCACCTTCAACCAAAATCACTAACCTGTGCATTTTATATGATTTCGAGCCTCCTGTCGTGATTATTATTTTTTTTTTTTTGGGCTGAGTTCCCGAGGAGGATTCGTTTCAGGTATCAGGTTCACTTTTTCCATACAGCAGGGGTGGACAACCTACTGGCTGCAGCCACGATTGGTGCATTTAATCCGGCCCGCCATGCAACTGTAAAAACAAAAGAACTGTTATTACAACGCAGCAAAAACCTTCAAGCCACAACGATAACATTTCTTTTATCGTAGTTTTTCACGCGAGTTCGCATGAGCCTCAAAGGGAAACCCACTATCTCCGCTTTATGCACTCATTGACCACTTTATTAGGTACACCTACAACCCGTCATCATTACATTTTGGTCGGGTCAACTCCCAAAAGGCATCTTCAAATCAAAATGGTTAACAATCTTGCATGTCTTGGTTCTGTTCGGGGAAAAAACATTTTTATTTTGACTGCACTACTTTTTAGTTTTCAATGCAAAATGACACTTATCTTGAATGGATTATCATTTTAGAATACATTTGAATTAAAACAAATATTCACCCAAGATTTGAACATGTACCAAGGGCTAACTGAACAAATATGCTAGTAGCTTAATGAAGTTGTAAGTATGCATTCGCCCCCTGGTGGTTGGCTGACTACTGGTTGAGAAAGTGCTTGATGAGAGCCCGTGTTTGAAATAAATACATATCTCTGATGATCAGGTTAATTTAATTGTGGCAGCCCAAATCATGATCAGGCCTACAATTAGATTCGCTTTGCAACTCTAATGCAAACATTTCTGAACACTCCGCAGCAAAGCTCTCGTTTGTGCCTAATGAAGTGAAGTCGGCTAATCAAATAAAGCCTCAAACTACTACAAAGACAAAAAAAGCTTCATGATTATGCATAAACTAATGCACAGTGTTGCTATTTGCACAACAGCTGAGGGGCAAAATAATATTTTTTGTTGCATGAATAAATAATGTCATGAATTCAAACAGTCCCCCCGGTGGAAGAGAGACAAATGGCCACCAAAGCCGTTTTTTTAAATTATTATTTTTTTGATGTGTGACGACAAAAACCATCAAAGTGTTCCTCTGACGGGAAAAGTGGGTTAATGAAATTCCGTCTCATGTTTTTGTTTCGGCAGCTTACAAGGAGAAGATGAAGGAGATTTCCGTCTTCTCGCTCATCTGCTCCTGTCTGTACCCCGACAGCCGCAAGAACACCCTGGAGGACTTTGAAGGTAGCTTTTGTAGGCTTGCGCATCACTCACTGCCAAGGTTAGGCGAGTTAACAAAATAACGCAAACTAAAATTCTACAAATATTTCCGTTAACCTTTCTTTTTTTATATAGTTTTTTTTCTTTATTATTTGTATTTATTTTTTACCGTTAACCTTTTCCTTATTGTTTTATTTTTTAAATACTTTCATTTGTACTTATTTTTATTAGTTTTAGTATTACATTTATTTATTTTTCTTGTTAACCGTTTAATTAAAAAAATATATTTAAATATTTTCATTAGTTTTAGCATTACATTTATTTTTCCCGTTAGCCTTTTCATTTTTATTTAAAAAAATATACATTTTTATTAGCTTTAGTATTACATTCATTTATTTATTTTTCTCGTTAACCTTTTCATATTTAAAATATTTTCTTTAGTTTTACTATTAGTTTTATTTTATTTTTTTAAATATATGGTTGAGTGTAAGATACAAAAAACAAAACAAAAACAGGTCACTAAGAATTGTAAAATAAACTCCAAATCTCAAACAACTGTTGGACCAATCACGGCCCACCTGTTTTCTGAAGCTGAGCCGTGATTGGTCATTACCTGAGTGAGCAACTATGATGTCATTTTCAGTGGACAGCAAACGCCCTTTAAAAGTATTTTGATTTTATTTCGTTCACGAAAATACTATTTCAATTTTAGTTTTACTCATTCCGTTAACTATAACAACCTAAGCAAATACACACATGTACCTGTGAGTCACTCCAGTGTCGTTTTCCAGAGCTGGACATCAAGCCGATCAACAAACGTGCGTCGGGCCAGGCATTCGAGGTCCTCCTGAAGCCGACGTCGCCCATCTCGGACACCGCCCACTGCGTCACCACGCCCCCCAAAAGGGACATCTCCCTGGACGACATCCAGAAGAAGCTGGAGGCCGCCGATGACCGCAGGAGAGTAAGCACCGCCCCAAATTAGCTTGCGTGACTTTTTTTGCCATGGCTCCTAGCTTAGCGCTGCTATTTGTGCTGGGCGTCAGTCCCAGGAGGCGCAGGTGCTGCGGGCGCTGGCGGAGAAGCGCGAGCACGAGCGCGACGTGCTTCTGAAGGCCATGGAGGAAAACAGCAACTTCAGCCGCATGGCCGAGGAGAAGCTGCAGCTGAAGATGGAGCAGATCCAGGAGAACCGCCAGGCCTACCTCGACGCGCTCATGGAACGCCTGCACCAGAGGGTTAGCGCGCACACACCTTTCCGCCAATCATAGTGGCTGCTAGTTTTAACATTTTCTATCAAAAAAAAGAAGAAAGAAAACAAAATTATCACCGCCAGTTTAGTGTATTTGGCCAGCAGACTGAGATGTGAAACACTGCCCTCTGCTGTCAACTTTGGCTAAGTACAATGTGCTGTGCACGCTTTGGCCTTTAGGGGCAGCGTGGTGGAGATTAAAAGCGGCGAAAAAGAACCTCTGTTTAACTTAATTATTCAAACGCATTTTTTTTTACAGAATAGGAAAAATTATGTAACTAAAAAAATATATATATATAAAAATATTTTTGGTGAACAAAAACAAAAATGCTTTTCAAAATTAAATAAAAAGAATTATTAAAAATTAACTAAAATTATATATATATTTTTAAATGTCCTTAGTTTGTTTTTGTCTTTTTCAATTAATTTACCTAAGTTTTATTCGTCACCTTTATTCATGAACAGCTAACTCAATTTGATAGTATGAGAGCGCCGAAAATATTTTGCGACCGCAGTTTGACCCTGCCATGGATGAATCCACTTTGACGCAGGGAAAGCGAGGACGGGAAACCAAATCACTTCGGGTTGGACTGATATGTGCTGACTTGCGTGTTTCTGTGTGTGTGTTTTTTACCAGGAGAGGCACGCTGAGGAGGTGCGCCGGAATAAGGAGTTGAGAGAAGAAGTGGTAGCATGAGGAGCTCCCCCTGCACTACCCCCCCCCCCCCCCCCGTTTTCCTCCCCAGGGTCCGAGTGTCCACTAATCAAACGTCTGCCCTCCTCCTCTCCTGGGTCCTAGTGTCCACCCAACCTGGATAAACCTGCACCTGAACCCCTCCTGTTCCTTCCTACTTTACGTACAACCACACAGCATCCAAGACAGTGGCACGCACACATGGGAGGGTTTTGTGGGGGAGGGGGTGTCATCATTCATAACAAAAAACATAAATCAGCCACTCTTCTCAACAAAAAACAACAAACATGGAATCTGATTGCCAGAAAGCGATAGCGGTGTTGTAAATACTTTTTTTTCTTTCTTATATCCAGTACAAAAAGCTTTGATTGCAGCGTGACATTTTTCATTATTTTTTATTTTTGTTGATGCTTTGTGGCTTCGATGTTTTGGTGGTGTGTTTGCAAGCCCCCCCCCCCCCCCCCCCCAACCCAACCCCCTTTTTCCATCCCACTCATTAGCATTTAATGTTATGCTAACGCATAGCATCCCTAATCTCTTTCTTGGTCAGTCAGTCACACGCGTTTAGCATAGCACACAGCTAATTAGCATTTAGCGACGCTGCAGACAAAATCCCGGAATCCCGCTGCCCCGTCTTCTTATCCTACTTTTAGCAGGGAGGAGCCACGCTTGAGGTTGAACCCCATTGGTTGGTGCCGTGTCATGTGACTTTCTTTCCATTTGTGTGTGTGTGACTCTTTCTGCATTACTGTACATCTTTGTCAATCAAGCTGTGGTTAATAAAGATTTGGGGTTCAATGACTTGCTCGTGTATATTTATTGCACATTATATCATACAATTATGACTACAAATTATCAAATGTGCATTTTTCTTTTTCATAAAGTTTATAATGTACTGACTTACTACAGTACCATCTTTAGCCACACGATGGTGACAAAAGTCAAGTTTCCAACGAGCCCTTAAAACTAGTGGTAATTATGTGACAAAAACAATCACAATTGACATCAATTCGCAATTAAAGCACCCGCGAGCTACAGCCAGACAACAACAGACCAACAATATGTAATAAAATAAATACAAACGTAATGATTATGTTCACTTTAACTGAGATTTTTGTTTAAACGTGTTTTTCGTAAATGTAATTTGGTTGGCACTGAAAAATCTACCGGTTCATGGTGCAGGTGTACCTAATGAGTTGGCCAGTCCCATCTCTTCAACTCGTTCCCACGCGGCGCTCTGGGGGTGCACAGCGGGGGTGGGCTTGGTGGTCCGCCAGGATTTCCCTCCTTGTTAATGGCTTCCTGTGTGCCAAACACACAACACAACAAGTACACTCAACACGCAGAGATTGATTCATCAGAGCATGTTTATTAAAAGGAAGTTGGATGGTGCGCCCTCCAGGGGGTGCACGAGGAAGCAGGACTTCGGTTTCGAGGAAGCAGGACTTCGGTTTCGGAAGCAGGACTTCGGTTTCGGTTTATAGGCTATAATCGGTGCTGCTTAGATGTATTTTTAGGGTGTGGGTGGGACTGGGAGCGAGGGGGTGCGCCTACATGCAAAAATTGCAAATACAACAGAAACATGTCAAAGTTTGATTGAAAGATTACAAACAGAAGAAGTAGTGGAAATCATTATTGAAAATGTTATGGCGGTCTGCTATAGCGGTTTGGGTTTTGCGTGGGAAGACTGGGGGTACGCTCACCTCTGTCGAAATATTGAAGGGGGTGCACGGCTTGAAAGGCTTTGAGAGATGCAGATGAGGCCGCAGGTGATTCTTCAGAGCTCGTTTATTTAGGGTGGGTGTCGTGAGCAACGGTAACAACTTACAAACGGTGGTGCACCCCAAAGGGTAATGCCAATTTTAGAAATGTGATAGTGGTCTCGTATAATGATTTTGTTTGGGCATTTTTGTGAGAGGGGGAGTGGTGTGCCACCTCTGTTGGAATGTTGAAGGAGGTGCACGTGGTGAAAAGTTTGTGAAGGGGGGGTGCGCAGTTTAAAAAGTTGCTCTAAAGTACAGTAAGTAAGTAATATAACACATGTTGAGAGGAGTTATTAGCTTTACAGGCCCTGGACTTACAAACAGATCTGAATTTACTGTAGAAAGACAAGGGGGTGCGCCCCACCGGTCACTTCACTTCTGTTGCTCAAACCAAACACCTGGTTTGGCTTATTCCACCCCATAAACTGCTCTCTAAAGAAAGCGGGGGCCACGCTCGCCCAGTGTTGGTTGGCTAACGTTTCAGGGCAAAACAAAGGGCTCGGGGGCAAGGGGGTGCGTGGTGGGGGCGGGGTTGTTTACGGCATGTTTCTTGCATGGGAACTTGACGGATGACCACTTGACCATCTGGAAAAGTCATTCCTGATTAGCCCGCGGCTGAGGGAGAAACGAAGAAAAGCGGGGGCGGGCAGGCACAGAGATCAATCAAGGCAGTAAATCCCTCTTGCGGCGCACCTAGGGTCCCCCTTCTAAAAAGAAAAAAGAAAACTAGAAAAACTATATAGTGAGAAAGTCTTGAAGAGTCCAGCTCATTGCCAGTCTTTTTTTGTGCCATTCAAGAGTAGATACAACGGGGAGAGGGAATGAGTAAAGAGGATGTGAAGATGATTAGTCGAAATGGCTAGAAGGGTTTGGGGACGGGTAGGGTAGAAGGCTGGCAGGTATAGGGGAAGGGTAGAAGGTACAGATGAGGCTCGATGGGGTTGGGTACACATAGACGGAACTGGTGATGGGTCGAGTCGATGGGTGACGGGCAGGCTAGAAGGGTGGCGTTAGAGAGGATGGTTAAATGGTAGCGGGGACGGATGATGAATTGAAGGTACAGGTGGTGGCTAGATAAGGTTGGGGACCGGTAAAGTGGATGGGTGATCTGTAGAGATGACTAAAGAGGATGCGAGAGGCTAACAGGTGGCGACCAGAGGGAACAGGTGCGCGGTAAAGTCCAGCTCATTGCGAGTCTTTTTGTGCCGGTCAAAAAGCTCCAATCTCCATCCCCCAAGGTCTGTAAGGTTTGCCCACAGTGGGAACCGTCGAGGCTGGAGGAATGAGGGTGGCGGCCGCGGCGGGGGAGATGAGCGGGAAGGCTCCAAAGGGGAAGGGGAACGCCGAGAGGAGATGCTTTGTCGCCGGGTGCAGGACGGTGCCGGTGACGGGGGGCCCGCGCACACTGGGAGGCAACTGTTCCGAGTGAGGGGTGGCGGTCCCGCTTCGCCTCCCGGTGGGGTGAGTCTCGGCGGACGGGGATGACGAGGCAGAAGAGGAGGACGACGAGCGGGGGCTGCTGCTACCGCTGCGGGGCAACCGGGCCGTGAGCAGCGGGTGGGGCAGGTGGGCGGCCGGCGAGGCGAAGGCGGACCCCCACGCCGCCAGGTGGCCCAGACCCGAGTGGGCCTCGCGTTGGCTGGCGTAGTTGTTCAGGTGCGACACCAGCCGGATCCTCAGGGGGTCGGCGTTGTCCAAACCCTCCATGACGCTCAGGTAGCGCGCTGTCTCCGCCAGGCACTCCCGAAAACCCAGACCGCGGTAATCCATTGCCAAGGCGTGGGCGTCGAAAAAGCCTGAAGGGGGGAGGGGCTTCAATTAATCTACACATGCAACGAATAGAGGGGAGCGTAAAAAAACAACAACTCCACATTCAAAACATGCTCGCACGCCATTTTGGTATTTGACTACAAACACTACAAGTACCCGCCTAAACGGGAATGGTAGCCACTTAACCTGTCCTGCCTAAACGCGTCTGGCAACATATAGTTGAGGGCACTTCAACTAAATCCCGCACTTAAAACAAGCTTACCCAGAAAACTTTTGATGGGCGACAACAATGTGACAAGATTGTCAGACCCATTTGGGCAGGGCAGGTAGACCGAGCCTCTACATATCCCGTATAAAATGGTAAAGGGAACTCCACATTCAAACTTTTACCCAGAAACTGACACCCTTCTGGTGGGTGTCTACTAATTAACAACAACCCGTTTCGGCGGGAATAGTAGCCACATAACGTCGTGTGACATGTAAACGGGACGCATCAATTAAACCTCACATTCAAACAAGCGTACCCACAAACTAGTCAATCTACATTTACAATACTTTGACTGCAGTCTTTACATAGGCGACAATTCAAAAAGGCTGTAAATTAAAATTAGGTGGATGTGCTGCCTAGACGGGTTGGGAGCTTTAATTACACTTTGGGACACTTTAATTACTCACAAAGTAAACCATCCAAGAAATCAAAAACATTTTGACAAGCATCTACAACTTGACAAGATTATCACGCCCATTTATGCACCACCATTTTGTTTGTTTTTTTATATTTAATACACGATCAAAGGTAATGTTTACCTTTTCCACCTGCGGCGTGAAGCATCTTCAGGTGGTCCACGGTCATCTGTAAAATCTCCGCTTTCTCCAATTTGGCCGAGCCCTGAAGTGCGCATGCGCATAAATAAATCACTTTGCAATGATTGGATTTAAAGGTGTACACACGCAAACACAAACGCACCTGCTTTTCGAAGGCGCTCGGCACCAGCCTGCGAAGTTCACTCAGGCTGTTGTTGATTCTGTCACGACGACGTTTCTCGATGATCTAAAATCACGAGAGCGAAATACGCCATTTGAGTTAACGTCCCAACTTTTTGGGGGTTTATTTATTTTAAAACAACAAAAGTGGACTCACTCCCCGCCGCCTTTTCCTCGCTTGCACTTGAACGGAAGTGCTTGGAGACGCCGAGCTAAGAGAGCGAATATTCCTGAACAAAAATCACAACAATACAATACTTTATTATTTTTGAGTTGACTATAACAACCACAAAAGTCAAGACGTTAAGTTTCAAGTAAAAAAAAAAAAGAGAGAAAAAAGACGTTATGTAGGCAATAAAGTTTTTTTTAAGTTGCGTCCACAACGCACCCGCTTTCGTCGCCGCTGTCCTTCTCCACCTCGATGGCTTCGTCCAGCTCGCTGTCCGACGAGCTGAACTCGTGACTCCTCTTCATCGTGTCCTCGGTGTTCGTCGTCGCAGTCGTAATCCTCCGCCAGCGTGGCCGTGTCAGTCGGTTGCGTGTGGCTGCCTCGGCGTTCCCACGGTGTCATTTGAAGGCTCGGCGCGAGAGGGCGGGGCCCTCTCCGGAGGCGGCCAATCAGGGAGCGACCTCACGCTTTGATTGACGGGCCCCCTTCCCCGTGTGCGTGCGTGCGGGTCCCGGCGGCCGAGACGGTGGTTGGCCGGCTGTCAGCACGCGCTCGGCCGTGGGAAAGTTCCCCCCCGGCCGGCGCTGATAACCAATCAGAGGCCGGCGGCCGTCTCCTCCGGCGCTGCGCTGAATGGTCGACGGGGCGACGGGCGGTCTGCGAGCCAGCGTGTGAACGTGTAATGCAATACACACACGCGCGCGCGCGCACACACGCAAACACGCACACACCATCCAGCCAGCAAGCGGAGACGAGGGGGAGGAAGCCTCCCCCTCCCGCTACCTCCTCCTTAATGCAATGCAATGACGTCTTGTTGTTTGACAGCCCCATTGCAGTGTTTGTACACAAGAGGGGTCTCGTTTTACCACATGGGAGGGGGGTGGGGGTCCCCTTCAGTTTACGCAATAATCTTAAAATCCACAAAGGTCACTTCATTAGGTACAACCTCGAGGTGGTGGCAATTCTATTCTATGGAAATAAATATGCTGTAATGTGTGATGTTAATTATTTAGGACCCCAGAACATTTAAAATCCATGCCCTTTTCTGTCTTTTTGAACTATTTTTGTCAACTTTGGAGAATTTTCAAACTATTCAGAGGACCCCGTAAAACGACCCTAAAATGGTCGTTTTCTAATCTAAACGGATGACTTCCTATATCTTTTCAGGCATGACTTCTTGAGACTTTTTTGTGGGTCTATTAATGGTAGTCATGTCTACCAAATTTCACATTGGTACGCAACACTGGCGCCGGGGGCTAAATTTTCAAACAATTCAAATGACTCCCGAAAATGGCCAAAATGACCCTAAAACTGTCTTTTTATACTAAGATGGCCTCCTTCCTGTTTCTTTTTCAACTATCCTTCTTGAGGCTTTTTTGTGGCTCTACTCATGGTAGACGCGCCTACCAAATTTCAAATGACTAAAAAAGAAAACTGGCTTTGGGGTCTGAAGTTTCAAACAACTCCAAGGATCACGAAAATGGCTAAAATGACCCTAAAATGGTTGTTTCAAATCGAAATGGAAGACCTACTGTGTCTTCTCAAGTATGCCTTCTTAAGACTTTTTTTGTGGATCTACTCATGGTAGACACGCCTACCAAATCTCCCGTTCCAACGTAAAACTGGCTTTGGGGGCTGAATTTTTAAACAATTCAAAGGACTCCCGGAGATGGCCCAGTTTTCTTCAAACCAAGATGGCCACCTTCCTGTGTCTTTTCCAACATTGTTTCTTGAGACTTTTTTTGTGGGTCTACTCATGGTAGTCGTGTCTACCAAATTTCACATTGCTATGTAAAACCGGCTTCGGGGGCAACATTTTAAAAACAATCAATGGGGGGTTGTTCAATGTGTGAAAAACATGAACTTGCCAAAAGCTCATTGCTTGTGCGACGTGATGCAACCTGAATCCTTTGTCACAATAAACACAGGTGTGCATCCACATGTTTGTGTATGCGAGAGGGATTGGGGGTGAGAGGGGGGGGGGGGGGGTTGAGTGGTGGAATGGTGGGGGTGAAGTTGCGTTGAGCTCATTTGTTGTATTTCAAGTTGAACCAGAGTTCCCACGCTGTTATTTTCTGCCCCTCCACTCTTTGTTCTGGCGTCTCATCACATGTTGTGATTAGTCGGGCCGCCCTTTCGGGGGCTGCCCTTTGAAGGTGAGGGACACCCCCCACCCCCAACCACCTCCCCAGCCTCTGTCTGCAAATCAGGCCACCAATCCCAATTACACTCCAAACAATGGTGGTTTCGCTGACGCTTGGGTGTCTGGATCTAATCTTGGCTGTCTTTTATTTTGTGCGCTTCAAGGCTACGCGTGACACATGAAGGACTTTTATTTTGAAAGGCTGTTTGTGTGGTCATTTGGAAAGAGATAATTCGTGTCTCAGCGTTCTCTCGTTATGTTGCACATTTAACGGAAAAGCATTGCAGCTGTCCAGTTTCAACAAAACAAGCTTACGCAATTGCAACAAACTATTATGACTGAAAACCATACTGGCTTTCAATCTTGAGGTGACATAATGCTGCACGGCTCCCGCAGAGTTTAACACGTGTCAGAATTCAAGATAGTTAATAGATTTGTTGTTGAGTTCTTTTCAACACCAATTTGGTAGATTGTGCATACAAATAACAGATGGGAACAGACCAACAGCATAACATTTGTGAAAAAATGGGAAATTGACCAAATTTGGACATACGAGGGTTCCAACAGACAGCGGCGATTATATATGTTGTTTTTGAATGCATTGCTACTCTGAAAATTTAGAGTAACATCAATGCTAATTTTTGTTAGCATGGCATTTCACATTGCATGTATGTTAACGGTTAAATGTCCCTAAAATGGTCGCTTCAAATCCAAATGACAAACTTTCTGTGTTTTTTTGGGCTTGGCTTCTTGAGACTTTTTTGTGGGTCTGCTCAAGATAGACATGTCCACCAAATTTCACGTTGCCAAGTCAAACTGACTTAGGGGGCTGAATTTTCAAAACAATTCAAAGGACCACTGAAATGGCCAACAAAATCCCAAAATGGTCAAAGACAACCAAAATGGTGGACACTCCGTGCGATTTTGGGCAAGGGTTCTTGAGACTTTTTTGTGGCTCTACTCATGATAGATGTGTCTACCAAATTTCATATTACCTCATAAAATCAACTTGGGGGGCTGAATTTGGCCAACTTACCTTAAAATGGCTGCTTCAAATCAAAATGGTAGCCTTCCTGTGTCTTTTTCAACATGGTTTCTTGAGACTTTTTTTTGTGTGGGTCTACTCATGATAGACATGTTTACCAAATTTCAAATGATATGATGGAAATGATGGACATTTTAGTGTTCAAATAAACAATATAGAATTTTCTTTTGTTTGACTAATTCGTTTTGCAGTTAATGCACGTTCACTGCTTTTACTCTTCCATGTCGTCTCGCAGTTTGTTTGTTTTGCTTTGGACTTCCTACCGAGAAGTGACAAAGGTTTTGACTCTGAGACCCGACGCCGACCGACGCCGATGACAGACGTTCAGGAAGTCGCCCTAACCTTAAAACGGCAAATGCTAATTGAACCGTCTGAGTGGCGACACAGGAAGTTTCACGTCTGACGCTTACTTTGTGTAAGCGGTTTCCGTGGCGACAGACCCTTTCACGCACCTCGCCGCTCTTATTAGCATGTAGCTTCTCTGTAGACGATGAACGCCCATTCTTCTGTTTTGACTTTTTGTGCGAATTTTCTGGAAACTTTATTGGTAAACGAAGCAATTGACTCACAGCTTCCTTTATCTGCCATTTTTTCTTCTTTTGAGTGGTTAGCAATGGGCTAGTTAGCTAGCTAGCAAAACCAGACCATTTTGCCCCGGGTGTCTCATCACCCTACAATAACACAGTGAAGCAACAAGTGGCTAGCTAATGCTAAGGTGGCGGCAGCATGCAGATGTTCATTGGCCGCAAACAATGCGTGGAGGCTGCTTATTGTTTGGTAAACTCGCGGAACCTTGCTCACCCCTGACGGCCAGAGGAAGTGGCGGCTAATTCTGCTCGAGGCGTGTGCGATACACACACACACACCATTGTGTGCGTGTGTTGCTAGGATTGTCCTTTGTATAGTGCTTGGGGGGGTCGGACATGATGTCATTGTTCACCCTTGTCGGTTCCCCTGTTAGCGTTGTTAGCGGGTGGCCTAACATTAAAACGCGCATAAATGCGCGCGCGCACACTCGTGTTCGTATTGAGGAAGTGTTCAAGTTGACCTGTTGACATCTCGCATTAGTTGAACTCATTTAGTTGATACAAAAATCTGCTTTTGGGAAAAACTGCTACAATCTTTGTATGTATGTAGATTAGGGCACGTTATGTTTTAAATATTTATTGGATTAGTATTATTTTATTGATTCTATTCATGATGATTCTTTGATGGGAAATTTAATTTCAAAGGATGATTATAATGTTTGATTTAAAAATAAAGTAATATGGTAAAAGTAGTGGGAGAATGTATCACTTAGTCATTAGTTAATGTAATCATTTAAACTTTAAAGTATGGATGAATGAATACAAAAAAATGATCATGAAATATATTAAACATCGGTATTAAGCACTTTAAAAAAAATTGATTGAACAATATAAAAATATTAACATAATTAATTTGTATAAAATGATAAATTGATTAATTTAAAAAAATCTGATGATATTTTTTAATATATTCATTAAAAAATATTAAATGCAAAAAACAGAATGATAGTGCATATATTTTTTTACTTTTGCATCTTAAAAAAAAATCTTTGGTATATTGATTTGATAAAATTAATAAAATATGCATCAGTTTTACGGTTTATAAATATTGCGCTGATAAAAAAAAACACATTCATAAATAATAAAACTAGCCCATTGGTGGCCTTTTAGCACTTCAAAGATGAAAACAAGACAAAACAAACAAAAAAGTCTTGTGCGTGTTTCTTTCGGCAGCTGTGGAAGTGCGTCAAGTTTCAAACGTCACATCTGTGATTTGACTTGAAGTGACAGGAAGCTCGTCGCGTCCTCTGATGTCTCGTCAAATAAGTCGGCCTCCCGTCTGGTGGGGGGTGGGGTGTGGTGGGGGGGATTTTAAAACGAGGGCGTCTACGTGGAGCTACACCAAAATTGGCCAATTAGAACAAAGGTCACAGTTTCACTTTCAAACCACCTCACTCGATTTTTCAATTAGGATTTGATAAAAATAAATAAATAAATAAAAACTCTTCAGTTTTTCATCCTGAAGTTGCAACTTGCGGACACATGCGCATTGGCGTCTAATCTGTCACCTTGAGCCGCTAATTCCATAACCAGCATCAACTGCGACCAACAGCTTTTAGCGTTTGACACTTGACACGCGGTGGATAAAGCGACGAGGGAGGGGAGCAGGAAAAGAAGAAGGAGAAGAAGAAAAAAAATCCCACCCTGCGGCAACGGTGGCGGGGCGCGACGAGGGGGGGGGGGGGGGGAATCCTTCTGACCTCGCTAATGACGGCAGGTCAGGAGTCAGCTGCTGACGGGAACGTCTGCGGAGCGCGTGACCGGCGCCTGGGAACCAAATCATCGCACCGTGAGCCCGGCAAATTCAGACCTACTGTGTGTGTGTGTGTGTGTGTGTGTGTGTGTGTGTGTGTGTGTGTGTGTGTGTGTTGTGTGTCCCGTCTCATGGCCTATCTAGAACATCATAAGATTCGACTTTAGCTTCTAGCTAATCCCACAATAAAAAAAATACATCGTTTTTTGTAGGATTTGTCATATTCGTATGTGATCAAGTCTCAGATTGACAGCGGGTGCTGCTGGTTTGGTTAGCAACAGCGCAATAGCAGGATTCGATTGCATTGCGATATGTTTCGTTCCAACTGGATCATTAATACGATTGGCTCCGATTACAACGCAATACAATGGGATTCACTTGAGTTAAGATACCATCTGATGACACGATTTCAGTTACGATGGAATGCGATTTGATTGAAAGCAAGATATGATTCCATTTTTTGGCACCTGTTACGATACCATCCACTCCGTTTATAATGCGATATAACTCGATTCGCATTAAAACACGTATTTTTTTTTATATACATGTTGCAAAAGCTCATAATGTGACACTAATCTATCAGGAAAAACAACACATTACTCTTTCTGTAAAATTACATTGTAATAACCCTGTAATTACACCAGGATGAACATTTTGTACTTTTCCCCCCCTACTAAACTGTGGTGAGGCCACATTGTGTGGTATAGCACATACAGTCCCCTAAAGTATTTTATGGCTCTGCCATAAGCAATAAAATATGGAATATTTGACTTGTGATGTTTCTCCGCATGCTGTCTGGCGACATTCAAGATTCTTCCGAGTAGATTTCAAGGAGGACGGCGCCGACCTCGTGAGGACCCATCGTGCCTTTTTTTCTTTTCTTCTTCTACTACCCCGCCTTCGCCCTCGTTCCCGTTCCTCTCCAGAGGCTTTGCACGGACATTTCCCAACAATCCCGACTATTAGCGGAGGCTTGTGATGTCTGATCCCGCCTCGCCATGCCCCCCCCCTCCCCCCGGTCCGTGGGGGCCTGATGTGGAAAAGGCGGGTAAGGAAAAAAAAAAAAAAAAAGAGACAAAAATCCCGTCTGATACTGATTTGTGTGCGACGACGAGCGACGCGTCAACCCGCGTTTGGCTCGTCTTGAAACGACATGTGCTCCACAGATGGACAAACAATCACGCACACACTCGCACATTTACCCACAATAAAGGTGGGGTGTCAAGAGGTGGTGTGTCCCCTCACTTGGAAAGACAAGAACACACACGCTCGCGCACACACTCAATATCAAGTGAAAGATGCCACGCACGCGCACGACAGCGAGACGCCCGGATTTGTCTCCGCTAACGGAAAGACAACAACGCTCACAGACACAATAAAATGTGTGCCTACAAGTACAGAAAGACAAGAATACACACACTCATGAGAATATTGGGGGAGGTGGGATGCTGCATGTGCGTGTATGCGTGTGTGCGCGCGTTTGTAGTGGCGGCTGGCGGCCATCGACACAGCTGTCTGTTACACACACACAAACACACACACTTGTAGGAGTACAGTGTGCGTCTGTGAGAGACCCCCCCCCCCCACGACTGTTTCCCATGGAAGGAAAACAAAGACTAACACACACACACACACACATGCACACGCACGCACGCACGCACATCAGCTGACCACGCAACACTGCACACACGAAGCCAGGCTAACGTGTTTGTGCCTCAAAATGCTGCTAAAGATAAATCCCCAGTAAAGTGACTCCCGATATGAATCGATTCACTTTGATCACGATGCAATGAGTCCAAAGCGACTCCCAAAGTGACTCCCGATGCGAATCGATTTAATCTGATCACGACTCGATGCAATATTTGTTTGAGTCTAAAGTGACTTCTGAAACGAATCGATTTACTCTGATCACGATGCAATATGATTCGATTGAGTCCAAAGTGACTCCCGATGCGAATCGATTTACTCTGATAACGATACAATATGATTCGATTGAGTTCAAAGCGACTCCCGATTTGAATCGATTTACTCTGATCACGATGCAATATGATTTGATTGACTCCTGATGCAAAATGCAATATGACGCACTTGAATTAGGATGAAATACGATTAACTGGGATCCAACACACATCTCACAACAGTTTCAATCATTTGCAGTAAGAAACCCCTCACTTGAATTAG
The DNA here is from genome assembly GCF_054856555.1 of Leptonotus elevatus. Lineage (NCBI taxonomy): Eukaryota > Metazoa > Chordata > Actinopteri > Syngnathiformes > Syngnathidae > Leptonotus > Leptonotus elevatus. The sequence goes on from NC_141257.1 coordinate 8,219,749, forward strand.
GATAGATTTTTTTTTCCGATTCCGATTTTGAGTACTCCAACTGCGAACTTCCAAGTTTTTAACAAGGCAAAAAAACACAAGGCGCAATCTGTCCCGGTCTTACTGGAAACGTTTGCTTATTTTTCGCCGGCTATGACGTTATTAGCGGACATGTGTGAGCCTTCCCGCCTTTCATGTTTGCGATGTTTGTGATCCCACATGCAAATGACAGAAAATCACGTGACGGCCGTACGAGAAACGCTTTGACGTGATTCGGCGGCCGACCGCACATACTTGCTTTGTTGGCGCGGAGATGCGCGAGGCTCGCCGCGCGCGCTTGCGGTTATCGATGCGTGCTTGTGATCAGGAGCGCCGCTTGCGCAACACGCACGCACGCCACTGTGCTCTGTGCGTGCGCGCGTGGATGTGTGAGAACGAGTGTGGGAGCGAGAAGCGGCCCAGACACAAGGAGATAATCAGTCAGCTCCAAATGAAAGGCTACGCCCGCCCACAAGGAAAGACGGCAAACATCTTCACGCTTTGACCATTTCAAACGGCAACAAAAATGTCAATTGGATCGTGCTTTCATTACGTGTCGAGCAATTCTAGTGGGCGGGGTTTCAGGTTTGTGGGCTCTTATATATGCCTCCAACGTTTTGTAAATTTTGGTGTAACGTGCAGCCATTTTTTTTAAATTATATATATATAAATTATTTTGCCACGGCAACAGGAAATTATCTTTTGCAGCTGCTTCTTTTTATCATAAATGATAAATAATTTGGATGTACATACTTTAATATTGACATCGCTATGTGTAAAGAAATGGGAAATGATCATTTTTTGAAAAACAAGAATTCACACATCCATGCATTGACAATTACATCATTCTGTGTACATTTTAGTAGGAAAATATATTGGGAGGCGAGTCTCCTTTCGGGCAATATTAATGCAGCAATTATTTATTTATTTTATTTATGTTTATCGCTAAACTGCAAAAAACAAAAAAAGGCTCTTATTTTGTAAAATGTAAAACATTGCAAATTTTAGCATTAGCAAAGAAAATATTTAATAGAGTTGGAAAACTTGAGGCACTCTTATGTAAAAAAAAAAAAATGGCAGGTCAATTTTGTTCTTTTGTAAATGTCAATAAAATATTGCTAATGTTAGAATTAGCAGGGAAAATTTTTAATTGATTTGGAAAACCTGGGGCACTCTTAAGTCAAGGTCGCCACTATTGGCAACATTAGCATTAGCTCACCCGACACTTCCTGTCACACCACTCGTCATTGTGCACCCCCCCCCCCCCTCCATCTCGGCCCCCAACCAGCTTTTTTGGAACCTCGCCGAAGGTCGAGGAGTGGCACAGATGTGCCTTCTTGTTGGCACCTCGACGGGTTGCAGTCAGGGTGACTCGGGGCTTGTTCTTGGGATCTGGAGAGAGGTTGGATTGGGTGCGGGGGTAGGGGGCGGGGGGTGCGCGGCGGGGCCCCCGAAGCCCGGATGAGAGCTTCCTTTGTGGGACACAAAGCATTGCCTGTGCTGGGAAAGACCGCCGCCGACAACGATGGGAACTTCCAGACGCCGTAGTTCAGCTAGCGTGCTAACCGCTAACGGAGTCCGCCTGAAGCTTTTTTTTCACACACTCAGAAGTTCATCTTAAATGTTATTGAAGCAACAACATATGATCGGTTTCCATTAAGTGGTCAAGTTTTGTTTTGTTTGTCACGGTACGGTTTGAAGCAAATGTTTTTTTATTTGTATTACATTATTGATTTCACACTACGCACGCTTCAGTTTGTAATGCTAACAAGAGTTTGACATCTGAATCAAATTTTTATGACTTTATGGTATCAATCAAAAAAATTTTGTGTGTCGAAAGAATGACAATTTCCAACATATGTACATAATCTAATTATTAAGCTAAATTATTTACATTAACCAGCCCTGTTAAACTGAATTTTTGACGTCAATATCCGTCAATGGCAGTGAATGAGTTAACTTTGACCTCACATTTCAATACCTTCTGCAGCCCGTTGAGATCCTTTACTTGGGTCAAAATATTCGGTCATTTTGTATAAAACAACCCCAAAAAAATTGGGTCAAATTGACCCATAAAGTGGATCGGTCCATTTTTGATCCATAATTGGGTTACTTTTGACCCAACTGTTTTTAGATTGTAGTTTCAATATTAGTTTACATTTAAAAACAATATGTATTAGATGTGTGCGATATTTAATAAACACCATGGTAACTTTTCTTACCTAGCGTTGCATTTCGGCTGAGTAAAATAAAAAAGCAGGCGAGCTGAGCCATTGAAGCCAAAAGTCAAAAATGCAAATTTGGTATGACATCATCTAAAGGTGCTTTTCTATTGGTTGCTGCTAATAGATGACGTCACTTCTGTGTGCCACACTTTCAAACGTCCTTATTACGGTTAATATTGAAATAAATATACTAAGTATACATTTAAAATCAACCCCATGTATTACAGTAATGACCAAATATTAAAACGATAGACGTTTTTCGCTCTAATTATAGTTTTAGCTAGTTTTGTAAACATATAATGTAGTTTCAGTTTTGTAAAAGCATTTTCGTTTTTATTTTATTTTGTAAAAATATTTTTTTTTTTTGAATTTTAGTCTTAAGTTATTTTGTTAGTTTTCGTTAACTAAAATATAAAAATGGTTGTCATTTTTTTTTATGTTGCTTAGCCCCGCCTTCTTATACAGCGTCAAGATACGGTGATGAGAATAGTAAAGTACGGCGTCTATTTTGGAGGCTTTGGGAACGGTCGGGGTGGGTGAGCCCCTTTGGGTCTTTTTGTTTTTGACGTCTAGCGTGACATTGTGCGTCCATTTGTGTATTTTTTGTGCCTCTGTTCCCGCCAATCGGCGCGGTGGAAATCCCCGCCACTGCCCGCCGCCGCCGCCGCCGAGAAGGACGTGCTGCAGTCTCACAGCTATTTCTGGGACGTTGAGAAAAGTGGCGGCCCCGAGAGGGACGCGGGTGCCCTGGGAGAGGTCCACCATGGGGGAAATTAGACGGGCGGCGGGGACCGGATTTTGCTTTGATTTCTCCCTGCTTACGTTTTTGTGTCATTACGAGCACGAAATTCAAAGTAGCAAGCCAAGTATGACTTCAAAAAGAAAAAGTTCACAAGCAACAACTTGCTATTTAGTCAAAGTTTGGCATGCTAAAAGTTGCATTTATTAAGTGTTTAGAAGGGTGCGAGCCGGGTTCATAATGGTTTGTATTCATAGTGGTATAAATCACCCAAAAATAAAGACATAATAATAATAAAAAGTCCACCTCTGCTTCATTGAAATTCACTTTCAAGCATGCTACAAGACCCCTTGAAGAAACAAACGAGGCTGGTATGAACTTGAGTTGTTTTTGTTTTGTTTTTATCTGCAAGAAAAGCAGGAAGCGTTTGAATTTTCAATGCCAACACTTCAAACACACACAAGGTTATTGTGTGACACTAGCGCACACACACACACACACACACCAGAATCCCCCCTGGTGGCATGCGAGTGCCATCGTGGACAACACAGCACAACACACAGGACAGGCAATGTGTGTGTGTGTGCGCACGGCAAATGTGCCTGTAACCTTTGACCTGTGACAACATGGGAAAGTAGGTGTGTTCAGCTGTCAGGAGCGCACACACATACACGCACAAAGAGAATCATTTGGCAGCAATTAACAAACACATTACAGTTAGAATGATGTCATGATGTTGTCAAGCATACTTGCATGTGATGGCTTGCGCACCCCCATAATACTTGGTCTGCGCACCTCTATAGAATATAACATTTGATGGTCTTCTACCTCCATATTTTGACAATATTTTTTGATTTTAATCTGTGCACCACTCAAGTATCATATTTACTGGTGTGCGCACCTCCATATTGGTTGGTTGGCGCACCTCTAATTGATCGCATTTAGTCATCTGCCACCATGTTAAGACCACATTAAAAAAAAATCTGTTCTCCACTAATTGACGTGGTTTGCGCACCTCCATATTTGGTTGGTGCACCACTAATTTGTCATATTTAGTGGTATGCCACTTACATGTGTAGACATTTTTTTCAATCTATGCACCTGTAATGTACCATATGTACTGGTTTTGTAGACCTCTATATATAAATGCTACTTAATGATCTGCGCACCACTACACACACCACTAATTTAACATATTTAGTGGTCTGCACACCTCCAAATGATGCTTAATATTGTGCATATATGCTGTATTATGGCATGTTTAATGGCATCTGCAACTAAAAATATTTCCTTGTGTGCGCACCTCCATATGGCTAGTGCACCCCTAATTTGCCATATTTAGAGATCTGCCACCTCCTTGTTTAGACCGCATTAAAAAAAATAATCTGTTCACTTCTAATGCTCCGTATTTACTTGTTTTGCGCACCTCCATATTTAGACCCTACCTAATGGTCTGCGCACCTCCACATTAACATACTTAATGTTGTGCATATATGCTACATTTATGGCATGTTTAATAGCCTCTCCACCTGTAATGTACCATGTTTATGGGTCTGCGCACCCCCGTCTTGAGGCACATGTACAGACAGTAAGGTCTACAGGGACACACACACACACACACAGACACACACACACACACCCGTGGTGGTGCGGGGGACTTTTGAAGACATATTTCTCACAGTCCCCCGCCAGCGCAGGAATGCGAAGCATCCCATTGGCCTCCTGGGCCGCGCTCCCACGTCACGCGCCGGGCGGCGGCCCCGCATTCCCACCGGGCTGTGGTCACGCGGCGCCCGCCTCGCGCTAAAGCGGCACCGGAGTGGACCGCACGTTTGTCTTTGAAGCAGCACAAAAGGACGTCGACCGGAAATCAGAGCGTCCAATCTATTTGATGTTTAGTGTAATCGCCGCTAATGGATAGCAAGTCGCTAATTAGCCGGCGGGCCTCGGGCTGTGTGATAAAAACAGGGAGGGGTGGGCCTGATAAGATAACTGCACAGAGGAGAGGGATTTCCTAACAGTGGTACGCGCACCCCCTTGGGGGGTACGCAACCGGCTATTGGATATTAAAAAGTTATGTCAGACGACATAATAGAGCATTGTCAAGACTTTTTTTAGGGTGTGTGCACAAGGTGGATGGGGTGCATCAACTGTATGGTGCGCCCTGCAGGTGGTGCGCAATTAATTTTTTAATAAACAAAGGTCTGGTATAACACAGCTTTGTTTGGACTTTCTTGATGATGCAGGTTATGAATGGGTTGCACTTTGTAAGGGGTGCGCGCAAATTCTTTTTAACATAAGTCTGGTGAAAAAAAAAAGCTTTGTTTATACTTTTTTTAGGGTGAGTGCGGGATAGGTGGGGGTGTATCAACTGTGTGGTACTCCCTGCAGGAGGTGCGCAAGATTTTTTTAAAGTTAAAGGTTTGCCGGTTCAGCCCTTCGCTTGGATATTTTTCTTTGGTTGCATGCAGTGGGTGAATAGGGTTGAGCTTTGCAAGGGGGTGCACGTGGAAAAAAATGTAACAAAGATCTAGAATAAAAAAGGAAAAGAAAAAAGTTACTATTATTTATTTTAGACCTTTTTTAGGATGTGTGTGGGGCAGGGGATTGCCTAAAATTTCATCTAAAAAAAGGGTGGTGCGCCTTACAAGGGTAAGCAAGATAAAATAAATAAATTAATGAATTTAATCTAACATTTCAAACATGCTGAGTGTGTACAATGCAAAAAGACATAACAGCTTTGCTTTGACATCTTTTTTTTTTAGGGAGAGTTTGAGGTCAAAGGGCATGCACCAAATCTTTTAGGATCTTGGAAGTGAGTACTTGGCTGGAAAAAGTGTGGTTTTACCTCCAAGGGGTGCGTGTCAGATAAAAAAAGCAATTTTGGTTATTGTTTATTTTTTATTTTTATAATTTTTATTTTTGAGGGGAAGTGGGGGTGGCAGAGGGTGGTATGCCAAAGTGATTGCCAGTTAATTGAAATTGTCTTGACGCACCAACAACAATCGATGACTGTAAAAACAAGGTTTGACAGAGTACAGAGGCGGCGCACCCATATCCCAACCACTATTTTTTTTTAAACATTACGCAATCAGTTTAAAGCGATACACCCTTTCCATATGCCAATAGGTTGCTCAGCTGTTGGACAGCGCACCACTATTTTTTTATTACCACTTTCTAAGTTGGTGCACCCCCTTCACCCCGGTAGCACCCTAAAAAAAGACACACAGAAAACCACTGGGATAACAGACCCCCATCACCTGCAGGAGTGCGCACCAACGTTTTTAACCGGCGCACCCCCACTCAACTTCCGACTTGTTGTAGCTGAACTACGACCCACATTGAAAAAGTTTTGTTTGTCCTCTGAAGGCCACGAAAAAGATTTCCCAGTGTTTGCCTCACGCCAGCTGGCCTCGCAGCCGCTGATAAACACGCCCACACATTTGCATACGCAGACACTTGATAGCCGAGGTGCGCCCACGCACCACTGCGTGCTCAAACGCAGGTACGCACACACGTGTGTCTAAGTGCTCCCGTTTTCCCACCAAGCAAGAGACGTTGGCAAAGTCGGAACTTGTCCGGAATTGATTCTGCCAGACAAACACAACCCCCCCCCCCCCCCCACACACACACACACACATAGAGTAGCATGACGCCATGTTTGTATGGTCTATATACGGTGTGTGTGTGTGGTTGCTGCTGCCGTCCAGCTCCTGGCGTTGACAAGGTAAACTGATCCTAAGGGGTCAGCGACGGGAAATGTCACACGCACTCACTCATGCACACACACAGAACACAAACGCACACCCACACTGGAGAGGGAGCGTCACTCACACGGAGATTGTGTTACAGCTGAGCTGTGGGAACCGCCACCTTCTCCCGACACACACACACACGCACGCACGCACACACGTGTTGTCACTTGTGGACACGACACCTCCGTGGGGACGCGCACACAACACGTGTACACCATCATTCTCACACACAAACACGCAAAAAAAAAAAAATATATATATATATATATTCAAACATATCCTTAAACAATAAGAAACAAACTCGTGCGCACAAATATGGACAATAACACACTGAAAACACTGCATAACAACAGCTTCCACAGCAAACACACTAGAACATGCGCAGCAAACACACGGACAAAAAGCAACATAGACACAATAACACACACTTTCATATCACACACCCACTCAAAACCAGGCCGTGACCATCCACGCCTATCATCTACAAATGTGACATTTTACGCCCACATGTGACTTTTGAGGTCAAAGTAGAAAAGCAGCGGTTGTTCATGTTTTGAGAACTTTCAACTACATTTGCAATTACAAAACAGAAAAAAAAAAAGACAAAAAAGTTGTATCCCAACATCGTCTGAGTGAAAATGTATGTGCATGTGCTGCCACCTGCTGGTAAATAAGATGAAAACGTTGTAGCAAAGTAGCCAGCAGGTGGCAGCACTCTGGTATCATGACTTCAAAAAAATATTTCACGACATCAAATGTGCATGCTAAAAACGTGCTAGGATCACAAATATTAGGTAAATATTAAGTTTTATATGTATATAATATACATATAAAATATATATACATTTAATATATATATACATATAATATATATATATACATATAATATATATATATATTAAAAACACATTTTCATTCCACTAGCTTAATACTAACACAATGAAAAACACCATGGACTGGTTATTGAAACTAGCATTCATGTTTCGCTAATGATAACCACTTGGAAGTGCAGACAAAAAAAAAAGACAATATAACGCTACTTACAAGCATGTTCTTTATCTTTACCAAAAAAATGAATTAAATGTAAGATTTAAATACTAGCGGATTTTGTTGTGTACTGCAAAATTGGATGAATGCTAACTTTTGAAGCAATTTCAGCATAAGAGGTTCTAACGATAAAGCTTTTCTCTTTTATAAATAACGATGTCAGATACAAAAAACAATACCCCAAAAATTTGAGCAATATCAAAGTTTATTCTTAAAATGTAGTATAGAGAGGAACAGTAGTACAATTTATGTATTTTCTTTCTTCTTTTTTTTTTTTTTTTTTTTTTTTTAAACAGAGAAGACAAACAAAGCAGAAGAATGTTAAGTTCCATCTTTGAAAAGTTCTGGTAAAAACGTAAAAAGAGTAACCTGAATTTTGCTTTTTTGTGTTCGGAGGGCACCGAGTTTTGCATCGCTGTCAGAGAGCAAATAAGTTGAAAAATACAACTTCTTTATTTTTTTATATATTTTTTGAAATCTTCTTAAAAGCGTAAAAAAATACAGCCGGGAAGTGAGGATGGATGGTGGACGCGTTTATGTGGGGAAGCAAAAATCTGTAGTGTGGTGTGATTTTTTTCTTCTTTTTGCTTATTGTTTTCCATACAAGAAATACAGCATTAAAAAATGACAACAAAAATCAGTAGGATGGCGCGAATCATATTAAACAATTTTTTTTTTTAAAGACAGGAAGTGATGGACAAGCAGCACACGGCAAAGAAAGGAGTTAAATAATAGATTTTTTTCATATATATATATATTCATATCTCATAGAATCTCCACGTATACATATATATATATATATGTATACAATTATATATTTGTTATGATAGGCCCTAGCCACAGTGATTTTCTGAAAGTGACACAAGGAGGAAGATGAGGTGTCCCGTACAAACTGCATATGAACACACATACTGTATCTGTATATATTTATATTTGTGTTTCTATACGGCCGACCCACACAGGAAAAAAAAAAACGTGCTGAAGAAATGGGAGGGAACAATCAGAAAAGGGGAGGTGTCAAGTGAATGGTCGCACTAACATGTCGCCCGGCTCCTCCCGTACATTAACAAGAATTAACAACAATAACAATAATAATAAATTTGGTTGGACAAAATTGAAATTAACAGTCTTGATTGCATTTTTGGAGTCAATATATATATATATATATATATATATATATATATATATATATATATATATATATATTAAATAACAAAAAAAGAAAGCAGTTCAAAAAGAAAAGAAGAAAAAGTTCCATTCAGACCCGCATTTTGGGGGGAAACAAACGGGGTAAAAAAAATAATAATAAAGATCACAAAAAGTAAGTGCATGTCTATGATGGCGCCATAGAGCTTCACTCGTTTTTGTCTTGTGGAAACAAAGAAGTGTTTTTTTTTTTGTTTTTTTTTTCAGACGACCTGGCAGACCAAATTAAATGGAAAATAAACAACAACCCCCAAGCAAACAAACAAAAAAACACTTTGGACGTCCCGTCACTATCAAGTGATTCCAAATATAAACTGCGTTTATAACTCGGTACCAAATATTAACAGAAAGTCGTCCGCTTTAAGTCGTCTTAACGCATATTTCATACGGAAAAGTACTGTTGGTAGTTAGACGGAAAAAAACAAGCAAAAAATACGCACAGGTGTTAAAACCCAAACGGCAAAGATTACCTGATAGTCCACAGAAGCCCCTTTTACACCACACCGGCATTTCTCCGCCTCTTTCTACCATGACCCGGCAATTTTTGGATCAGAGTCGTAACAGAAGCAGAAATATTTGACACGGCATCAAAATATCCGATTACAGGACGGCGCGACGCTGCGTCAAATTTCGCTCGCTTCAGCGTAAAAGGTCGATCGGTGTCTCCTGTTGCGGCAGCGATGCCGACTTTACAGTGCAGGATTTAATGTCGTCAGAAGTAAAGCTTTTATGATGTCAACATCAGAAGAATTAAAGCCGCACTCTAGGTCCAATATTCCGCTAAGTCGGTATGACGTTTCATAGTCGACAACAGCGGGCAAGGCAAAGGCAGATGTGGGAACTCTGCGTGAAAAGAGGCTAATGTCGGAGGTGAAGCTTTTTATGTTGACTGACGTCATAACAATTAACGCAAGACCAGGTCCAGTAATCCACAATGCTGACATGGTAGGGTGTGAAGTTTAACACCCAACATCACCTACTCTATTTTCGCACGACTCTCCATAAAAAAAGGCTGATGTTGTTGGTAGTAAAGGTTTTGCTGATAGGAAACCGTAAGAATTAAAGCCCCACTTTAGGTCCAATATTACACGATGCTAGGGATGTTAAGTTTAACACCAAACTTTGCCTGCCCTATTTTTGCGAGACAGTGTGATAAGGTTGTGACGTTACAGAAATTATAAGATTTAAAGCCACACTGTCGGTCCAGTATTCTGCGACAAAGCCGCTTTTGCCGAAAGGACTAAAAGTATTCCGCGTTTCCGGGACAGGGTGTATATTTCACCCACATTAATTTCTCCTGCCCTGTGTTTTTGAGGTTGCTGTGTGAAAGAGGCTAGTGTTGATAGAGGTAAAGTTTTTGATGACAGACAATAAGAATTAAAGCATATTGTAGGTCCAGTAGTCCACAATGACGGCACAGGGCTGTTAAGTTTAATACTCAAATCTGACTATTTTTATTTCTTGCAAGATCAATGCATACGCGAGAGCGCAAGGTTTTGAAGAGTGAAATCAGAAAAATTAAAGCCATGCTGTAGATCCTGTATTCTGCGACAAAGCCGCCCGTGTGTAAGGGTACACAAGGTCAAGCGTCAACATCCGACATTCACTCCCCCACCCCCTACCATTCCCGTTTTTGCAAAGTCTCTGCGTAAAAGAGGCTAGTGTTGTTGGAGGTAAAGGTTTTGGTTATGACAGAAGGATAACAATTAAAGCCATGCTGTAGGTCCAGTATTGTGAAATGCGAAAAGTGTATTCTGTGATGCCACTGCCCCAGTTTTTTTCTCTCTGTGTGATATAGGCTAGTGTCGTTGGAAACGAAGGTTTTGATGATGTGATGATTACAGAAATTATACAAATTAAAGCCATACTGTAGGTCCAGTTGTTTGCGACAAAGCCGCCTGTTAAAAAGGGTATTCTGCGATCAAGTTTAACACTTGTGTAAAAGGCAAAGGTGGATACATTTCAGATCTTCTGTTACGGCTCAGATTTTGCAGTCTTTGTGTCACCCGACACTTCTTACGACGACAAGAATTAAAGCCTGGCTTTTCGCTGGGTTTGGCGTGAAAGGCAAAAGCGGACAAATGGCGGGGTATCGTTTTTTTTTGGTGGGATCTCTGCGTGAAAGAGGCTATAGTGTTGTAGAGAGGAGGTGAAGAGTCAGTTGAACAATTGAAGCTTATTTGTTTTTCTTTCATGATAACAGACATCATAAGAATTAAAGCCTCGCTTGTTATGTAGGTCCAGTATTCTGCGACAAAGCATTACAGCACCAAACGTCATCATTTGGCAAAACAAATAAAAACAAAAGAAAACATCGAACGATTCAAGCTTTAAGTGAAAGTCAAATGCTTTTTTTTTTTAAAGTGTTATCGTGACACGGCGATTGGTATAAAGCTAGCTAGAACAGTTCCCCCCCCCCCCCCCCCCCTCCCTCGCGCTTTACATCTTATACATTTAAATAGTTTTTATTAAAACTCTAAAAGAAAAAAAAATCAACTAAGAAAGGTGTCTTTTCTTTGAAGCGTATTCAGTAGTTTTTCCTGCTCTTCTTGGTGTGCGGTCTGTTTGGCACGACGTCGTCACAGCCCTCGTTTTCGTTTATTTTTATAATTTTTTTAAATTAACATGTCATATAAATATGGCTGTGATAAAGTCAGCAAACAGATTTTTTGGTTCCAAGATTTGTGCAGGGAAACAAAAAAAGGAAAGAAAAACGGAATAATATAGAATATTTGAGCGCAACTAAACGCCATCTACACAGCAAGTAAATAAAAAAACGAATAAAAGTTAACGATAAAACTTAGATCATCTGTGATAAGACCATAAAATCTTCTTAAATTAAATAATTAAACATTTTTTTTTACCTCCAATGATTGGTCTAGCTAGCCCTCACCGCCTATTGAAAAGGAAACATACATCCAAAAACAAAACAACCTGATTATTTCACATAATCTTTCTCTGGTGGCCATTAATAACAATAATAATAATAATAATAATTAAATCTGTACATGGCGGGGTTCCCACGCTACCAAAGCTTTTTTTTCTTTTTGTCAAACTCGCGTAATTAAGCAACCTCAAGGTTTCGATAGCACTTTTGGAGTTGATTGTTTACCAGCTTACATATTTTAAAAACAACAACAAATAAAATGAGGCTAGAACTCCTTGTCATCCTCCGGAGGGGCGGCGGCAGAGGCGGTGCCGCCCCGGTGGGCCCAAGCGGCTCGGTCGTGGTCGGCGGAGGCGGAGTCGTTGTCGGCCTCCAGCAGGTCGTCGGCGTCGTCGCCCTCAAAGTCGTCGTCGCGGGGGAACTCCATGGCCTCCAGGCCCTCCTGACCGGCCTGGTGCGAGTCGGCGCAGTCCACGCAGACGCCGTAGCGCCGCGAGCCGTGCCGGATGCCGACGCTGGCCGCCAGCATGAAGATCTTCTTGCACACCATGCACTTGTATTTCTTGTCCTTCTTGTGCACCTGCCGGGACGGGGACGAGAACGCACGGGACGGGACGGGAGAAGCGGGATGGACACCGTGAGTCCAGTTTTTGTCTGGCAACATGAGGCTAACTTCCCACGCGGCCTTAGCTAAGCTTGGAATGGACTCGTTTTAGTCATTCAAACCCCAAAACATACAAAACTAAATTGATTAATCGACAACTAATTGATGATCAAATAAATGGACAACCACTTGATAATTGATTGTTAGGTGACCTTGTTGTAAAGCAGACTGATTATCTTTGTTAATGTCAGTTTTTTTAATAAAGGGTCAAATATTGTTTTTTAATCTGATTAATTAATTAATTGAAAGATATTCATAGATTATTAAATTTAGTTGCAGCCCTATTACAATACCAACAAAAACCAATGAAATCATTCTAATAGAGCTGCAATAAATAAATGGACTATTATAGAACTATTTTGATAAACAATCGTTTAGAGACACTAACGTAAAATTCAAAGATTTTCTTCACAATATGTTCAATGCGCCCCTACACTTGAAGAATATTGTGTTTGTGGAATATGAATTAAGCAGAAAAATCCACCCGTTGTATCAGTCTCGGGCGGCCATTTTGCTCCGGCTAAAAATGACATCACAGCGCGAACGTCATGTGACCAAACCCAGAAAACAGGCGCGCTACGATGGTCGTGACGCTCACTAAACAAGGCAGCCACATTCGTTGCGTTAGCCGGCAAATGCTATGCTAGCCAGCTAGCTGCTAGGCAAAATGGTGTTATTATTGGTGGGGGCTAGTCCCGCCGAATTAACCGTACTGACCAGGGAATGTCTCTTGACGTGCTCGCGGCGGGTGAAGAGCTTGCCGCAGATGTCGCAGCTGAAGGAGCGCACGCCCGAGTGGATGACCAGGTGCCTCTTGAGGGTGCGCCGGTGCTTAGCGATGTAGTTGCAGTGCGGGCACTTCAGCTTGTTGATGGCCAGCAGCGACGACTCGCCTAGTGGGGAGGAACAAGTTTTGTTTTTTTAAATGAATGTTTACCAAGGTTTAGCTTCCCCTACACAATGTTTTTTTTCGGCGCATCCAACATGGCGGCCAGCAGCTAGTAAATGTCTGCAATCCTATGATCATTTAGATGCTAACTGCTCATCACCAGGTGGTTGAAGGACCCCACAACGCACATAAGTCAGACAATTGCAAGAGTTAGCACATCCGACACGGCGCAGCAGCTAGCAAAGCTACATTTTTTAGAAATGTTACGAAACCAAGTAGAAGAGACATATGCGAAGGACGGCAGCTGCTGTGTGCTTGAACGGCGCTTTCCCCGCACCCAGCGCCCGCCACCCTCAGATGCTAACGAGCTCGCGCGGACAGATGGTTTTGAGCGTAAATTAGAAGCCTATTGATTTTGAAAGCGCTTCAAAATGGAGCACGCCGGGGGGAAGTGAAGAGTCACCGCCTTTTGTTTGAACTCACAACGGCGCTGTCGTCAAGGCAGGTTGCTAAGTGGAGGAGGGGGGTGGGGGGGGGGGGGCGTTGATGAATCCCAGGTTACCTGTGAGTGTGTGCGGGCACTTGTATACGTGCGTGTCCCTTTCCTATCATTTAAAGTGACAAAGGGGTGGTGCACCTTTTCTCCTAATTTAACGAGCCTTTTGCATACAACCGCACTGTCGCCATGGCGACAACACGCTTCAAGCCCATCCTCCACTCCGTTGAGTTGAAATAAAAAAACAAAAACGCAAACGCACAAAAATATGACATTTTGCCACAAGAAACATTTTGTCTAACGATTTGACAATTATGCACCGTACGTCTGACTAATTTGTGTTTTTTTATTTTATTTACTACAATATGTGTGTAATACAACCACACTCTTGTCACAGTGACGAATCTGACGACACGCTTACATCCTAATTTGAGCGCAACGCATTTGTGGATTTAGTAGAAATTTGTACCAAAAAAAACATTTAGTATTGCCGCAAAAAATGCAAAATGCAAAAAAAATTATTGAAATGAAACGCATACATTCAAGTGCAACATAATTGGGAAATCCTAATTTGAGTGTGACACATTTGTGGATTTAGTAGAAAATAGGAAGGAAATGCACTACAAAAAAAAAACAAGGCAAAAGTTAAATTTTGCACACAAAAAAATAAACAACACCATTAGTTTGAAGCCAAAAAAAAAAAAAAAGGAAATACTAAATACACCTTTGTTATTTTGTTTACTACTACTTTTTTTCATATAAAATGCTACCAAAATCTTCACAATTCGACTGTTTTCAATTATTCAAGTCCAAACATTACAGTAGTCATATGCATTTCTGAATTTAGTAGAGGCGCAATGATTATTCGAAAACTCATTAATATCCAATTCATCGCTAAATATTTGATAATCAATTTTAATTTGTGTATGTAATTTAAAAAAATGTCAAATGTTCAGAATTTCAGCCTCTCAATAAATATCCTCAGATTTCTGTAGTCCTCCATGAAATAATGATTATCTTTGTGCTTAGTTATACATTCTTATTTTGAACATTTTGTACAATTATTCCAAAAATAAGTACATGAAATAAATAAAACATGGGTGGAAAAAACTTCAATTTCACATAACCAAAAAGTAGTGGGAAGAGATTTTTTTATTTTTTGCAAACATCAGCTTTTATTTTGGAATCAAGATTTTTGCCAATCTTTTGACATTTTACTGTCATGTCATGTTTTTTGATTAAAGTTATGGAGATTAAAACATGTCCTTCAAAATTTCAGATTCACTGAATAAATAGCAGAATTATCAATCGATCAATCGATTATAAAAAATAATCGTAAGGTGCTGTCCCCAAAAAATAGAATGAAAAAAATTTCAACAAATATTAGTTGACCTTTTTGCCGACCCCCCAAAAAAATATCATAAAAGCTGCTATGTTGTCAACATTTGTACATTTTAAATATTGTGGTTTGATTTGTATTTGGAACTGTAAGGTGGCCTTGATTAAAATGTCCAGGCTGACCGTCCCGGATTTCGGCTCACCCGTGTGAAAAGCGCATCATACAATATTGTGAGGACGTGCGTTAATTGCTGCCGCTTACCATTCTCCCAGGACTCCCCTGGTTGGATGATGCTATACTGGATCTGATTGGCCAGCTCTGGGAAAAGGGGGCGGGGTTTGTGATTTCAGGAAAGAAGCCAGAGGGAGACATAAAAAAAAAGGGAGAGGTGAGAGGTTTGTCAGAGGGGAGGCGGGTGCGTCTTTTTTGTGTACACAACTTAGTCCACACGCGCGCACACACACACACGGAACAATGCGAGCTTCACTTACATACACAAACGCACGCGCGCACACACACACACAGGGCTCTATTGTATGTAAAGTAGCGTGGCGGGGCACACCTGCGAGTGCATGTGTGTCCGTGTCCATGTTGAGTGCGCACACCCCATTAAGAAGATGGCTGCCACGCTCCCTGGGTCAATATTTGGAAACGGGCCTGTGCCCCCCGCCCCCCCCCCCCCCCCCTAACAAAATAACGCCACATTTTAATACCGCAGTAACTGACTTATAAAGATTCAGGTCACATTAACAGCAGAAAAAAGGTTTTCAATTATCAATTTCATTCCAACAAAATTTGAACTCGACTTTTTATATCCACTGTATGTCGGCGCTTCTCACTCACTGCATGTTGCTAACCTTCCCAGTGCAGGCGATGTTTATTACCATTGTCAACTTTCTGCAAAATCAATTGCGCGCCGCTCTCTGCTTTTCGCGGCAAGCCATGTGACGTGCGCAACAAAACCCGCCACTGTGCGGCGCCTAATCGGGCATGGCCGCCGGACTGCGAGGAGAAGCCGATCCATTTGGCTGATAAGGACCATCAAAAGCGTGCATGCACCCCCCCCTCCCCCCCACAGCGCTGCGAAAGACGCAACAAAACAGCAGAAAGCATCCAGTCAACGCGCACCCTTGGGTGCGGAACATTAGAGCGCGCACCCCCCTCACCCGATCCCCCAAGGCATCACTTGTGGAGCGCATTAGAGGAGCTCCAGGCACTAAGAGCATTGCAGCGCATTTAGGGAGGGGGTGGGGGGATCCCCCCCCACACGCTTTCTTCATTATCCTGCATTAGGGAGGGAACCAAATGTCGGGAAAAAACACGTCCGGCGCTTCCGTCACAGTGGAGGAGCGCCACTTTAATGGCCGAAGGAGAGATTACAGCCGAGGAGAAATGGCGACGTGTAGATAGATTAAAAGGTTATTCAAGGACACCAGCGGGTGGAATCCACATGTATGGAAGGACACAAAGAGGATTTGGAAATGGAGTCATGCACAATTTTTTTACTTCTTTTTTTCATTGTGGAAGGGCAAGCATGTGTGGCGGCGCCCCGGCGTCCACAAAGCGGGCGTTAACGTGGGTATAAGCCTCTCGGCGCAAGCCCCCACCGCCCCCCGCCCGGCTCTGGAGCGATTAGCGGGGGATCATCAGGAGGGAACGGCGGGCCAGGTTGAGCCTGCTGGATAAGCGCGCGCACGCTGCCCGGCTAGGGCGCGCTACGGACGCACTCAAACCGTTCACACATTTGACCTGGGTCAGTTTCACTTATGTGAAAGTGTGGGAAGATGACTGCACTTACGGTTAAAGATTACAAAGCGCTGAGATTTGCATTTTTTTATTTAATGGGAAAACGTATAAATAAATGAAGACAAATTTGTATATATTTTTTTCTTTTTGCTGATCCAAAAAAAACGATCCGATCCATGACTTTTGTGATCCGTTGTACCATTGGTCACAACCATCATTAACTCATTTGCTCCCAAAAACATATAAAAAAAAAATATTTTAAATATTGCTATGGTCCCAAAAACATATTTATATATTTTTTTAATGTTTTTTTTGTGCTAGAGCATACAGAAGGCTTTAATTCAGTCTCTGACCTGAAGAGGTCGCTTAAAGCAATAATAGTTATTACAAAAAACAACCCGCAGGTGGCAGTAGAGTATAAGAGATAAACCAGGGCCATGTTATGAATAATGATTAAACTTAGCTATTTCTAATGCTAATTGCTGCAGAATGGACACAGATAAAAAATATACTTTTTTGGTAGGCTCCATGTTTTTATAGCGATAGAACACAATATTCTGTGGGCCTTGCAAAATCAGTCAGTCAAATCCAGTAAACCAGCAGGGAGCGAAGTGGGTTGCTTTAGTGAAAATCGCTGGGAGTGAAATAGTTAAACTGCTTTATCTGAAACAAGATATTTTGAACGTGGTGAAAATACATCATCAACGTTTCCGCATAAATGGGGAAAACAATGTGCGTGTGTGTAAAACTGGCGCTAGGGGTATGTAAAGACTGCAGATGTGCGTCCTACCGGCGTTTTCCGAGAGCGCCGAGAAGTCTTCTCGGGGGTAGGAGGCGGACGGCTGGACGAACATGCCCTCGTCGAAGCCCTCTTCGGGCTCAGGCGGGAAGTTGTAGACGAACCTGCGCGTGGTGGCCTGCTTTTTCCGGCGGCCGCTGCCGGCAGCGGCGTCGGGGGGCTCGCGCTTGATGGCCGCCGCCGCGCCCGGCTCGTTCCAGACGAAAACCTGCGTGCGGGCCTCGTTGTTGTCAGCCGAGTCGGACGAGTTGTCGTGGTGGTGGCTCCAGCTCCCCGGGGTAACGCCGGGGGGACCGGCCCCGACCGGCGTCACCTCCACGTCGCTGGGCTCCTCCTTCACCCTGCCGGCGCCGTCTTCCTCGGCCGCCGCCTCCTCTTGACTGTTGCCGCTGGCTTTGATGGACAGCTTGGAGAGGATGCTGGTGGCCCAGAAGTTGCTGGGCTTGCGGGCGGGGCGCACTCGCTGCCCATCTTTGGCCACCGTCTGCCGCTTGTTGTAGTCCACCACCACCGAGTCGGGCGCCTCCTGCTTGATGCTGATGTTGAGCGCGTCCTTGATGAACGCGCGGCACGACTGCACCACCTCGGTCATCTGAAGGTAGCTGGCCACCGACATGACCTCGATGGCGTTCTGGCTGGTGAGCAGCAGGTTGCCCGAGTAGAGGAAGTCCAGGATGACGGAGAAGCCCTGCACGGCGGCCACGTCCAGATGCGTGACGGTGGCCCGGTCCTGCGCCTCGCTCTGCGTCAGGCAGTAGAGGGTCTTGAAGTAGCGGCTGCCCGCCACCAGAATGTTCTTATGGGCGCGGAACACCTGTCCCGACACCACGATGTTGACGTCGCACAGGATGCCGCTCTTGCGCTGCTTGTCCAGCTCCTGCAGCAGCTGGTAGCAATACGAGTTCTCGTTGGGCTTGTTGCGGTAGTCGTCCTCCGACGAGTTGGTGGACGGGCTGGCGTTGTCCGAGGGCCTCCCCGACTCCTTAGTCCGGGCACACAAAAACAACACTGTTAATGGACGACAAGGCATCCCCAAAATGAACAGCGAGTGATTGGAATCCAAAAGCGGTCCTTTTTGAAAACCAGGGCTTTGACCGGGGCTTGCTGCTGGTGAGCTACTTTTTTCTCTGGCTGTTCTTAGGCGCAATATTTTAAATCGTTATCTCATTTGAGCTAAAAAATAATAAGAAAAAAGAAAAAAGCACAAATAGTCATCCCTCGCTACTTCGCGCTTTACTTATTGCGGATTTACTCGATCGCGGATTTTTATCCCCCCATTTTCAATACTGACTACCCCATAAAATTCTTGATTTATGCTGCCATTGTTGTCCTTTTTTTGTAATATTTGAGTAAATATAAACAGCTCTTTCTTTCATTCAACACAAACTATTACCCTTCTAATCAATTATAGAATATTTAATATATAATTAAGAAACGCGTATCATGGTAAGTATTTTTTCAAAGTAAGGGTAATGCTTTCTGCTAATGGCCTTTGGATCGTTGTAATTTGATCTGTGAGGATTATTTTTGATTTGTGATAGAATGTTGTTTGACTACTATAACAACATGCCTGGTTTGTATGCTAGTCACAGGCAATAACAATACAAAACGCCGTGGAAATGAAGTGTTGCATTGTGGAAATAGCAGAAATGCCGTTTGGAATTGTCAATACACTAAGCATTTTTTGAAACAAGGTGAATTAATTACGTAAATGTGGAACATTAGAACATTAAATATCATGTTGGAATATAAGTACGCCTGCTTGTATAACATCTAGGCACCAGTAAACATCTATAAAATGTCTTTTTTTTTTTAATGAATCTGTATACAGTATGTTGGGATGATTTAGGATCACTTATTCACAGGATTTTATGATAATTACACGGCTCAAAAATATCCTCGTATTAATCGTAGAATTTACAGCAAAAAAAACGAATATACCTGAAACACGTGTTACAACAAGCGAATGGCGGTTAACGCTGTATGAGAGACAGAACAAGTGAGCGTTCTACATGGATGTCTTGAAGCTCATCAGAAAAGCCAGATTCCCTAAAAAGGTGACTCACGATTTGTAGCCCCCCCCCCCAAAGGGGTGTGTAAAGTTAATCATGTAGCGCCTGTCTTAGTTCTGACTGTTACGGGTTGAGGGGGTGTGGCAACTTTGTTGTCGAAGGGGACGAACGGTTCGGAAAGTTTGCCAAAGGACATTTTGAGAGTGTGTACAAAATAAAAGTACAATTGTGTGTTTATACAAATAGGACATTTCCCTGGCGGTAGCCTCATCTTTACTAAACGCGCTGGCGTCGGCAAACAACCCCAGGGTTCCCGACACGCCCGTCAGAGGGGGAGAAACTGGTCCGACAGGCTCCCAAAAGGGGAGCGGGGATACAAATGAGGTACAATGGAGGGATGGGCTGCCTGGACTGGAAGCCATTATCACGTCGGCCTTCCAAGCCAGGACGGAGTTCAATGGGAATTCTAGGCAAGACTTTCTGCTTTGCTTGATGAGTTGCTGACTCAAACATTGACACCACGTTACACCCAAATCGGATGACCTTGGCAAAAAAGCTCGACAATCTAGCCTTTCTGTCTGTCACGGATCAAAATAGCCAACTTCCTGTTGGCATTTGTCCGCAAGACTTTTCGTGCGTCCCATCAAGATGGACATATCCATTAAATTTCATGTTGACCCCTAAATACATTTTCACCAGGTTACACACGCTTGTGATAAATGGCAGACTTTTCTGGCATTGGAAAGCCCCCCCCCCCCGCCAAAACTGTGATTTCTAATAATAATCTTGGGCCAAACCAATTTGTTGTGCAAGGGGAACAAATGTGACAGATTTAGCCTCCCGATATCAAAATGACCGCAAGAAATATCAGCTCGCCATTGGCCATTTCCCCCAAAGTTGAGCCTGTGAGACAAGGCAGCTCCGGAACAAAACAATCAAATAGATTCTTTCCTTCTTAACCGCACAAGTCAAGTATTGCTGGGGCCCAAAACACGGCGAACGCAGTCCTGGAATGCTGGCCGCTTTCTGCTGTTTTGGTTTACACGTTAGTCAACCACCAGGCGGATTAGACATTGATGCTGTTTTTAGTGAATCATTTCTTGCCACGTCTCTGGACAACTTTAAGGAAAAAAGCAGCAGTGACACACTTCCTTGCTTGATGTATGAATTAACGACGGCGCAAGTGAGTGTAACGATCAAAATGGGTCATTGGACTCGTCGGTTTTTTTGCACAGTGACGTTGGTAGCAGTTAAGGAAGTTTGTGTCGAAACTCGCCAGACTATTGCGATTGAGGTTATTTAGGTTCTCATCAATTCCGCAGTTTGCTCCCCTTTTTATTTTTTAAATCAGCAAACCTTCCGATCCTTGGATGACTGCAGTCGCGACTTCTTCACTTGTTTGCCGATAATATTATGTTTTAATTAAATAAAAATACATCAGTTGCCGTTTGTTAGCAAAAAAATAAAAAATAAAAATTTTGAAGCATGTGCACTACGGTTCCTCAGGGAGAGCACACTTGGCAAGCCTACCACCAATTACTATGTTAGCCAAGTTCTTCTCCTTTGGGTATTCGTAGCAGAAAGATGGCGGCGAAACATCAGGTAAGGCACGGGGTGACATATGTAATATAATTAGTGATCACTCGACCAATGATCAAATTTTAAAATGTACGCTGATATGACAGAACATATTTTTTGCATATTATTGAAATGAATAGTGGATTTTAAAAAACAACTATCAGTTCACCACTAGATGGTGCTAAATTCTACACACTGTCCCTTTATGGATGTATTACTTTCTGCAACAAACAAAACAAAAAGACGCTTTTAAAAAAATGTTTATTTTATTTTTAATATAATTAACAACAAAGTATGGAGAATTCAAGTAAAAATGTATTTTATTTTTGAATAAGACTAACAAAATAAAGTGTATAAAAACAAGCTTAATTTCATTTTCCTTATTTAGTTATTTGGAAAAAAAAAAGATTTTCATGTCATTATGGGATAACTGTATCATTCGATTCATGTCGGAGAAAAATGTGTGTGTAATGGGGGGGGGGGGGTACTGGAAGCACTGTGATATCGTCTAATGGAGGACTTTTTGTACACTGAAACAAAGAGGAGACTTGGAGGAGGTCTGCCCAAGGATGGATGACGGGGAGGGGAGCTGGCAGAATCGGCAACCTACCCTGGAACAGATCTACCGACGTCCCCCCTCCCCACACCCTCACCCTCCCACCTGTCCTCCTCACAAGGCAAAGAGCCAGCCTGGTACCGAGCAAGTAAGATGGGGGAGTATGCATCCAGCAAACACACGCACGCACACTAACGGTGAGGTTCACACGTACAAAGCACATTCACAACGCAGAAGACGCCTACATTACAAGATTGTTTTTCTTTTCTTTTTTTTACAACAAAACTGCACAGCAGATGTTCTAATCCAGAATAATTCACATTGCTCCGGCATTTTTGCCCCACCGCCCACCACCCTCATAAACACACAGAAAGCAAGCTGCCCACACACACACACACACACAGCTGGGGTTTCAGCCGATTAAATCCATTTCTCTGAGGTCCCCACCCAGCCCCCACTCTCTGCACAGCAGCCCGGGCACACAGGATGGCATATAAAAGGGGGGAGAGGAGAGGGTGGGGGTGGTGGGTTATCATCCATCCTCAGCCACACAGCTGGAGGGATTGAGAGAGAGCGAATGGGAACATGCTTTTGCAGGCTGGACGCCGTGCTCACTATAATGGCTGAAAAGGAGCCTTATAATGGAGGAAAAGTTACAAAGGCAAGATAAGAGATGGCTGATAGTTGCCAGACCTTGAGCGGAAATGTGGAGCAGGGGAGGGGGGAGTAGGCGAAGGAACGCGAGCGAGCGGCGAAGTCGACGGGTCACCCCATTTTTTAGTGGCTTTCACAATGGCCCGCGTTCTCCCCGAGGCTCATTGTCCACTCACTGTGGGCCTTTTGTGAAATCACTTCTTCTTCAGACTGCGTAGGACGGAGCCAGGGGGTGCGCCAGCGCCGAGGCGAGCCGGGCAAGACGATGCGGACGCATCAGAGGCGATTAAACATCTAAAAGTCCAACACAATCCTAAGAAAATACTTTTTTCTTTTTTAAACCAACAACCTTGTGATGCTAAAGTCGATAAAGTCACACAAGGAAGCAAACGTGACGAGACCTCGACAAATCTAACTTGAATTTCACCAACAAGCTGTGCCTTTTGAAAACAGACTTAAAGGGGAAGTCAACCATAAAGATTTCTTGACAATAATATGTTATATGTGACCTCATTAGTCTTAACATGACATGGCATTCAGATAGATAGATGGATGGATAGATAGATACAGCTGTGATGTCATTTTCACTCGACAGCAAGTGGCAAAATGGCCGCCTTCTGATATTGATAAAAACTGCTTGATTTTGCTGCTTAACTCATATTCCACTAACACAATATTAACCAGAATACCGTATTTAGACTAGTGGAGCTGCATAGAAAAAAAATATAGTGGGGGGGAGAGTGGTTGACTTCCCCTTTAAAGAATATGTACATTGGCGGCAGTTGGATTCCAGCTAATGAATCAGCAGGGAATGAGTTTAAAAATGTTTGTTTTTAAACATTTATATACATACATATTTTTAAGTAGCAATGTCAGTGTTTCCCACACCATGTTAATACTTGGGCGGGCCACCCAAGTAAATTGGCCACCACCCAAGTAAATTTCAAGAAAATTGAATAATAAAAAAAATATATAAATAAATATATATATATTTCGTTTTTTTTAAGTGTCGCGACCAGATATACCGCAGATAACATTAGTTCGCCGTCACTCACTTGTGGATCATGAGGAAGTAGCAGGACTGAGAACACCCCGCAATCCCCCCACGGACTCCACCCACCCAAGTAGATTTCAAATCCGTGGGAAACACTGAATGTATTTTACTTGTTATAATTCAAGTTTCATCAATCTTAAAGCCTTACAATAATATATAATAAAATATAATTACTGACTGTTTTTTTATTATTGTTGATCAGAATGGAGATACTTGCAGAGTAGACCATGTGTCCGAGAACTGACCGTGCAGGACCAAAAAATGGTTCCAGCGTACCTGAGAATTTGGAGATCCTGTTAATGATTAGCCACCCCGCTCCAACTGCCTGCAGCTTTTTCAGCCATTGGCACATAAGACAACAGCCCAGGAAGGTAACGTACGTAGTTTAAGACATTAAGTGAGCGCAAAATCCGGCAAGGTTGCTGAATCCTGCAGGGTCCTTTCTCCAGATGGGCCACGTGAGAGTCGGGACCCGGAAACAAGGTGGATGAAAGGAATCTCCAGGGAGTTAAATACATCAGCAATTTCACTTATTAGTGCACTAATTGTTTTATTTAGTTTTAAAGCAACACTAAGGAACTTTCAGTTCATGTTGATTATAGCGGTGCCATATGGGCAAAAGCGGTAATGTTATGCCTGAAGGAAGATCACATTTCCCATGAGGACAAGCGCATTGCATTTTTTTTATTTTTTTTAGCTCACACCAGTAAGTGAAAGCCGGGCCAATGTTGATCCTTGACTGTCCTTCTATCCACATAGCTTACCTTTTTCTTTTTTTTGTCTCCTCAGACAAAACTTTTCAGTTATTTTACAGCTTCTGCCTGGAAAGCAGTAATCGTGCGTAGACATTCAAATTGATTTCCGTCTTTGTAATGAATGCGGAAAGGAGAGAAGTGACGTATGCCATAAAGTAGTCAGGACCTTTGCAGTTTTTTGTGTGGCAGTGTTCCGAACATCCTCCTCAAAGTTGCTTAGTGCCAGTAAAAATCATACAGACCCCCTGAGGCCATGAAAAAGGTACCATTCAACTAGTTTTAAGTCGATGTTCTATCAGAAGAGATAGGAAAATATTTGATCAAGGTTGAAAAGTTCCTTAGTGCTACTTTAAGTGCTGCTTGGTCGATTTCCCGAGCAACACCGCCAGATATATATATATAAAAAAAAAAAGAGATTAATATAATGACCTCGCAAAATGATTTGCTATACCAGTAAATTAAGTTACAACAAGCTTGATCCAGACAAAATTCAACTCTCAAGTCAAGGTACTACAGTAGCTATAAAACCACAATGGAGGGCTTGAGCGAGGCATCAACCCTAACCCTAACCTAAACAAACCGTGGAGCCCCGCCCCCTCAAGTGGCGGCTGATCCGTGACAAACATGACACGCCCCGAACAGTGGTCCAGCAGCGTCGCCATATAGAAATTAAAGCCCTCCCTCAAAGAACCCCACCCAAAAGTCCATACAGTCTCATGATCGGACCCCTGAGGCTAGCAGTGGTGCCCCCACCCAAAAAAAAAAAAAAAAGTCATCTATAGTCCCCCACACCCCTCCAAACTCAAGCCAACCAGCCGGTCCCCAGATAGCAGAACAATACAGCTGTGTGCATTTGGCCCAAGGTGTGGGAGGGCCGCCGAGCGTCTCTCGGCCTCTCAACAATGTCGTGCCAGAGAAGAAGAAGAAGTAGATGAGGGGAAGCGGTGGGCTCCACATAGTCGCTAATTCAACAAGAATTCTCCCTCTGGCGGCAGCCCACCCCGTTTCACTGACCTGTGGCCCCCAATAAACATCCCATCCACTGCTATCTTGCCAGACCGCAAACAGTCCCCCTGCCCCAAAACGGGGCACGGCTTTGTCTTTGTCAAAAGGTACAATAAAGGGTTGAAATGACCCCCCAATTTTCAGCCCTTGGGGATCACTTCAGTTAGCCAATCGTTGACCCAACCAAAGGGGCGGGGCCTAAAACAAACAAACATGTACGACAAGGGTGGGGTACATTTTTCCCCTCTGAGGGCCAGACTAAACTTTGGTTTTGGGGGCAACATGCGGTTTCCTTACTAGGTGGTCAAATCCATACCACTCCCCAAAGTGAGTTTTCCAACCTGTAGTGTACTGTCTGGTTTTAAGTGGCAGACAAAGGGTGGCGCACATGCAGAAAACCAAAACTGAAACTAAATTCCGAGGGGATTTTTTTTTTCTTTCTCCTGTGCACTGAAACTGCCGTTAAGTTTCTGTGGTGACAAATGTAAACAAATAAAAACTAACCTACCTCATTAGCACTTTCTACACTGGCAACATGGCCCAAATTGACAGTTTTTCCACTATAGGTCTCTAATTTGGGGGCAGAATAGTAGTAAAAAGATTCTCTGGCATGTTTGCCTATTTTAGCCACACGATATAGAAGTCATTCAAATTTTCTGTAGGGATTGACCGATTATCAGCCGGGCCAATAATAGATATAATTAAAATGATTTAAAATGATATAATAGATCATTTTAAATCTGTTTTAAATAATAATAATAATAATAATAATAATAAACCTTTTATTAAATTTTACAGATAACTCTGTAGAGATATACTTTTCATTTCAGATAGTTTTAGTATTAGTTGTGGAAAACTGAATTTGCTGTAGAAAACAACAGAGAGCTATTGACATGTTTATGATGGTCATGCTTATGACCGTAAGAGCTCCCTGAACTTTTTGTTACAATTTTAAAACAAATACGTCTATTGTGTAAGACTTCTACAAAATAAAATTTTAAAAAGGACGTTTTGCAAATCTGAATATTTGTTCAATAAAAGTATGCCTAAAGTATTCGTCCGAAGGATTTGCTTTGGCCTTTCCTGGACATTTCTGGGCGACTCATCACAATGCATTTTCTGGGGGGCTGGGGGGCGCGCAAAAATATCACTAAAAATACTCTAATATTTTTAGACTTTTAAATGTTTTTTAACCCCTAAAAGCACAAAGTTAAACTTTCAATAAAGCAGCACCGTAAAAGTGTTTTTCACGACTGCGGTGCAATTTTTGTGCAGACTACTTCTAAAAATGTCTCTCGTCACATTTTACCTTTATTTATTTTTTTGCCTTATTTTGGTCTACTCTGGATAAAATCCAGACACAAGACCACGCCTAAACAATTCCCGACAATCCCTTCTCTCGGAAGAAACCCACATTTAGCCCAGCAGCCCCGCGTGCTGGCGGCTAATCGAGTTAGCTTCTCTCCCGACGCTTTGCCGACTTAGAAAAAAACCCATAGCCGAGTATTAGCATCACTGGCGCACAGGATAGTGGGACACGGCCCTTGGCGTGCGCGGCGTACGTGCGGGGGTTCTCGTTGCCGGGGAGAATCCGCGGCGCCAAGCCCCCTAATCCACTGGCAGCGCTCTCCTTCCCAATTAGACGTGTGTACAAGTTAGTGGATCACTTTAAGTCATTCTGATTAGCGATTGCGTGTGGGCAGGGAAGGAACTAAATGCGGTCGTCCAATCCTCTTGCGAGTCAAACGGGCCTCGCGAGTCGGCCGTGACAGCTCGCTCGGCGCCGTCGTCGGCAGAAACGCTCTTTGACACCCGACTGGGATCGTCCGTAACGTCGACGAAACACTCCCTGCTTTTATGGCATCTGAGAACGCCGTGCAAATGTCGACGCCATAAAGAAAGAGATAAAAACGCACACATCGCATACAGTCGTTACAGTCACGTCGTCCTCAGATACTACAAAGATTTCAACAAGCCTGAATCACATGATATGCCCCAAAGGGACGATACAGTCAACAACAAAAACGGTTATAAAATTCTAGTTACATCTCACAAATACCCTGAAGATTCTCTTCCACCACTGATCTCACATGAGCTCACCAAAACGCAGAGGAGTGTTGTAAAATGATGATGTCATAAAAAAATGTTGTTGTTTTTTATAAAAGACTTGCTTTGGAAAATACTTCTTGGCGCCTTTAGTTTTATTTACCGCCACATCCTTTGTTGGTCAGTCAGGGCACCTTTTCGATTGGCTATATTCATCCAAAGACAAAAATGAGTTTTTAGCTTTTAGCCCGAATCTTACAGGACAACCTTAAAAGACGCAAGATGTCAGCATGTTTGCCATCGGGGCAAAATAGAAACAAATATAATACGTTATCTAAAAGTATGTACCTGACCTAAGTGAATATTAATAGTCAAGACCCCCCCCCCCCACACACACACACACATTCCGAACATTACAACAACTCAAATTAACAATGACATAACTGACAATACTAAATAATACGCAACAAATTTGACTATTAATAAACTCAGAAGCAACATGGACGCCAACACTGTCGGGAATCATCCAATTCTACTTTATTGGTAGGAAATGTATTATTTACTACAAACATTGTGTCTTTCTTCATCTCAACGTATAGTGACAGATCAATGAATGCCACTAGGTGGCACAAACGCAAATAATTAACCTGTGCATCCACTTTTAACTCATTTGCTCCCAAAAACTTTCAAATACGTCCTTTTTTAAATGGTTTATGTGTCCCAAAGACATGTTTTTTATGGGGTTTTTTATGCTAGTGCATAGAGAAGGCTTTGATGCAGCCTCTCAACTGCAAAGAACGGTTGAAGAAATGGAAGTTATTACACACAAACGACCCGCGGGTGGAAGCAAAGCAAAACAGATCCACACCAGGGCCATGTTGAAAAAAAAGTTCATTTACTCACAATTGTAATAACATTTGTGAATAATGATGAAACTCAGCTATATTCTAATGCTAATTGATGCAAAACGGAAAGAGATAGAAATATACTTTTTTCCTGATGAAAGAAGAGACTAATCTTTTTTTGGTAGGTTCCATGTTTTTAAAGCAATAGAACACAATATTCTGTGGGCCTTGCAAAATCGGTCAAAATCCAGTAAAACATCCGGGAGTGAAGGGGATTGCTTCAGTGAAAATGGCTGGGGGTGAATGAGTTAACGACATTTTTGTTCAGTGGTGTGCTTTGAGATTTCTAAAATAAAGTGCATTGCCTCAGTAAAAGTTGGGAAACACTGGGCAACACAACCCAGAAATATATTCTACATTTGGAATTGGACTGTATTTTGTGAGGAAAGTTGAATATTTCACATAAAAACAACTCAAAGTCGCATTGCACTTAAATATTTGGAGTGCAATTTTGAGTCGATGTATGGGCATGCAGTATACGAGCCTTAATTATAAGATATGCCCCAAAGGGTGAACAGTAGGTCCCATTAATCCACAAAAATGTGGATGACGGGGGTCAGGTGATGCCGTGTCATTCGTATTAAGTGTCAAACTCGAGGCCCGCATGCCAGATCCGACCCACCCCGTTATTTTAGAAACTTCTTTTTTGTCTCTATTTTAGGTTAGTAAGCATTTCACTTTTAAAATATTCTGAAAATTAGGTACGTTCTCTACTGATTACTGAACAAGTTTTGTGAACTACACTTATGCAACTAAAAGTGAGGGAGAACGTGAATCTGTCGTCATTTACATAAAACATTTACATTTCGCTGCCTTACTGTACCCAAAGTGAACTTATTACAAAATACATGCTAAACCAGCAACCGTGACTATGATGTGGCTCTCTGTTTGACTCCCCTGTATTAGGGACATCCATTTCAGCCTGCCAACCCCCTCCTGTATATATATATATATATATTTTTTTGCTCTTGTCCAGTATGGATTTTTTTTGTGGGGGGGGGGGGGGCATTCTGGCACAACGCCTCTAATTTAGCTCCCAAGGGGAGGGGGTGGTTGTGTAAAAGCACCAGAGGTCACCAGGGAGCACGAGCCTTAAGAGCCCGCATAGGAGGGCCCAAGGTGGTGGTGGGGTTGCTGCGGCTCCCCTTGTCATTGTGACCTCTGGCTAGATAGTAATCAAGACAGATGCCGATGCAAAGAAAAACATGAAAAAAAGGAAAGGGGGCTTATATACAGGACAAACTGAATAAAACCCGCTCACATTTTAGGCAGTGGTGGGCAAACAATGTATTCAAGGGACGAATTTGATTAGATTTTTTTTTCTGAAGGGACATATGCGCCAGGAAGTTAGCAAATAAGGGAAACGCGTTTGTAAAGTGTTAAATAGTTAATTTTAATAAAATATATATTTTTTAAATATAGATGTGCAAATCGTTGGTGTCGGGCCAAAACCTTGTACCTCCAAAATGGCTACTTTTCAGGATATCCCAAAAATGGCATGTTTTGCATCATCAAAGACAGTAAGCCATTTTCAACACTTTAGATTGGTCAATATAAAAATAACACCTACAAAGTGTAGACCAGGAGTGGCCAAGTTCGGTCCTCGAGAGCCCCTATCCAGCCTGTTTTGAATGTTTCTCTCCACTAACACACCTGATTCATGATCAGGGTCGTTATCAGGCTTCTGCAAAGCTTGCTGATGAGCTGGTCATTAGATTCAGATGTGGTGAAGGAGGGAAACATGGAAAACAGGCTGGATAGGGGCTCTCGAGGACCGGACTTGGGCACCACTGGTGTAGACGGACCAATAGTATCAATGTTTGAAAAAAATATACATTTTACCAAATCGTGACTTATAAAGGTTTCGGCCCGACGCCAGCAAGATGTAAAATTATTTGTTAATAAAAAATAATTCACTTGTTTTATAACTGTATCATTTACTTAATTAAACTTTAACTCAAACACCTATTTAATCAAATAAATAAAATGATAAATAGATACATAAATTGTTTATTTGAATTATAATAAATATTTTACATTTTATTGTGAGGAATTTCAAATAGTCTTTAAAAGAATCTTTTAATTTATTTTTTGCCAAGTATTTAAAAAAAATGATGACTTGTGGAAAATTTTTTATCTGTGATTTACTATACAATGAACATCATTACATTAACTACATAAGTGATAAATTAGACAACATTTCAAGACGATTCATGAATAAATACATTACGTGCGCCAATTTTAGAGGAAAACAACAACATCAATGCAGCAAACATTCCAAAGTTGTTGGTCTTGGTGGGCCAGATTAAAGAGCTGAACCGGGGGCCTTAATGGGCTCGCATCCTACAGTTTGCCCACCACTGGCCTTGAACAATTACTTTGGTGTTGTTTACTCCGACCAACGTGAGAAAAAAAATCACAAATGAGTCGCAAAAACGTACACTTATACTCAACAGCCAGCTAACTAGCACGATTTTCAGCGTCTCCATCGAGAGTTTCAGCCCGGACTCGAGCGTCCAATCCCGGCTACACGGCGAACGAGCTACGAGCTAGTTTAGCACCGAGTTAGCTCCTAAGCTAATTAGCCGCAGAGCGAACTACGGGGGGGCTCCGACAAGCTCATTTTCGACTTAAATGTTCGATAAAGTGACTAAAATGACAACCGTGAGATTTGAGAATAGCAGATGAAGTGTGTTTGGGTGGTTTGTAAGCGTCCTACATCAAGGTTTGACAGCGGTGAAGGGGTGCGAGCTGCCACCGAAGCGGTTACCTGTTTGCTTGGGTCATTCCTGCCGTGCTCGGACGACAGGTGATGTCGGAGGAGCAGGGCCCGCTTGTAGCTCCGGCTGCCCTTGCTGAGTTCGTCGGCGCTCCGGGTGGCGACGTCGCGGCACCACGAGCACGACATGAGCCCCGTCTGCTGGCAGAAGCGCAGCCACGGAAACTCGTGGAGCCACGACGCGTGGAAGAGCGAGTGCTTCTGGAGTAGCGTCTGCGGTCTCATCTCAACGCCGCATTTCCTGGGTCCCGCCTCGCCGCTCCCCGACTCGGCGAAGTCGTGGCCACCCGCTTCCTTGTAGCCGTTCGCCGCCGAGTTGGCATCACCGCCGCCGCTCCTGGCCGCCCCCTCCGTATCCTCTTCCTCCTCCGCGTCGGGCTCTGTGCTGTCGCTCACCGAGCCGGCGCCCTCCAGTCGCTTCCGCGTTGGTCCCGTCGCCCCTAGGTCCCCGTCTTCGTCTTGGTCCGGCCGTTTGCCGTTAAAATGTCGGTCCTGGCAGGCCGGGGCCTCCCAGCTGTTGCCGTTCCCCCCGCCGCATCCGGAGCCTGCGGAGCCCGTTAGCCCGGCTAGTCCACCGCCTCGGAACGCCAGCGACCTGCGGTTCCTCTCGCCGGACATTTTCTTGCGCTTATGACAAATGTCTCACCAGGATCCCCAACGCCACGGCAAAATGTTCCCTTTTCCTTCCGTCCCCTCGCTGTCTCCCACCCGCCGTCGTTGCTCGTCCTCCGCCGCTCGTTTTTCTGTCGCGGGGCCCCCGGCCGGTGAGAGTGTGTCGGTTATACGGAAATAAGTCGCTCTTTTAATCGCATAATGACATTTTCAGGGTTCTCGCTGCGTCCGCGCAGGCCCCGCAGAGGTCGAATGGCAACGACTTCCCTCCCCACAATGCACCTCGACTGGTGGTGGAGGCGGGGGTGGGGTAGTGGGAGGGGGGCCGTTTCGAAGAGAGGGAGATGGGGGTGCTGCTGTGGATCGCCAATGGGGGCTTTTGTGTGTGCAAGGCTGCACCCATTTTCCGCATGCTTCTCATATCTCTCCGTCTCTCGCGCTCGCTTTTTTTTTTTACTTTTTTTTTTATTTTGTTATCTCTTTAACGCTTTCGGGCTCTGCTCAAAGCACATAAATGCACTGTTTGAAGATCCCTTTAAATCCCTTTTGTTTGTGAGAATATGATCACGTGACGTGATGCTATTCAAGTGTGCAAACTTGATTGTTATATCAAATCTAATAAAAAAATAATAATTACATTAAATACCACAAAAAATATGCATGAAAATATGTTATAACAGAAAGGTGTGTTTTATTTTAGCGTATTTTTATTAGTGTTTGTTGTGAATACATAATTTGATAAATTTATAAAATATGCAAAAATATTTCAAATAATACAAAATATTTTTGGAAAAAAATCTGTATGAAAATGTATTTTTATTTTGGGCTTTACTGTTATTATGAATACATTTTTGTACATTTATAAAATAAACAATTATGACAATATGTGGTACACAAAAATAAAAATGTGTTGTGAAAAGTATTTTATTCATTATGAACAAATATTTAATAAGAAAATGTTTATTATAAAATATTTTATAATATAAATAAATGTTGAATTTAGGCATGCTCCTTATGTGTAATGATTATTATTTTTAAATACTATATTATATGCACATAAGTGCATGAATACGAAACAATGATTTTAAAAAGCTTTGATTTGTTTTTTTGTGACATAACTGTGACAAGGTGCAGCAACTTTTCTTTAACTGACTCAAGATCAGCAATTGTGTGCAACCTGTAACTTGACATACAATATTATCCTGTTTTTAATCTTTATTGAAAACTGTGAACACGTCAATAATATAGTGCAGTTACATCAGGCATCCGTCCCCCAATGTTGTTGTCCTGAACAATATGGCAGGTCCCCTTGCCCACTCCTTGCAAGACCTGTGATATGAAGTAGTTTGTTGTGGTTTTAGTTTTATTGAAGTTTATGAACAGGACAATAGAGTACCGGTACAGGCACAGTAAGCATCCATCCCACAGTGTTGTTGTCTCGTACAGTGAACAGTACAGAATGTCCACTTCAACTTCCTTGCAGTTATATGCAGGCCTGGCAAGAAGCAGTCATTCATGAGAACCTCCCTCTCTGTTTATGTGTGTGTGTGCGCGCGCCCTGCTTTGTGCATTCGTGATAGTTTGCATAGCCGGGTGTAAAGTTTCACTGGCGTCCAATTAAGGGCTTTGCAGGCAGCGTGTGAACAGCAGCGGGGGCATAACCCGGCCTTAGATAACATTAAGGTGGCTGGTTGGGGATGTGTCACACTACCATAGGCTAATGGCTAACTGGCAGGCCTGCAGCCAGGCATGCCTTGCACATGCATTGCTGCCACATTGTTGGCTTACCACTCGAATTAAAAATATTTTGTGCTTGTTTAATTAAATGATTATATAAGCACAACGTGTGATGGTAACCATACAGCAGGAAGTGGAACATACAGCCTAGCAGGAAAGTAGTGCGTAATTAGTCATGAATGCTTAATGGTAAAAGACTAGCCTAAAAACTGCGCAGAGAAGCTTGCCAAATAACATCTTATTCTTAAAAAAAAAAAATAATAATAATAATAATAATTTCAATGCCCCATATCTGTAAGTAATTTTGAGTTATATTATGCAGTCTTTAGCTTCTCTTTAGGACAGTTACAAATGTTAATTGTTACGCTATGGAGGTTCCACTGTATATTACATAGAAAAAGCCTCCTCACAATTGATCACAAAAGCAAATACATTTTTTTTTTAAATGGTTAAGTATAGTTAAATAGTTAAACGAAAAAACTATACAGAGACTTTGTGGACATACTGCATTTACATATTTAGAGCACTTCTGTCGTTTTTCTATGTGTAATTTAAAATACACAGTCCATATATAACATTAATGGCTCTGCATTGATCATAATACATTTCAACCAGACGGCATTATTTTATTTACTCATTGAAAAAAAAAAAATCAGTGTCACTTTTTATAATATGCTTTACATATGAATAAACTTGGTTTCATAACTTGTATTTTATATTCCCTAACAAAAAAAAAAAAGTTTAGGTGTCTTACTGGCTACTCAAGGACACCGTGGAAGCATAAAAAAGGCCGTGTATTTTCTTTTAATTTTAATATATTTAAACGTGTGGAACACCCAGGTTTGTTTTTATGTACCTTCGTTGTTACATTCACGAACTTATCAACCCACTAAACGCTTAATTAAGAATTCCGGCGTTGTTTTTGACAGAAACACGTCGGCCGAAATGGCTTGCTTATAGAGCATGCGCAGTGTTGACAGCGTCGATTTGACACCCACGTGCTCGCCTCTGTTTACACTTGTACGTACTGATGTCATAGTAGCAGGTCCCGCCCCCCACGCCGTGAATGGCAGCCAGTCAGCGACAAGAAGGCAGAGACCAGGAAGAGGAGAAGAAGAAGAACAAGTAAACGACGAAGAAGAAAGGAGAAGGCTTCAGCTTCACTTTCAACGCCCTAAAAGCGTGTGTCGTGACTGAACCTAACTGCATCTTTTCCCCACCACCACAGAATCCACGCTGAGACGCATTAATGGACGACAACGACAAAGGTAATTCACTTATTTGGAATGTCTCGCTCACGCTTTGGGTTGTTGTCGCTTTAAAACAAACAACGAAGAAAAATACCCGAAATTTAAGTTTAACGCAAGCGAACTATCTCGGTTTGCTCCCCAATTTAACGCGTCAAACTTGACAAAACGACATTCATTCTAAATGCCCCAGAACAACTTAACGCGGAAGTAGACGTGTCAGTTTGTGAACGAGGAACTCATAATTGGCACAACGTATCATTGAAAAAAGGGCTAAAAGTTTTAAAACACCACGTATACACCGTGGTTATGTTTTTCGTTTTTTAAGATATTTTTCTTGACTACGTGTATATTCTTTGAGCGGCCAATCGGGCTTAAAGTACGCATGTCAGTAAAAAAAAACAGGAAGTGAAGTGAGCACAAGTGTGAGAAATGCATTTTGTCGTATAATACGACAAACTATGACGAGGATTTTGTTTTTCAGTCTACGTATGTTGAGTATTTTAGTACATTTTGTTTTTAATTTTGTCTGTTAGTTCACTGCATGATGACTATTTTGTGTTTGTTTACAGAAAGTTGTACACTATGTTTGAATATATTATGTCTTATTAAACGTATGGTGTTTTGTGTTGTAATACATTGTATAGGGAGCATCTAGTATCAGAGTAGACTGTACAGAGAAGTTTTAAGTGTTTTTGTACGCGGAATGTGCAGTGATTTGTGTTTTAGTACGATAGAGTACATGTTTATGTACATTGTATGTTACGTATTTTGAGGATCGTATTTTTTTTTACTATACTGTATTTTGAGTATTTAATGTTTCAGTACATTGTGTGTCAATTTAGTTTTTTAGTAGCCCGTACATAGTGTTGCTTGTGTTTTAGCACATCATCTGTGGAGTATTTAATATTATACTGCAGTGCATGTTATGTTTTTTTGTGTTTAGCGCACTGTTACTTAATGCACGTTTTGTGTACCCTGTATTGTGAAACATAGTTTTGTGTGTTGGCTCCATGGGAACACTTAAAAAAACAAATCAAACATCAGGCTCAGACTATGTGCTATAAA
The DNA here is from genome assembly GCF_054856555.1 of Leptonotus elevatus. Taxonomy (NCBI): domain Eukaryota; kingdom Metazoa; phylum Chordata; class Actinopteri; order Syngnathiformes; family Syngnathidae; genus Leptonotus; species Leptonotus elevatus. The sequence continues at coordinate 8,255,567 of NC_141257.1, forward strand.
AAGCTGAAACTGTACAAATGCTCATAATGGACCTTTTAGAGGAGAAACAAAACTTCAAAAATAAGTTATGAACGTCTTTTTGAAGCAAAATGTATGCAAATGTATATTGTGCTGCAAGCAGATATTTCGATGAATTATCTTCCATTTGTAGGTAATGGTTACTCTCTCCCAACATTATCGGGCCTTTAGGGTACATTCTTCCTTTTATAGGCGCTTTGTCGTCATGGCAACATACTTCCCCTCCAGTCTCGGAATGGAAATGAAGCCGGCCAGCGTTGTCCCCCCCTCTTAGCATCCTCCGGATGCAATTGATCATAAGCAGCAGTCGTGATTTGATTTCCACCAGAGAGACCAGCGCACTTTCACTTTCACCGTTTCTTTTGTTTTTGTTTTTAAACATGTGACCAAAAATATCCCCCTGCTTGTCCATGGGACCCCACAGCCACTTCTCATAGGACATGAGTGTGTTGCAGTGGGGCAACCCCCCACCCCCTTGTCCCATGATTTTGGTTTTCGGGCCCATCATGTGACATGCTATGCGGCAAATATTACGCTAATTGATTTGATGCTGCGACCCATCAGGCCGCTCAAACAGACGCTTGTTCCCATTTGGTAGAAGTGCACGTAACCAACAGTGTCCGGTTTCTATGCGACATATTTGCAAAATGATGCAAAAGAAATCAAATAAAAGCACCACTAATAACTGTAGAGGTGATTATTTTGATCATTTTGAACGGTGTATATACAATTCTAAAAAAACTGAATTGTTCTGAAATAAAAGTAATTTATAAGCATTTGATGCTGTTAACTGCAAAAAAATAAAATACAAATCAATCTGCCCCAGTGCCCACCCATTTGGAAGATGAATGCATGACAAAACTTAATTACATAAACAAAATTAACATGTAAGAAATTTAAAATTGTCACACCATGGTAAAAACATTAATTGCTATTAAAGTGTTAAAAATATATAAAAAAGCAAAAACAACAGTTTTTTTTTTCATTTTAACATTTTTAACTGTCACACAAATGTAAACAAATCAATTCTTAAAAATAATCAATATTCCTACACTCTTCCTCTTGGAGAGCATCTTGTCATATTACTCGAGACGCCTCACACACACATTCATGTTCACTTTAAGCACACGCAATTCCCACTGCAACTCCTCAGGCGTCCATTCCGGCTGACTAGCCCCCCGACCCCGCCCCCACGATGGACGGACAGGCCCCGGCCCGGATTAACGCCAGTCGGGCTGTAATCTGGGACGCGGCAGATTACGCTTTTCACTTGGCTCACGTGACGCATGAACGAGATCTCCAGGATGGAGGGATTGATGGATGACACACAGAGTAGATGGAGGGTGAGAAGAAGGGTCACGCGATAGCGCCGATCCCCGCACGGTCTGACGAGCGCAAAAGGACGACGTTCTTGATGCGGAATAGGAACGCGCCGGTCACATGCACGCGATCGTCCCGGGCTCGAATAGGAGTCGCGGGACAACATGGAGGCCCCGGAGGAGTACTGCTCACCTTTCGACTTCGAGCAAGACGTCAACGCCAGCTACCTCTACCTGGCGCCCGCATTCAGCGAAACGCCGTTTGGCTCGCCGACGCTTCCCAGTAGAGGTAAACGGCGGAATGCGACGTATCAGTTTGTTCTACCTACGATACGAAACCGTCACAATACTAATTAAAATAAAATAAATCTAAAGACCTAATGACAAGATGATTCACTATAATTCTGATCTAATACCATTCACTCTGATTACGATACAATTCGATTAATGTGAGATAATTTGATTGAAATAATAATGCAGTTCACAAAGAAAATGATGCAATAATATTTAACTGTGGCTTGATTGTGCCACAAAACCATCGACTCCTATTGCGAAACCAGTCACTCCAATTGTGATATGATAAAATACGAATGACTACAATGTGAATCACCACCAATTACAATGCAAAGTAATTCACTCCAATTACAGAACAATTCAATTATAATTTTTTGTCTCTCTTTGCATTTTCTACCAATTGATGGAACTCGTCACTCGTCATTAACTGCTTTGTGAAAAGACTTCCTGTCGGAGTGTCCCAATACTTTTGCGCACGTCTAGTTGTCTTCTCGCCACTCCTCGTTTTGATAGAGTGGAGATTTGTTCATGTCGAAGGCTCCTTGTATTATTGATGCATTGCTGCTCCCATAGCCATCAAAGTGTGTGCTCGTGCTCGTGTGTGTGCTTGAACTCACCATCAGACGGCATTGTTAGCACCATTAATGCTACGCTTCCATTACCCCGGTCGATGCCCAGCAGGACAGCACTCAAGCGCCACCTGTGGGCCACATTTTCCACCACAATGTATATTTGTTGACCTTACAGGCTCGCAGCAGCATCAGGATACGGTGGCCGAGGTGGGGCAGGACGCGGCGATGAGCGTCGGACCCGCGTCGCCCATGCCCGCCATGACGGAGGAGGAACGCCAGGAGCTGCAAGTGGAGTTGTTGAGGGTTAGCCGTCATTTAATGCTACTGCTAAGTGGGGATGTCATGATATCCAAACTAAATTATTTTTGTACATAACAGAGGTGACAAAAGTCTTGACCAGTCATTTTACTTTAAATGTCTTGTTTAGACAGTGCTAATTAGCTGATGTTCTAATTAAACAACATTAACCTCAATACACATAAATGACCTACAATCACTAATAACATTTAATGTGTTACATGGCGGGTCTTAAACAAAGGTTGACAAAACATGCCTAATTAAAATTAAACTGTACTAATAAACTAACCACCAGAGGGTGCTGGAACTGCACAAATGGAAAACGACCTCAATTCAAAAACCTCACTGAAATTACAATTTCAGATTTACTGCAATTACTGTGTGATGCAACACAACTCACCCCGATTCTGATATAAAAAAAAAAATAATAATAATAATGCAAGGGCACCCAGAATACGAGCTAGTCAAAGCTAACCGTGTGCACGCAGGTGGAGGATGAGATCCAGACGCTGTCTCAGGTTCTGGCGGTGAAGGAGAGACAGCTGGCCGACATCAAGAGGAAGTTGGGGGTGACGCCCCTTAACGAACTCAAGCAGAACTTCACCAAAACCTGGCAGGAGGTCACCACCTCATCGGCGTACGTCCCGTCCTGTACTTCCTCTTGACGAACACTTCTTTTTTGGTTCACCTAAATCAGACCCTGGCGTAAAAACAGGTTGTTAAAAAAAAAAAAACAACAACAACAAGCAGACCTCCACCAAGGCCGACTAATGCCGCCAGGCAGCATGAATTCACATTTTATAATGCACAGAACTTGTACTCACCACAGCTCCATCCGTCGGATGTTGCAGATGGTCACTGACTGATTGACCAACAAGCTAAACTGATCACTGAGACTAAATAGACCATCTGACCAACCAACCAATTAATCTGACCAATAACCTAGACTGACTGAACGTCTGACCAACTAATTACACTGCCAACTAACTTGACTAACCAGCTAGCTATATGTACTGACTAAACGACCGACCAACTAAGTCATATGCCAACAAACTAGACGTACCGAACAACCGACAGACTGACCAAACAGTTCACAAAATTATGTGGTACCTTTCACACCGTTTTACTAACTAACTAACCATCTGACCAACCAACCAATTAATCTGACCAATAACCTAGACTGATTGAACATCTGACCAACCAATTACACTGCCACCTGAATAAGTTGCCTACCTACTGACTCAATGACTAAACTGCCGACAGATGACCAACTAACTAGACTGACTAAACAACTAAACTGAATACCCACTAACTAGACTGTGCAAACAACCAAATATTAACCAATACTAAACTACACTGCTAACTTGACTAACCATCTAGCTCAATTTACTGACTAAATGACCAACCAACTAAGTCATATGCCAACAAATTCGACTTACCGAACAACCGACAGACTGACAAAACTAACTAACAGTTCACAAAATTATGTGGTACCTTTCACGTCGTTTTACTAACTAACCGACAGACCACCCAAACTATTTATTTTGCATAATCCTACTAGCTACCCGACTGACTGATGGACCAGTAACTAGTAACTAACTAGACTGACCGACCAACACATCAAATGACAACTGACTAACAAGGCTAGACTAAACTAACCAACTGACTACACAACCCGACGATTGCGAGTGCATGTGTCCAAAGTTTGAAAAATTCTCGTAGCGTCGCAAGCAGCATATCCAATACTTGACTTTTGATCCAACTTCCTGCGTGTTGCCCGCCACAGGAAATGAGCGTCCGTCCGTGCGTCTGGCGCTTGGAGCCATTTGAAAACAAAAACATGACCATGTTTTTGTTTTGTTTTTCTCGCCCTTGCCAGGTACAAGAGGACATCAGAGACTCTGTCTCACGCCGGCCTGAAGGCCACGGCGGCCTTCTCCAACATGAGCTTGGCCATCAACCGCAAGCTGGAAGATGTCAGGTGAGCGGACGGACGGACACAAGCTTTAACCAAGTTTTGACCACGTGAGAGTTGGCGTGATCCTCTAACGACTTCATCTATAAATTGAGATCCTAACTCTTTTATTTATTGATGTGAAAAGGGAATCACCGAATGGAGGGAGGTGTTTATTTGTCTTGAGCGGCCAGCGACTAATCGAGGCACGACATCTATTAATTAGCGGGATGACCTCGATTAGTCGTTACCCATTAAAGCAAACCGCTACGACTCTCGCTAATTGTTTCCGGCTTAATCCAACAATCGGAACCCGCTAACCCCGAGACTGGAAGACCCACCCCTCTCCTCCCCTTGACAACCCCCCTCCCAAGCGAGAACGCTAATCCAAATTCTCCACTGTCATCCTTCCTCCGTGGATTAGCGAGCCGCAAACAAGATTAGCGGCCTCCTCAAAGCTGATGATTACTCTGAAATGCAACCTCATGCAGGGGGGGGGGGGGTTGTTAGTGCATGTGTGTGCTTTTTGATATATTTTTTGTGTGCTTGTCGGTACTTTTTGTGGTGGATGCATATTAGGGGGGGTTATTTGCGATGACCCCTCCCCTGAGGAAAACACAGAAGGATCAACACACTCACTCAGTCTTAATAGGATATGTGTGTGTGCGTGTAGTAAAAGTGTGCCGACTACCATTCTGAAATGACCACTAATCACCACCCCCCAACCCCCTCCCCTGTTAACGCTGCGGACTAGCAAGCGCTCTTTGCAGCACTCAGCTAGCATGCCTGTCATGAGGTAAGAAGGACGCCATCTTGTTTCTGCTGCACAGTTTGCATTACTTTTCATTTGATTTTGTCATGCATGAATGTTACTTTAGAAAAAGTTTGACTTTATCAGAAAAAGATCACAATTTATGCAATTTAGTAGAAAATTGTACAAAAAAATATTACTTTTTGGTCATGATTGAACTTTTCTCTTTTTTTTTCTAGGTGAAATTGGTTGTGACATGCTAACGTGTTTAGCGTCAACCATATTTTTATTTTCAAAGGATAATGTTAAAATTGTATTAGTACATTTCACAAATGTATTTGCTTTTTAAAAAGTGAGTTTCTGGTTGGGTTTACACACACACACATTAATTCACGTGTGCTTTTGTAGAAATTTTACAAAAAACTGCACTGCCTAAAATGACATGCTAACATACTGTATATGCTAATATTTTAAGCAACTTTTTTTATTTTCTTTATTTTTAGATTTTAAAGACTATGCAGCGGCGGTTTTAAAGTGCTCTATAAATAGTTAAGTTGAGAGATTTGTATTTGGAAAATAATTTCTACAAAATATGGCTGCGCAAAAATTATTTTCATAAAATGCAAAAATTGTCATTTATCTTATTTCTTTAATTTGTTTTAATTGTAAATTTGGTGGCATTTCACTTTAATTTCTAACTTTTACACCAAAATATGTCACAATTGTTTTTCAATAATAAATTGTCCAAAAATAGCTGCACAATTTTTTGTCATAAAAAATTCTAGAATTAAGTGATCCTTTTAAATTCTTATTTTAATGTAATGTTTATTTTACTATCCTTTATTGTTGTATTTTATTTGTATGTAGTACTCTTTTACACAAAAGAAAGTCACTTTATTATTATTCTTTTTTTATAGCAAAATTCTACTTAATTCACAATCACTGAATATCTTTATTTATTTATTTTCAGGAATGTTCCCACATTCAAGTCATTTGAGGAGAAAGTGGGAACATGGAAGGTAAAAATTTTTTTAAAACTCCAACTTTCAGTAGGCAGTGATGTGTGAGTCTACATAAAAGTTCTCATTTCTGTTTTAGAACAAGATGAGTCCGTCGGAGATGGACGCCGGCGAGCAGATGATCGTTCCCGACGCCGAGGCTCAGCACCAGGACACGCCCACCACCCTAGACACACCCTTGCACTGACCCTCCAACCCTTGACCTTTGAACCTCTCACAATGTTAGCCCTCAACAAGTCTTTAAAGGTGTCAGCAAACTGACTTCATGAGAAACCGCCCAGCCTCTTCATCGCTTTTTTTTTTTTTTTTTTTTGCTACACACCACCACTCACCTTAACCACACGCTTTAGTTTCATCATCATAACATATTAGTTTTGTCATTTTCAGGGCCAAATCAGCTTTATTTATCATATTTATCATCAACACACACACACGTCAAGGTCGTGAAGCAAAGATGAACATTGGAAAACTGTTGGTTCAGGTTGCTATGTTACTAACTATACACTGTAAAAATATAAAGACTTCTTGTTTGACAATGACACTGCCTGACTTTCAAAATAAAATACACTCTTTCCTCAATGCACTTAAAAATATTTTTTAATATGTCTCACCTTATGAATTTTGTTGAAAAGAAATAAAGAATATTAAACTGCTCAACAGTTGTTTTTAATGAACTTCAAAGTAGAAATCTAAAACTTCAATTATAATGTAAAAATATTAGGTTAAAAATGTGTTCATTCATTTGTTAAGAATTTTAAAATAGGAATTTTTTAAATAAAGTTTCTATCTATAATGTAAACAAAACTTACGATAATCAAAATGTAATTTATTTTGTGATTTTCAGAAAATGCATCATAGTTGCAGTTCACGATCTGAACACCAGAGGAGGGCAGAGAACAAAAATTGCACACAAACTGAACCGGAGATTGTACCGGATGTGATCGGCCTGCCAGATTGTATCGGGGTCGCCGATTCACGTGGGTTTGGTTTCTTTTTTAGCAGTTCACAAATCACAATGCATCACAAAAATAGTCTTAATGATAATAGGACCACATTAGCAATCTAAACTGACAATATTTGTCACATCTCAGGCAATACATTTGTGTATTTATCATTTATTCAATCTATTTAATTATTTATTCAATATATCTTGCTTTTTGTATTCTTAGGTTTACTTAATTTTTTACGATTTCAGCCTGTACAGTTTATTTCAATTACATCGTTAAAATGTTCTTTCCAATGTTTGTCGCCAATTGGATCATTTCTAGCCAATCCTGTAGCGTGACGTATTAGTTAGGCGACCCCGATACGATCTGGTACCGACACCAGAGCTCGCGCCTTTCTCGGCCTTCAAAGTCAAAGCATGGTCTTTTATTTATTTATTTATTTATTTATTTTTACTTTACATACGTATAGCCACGGCAGCCAGTTCCTTTCGCAACAAGCCCCCGACCGTTACCAGAGAGACTTTAAGTTGTCAAAAGCAAACGTCATAATTTTCCCAAAGTCTTTTGAAAGCTGCAAGTGAAACAAGCCACACACGTGCTGCTTCCAAATCGCTTACTAAAGGTGTGCATGAGGCAAAAAGTCATCTGCAGGCTTACCTGAGGACGCCGCATGTCTTCATTACGAGAAAATGGGCGGAGTTTATCACTTCTCAGACATGACACACATTTTTCAAGAAATTATTTAATATTCCGTTAAAAATATATAAATAAATATGCAAACGGCCCAGGTGAGGGTCGACACTACAAAGAGGAAGCGTCTTCTGTCTGTGACGTCATCAGACTCACGCAGGTGTCGACCTAATTATTAAATGAGGTCAGCCACGGTTCTAGGATTTTTTCTCTCTCTCTACTAGTGCTGAAGGGGGTTTGAATGTCAGGATAATAAGAACATTGAGGGAGTTTCTTGACATGATACTTATGAGAAAGGTAGCTAGCAGGAGAGCAGATGAAAAGGAAGCGTTAGTTAAGAATGTCCTACGTCCTGTAGGTGAGAAGAAGAGGCTGGCGCTTGGTGGGCAGGAGGAGCTTCCAGAAACTTGACCAAACGCAGAAAAAAACCCATACATTTTGCTTCTTTTTTTTTCATTCATCATCCTTTTATTGGTCCAATATTTACATCACGAGGTCAAATAAGTGCAAACAACAACATTGTGATAAATGTACCAATTAACTGCTGACTGTTGAAGTGAAAGAAATTCTGGAAGAATCTAAGTAAGGATGATAGAGGAGGCAAACCCACAATCAAAAAATGTGATATAAATCTATTATTGCTATTAACTGCTTGATACCAAGAAAATCCTTCTCACCATGTGACTGACGATTTCATACAAATCAAACGGACAACCCAAGGAACTCAAATAAATCTCCAAAACAAATAAAAATTCTCTCTGTTTTCAAATCCAAGCACTTGGACGGAGACGTCTCTGTCGTGTCCCGACACCTGCACGAAGACGAGCACAGCAAATGGTGGACATGAATCCAGAGTCCAAGAACACGTGGAGTCCGCGTCAGCTCACTCACCGTGTGACGTCACGAGGAACTGGTCCCGGAATGGGCCTCGGGAACCGACTCGGAAGCAGGTTCGGCATCAGGCTCGGAAACGGACTTTGAGGCCGGCTCGGGATCGGGCTCGGAAGCGTCAGCAGCTGCGGGACGCAAAGATAGCGAGAGATGTGGAGCGTTTTTTCGCAAAGGTGGACATCGGACCCGGACAGGACTGCGAAGACGTTTGACTTACAAGCTGGAGCGTAGTCGGCTGCAAGGAAGAAAAGAGGAAGAAAGTTGCGACTTGTGATCCCGAATGTTGCCGGCAGGCAGGCCAACATTTGCGTCCCTCACCTGGTGGGCTTTTGTAGCGCCTGACGAGGAGCACGAGCAGCGGCGCCAGCAGAGCGAGGAGCGCCAAGGGGACAACAACGGCCAGCGTCACCTTAGTGGCGTCTTCCTCTTGACCAGACGTGAGAAGGAAGACGTGTGAATGACACGCAAGGATCACGTGCGCCTGCGTGCGTGCGTGCGTGCGTGCGTGCGTGCGAGCGTCACCGTGGTTACTCAGGATGCTTCTTCTGTCCAGCTTGGTGACCATGTCGTCCTCGACGCCGGCCAGCTGGAAGACGCATTCGTAGCGGCCCTCCGCGTCGGCCGGCAGCTCCGCTTTCAGGTGGGCCGTCGTCTGGAAGGTTCCGTCGTGGTTGGGGAGGAGCTCTCCCATCTCCACGTCCTCGTGGAGCTCCTCGCCGTCCTTCCTCCAAAACAGGGCGGACGCCGCCGGGTAGAAACCGCTGGCGTGGCACGTGATCGGCGACGAAGGCGTCTTCTGCAGCAGCGACACCACCGGTAGCTCTGCCGGGCAAGTGATGGAGAAAACGTGTGAGAGGAACAAAGAAGGAAAGAAGGAAAGGTGGGGGGAAAGTGGCAGATGGAGGGGATGGATGTGTGAGAGGAGAAAAGATGTAAAGAATAACAGATGGAGAAAATTTATGGGAGAATGACAGACAGAGAGAAGGTGTGAGAGGAGAAAGATATAGAGGATGTGTGTGAGGACCAAAGACGGAAAACAAGCGTGAGGATGACAGGTAAAGTGAATGTATGAGAGGACCAAAGAAGGAAAGAACAAAAGATGAAGAGAACAGAAGAGAAGAGAGAAAGTGGGAGAATAACAGAGAGACCCTGAGAGAGGACAAACTTGAAGAGTAAAGTGAGAGGACCAAAAACGGAAAGCATGTGTGAGAAGAGAAAAGATGGAGAGAAAGTGAGTGGATGACAGATGGAGAACAAGTTTAAGAGGAGAAACCATGGAGAGCAAGTCAACTCAGAAAGAGAACAGAGATTATGTGAAAGGAAGAAATATAGCCATTATGTGTGAGAGGACAAAAGATAGAGACAATGTTTGAGAGGGGAAATCAAGTGTATAGAGATGTGTGTGAGAGGAATGAAGATATAATGTGTAACAAGGAAAAATGTAGAAAGATGGAGAGATGACAAAAGGCGGAAGAGAACAAGGTGGAGAGAAAGTGAGAGGATAATGAATGGAGAGAACATGAGTCAAGACCAAAGATGGAGAGCATGTGTGAGAGACAGATGGATAGAATGTGTGAGAGCAGAACAATGGCCAGAAGAGGATCCAATGTGTGAAAAAACGTGTGATGGAAAGATGGAGAGAATGTGTGGAAATGAGGAAAGTTGGAGTGCAAGATGATGAAATTAGTGAGAGGAAATAAAGAACATTCGAGGTGAGGAAAATGGAGAATGTGTGAGAGGGGCAAGGCGAGAGTGCATGTTGCCATGTCAGCCATGCTCCTCCAGGGGGCGTGCTGGTACCTGTTCTCATCAGGAAGTCCCTCCCATAGCTCACAAACTTCTTCAACTCAGAAGGACAAATCTCAGAGTAATAATGCTTCCTGACTTGATTCCAGGCGTCGTCTTGGTCCCACTTGTGTTTGGTGACGACAGCTTGCGGCTTAACTGCGATCCATCTCAGTGTCGACAACTCAAACGAGATGAAGTCTTCGCCGTCGTAACTGTAGTGTTCCCAACCGTCAACCTCGTCAGTCTCGTCGTCCCATTGGCAGCCAGACATCCACTGCATCATGTGAACACCTGACACGCACACAAACACACAAACACACAAAGCAACCTTACTTCTGCACGTCCGACTCGAGTACGTGTGTGTGTGAATAGTTAAAGCAAAAAGTATTCACAAACGAAATGTTTATGTTAGAAAGTTGAATGTAAACAAACCTCCAGTTTGGTTGAAGCGCGCTTTAACAATTTCAATGTTGACTTTGTCGACCTGCTCACCACCAATATTGTTCTGTGTTTCTCTCTCCCAGTAGTGCGGCTCGTCGTTGGTGATTTTGTTCATCCAGTCCTGTTTGGCTTTTGCTTTCCTGCTCTTGCTGTCGTAACGAGTAATCTGAACGCCGTCAACATAACCAACACTCAAGTACGCTGGCAAGTTTGGAATGTGAGAGGACGCAGTTGTGAAATATTTGAGCGTGTGAACCACTGAAAGAGAAAACAAAAACATTTTGTTCGTTTGACGTCCAAACTATTGACATCTTTTTGGGGAAAATTTTGTTTTTATTGTTGTTAAAACACATATTTGTCTTTTGCATTCATTTCAATACATTGATTGATTTCAGCTCATTCTTACACACAAACCAAACAAACGCTTCCTTAATAAGTTTGCTTATTAATCTTTTATTACACAGACATTGCTATTTTGTTTGTACAGTGTTCCCTCGTTTCTCGCCTGTGTTACTTTCCAGTTTATTTTATTTTATTTTCCGTTAATTATATATATTTGTTTATTTATATGTTTTTTCGTTTCTGTATGATTTTTAGTTTATTATGAATAATCTTTCATTCATCATATATGTTATTTTTTCATTGACAGTCATTTTTCCATTAAAAGTATTGTTTTAATTTGCTTATACAACACAGTATATATATTTTTTGTTTATTCTAAATGTTTTTTCGTTCATACTATAGTTTTTTCATTTATTATACAGTATTTAAGTTAAGTATATTTAAGAGGAGATTAATTCTGTTGATGAAATATTCCAATACAACCCTTACAAGTTTGGAATGTGAGCGAGTGAATCGGTCAAAGCGAAAACAAAAACATTTTGTTTGCTTGCTGTCCACAAATCTTGTCCATATTTGAAATTATATATATATATGTATAAATAAATCATTGTTAAATTAAAAATGTTTTCTACGAAACATTTACGACACTTAATATATATATATTTTTTTGCGTTCATTTAAATTAAGCGAATGATTGTTAAAGTTAATTCCTGATGAAATTCATGAATTATGACCACTTGTATTTCGCCAGTCAACATGTTACAATTTTAATACACTTGTCGAACACGTTTGCTATTTTTCTCCTTTACAGTATACTTCATCACTCGATGACATATTTTGCATATTTCAGTTTGCAGTTCAAGTGTCGCTTCCTTCAACTAAGACGTGAACAATTGGGAGAGTCAACTTGTGCACTTACCAGGCGTCACGCTGTGGATTTGCACAACCACCACAAACAATCCCAACAAGTTCATCTTCCACATCTTTTGCTCCTTTCGGTCCCGCGTCAAAGCAAACCAGAAGACGCTGCTCTAATACGGTGAAGGCAACAAGGAAGCGGCTATATGTCGATTTCGGGGAAGTCACGTGACCACGGACCGGGTGACGTCAGGCCAAGAAACACAACATACTGTACATAAGCATTTCACTTTGGACAGGAATAATAAAATGAATAAACGTTCAAGATGTGTTGACGCAAAATTAATAAAACTTAGCAAATTTTAATTTCATTTTGTCAAGCTGAGCTTTGAATAATAAACTGTTTATCTGACGCGTCGGAACGCTTGAAACCGAAAGTGGTAAAGTTCAAGTTTCCTGGCGTGTGACGCAAAATTCCTTGACGCCACGCCAGCAAGAACAACAGCTCGGATTCGCATTCAAGGTGTGCAAATGCTGACTTTCAGCAACTACATCAGGGAGGGGGGTCAACGTCAATGCGAGAGGGGGACAGCATTTTTTTCATCAGTGCTACTGGGGGGCGGGGCACACACTGGAAACACACACTTATATGATATACTGTATACCGGAAGCAAACAAGATGTAGTAATTGTTGGGTAACATGCATGATTATGTGAGCACTTGAACGGTGGAAACACTCGCTGTAGAATTGGCGGCTGTGAGAAATGTCGAGAAGGACCCCCGTATGTTGAAATGGTTAACATCCGCGACAGGGTGAGAAAGGAATGAGGTCATCGGGTAGCTTGACTTGAAAGGTGGGAATGCTTGCAGTAAGATGGAGAAAGGGCACCATCTAGGGGTGAAACCCTCATACTAACTTCCTTAGTAAGAGGGTCCCAGACAAGAACTCCTCCTTATCCAACTATCGGGTATATAAGGAGGAGAAGGGCTCATGTCGGGGCTTTTCCCGACAACCTTCGGGGACATGGCTTATCCTACTCGTAAGGTACGAAAAGGCATCGTAATATTGGCTGTTTTTCGTGGCTGTTTTTGAGTGTAGAAAAGAGAGCTGAACTATGCCTTAGATTGCAAATTCGAAATTAGACTTGAGTAGATAGGAGGAAGTCTGGGATAGTTAAGGAAAAGTCATGATTTCGAACCCATTTCTCCTATTGGGCCAAAACTAAGTCCGTTTGATAGTTTTTTTTTTTATTTACTAAAAAAAGGGGTCTTTCTCCAACATTTCTGTCATTTATCTGGGTTTCACTCTTTCTAACAAATACAATTAGATTATTCTTTTCCAACTTTAGGAGCACTGCTGGTTGACTTTTATTTGATTTTAACCTTAGGTTGTATTCTTTTGATTTTGAATTAGTTTTACTTCTATTTTTGAATATTTTGATTTATTTTACTTTTGTTTTTCTGAATGTTTTGATTGTTAATTAGTGTAATTTAATTTGTATTTATTTTTATTTGTTTGAAAAACTTTTGGACTTATTTTATTCTATTTTTTATTCCTGATTCGTATGATTTTGAATTTATTTGACTTTGAAAGCTTTTGACTGTAATTTCATTGTATTTTATTTTATTTCTGAACCTCACGAATGAAATACTATATTGTCATTTAGCCAACTCACTCGTTTGATGATCTTCTACGTTTAGAGGACGAACCGCTGTAAAAAGAGCGTGTTTAGATTTGATCCTTATTTCGAATTGGTTACTCAATAAGGGTTTATCTGAAGCAAGACCGGGCTGACGCTCTAAAACCGGGGTGGTGAGAACTTGAAGCGCTTAATGAGAAGAGAATGAGAAGAGTGCAGGGTGCATTGACGGCAATATTCCTCCAGAGAGCGTGCTAACATGTGATTCAGAGCCGTTTTTTCGAGGGAGTTTGGCCAACTCTGTTTCGGCATGGTAATAAGATGGCGTCCGTATGTCATGTGACCAGTAGTTGATCAATCACAGCGTGACAAATCACATTGTGATTGGTCAACTGCTTGTCATATGACATATGGACGCCTTCTTGTTACCCCGCAGAAACAGAGTTGGCCAAACTCACTCTATAAACGGCTCTGATGTGATTGATAGTCAGTAGGATGAACATTCAGTTAAAGTCATTTCTTGGAGACACTTTGAAAACAATGACAGCAGATTAACTGTGGTCCCTGACTAGTTCCTGGAGGCAGTGACATTAAAATAACGACAAATGAACAACTGTGACCTGGTCTATTTACTACATGGGGCAATATTGGTAATAATGACAACAATTTGCAAGCAGGTGTGGTCTATTTCCAGGAAGCGGTGACTTAACATGTTTTAAGTGTGCAGAGTTGTCAAGACACGCGCGCGCACACATCCGTGACACCACTTAACAGCTGCCAGCAAAGAAACAAAACTTTTTTTAATTTCGTTCAAATCCCCACTGTTGTGACGTCACATGAATTAAAATAAAAAAGTACAAACAGCAACAACAGCACCAGAATCAACGCGAGCGTCAGTAAACACAGTTATACAGAGAGAATACCATTTATCTATATTTAAAAAAAGAAAACACAATTAAAGCATGACAGGAATTAACAGTCAGTGTTTAGGAATTCATCTTTATATTTAATTTGATTATGATAAAAAAGAAGAAGAAGAAGAAACCTGGGTGCAATAGAGTACTATTTGAGCTACATCATATACACTTTGATATATATAAAGTTTTTTGTTCATATTGCAAGTGCTTTAAGTGGAGCGGTTCATAACAACAAATCAAGAAAAGCAATGTGTTAGCTTCGTTAGCATTGTTTTGACTCTGAACGCCTGTAAAGTTTTGTGAACATTTTTGATCATAGTAATATCATTTTTAATTCATTCTAGTGGTCATGCTCTTGTGGTCCGAATGCTAAAAAAACTAATAAAAATAGATAAATAAAAATGAGGAAAAAGAGCCTTTGGATTATGCTAGTGTTAATTTTATTTGTGAATTCATGTATGATTTGATTTTTTTTTAAACTGGTGTTTATCTTAGCTCATAACCTAACTTTAAAAAAAAACCATACAATTTAAAAAAACAATTTTTTTAAATGTCAATTTAACGCTAACTTAGCCAGCCCAATTTAATTGATTTTTTTGCCGAGTTATGACACTGGCGCGTTAAAAACAATCGCTAAACTTTAGTCTGATTTGACGCCACCTAAAGAAAGAGCTACAAAGAAGAATTTGTTATAATTACGTTGATTTTTTTTGTATAGTTAAAAAGGCGACTGGAGTCTTTTGCCTGAAGCCTAAGGTTTACCACCACCAAGTTTTAGTTTTTGACACAAACTCATCATTAAAATGTCACAAAGAGGTTTGATAAATAAAAATAAGGACTCTGTCTATGCTATGCTAAGCTAACCTAGCATTATGTTCGCTAATGATTATTTTGAATGATGGAAAAAGATAGGAATGTAAAGGGGAGAATATTTGGTAAATTCTGAAGTTAATGTCTTTCCAAAAATAAAAATTTAATAATGTCAATATCTAGGTTATGCTAAGCTAACCTATGGTAGCATCATGTTACCAAATGGTTTTGAAAGATGGAAGCAGAACATTTTGATATATGTTGAAGTTTATAGCTGACCAAAAAAACAACAAAATAATTATATATATGCTAAGCTAAAACAAACTCGCATAACATTTTCTAATGATTGCTTTAAAAATGGAAATAGAAGATTTGGTGTCATATTGAAGTTTACGTCTTACCTACCAATAGATGAACAAAACATTGTTATGCTATGCCAAGCTAACCTATTGTTTGGCTGGGGGGGGGGGGGGGGGGGTAAGCTATTTCTTGTTATATTAGCAACTGCGCGAAAGTGATTTGGGCATAAATGATAAGATTCTTTTGTGGCAAACATTTTACAAAGAAGGTGGAGTGACACTTTTTGCTCCCAAATCCGAAACAAGGACGACACATCACAACGTCTTTTAACTCATTTCAACCCGTTAGCATGCACATGCGAGATAGGCAGTTGTTATAAAAGAATCTATATTGTTAGCGTATTTACACCACATGTGTGTTGAATTCTTGAGGTCGCGATTGTAGAGTTGGCCAATAAGATCGTCCGGGTTGCATATTCACAAGCTGCAATTATTATTTTTTTAAATCACGAAAAACATCCGACATTACGGCGTTATCGTCCTCCACGGCTGTGCATTAAAATGGACGATCTGATTGGCTGTTTGACTTGCTGTGAGGCTTTCTGTGATTTTTCCAACAATTCCAAGGGGAAAAAAAATTGCACCACGACAGGACGTCAGAATTATGTACAAGCCCTTGTCAAGAAGGGGAAACCAAACTCAGATGTGAATTAGAAAAAAACAAAAAAGTAAACATAGCATTGTCATAAAATAACAACACAGAAAATGTCGTAGAAAAAAGTCCCGACGCCTTTCGTAAAATAAAAACCCAACCTGGAAACATTCCCACCGCTTTCCGGAGACGTTCGCTCCGGAAGTTCAATCAAGGCACATTCGGAAATCCGAAATTTTTGTTTGCTAACATTACTTTACAATTAAAAGGGGAATGGCCACAAGCCCCGCCCCCGTGCTGTCTGTCAATGTGGTTGCCATGGAGACAAGCATAGATATCGTAAACCGATGAATGAATGCGGTATTACAAACTGACCAAATTATAGAAGCAAAAATCTGAAATTAGAAGTGCTTATCAAATTCAACACAAAATGTGATCACAAAATTGATTAAAGTTCAGGAACGAGATGACAATGAGTACTTGGCTTAATTGTTACATGTCACAGCAAGGCGTTCAATTTGGTCATTTTAGAAAATGATTTTGAATCTGGATCCACTTCAAAAGTGACACATTGGATTTCATCACTATTTCTTCAAAGCGATTTCAATATTAGAAAATAAATCAATTTCTTTCACAACTCATGTTGTGGTAAAAGTGGATCCAGATTCAAATGTTTCCAGATTATGATCCAAATTTGTATTTCCACAATTGGTCTCAACTTGTTGAGAAAATGGATTCTGACAGGTTAAAAACAGGATTTTGTGTTTACATGTTCTTGTTACATGAGTGATCCTAATTTGAACTATTGATGCAGATCCAAAAGCGAATCAATTTGAAATTTGGGTGAAACTGAACCAAACTGAATTGAAATTGTGAATTTCGGAACTCATGTATGTGTTAGAAAATGGATTTGGACCATGATCAGGTACGAAGGTTCGCACCTAATTTGATTCAAATATGTAAACAATATTGTCCCGGGTCAAATTCTGAATTTAGATCATGATCTGGTTTCACGCTTTAAGTTGATCTGAATCTGTTTTGCTGTTCAGAAAATCAAAACTCCTCCATATAGCAATACAATGACACACATTAGCTTATCTTAGCTGCACTGTTTAGCATATTGGCTAACAAGCGTGTTCACTTGTCACCAAGCTTATCAAACTGTCAACATACTAGACGCCGTTTTGTATTACGGTATTAGCATTCAACTTAGCAGGTTTGGCTAAGCGGGTAAAATGTTCATTGACTACTATGCTAGTTTGGTAATTCCTCATTGATGGTCAAAATAACCTTTTTAATCCTCAACGCCCGAATTTTCTGGAAACAACCATGAAAGTCGAAGCTAGCTGAAAAAAATATTTAACAAATGCTTAACAATAACATTCGAACAAACTTATCCCAAGTCCACTAAAATTCATAACGAAAATGATAGCCAACGAAAAATTCCTGCATGCACACCTTTTTCTTTTTTCCCAGATCGCGTAGCAAATTCTGTTAGCTAGTTTTAGCGTAATTGTGAGCTGAATCAGGCATGGCCTAATTTTCTTTAAAACACATCCTCTTTACGTGCTTGTTCTTGAGATGTCGATTGTGTTTAGCTAGCATGAGCTACATTTAAATTGCTTGAAAAAAGAAAGAAAAAAGAATAGCATGCAAAAAGTGTTCTCGGTGTCCCAGGAAAATCGTAAATGAAAAAACACAAACAAATGTAAAAATAAAAAATTATATAATATACGTGTAGGTTTGGACGCACACCATGAATGAAACTGCTTCACCCTAGAAATATACACCACCCGACCGCAAGATTTTGTAAAAATCAGGTAGTTTTTGCGGAACCCTGTGAGCTAGTTAACAAACAAACGAACTAGCGATTACATTTTTTATTTTATTTATAACTTATGTCTGAATGCTATGAACTTATTTTTTGACTAAAAGAAATAAATAAAAAATAAAGATCTGGCAGAGGGTATTACCAAGATGTGTACACTCGAACTTTGAGTCATTTTTTTTTTTCATGTTCTACAGCAACAACAATTCATACAAGATGGTAGCCAATGGCGGGAATAGCACCTCCATTTTAACAAGATGGTGTCCAGTTGTTGTTGTTTTTATGCAGTCCAAGTTTGGGAATATAATCTGAATTGGATTTGAGCCGCTAGTGTGTTAGCGGCTAACGTAGCACCGTGATCCGGCTTCAGCCCACGAATTACCGGGGCGTCCTTCGAGACATCAAAATAAAAAAGCTAGCAAGAGCATGAAAAAAGTAAAATAAGGATACAGTATACATATGGAAAGCATCAAAATCAACAAATAACATTTCATTTGTATTTGTTGATTAATAGATGTTTCGCAAAACAGCGGCTAATGTTTGACTGAATTGCACGAAAGAAGCACAACGATTTTTACTATTTTTATTTAGCGGAAGCGACGTTAAAGGCCAGCGTCCAATGGAAACATCGGACAGCTCGTGTTTAAGGAGGTCGTAAACAAGCAAACCATGCGACAAATACTTACATGTTAGCAACAGTTTTGTGGTGTAGCGTTCATAAACAAAAAATAGCAAAAACAGGATTAAAAGGTGTGGGAAATAAATCCATCAGTATTAGTAATGGCGGGGAAAAGAAAGAAAGAAAGAAAACAAATCTGTAAACTTTTTCTGGGCTTTACGTTGTTTTCCCATCAACTAGTGACAATGAAAAAGAAAAAGCACAATATAATCCATATAATGACGCGCATTTCACGATTACAATAAAACTAAAACAGTGACCTCATCAGTTAAGTGCTTTTTCCGCCTAGCTACAAAACTTTCAAAGTTTTTCCCGTTTGTTCCATCTTCATATATTCATAAAACGGGAGAAACGTTAAGGCGCTAACAAAGATTTACCAAGTGTCGATGCGTTTAAGTGCCTCGCTTTTGGTTTGAGGCCCTCCTCCGTTGTTAGCATCAAAATGCGTCAACAACAAAAACAACAACAAAAGAACCATTTTACGGAGGAGGGCAGGGCTATTTTGTTTTTCGTTCTTTTGAAGAAGTTTTTATCTTTACGTGTTTTTGTCGGCTGTTCTTGGCTTCATATGGAGGTAAATATGGTGCAAAAAAAATTGTACCTGTACAAAAAAGTCTAAATTTGTATCTGTAAAAGTTGTGATTTGTACCTGTACAAATGACAACTTGTAGTCGAAGAAGAGGACGTCCCAGGCGTGAACATTTCAACATGGTTCAATATACAAACACCGTGTGGAACAGCTTAAACGTTGGTTGACATGCAGAGCACTCCAAGTGGGCAGAAAGAAATAAGTTTTAGTATGAAGGTAAGATTTATTGTACGTTCGTAGCTCGTAATCTGGTGCTAGCTAGCTAGCTAGCTCATCTCATGTTGTTGTCACGAAAACTGAACACATTAAAGTCACGATTTTTATTTCAAGATTTGAAGCCTACCAGTGTAAACATGCGATCAATAATAATAAATCTAAAAAAAAACCTCATAAACTGCTGCTTAGTGCTTAGATGTGAAAATTACTATAGAGTGATGAGTTATTAACATTGTTTTTCAGTTTCAATTTATATTTTAGCCGTTTTGGATTTAGTTATAGCTGTGTAGCTCAATGAATGGGATTGTCTATTGTATTCTTATCTGTCTCACTCTCCTGAGAAAAAAAGGGAGTGCATGTAGTCTGGTACCTGTCGGAAGAGACAGGCTGATGTATGATTGTTTTTCTCTAATCTGATTTATACCTATGGGAACTTGTTGAACTCGCTGAGGGAGGAGAGAGGGATTATCTTGTATTCACTGAGTTGTAAACAAATGTACTGTGGGCTGATGGAGGAGACTTTTCGTATTCACCCACTTTTCAATAAATAATGATGTGCCGGAGTAGAGAGGACACACAATCTGACCAGAACACGGTTTGAGTGTCGTCAGTTTTTGTCATCAGAAGCTTCTGTTTTAATGATACCTTTGCAAAGGGACTTCTTCACCAGAATCTCACCATTCAGTTAATTGAACACGCAAAGAGTAGAATATAAATATTGTCTACTCTAACAAGAGCTACAGAACCCTATTGAATGTTTTACAAGATAACCGAAACCTATAACCAAAAGTGGACAGTACTCAGCTACTTGTATTTGACTAACATTATATTCAAGCATCTGCACTCTTACTATCATAATAAAATGAAAACAAAACGTTTGTGGTTCTTTAAGCCGCTACAGGTATTTTAACCGCAACCCTTTATCCTCTGTATTTAATCATTTGATTTTAAATATTACAATTTCTTGATGAATGTCAGTATTTTTGCAATGTATGCTTTGCAAACAGTTAAAAAAAAAAGGCTCTTTGACTCTTCGTTTACTCACAGTACTCAAATATTTGTGCAAGTATTTTCTCTGCACTTTTAATTTCGACTTGAGTTACATTTTCCAATGTAACATTACTCTTATTTAAATATTGGCTATTCTGCTTTTGAAATGCTCGTCTATCTGTATCACTAAAATGTGAGCAGTGTCACTGTCACCGAGCTTCTTTAACAAAAGTAACTCGGTCAAATGTGAGTTTATTTATTTTTCATGAAATGAGAATCTCATAAGTTTCGAAATCTTGCTCAAAAGGTGGAGACAACTGCTGCAGACACTGCTGAAGCATCAGTGAAAAGGATGACCCACTCCATCAGCAAGCAGCCAAGAGACAGGAGATGACACCTGGGGGGTATTCCATCAAGCCGGATTAAGGAAAAGACCTTGGCCTCAGTCTTTTTTTCTGGTGGCTACAATAAAGGGCGACATGTATTTACAGCTCAACACCTATTTAGTCTTATTGTATTTATTTATATTGTTATAGGCTCCTTGCCGACTTGTTGCCATGATCGCTTTTGGCTGCTGTTGAGATGTTACAGTGAAGAATGAATATGTAGGTCAGTTCAAAGTGCTTTACAATAAATCAATAATTAATAACATGATTAATGTGAAATACACATCTAACATGAAACAATTCTACATTTAGTCTGTCTGCTTCTTTTTTTTTGCCAATGATGTTTCCCTCGTCTTATTGATAGCAGCAGTATTGCCTTTTTTGGTGAGTCTTGAATTCCTCATACAGCTCCATCAATAACTTTTGTTCTGTTTGTGAGAAGAAGACTGTTCTCGTCTTGGATGGATGCAGAAACGGCTCTTCTGGACATCAAATAAAACATTTCAAATGATGCACAATCTTGTTTATTGAATGATACATGTTGTTATTTGATCCGACTATTTCAAATAACTCTCAATGTGGATTAAATTGAAAGCATCATTTCTTGACTTTCCCAAAGGTGATTGCAGTGAAATTCTCTCAGAACAGTAACCAGTGTATCAAGGATTCTCATTTGTTGGACTTCACAGCCACTTTGAAGCAGGTTTGATGTCGCACCATGGGCCACCGTCCAGAGATGGATCAAGAAGTAGCTTTGATTGACTGCATGCTGGCATCTGTGCAAACACAATGGTTGGGTCAGCATATTCATACAATAAAAAATAATCATAGCTTCCTGGCTGGGTCATTATCAAAACACAGCCACTGACATTATACGTAATCGGCTAAACGTTTAGCTTTATCTTGTTAGCCAGAAAAACCCCCGAAGATTTTGTCACATCTCAATATCAGAAATAGTGCTAATACTGATAGACACAGACATTGTTCATAAACATTCCCATTTGCATTATTTTTATTTGGCTTCAGTGTTGAAGGCAAATGTGGATGTTTAAGAGTGTAAGAGCCTTTTTTTTTTAACTGTTTGCAAAGCATACATTGCAAAATACCGACATTTATCAATAAATTGCAATATTTAAAATAAAATGATTAAATACAGATAATAAAGGGTTGCGGTTAAAATACCTGTAGCGGCTTAAAGAACCACAAACGTTTTGTTTTCATTTTATTATGATAGTAAGAGTGCAGATGCTTGAATATAATGTTAGTCAAATACAAGTAGCTGAGTACTGTCCACTTTTGGTTATAGGTTTAGGTTATCTTGTAAAACATTCAATAGGGTTCTGTAGCTCTATAGTAATTTTCACATCTAAGCACTAAGCAGCAGTTTATGAGTTTTTTTAGTTTTAGATTTATTATTATTGATCGCATGTTTACACTGGTAGGCTTCAAATCTTGAAATAAAAATAGGGACTTTAATGTGTTCAGTTTTCGTGACAACAACATGAGATGAGCTAGCTAGCTAGCTAGCACCAGATTACGAGCTACGAACGTACAATAAATCTTACCTTCATACTAAAACTTCTTTCTTTCTGCCCTCTTGGAGTGCTCTGCATTTTCAACCAACGTTTAAGCTGTTCCACACGGTGTTTGTATATTGAACCATGTTGAAATGTTCACGCCTGGGACGTCATCTTCTTCCAAAATGACGCGTAAACTGGTGTGGCTCCTTTGTTTGTTTGGAATTGCGGAATTGTGCATGGTCGTTCGCTCAACCAATGAGGTTGAGCTTTAGCCCGCCCAAATCCTCCAGAGCCCGCCCTCTTCTTCTACGAGTACAAATCACGGCGCTCTACAAGTACGAATCAGTTTTGCACCATTTGTAGCGAGATATTTGGTGCAAAACTCACGTGACTGGACAGCAGCAGAAAAACCACTTGTGACTCCTAGTGGCGACTTCTTTGACTACAAGTTGTCATTTCGACAGGTACAAATCACAACTTTTACAGATACAAATTTAGACTTTTTTTCTACAGGTACACATTTCTTTACAAGTTAGTTTTGCACCATATTTACCTCCATACTTCATTGTAGGAACAAAAAATATATATACTCGAGTAAACATGGCACCGTAACAAAATGCTAACAAAAAAACAGCAACAAGCTTTTGGTTGCAATCTTCACATGAAATGAACAACAACAAAAAGTCGGAAATGAGCTGATGCTTTTTTTCACTTAATTCTATACCTGATAAAACAAACAAAAGGTGAAACATCAAGGTCCGACTGTCCAAGTTTGTTGTGCAAATGTTCCCTCGGGAGCAATAAATGAATGTTGTCGGAAAACTGTAAAAAAAATAAAATAAAAATGACCATTTCATGATGTTCTTCCTCGACGTTTCCTTCGAACTCTCTTACGTTTTTACGATTTCAGCCCGTACATTTTGTCATTTAAATTACATCGTTAAAATGTTCTTTCCAATGTTTGTCGTCCGTTCCGTTCCGTCTTCAATTCCGCTTATCCGGGGTCGGGTCGAGGGGGCAGCAGCTTTAGCAGGGAAGCCCAGACTTCCCTCTCCCCAGCCACTTCAGCCAGCTCCTCCGATGGGATCCCAAGGCGTTCCCAAGCCAGCCGTGAGACGTAGTCTCTCCAGCGTGTCCTGGGTCGTCCCCGGGGCCTCCTGCCGGTAGGACATGCCCGGAACACCTCCCCAGGGAGGCGCCCAGGAGGCATCCGAACCAGATGCCCGAGCCACCTCAACTGGTTCCTCTCAACGTGGAGGAGTAGCGGCTCGACGCTGAGTCCCTCCCGAATGACCGAGCTTCTCACCCTATCTCTAAGGGAGAGTCCGGCTACCCTGCGGAGGAAACTCATTTTGGCCGCTTGTATCCGGGATCTTGTTCTTTCGGTCACGACCCACAGCTCGTGACCATAGGTGAGGGCGGGAACGTAGATCGACCGGTAAATTGAGAGCTTTGCCTTTCGGCTCAGCTCCTTCTTCACCACAACGGACCGATACAGCGTCCGCATCACTGCAGACGCTGCACCGATCCGTCTGTCGATCTCCCGCTCTAACCTACCCTCACTCGTGAACAAGACCCCAAGATACTTGAACTCCTCCACTTGGGGCAGGACCTCATCCCCGACCCGCAGAGGGCACTCCACCCTTTACCGACTGAGGACCATGGAAGAAGCCAACAGCATCACATCATCTGCAAAAAGCATCCCTTACCGCTGGTGTCCACCAGCGGGTTCGAGGATTGCCGCCCCGACAGGCACCAACCACCTTACGGCCACAGCTCCGATCGGCCGCTTCAACAATGGAAGCACGGAACATGGTCCATTCGGACTCAATGTCCCCCGCCTCCCCCGGAACAACGGAGAAGCTCTGCCGGAGGTGGGCGTTGAAACTCTTTCTGACAGGGGATTCTGCCAGACGTTCCCAGCAGACCCTCACAATACGTTTGGGCCTGCCTGGTCGGACCAGCATCTTACCCCGCCATCGGAGCCAACACACCACCAGGTGGTGATCAGTTGACAGCTCCGCCCCTCTCTTAACCCGAGTGTCCAACACATACGGCCGCAAATCCGATGACACGACTACAAAGTCGATCATCGAACTGCGGCCTAGGGTGTCCTGGTGCCAAGTGCACATGTGGACACCCTTGTGCTTGAACATGGTGTTCGTTATGGTCAGTCCGTGACGAGCACAGAAGTCCAACAACAAAATACCGCTCGGGTTTTGATCGGGGGGGCCGTTCCTCCCAATCACGCCCCTCCAGGTCTCACTGTCATTACCCACGTGAGCGTTGAAGTCCCCCAGCAGAACGAGGGAGTCCCCGGGGGGAGCGCTCTCCAGCACACCCTCCAAGGACTCCAGAAAGGGTGGGTACTCTGAGCTGTTGTTCGGTGCATAAGCACAAACAACAGTCAGGACCCGTCCCCCCACCCGTAGGCGGAGGGAGGCTACCCTCTCGTTCACCGGGGTAAACCCCAACGCACAGGCGCCCAGCCGGGGGGCAATGAGTATGCCCACACCTGCTCTGCGCCTCTCACCGTGGGCAACTCCAGAGTGGAAGAGGGTCCAGCCCCTCTCGAGAGGATTGGTACCAGAACCCAAGCCGTGTGTGGAGGTGAGTCCGACTATATCTAGTCGGAACTTCTCAGCCTCGCACATCAGCTCGGGCTCCTTCCCTGTCAGAGAGGTGACATTCCATGTCCCCAGAACTAGCTTCAGTAGCCGAGGGTCGGACCGCCAAGGCCCCCGCCTTTGGCTGCCACCCAACTCACTGCGCACCTGACCCCTTTGGCCCCTTCCACCGGTGGTGAGCCCATGGGAAGGGGGACCCACATTGCCACCAGACGCTCGCCTTCGAGCCCCACCTCCAGGCCTAGCTCCAGAGGGGGGCCCCGGTGACCCGCGTCCGGGCAAGGGAAACGAAAATCCAAAGTTTGTATTCATCATTGGGGTCATTTGAGCCATGCTTTGCCTGGTCCCTCACCTAGGACCTGTTTGCCATGGGTGGCCCTACCAGGTGCATGAAGCCCCGGACAACATAGCTCCCAGGTTCTTTGGGACACGCAAACCCCTCCACCACGATAAGGTGATTACTCACGGAGGGGGTTTGTCGTCAATTGGATCATTTCTAGCCAATCCTGTAGCGTGACGTATTAGTTAGGCGACCCCGATACAATCTGGTACCGACACCGGAGCTCGCGCCTTTCTCGGCCTTCAAAGTCAAAGCATGGTCTTTTATTTATTTTTACTTTACATACGTATAGCCACGGCAGCCAGTTCCTTTCGCAACAAGCCCCCGACCGTTACCAGAGAGACTTTAAATTGTCAAAAGCAAACGTCATCATTTTCCCAAAGTCTTTTGAAAGCTGCAAGTGAAACAAGCCACACACGTGCTGCTTCCAAAAGGTGTGCATGAGGCAAAAAGTCATCTGCAGGCTTACCTGAGGACGCCGCATATCTTGCTTACGAGAGAATGGGCGGAGTTTGTCACTTCTCAGACATGACACACATTTTTCGAGATTTTCTCTCACGCTATGATCGCCACTTCAAATGATATAAAATATATAAATAAATATGCAAACGGACCAGGTGAGAGTCGACACTCTCCAAAGAGGAAGCGTCTTCTGTCTGTGACGTCATCAGACTCACGCAGGTGTCGACCTAATTATTAAATGAGGTCAGCCACGGTTCGAGGATTTTTCTCTCTCTCTACTCGTGCTGAAGAGGTTTGAATGTCAGGATAATAAGAACATTGAGGGAGTTTCTTGACATGATACTTATGAGAAAGGTAGCTAGCAGTAGTGATGGGCAAATGAAGCTTTTGTGAAGCACTGAACCACTTGAGCCAATTGTTTTGAAAATAGGTTCATTACTCGAAGCTTCAGTTACAGTGACCTCTACTGGTAAACTGCAAGGCTGCAGTGGATTGAAAGCATCTTTGCTTTGAAAAATCTTTGATGGACTCACACTAAGACCGAATAGCATGTTCTATTGACAAATAAAGACTGATGAATGTGTGTATTTTGTCATTGAGGAGAAAGTGCTGGTAAGATATGGCATAGGTTGGGTGTGCTTGTGTAACTGACAGGGGGTCACGGGGGACACTCAAAGATTTGTATTGAGGTACATTATTTTTTCCAGTTTTTGGATTGAGCCGGTTTCTTTTTTTGCTCACAACTTCTCCACATTTAGAGAAAACTCGCTCGCAAGGGACCGACGATGCTGGCGTGCATAAAAATAGTTTTGCAAGCTGAAACAGATGAGGGTACACATTTTGGTGGTTCAGCCAGTAAACCAGTGGATCCTCTGATGGGTCCAGGGGCGGCTCAGTCATATAACGCTGCACCTCCACTATAGCGTCTGCTGTGGCATTCCTTCCCTTCCTTGCTTCCGAAGCATCTCTGTCCAGTGCGTGCCAAAGGTTAGTATCTGAAAGACAAACATGACATTAACCATCAGTACTGTAAGGTTCAAGGTAATTAAAAACAATTACAAGTGGATGATGGATTTGCTGGTGCTGGTAGAGCTGATGTGGAGGGCTGTTCTTCTGTAAGTGTGTCAGGTCAGTTGTGAGCATTGTGCGGTCAGTGGTTTTATTGATGCTTGTGCCTGTACTTGATTGTAGAATCCAATTTTTTTGAATCTTGGATCCAGCAGCGTTGAAAGCGTCATTGCTGTTTGGGTCAAACCTCTTTTGCATCCCTGACAATACGTTCTGTCCCAGTATTGCACCAATAGTGTCATTCAAGTATAGCCTCAACATTTTTGTCATTGGGATGACCTTTGACCCCGAGACTCTTTTCTCCTCGGACAATTCTACTGTTGCCTGGTAAAAGGGGGCAAGCAATTGGAGGCATGCAGCAACTGTTTGATAGTCCTCAGAGGACAGAGGTCTTACTTGTGTTTTCAGCGTTGCAAGAGCTGCCCCTACTGACTGTCTCTCCTCAAAAAGGCGCTGTAACATGAGGAAGGTGCTGTTCCAGCGTGTGTCCACCTCCTGGATAAGCTTCATCACTGGACGCTGCATCTGCTCCTGCACTTCTGTGAGCTTCTCTTTTGCTGTTGCGCTGGTTCGAAACAAAGTGACAACTTTCCGGGCCCTTGTGCGAAGGTCTTGTAGGCCAGGAGTTAAATCAAGGGACTTCTTCACCACTAAATTTAGTGAATGGGCAAAGCAAAGTGCATGTCTTAAATTGGAACTTCTGACAGAGGCTACCATATTAGCCCCTGCATCCGTTACAATAGAGGTCACTTTGCTTTCAATGCCCCATTTCTCCATCAGAGACCTCATTGCAGCAGTAATGTTAACTGATGTATGAGCTTCAGGGAAAGGCACCACTCCCAAAAGCACTGTGGCCAGCTTCACAGAGTCATCTACATAATGGCAGGTCACTGCTAGATATGCATCCATATTAATGGAGGTCCACATATCAGCAGTTAGGCTCACAGCCTCTACCCTTTGCATGACCGCCTTGGCCTTGGTCTTCTCCCTCCTCATATTTCTGGAGCACCATGTTCTTTAGAGCCCGCCTGGATGGAAGAGTGTATGTGGGATCAAGCAATGCCACAAACTCCTTGAAGCCACAGTCATCCACGATGGAAAAAGGCTGCGAGTCTTTCACTAGCATATTCACAAGAGCCTCATCCAGCTTTGGCTTCCGGTCCACGAAGACAGAAAAATAAAGACGCAAAGAAATAAAAAGAAAATAAGAATTTATGTAAAATTGCACTTAAACGAAGCAGGCCTATGAGTCATGGAATACAGTCATATCATATTGTGTTTGTGTGTCTGGTTAAGAATAGTTTAATACATATAGCATACCTTGATTTGTGTTCCCCTGGTTAACAGCAACTCCATGCTTGGCAGTGAAGTGCCTAATCATGGAGGAAGTATTCCCATGATACTTCAGTTCAGTAGCACACACTAAGCACTGGACCTGTAGAGAAAGCATTTTTAAATACAAATGCAATTTGATTGTATAAAGCTATAGCCAAATGGGTACACTAATCATATTACATATACTGTTTCTACACATGCACCTGACTGAGGTCAAATCAATTGAAGAAAGTAAAAAAGGTAAAGCCTATTTATATAAGCTTTACAACCAAACATTGGTTGTTCAGTGGTAAAATTATCACCTGCCACTCGGGTAACGCGGGTTCCATTCCCGTCCAAGTCGAAACGTTTTTTATTTAATTTGCGGCTCGAAAAAAAAATGCCCTTCGAAAAAATCAATCAATAAATAATTGTCCCCCGGGGATAATTAAAGTGTTTTTCTGATTCTGATCTATATACATCAATTTAAACAGCCAGCACACCGACCTTATCAGGGGTGATCAGATTGAAGTGTTCCCACATTTCAGAACGACCTCTCACCCTGGCTGGCTCCAAATGTAACAACGCAAGGCAATGACAATTCAACAGCACCAACAACACACCGACAACCCACGAATAGTACATTGTTTAGAGCGGTTATAAAGGGTTGACGCTCAAATTCAAAACTGCTTTCACCTGTCAGAATCGAGAATCACGTGATTGGACCGCGAACCAGGCATGTGATTCATTCGGACAGCGAATCAGTCGCTGCTTCGGACGTCATATGTCACGTGACTTTTTCCGCGCCAAAACAAGCTTTGAAGCAGTGGTTCTATGGAATTGTAGTTCATTGTTTGAAGCTTGTATCGAAGCTTCAGTGTCGCACTGCCATCACGAGCTAGCAGGAGAGCAGGTGAAAAGGAAGCGTTAGTTAAGAATGTCCAACGTCCTGTAGGTGAGAAGAAGAAGCTGGCGCTCGGTGGGCAGGAGGAGCTTCCAGAAACTTGACCAAACTCGGAAAAAAACATACATTTTGCTTCTTTTTTTTTTCATTCATCATCCTTTTATTGGTCCAATATTTACATCACGAAGTCAAATAAGTGCAAACAACAACATTGTGATAAATGTACCAATTAACTGCTGACTGTTGAAGTGAAAGAAATTCTGGAAGAATCGAAGTAAGGATGATAGAGGAGGCAAACCCACAATCAAAAAATGTGATATAAATCTATTATTGCTATTAACTGCTTGATACCAAGAAAATCCTTCTCACCATGTGACTGACGATTTCATACAAATCAAACGGACAACCCAAGGAACTCAAATAAATCTCCAAAACAAATAAAAATTCTCTCTGTTTTCAAATCCAAGCACTTGGACGGAGACGTCTCTGTCGTGTCCCGACACCTGCACGAAGACGAGCACAGCAAACGGTGGACATGAAACCAGAGTCCAAGAACACGTGGAGTCCGCGTCAGCTCACTCACCGTGTGACGTCACGAGGAACTGGTCCCGGAATGGGCCTCGGGAACCGACTCGGAAGCAGGTTCGGCATCAGGCTCGGAAACGGACTTTGAGGCCGGCTCGGGATCGGGCTCGGAAGCGTCAGCAGCTGCGGGACGCAAAGATAGCGAGAGATGTGGAGCGTTTTTTCGCAAAGGTGGACATCGGACCCGGACAGGACTGCGAAGACGTTTGACTTACAAGCTGGAGCGTAGTCGGCTGCAAGGAAGAAAAGAGGAAGAAAGTTGCGACTTGTGATCCCGAATGTTGCCGGCAGGCAGGCCAACATTTGCGTCCCTCACCTGGTGGGCTTTTGTAGCGCCTGACGAGGAGCACGAGCAGCGGCGCCAGCAGAGCGAGGAGCGCCAAGGGGACAACAACGGCCAGCGTCACCTTAGTGGCGTCTTCCTCTTGACCAGACGTGAGAAGGAAGACGTGTGAATGACACGCAAGGATCACGTGAGTGCGAGCGTGCGTGCGTTACCGTGGTTACTCAGGATGCTTCTTCTGTCCAGCTTGGTGACCATGTCGTCCTCGACGCCGGCCAGCTGGAAGACGCATTCGTAGCGGCCCTCCGCGTCGGCCGGCAGCTCCGCTTTCAGGTGGGCCGTCGTCTGGAAGGTTCCGTCGTGGTTGGGGAGGAGCTCTCCCATCTCCACGTCCTCGTGGAGCTCCTCGCCGTCCTTCCTCCAAAACAGGGCGGACGCCGCCGGGTAGAAACCGCTGGCGTGGCACGTGATCGGCGACGAAGGCGTCTTCTGCAGCAGCGACACCACCGGCAGCTCTGCCGGGCAAGGGATGGAGAAAATGTGTGAGAGGAACAAAGAAGGAAAGAATGAAAGGTGGGGAGAAAGTGGCAGATGGAGTGGATGAGTGAGAGGAGAAAAATTTAAAGAATAACAGATGGAGAAAATTTGTGAGAGAATGACAGACAGAGAGAATGTGTGAGAGGAGAAAGATATAGAGGATGTGTGTGAGGACCAAAGACGGAAAACAAGCGTGAGAGGATGACAGGTAAAGTGAATGTATGAGAGGACCAAAGAAGGAAAGAACAAAAGATGAAGAGAACAGAAGAGAAGAGAGAAAGTGGGAGAATAACAGAGAGACCCTGAGAGAGGACAAACTTGAAGAGTAATGTGAGAGGACCAAAAACGGAAAGCATGTGTGAGAAGAGAAAAGATGGAGAGAAAGTGAGTGGATGACAGATGGAGAACAAGTTTAAGAGGAGGAACCATGGAGAGCAAGTCAACTCAGAAAGAGAACAGAGATTATGTGAAAGGAAGAAATATAGCCATTATGTGTGAGAGGACAAAAGATAGAGACAATGTTTGAGAGGGGAAATCAAGTGTATAGAGATGTGTGTGAGGGGAATGAAGATATAATGTGTAACAAGGAAAAATGTAGAAAGATGGAGAGATGACAAAAGGCGGAAGAGAACACGGTGGAGAGAAAGTGAGAGGATAATGAATGAAGAAAACATGAGTGAAGACCAAAGATGGAGAGCATGTGTGAGAGCAGAAAAATGGCCAGAAGAGGATCCAATATGAGAACAAACGTGTGATGGAAAGATGGAGAGAATGTGTGGAAATGAGGAAAGTTGGAGTGCAAGATGATGAAATTAGTAAGAGGAAAAACAGAACATGCGAGGTGAGGAAAATGGAGAATGTGTGAGAGGGGCAAGGCGAGAGTGCATGTTGCCATGTCAGCCATGCTCCTCCAGGGGGCGTGCTGGTACCTGTTCTCATCAGGAAGTCCCTCCCATAGCTCACAAACTTCTTCAAGTCAGAAGGACAAATCTCAGAGTAAAAATGCTTCAGGAATTGATTCCCGACGTCCTCTTGGTCCCACTTGTGTTTGGTGACGACAGCTTGCGGCTTAACTGCGATCCATCTCAGTGTCGACAACTCAAACGAGATGAAGTCTTCGCCGTCGTAACTGTGGTGTTCCCAACCGTCAACCTCGTCAGTCTCGTCGTCCCATTCGCAGCCATACATCATCTGGATCATGTGAACACCTGACACGCACACAAACACACAAACACACAAACACACAAAGCAACCTTACTTCTGCACGTCCGACTCGAGTACGTGTGTGTGTGAATAGTTAAAGCAAAAAGTATTCACAAACGAAATGTTTATGTGAGAAAGTTGAATGTAAACAAACCTCCAGTTTGGTTGAAGCGCGCTTTAACAATTTCAATGTTGACTTTGTTGACCTGCTCATTACCAATACTGATCTGTGTGTCTCTCTCCCAGTAGTGCGGATCGTCGTCGGTGATTTTGTTCATCCAGTCCTGTTTGGCTTTTGCTTTCCTGCTCTTGCTGTCGTAACGAACAATCTGAACGCCGTCAACATAAGCAACACTCAAGAACGATGGCAAGTTTGGAATGTGAGAGGACGCAGTTTGGAAATATTTGAGCGTGTGAACCACTGAAAGAGAAAACAAAAACATTTTGTTTGTTTGATGTGCAAACTATTGACATCTTTTTGGGGAAATAATTGTTTTTATTGTTGTTAAAACACATATTTGTCTTTTGCATTCATTTCAATACATTGATTGATTTCAGCTCATTCTTACACACAAACCAAACAAACGCTTCCTTAATAAGTTTGCTTATTAATACTTTATTACACAGACATTGCTATTTTGTATGTACAGTGTTCCCTCGTTTCTCGCCTGTGTTACGTTCCCATTAATTTTATTTTATTTTCCGTTAATTATATATATTTGTTTATTTATATGTTTTTTCGTTTCTGTATGATTTTTAGTTTATTATGAATAATCTTTCATTCATCATATATGTTATTTTTTCATTGACAGTCATTTTTCCATTAAAAGTATTGTTTTAATTTGCGTATACAACACAGTATATATATTTTTTGTTTATTCTAAATGTTTTTTCGTTCATACTATAGTTTTTTTCATTTATTATACAGTATTTAAGTTAAGTATATTTAAGAGGAGATTAATTCTGTTGATGAAATATTCCAATACAACCCTTACAAGTTTGGAATGTGAGCGAGTGAATCGGTCAAAGCGAAAACAAAAACATTTTGTTTGCTTGCTGTCCACAAATCTTGTCCATATTTGAAATTATATATATATATATATGTATAAATAAATCATTGTTAAATTAAAAATGTTTTCTACGAAACATTTACGACACTTAATATATTTAATTTTTTTGCGTTCATTTAAATTAAGCGAATGATTGTTAAAGTTAATTCATGATGAAATTCACGTTTGCTATTTTTCTCCTTTACAGTATACTTCATCGCTCGATGACATATTTTGCATATTTCAGTTTGCAGTTCAAGTGTCGCTTCCTTCAACTAAGACGTGAACAATTGGGAGAGTCAACTTGTGCACTTACCAGGCGTCACGCTGTGAATTTGCACAACCACCACAAACAATCCCAACAAGTTCATCTTCCACATCTTTTGCTCCTTTCGGTCCCGCGTCAAAGCAAACCAGAAGACGCTGCTCTAATACGGTGAAGGCAACAAGGAAGCGGCTATATTTCGATTTCGGGGAAGTCACGTGACCAAAGACCGGGTGACGTCAGGCCAAGAAACACAACATACTGTACAAAAGCATTTCACTTTGGACAGGAATAATAAAATGAATAAACGTTCAAGATGTGTTGACGCAAAAGTAATAAAACTTAGCAAATTTTAATTTCATTTTGTTAAGCTGAGCTTTGAATAATTAACTGTTTATCGGACGCGTCGGAACGCTTGAAACCGAAAGTGGTAAAGTTCAAGTTTCCTGGCGTGTGACGCAAAATTCCTTGACGCCACGCCAGCAAGAACAACAGCTCGGATTCGCATTCAAGGTGTGCAAATGCTGACTTTCAGCAACTACATCAGGGAGGGGGGGGTCAACGTCAATGCGAGAGGGGGACAGCATTTTTTTCATCAGTGCTACTGGGGGGCGGGGCCACACTGGAAACACACACTGATATGATATACTGTATACCGGAAGCAAACAAGATGTAGTAATTGTTGGGTAACATGCATGATTATGTGACCTAATTAGGGCACTTGAACGGTGGAAACACTCGCTGTAGAATTGGCGGCTGTGAGAAATGTCGAGAAGGACCCCCGTATGTTGAAATGGTTAACATCCGCGACAGGGTGAGAAAGGAATGAGGTCATCGGGTAGCTTGACTTGAAAGGTGGGAATGCTTGCAGTAAGATGGAGAAAGGGCACCATCTAGGGGTGAAACCCTCATACTAACTTCCTTAGTAAGAGGGTCCCAGACAAGAACTCCTCCTTATCCAACTATCGGGTATATAAGGAGGAGAAGGGCTCATGTCGGGGCTTTTCCCGACAACCTTCGGGGACATGGCTTATCCTACTCGTAAGGTACGAAAAGGCATCGTAATATTGGCTGTTTTTCGTGGCTGTTTTTGAGTTTAGAAAAGAGAGCTGAACTATGCCTTAGATTGCAAATTCGAAATTAGACTTGAGTAGATAGGAGGAAGTCTGGGACAGTTAAGGAAAAGTCATTATTTCGAACCCATTTCTTCTATCGGGCCAAAACTACTTAAGTCCGTTGGACTTTTTTTTTTTTTTTAACTAAAAAAGGGGTCCTTCTCCAACATTTCTGGCATTTATCTGGGTTTCACTCTTTCTAACAAATACAATTAGATTATTCTTTTCCAACTTTAGGAGCACTGCTGGTTGACTTTTTTTTGATTTTAACCTTAGGTTGTATTCTTTTGATTTTGAATTAGTTTTACTTCTATTTTTGAATATTTTGATTTATTTTACTTTTGTTTTTCTGAATGTTTTGATTGTTAATTAGTGTAATTTAATTTGTATTTATTTTTATTTGTTTGAAAAACTTTTGGACTTATTTTATTCTATTTTTTATTCCTGATTCGTATGATTTTGAATTTATTTGACTTTGAAAGCTTTTGACTGTAATTTCATTGTATTTTATTTTATTTCTGAACCTCACGAATGAAATACTATATTGTCATTTAGCCAACTCACTCGTTTGATGATCTTCTACGTTTAGAGGACGAACCGCTGTAAAAAGAGCGTGTTTAGATTTGATCCTTATTTCGAATTGGTTACTCAATAAGGGTTTATCTGAAGCAAGACTGGGCTGACGCTCTAAAACCGGGGTGGTGAGAACTTGAAGCGCTTAATGAGAAGAGAATGAGAAGAGTGCAGGGTGCATTGACGGCAATGTTCCTCCAGAGGGCGTGCTAACATGTGATTCAGAGCCGTTTATAGAGGGAGTTTGGCCAACTCTGTTTCGGCAGGGTAATAAGATGGCGTCCGTATGTCATGTGACCAGTAGTTGATCAATATTGGTCAACTGCTTGTCATATGACATATGGACGCCTTCTTGTTACCCCGCAGAAACAGAGTTGGCCAAACTCACTCTATAAACGGCTCTGATGTGATTGATAGTCAGTAGGATGAACATTCAGTTAAAGTCATTTCTTGGAGACACTTTGAAAACAATGACAGCAGATTAACTGTGGTCCCGACTCGTTCCTGGAGGCAGTGACATTAAAATAACGACAAATGAACAACTGTGACCTGGTCTATTTACTACATGGGGCAATATTGGTAATAATGACAACAATTTGCAAGCAGGTGTGGTCTATTTCCAGGAAGCGGTGACTTAACATGTTTTAAGTGTGCAGAGTTGTCAAGACACACGCACACGCGCGCGCGCACATCCGTGACACCACTTAACAGCTGCCAGCAAAGAAACAAAACTTTTTTTAATTTCGTTAAAATCCCCACAGTTGTGACGTCACATGAATTAAAATAAAAAAAAGTACAAACAGCAACAACAGCACCAGAATCAACGCGAGTGTCAGTAAACACAGTTATACAGAGAGAATACCATTTATCTATATTTAAAAAAAGAAAACACAATTAAAGCATGACAGGAATTAACAGTCAGTGTTTAGGAATTCATCTTTATATTTAATTTGATTATGATAAAAAAGAAGAAGAAGAAGAAACCTGGGTGCAATAGAGTACTATTTGAGCTACATCATATACACTTTGATATATATAAAGTTTTTTGTTCATATTGCAAGTGCTTTAAGTGGAGCGGTTCATAACAACAAATCAAGAAAAGCAATGTGTTAGCTTCGTTAGCATTGTTTTGACTCTGAACGCCTGTAAAGTTTTGTGAACATTTTTGATCATAGTAATATCATTTTTAATTCATTCTAGTGATCATGCTCTTGTGGTCCGAATGCTAAAAAAACTAATAAAAATAGATAAATAAAAATGAGGAAAAAGAGCCTTTGGATTATGCTAGTGTTAATTTTATTTGTGAATTTATGTATGATTTGATTTTTTTTTTAACTGGTGTATATCTTAGCTCATAACCTAACTTTAAAAAAAAACCATACAATTTAAAAAAACATTTTTTTTAAATGTCAATTTAACGCTAACTTAGCCAGCCCAATTCAATTGATTTTTTTGCCGAGTTATGACACTGGCGCGTTAAAAACAATCGCTAAACTTTAGTCTGATTTGACGCCACCTAAAGAAAGAGCTACAAAGAAGAATTTGTTATAATTACGTTGATTTTTTTTGTATAGTTAAAAAGGCGACTGGAGTCTTTTGCCTGAAGCCTAAGGTTTACCACCACCAAGTTTTAGTTTTTGACACAAACTCATCATTAAAATGTCACAAAGAGGTTTGATAAATAAAAATAAGGACTCTGTCTATGCTATGCTAAGCTAACCTAGCATTATGTTCGCTAATGATTATTTTGAATGATGGAAAAAGATAGGAATGTAAAGGGGAGAAGATTTGGTAAATGCTGAAGTTAATGTCTTTCCAAAAATAAAAATTTAATAATGTCAATATCTAGGTTATGCTAAGCTAACCTATGGTAGCATCATGTTACCAAATGGTTTTGAAAGATGGAAGCAGAACATTTTGATATATGTTGAAGTTTATAGCTGACCAAAAAAACAACAAAATAATTATATATATGCTAAGCTAAAACAAACTAGCATAACATTTTCTAATGATTGCTTTAAAAATGGAAATAGAAGATTTGGTGTCATATTGAAGTTTACGTCTTACCTACCAATAGATGAACAAAACATTGTTATGCTATGCCAAGCTAACCTATTGTTTGGCTGGGGGGGGGGGGGGATAAGCTATTTCTTGTTATATTAGCAACTGTGCGAAAGTGATTTGGGCATAAATGATAAGATTCTTTTGTGGCAAACATTTTACAAAGAAGGTGGAGTGACACTTTTTGCTCCCAAATCCGAAACAAGGACGACACATCACAACGTCTTTTAACTCATTTCAACGCGTTAGCATGCACATGCGAGATAGGCAGTTGTTATAAAATAATCTATATTGTTAGCGTATTTACACCACATGTGTGTTGAATTCTTGAGGTCGCGATTGTAGAGTTGGCCAATAAGATCGTCCGGGTTGCATATTCACAAGCTGCAATTATAATTTTTTTAAATCACGAAAAACATCCGACATTACGGCGTTATCGTCCTCCACGGCTGTGCATTAAAACAGACGATCTGATTGGCTGTTTGACTTGCTGTGAGGCTTTCTGTGATTTTTCCAACAATTCCAAGGGAAAAAAAAATTGCACCACGACAGGACGTCAGAATTATGTACAAGCCCTTGTCAATAAGGGGAAACCAAAATCAGATGTGAATTAGAAAAAAACAAAAAAGTAAACATAGCATTGTCATAAAATAACACAGAAAATGTCGTAGAAAAAAGTCCCGACGCCTTTCGTAAAATAAAAACCCAACCTGGAAACATTCCCACCGCTTTCCGGAGACGTTCGCTCCGGAAGTTCAATCAAGGCACATTCGGAAATCCGAAATTTTTGTTTGCTAACATTACTTTACAATTAAAAGGGGAATGGCCACAAGCCCCGCCCCCGTGCTGTCTGTCAATGTGGTTGCCATGGAGACAAGCATAGATATCGTAAACCGATGAATGAATGCGGTATTACAAACTGACCAAATTATAGAAGCAAAAATCTGAAATTAGAAGTGCTTATCAAATTCAACACAAAATGTGATCACAAAATTGATTAAAGTTCAGGAACGAGATGACAATGAGTACTTGGCTTAATTGTTACATGTCACAGCAAGGCGTTCAATTTGGTCATTTTAGAAAATTATTTTGAATCTGGATCCACTTCAAAAGTGACACATTGGATTTCATCACTATTTCTTCAAAGCGATTTCAATATTAGAAAATAAATCAATTTCTTTCACAACTCATGTTGTAGTAAAAGTGGATCCAGATTCAAATGTTTCCAGATTATGATCCAAATTTGTATTTCCACAATTGGTCTCAACTTGTTGAGAAAATGGATTCTGACAGGTTAAAAACAGGATTTTGTGTTTACATGTTCTTGTTACATGAGTGATCCTAATTTAAACTATTGATGCAGATCCAAAAGCGAATCAATTTGAAATTTGGGTGAAACTGAACCAAACTGAATTGAAATTGTGAATTTCGGAACTCATGTATGTGTTAGAAAATGGATTTGGACCATGATCAGGTACGAAGGTTCGCACCTAATTTGATTCAAATATGTAAACAATATTGTCCTGGGTCAAATTCTGAATTTAGATCATGATCTGGTTTCACGCTTTAAGTTGATCTGAATCTGTTTTGCTGTTCAGAAAATCAAAACTCCTCCATATAGTAATACAATGACACACATTAGCTTATTTTAGCTGCACTGTTTAGCATATTGGCTAACGAGCGTGACCACTTGTCACCAAGCTTATCAAACTGTCAACCGTTTTGTATTACGGTATTAGCATTCAACTTAGCAGGTTTGGCTAAGCGGGTAAAATGTTCATTGACTACTATGCTAGTTTGGTAGTTCCTCATTGATGGTCAAAATAACCTTTTTAATCCTCAATGCCCGAATTTTCTGGAAACAACCATGAAAGTCGAAGCTAGCTGAATTTTTTTTTTAACAAATGCTTAACAATAACATTCGAACAAACTTATCCCAAGTCCACTCAAATTCATAACGAAAATGATAGCCAACGAAAAATTCCTGCATGCACACCTTTTTCTTTTTTCCCAGATCGCGTAGCAAATTCTGTTAGCTAGTTTTAGCGTAATTGTGAGCTGAATCAGGCATGGCCTAATTTTCTTTAAAACACATCCTCTTTACGTGCTTGTTCTTGAGATGTCGATTGTGTTTAGCTAGCATGAGCTACATTTAAATTGCTTGAAAAAAGAAAGAAAAAAGAATAGCATGCAAAAAGTGTTCGCGGTGTCCCAGGAAAATCATAAATGAAAAAACACAAACAAATGTAAAAATAAAAAGTTATATAATATATGTGTAGGTTTGGACGCACACCATAATGAAACTGCTTCACCCTAGAAATATACACCACCCGACCGCAAGATTTTGTAAAAATCAGGTCGTTTTTGCGGAACCCTGTGAGCTAGTTAACAAACAAACTAACTAGCGATTACATTTTTTATTTTATTTATAACTTCTGTCTGAATGCTATGAACTTATTTTTTGACTAAAATAAATAAATAAAAAATAAAGATCTGGCAGAGGGTATCACCAAGATGTGTACACTCGAACTTTGAGTCAGGTTTTTTTTTTTGCTTGTTCAACAACAATTCATACAAGATGGTAGCCAATGGCGAGAATAGCACCTCCATCTTAACAAGATGGTGTCCAGTTGTTGTTGTTTTTATGCAGTCCAAGTTTGGGAATATAATCTGAATTGGATTTGAGCCGCTAGTGTGTTAGCGGCTAACGTAGCACCGTGATCCGGCTTCAGCCCACGAATTACCGGGGCGTCCTTCGAGACATCAAAATAAAAAAGCTAGCAAGAGCATGAAAAAAGTAAAATAAGGATACAGTATACATATGGAAAGCATCAAAATCAAAAAATAACATTTCATTTGTATTTGTTGATATATAGATGTTTCGCAAAACAGCGGCTAATGTTTGACTGAATTGCACGGAAGAAGCACAACGATTTTTACTATTTTTATTTAGCGGAAGCGACGTTAAAGGCCAGCGTCCAATGGAAACATCGGACAGCTCGTGTTTAAGGAGGTCGTAAACAAGCAAACCATGCGACAAATACTTACATGTTAGCAACAGTTTTGTGGTGTAGCGTTCATAAACAAAAAATAGCAAAAACAGGATTAAAAGGTGTGGGAAATAAATCCATCAGTATTAGTAACGGCGGGAAAAAAAAAAGAAAGAAAGAAAACAAATCTGTAAACTTTTTCTGGGCTTTACGTTGTTTTCCCATCAACTAGTGACAATGAAAAAGAAAAAGCACAATATAATCCATATAACGACGCGCATTTCACGATTACAATAAAACTAAAACAGTGACCTCATCAGTTAAGTGCTTTTTCCGCCTAGCTACAAAACTTTCAAAGTTTTTCCCGTTTGTTCCATCTTCATATATTCATAAAACGGGAGAAACGTTAAGGCGCTAACAAAGATTTACCAAGTATCGACGCGTTTAAGTGCCTCGCTTTTGGTTTGAGGCCCTCCTCCGTTGTTAGCATCAAAATGCGTCAACAACAAAAGAACCATTTTACGGAGGAGGGCAGGGGTATTTTGTTTTTCGTTATTTTGAAGACGTTTTTATCTTTACATGTTTTTGTCGGCTGTTCTTGGCTTCATTGAAGGAACAAAAAAAATCAACACGAGTAAACATGGCACCGTAACAAAATGCTAACAAAAAAACAGCAACAAGCTTTTGGTTGCAATCTTCACATGAAATTAACAACAAAAAAAAGTCGGAAATGAGCTGATGCTTTTTTTCCACTTAATTCTATACCTGATAAAACAAACAAAAGGTGAAACATCCAGGTCCGACTGTCCAAGTTTGTTGTGCAAATGTTCCCTCGGGAGCAATAAATGAATGTTGTCGGAAAACTGTAAAAAAGAAAAAGAAAAAGAAAAAAGGAGAGAATACCATTTCATGATGTTCTTCCTCGACGTTTCCTTCGAACTCTTGTTGAGTTTGATGGAAAGCTGGTCTTATTTCAAAAGTTTCTTCGCTTGAACATTCCGTCTGAAAAAGCGGAACTTTTCAAAAGAAACAGGATACGATGCTGGTGAC
This sequence comes from Leptonotus elevatus, assembly GCF_054856555.1. Taxonomy (NCBI): domain Eukaryota; kingdom Metazoa; phylum Chordata; class Actinopteri; order Syngnathiformes; family Syngnathidae; genus Leptonotus; species Leptonotus elevatus. The sequence goes on from NC_141257.1 coordinate 8,296,700, forward strand.
GGGAAAATGGTTAAAAATGTCAAACAAACGATAACGACAATGAAGACCGCACGATGCTCCTCCGGGTGGTTCTCGACTTTTTCATTAAAATGCTTGCGGATAACTTTTTTTTCTTCTTTTGGATCATTTCAGACACAAAAAAAAAAGTTGGGACGTTTCTCAGCATGAACGTTGGGTTTAAATGACTTTTACACAACGTACAAGAAGGATGCCAGGCTGGCGATGAACGTACGTTCTCAAAAAATGGTTCGAAACGTAAAACAGGACGTGTTGATAATTCACGCTGTGCCCCGAATTTTCTTCAGAATGTTTCATTGTTGTATATTTCCTGCCAGCTCTTTCAGGATGTTTTTTGGTCGAGTTTTAAAAGGAGGACGTGATGCTGGCGAGAAAAGTTCTTGCAAAGTTGGTCGGGGAAAAAAAAAAAGAAATAAGAAAAAGATGACAATGACATGTTGTTCGCGGCTTTTCCTTAACATGCTAGCGGAGAAGTTTGTTTGTCCTTTTGGAAAACAAAAAAACAAAAGTTCAGTTTCAAAAAGCTGAACATTACAAAATGTCCAAAATGTAAAATAAGAGATGAAGACGAGGAAGATGTCATGATGTAACTCCATTTTGTTCCCTACTTTCCCTCAAAACGCTCGCTAAAAAGTTCTTGAGTTTGAATCAAAACAATAGTTGGTCGTTTTCCAATGTTCCTTTAAAAAAAGTCAAACTTTACAAATACGTAAAGATAAAGACTCGTGTTGACTTTCCTGCAAAATTTTAACAATTAAGTTCTCAAATTTTGGGCCATTTCTTCTCTTCACCGTGACGTTCTGTTGGAAAAAAACAACAACCTCACAATACAAACGAGCAGGACGCGATGTCAGATCTTCTCGGAAAAAAATCCTTATGAGAAAAAACATAAAACGAGATGACAACATCACGATGTTCCTCCATGCTCAAAACTGCTAGCAAAGAGTTTTTTTCTTCTTTTGGATCATATTCCAACAAAAACAAAGTCGTTTTTTCTTCTTTGCTGGGACGTTTCGTTTAAAAACTTTACAAAACATAGAAAACAACAAATAAACAAACACAAACAAACCCGTCAGAAATGTGTTGTGTTTTCCTCACACAGTTTTTTAGCTGTACTTTCCCAAAACGTGGGAATGATGGGAACGTCGGCGCCACCTGCTGGAATGGAGGGATGTCGGTGTTGGGGGCGGAGCCGAAGCTTGATGGACTGTTGGTTTTGATCCGAAGACAGAAGGCATGCAGAACATCTCGGCGGCTCCGACGTCCATCTAGTCGGTGAATCTCTGGCAGGCCTTCTTCCAGCGGCAGGCGGTGCACCACATGTCGCGGTTCTCCATCCCGTACACTTTGCGGCACTTCTTGCCTTCGCCGCGCACTTTGCGACTGCAACCAAAAAAGATTACTCGTGAGATTTTTTTTTTCCTGAGCAGAGAAAGGGCCGCAGTGGGTACCTGAGGGCGGCCGTGGCTCTGGGTGGCGACGAGAGGACGGCGATGGTTTGGGAACGCTGCTCTGCGAAGCCCTGACTCTTACTGGGAGACACCTGCAGGGGGCGCGCACGCGCAAACAAACAAAAAATGCAAACAAAAGTCAGCACATTTGAATACAGTTGTGTGCGTGTGTGTGCATGTGTGCATGCGTGGTTGCTGAAATGAGTGTGACTGTGTATTTGTGTATCTGTAAGTGTTAGTGTACAAGTGTGTCTGTTGTTTGTGTGTGCATGTCGTCGTTTGTGTGTGTTTCCTGACCGTGCCGCCAGTGAAGGTGACAGGCGGCGACTGCCATGAAATGCTGAATCCTGAACCGTTGGTGGGCGTGAAGCTGTAGGAGGCCGCCGGGTTGGCGGCGCCGTTCGACGGGATGGACACTGGGGCCGTGGCCTGAATGTGGGGGTCACAAGGTTAAAGCCCGGGGGCAAATAAAAGGGCGGGGTTCTGTTTTGGGGTGTTCTCACCTGGTAGGCGTGGTCGGCATGGATGAGGTAGAGCGCGCTGGGCGCAGAGCGGCTGAGCGGCGTGGCACTGCCAGAGTGAGGCTCCTTGGTGCAGGGCGGCAGCGGGGGCAGGGGAAGGGGCGCGGCCCCGTGGGCGTCCGGCAGCGGAGGCGGGGTCAGGACGGAGGGCGACACGGGCGACAGACTGCTTAGGCCCTCGGCCACCGCGTCCGTGTTGAGCTTGATCTCCGTGTAGTAGAAGTCCTCCTCACCGTCGCTGCAGTCCGAGTCGCAGTTGCGCCTGCAAGCAGGAAGTAACAACACAGGGAGTAAGAATACAGGAAATGAGCTCAGCAAAAAGGAAGTGGCTACTGTACGTACCCTAGGTGGATGGTGCGGATGTGCCTCTGGATGCCGGCGGCGGTGCTCAGGACTTTGCCGCAGTTCTTCCACAGGCACTTGAACATCACCTTCATGGAGTTCTGCACGGAACAACGTAGCACAGTTAGCTAGGTGGCGAAGCTAACACTAGCAAAGCACATATTTAAAAGATGAAACTTGTCAATGAGACTTTGGTAACTTGTTTAGTCTAGTGCTCTTTTAGCTGGTTAGCTTTGCATTGTCATTAGCATTATGTAAGGCTAACAGACAAGCAGGGTAACTTGTTTACAGAACATTCGCAAAGAGTCTCCAAGGCCAAGAATTTAACAACTTAAAACTCAAAATGTTTTCTTCAGGAAGCTGTTTACTCTTTTGGCTGGTTAGCTTAGCATTGCTGCTTGGATTCGTACTAGCTAATATGGCTAACTTGGTCACGTAGCCAAACATTATAAAATAAACAAGTTAATCAGAGTTGTTTACTCTTTTTTTTTTTGCTGATTATCTTAGCATTTTCATTAACTGTGAAACAGTGAACTTTGTCAAATAAATTGACTGTTTCATCTGCTTAACTTAAATTATTAGCTAGCTAGCATAGTATTGTCAATAGCATGCTGTGCTGCTAACATGGCTAACTAATCCCCCATTGTGCGCCCACCTTGCGCTTGCGTGGTATGGGCTCGTCAAAGAGCAGGCTGCTGCCGTCCGTCTCCTCCAGGCTGGGGTCCTCGGTCCCCGTATTGGGGGGTCCCCCGCCGGGCACTCGGAAGGGCTTGAAGCTGTCGGCCGAGAGGGGCGGCGACGGTGTGGACGGGTTAGACTGGTCGCTGGGCGCCGACCAGCTCCAGTAGCCGCCTGACGAGCTGTTGCTGGACGGGGTGAAGGGACCCGCAGAGCCGTTCTCCTTCCAAGAGCCGCTCAGAGCCTCTGAGGGGGGGGGGGGACAACATTTGTATGCGCTGCTGCATTGATTATTAGCAACACAGCACTGTGGAGTTTACCAGAATGCCAATTGTGACTAACATAACACAAGATAATACTGCACAGAGACATTGTTTACAATACGCCATAGGACGTCTCACACACAGTTTACTCCGGCGCCTATTGAGACTGCTCAATAGGTGCTGCTATTTTGGTCAGCAAGCGGGGGCTGTTAGTTTACCGCTGACTTTGACGGGCGGACTTCTGACCAGTGGGCTGGTGGAGAGGCTGGTGAGAACCATGGCGGCCGTCACCTTGTCCATGTCCACTTCCTCCTCTGACCGCCTGTGCAAACAAAACAAAACAAACAAAACAATTATTCAACTAGCAGCTACTTGGCTAAAATATCACTGAAAAAGTTGAGTGACACGGTTAGCCTCTGAAGAAAAGCTCATTTAGCATTTATGAATAGCCGCCAGCGAGCTAGCTGGAATTACGTGAGTCTTCCGCTCGTAAACAAGCTACTTTGGGACCTCCAGGGGGCTTCGCGGGAAGGATGTTTTATTGTGAGTTAGCCCAGATGATTGGTTGCACACACACACAAACACACACATATGAAAGATATTGATCAGAGTTGACTTAGCGATCCGTTGGGCAGTTTGTCGTTAATTACGCACTTGGACGCCAACTCCCGCCGCTCGTGCATCATGTCTTAATTGCCGGTCCTCTAATGCGCTCGTCACGCCGTTATGATCGTTCGCTGTTACCGTGGCGACGGCTGATCACGTGACGGCATCCCCCAAGGTGACCAGGAAGTGGAGGAGGAGGTGTGTAAAAGCGCTCAGTAGTTTGATTGATGCGTGGTGTGTAATGACATCATAGTCAACAGCGCAGACGTGTTCATCAATTTCATGGCAGCTAACAGACGGACACTTTTTGCTTGACTCCTTTTCCCTCCTCCATACTCTTTTTTTTTTTTCCCTTTGTCTCCTCCTATTTTACCTCCTCTTGCCTTCTTCTTTTCCACCTTGCTTTTCTGTGTTAAATCTTTTTTTTGTAACGTCCAAAACACATCCATCAGATGTCACCTAGCCCTGGGATTGCAAGTAGTAATCGATGTCAAGGAAGTATGTTAAAGTGTTTTGGATGCTAGTTACTAGCAGGAGAGTTAATTACTTGCAAATAGTGGGAGTCTCATTTGACTTTTTCTCTCTTTCCCTCCTCTCACCGTTTTACCCCTTCTCCTGCTTTTGTCTCCTCTTTCCTTCTCGTTTATTCTCATCCCTTTTTGTCTCCTCTCACCTTTATTCCTTGTTTCGCTTCTTCCTCTAGCTTTTCGCTTCTTCCTCTCCTCCTCTCTACTCCTCCTTTTGTATCCTCCCCTCCTTCCTGTTCTTTGAATCTTCTTCTCTCTTACCTGCTCTCTAGCCTCCCCTTTGTCCCTCCTCCATTCCTCCTTTTGCCTACTGCTTTCTTACCTCCTCTACTCTTCCTCGTGTCTCCTCTTCTACCCTCTTCTTCCAGCTCCTCATTTTGTACTCGCCTCCCCTTTTCTACACTCTTGAGTTTCCTCTTTTGCTGTTCTTCCTCTGTCCCTCCTTCAGATCTTTTATTCGCCTCCTTTTATCTCACTTTCTACCTTTATTTTCCTCATCTTGCACCTCCTCTCCATCCATCTCTTACCTCCCATGTACTCCCTTTGTCTCCTGCCCTCTCAACTCCTCACACCTCTTCCACTCATCTCTCATCTCATCTGATTGTTGCTCCAACCCTTAAAGGTGCGACAAAAGGAGGTTGGAAGAAGGTTCTGGATAGGAGGGAGATGTGTGTGTGTGTGTGTGTGTGCATACCGCTAGACAGCAAGAGTTGAGTTTCAAGCAAAACGTGCGAGTGTCAAGACAAAGGAGAAGGAAAACTGTGTCTTTGTTTTCCTGGCGGATGTTTAACCCTTCTTGCGTGTTTGTTGTATGTTCACTTAGCGCCTCACAGTCACATTTTTTTGCACCCCCGGCGACACAACACAAGTTCAAGTGTCAAGGACGCATTCATGGTTAGAAAGACATGAGAAGATTGGTTGTCGGTGAGGAGGTGGGGGGGCCTGATTCGAGGGTAATTTACACCAGTCGCACCCCCAGATGGCTGCCACCGAGTGAGTCACTTTATGACACACACATCTGTGTTTAATACGCTTGGAAATCAGGAACACGATGTGGGAAGCTGCCATAGACATGCATCTAAGTGTTTGAATTTTTTTTTTTAATACAGAGTAGAGATTCAAACTGTGGCTTTATTGCTGTACTTTTTCTGCAATGTGGTGAAATATGGCTCATATTTGAACGTTTTTTATTCAATATGGAGCAGGTGTCCTGTTGTGAAGGTGCTTTTTATGTTAGTGGGAGACTGTCTCCTCGTGTAAATATAAAAGGTATGCTTTCTACCAAACTCCCCAAGATTAAGCCGGAAGAATTTTGGTTAGCAACAAGTGACCAAACAAGTCAGTGGGTGACTTCAGAATTGGGAAACAAACGTGAGAAGCTTCAAAATTGCTAATATTTTAAAATACATATATTTAATAGAGAGAAGGGAATTAGTTCTGAAATTATTGTACAAAAAACATTTCTAAATCAGACAAATTCGTTAGTGTGCCAATGTTCCTGACAAATTTTCCTGTGATTGAGGAATTCTGCCTAACAACAAGTGACCACAGAAAGACATCTCAGCAAATATGCTATTGCTTGTTTGATAGCTATAGCTACAAAAAATTATATATTTTTAAGTTGTTTCCACTACGCACTGGTACACATTTATTTTTTAGGAACATTTCTGTGTGGCACGCCAGTGTAGGGAGGATCCAAACACACAGCTGCCCATTGATTGTTGGACAGAGAATTGTCACATCTACGCTGACAGTCGCATGTAAGGAAGCCCTCATAACTTGTATCACTCAACCACAGCAAAGTGTACCGCTGCGTGGAAACTGGCCTAGCCTTGGTATTTAGTTACCCCGTATAAAATCAGCAGGGAACACTCCTGATGTTTTCCCCGAAACCGGCCCCAACTAAACTTAGCGAGGTCAATCTTGGTGCGCGCAAACAGGGAGAACAAGAAAGCCAGGTGTCTTTGGTTTCCAAGTGGGCCTGACGGTGATCAATCATTTCTAACGAAGACCACTGAACGCTGTGCTGGATTACAGGAATTCCCCGCCGCCCCTCAAACGCGGACCGCCGCTCACTCCCACGTTCTGTAGGGCCCGAATGTCTTCACCGTATCTTGCCAACATTCCCGCCCACGCGGACGGCCTCTTCATTAGCTGTTGTGTATTTCCATTGTAGGGGGAAGGTAAACCAAAGGGCGAGAGGCGTTTTATAGCCACTGAACTATGACGCCTTACTTCCGGTGCCGTACAGGCTGGTTGCTGTGTGGTGGCAGAGAACTCACTTCAAATAAGTAGTTTGTCAAATAGTGGACGATAGCCGAAACCTCATAAATCACCGTTTTGGAAAATTTAATATTTCTTCAAAAATCTATACTTTTGGTCAGCAAATTACAAATTACTGACCAATCAGAAATGTTGAAAATGCCTTGCTCTCTTTGATGATGCAATGTTAATGATTGAACAAACATGCCATTTTTAGGGTCTCCTGAAAAGTGAAGATTTTGGAGGTACAAGGTTTTGGCCTGACACTAGCGATCTTCTTTGTCCTCTGCGAAGAACAACCAATATTAACGTGGCTTATGGAGCAATTGTGATCATCATCTCCTACAATATTAAGAACAGTACAATATTATCTATTTTTTAATTAAAACACATTGAAACAATGTCTGTTTTTTGGGGTAAGGCTAGAATAGATTAATGGCAATGCAACCGAAAAGTTGCGTCTGTTGGACTTCCTGTGAGGAAGTGCGTTAAATGCTGGCTGGGTGGCCAAACATGAGGGTGCGCGGCAGCTTTCAGACAGGTGCCGCCGGTAGCTGCGGGCTGAAGTTTGCATCACATGATGAGAGCGTCCCTTTTTCCGTCCTTGGAGTTTGTATCAGGGCCCAAACTGAGTCAGATCATTGACGGTATGGAAGGGGATCCCGCAAGACTGGGACCAGGGGGTGTCAAGTTGAACTCCCAAGCAATTTTTACAGAACTTTCATGTCAGCCCCTTTCACAATATTTTTAAAAGCTGGACGGTCAAAGCTTTCATACTCTTTCTTCTCTGTGTCGTTCTTCTGTACTGGCAGCAGGGGTCGACTGTACTGAGGAAGTATTTCACACTAATAATGTGATCATGGGATGCCATGTTTGCATGTTTATATCACTTCTTTTTATCCAAACATTTGGGTTGTGCTAGGCGGATAAATAAAGGGTCTTTGTATTTGTATATGAATCATTTGGACCAGTATCGCCACATTTTCCGGAGGGCGCATCTGTTCTGGAAGACACACAACAATCAAAGACCCGTGTCATGGTCGTAGTCATAACAACATATGCACTGGCCCAGGGGCCAGGGCTCGCCTTCCACAACCTCCTCGTGACTCTAGCGCTCTGACATTCAGCGTTTCCCATTCATGGACTTCACTCGAGGTAAACAAATGTGATACTGATTTGGTCATTACACCATATTGAATATTAGGGAGAATTTAAGTAGATTTCTATGAAAACGCCGTTGACAACACTTTGTGGTTACATACACACGCGGCTCTACTAAAAGCAACAGGGTGTGGTGTACGTTAGCTGGGCACCGCGCCAAAGACCCTGTGACCATTTGTGTGTGTGTGTGTGGGGGGTGTGTGTGTGTGTGTGTGTGTGTGTGTGTGTGGGGGTGTGTTTGTGTGTGTGTGTTTGTGTGTGTGTGTGTGTGTGTGTGAGAGACCGCTTGCCAAACGAGCACTACTGCTGGCCAACAGCTATGTCGAAGCAAATCAACAGAAAGTGTGTCACATGCACATTAGCCTCGCTTTTGTCCCTTTGCTGCCTCCCACACTGGACACATTGGGACAAACAAATAAAATAAGGATGTCAACCGTCTCATTGTGTTATTTACAGCTTCACAAGAGGCTAAAAAAATCAGTTTGTGGTTCAAATTTGGTAGCCATCAGAAAAAAATCTCTCTGATGTGCGTGTTTTTGAAGAACATTCTGGAAAATGGCCAAAATTATCTTTAATGTTTGATACAGACCAAAATGGCAGCCTTTTCAAGCATGGGCCATGAGGGACATGCCTACCAAATTTTATGTGAAACAGGCTCTGGGGGGTAAATGTTCAAAATAAATCTTGACCCCTGGAAAATGGCTATAATGACCCCAATGGTTGCTTCGAACCAAAATGGAAGCCTTCCTCTGTTTGTTCAAGCATTTTTTGTGGGTCCAATCATGAGGGACATGCCTACCAAACTTTATGCTGCTAAATGAAACAGGCTTTGGGGGCTGAAATTTTAAAATAATTATGTGAGAAATGGACAATTTTTGTTGTTGTTTTTGATCAACACACATTTTTTTGTTATGCGTGACACTGCAGCCAATTTTTATGAATGGATGACAAATAGTGTGGCATAAATGTCACAATAAAGTGTGTATGCAAAAATATGCTCAAGTGTATATGCTCTTGTATTGAAAGGATGTGACAAGGCTTGCAGTGTGTGTGTGTGTGACAGTTTGATGTACAGTGCGGTATATAGGTCCTCGGTTTTTATTATTACGCACACACACGCGCGCACACACACACACATGAGAAACCCCCTTGAGCAAGCCAGATAAGGGGGGAAATGATCATCTGCTCTCTTCACTGCGCTTTACCTTGAGATGATTGACACACACTCACACACTTCAGAAGCCGTGTGTGCCCTACATTTCCACTATACATTGGGGTGCCTTCATGCTACCTCCTATGGGGCAAATGAAGACACGTGGATGTCCTATATGTGGCATGTTGGAGGTCTTCCTTCGCGGCTTGCCTCTGGCACAACCACACATACACACACACACAAACACAGTAAACACACACATAGGATGAGAGGGTCTCCTCTTTGTCCACTGGAGCAGCAGGTGATGAGAAAAACAAGCAAGCCTTGGTGAAATTTTACGCGGACGCCATTTCGGACGACATACACGTCGCTATACCGCCTCGAACAAAGGCACGCGATGGCAATCACGCCGACCTTTAGCGCAAATCATCAGTAAATAATCCCCCCTCCCCTTCCGCCATATACTCCTGCCTAACGCCATAAAGCGGCTTTCATTTAGGGTGAGGCACGCTCGATCTATACGATGCGGCGGCGAGCTAAACAAAGAGAAGAGGGCTCAGTGAAGCGAGTAAATGAAGAGGCTAAACGTGCGCGGCTCCAGAGGTAAATATGAGAGGAAGTGTCCCCCACCCTCGCTTTCTCCCATCCTTTGTCCTCGATGGCTTGATGTTAAGGAATGAGCAGCAAAGAAGAAGCTACGACATAAACATAAACTTGGATTTGTGGCGTGGGTTATTTTCATTTTTGAAAAAGTTTTGGGAGCATAGATGTGAAAAAGCTTGAAAACAGGTTTTTAAAAAGTGGCCAATTTTAAACAGTTCGGAAAGGCTGACCTATTGCGTAGCTGTATTTCTTTCACAAACTAGCTAACTGTCTTCTGTTTGCTTGACGGACATTTTTTTTCCAATTAGCATTTGTGCTAACATTTTTTAAATGAAGTATATAATTTACATCATATCCAGTCATATTATGTACATCAAATTTGAAACAAAAGTCAAATTCAAATGATGTTTTGGCAAAAAATCAGGAGGAAGAGCAAACATTGCACTTTGGCATCTTTTTATCCATTTTTAGCTTAAAGTGGAAGTCAAGACAGTCCAAAATTGTCTTTACATTAATATTTTCTATGCGGCCCCACTAGTCTAAACACGCAAAATGCAGCTTTTTTGATCCATCTAAGGGGGTGGCCATTTTGCCACTTGCTGTCCACTGAAATTGACATCACAGTGCTACGCGGGCTTCGGTAACGACCAATCACAGCTCACCTGTTTTCTGGGTTTGGTCATGTGATGTCCGTGAGCTGAGTTCTTAGGCACTGTGATGTCATTTTCAGTCGCCGGCATGTGTCAGTACAAGACAAAATGGCCGCCTCCTGGATAAAAACTTGGATTTTTCTGCTTGATTTATGCTCCAAAAACACAATATTAATCAGAATACCGTCTTTTATAAACTAACGAAGCCACATAGAAGATATTGTAAATACATTTTTTGACTTGACTTCCCTTTTTAAAACTGATTTACACTTCTATGTTAGTTACATACACCGGCCAAAATATTGCAGCAGCAAACTTTACTCGTCTTTGTCATATTTGGAGGAGAAATTGCCAAGCATCAGCAAGCCTTGGCCATGCATGCAACCGAGAATGGCCAACATGCGACTGTTCCTTTTGCCATTCATTGTGTGATGGGGGACGCCCTAGCCGATTACAGCGCTGCACACGCACACACACACTCACTCATCCTTTTAATGCTGTCGCTCTCAATTTTAACACCTCGGCTGTACGTTAAGCGTGGCGATGCACACGTAAGTCCAGCCGCTCATCTCCCAGGAGGACCGTCGCAGCCCTGGAGGAGGGGGCCCCCTTTCTCAATTACACTTCCAGGTGTGTGCGCGCGCAACGGTGTGTGTGTTTGCTGAAAGTGCTCACGAAAGTCCGTGGTGATGGAACCGACGGAGGCGTTACAAAAGGGATATCAGTGGCTCCCATCGCCTCCAGAGAGGACAAAGGAACCACCAGCCGCCACTTTAACATTTACCTAAAAACATCTGACCCCCGCCAGCCTCATTTCCCCCCACCTCTCGCTTGAGCCCTATGTGCCGTTGTTAACCTTTATTTGCTTGCAAATACTCTGCTTGGACTCGTTATTTTGCCCAGCCTTTGTGTTGGCCTTTATCACAGCAAACCGGTAAACAACCATTTCCAAGCGAGCGTTGCTATGCAAAACACTTATTGGGGTACAGCGAGGACAGCGAAAGCCGGTATTTTTCCATCTAGTGTCAAGTCAACCTGGCAATTTTTTTTAGATCTGCGAGAAATTGCCGCACACCCAAAAAGGTTTGTAATTACATGTAGATGCCACATAATGGCGGCAAAGCACTTTTTTATATTAGACAAGGCTATGTGACTAATTGAAGCTCCTCCCCCTCAATTCAACATAGTTCCTTGGCCCCAAGATACCACAAGATGGAGTCATATTTTATGTGAGTTTAATCACTGCAGTGGATGTTTCTATTAACGTGGGCGAGGGTCTGGCCCAGCTTGTCAGTGAAATTCAGCTTTGTATACAACTGTAATGACTAACCGATACCTGTAGATGGCAGCGTTACGTCACTTTGATTTTGAGATCAGCACAGCTTTGAAGCCATGCAGTGAGTCGCCATTGCTTATGCCATGTTTCATATGTGCATAATCTGTAAATTAATTGCTTCATTGCCATCAAAAGCTCTCTCAGTCTTGTTTTATGGTTTGAGATTTCTCAAAAGCAACTGGCAATTTTCCACTTGCGGATGTATGAGAAGCATCACAAAGATGTAATGTAGCCTCTTAAAAAAAAAAAGAAATTACATTTTTCAAACATGCAATTTTCCGCTTCAAAGGTTGGATCAAAGCCATAACTAAGGCGGGATGTCACCAACGTGATAAAATCGATTCATTGACTTTTGGGGTCAGGCTTCATTTCCTTGCCACTTTGCTAAAGGTATGTGGTATTTAACTTATCCACTCCCAGCCATTTTCACTGAAGCAACCCCCTTCGCTCCCGGCTGTTTTACTGAATTCTGACTGATTTTGCATTTTCTGTTCTATTGCGGTAAAAACATGGAACCTACCAAAAGAAAGATGAGAGTCTCTTCTTTCACCAGGATTTGTTTTATATCTGTTTCCATTTTGCAGCAATTAGCATTAGAAAATAGCCAAGTTTCATCATTATTAACAAACCTGTTGAAAACACTGGCAAAAAGAGCTTGTTGCAACATGGCCCTGGCTGATCTCTTATACTCTGCTGCCACCCGCTGGCCGTTTTTTGTAATAGCTACCATTGGTTTAAGCGACCTCTTTATGTCAGAAGTTGAATGGACTGTATCTCACGGAGGAGGAGGCGGGATTTCCGACTTCCGGGTTTTCACTCATCAACTTTGTTTCTGTTTCTGGTTTGCGACGTGTGGGCCGCGTCCCAGTACTTGCGCTTCCGCCTTTGTGCCCCTCGGTTGCGCGTTCCCGTTGACGGGTGCGAGGCTGTGAGTGTGTAGTGTCTGTCTCAGTGTCCGAAGCATTTCAGATAGCCGAGACGCCCTCCCGCCGATGAGCGGGAGCGCGCGGTTGGAGGGCGCAGGGGTGGGGGTGCGAGTGTTAGAACGCGGCCAGCAGTGGCCAGAAACGGCGCTGATGTGTAAAACCCAGAAGTCGGAAGTCCGTGGCATCTAACCCATTGAAGCCTTCAGTATGCTCTAGTATAAAAAATAAAAAAAACATAAAAAGTTTATAAATATGTTTGTGGACAAATGATTAAAAAAATTATTTTATACGTTTTTGGGTTTGAATGAGTTGAGATGCAATTTTGTTTCTTCTTGGACTGACACAGCAGTGGAAAAAATCCAGCAGCAAAATTTTATTTAAAATTTTAATGTCTTATTTTTAATGAAGGGCAAAAAAAAAATCTAATAAAATCATAAATCTGATTTTTATGAAAAAAAGAAACGATTTTTACTTTAAGGCCATATTGGCCATTCTTATGAGCAAGGGATGCTGTGTTGTGCGTAAAAGGAAACAGCGGTTAAATTCTTCTGCCGGAATTGAGCGGAATATCTCCATGAAAAAAAGCGTTGACGCCATTCGTCACTCCGATCGACACATTTGCATCAATAATTGCAAATGAGCTCGCGTGCCGCAGGTAAAGCACAGCGGCGCATCCAAATGAGCGCGTATACCATTAGCCGCCATGTTATTGTATGCAACACATGCGTGGCGAGAGTGGCACACGCGTGATTGTACGCCGTCACATGTGCGGCGCTGGCATACCAGACAGGACAAAGAACGTGAGAGCGCGAGGGGGAGGAAATGAGCAGAGATGAGAAGATTAAAGAAAAGAGAGGGTGAACGAGAGATGGAGAGGTGGAAGACATCGTTGTAAGGAAGCGAGGAACAATGGGGGACCGCCAGGATGGACAGTGATTGGAAAAACGACAAATGAGGGAAGATGGGACAAGCATGAGAAGGTTGTTGTTCTTTGTCTGGGTAACAAACCGCAAAGAGATACTAAGGGGTTGTCACCAAATACAGATTAGAAAAATGTGGACTAGGAACTAGAGAGAGCTCAACTGGTATAGATTTTTTTTAGGCCGATGCAGATTCCACTATTTAGCAGTATAAAATTCCGATAACCGATTAATCAGCCAATCATTTAAAAAAATATATAATGATTGAATAATACAAATTCTTTTTTGGTCCCATTTACAACATTAAAGATAATAATTTCTGAACTCAAAAAAATAATAAAAAAATCAGCAAAATTCTGCCGCATTTAGCAGCTAATATCGGCCCGATTAAATCGGCAAAAATGCGATTTCTTTAAACGTTTATTTCATATACATCAACAAGTGACTGCATGAGAAAGATAATGACAAATTTCCTCGACAAAAAAAAGGTCAATTTTTTTCTCCCACTTTTTCTGTAGTAAGGTATTGTAAAACAGTCAAATGCTCTGCCTGTAATTAATCTTTATTGTTGTAAGCATTAAGAAAACAAAAAAAACACTGTTATATTATTATTGATTTTTTCCCTAATTAATCAGCAGAATTTTATTCTGCCAAATATCGGAATTGGCCTAAAATATTTTTACAAATTGTTTGGGACCTAATAAAAGGTGCAACATTATTTCACTTAGCAGTCATTGTGATGCGTCGCTAAAGAATGTTTAAAAAAATGTTTTATTATAACAGTGGTCCAGTAATTGCTAAAAAGAAGAAAGCGCACTCACTGTTTTTCCATGTAATTATTTTATTTTGGCAGACAACAGATGTTTTTGTACAAAGACTTGTCGCAATTATGACTAACTACTGCATTAACATAGATTAGCTATAGATTACATAACGTGCAGCTCTGCTCATAAAAGAGAGAGAGAGAGAGAGAGAGAGAGAGAGAGAGAGAGAGAGAGAGAGAGAGAGAGAGAGAGAGAGAGAGAGAGAGAGAGAGAGAGAGAGAGAGAGAGAGAGAGAGAGAGAGAGAGAGAGAGAGAGAGAGAGAGAGAGAGAGAAAGAGAGAGAGAGAGAGAATTAATCTCCTATGCTAACCGCTAACGGTGGTGTTCCATTTCTCAAAAGAAAATAGAGGCCTCTTTGACGGACTGAGAGGGAGCGAGTGATGGTAAACACATCCATTTTGGGCCCGCGGCCTGCCGGAGCCAACGCGCGCACGCACACACAAAGGAACACAAGCCCTGCCTGGGTTTTGGCAGGACATCGCGCCCCCGCCTGATCCAAACCCCAGAGACGACTCTGCACAGGCCGCCTCCTGATCCAACTGGAGTCAAGTTCAACGAGCGCAGCCTGAATCAAAAACAATAACAAGCCCGGCGGCGGCTGATTAGCTGACCGAGGGTCCGTGTCGGCTACCCCGGAGCCTAAATGAACTAAGACGGGACGCGAATTGCGGCACTCCAAAGTTCGCAAATTCGCTGTATTGTATTTTTGGGTGGGTTTTTATAGTAAAGAGTGACATTTTGGCGTACAAGTGCCACACCTTAAGAGTTGCTTGAGATACAAAACATGACTGAAGTGAGCTTCAGACACTCCGCCACCAGATGGTGACAGTGAACTTCACAATATCAGGCCACCATCAGTTCATATGGTTACCTCGGGTTTCCCAAAAATACTTTACAAATCCTTTGGTGTATTTATTTTGCAGGTCTAGAACGAATAAATGACATTCCTATTCCCTTCAATGGGGGACATCTGATTTGAGATACAAGTGATTTGAGTTACAAGCACAACCATGAACCAAATTAAAGTCTTAAGTCAAGGTACTATGGTAGTTACATCCTGTGATGCCCTTGAGTGTGGAAAAGAAGAGCCACAGTTGCCACTTATTAACCGTCGTGAGAGCAGCAAACCACAAACACAGCTTCACAGCTGTCGGCCACTGCTCAAGCCAGTATCAAACTCCAGCAGACTCCGCCTCTTAAAGACGCAAGCATGTACACATAGCTAAAACGTGCAGTGTTTTCTATACATTTCACGCTTGCATTTTTGGGGGTTGAAACATGTTTACAATGTGTTTAAAAAGTGTGTTTTCATACGTTTAAATGTGTCTTAAGTGAATCACGTCGTGCGTTTTCAGGTCTGGAATGTCTTCCCTCCAATAAACAGGGTTCACTGTAACACTATGCATAGGAGGCGCAGCGTCGGGGAGGGTTTGGCGCCCCCGCAACTTGCTCAGCGCGGAGATAAGAAGAATTAACCTCCCCCTCGCGGTTGTCTTTGGTCGCAGGTAAAGGCGGCGAGGCTAATGACGGGTGTCTGCGATGAACAATGGCACGGGCAACAATGGGATGGGAGCGCTATTAGCCACCGCCTCAAAGCAATTATTTGATTTAGCGCTGAGAGAAGAACAGACGTAATAACGTTCATCGAAGGTCAACTGTTGCTAGCGTAAAACATTTGTTAAAGCTTAAAACAAATTTCTTAACTTGATATTTTCTGAAGAAATGGACACTTTGCTACAAGTAGTCGAACAGCTTGTATTACAGTGTATAATTACTGTCCCCCTCAAAAGAACTCACAAACTCACTAGCGACGAAAGTCAGTACACCCCAAAGTGTCCTTTTCCCCCCAGTGTTTTTTTCCACTGTTGTCCCCTGAATTAATTATTATAACATATTTACAAAAATGAAACAGAAAAAGTCCCCATGCTGAGTTCTCTCTCAATTTGAAAAATTGTGTTAGGAAGTTATGCAACAATTAATTGACAAAAAATAGCCAAAGCAAAATCTCAATTTCGAAATAATCATTTTGTCATGGGAGGAAAGCGTCCGTAAGAGACAGCAAAGGTTCACCACTTAACAGCCAGCCAACTCTCATTTGCTGACACCCATGTCACTCACCAGAGTGAAGCCATACACACTCTTAAGTCACAGATACGACAGTAGGACGTGAGGATGGGGACCCCAAGGGGATAAAATAATACCTGCACCTCACATGCACGGGTTTAAGTTTATTATTAATTTTAAAAAAATTCAAAAGCAATCTTAATCAATGCAATCATCAGCAAAATACCCAATTCTAAAAATATTCAATAGCTGCAACACTAGTTCATAGTAAAATGTAAAAACAATGAAACATTTAAGTCCATCCTTTCAACACTTGAGAAGTTCAGAATTATGTGCGACATTTTCTGTTGACAAAGTTTTTGGTCAAATTCCAAACTATCCAAATTCAACTTGTGGGAAGCCAATAAGCTATAAAAGATCCTCCATCATCATCATCATCATCATCATCACGAGAAGCCGTTGTCTGTTATTTTGTTACGTTGCTATTCGCTACATCTGGCCAAGTACTCGAGCTAGCCCGCGAGCCTGGCAGGTCACCGACTCGCCTTTAAAATTTCCTGCTTGAGCACTTCTTTTATTTACAGTTCTGGTCAGCTGCCCGCTCACAAGGAAAAGACACCAAAGACACCCAAGGCGGCCTCTTATTGGATTGCCACGTAATAGGAGATTCTCGCTCTTGTCTTCTTCGGAAAGATTTATGTAGATCAGAGGCAAAACAGATGCTCATTTGATGCAGTCGAACAAATGGCAAACTTTCAATTAATAGCTCGCCAGGACATCTGTTGCATGCTTTTAAACCAACGTCTGCGTTATTAACTACAGGGCGTGGATTGGAATCCGCTTATAAACACTTGATGAAATTACGCTTTAGAAAACACGAAAAGCATCGACGCTTGCCCGATTGTTCACTTAGGTGAAATTAAACGCCACGTCCGCCGCTAAGTTAAACACATTATCTTCTCTTTGCACGCCAAAAGACACTGGACGCATCTGTAGAAGCAGACGGCGAATGAAAACGAGAATCTGATGCCCCCGATTAAGAGGACCGATCGTGGAAAAACGTAAGCGTTCTAGGGACTTGGAATGGGACTTGAGCGCTCATTCTATTTGAGATACAGTCAGAAAATTAAGAGATTGGACTCAAAAAATGCACACCAGTCAAGTAAGATGCAAAGGAAAAACAGGATGTTGCCATCACACCCGACTGCAAGAAGCGAGCTGGCTAATGATGGACATTAGCATGAGACCGGCGCCAGCGCATCCACTTGGGGGGGTGTTACCCAGCACCCCTTCCTGATAAGCTACGATAAAATTAATGACAAGGAGCAGCACTCCAATTAAAAATCTGGCCCTCAATGATGACACCCGTTGCCGTGCGCTTAAATAGTACATCTCCAGTTCTAATTAATACAGGCCGCCAGGCGGACGCCCGTCAA
Source organism: Leptonotus elevatus (assembly GCF_054856555.1). Classification (NCBI taxonomy): domain Eukaryota; kingdom Metazoa; phylum Chordata; class Actinopteri; order Syngnathiformes; family Syngnathidae; genus Leptonotus; species Leptonotus elevatus. The sequence goes on from NC_141257.1 coordinate 8,314,441, forward strand.
TAATTTATTGATATTCACAAAACGGACAGGTCAGAATGGATAAAGCTTCAAAATGAATGCCTGGAATCAGAAGTGGCGTGGGAGGGAGTGAGGTGGGGGCGTCTTTAAGGCTGAACAAAGACAAGTCTACTAAATAAATAAAAACTAAATAAATATTTACAACATTGTGATCCGAAATGTACTTTGTCTTTATTATTCATCATTTTAACCCCCAAAAAATCCCGCCATTTTTTGTATAAGACCATTTTTTTTATTTTAAAATATATATTTTTTAATTCTCCGACATTTGTTTTATTTTGTTGATGAATTTTTCCTCCTGAAGATTTTATTATAAAAAAATTAAAAAAAGGTTTCCGTTGTTTTTAAATAAAAAAATGATAAAGATAATGTTCAGAATTCTGCACTGGTCTGCATAATTGAGAGTTTGTCACAAAACGTGTGGACAAGTTTCTGAAAGGCCAGGTTTTGTTGGGGAAAAAATTTATTCCAGTTGGACTCACGAAGTAGTAAAGTCATAGTAAACAAATGTACCGGTACAAAAAACACTTCCAGGCTATAAAACAAACAAATGAAAAACAGGATGATCACTGAGCACGCCTTGTCATGTGACCACACATTCTTCAGAAACTAGCCCACTCTACCGTTCCTAACCTCAAAACACCATATGTCACTTTCGAAGAACTGAATTTTTTTTACCTTTTGTTGTATAAATTTGCTTGCTCAAACAAGCACAAATAAATAATCACTAAATATGCAGAATTTCCTGATCGACACGTTCAAGTCAGGTCAAAGGCTGCTCTGTGAATTTACGACGGAAGCTAAAGTCCGGCGGCTCATTAGCGCATTTGTTTTGGCCACAAAGCACGGCAGCGGCAGCCGTCAATTAGGCCCGCCTCATGTAAATCTATACGCCGCCGACGGGGCTGTAAATGCACGCCTGTCGATAGAATCAATTAGAGCCTTTTCTCCGAACGCAGCACTTTGAGTCGTCGGTCCATTAAAGCCCGGGACTATGGATTAGCGCGAGGGGGCCGGTATCGCGTCAACGCAGGCCCGATGTGCTATGCATTATAGATAGCGAGCAAGCAATGAGTACACACGGAGCCTCCCTCACAGACACAAGTAGGACAAATTAGCATATCGGTGATGTTTTTCCCTTGGATTGATTCATGCCGCTGCTGCTGACAGGATACAAATAATACACGCAAGAAAAGAGCAGGTCAACTCATCTCCTAAGAACCAGCGTCATGTTTATTTACAGCTACGTTGCCACAATAAAGCGACAACAAATTTTGGGGGACTGAACATGTATGTTAGGCATCATCGTAAGCGGAAACATGTCCAAAACTGTCGGCCCTTACGCGCGTGGGGGGAATCGGTGAAGTAAATTTTACGCAGAGATGTGCAGCGTCCCGCACGGCCGACGGATTTCAAGCCAAGCGTCGGCAATTCCGTGCTCGCTGACATTCAGGGCGCTTAATTAAAAGCGTCCATTTGCATATAGATTTCAACTCCCGAATCCATTCCGGCAGCATCACAGGTAGGCTTTGTCGAAAGATGCCGCAACAGATTCCCGCACGTGCACCCATCCCTCAAAGAGGCTGTTTAAAAAAAAAATTAAAAGTCAGAAATACACAAGTGACGACATTTAGTCACATTTTTCACACACGTTCTGACGTTAGCTGTAGATCGAACTAAATAAAATATTATAGCATAATTCATCTGAAGGAGCATGAAAATGTGTTTACGGGAAAGTCAGATTTACGACCGTCTCTCCAGAAATCCCCGAGAGTGAATATTTAAAGGCTTGGGTTTCAACGAATATAACCCTGAGCGTTTTGGCTCCGGACTTTGCGCTGCACGCTCGACTATTTCGGACACGTTAGGGCGATAAATCTTCATCCCCAACGAAGGGATCTGAGGACGGCAATCTGGCGGCCTGGCTTAACGACCGTTGTGGTTTTCCAGCCTTGGACAAAAAAAACGCTTCCACGGAGCCATCAGTGAAATTTCCTTTTGCAAGGCACTTGTCCCTGGCGGAGGTCCCTGAAGATGGAGGATGCCAAACGATACAATATTTGAGTCATCTGCCTCGAGGAAAACTTTCACGCGCATCGTGCAGCACAAGTGGCGCTTTTGTGTGACGCCTTCATCATTTCTTGACGCAGAAAGGTCTCATTTTGATCCTGTTATACTCGCTGGTGTTACGGCGAGGCGTTAAAAGCGGGAACGTGGGAATATGATCATATACTACAACAATGCATAGGCCGCTTGACTGAAATGAGATTATGGCGCTCTAATTTTAGAGCTTTTCCACCGGTTGCGCGGAATTAATTTGGGGATTCTTCTGATCCTGCTGGCCCAAGGTGATTGCGGACGGGAAACTCAAGTTGAGGATGGTGGATGAAGCTATGCGCTTGAAACAGGCACTTTATCCTTAAAACGGTTTAACTTGCTTTAAGTATGCTAAGCTAATGAGGCTAGCTACAGCGAGTTACAGTAACACTGTTGTTACAAAACTCTCGCCTGGTATTAGGCACATTACACCAATTTGCGGTGTTTAAATGAAAAGCACATTTGGGTTATTTTTTAGTCGCACTCAGATGGTATCGGATGTTGGGAAACGGTGGAGTAACTAGTTCGGGGGGGGGGGGGGGCAAGCTTGTCACTTAATCAGATAATCAAACGTGGAGGCTTGGAGATAGCAATCGCTACCAGAAAAAGGTGTTTCTTTGGCAAATGCTGACTACAGCTGGCGTGTGCTTCTGCGTGAAAGGTACCAACATGGAATGGAGGCGTTGAGGTAGTACCAGAGGCGGTATAGAACTACCAGTATGTCTGTGATGCTGCAATTTTACAGAAGACTCCGCGTGAAAGGTCAAAACGGTCTTTTTCCCTTGTTGCAGTTCTGTGTGAAAGGTACCAGAGGTCAACCTGTGAATTTCCGTGAAGTATCAGAGGTGGAACCGGGTCACTATGGCGCACATCCTGCTAGTCCGGTTAGTTCGACAACTCTTAAACATCTTGCTTTTGAGCAGAACAACTGAAGGTTGCACTTCACTTCCCCTTTTCAGCAATTAGTCGCCGCAATGCTATTTGTCAAAAAGCTAAAGCGCTTGCTACCCCCGCTTAGCTCAAGTTACAATTGGCTGCTTCCTGCGTGTTGGGAAAGAGCTCCTTTGCCTTGGAGCAAGGAGGTATGGGGGTGGTGTGGGGGGTGGGGGGGGGACACTTATAATGCGATGCAGTCTTTCAACATAGTTGTAGTTATCAGAAATTATAAGCACAGGGGGTTAAAAATTGTACGATAATATCGGTGGCCGATAATTATCGGCAATTATTGACCAATTTGACGTCATACAGATAAACCAGATAAAAAAAGAAATTGGCCCACGCCCATTGAAGTCTGCCCCAATGACAACTCTCTCACTTGTAGGGATGCTCTGCATCATTTCATCAAGGTCCAACCAAAAGTTCTCCTCCAGCTCACATCCTACCTGTGGTACCCACCAACAACATTGATCATCACATCTTTGATTCCTAACTTCAGGCTTATCACTCTGACACTCTTTTTACCTCCAGGACGTTCCTAACAAACTCCTCCTTCGCGATAACTCCTACTCCATTTCTCTTCCTATCTCCACCATGATAGAATAACTTGAACCCTGCTCCTAAATTTCTAGCTTTGCGTCTCCTGAACACACAGTATGTCCACCTTCATCCTCTGCATCATGCGTCATGGCATCTCTACCTTTGCCTGTCATCGTTCCAACATTCAAAGTCCCTACTCTCAGTCCTAGACTCTTGGTGTTCCTCTTCTCTTTCTTCCTACAAACACACCTTCCTCCTCTCCTTCTTCGACCAACAGTAGTCCAGTTTCCACCGGCGCCTCGTAGAGCAACAGCACCAATGGCGGTCGCTGTTAACCCAGGCCTCGACCGATCCAGTATGGAAGTCATATATTTGATTCTCATGTTTGATTTGGCCAAAGGCGGGGTACACCCTGAACTGGTTGCCAGCCAATCGCAGGGCACACAGAGACGAACAACCATACTCACAATCACACCTATGGACAATTTGGAGTGCTCAATTAACCTGCCATGCATGTCTTTGGAATGTGGGAGGAAACCGGAGCACCTGGAGAAAACCCACGCAAGCACGGGGAGAACATGCAAACTCCACCCAGGAAGATCTTAGGGTTAGGGTTATCTCGATCTCACGTCCTCTGCACTGGGAGGCGGACGTGCTAACCAGTCAGTTACCAAGCCGCCTCAGGTTCTGGATATATTTTTTTATTTATGGTATGTGATTAGGGCTCAAAATTAGAGTTGTCCTGATTCAATCCTGTGATCAGAAATTGGGGTTGATCATGAGATTTTCAGCAGATCAACATAGGCTGAAAAAGATCGATTTTTATTAAAATATTTTGTTTACTATATTTGGACCAGTGCAAAGGTATAATGTTGGGTTATCTTGAATCTTTTTTCTTTTTCTTTTTTTAATCTGTAAAAAAAAAAAGTGATCAGGACATCTCTACTAAAAATTGTGCTTGGGGCACCGGTGCTCGTGCCCGAGTTATCTCGAGAAGCTGACGCAAACTCTTTCCTTAGCATCATTTCCTTGTGTCACATGAAAATGATGGATGTCACCTTGAAAGGCGCACCGCATGCCCTCTATCAGCCTGAAATTTCTCAAACCTCCGTCCGTGTCGTTTTTCAGCGCAGGTGAGGCGTTCAGGGTGTCTCGCGTGTGCCTAACAAGGAAGCTGGCGGGCCGGACGTTTTCTCGCTAAATCACCAATGAGAAACTTTTTGGAGAGCGCAATTAACAACCTCAAGGTCAGGATTCTCTTGGGAGCCAGTGTTGAAAAATGAAGGATAAAAAAATCCTCTGTCATTCACCTTTTTTTTTTCTAGTTAACAACCCCCCTGTCCCCTTTCCCGTTCGCCTCCATTATAGATAAATGTGAGTGTGTGGTCGCAGGTGCGCAAGGGACGGAGATCCCAGGCTCTTTAATCTTACCGCAATAATAGCCGCGCACGGGGTTCTATTCGCCGCTCGGGCAGCCCTTTTTTACAATTTGGATCTTTTAGGATTTACGGCGCCGAGGCTTTGATGTGGCAGTCTCGAAAATAATGAAATGTCAAGTGTGTGTGGGGGGGGGGGGGGTTCAATTGCGGAGCTCTATTTAGGATATTAAAACGTCAGCGTGACTTTAAGAAGCCGATTAACGGGGGATGCATGATATGCATAACATCGCAGAGCGGCTACATGCTATGCTAATCGAACCTAAAGTTACCGTCACCACAGCGTAAGATGATGTTTAACACTTCGCAAGGAACCCGTTTACAAGATGTGGTAAGGCACCAGACTTTCTCTTTTTAAGTACTTGGGTAAAATGTTCATTCCTTTATTTAACCAGGTAAGAAACTCATTGAGATTAAAAATCTCTTTTCCAAGAGTGACTTGGCTACAGGGGCAACAAAACACACAATTGTTTCAACAATTTAAGACAAACAACTATATATATTTATACACAAAATCCTCAACATACTATCAATAAATTCAACGAATTTGCTCAAACTATAAAAACGGTCACATTACCCAATAGCATTTGTTTCGCGTTCCTTTACAATAGCCTTGAACTCTCCAATAATAAGTTAAGTTCAGGCAGGTTCAAATCCTTTTGTAAGGTATTCCATGAAAAGGGAGCAGCATATTTGAAAGCTGTCTTTCCCAACTCTGTCCTGGCCCTTGGAACTGTCATTTGTAGATTTTTTTGAGAGCACAAACCACAATGCTGCTGTTTTGGTTAGCAAATGTCCTCTTCAGCTAACTATGTATGTATGTATGTATGTATGAATGACGTAATATAGCACTTAATTGGAAGCCTTGTTTGTGAAGGATGTGGATGAAACACCGACCAACTAATGGGGCAGGGCCTTTATTTCAAGAACGACGGTACGATGACATCATCATTTTGATACACAAAACGGCTGTGGCCGCCAGGAGCAGACGATGATGAAAGTGGATGTCACACGCTATCACCTTCAGTCTGCTCTGACACAACTATGTCATAAACCTTCATTGAACTTTGCTCGTATGACACCCCCCCCCCCTCCCTGGTGGGAAATCACACTCGCTGTCAACTTGTGTAAGCAAACACACACACATACACTTGTCTTTGTGTCACCGAGGGGACATCTCATTGACATGATGCATTTACTAGCCCATTCCCCAAACCCCAACCATCAAAAATGATTGCCTACCCCCATTCCTTACCCTAGCCTCAACCATAACCCAATTCAAACCTAAACTCTAAAACCAAGTCTTGACCCTCAAAAAGATGTCAGATCTTGTGGGGACCACCAAAATGTCACCACAAAGTTAGTTAAACCTGGAAAAACACACATGTATGGGCCCCACAATGTAGCAACATAGGCTAGCATCTGGTGGCTCCATTGAATTCGAAATACAAAAATATTTGATAACGTTCTGCGGCCGTCTGCATAGTTTTGTTATCATTTTGGAACTTTTAAAAAAGTCATCACAGTTTACCAATATTCGTGGGGCAACTGTGAAGGTGCTTCAATTATCCCAAGACAGGAAATGTATTCTTTGTTCTCTTTCTCCAAATCACAAATGTCACCCCGGATAAAGCTAGGAATTCACATAATTGTGACTTTGTGGATTTATTTTAGTCTTTTAGTCCAAATTATCCCGAGAGGTTGACGAGAAACGTTTTGATTCATTTTGTCAAATGAGGGCCTACCTGGCGTGGGGGACGTCAATGCTGGAGGAGACGACCTTTCGCTTCTGCTCCAGCAGGGACACGGACCGACATGTGTCCACTCGTTTTCCGTTTGTCTCGCGGTGGTCGCCCTCCGCCGCCGCCGTTGTCGCATCGGGGCCGTCCAACTTGTGCCCGTCTGGGCCACCGTTAATGGAGCTCTGAGTGGGGGAAGACACGGGTCAAGTCTGGACGAACCAAAGGCTTCTCAAGTGCCTGTGAGACTTGTAAACATTCAAAAGGCAAATAGTCATAAATTATTCTGACTCACATTTAAATGTCACTCGCATGTTATATACGGGAGGGGGAACCATGCATTTTCAATGATGGGCTGCGTTTTTGTGTGTGTGTAGGCGAGTATCATATTGCTAACATGAAAAATAAACGGTTGGGGTGGAAACGGAAAGTTAAAGGGACTGGGGAAAACACATAATTGATGAGGCGATTCATTCATCGTCAATTTTGTTTGCTGAGATCAAACAGTTTGAACATTAGCACTGCGCTTTAATATAGAAAAATAAAAAATGCTCATTTAAATAATTATTCAATTCAAATGTTCTTGCACATAACAGTTTTTTTTAACCAAAATAAGTGTTTGAAAATAACTTTTTCTAAAAGATTAAGTGCAAATGCTTAAAAGTGAAATGCGCTGTGTTAACAAATGTACTGTACTGGATAAAACTGAACTTTGGTTTTAACGCTGATCGAAGTCTACATACCACTAGGGGTAGTGCTTGTTAATTGTTTTAAAACTTCTGATTCTTGAGATTTTTTTTCAAGTATTTATTTTGAGCATGTATGAAAAAAAATCTCTTTACTTATAACAAAAATTGGAAAACCACAAAAATCTAACAAAAAGCGAAATCAGAAATGTGTGTGGATTAAGTGGAAAAACACTCAAATTGTTTTTGTATTCATTTTGGAAATTTTAATTGTAAGTTAAGATATATTTAGAACTTTTTTTTATTGAATTTTTTTTTTAAATAATTTTTATGCAATGAAAATTGTAAGCATTTGAAAGCTACAAAACAACAAATAAAAACAATTGCTTAAAAATATTAATATATTAACTAACAATTTTATCATTTCCAAATTATAAGAAAAATCAAAATTTAAACAAAGTGAATGTTTAAAACAACATTACTTTCACACAAGCTGTACACAAACGTCGACTCCTCACACGCACTCGGCAAAAAACTAAAGCAACAAACAAAAGCAGCAGCAGCAAGATGGATGACGAACGCTGCCGTCCTTTTGTTCCGTGTAGCTTGTGACATTCCACACGCAGGAAATTACATTTCACGGCAATTGTGCCTGGGAAGCTGCACTTTTTTTCCCCTCATACAAGCAGAACTTCTGAACCAACAGCAAAACCTGGAAAGTCGGAATTACAAAAGCGGATGAATTGTCTTCTTTGATTTTAAGGTTACACGCAGTTAGTTTTAGTTTTGTTTCTGTGATGATGGCCATTTTTTTCGCCTGTGTGTTAAAAATTCCTGTGGTGATGGGCAATTATGAAATGATCTCTACTCCTATTTTATTTATGTGGTGATAGACAATTATGATATGTTCTCATTTTTCTTTGGTGATGATCAACAACGGTTCTGCCATTTTCTTGTTTTTTTACTTTTGCATGACTTAGTTTGAATACGTGTGAGCCTTTTATTTTTGTACAATAAAAAAAAAAGAATCCTATGAGGTTTGGGAAGCACAGCAAGCTGCAGTCAATGAAAGCAGCAGCATCCATTCCAGACCCGACCAATCAGCGCCTGCTGCTGAACAAAGGCAGTCTCCCGCCACCCATCCCATTAGCCACGCCTCTTTTGTCCCGCTGCCAAATCACAAACGCACTGTCAACAAGTGGCCATGAACGCGCACACGCACCCTCCCTGGTTTGTTTGGCAGCGCGGGCACGGAGCCAAGCGCTCAGATTCCTCGGAGGATGCCACCCGCTGCCGACCTGGGGGTGCCCGCTTTGTTGGCCCGTGCAGCTGCGCCAAAGGGGCACCCAGCGTACCCTCACAAACAACAACCCCCCATGTTTAAAATAGCAACACACACACACACACGCACACGCACACGCACACACACCTCTTTCTCATTTTACGGCTTGTTTTCGACCTCGGAGGGACACTTGTGACCATTGTGCACCGCTAACCACTTTTGTGGACACTACCCACACACACACACACACACACACATGCATGCAGGCTATTTAATTCCCTGAGGTTTCAAACGTAAACACAATGAGGCTAAAGTTGAACAACTTGGGGTTTTACGCAAAAACATGCCTCATAATTGCGCCACACTACTGAAAATTGGTGGGACTTCAACTCTGAGAGCAGCAGCAGTGTGAGGACAACCATAGAACAGGAAACGGAAGAAATTAACTTACAGCAACGTAAAAAAAGACACACAAATGAACTTTTACCATAAGTACACAAATGACATTTTGCTGTATATATTTACCTTTGCTATGTATTATTGTTTTATGAATTAAATCAAATGATACAAAATACATTGAAAGCATGCTCTCAGAAACAGACCAATTACACTCAACAACAAATGATCCTTTATCGCCACTAGGGGTCAGTATTGCTGTATACCTTCAAAGGTGAATAGTTCACTTTATTTTTGTTTTATAGAACTTCTTTTTAACACTTGTAGCACAGTTAAGAACCTTTAAATGTAATATAAAAAACATTTCCTCTTCCTGGCATTCATCCTCACTAGGATCGGAACCCATCAAACTCAGCCTAGCAACACAACAAGTGACATATCGAGCTGCTGAAAACAGTCATTTAAACTTTTGAATGGATGGCCTGTTTGTCCATTTGTAACAAATAGCGGTTGTATGTCCAATTAGGGTGAGTATTTTTACTTTAAGCCGTTTTCAAAAGTAGTTCACATTTTTTTTCTACTTGTATAATTACGAATGGTCAAATGTGATCAAACAAGTCAAAATGTAAAGAAGACATGCTTAAAACAGCAAGACACTGTATTGAGAGTGTTGACATCCTGCCATGTGACAAATTACAACAACAAAACACAACCAAGCGCTGTTTAAAAAGACAAATACGTAAATGTGGAATGGAATGCTAAAAACGAAATAATTTGTTAAAAAGGTTTCGCTTTCTTTTAGCTGCTCTGCCTTTTTTTGGGGTTTACAATTAAGTGCTAAAACGTGATGTAAGGGATGTCATAATATGAATAAGACATGATGATGCTGACAAATGTCTTGTGTTGCATTACGCATTCTTTTATCTTACCAGGTGACAAAAACAAAACAAGCAATGTTGGGTTGTAATACAAAATGGGTGCCATTTTATGTTAAGAATATGATTGCAATAGCCATGAAAAGGTAAACAAATATACGAAAGACATGCTTCAAGTAACAATGTCATGTGTTATGTATTGTTTACATCATGCCATGTGACAAAACAATGTGCATACAAGTGAATGTGTCGCCATCTTATACAAAATTGGATGCTTAAAACGGAATAATTGCTGGCAATTCTTGGGGAAATGTGTGAAGGTGAAGGCCACCAGGTGTCCAAATTTGTTTGCTATTTGTTTGCCTCTGCTCAGTCGCCCATTAGTGCACATAAACACGACGCAGGGCGCGCAGTCGACCCCTTTGTCCACATTTCACAATGTCTCCAAAATGTCATGACAGCCCGCCTTTTTCTTCGTCCCGGTTTAGCACCACGTCGTTAATCACGCCCCGGTCACTGACAATCAACGCGTCCCGTGGAGGAAGCGCTTAATACAGCTACAACGACACCTCCGGCCGCCCCCCTTCCACGCACCTTCAAGCTGGACTTGAGCGGCCCCTTCGCGTGGTTCAAGCCGGCGGCAGCTATCTCGTCCTCGGCGAACTCCTTTAGGCTGCCGTCCGGCAGCAGCACCGTGTAGACGCTGCTGGTGTTTCCGCCGCGCCGGGCCCCCGCGGCCGCTGCGTCCCCGCCGCTCTCCTGCTTGACAGCCTGGACCACTCCGGTCACCGGGGCGCCGTCGCCGGTCGGGCTCGGCGCGTACACTCGGCTGCCGAGGACGGAGCGCTTCACCAGGCGCCGGGTGTGCATTTCTACGCGGGTGTCCGACTCGAATTTACCGGAAAGGGGAGTTAATTTTTTTCCTTTTCTTAATTTCTTCTTCTTCTTTTTTTTTTTTTTTTTTTTACAGCATGAAGCGGCCCGGCTGGTAAACAACGTCAAGGGGCGGCAGGAGCGTGAGCCCTGACAAAACGTCCGGAAGCAGGAACATTATTCGACGGTCTCGACACTCGAACGGACACAGTCGTCGTCTTCGCCGACTTCCACGGTGTGGACAAGACAAACAATTCGCCCCACGTCCAAAACCGGCTGCCAATCTTCCTCCTTCTGTTTTTTTCCTTCCCTCGACCTGTTTGTTTTCGCTCCTGCCTCGCTAGCTGGGCGAGAAGTCGGCGACAAAACGCGGAGCTGGCCCACCCGCCATCTTACATGTACACGATTGAGCAAAATGGCGGCTAATCGATCAAACCACCGTTTTCTCGTCGACAAATTCGCTTCCAAATGTCGAGTTAAACCCTTCCCCTTGACGCTTTTCGCTATCGTGTATCCACAGGACATGAAATTGGTTGAAAACACACAATTTCTAGGGCTCCGCGTCCACTGCGGTGAGCTCCAGTCCGGGCTCGGCTCCAGCCTCAACCGGCGGAATGCTGCCCGTAAACATGTGCGGTCCCGCGGTCGAGACGCTCCGCCATTGGCCGCCGGAGCACACGCCTCCACAAGAACGAGCCCCCACCCGCACAACGCTCTAACGCTCCCAACCCGCCACGCCCCTCGCGATCCTCCTCCCGGCTTGCTCTCTCGCCTTCTGTCGGCTCGGGCCCGCTCCATTCAAAACAATGACGCAAGGAAGGAGAGGAAGCGAGGGAGGAAGGGAAGGAGGGAGAAAGGGGGAAATGGAGAAGACAGACACACTTTATGCTTTAACCCAGTTTGTAGACGTGTAGCCTACTTTTTATGTGTCACGGGATTTACCAAATTATCACTTAATAGGCTCGAGATGGTAGGACAAAAAAAACAAAAAACGGCAGGCTCTTGTTTTTGTGAATGTAAACAAAGTAGTAGATCATGTTGGTTTCATTCTATAAAGTAAATTTCTTTCCAACATGTTAAGTGAAACCCATATTCCCAGTCAGGTTTTTCCCTATCGTCAGTTAGTCGTTTTGTGCTCTTTCTGTATTGCGCTAAGATGCCACAATGTGGCATTCAAGCCCTAGCTAAATAGGAAAGTAGTAATTGTCATCAAGTTGGTGGAATTGATGCTGGGTTTACTGTACATACAGAAAAAGAGGAAGTGCATACTCCGTTATTTTAAACCTCAAACTTTCTCAACTGCTTCTTCCCTAATTTCAACTCATACATTCTCCCACTTCCAATCAGAAGTTACTGACGTGCTAATTTCCTCCTAACGAGCTTCAGCCTTACGACTATAACAAATAGACAAATTAATGTCAAGGGCAACATTTAAAGAAAACCCACCCTACTTAAAAAAAAAAAAAGTAATGTTGATAAATTTCCACAGCAGTGGAACCTAGTTTCATCAAATATTTACAGCGTGGAGCGGCTCGTGACAGATGTGCCGCTAACTGCCACAGCAGAACGTGCGATGGGCAGCGGCGAGCGAGATGTGGGGTGCTTGTAAGGCCGACAAATGAGATCATTAGAGAGAGGAGGGCGCGGCAGTCGAGGACCCTTTTGAGAGTTGGGAAGTTATATTGGTTTACAGTGTCTATGTGTGCGTCTACCAGTGGACAAATTGAGGAAGTCATTTTTGGGGTGTGCATCCATCCACATGGCAATAAAACATCTCAATGTGGAACATAGTTTTCTCCAGGCGTCTTTTAGACTGTGTGTGTGTAAGTGGGGAACAGCAACACCTAAATCCAGCATGTCACGCCCGTTATCACAAAAAGTGAAATCTGTGAAATTGTAGTTAATTAATTACAAACGTTTAGAGTTTACATTAGCGAATGTTGCACTTCACAATTTAGACGTGTCAAGAGGAAAAATATGCTATTAAGATGTAAAAAACAAAACAAAACTTTTGAGTTGAGACTTGGAATGCGACCAAGAATTTATTGATTATGAATTGAATTTATGATGCTGAAATTGTACACAACTGTAAGCGTTTAAACCACAGACCTGACACAAGATCTAAATTTGTGCTTCCGAATTCTTCACGCGTCAAATGTTGGGAGTTTAAATCGCAAACGTCACAGGATATTTAAACTGGAACCTTTGAAGTCTTCACACTTGGAAGGGTTAGAGTTAATTCACATTTTGGAATTTTTCACACTTGAAAATTTGGCCCAAAATGTTAATACAAGTTCAATCTGATGATGTCACACAAGATGAAAATTTGCACTTGGACCAAATATTTTGGGAAACAAGTTGCTAAAGTTGTACAAAACTTTGTTTAATTTGCCAGCATCATGCGAAATCTAGAGTTCAATAAACCTGAATTCGCACTTGGGAACTCTTCACACTTTGGAATTTGTCCAAAAATGCTACGGACGAATGTGTTGCTAAAAATGGAGAAAACTTGGGAGTTCTCGGCTGCTTTTTAATCAATATGACAGCATTCCAGTCAGGCTGCATGTGTTTTTATTTACCTGAATAGCTACAAGTATAAGAATATTTAAAACACACACACACACACACACACACACATACAGGGGGATTGCTTGATATCTACACAAAACATCATCACAACAAAACACACACAATAAAGTATAATTCATTTTTTTTAAATAAAAGTACCACAAAAACAAATTGTACCAACACACTGTACCAATTTCTTTTTTTTTCCCTCCAGACATCTGATTGGCTACTAGCTCAAAGCATAGTGACAAGCCATTGGACGATGCCGTTTGCACACATACATCAGTGCTCTTATAATAATAATAATAATAATAAAAAGGACAAATAGATGCAAACGCATGATATTCCCGCAGGTAAAGCTGGGTTAAAATAGTGCTTTGTAGTAAATATTGTGCTACTATACACTTAAGCGTTAACATATTGAAATTGTGCAGAGGAAACAAAAACAAAATACTGTACCACGATTGTAGACATTGTGCTTCGATGCCATCAAGGAAGCGAAGACAAAATAACGTACCGCAACTCCGCAAGATCACGTACAAATCGTCTGCGTTGATAATTGGCAAGAATAGCGTCTGTACAAGACGAAGTCGTTCGAAAGTCAAGGTAACACGTACCCAAGGTTTTCCGTCTATAAAAGGGCTGGAAACCTCTGAATTTTTTCTTCTGACAGGCAGGCACACGTTCACATTGGCACGTCGTCGTAAATAAATAGCAAAATTCACAGGAAAATGCCCATATGGGACCGCCGGGAAAAATTAGGTAAAGGCATCTATGATGCTACTGAAGCGCTGCCCCCATTGTCTGTGGGACCTTAAATACATTGCTAGCATGTAGCCACCTAGCATCTTGAGCCAAGTGGGGCGTCTCTAAGAAATCTCTAGAAAGGTGAGAAAGTCACGTTTATGGAGGTTTGGTGCAAAAGGGTGAGTTCTCAGAAGTGTTGGCATGTAGGGTGGGTTCTCAAACGGGTACCACCCCTGAATTGAAACTCACATTTTTGGATGGGTCCAAGTAAGGATGGGTCCTCAGAGGTTCGTATGTTGGGTGCATTCTGGAAGGGTGCCAGCCCTGAAGTGCGATAGATTTTTAAATTTGAGATGAATCCTCGAAGGTTGGTGTGGGTCCTTGAAGACTGGAAATCCTGAATTGGGACATAACTCAAATTTAAGGGTGAGTCCTTGAAGCTTGCCACCCCTCATCACAATGCAAATGTTAAGGAGGGCCCTCGGAGGTTTGGTGTACAGGGTCAGTTCTCAAAGGGAATTGTAACTCAAATTTTTATTTGGGCCCATGTTGGTGGGAAGGTTGGGGTCCTTGAAGTGTGCCAGCCCAAAGGTGGGACGGAACTCAAATTTAAGGCTGGATTAGTGCAGGTGGACGGGTAGGGTGGGTCCTTGGACATTTACACATCCCTGAATTGGGATAGAAATCAAATATAAAAGGTGGCCCCTGGACGATAGGCACCTACAGTGGGTCCTCAAGGGTGCGCCATAACTCAAATTTAAGGATGGATCTCCAAAATGTGGGTCTTCGGAGGTAGGCCCTCGAAGTGTGCTGCCCTTAATTCCAACTCAAACTTGAGGGTGCATTCTCATTGACAGGTAAGCGTCCTTGAATGGTCCCTGATTGGGACGGGACTCAATTTTTGTCTTTGAAGGTTGGCACATAGGGTGGGTCAGTATAAAGGGTGCTGAATGCAGATGCTCTTGATATGGTCACAGGTTTGTGTTCTTATCTGAATGGCATGCCGACATCTTTTCACAAATCCTCTCCAAATCCGCACTTGCCAAGGGAACATTCATAATTCTTCAAAATTCTCTGAAATGCAGCATGTGTGGAGCGATATGTCATCCGGAGGTATTTGCTACGACTCGGCGGGTATTAGTACCAATGACAATCACCCTCCCTAAGTGTACCAAAACGTGCCGACTAGCCTACAAGAGGATGATGATGATGATTGGTCGCTCAAAGGCGAGACATTTCCCGACCCAGACCCAACTCCCCCACGCTCTCGTAGTCTGGTTCTGAGCTGTCCGCGGCGGGCCCCTCGTCCGAGCTGCCCCCAGTCTTTGGGATGTGGATGCTCTCGTAGCCTGGGTCTGCGCCGTCCTGTGCGCCGTCCCCCGCCGGCTGGGCGTAGACGTCCTTCACGCTGGCGTAAAGATCCCCGGAGGACCCGGCCGGAATCAGGCCTTTGAGCTCGGCGATGCTGCTGTAGTCGTGCTCCTTGTCCTCACGGGTCATGCTACCGTCCTCCACCGTTGTTCTGTCCACGTTGGAATACTTGCAAGACTGAAAGACAGCATTTGATAGATTAGCCAGGTAAGGAACCATATTTGGTAATTTTGCTGGTTAGCATGTAAAGAACCACATTTGGTGCCTTAGCTGCTAATCAAACCTCTTTAGCAACCTAGCGGGTATTTGTGACTTAGCATGTCAGCAGATTAGGAACCATATTTAAATGGGACAGGAACCAAGCATATTTAAAAACGTAGGTGGTTATTAGTAGCCGAACTTTATTTGGCAACTTAGCCGCATTTTCTCCGCCAAGAAGTGTATCTCACTACTTTGTTCCATAAAGTTTAACCCGGTTAAAATGTGTAAACGCTTAAAGTCAAGACGGGTGCGTACGGTGGACCCCTGGTGGGTTCCCGCACCTCGGAGCGTCTTGTCTGATCTTCTGTCATCTTTTCATTGTTTGGTGCTCGCCTTGAGCAAAGTGCTTCCGTCTGGGGAATAAGTGTGAAACAGTTCACGTTTGGGGAATCAGGGAGTATTTTCTGACAGCACCTTGTTGTGGATCTCCGGAGACGACGGCGAGTGAAGCTACGTGAAAGCAGCACAAAGTGCACGTTTATAACAATCCTCAGGCTACAAAGTCTCTCAGGAAGCAACGCTAATTTACCAACTCGTTCCGACACTTTGTTCCGTCGGACGAGCGCTCGGAACGGCTGGCGGAGGAGGATGTGATGATGATGGATGGCGGCGCGCTTAATCGGCATTTTAGGAAAAACGACGTGAGACCCGGCGGTAATCCATCACCGCGTCTTCAGGCGGAGTATTAATCAATACGCTTATGGACACATGATTACTTTTATGGATCTGCCATACAATCTGTAGTTGCTAAAGGCTTTTCCATTTGGCTTTAATTGGCCTGCCAATTAGGCAGAGTGACCCCTCCACCACGTCATGCACCGCTGAGGCGCAAGTGTCGTTTCAAAGTGTTTCTCTCTTCTAATTCAAACAATCAATGGTACCGTTTAGCAGGTGCACAAGGAACCAAAATTGTCAATGCTGGAGATGAAACCTTTGAGCTAATTTAGCCAGATGGCAAACATTTGGTAACTTGGGTCCGTATGGGGAATCATATTTACTAACATACTTTCTTTTACTGGACTTTGAACGTTTCCACTTTACGAGCAGGGAACCATTTTTTGCTAACATTGCTAATCAGACAAGGAACCATATTTGGTACCTTTGCCATTTATCAGGCAAGGAAACATAATAATGTTTTTAAACTTGGTAACTTGGCTCTTGATATTTGACAAATTCCATTTCATCAGCAAAGGAACCATGTTTGTGAATTTAGCTATTTTGCAGAAGGGAATCATATTTGGTAACATGCTTGTACAGTATGTACAGTACACAAATTAAGTCATAGGATTATGAGATGTTGCTTATATGTATTAAGTGGACACAAAGACATCATGTTAATGACACTAATCGGATTAAATTTAGCTAGCTGGACAAGTCATCAGGTGTCCTGATGCCGTCCATGCTGACACTCGTTATCCGCACTTCCTGTTTAGCTCATGTAGCCTAGCGTAGCATGACAATAACAATGCCCGCATCAGCAAAACATATTTTGTTGAATAGTGGAAGCAGGGACCATGACGACGGCCGTCAGGTGGGTCAAACTCATTTTCTAAAAAGCCCGCGGGCACATCTCGAACCGAGACGGCGGGCGAGCGGTCTCTCCGTTTGTTGACATTCGATAGCGATCGGGACGCCGCACGTGCGTTTACTGTCGCGCCGCCCGAGGGCATTTACATACAGTGCGGCCATGCCGGTGCATAAACCGAGGACGCACCATCATCCATCATGGCGGCGGAATAACTGTCACCGGGACGAATAGCAGCTGGCTCTCTCGCCCCACACGCACACACACACGCACACACACAAATGATCTGACAAGACAAATCACCTCCTGGTTGTACGCGAGTGTAAACCGCAGGAAGCCGGAACCACTCAGGGTTAATCTTAAATCAGCCCCGCGGGGGGGTCTACATGCAGCACAATAATATGCAAACATGCACATACGTACACTGTATACGTCTGTGTGTGTGTGTGTGTTTGTGTATGGGGGGTGTAGAGCAAGAGCCAAAATTCCTGCTGACTGGACGAGAGGACGCAATATTAGGTACACCTGAACAAAGACATGCAAAAGCAAACCTGCTGTTTAAATGACGATATGCCTCTTGTTATTCTTGTTGTTGTTTGCAGCCGTGCAGCGTGGAAACAATTACCCACTTTAGAAACATATTTGGTCAATTATGTGATAACTAACAAGCATCATTGGCAACGTAGCCCTTTTTTGGACAAGGAACCATATTTGGTTACTTGGAAAAAGCAAGAAAGCATGTTTGCATACTTCACCCTTTCGTGGGCAAGGAATCATACTTGGTAACATAACGTCTTGGGCAATTAAGCACATTTGGTAAATTAAGTGAGGAAACATTTTTGGTTACTTCGCCCTTGACTGGACAAGAAATCATGATTGGTAACATAACTAATTGGCCAAGATAGTATATTTTGTAACATAGTAAATTGGGCAAAGAACCATATTAGGTAGCATTGCTATTCAGGCAAGGAAACATTTTGGTTACTGATCCCTTTACCGGCAGGGAACCATACTTGGTAACATAACATATTAAGCAATAAAGGTCCATTTGGTATTTAACTCTTAACGGGCAGGAAACTATCTATGGTAACATCACTTTTAGAGTAGGAAGCATATTGATAACTTAGCCCTTTTATGGGGTAAAGAACCTCCTCCACTTATCGTACTTGCACAAGTGGAGGAGGGAAAAGTGAATGGCGGTGAACAGGAAGCATCTGGCAAAAACTTTATTTGCATTTCAAACGGGGACTTTTGGAGTTTTACGGTCGCATGGGCGCAGCGTGGCCGTAAAACACGGTAGCAACACGTTGTCACCTTGTAAAGTGCTAACGGCTCACCTTCCCGCTGTGCAGCTCGGGCCCGGCGTGTCCATTCATCAGCGTGGGCTGGTTGTCGTTTTCATCCAGAACTTTCTCCGGTAGCGGCGGGGGCAAATCCTCGGGTTCCTCCTTGAGCCCGGGAGATGGAAGCCCACCGCCGCCGCCAGCGGCGTCTTTGGACCGCCGCTTGACCTCCAGGTCGGCGCTGTAGCGGCTCTTCTTGTTGCGGTCCACCGAGGCGTACTCGGGCGTACCGGGGCTCGCAGGTACGCCTGCGTGGCCGTTAACGAGGGGCGGAGGAGGGGGGGCATCGGCGGGAGACGGGCCGGCGGTACCGTTGGGGAGACCCAGCTTCTTTGGTGGGTCTTTGAGCTCCTTGACTGTCTCATAAAGTGAATCCTCCACGCTGACATCACGGGATGCTGTCGACATGTCTTTTACCACCTGCATTTAAAAATATATATATATATATTTAAACAACAATCAGGTACTGACCACCATTTTGTCATGACTGTCAATAACATTTTCACTTTTTTTCACTGTCAATTAAGACATTATAAAAAATTTAAGAAAAAAAAGTTTTAAAATGAAATAATTAATAAACATACAGAGTAGCTTTCTTAAATATATATATAAATTTCTTCTTTTTTTTAAATTCCCCCTCAACATTCACATTGAATGTTTTTTGTTTAATGAATGAATGTGCTGTACCGACACATAAAAAAAAAATCTATACAGAAATAATAGGACGCGTATTTAATTTTTAGCTTTTTGAAAAAAATCAAATTTAAAAGCAATTTTTAAATCTTGCATGTAAAACGACCTAGTTTTTAATCTTAAAATGATCAAATAGAAAAAACATATTTTTCTACTTAGACATATTTTACTACATCTTGTAAAATATTTAAACATATTAAAAACATTTATTTCCACATAAACATAGCCAAGAATAATAAACAAAAACCCAATAAAAATGATTTGGCAGCGATCACTGACCTGTTAGTGATGTCCCCAAAATATTAAAAAACACATTTTAAAATAAAATAAAATATATATTGTATAATTCCAATAATTATAGGGAAACAAATCAATACAGCCTTTTAAAATGTAAATGAATAACCTCAAATAAAAAATGGTGTATTTGAAATATTTTTATCTATTATATCTAAAAATATATTATACTGTATGTAAACAATTCAAAGTAGTGACAAAAAACTATATATTTTTTTATTATTTGTAATTATAATTTAAAATATTGTATTTACATTTAGATTTTTTAAGTTTTTTTTACTTTATAGACTCCAATGCATATATATTGTACGTTGTAACGTTGCTGTATTACCGACCTCGTACGTGCTATCCCCCGATGTGGGCGGGGCGCTGCCCCTGACCAGGGAGCTGCTGGGCGGGATGCTGGGCAGCTCGCGTCCCTGCGGACACTTGGAGGACCTGTGCTCCGATTGGCTGGCGGGCATCTCCTCCGACGGCTGCGGGCTGCTGGCTTGTGTGTCTGTGAGGACTTCACAAACACGCAACACAATTAAGCTTCCGGCTTCCCGACTATTCGTAGTGAGGCGCCGTGACGTACTTGTACCGCTGGTGAAAGGTCCGTTGTGAGGGCTGCTGGCGCAAACGTCCGTCACCGGACTGTCGGCCGACTGGCTGATGGTCTCTTTATCCGACGTCTGGAAAGGACAAAACGTCGTTATCCCATTAGTATGCATGTGATTTTAGCATTTTTAAGATGAGATTGTTAGCTTTAAATAAAATATTGTTCTCATTATAAGCAAAGGCAGGGTTTTTCGTTGTAGCCACTTTCCATATACCTGCGCTACAGTGGCTGCTGGGTTGTTCTGTGTAAAAGGTAAATGCAAATAAGGCTAAATGTCAGGCCTTCTATTACAGCTGTGATGTCACTTTGACAGTCTCAGCGTGAAAGTGGCTAATGCTAACACAAAAGTCTGCGTTAAAACAACCCTGAAACTCAAGGGCATTCATCCTGCTTTTTTTCTTTGTTTTTCCTGTGGTCTCGTTTCTAAACAAACAGGTGAGAAGTGCCAGCCTCTGCAGAGTTAAAAAGAAATCAAACAACACGTCCTCCTCTTCCTCCGCCTCCTCATCAGCGAGAAACGCACACGTCAGGAGTTCGCATGAGGACGAGGGAGATCTTTTTTTGGTCCTTGTTTATTACCTTCTGCAGAGGGGCAGGCGCACAAGACGACAGGCTGGGACAAAAGCGACACCCAGTGGACGAGAGCGGTCATTGCAGCGCCACTCTCAATGATGTCATCTTTTAGCTCAATCAAGCCACACATTGTTGACGTCTCTTTTTTTTTTATGCGGATTTATGAAGAGGCAAAATGTCAATGTGACGTCATGTGTAATTATGTGGATTTAAATATAATGTCACTATACAGTATAACAGAATTTGTAAAATCTTGGCAATTTGGGGGAGGGGGGTGGGGTGACAGGTAACTTTTGGCTGAACCATCTCATTATTTGTTTTTATTGCTTAATTTTTTTAATGACTGTGCTAATCTGAAATGCCTTAGAATTAATTAAAATTTTATTAAATTTTTTTTTTGGGTCTGACCATGTTTTTTTTAATTTATCTTGATTTAATATACATTTATATTAAAACAGTTTAATTTGAGCATTTTTCTATAATTAAATATATTTTCTTTAAAAAATCATTTAAATTTAACATATTCATTCATATTTTTACTTTGCTTGTAAGATAATCAAATTATTTTTTTAAAAAGTAAAACATTTAATTGAACAATTAAGTCAAATTAGTTGATTTATGTAAAACAATAACTCGATTGGATGTAACTTATTAAATTAGTTCACTTTTTTTTTGTGTGTGTGTGTCCTCACTCCATCCATGAGATCAACTCTGTCTCCCGCTGGATGCCTAATGGTTGCTTTCTTCTGCCTGCAAAAGAAGACAAAACGGAGCATTTTTTAAATCCGAATTTTCAACTTGTTAATAGATTATATACATGTGTGTGTGTGTGTAGCTAACGTGCCAGACGAAGACTCCATCTCCCATCATGCATTGCACTCACCCGCGGCAACTGGTGCACAGCAGCAGTAAGACGGACAGTAGCAGCAGGGCGGCCAGGGTGCTGAGGGTGACCACCAGGGCCAGCTGGGCGCCATCTCCACCCACGCCGGTGGCGGCGCCGCCGACCAGCCAGGCCGCCGCCCGGCCCCCCGACCCCGCCCCGACCACGCCCGCCTCCGGCCCCCACCACACGCCACTCAGCACCGGGGCCATGACGCATCACACCAGAGCAGGAGAGCACATTGGACAGGCGCCACCTACAAAACAAAACACACTTTGCATTTTTTTCCCAAGTAGTTAAGATATTAAATACATAATTGTACATTATTTGGAAAATTTTAAGGGGGAAAAAACAAATGAACAAAGTTTTCATTGGACAGTTATGATATTCATGTCAATTAAAATACTATGATTAAATTTGTAATAATAACTATAAAATGTGTTTATTATTCATCATTATTTCTGAAACATAATTAACAAAAAAAATCAACATTTTTACATTTGCTCATTAAGCTATACAGTCACACTTTGAAAATATTTTTTTTTTAAAAGGTTTAAATTTTCTACATTTTTATAACATAAAAAAGTAAATTATTTATTTACTGTAATTAGTAAGCAAAAATGCAAAATGTATTAGAAATTTAACATAGTACATATTAGTTAAAATGTGTTATTATTAATTTTTGACTTCATAAAAGTAATTTTTATTTATTTATTAAGCGATTAAAAAGGATTAAAAAATAATGATTGTTGTAAATATTTCATGAATGTTTTTCCCGGAATATTTCTCACGACAAATGTAATTTAATAAATGATTATGAATTATTTGTTTTTTCATTCACAGATGTCAACAAAGTAAAACAAATATTGTAAAAATACATTTAGAACATCTTTATTCTTCCTCCTGCATGGATATATAGACTTTTATTTTAAAAACATGCATCTGTCATCCTTTGTTAGGACAGAATTTAATTGCATTTGTTAACCGTTTTCAAATAAATGCACACAGTGACAGTCCACGCACTATCGTGTACTTCATCCTGATGGGGATCAAAGTGATGGTTATGCAGCAGGTGGCAGCAGAGATCAGCGTTGCGGTGGCCCAGAGTGCACTTTTGCTGCAGTGAGTGCAAGTGAGTGCATCTGCAGTCCTTTTGACTGTAAAAACGCTTCCGTACGTATGCGAGTGTCAGAGAAACCTTGAAACTCGGGTACGATTAGTCACGGGGAATAACTATTCGGAGCTTAGCACTTTTGTCCTTGGAGTTGATGCGCTTGGCGGGCACGAGTTATGACACTTCCTGTCCTTGGTGCGGGCTGTGTTAGTAATGTCGACAGGTTAGAGTGGACTAACGTCAACTGCATGTCCGAATTGCATCAGAGGTGGGAAGCTCAATTTCAAGGTCAAAAAAGTGCAAAATTGTGGGGAGATTTCTGTTACGAAATAACTAATGCCTACATTCTTGCATCTTCAATAAAGGGAAAAACGTCTGGAATTAACAATTAGCCACTGAGGGTTGATTTGCGATTGAGAATGACAGTCTGTTGCGGCACTGCGTTGCCACGGCAACACTCTGGGATTAAGCCGTTAACACTTGTTTTTTTGTTAGCATGTTATGTTGCTGTCCTCCGTATATACCACAGTGTCCACTTGGCCCATAGTCTCCTCTTGGATAAAATGTGTCCCGTTCTCCTTTTGTTGTTTTTGTGGTAAATTCAGTGCGGCGTGGTTTTTGCGGTTTCTTGTTGTACTATTTTGAAGTGCCGACAAATAAGACTGCTCTCAGTGTCCTCTTGGATAAAAACGCATTCCATTTGACACACTGAAAGCAGCGTGCTTCTGGCAGTTACCCGCCTGGCCAATCTGTCACGGCAGAAAACAGATGATCCACACACGCTGGTAGCCATCTTGTGCCCTGGCCCCAATGAAGGCCATTTGGCGGGGTAGGGGGCGGGTCGGAATAAGACAATGCCGGCAAACGTAAACATGGCCCATGTCGAACTGGTGGTCGGGAACGTGTGTTGCCATGGCAACCCCCCACCCTGGCGGCGCCTCTGATGATTTCAGTGTGACAAATGGAGCTGTCCTCCCAAAAGCAGGAAACAGGATAACTGCATCATTCAACCACGCTCGTGTTACACTTATGGATGAAAGTAACTGGCGATGCATCCATTAATAAATCAATTTGTCAATTGGGAGGCTGGATGAGACCCCTTGGGTGATTAATTATTCATCTATGTGATACAATTTTGGAAATTTGCTAGTTTTCTGTCCCAGGGTCCGTGAAGAGACACTTGGATGACTTTGGACTTTTATTATATTTTCATGCGCCAATATGGCGGACAAAGGTGATGAAAGGATGATAGGACAAATTCAATATTAAATGGAGGACAAATGTCAAATTTTTACTCTCCAAAATGAAGGCCAAACGGCAACTTGTCTGCTTCAAAATGGAGGATGAACGCTTTAGTTGCACACTCCAAAATGGAGCACAAACACTGTATTCTCCTTCCACAAAATGGACGACAAGTGGCACATTTTCACACTTGGAAATGGATGCCAAAAATAGAGGACAAATAGAATATTTTCTTCCATTTTCACTTCCTTGTAGCCTCGCACATTTTTGTAATAGTTGTCTAGGTTTCACTTGCTGTTCCCCAAGTGACCCCCGGGGGCTGCAAAGCCTAAAGGAGTACAAATCGAGCGCTTTTGCCGCATACAGGAAGTGGCCTGACTTTGGCAGGGTGTGTGCCGCAAGTAAATAAAAATGCAAAATACAGATTGACATGCGCACCTATTTCCTCTTTTTTCCTTTCTGAACTTGACTATCTTTATTTTCCCACCGCTCGCTTTCACACGCTCCACTTTCAGTTCCGTGCAACATAAAACAAAACGAAGTGTCAAACTAATTATACACAATCTAACAACAGAGAAGAAAAGAAGAGTAATTGTTGTGACATTACATTGGAAGGGGGCGCTATTTTGTACACATGTAACATAACAAAGGCTCATCCTTTGTGAAAAACAACAAAAAATTGATACAAAATCATGCATCTTAACTAAATCACAAAAAAATTCATTTTCATTCTGCAGATAAAGCACTCCCGCCTGCCTCCTCCCCTTTTCAAAGGCGGGGTCGCAGCACTGCCTTTTGCAGCGTGGAAACGCCCGACTTGGTCAAGATGCCAAACAATTAGCAGTCGTCATAAAACTTCCTTGTAGAATTACATTTGTCACGGCATATAACACGTGACATGACAATCCTTGACACTGAACACGACTTTGAAAGCGACACGGATCAGGCTGCGATGAAAAGCAAATCCAACAGGGGGCGCCACACCAAGATTAACTTTTGCTTTTTCTTCTTTTTTTTTTCTTTTTTTTTAAAGCTGCTTGAAAAAGTCATGCATAATCCTCCCATGACTGATTTCCTTGAAAACGGGGGAGTATAAATCCAGCAATTTGTGAGGGATTGCTGCGGCGGGAGGACGCCCGAGCAACTGTTGGGCCTCATCAGGATAACGACACCCCGGGGAATGTGCCGGTTTGGGGATGGACGCCCTCAAAAAGGCCCTGCGAGGAATGCCAGGAATGTTGCCTCACGAGGGGGGAAAACATCAATCTTGCATGTTTTTCTTGGAATATTACAGTAAAGGCACTCATTCATCCAGAAAGTATGTTCCCAGCATGCCGGAGGGGACGCATTTATGTGAAAATGTCAAACAAAGTCAAAGAGAAAAGACAACACAGAAGTTGGAAGAAAAGCACAATCGTGTGTAGCTAGTCAAATATGACACTTGAAAATTAATAAACGAAAAACATCCCCACTACAGAAGTAAATAAATCTCTACCAACAGGTGGCGCTATTTAATTCAACCATCAAACAGATATAGGCGGTACAGCTAATAAAACATAAGAAAAATCTTGTGAAGAAAACAAAGCCCAAAAATCTCCATGGCAACGTCATCAGCGGCAGCAGACCGGTGCTGTGTCTGTGCATCGTCAAGCAGCTGTTGCCGCGGGTTACGGGGTTGCTAGGGGGATGGAAGAGGAGGCTGGCATCCTCATCCTCATGTGCCGCCTCGCATCCTAATCTCTTTTTTTAGCCCCTTTTGTGTCATGTCCCCGTGAATGGCCGTTTGTCCCGCCCTGGCGGTGAAGGAATGCCGCTGGCGCAATTAGCCGCGGGAAACATTCAAAGAGAAAATGAAAAGTGATACCCATTGGGCTGTTATTATGGCACACGGTGGACCACTAGGAATGGTAAAAATGAAGGAGAAAAAAAAAGGCTTCTTGAGACTTTTTTGTGCGTCGACTCATAATAGACATTTCTACCAAATTCTATATTGCTTAGTCAAACTGGCTGAATTATTGTTGACTGTTGTTATCTTCCAATATTGGTATCATGGTCTTGTATTAATTTGATCAATACTAAAAGTTGCTCAGTTGTTCAATGAACCAGTTATTGATTTAACATAATGCCGGCCGATACTGTTCTCTGGTTGCAGCCAGGTAATGGAATTAAGGACGTGAGTGTTAAGCACAGGTTTGTAGCCTGTAATAATGTTAGGATTACTCAGCGATTACTGTGCTCCATCGTTTTTATAGGCTTAGCGTTTAGCGACTAGCGTACATTTTGCCAGCTAACATGGCCGATAATCGCAACGCTAGACAAACAATTAAAAGCCAGATTTTCGTTTGTATTATCGGCACTAATGTTACATATATTTTTTTAAATATTTTATTTTGGCTCCGAATACACATTCTAATTGATTAATTGTGAAATAGCATTTATTAGTTGTCTGTCAATGGGAAGCTAGCCAAATGCTAACACGTGGCTAACCTGAGTCAAATAAAGCCCAAACACAGAAGGCGAGTCTTTTGTTTTTATAGACTGTTCGATGTGTTCCTGCCTAGCGACTAGCCGTCAACGTTGCAGCGTCGCTTCGCTTTGAAATGTAGCGGTCTGACCCATTTGCGGACCCCAAATCCGCCCCCGCACCCCTCCGCCTGGACTGTGGTAATCCCCCGGCGACCCAGAAAGTTGCTTGCAGAGCAGGTGGCAATGTGGGAGCTGCACAACAATGGCGGCAGCAGGGGTTTAGCATCACGTTGCACATGATTAAAAGCCGCCCCGAGAAGATGAACAAGTGTAATAAGTCAAAATTGGAAGGAAAGTGTTAGTTTCCAACATTTTGGAGTCTGTGTATACAAACTTTTGATATGGGGTCACAAAGCTTTTGAAGTAGAGTAGTTTTGGCAGTTCAAAACATTTTGGAGCTTGATCTCGTCAACATTTGGAAACAACAATGGCGGCCAACAGCCTTCTGCTTTTCCGTAAATATTTAGTGCAAATTACCGTATAGATTACAGAATGGAGATTTATGGGGCCTTTGGTGGCTGAACATGCTAGCATTTGTAAAACAATGCCAAACACCTTCAGTTTGTCACAAAACATTTAGCACAAATTGCCAAATAGAATGTCAAACATTTAAGAAAAAGAATCCAAACATTTATGAGACCTCTTTCAGGAAAATGTAAAGACTTCAAACATGCCATTTTGAGCTGTCTCTTAACCCATTTTGCAGCCTAAACATGCTAACATTGTAAAAACAGCCCTTAAATGGAGGGTGTGGTGTAGGACTGGATGCGAGACGGCGTTGCGCAACATCAGGGACAAATGTGATGTGAGGTTTGTGGAACAGCGCTGCGATTGTTTGGGAAACACGGCCGGCGCTGCAGTGGGGATGGGGTGGGTGTTTCGGGATTGTCTGCGGGGTTATAATCACGCCATTGCTTCTGTCTGCTGGACAAATGAAGGGAATGAACAGCTGGAAACAACTGGGAACGTCTGTTGGCGCGCGGCTCGGTGTGTGTGTGTGCGCGCGTGTGTGTGTGTGTGACAGGCTACGCAAAGTCATTAGCGGTGTTCCTTTCAGTGTACAGTGGGTTTAACGACCCGGCAAGGCCACACTAAGTGATTAGTGTGGCGGCTGTGGGACACTATTGATCTTTGCATACAATATGTACTCTGTGCGTGTGTGTGTGTGTGCGTGTTTGCGTGGGTGTGTGTGTGTGTGGAATGTGGAGCGGTGACCATTTCATTTATAGACGTGAGTGAGAATATTGGGCCTGGGGCTGGAGCTATCAAATGTTTTTAGAATCAAGTATTCTACCAATTAACCCGTCGATTAATTGGATAAAAATTGATTAGGCATTATTGAACAGCAATATAAAATGTTATCGTGAGGTGCAGGTTTTATTTCTACTTGAGGTCCTTATCTTCATGTTTTACACTGTAGTATCTATATAGTTGAATGTGTGTAGCTTTAAGAGGCGGGGCCGAGCCCGGTGAGTGACGTGGGTGTCAGGAAATGAGAGCGTAGTCAGCTCTTTTTCTAATCAAGTTGTTCAATTAATTGATTCAGAGCTAACTGTAGATTGTGGCTAGCGGACATTGTAGAGTTTTAAGTTTGATGGTAAATACAATTTCTTACAAACTTGGTTCAAATCTGATACCGATTTGTCGGTCTTTGAAGGCTACCTGGAAATAGCAAAAAATGACAGTAAAATAGCCCCTTTAAACCAAAATGTCCAACTTCCTGCGTCTTTTCAGGCTTGCCTTCTCCAGACTTTTTTGTGGCTCGACTCATGAAAGACTACCAAATTTAATTTTACAAGGCGAAAATGACTAGGTTATTTACTGCCACGTTTGCCAGATTGACCCTAAAAATTGCCTTCTCCAGACTTTTTTGTGGCTCGACTCATGAAAGACTACCAAATTTAATTTTACAAGGCGAAAATGACTAGGTTATTTACTGCCACGTTTGCCAGATTGACCCTAAAAATGCCCCCTTTGAACCAAAATGGCTGACTTTCTGTGTCTTTTGGAACATGGCATGCATTCTTGAGACTTTTTTGTTGGCCTGCTCATGACAGACATACCTACCAAATGTCATGTTACTAAGTCATGTTGCTATTTTTTGGGTGTGTTTATTGCCACAAGGCCATGTGTGTGTGTGTGTGAGAAATTGTGTAAACTAGAGCATGTAAATGGGAGGGAAGCCGTGTTGGAATTCCCCCACTGTCTCTTCCTGCAATTTTGCATACAAAAGCAGCAAAGGAAGTGAATATAGTAGCGGGCATTTATTGTGAGCCCGCCCGGCAGGCAGGCAGACGTTTTCTCATTTATTCAAATCAAAAGGAACAATGAAGCAGAACCGCCGCTGACGACTGAAAAGCAATGAGCGGGCGGGAAGAAAGCGTCACGGGTCAAAGCAAAGCATCGGAGTTGTTCAATAAAGCATCTAAGCCGGCAATTAACACGAGCAAATCATTGTTTCGCGCACGCTTTTGGTCCATTACGAACCCTTTTAATTAAAGGCCGAGCATGTGGCGGGAAAGGATTGTTCGAAAATTCATCCTCCAGAGCTGGTTTCACATAGCAACGTGAAATCTGCTCGGCATGTCTATCGTGAGTGGCTCCACAAAAAGTCTTAAGAGGCCATGCCTGAAAAGACACAGGAAGTCGGCCATTTTGCCTCAAAGCGACAACGTAATGTAAATGTCCTGGTGTCTTAGAATAAGACAAGACTGACTTGTCCAAGAGATGCTGCCAAATTTGGCTACTCAACAGATGGACAAAAAATGAAAGGGCAGAGAAGAAATTGATATTTTGTCATTGGGTAGACCGTGGCGGGGAACTTTGACGACGCAGGAAATCAAATATTTTGATTGGGAAAGACCATTTCAGGGTCATGTTGGCCTTCACGAATAATCCAACTACTACGGAGCGTGGCGACAAAGTCAATGTCTCGCCATGAAACATAAAAAAAAGGATATAAGAGGAAACAAATGTTTTAGACTGAACACAAAGCAATGTTTGCGTCGCTGGTGACATGCTTCCAATCGGATTAAGACACCAGGCGGGATTTTGCTGTGTCGATGGTCGTGGCGACTTTCCCTCACTCTCTCTCTCTCTCTCTCAAGGGGGAAATGCCGACTCAGCAGGATGTCTTCCAAAACGGACCAATCGCCTTATTTCCCGTCTGCTGAGATTCCGCCGTTTTTTTTTCCTTTTCTTTTGAAGACAGCATGAGGTTATGCCCATAAAACTGTTTCAGCTCTCCTGACAGCCGAGGTACTGGCCTCCATTTTTTTAGCCACATTTTTGAACCTCTCCCAAGGGCGAATAGGTAATGTTTTAATTACTGCGTTGCATTACGCAACCACTGCAAAGCCCAATTTTCAAGTAAGTCCCATAACTTGTTTTTCATTTTGCCGATTTGAGTCACCTCAGATCTTAAAGACTGCTAACATCTGACATTGTTATTTAGAAACCACAATGCATGACATTATCTCGACAAATGCAAACGAGATGTTGAACCATTTTGTCACTTTTGATTTGAGTCTGGATGGAAATGCTTTGTTGTTCTGCCAACGTTGCTTGTTTGTTTTTTGTCATAATTGCAGCTTCTTACTCAAAAGGAAGTATCCCAGATGGATATTTGCAACGTTTGTTTTACATAAAGCAGAAACTCACAATCCAATATTTTAATTGGATCCCATTCAAATTGTCCATTTTACATTTATTTTGTCATCGCCATCAAAAACAAAACGGAGCCGTTGAAGTACTTTACACTTCCTGCTATTTTCCAGCCGTCATCTTTTTGATCACAGGAGCTTACTTTGGTGAGAGTGCTTGTTTTTTTTTTTGTTTTTTTTTACTCGGTGAGTGCCTATGTTGATAGAAGCTCTTATCCAGCTGAGACAGGGGCGGGTAAAATGATCAAATGTGTCCATTTTGCGATCCGGATTAGACGCGGGCCTGATTGCAAAAGGCTCAGACGGCGGCGACGTGCAAAGGAAGGAAGATAAACAGAGAATCGAGACAGTGGATGAGAATGCAAGAGTACAGCAAAAAGTGGCTTGTTGAGGAAGGCGAGAGGCCTTTCACTTCCTGGATGCTTGACCCCTGATGTTATTCTTAGATTTTCGGGAGGGTGAAAGCTTAACGGACTGGGAAGTTTTGTGGTGTCCTTGTCCTTGATTTGACTTTTTTTTGGGGGGGAAGTGAAATATGTGAAAAATGTTTCACTATTCTCGAATGAAGCCTTCAAGAAGAGCAAGCGGACACTTTGACAACGTTCCCAATTCCGGCTTTGGGGGTGGGGGGGTGGTGGGGTAGTCCCGTCTCACAGTGAGAGCTTTACTCGAAGATTAATTTAGTGCTTTTCTTTTCTTATTATGACGGCTTGTAAGAGGATTTTGACAAGCGCTTAAACTGCGTATTTGTTACACTTTGGATTATTTCCAGTCTCTGGGTATTGATTTTGCTGTGGGAGCGGAGCTCGCCTTGTTGCCGGGTAACTTTTAGACCAACTCGAGCGCACAATAAATATTTTTCTGTTATGCGTACATTGTTTGACAGATTTGGGAATGATCAATTGATTAATTAATTGAATTAACTCTTGCAATATATCTCTAGTAGAACAGTAATTGTGCTAATGAATACAACTTGCCTGTCATAAGCTCCCAATCTTATGACACGCGTATCGAAACACTGGTTTGACCGTATGTGTCAAAATACTCCGCATACCGTCCCACACTCGACATTTTTGAGATGCCGGAGCTTCAAAAACATTTCATCATATGCGCTACAAGACCAAGTGTGTGCAGGGGGGCGGCGAGGCGGCGAGGCGGCGAGGCGGAATGTTCCTTCCCCTCGTTCCGCTGGCGGTGCTGATGCGGCACTGACATTCGTACTGCAGAGATGTCATCCTCTGACAAAACACGAGACAGGAAGCCCTCTCTGCTTTCCTCATCGCGGTGCCTCCTGCCTCCGAAGGGGGACTCTTGATTTCCCAGAAGAGTGTCCCCGAAGCAATCTCCGCTAATCGCATCCGGCGATTTTGCTCGCCGTGAACACACAGCGAGTGAATGAATGTAAGCGAGCACGGCGCAGGCAGGAATGCGGCCAGTGTACATCAGGACAAACGGGTCTTGTTTGAACAGTGCCGCGTTGTCGACGCCCAAGCCGTTTGATGTGGCGTTTTTGATGTTCGCTCGCCGCGCGTCAACCTGCAATCGCCGCGGCTAATGTTTAACGCACGAGGTAAGCTTTCTGATGGGACCGCGTTTTGTCGCGGGTGCTCTGAATGGGATGTGGGAACGCTTGCCAAGAGGCCTTTTCCGCCGCCCGCCGCAAACGACCAATCAATTCTCGGAAGGTCAGCAGCTCCGGCGATGAAGATCAATATTCTCTTTTTATTATTACAACCGCCCTCCCTCCTTTTCATGTGTCTCATCAGTCACGCTTTACGTCTGGTAGCGTTCTCCCGGCGAGCTCGACTGATTGAATTTGCGCTTTTCGTTGATCCCAATTTGTGATATTTTTCCAGTGTCGCTGCTCTGCGTGACCATGGAAAAGGAGGCCTTAACGGAGCAGTGAATTTGCAACTTTCAGAATTAGCGACGGAAAGCAGGACTGCAATTATTCTCATGATTATCCCACCGATTAGTGGAGGAATCGGATAAAAATTATTCAACTATAATACCGCTACAAAATATGCATGTGAGGTGCAGGTATTATTTTCATCCATTTGGGGTCGCCATCCTCATATTCTACACTGTACACTCTAAAAACAGTTGGGCCAAAAATAACCCAACTGTGGGTCAAAAATGGACCGATCCTCTACTTGGGTCTGTTCGACCCAACTTTGAGTTAAGAAATTGATCTTTTAGTGTAAAACAGCTCATAAATATTGGTCATATCCAAAACCCAGAAAGATGGGTCAAATTGATCCAATGGATCAAAAATGGACCGGTCCACTTTATGGGACCAATATTTATAAGTTGTTTTACACTAAAAGACCAATTTTTTAACTCAAATATGGGTCAAATAAACCCAAGTAGAGGATTTTTGACCCATAGTTGGGCTATTTTTGACCCAACTGTTTTTACAGCGTAGTATCGGTGGCTTTGTGGTTTTAGACGGTGGAGCCCGTCCTGGTGAGTGATGTGGTAGGCCATAGCCAGTAGCCACCATCCTGCTTCTGATACAAGAGTTTCACAAAATTGCCATATCAAAGACACAACAGTCAAGACGGTGATTTTCCGACCAAGTGAATGCTAGGGTTAAACTTTAATACTTTTATTTCATATAGCATAGCATCATAGCAGTGTGAAATGGACATTTCAACAAGGACAGTACGGCTACGTGCTAGAATTATCAGCAAAAAACGCCTGAAACATTAAAACATTTTTTATCCTCTTATTGAATCGGTTTCCTGGATTTTCTGTCGACCAGTCAACGGAGTGCAGTGTGACCAGCTCCACCATTTGTACGGTCAAAAAAAATGGGCTATTAGGGATCAGTTCTTAGGACTAAGTGGAAAATTACTGATCAATTAAATAATTTAATAAATAAAATACAATTGAAATAAGTGTGGGTTTTTTTAAGGCTCGTCTCTCTCGTTCTAAATGATCGATTCAGATTAGCACCAACGAGCATTCACGTCACACTACACAACAAGTCATAAACAGCAATAACAATACGTTGACGCCAACTTGTGTTGGCACAGCACGACAGCAGCTTTTGTGGGAAACTGGTTCCAACGAGGGAAGCCCATACCTGCGACAGGTGCCAAGTTGGGTTTCCTTGAGAGAGGTATTGTTTATATATGTTCTATGTTTGAATGGAGCAATAAATCTTCCTGGCGCTTCCCTTGAGATGTGCGTGTGCTCAGGGTCATTCTTAAACAAACACTGCGCTGTTAGCCGAGCTACAACAGAGGACGAAGCGCTTTGCTTGGTTAAAGCTTGAAAACGTGCGTGAGCTCAAAGACATTTTAACAAGGCAGAGGCGGATTATCCTCACCTAAAGTACTTTATATCTCCAGAATGGTATCAGGAAGTACCAAAAAGGCATCTTAGATGACAGAGTGAAAGAGTATTTGCGAAAATTGACTGTATCGGAGATGTAACAAAAGATCTAGGATTTCTCCGCTTTTGCCCATCACACCAATCTTGCCAGAACATTAGCTGATGAACTTTTCTCATTTAAATGAATGGAAATGCCCTTAATCTGAAAAAAAAAAGGTTAAAAAATGTGCACAAAAAAAAAGCCTTTTTAGATTAGTGTAAATAACTGTAAAAACATACTGTAGCCTCCAACAACTAACTAATATTAAAAGGTCAGACGCCTGCTTCAATGAAGTCCACAACCTTGGAAGGACACGAATTGAGGAAACGCGTGCTCATTTGCCAAACCAAAATCTTGGCTCAATGGAACATTCTTGGAAACCTTTGCTCCCTCTTAACATACAACAGCTGCAATCATAAGTTACCAATCATTTATTTCCATGCCGGCATGATCCGCATTCCCTCGAACTGCAACATTCCCTGCCGTGCTGTCATTCCCAAATCATTCTTTTGCACCAGTCGTGTGCTGCTTGACCAGCACAAGGACACTCAGTTGCAAAAGCGACAAAGTGCAAATTGTGTGCGCTTGAGTCGACTTTTTTTTTTTGGGGAGGGGTGGGTGGTACTACTGCAAGGGAGATGAGCTGCCAAGAGGCATGCAAGGAGGGGGGAGGTGTCTCCATGCATTGGAATAACCGGGATGACTTGAGGACATCTCATTTAGAGGGAGAGAAATACACTATTATTTTGAAAATGCATTAAAAAATAATAGCTGAACACACTGCATCCTTACCAGCCACAATATTAGGCACACCTGCACTTTGTGACAACATCCCATATACATGTTCATGGCAGGCAAAGATTAAAACCCTTATTTTTGTAGTGACACTCTGGTTATGTCCTGCTGTACTGTTACTTTCAGTATTGCAGGTGTACCTAATTAAGTGTCTAGTGTGAGTGACAGGTCTCCCGCCCACATACATGGTCAAAATGTAAACACAAGTGAGGTGGGGGCTAGGGAAGATGCGTTCAATGTCACTGTAATTAGCAGTCTTTTGTCATTCATAATGAGGAAACTGGCAACAAGTCACCGCGAAGGCTTGACAGTTTAATAATTCATTTCGACGCCTACATCAAACAAAATATACGCAGCTATACAACTTAAAAACGTAGCATTTGTTACCTCACGAGGGTCTTCCACGAAGAAGCTTCCCGCCGTTCAAATGCGTCGTCGCTCCGTTAAGTGTCCACCCGTTGTTGTGGTGTCGGGTCCCGGAGTAAAATTGAGGTGTCGTCGTATCGGTGATGAGGCTGTGGCCGTCTTCAAACTGCGAACATTTCTCCAGTGCAAGCGAAAATCGCTACCGCCCGCCGCCGGTACTGCTGCCGATGCTTCTGCCGAGTGAGACCCACTGCTGCTCAACCAGCAGCGCGCTGCCTTGAGCCGGGGAGCGAAGCAGCCAATCAGGAAGGGCCTTGCTACCGCAAAGGCTTGTGGGTAATGGAGTCTTGAAACAAAAAGAAACGTTTGTGTTTGACAACTTGCTTGCCGTTTTCTTTCTTTCTTTCTTTCTTTCTTTCTTTCTTTCTTCCTTTCTTTCTTTCTTATTTTCCTTCTTTCTTTCTTTCTTTCTTTCTTTCATTTTAGAATTAATCAAACA
Source organism: Leptonotus elevatus (assembly GCF_054856555.1). Taxonomy (NCBI): domain Eukaryota; kingdom Metazoa; phylum Chordata; class Actinopteri; order Syngnathiformes; family Syngnathidae; genus Leptonotus; species Leptonotus elevatus. The sequence continues at coordinate 8,349,761 of NC_141257.1, forward strand.
ATTATTTAATCAAATGCATTAAACATTAACTGTACCTGTAATTTTTAAATAACAAAATAAGTCATTTTTAATTATTAATAAAATAACAGTTCATTGTCAGTTTCAGTGATTGTGTATATTATTTTACCAGTAACTATAATCAACCAATTAATTAATACAATTTAAAAATACTCAAATACATGAAAAAAATATATTTTAATAATAAAATAATAAATAATATTTGTTTCTCCTTTTGAATGTAATACTCACAATTAATGTAATCAACCATTACAGGTAAAATAAATAAATAAATAAATAAAACATGCTAAATATGTAATAATTGTAAAACTATTTTAATAAACGAATTATTATTTTCATAATTTTTTTATGAAGAATTTCATTTAGGGGTGTTAAAGTACAACTTTTTATTTACTTCCAATATGATACCATTATTGCAGCGTAGAATGCTGTCTGATACTGATATTGATCTGATACGATATAAGCAGGAATGTTACATGCTTTTATTTATTTTATGAATATGAAATGTTAGAAGAGACTTGACCAAGTGATACTATTCAAACAAAGAACAGTAATCAGCAAAAGTAGGTATGAGAAAATATGACCTGTTTATTCCAAACTGTACGAGTGCTAATATCAGAGATTTTGGATGTAGACTGATGTTATTCGGTGTATTTTTGCAAATAGACATAATTTTTATATTAAAAGTCATTAGCTCTAGCCGGTGTACCTATATTGTGTCAAGGAAGTTCACGGTGTGTTTGGCTATGGTAGTTGAGGAAACATGCATAGAACAACACATGCTTTCTGCAGTTGAGTCCAGTTTGCGGTCGAGAAACAGATGGAGAAGTCAGAACGAGTTTTGACTTCCTCCCCGCTGCGAGTGTTTTTCGAGGGCGTGTGGTGAACAAACGTGTTGTTATCGTGCCTACGGCCTCCTTCCTGAAACACAAATGTGACCGCCGCCTGTGACAGTTGGACAGTGGAGCCCAATGCTGGCTAAATTTAGACGGAGACTCCAGCATTTCCTGGACAATCAAACACACACATTATTTGAGTCATTCTTAAGGCTTGTACTGTAAGAGTGTGGCGACATTGTGGAACAATAAATGCTCAAGGGGGGGCAGGATGACCTGAAAGAACGGACTGGCTATTGTTTACATGCAGCAATTCATCCATCAGGGACTCTGCCACAGCACAAATGCTATATTTGTAATTTTGTAACATTGATTGTCTCCAGAAATGAGCCCACCCCACCAAAAAAAAAAACTCAGACGCGTACCTTGAGAGGAAGAACATATTTGTAATCGGCTCCACTGCGTTCGATTGATGTGAAATCCGACATGCTTGTAAATCAAAAACCGATGTAAAACCTACGCTGTAAAATGCACAGGTGGTCGGCCATTTTGTTTGAATTCATTTTGTGTCTGTTTAATGATTTTAAATGAAAAATTAAACCTATTTGCATCCGGCACTGATGCCTCACATTGACATGAAATCTGGCATGTGTGATCATCATAACAATAAGCAAAAAAAAAACTGTCAAATGGCCATTTTGGTTTGAAGGTGCCATGTTATAATTTGTGAGAAAATGTTTGCATCCGGTACCAGTGTTTCAGATTGACATGAAATGCAACTCATGCGTTTACCACGTCATCGTTTATCATCATGATGGGATGCACAAAAATCAATCAATGCACAGGTAGTCTGCCATTTTGTTTATGCTTGACAAATGGTGACATGTTTTGAATTCTTTTTTATTTTTTGAAGTGCTTATTACAGGAGGCTTGCCTATTTAATTAGGGGCTCCTCCTTTATTGACTTAAACCTCGTCCATGCTCGCTTCTCTAATATTATTTTGGTTTAGGGATGTTTATCACAATCAGGTGCCAGAGCTGCTGTAACCACAACACATACCACACAAATAGTGTCCCTTTGAAGCAAGAAAATCACCTGGGCGTTATGCCCTTCAAAGCGGGTTATTTGTAGCAAGCGTTCAGGGACCGAGTTCAAGTATTGGCACAGGCACAAAGTGCTGGCACTACCCTCTTTGAACAGCCGTTTCAGGAATTGAAACTCAGACTATCCGCCCGATAAACAACCAAATGAAAGGTTAGTGGGGCATTGCAAGCAAATTAAAGTAATTATGTGTCGTTCAATTAAACATGGAGGATGGAATGATTATACACCTTTGGTATTCAATGACAACATTTGTGTGTGAAAAGGGACACATGGGCAAGGTCATTCTCAGAGGTGGCCAAAGATGTTAAAATGTCTATGTAAAACACGTAAAATTATTTATTTAAAGAGAATGATCAATTTTATTTTATTGTTTTGAAATCGTATCACTTTAATTAACCAATGATTTAATCAAATGAATACAAATTATGTATACATGTAAAATACTTTATTTTAATAATCAGACATCTTATTTGCATTTTTTGATTACTTAATGTACAATTTAATATCTAATTAATCATGTTACACACTAACTTGGTACATGCATATTTAAAATAATTTTTAATAAAATAATTCATTATTTTAATAATTTAATGATTCATGGAAAAAATCACGCAACTGTACATGTAAAATAGTTCGTTTTTATATGTTTACTTTTTATGTTTAACTATATGTGGGGGTCAATAAAGTATTAGCCTATATTAACATAAACAAACATATAAAATACAATATACAGGTGAAAATATCGTACTTTGGCCACAAACTTAAATCCATATTTGACATAACAGTCCCCATTGTTTATATACGGTATCGTTGACGCGAACTTATTGCTTGTCGTCTGGCGTCCTCTGGCGGCTCTTTCGAATATCGCGCTGCTCATAGCATCCCTTCCCTTGGGTGGGGTGAAAGGTGAAAACAAACATGGCGGCCCGCGGTAAAGCGACGGTGGTGCTGAAGGCGGTGAAGAAAATCGCTGTCCAATTTTGTCCGTTCGAGGCCAACGTCCGGTCGACGCGGTAAGACGTGCGTGGGTGAATTTGGTGCGTTTTGCGCCGTGTCTAATAACGCAAATGACAACTTTTACGGTTTCTCCGCGGATCACCCCATTAGCATTTTGCTAATTAGCCATTTCTAATGGCACTTTCCCACTTTGTTTGTGCAGTATGCATATAAAACGGTAGTCACATCCGGTCTAAACTCCTAGCCGTTTTATTTAGCTAAATAAGTGCCAACATTGTGTGTAGTTAACGTTTGCTAAATTCTACTGATATCTTAATAAAAGCCAGGTTAGCTTAAATGTGCCACTATCGCAACGGATTGTATGTATGTTATCTGAAATGTGTCTTGGTCGCCTCTTGTAGGGAATTCCTGGTCGTGGTGGGCTCGGAGAAGGCCAGATCGACCAATTTAAACTGCGAGGTGAAAGCCATTGTTAAACATGACGAGTCGGAACCTATTGTGGATGTCACTTATGGTAAGTTTGGCTAATTTATTTGCATTAAATAATAGGTGGAAACTGTAATTTAAGAAAAAAAAAATGAAAATAAAACATGCTGGTACATGAACAATCATAACAGAACGTTCAAATCGAATTGCCCATCAATGTCACAAGATGGCAGCAAAGCACAATTTTTGTTTAAATGAAGCTCCTCAACTGACTTTGACTGTTTGTTGGTACCAAGATGCCATAAGATGGCGACAGAGTGATACTTATGTATAATGGAGCTATTATGCTACTAGGCTAACTATTTCATTGTGTTCACAAGTGAACCAAAACAAAAAGTTCTTCAATGATGCATGCAAGTAAAAATAATAGCCACGTTTTTATTTTGATTTACAATGAACTATGAACCAATTATTTAGATCTCCATTTCTTTTGGAAGCCCAACGAGAAGCAAGTTACCCCTGCTCGTGCAAATGCTGTATGACTTTTTTGTAATGAGTCATTTTAGGAGCGAAAACACATGCATCTCTGCCATAGGTCAACAGCGGCTCGCCGGCCTATTGTGTGCGCGCTGCTTGACTTTTACTCACACTTAACTTTGTCCGGCCATTGTGTCATTGTCCTGACGAGATCCTCCTGCTTTTGTCTTCCTCCTCAGTGGACGGCGAGAGGCTGCTGATGAAGGGCGCCAACCTGACCAGCGGCGAGATGCTCAGCGCCTTCCAGGCCCGATGCACGGCCAAGGATCGCCAGGCCAATGCTGCAGCCAAATAACAGTCAATATACTCTGTGTACATAACTGGATATTTATAATAAAATGTGTATGATTCGATTTTTTTTTTGGTTTCTCCTGTTTTTTCACCCTCTCTGAAAAGCCCATCAATAAAGGGTCACGTTGCTTAATATGCTTGACTTGGGTGTGTGGGGGAGGTCTTCAAATCATTTTGGGAGGACATTTTGCAAGCAATGACTTTTGAAACACAACTTCTTTTTTTTTTAAACACTGAGAAAAAAAGTTGACTTAACAAAAATGACTACCTCTCACCTAGTCTCACCCTCGTGTCTATTTGTGCACTTAAAATAACCAACTATTAATTGTATTGTAAGGTTGAAGCAGCATTAACATTTATTTTTTTTGTTACCATAGAATCAGCAATTTTATCGATTTGAGTTTATTTCTCAAGGCAAAATGTTATTCATCCGTTTGCTGTTTGATGGCTTATTTTATGTTAAATTGTTAAATTTTTTATATATTTAAACATGTTTTATGTTTTTTTGACATTTCCCCCTTATTTTCACATGATCCATAAACAACAAAATGATTCAAGTTACTGGGAAAAAAATTTAAGCAAAAAAAGTTTAGCCATCAATAACGTGAAAGCAATCAATTAAAATCAGAAAATCTTTTTTTTTTCCCCATGTCTTCATTTTGAGGTTATATTGCCCAGCCCCACATCCAACTACATGTTTTGAACAAACCAGTCAAAAATACTCGTATGTAACAAAGTAAGAATATGTTAAATATCTTAACATGACACTCATCAAAAGTTTGCTAGCTAAAATAAACTAGGGGACGGGATTTCCGTGCTTCCTATTCTATGACGTGCCCGGCTGTGATTGGCTAATACACTGAGGGTACGAGAAAGGTACTTTCAGCATTTTAATTTGTAGCTTCTCTATTCAACATGTTCTTAACAATGACTGTTTTAACATAACATATTTTTTTCTGTGTTTCGTGTTTCAATGTTCGTTGTGGTTAAAGGATGACAAGACACTCATTTTTAAGTCTGACACATTTTGGATTTCCAAACGAATTGAACTAAGCAGTAAAAATACACTTTGTAAAAAATTTAGCAAAAAATGACAATTACAGCAAATTTTCAATAAAAGTGAATATATTGCCGTTTCTTTGCCATTTAACAATGCTAGCCAAAGATGCTAGTAGAAACCGAGTGGAGCCAGGGGCGGGCTTTCGCTTCTATGACGTAGCGTGCTCTGATTGGGCCATCACCCTTCATAAATAAGAACGCGCTCACTGCACTGACATACTTGTTTGGAATATCAGCAAAAACAAACAGACAACAAATTTGCAACCATGGTTGAGAAGTTTGTCGGCACGTGGAAGATGGTTTCCAGCGAGAACTTTGACGACTACATGAAAGCAATTGGTAGGATAAAAAAATAATAATAATAATTCACATAACTGTACAATTATTAACATGCAGCCCTATTGTGCACGGACTCCCCTTTGGAATATCTTCTTTTTTTTTCAACTCAAACCTGCCATTTTCTTCTCTTTAATACGACCTAGTTGTCTTACCTTGTGCTTGTGCTGGTGCGCAGGCGTCGGTTTCGCCATCCGGCAGGTGGGCAATCGCACCAAGCCCAACTTGATCGTGACGGTGGACGACCAGGGCACCGTCAGCATGAAGACGCAGAGCACCTTCAAGACGTCCGAGATCAAATTCAAGCTCAACGAGCCCTTCGAGGAAAACACCGCCGACGACAGGAAGACGCGGGTTCGAATCCCGCACTTGCTTTCTCTCTCTCTCTCTCTCTCTCTCTTTATTCTCACGGGTCCACTGAACCAAATGGATTGTCTGTGTGCGCAGACCGTCATCAGCTTGGAAAATGGCAAACTTGTGCAAAAACAGAGCTGGGACGGCAAGGAGACGAGCATCGAGAGGGAAGTCGCCGACGGCAAATTAATAGCGGTGAGCGTTTGAATGTCTTTTATTTAGGGTGTGGTTCGCGAAGAAAGATAATGGTAAAACAATATTTTATGTCATGGCTTTAAATTTCAATATACTGCATATACGTATTTTTGTGAGCTGATTAAAACAGATATCCTAAATGAGCACACACACAATGATGAAAAACAAATTGCATATAAAATATTTGTATTTCTTGTTTGTATGTATGATAAAATGACGTTTAATTTTATTTTCAAGGTTCTCAAAAGTTAATATTATCAGCATAAAAAAATAAGCACAAAAGGAAGCCATTTTTACTTTTTCAAATAAAAAAGTTGTATACAATTATACATTATTCGAATGTTTTTTAATTTGTTTATAAAACCATTAAATAGTAGCTATACTTATTAAATACTTAATATACAAAGACTTTATTATATACATAATGGAATTGTTATACTAGGGTACAATTTTTGCAAAAATTATGGTATATAGAATTTTTCAGATATATTTTAAATATATAATGATGCTGATAAACGTTAGCTCCCATTAGCTAATAATATAAAAACGCTGTAAAGTCATTTAATAATAAAAAAATACATGTATTTTTTTAATGAATGAGAAAGTGTTTCAAACTACAACTGCTTTAAAAAAAAATCTATATATTTGAAGTTTTTAATGTTGATGCAAGTGTACCTAATGTTGTGTCTCATTGTGTGTTCTTGCAGAGGTGCATCATGGGAGATGTGGTGGCAGTGAGGACATACGTGAGGGAGGCGTGATGACGTGTACACCGCCGCCTCGCCAAACCCCCGACAGGCTCAGTTTAATGAGCGTCTCTTTTTTTTTTGGGTGTGTTGCCTCAAAATCTTGAAAATTGTGCAAATTTCAATAAAGCTCATTTGTCAAAATGCCGTTCTTATTCCTGATAACAATCAACCCTAATGGAGCCAGAATGGCTTCCTGCCTTTGATTTGTTGCATTAATCTGGGGAATTTTCAAGGGGCTTAAACACAAAAGACTTCAAAGGTCACGCCGCTTGATGTATGATTCCCTCTGGCAGCAGGAATGTCCACTTGAGAGCATCACGCAGGGAGCGCAGCGAGGAAATGTCTTTTTTTTTTGGGCTCCTTCCAGGAGGTCATACATTTCCCATTGCGCATGTAGAACAAGCTCAAGGAATCCCCCCCGCCGCCCCCGGTGGCGACCGGTCAAGTGTCAGATTGTTTCACAGGCAGCTTTCTCAAGATTGGTCGCTCTGATAGGCCCTGATGAGCAAAAGAGATGGGGCGAGGTTGTAAGTACAGTTGAGGACACGGAGGGCCGTGAACTTTCTGTTAATTCTGATCATTGTTTGTGTGAGTGTGCATGCGCTCCCTCTTGACATGCAGCTTTGAGATAAAAACAATTTGTCAAAAATGTAATTTAACAGCTCATCAAAAAAGGCTGTTTAGATATTTTGTGTGGACGTATGCGCTTCATCCTCAGATAAAAATTAGTAACCAATATAGTGCACAATTTAGCCTTTTCTAGCACAGCATGTCTTATTAACCAGTATTTTATGCGTGTATGCACTCCACCCTGAGTGAAAAGCTTTTGATTGCGACATCCAGCTTTAGCTATAGTAGCATTCACACAGTCTAATATACGTCATAAGACGCCTCACTAAAATGCATTTTGTGTGTGGGCATGTATGCACTCCATCTCAAGATAAAATCAAAATTGGTTCATTGGAAAAATGTAGTATAGATCCAGCATCAGATATAGCAGAATGAACACATTACAATATAAAATCCAGTATGGAGTTTTACTAACATTGTGTTGTGTATGCGCTCCATCTTGGGCTAAAAGTCTAAATTGAGTGATTTGAATTATGTAGTATCGATCCAAACTAACATTAACACAAAATAAAATGCGACAATTTCTCACTGACATGCATTTTTGTGTGTGTATGTACTTCATCCTGAAATAAAAATAATAATAATTTGGGTCACTTGAACTAAATACTGTACATCCAAGCTTGAATGTTGCGACATGCACATATTGCAATATTCAGTACAATTCTTCACTAGCATACATTTTTGTGTGAATGTATGCACTCCCTCCTGATAGGCAAAATGGGAGATCATTGCACTATAGATCCAAATTTAGCTATGGCAGCATGCACACATTAAACTATGCTGTATGATTCCTCACCAATATACATCTTGTGTGTATGCACTCCCTCCAGAGATTATTGTATAACATCAAGCAACCCCTCAAAAATATGCATTTGGAATTTTTTGTGTATGCACTCCCTTCTGACATGTTTGCATGCTATCCATCCTAAAAATAAACAGCAGAATTCCGCCATTTTAACTATGTAGTACAGAATAGGGTCAATTTAGTACTGCCCACACAGTAATAAACGATGCCGTATGATTCCTCACTGACTTTATGTACACCTTTAAGCATTACTACTTGCTTCACACGACCTCCAAGCCAATATTTGAAAAGTTCACATCTGCTCAGTGTTGACTTGCAGGTGCAGCGGGAGACCGAGACGAGACCTCCTCCCGGGAGTCCCATTGTTTGGGAATGATTGAAAGCCGACAACCCGGAGGGAGCCACACGAGAAAATGTTCAATGAATAGTGCTGATACAGCAGCACGGGCGTACCTAATGTTTTGGCTGGTGTTTTTCTTCCCACATTTGAACCTTTATCGCTAGTCCGAGCAGGGAGGGAACTTTCTGGGAAGTTTCGCCATGCAAACAGGGAAGTCAGTCAGGAAACAGCGTGATAGCAAGAAGGCCGTTCCAGGGCTCAGCCGGTTGCAGCTGTTTCATGTTATTTGTGTCAACCTAGGCTGGCATCTTGTACGTGTATGCGCTTCATCCCATGATAAAAAATTGGAGTTGGCTCATTTGAATCCAGGAGCATAAATCCAGCCTTTGATTTACTAGCATGCATCACACACAACTGTGATGACTCATCATTAACCTGAATTTTGTGTGTATCTGTATGCACTCCATCCTGAGATAAAAATGGGAACTGTCTCGTGATCTAATTTCAGCTTTATATAAAGTAAAACACAATACTCAAATATTTTCTAAATCTATTCACTAACATGTACTTTGCATGTGTATGCACTCCCTCCTGGCAGCCAGCATGGGAGATGGCTCACTTGAACTATACAATATCGATCCAGCCTTTGATTAAGTAGCATTCACGTTCTGTAACATCCAGCATGATGTCTAATCATGTATTTTGGATGTGTGTGTATGCGCTCCCGCCGGAGAGGCAACATGAGGTTGTTTTGTTTTAAAGGCTCTCTGTCACGTCCTCGGCACAACATCTGGAAAGCTCCACTTGACGTGGACGCCCTTCCTCCGCTTGTCCTCAAGTTCAAGTCTGAAGTTTGACGAGACGTTCAAGAACAATCAGACACTTTTGACCTTTTCACCAACTAAAACCAGCCAAAACACACTTTAGAAATGTGTTTGTATGTATGATTCCCAACAAAAGTTGAACACGTGAACAAAGAAGGTTGACTAAAATATTCATTAAGTTAAAAATAATTGATAATTATTGTAATCATTAAATTAATAAAATTTCTGTGGCATTTTTTCTTAATACTCAAAGAAGCATGTAATAAAATAAGTATACTAAAAATATTTTTTAAATTACTAGAATAATAAAATTATTTAAAAAAAACAAATGAATAAAAGATGATGAAAAAATATGACAAAATACTGTTAAATACAATTTAAAAAATAGAAATACATTTAATAATAACAATAGTAAAAACAATAAAATATTAATCATGATAATAATTGTAAAACAATACATGTTAAGTGTATAATGAAAAAAATCATGAAATAGATGTTAATATATATATATATATATATATAAAAAGGAAAATAGAGGTCCTTACAAGTACAATAACAAACACGTTAATACAAAAATAATAAATAAAAAAATAAATAAATAAAAATTCTACTACGAGAAATTATGCAAAGTTTTGCCTTGTGTAAGCGTTTTCTTTTTCTGTGCTCTCTTTTAATTAAAAAGCAACAAAACAGCAACACCCGACTGCAATATGAGCAAACATCCACAAAGGCCCCCTGTTTTCCCCATCTTCCCAGCACAAGTTCCTGTCCCAACTCAGTATAGAATCAACCCCCCGCCCCCAGCCCCATGTCTCGGACGATGGAAATCTTTCAAGTGAGGCTACACAAACAAATGCAACACAATGGCCTTCGGCCTTCATTCACTACTGTTGCGTTTGATCATTTAAAAAAAAAAGCAGACGTTAGTCAGTAGTGTGTATGTGTGTGTTTTTTTGTTTTGCAGTGTCTTCACAATTTTCAGAATGTGGATGACGTCACAAATGTGTACACTTGTGTGTATGTTAGGCTAGCCAGACTCTATTGTGCGCAACTCTTTGGAGCGTGTCGAGATGTTTATTTGTCGTTATTGTATGGACACAGCATGAAGAGGACGGAACTTCCCTTTTTTTTTTTCTTTTTTTTTTTCATTCGGCAGCCTTAAATCACCTTATAAAACCCAGACCCTCCACCTTAACCGGATACTTCAGAGTCCCGCCAGAGTTGTGAAGTGGTCAGGAGACCAGAGGAAGGATCAAAGGAAAGAAAGATGAAACAAAGGGTAAATCCAGCACCAACCACCCACAGAATTACAAAACCAGAATTTTTCACCAGCCCCAGAATACATCTCAATTCCAACAGATTAGGGAGACCTCAAGAGACCAGAGGAAAGACTAAAGGAAGGAAGGAAGGATAGATGAAGCAGAGTGAGATCCACAAACACCAGCCTTTGAGTTTCAGAAGATGCTGGTGTGGTGGATCTGGCATGCAGGACAACTTCCACCAAAGCGGAACAAGGCAAGCACGAGAGGACGGAACTTTCGACGGGAAAAACTTTTTCGGGAAAACCAATTTCTGAAACCAAGAAATCTGTGAAGTTCTGATCTGCTGAGCTTCCAATGCTGATCAATGACATTCCAAATGAATATGTGTTATTTTCACCTTGCTGCTTCATAAAGTTGGCTTTTGGTTCCCCACTTCTTTCACCAAAAACTAATTTGTTTTAATCGAAAAAGTTCTGTCACAAAAATAAAGTTTGGTATGGATCATCTGAGCACAATTTTTGGAAGTAGAATAGTGAAAAGGAAAAAATACGGGATCCTACTTCTCAAACCAAGAAATTCATGTAATTTGGATGCAAAGCTAGAATACAATTACTTTCTACAGCCTCACAATGAGGAGTGCAACGGATATCTGATTTGGTACCCCACTTCTAACACACAAAAAAAGTTCCCTACTACTTAAGGGTCTACATTAGCATGTTTATCCACCGCCTCAAGTTCTGCTCTCTTTGTTATCATGTCAAATTCTCCTCCAACAAAAAAAATCGAAGCAGTTTCCTCTCCAGGGACGGCGCGAGTTCCCGCCGTTTCTGTTTGCAACGTGAAACTTCTCCGGCACGGTCACATTTTCCGCCTCTTGCCGTCCTCCCGTCCGGATAAACAAAAACCCGCTTTCCCCGCTACAGACAGCTCTGCGGCCTTGACCCGCCAAGCGATGACCAAAGAAACAATAGGCCGTCAGGATGGTTGACCTCACGCACACTTTTTTCAAGATGACGTCCGCGCATTGCGGAGATAACGGCGGGCAGCCCGAGAAGCCATTAAGACACAGGATGAGCGATTGTTTGGTCCTGTAAACACGCCTTTGAACGGCCCTCGTAAAAGCTCTCAAGACTTATCATCGTCCTCGAGGGCTCGGAGAGTCTCGCGGGGAAGACGGAGACGACGCCCGTGTGAAAATCGGCGGGACGCCGCGCAGCTGTATGGCCGACACGCACAGCTGCGGGTTAAAACAGCAAACACTTCTTACGGTTGTTTTTAGAAGGAAACAGACAGACCGGCAGACTAACCATCTGATTGACAGACTGGCAAGTCAGGAACCAAACCGACTGACGGTCCAGTCAAAGAAAAAAAGAAAGAAAGAAAGAAAAATCCCTACATAATGATTCTGGAGTCAAAAATAAATGACTGACTGATCTCAGCGTGACATCTCGGGATTAATCTGAGACGGTAAAGAATTTGGACACGAGGTAAGTCGCGCACGTCCAGACTGGATTCAAGCGCTTGAGTAATTAACAATCACATGACTCCCTCCCACTTAGGACGGGATGTCAGTGACCCTCCTTTTGTCCACCCCCCCCCCCCCCCTCAACATTCCTTGAACCCGAGCCTGCTCTAGTTCCATATTGTGGAGCCTGGAGGCAAGAAAAGCAGCCTGGAATAAGGCCAAAGAATTCCCTCGTTCCCACAGGAGGTCAATTCCAAACCATCACCAACAACACATCGAAGACTTCAAATGCCAAACATGAAACCGGTTCGTTAGGGACAATTTTGGGAGTGTTGCTTGGTCTGCTTAGCCACATTTAGCGCCGTTAGCACTTTTATTTTGGTAGGTTGCCACTTCCTGTTATCTGGTTTGAAAAGACATTCAGGAAGTGCCTGAATTGACAAATTTTTGCGAGTAAAAAAAGACCATGGATGGTAGTAAAACGGTAGCGTTAGCATCTTGCATTAGCTACCACACACTTGTCACTTTTTAAGAATCTTTTTGTAAACAAAATGATTAACACCTGGGTAGTATTTTATTTTGAAATACCCAAAATGGGTCATAATTAATATCCTCACACTGAAGTCTCTCGTTTGACAGCGCACTGAATGAAGATGTAGCCTGTTAGCCTCTCGTGCTAGCCGCCGGCTGGATAGCTGCCATATGCTTATCTATTGTGTAAACTTTTGTGAACAAAATAACTTTGAGTTAGGATATTCTGTGACTGTCCTGCATTAGAGTCCATCTGTTTGTGCTATTTAAAAAGACCGAGTGAAAATGTAGACTGCTAGGTTAGCTTTCCCCTGCTTACACTTGCGTGCCATTAAAAATACTCAAATATTACTCGGAGGAGTCATGAAAACGGACATGACCCTCAACAGGGAATACACTTCCCCACCCTTAGTTCAAATCCAACATGTGTTTGTTACATAACTCTGAATGTATATTAAAAAAAAAAAAAAAAACCTTCAAGGACTGAAATTTGTGATTAAAAAAAAAAAGATCCCAGTGAAGACAAAATAGACAAGTTTCCGAGCAACAGGGATGATTTAGTGTCCTTGTTACTTTTAGTGTACGTCTCGGAGAGAAAGAGACCGAACCGGCTCCATAGACATAGCAATCTGTTAGGACGCTGTGAACCCTCCGAAATGGACTCAACAAACACAAAAGTCCAAAAGGGAATACTGAACTTCGGAGTTGAATGACATTGTGTTGGCAAATAACTTTTGACCCTCAGCAGTCAACATATACTTAGTTAGTTTAGCCGTGATAAAAAAAAAGTTAATAAAAACAAAACTGCAATAGATATTTTTTGTTAACTTGTTTCGCAGGTTCTTATGAAACCTGGGAAGCAAATATCAATTGCTCTTCTCCTCCGAGTGAACTTTGGCCACCTTGCACCACACTGACCCCCCCCCCCCCCCCTCCTCCCCCAAAGCCATCTGTACTGTAATCCCTGCAGGTCTGCCATGTTCCACGGAGGTCAGCGTTTGCCGGATGCCAGAATTACGCCCATCGGCGTCCGCCTCGCTGCATCCATTCACCGGAGCACCAGGCACAATCCTTTCTACAACCGGCATACCGAGCACTTGAATGCAACACAAGCCCAGTCAGCATATACACAGAAAGAGAGCGAGCGAGGGGCTATATGCGTACAGAAAGGGGCCGAGTTGACACATATTGAGCAAATGTGTGATCTATGGCACATAAAACAAGATGAAGAAATCAAAGAATGTATGTACGGCGTATTTCGCTTCATGGAAATATGTTTTGGTTGACACGCTCAATTGTTGGCGTTATTGGGCCTCTGCTGCTCTCTAGTGGTGACAACAGGAAGCTCATGCAAACCCTACCACTCGTTTAAAAAGTACAATATTCATTTATTATTAAATCAGTTTGATTGTGGCCAAATGAAAAATAAATATCACTGTCATTTTTATTAGTATAGCATTAACCGCTATATGAAATGGGATCACAAAATAGCGTGCAAAGTGCATTAAGAGAGGGTAAAATAGTATAAGCAGCACTGTAGTTAGGAAGGCGTTTAGCTAGCAATGCTAGGCTAATTCGGGTTGTGTGCCAAAGGAGGACTACAATATGACACAAGGACATAAAAGCTGTAGTCTTTTATCAAATGATAAATGTTGATATAAGCAGGAAGTCATCGCATGACAAAGAAACAATGGGCAGAAGTTTGACCGCAAACATCACAAGAGAAGAAATCAAGAGAAAGACCAGCGCCACGTGGAAGGAAAGTACCATTTGGAATGGACCGAATGAAGAAGAGCCAAAAATTGCAAAGACTCACAATCAGCTCGTGATTGATCGAAGTCGGTCTGAAGTTACCTCAGAGTAATGTCACAGAAACGCGTGTGAAAAAAATATTCATCCTTGGCTCTTTTTTAGACACTGGTAAAAGTAAATACAGTTAAGTTAACAGAATTTTGAAATACAAAAACATTCATTAACATCCAAGTGTAAAATCAAACAATTTATTTGTACATTTTTTTTATACATACAAACATCATTTGCATCCCCTGAATAAACAAAGTCATTTCTTCCAGACAAGTTATTCAATTATACAAATACAAGGATTCAAACATCAGTAAAAATGTAGCCTGCCTAGTGACATTTATTTTTAATCTAGTTTGTGATTTATTTATTTTTTGTGTTCATTAATTAAAAAAAAAAAAAATCTATTCTACACAACACGGGATGGCCAAACAGCTGCTGCAAGCTGCTGATGTTTTCGATTCACAAGTCTTCCTATTCATATTCTTATTTTTCAAAGTCATGCAAGACTCAGTTGACATCAAAACTTACAATTGGAAGGAACCACTGAAAAAAAAAAAAAAAACAGGTCGCCGGTGCACTGTTATATACAACTAACGACAGATTAAGGCAACGGAAACAAATTCCCGCGGTTGGTTTTTCATGTTCTAATTAAAGCTGCTCGCGCTCTACATTCACAAAAAAAATAATCACTTGGGGGAGAAAAAAAAATATGATATCCTCGCAACAGGCTTGAGTGAGCGTCCTTTCGACCACAGCGGCAGCCAGTTCAGGTTAATCACAATGGCTTTTGTTGTTATGGATGATCAGCATTCAAATTGAGCAGAAACACATACATACAAACGTGAGAGCATAAATAAAAGATACAATACTCGATGGCGCTTCATGAGGTAATCCCACTTTGCACTCACTCAGTTATATTACAGTAAATTTTAAATATTAATTTCAAAATGTCTTTTTACAGTGCCCCCTTGTGACTTCATTTTTACATTACGCTGTCCCGTCGTGGGTCTTCATTTTACTTTCATCTTTTTGAAATCAAAGGTACCCCCCCCCCCCCCCCAGTTAACATGTTTTCCCCTCACACTACAATGACATGGTAGTGATTGATTAAATCCAAATTTTTGTTCATTGCCCCTCGTGGTTCTTTATTTAAATGTATTTATTTATTGAGTTTACATTAATTTTAAATTGCATTTAATTAATTATCACATGAAAATACCTCATAGTGGCTCTTAACTGATTTTAAAATAGTTTTTAAATTCAACTGTAAAATATAAAAATGATAAACATTTTGAATGGTAACTTTAAAATTACATTTCAATTTTTAAACCTAAAAAAAATTCCCATTACTGTATTTATTTGACATTCAATTATCCCTCGAGGAAAATTCAATTGACTTCACTTAACATGGCGTCCTTCAATACTAGTCAAGTCACCAAAAAGTCAACATTACAGCTTTTTTCTAACAAGGACAGCAGGGAAGTCAATCAAAGTGTAAACAAACAAGTGCAAAAAATGAAAGCGAAATATTCTCAATAAATGACAAAAATACATCAAATGTCCAGTGTGCAGCAAGAATAGTGCAAATTAGACGCAAGTGCGCAGGACCTCCCCCTCGCCACATTCCATCACCTCACGTTACGACATCACGCAAGTGATCTTCTTCGCCTTATTATGATCAATAATTGGATAAAAACCGTATTCCAGAAAGAAGCTGCTCATTATTGCATAACGACAAATCCCACAATCATTTGCATAAAAAGGTTGAAAGAGGTGCTGTCATGTGACTTTCAGGTTTCCCTCCTGACCTTTTTCTTGTCTTTTTTTGCCGTCGCCGCCGCGTTCTGCTCAGGTCGCTCTACCAAACACAAAATGGACGCTTCAACATACTATTTGCTCATGTTTAGTTTGAGAAGAAAAATTCAGACTTACTCCGGGATGATGAGGATATGCTTGGCTTTTTGGAGGCAGCGACGGGAACATCTTCAGGTTTGGGTACCAAGTTCACCGCCTAATATCAGTCAACCATAAATAACACTTTCAATTAAAGAGACAGATGCTCGTTTTCTACCGTTTTGCGATGATTTAAAGAGACAGTAACACATTTCGCGCCATACAAAGAGATATTAACAGTTATTAACATTGTAGTCTTGCCAAAGCACTCCCAGATGTGTATGAAAACGTGAGCATCACATAGCGTCTCCGGATTGACAAAAGGAAAAAAAAAAATAATAATTCAGTTAGAACAAACCTCATTGAGTAACACGTAAAATGAAAAACCCTGAAATGAACTTTCCAGATATTGGAGGTGGGAATCTTTAAATGTCTCATGATTCGATTCCGATTTTTGGGTCTGCGATTCAATTCAGAATCGATTTTCGATTGGGAACGATTTTTGATTCAAAATTATTTGATTGACAATGATTCTTGCTTCAACCTATAGATGTGCAAGGAATTGTAATGATCTACAATCTGACTCGCTAATGCTAATTAGCGCGCTACTCGCGGCACTTTTATCACTCAAAAGAACGGCTCCACACTGAAAAAAACAAAAACAAATTTTTATTGGAATAACTTGATCGTGACTTTTTCCTTCTACTCTCTAATGTGGCTACAACTTAACAGTGTATTAGACTGCGTGGAACCACACTCCCCCTCAGTGGCCAAACTGGGTACAACATGATCAGCGCTCCAAATAAAAAAGGCACACACAGACAAAGGCAATAATTTAAATAAAATCGATTTTGGTACATTTAAAACCGATTCTGAATCGTACTAAATGAGAATAGCGACTCTTATAAGAATCGATTTTTTGGCACACCCCTGCCAGATATGCAAATATGTTGTCAAAATGATCTCATATGATGACATAATAACCAAAACATGTCTTGCCTGAGCCTCCTCTTCGCTCGTCTTCTTCTTTTTCCTCTTCTTCTTGGACTTTGCGGCACCCCCTGCTGGATCACCGCCATCTTTCTCGCCCTCCGACACCTACAACACCGCCAGCGTTTTTTCTTCTTCTTCTAATTTAATCTGGCATGGCAACATAAAGATTTTGAAGAGTCAAACCTTGTTGGGCAGGGTCCGCTCCTTCAGCGGAGTCATCGGCCTCGTCACCACAGGGGGCTCCTCGTAGTTGCCCCAGTGTTCCGCGGGGGCGTTCCAGTCGGAGCTGGGGTCCACGCCGTCTGCGGCAGACACACGTAAGACCGTGCAACGGGTCAAGTGACGAGGACGGGGGTTGAACGCACTCACTCGTACTGCACCATTCGCTATCAGCGCGACCCGTCCACTGCAGGCCCGCGGACTTGGACACAGGCTCTGGTGGAGACAAGTCGAACAGAACGTGAAGGAATGCGGGAGGGCCTCGAGGCCGGACATGCGACGAGGCGCCCAACGTTGATCTTACCCGCCGCCGCGTTCGGTCGCAGCATGGACAAGGAGACCGGGTTGAGGTCCGGTTTTGTGTTGGCCACCCAAGTCTGAGCGCCCCCTTGTGAGTCCTGGGTCCAGGAGCGGGGCTCGGCTCGGACGCGGTAGTGGGAACCCCACTTGGTCGTGTCGGTGGAACCCATCTGGGTCGGCGGGATTGAGGCGGTGAAGTCAGTCCAACCTCCGCTGGTGACGCTGTCACCTCCTTGGCTGGGGGACGTTTTGGTGGTTGACCTTGAGTTGTGAGACTCTAAAATAAAAAAAGGCACAAAGTGGAGTTAGATACGACTTCATTCGGCACACGTGCGTTGACGTTCCTAAACTCGACCATACCGTTAGCTCCTCTGTTTTTCTTCTTCACGTTGCCGGTAGACTCCACGTGGCTCTTGGCAGCATGCGTCCCTTCCGGACCACTGTAGGACTCGGGACCCTTGTCCTTCCGTCGCTGCTGCTTCTTCTCGCGGTTACTGACTTTGGTCTCCCACGCGCCTAGAAACCAAGAAACATACACCATCTCGTACCTTGAGATCACCTTTACTACATGTGGTAAGACGCTTCCGTTTTAGTTAACGACACATCGTTGGTGGCGCTTACCTTCGTCAGGTTCTTTCCCATCATGCGTGATCACATACTGTACCGGTTTTACACTCGTCTTGCTTTTCTTCTTGTCATTTTTCGCTAGCACGGGGTGCTGCGCTTCAGGCGCCTGTCAACAAGCACACAAACAAAGGCATAATCAGATTTATTTGCCCAAAAGAAGGTGACGGCCAACATACCTTCCGGGTTTTGATAGATGGCGGGCGCAGCTTGGAAAGCACCTCGGGGACTTTGACTTCCCGTTGCACGACCACAGCAGCAGCAGGCTGTCCATTGGGCTGAGGTTTCTGTTGAAAGATGACAAACATATTACAAAATGTCTTTGCAATGTTTAGAGTTCAAATTTAAGTCATTTAGTGGTTATAGTTGGCAGGGGTGTTCAACTGCAAGGCATCGTAGAGCTGAAAATGTATTACAGTATCAATAAATCACTTACCATATACACACATTTTCTAGTCAAATTATTTATGAGTAAGCTATTAATGTAAAAGGCAGTACGTGTGTGTTTTTAGTGAGTTTGGAAATCGAAAATGAACAAGTTTGAACGTGACACGTCATTAAAAGATTAGCCTTGTCTATTGAATTATGACAAAATGGCGTCCTTGTATTGTTTCGAATCAACCAACTTAATTCAATTTAGCTAAACAAGCTAACCGACGCTCGCCTCTAACAACTTCAAACGTCAAACCTTGTCCCCCACTTTCTTGGCGTTTTTTTTCTTCGTCTCTTCCGGCTTAATCGTCTTGTTCGTCGGGGTCTTGGCGACGGGCGGCCCGCCGCCTATGCTGCTGCTGCTGCTGCTGCTGCTGGAGGTGACCACCGAGATTCTCCGCTTCTTCCTGCTGCCACTACCGCCACCGTAGACGGCGGCCCAGGAGACAGCGATCAGGAGTAGCGCGCCGACGGCGGCCGTCGTCGTCAGCATGAGCCAGGTCGGGTACAGCTCGGGCTGCAGACCTAAGTCCAAGCCCAAGTGGCTGCGAACATACGCTTGGCCGGAGGACAACAGGTCCTTCAGACGGCCAGAAAGGAGCTCAGCTTCCTCCAGCGCAAAGCTTCGCCAGTCTCCTCCAGCCATGGTGGGCATCGAATGAAGCGGAGGACCGGAGCGGCTAGCGGTTAGCCAGTTAGCGGCTAGCTGTTAGCAGCTGCATGCTAACGGAGAGATGACGTCAGGTCTCCGGTTGCTTCTTTTTCTTCTTTTATGGTATTTTTACTAGCTTAATATTGCTTTACCGCCACCGTCTGCACTGGAATGTTGACTGAGGGAAGGCGCACAAATAAATAAGTCGGGGAAAAACAACAACCCATGACGTATAAATTATACCGCACTGTGAAATTAAGAAATCACGACATTTCGTCAAACCCTTATTCAAAGCGCCTAGACATGCTGTATGTGTACAATAAGTAAAAAAATATATATACATGTATTTGTTTTATTATTAATTACTAATGAGAATACCATTAAATATATTTTAAATTGGGTAGTCAGCCACATATTTATAAATAAATGTATTACATGAATATGATGTTGAAAAGCATCAGATTCCTTTTCGATAGCATAATTTATATGTTCACATTATTATAGGGCATTGAAAAAAATATTATTCATTAAAGAAAATAAGACCAAAAGGTGATTTGTTAAATTAAAAAAAAAGGGGTCACAACTTGTGAAACATGTATTACATAATTATATTTTTCATATATATTAATATGAAAGGTTGTGGTCAGTGTCAATATTTATATATATATATTTAAAAAATGCAAGTATATATAAATCCTGTATCCTAATAATTATATGATTATGCATTTCTGGTTATCCATGTATATGACATAATTTCTCAACAAAACTAATAAATTCAAAATATTTGAGTAAATAAAATAAATAAATCAATAAAATAGATGACCACAATGCATCAAAAAGTATCATCATGGAATGATTTGTTTAATTAAAATGTCTAGCAGCTTGTGGATATTAAAACGTATATATAACATAACTAATGTAGCATATGATTAAGGAAAATATTTTCACATATTTAAGACAAGGCTGTTCTATATCAACTGTTATACTGTAATAATTTATATAATGAAATTGCTCCAGAGTCAATTGAAGCACAAGGAATGGATTTTGTTTTACAAAATATTTTTTAATTTTCTCTCAAATATGAAGACATGCTAAAACAATAGAAGCCATAAAATATTGTCTATGGGTACAAAACCCCCAAACTATTATTATCTTTTAAAGTAAGGTCTTGGTGTCACGAAAGAGTGTTTAGCATATCTGCTTCCAAGTTTTACGGTC
This sequence comes from Leptonotus elevatus, assembly GCF_054856555.1. Taxonomy (NCBI): domain Eukaryota; kingdom Metazoa; phylum Chordata; class Actinopteri; order Syngnathiformes; family Syngnathidae; genus Leptonotus; species Leptonotus elevatus. The sequence goes on from NC_141257.1 coordinate 8,370,615, forward strand.
TGGGTTTGAAACCAGAATATTGTGGATGAATTTTACTGCATGACATTACTGACTATACACTACAAGATGGAAATGTTTTTTTTTTTTTTTGGTATTTGCAAGCCTGAAAGAGTGAATAAAATAAATAAATAAAATAGTTGTAACTTCAGAAGTCGGCGTCCAGAGTGAACTCGCAGTCCATCATGCTAGACATGACTCCGAACCTCTGGTACTCGGCCACTCGCTTCTCGAAGAAATTGGTCTTCCCCTCCAGCGAAATGGACTCCATGAAGTCAAACGGGTTCTCGGACAAGTAAACCTTTAATAAAAAAATAAAAAAAATTGAATTATGTTGCGAACCAAAACAGCAGCATCTACTGAGTCATGTAAAAGAGTATGTGTTGGGTCACACACAAAAAAGTAAAACAATCACAGACGTTCAACTCTAGCCATAAGATGAGTTTTTTTTTAAAGACATTTCATACCATTTGCAACCGATAATCAAAAATAATAATACTTTTTTTCAGAACGTACTTGTAATTATTTGCTCTAGAAAAATGGGAGACAAATTTCCAGTAATCATTGATAGCTTATTAGGACATCAATATACTGGTCTGGTCAATTTGAGACAAATTGGGACGAACATAGCTCCTGAAACTAAAATAAGTTTGACACACCTGGCCTAAATAATGACTATTTACCTTGTTTTGTCCCAGGTCGGTGAGGAGACGGTCGGCCACAAACTGGATGTACTGCTTCATTAGGGAAGAGTTGATTCCAATCAGATCCACCGGTAAGGCCTCGGTCAGAAACTCCTGACTCGGCAAAACCAAGCAATATCATTAGTGATGATTCTTTATTAGCATGGGGGTGAACGCAGAAATTGGCCGACCTGCTCGATGCTAACAGCCTTGTTGATGATGTCCTTCACCCGGTCCTCAGAAGGCTTCTTCACCAGGTAGCTGTACAGCAAACAGGCAAAATTGCAATGCAGCCCCTAAAGAAGATGTGAGTAGATGTACAACTGCTAAGTTAGCTGCCAAATGCTTGTCACTTGTGACATTTTTTTGCCAGCAAAGGACTTTGACCTCGTCCCGGCTGATGAGCTCGTTGGAGAAGGTGAGGCCGGGCATGAGGCCTCTTTTCTTCAACCAGTAGATGGCAGCGAAGGAGCCGGAGAAGAAGATGCCCTCAACTGCCACAAAGGCCACAACTCGCTCGGCTGCCAGCACAAAAGACACACGTTCGGTATCTAATTAACTGTGGCGCGGGGGCCAAGAAAAACAAACAAACACTTTGTAACTGTATTAAATATAATTTTCAAGCACATGTACTTTTCTTGATTATTTTCCAGACATCTTTTTACTTAGCCCTACATTTTGAAAACGGATATCTGTACAACAGTACCCTAACATGAGTAAGGTGAGTTTTTCTAGAAAAAACAACAAATATTGTTGCAGTTTAAACTTAGTACAGGTAGTCAGTCCTCTAGTTATGAACATTCAACTTGCGAACGTTTTGCAGATATAAACAAAGCCTGAATGATGTCCATAAATGCTCATAACCCCATGTGCTCATAAGTTCAGAACTACCTGTATATTATGCATGGCTGTAGTATACTGCCACCTCGTGGCCAAGGTACGCACACCAGTACCAGGCACAATGTCAATAAAAGCATGAAATTGTGATATAAAAACTGCTTAATTATTTACATTCTATTAAATTATTGCAGCATTTGTGGTGTTGTGGATTAATGACATTTCCATTCATTTCAATGGGGGGGGGGGGGGGATAGAGTCAATGCTACAGAACATAATTTTTTTCTCTTAGTACAAACACAATGAAAGTTAATAAAAGAAGCTGTAACTATTTTGTTTACAGTTATTTCTTGAGCTAAATTATTCACACACGTATATCGAGGCCTAGCTTAAGTCTTTTTTCGCTCTCAAATGTTTCAGGAAATACAAAAAAATCTAACCATTTGCATCATTCGGGGGTGATTTAGGCAAAAAAAATTGCAAAAAAAAACAAAGACAAAAACATTTATTTTAATAGGATGACGATATAATGTATTTTTTGTTTGTTTACTTTTGTGCTTAAGTACATTTCACAGTCTTAAAAAAATAAAATAAAATTTAACCCAAGAAACAGTCCTTGATGCCGTTGCTCACCAAAGGTGGACTGGCTGTCATTAATCCACTGGAGCGCCCAGTCGGCCTTGCGCCTGACGCACGGCATCGTTTGAATGGCGTTGAAGAGATAGTCCCTGGAAATATAACAGACGGTAAACAAATGGAGCTTTCCCAAATTACTTCACCAGGTTCCAGTTCCTGCTCTGTGGTTATTATGGCCCTTTTCGGGTACTCAAAGCTGTGTTGTTGTTTGTTTGTTTTTTACTTTATTGTGTGACTCCACCACAGTATGGTGGTTAACTTATTGTTTGACATTTGTCTGACAGTTTAAAAAAAAGTCGCTCAGGTGCTGCAACCACAAAACAGTCAGTAAAGCGGTATAGAGGATTTATCGTGTTTTCAAACAGGTGCACGTCTAAAAATGGTTCCTTCCCCTGAGCTACCGTTGATGTTGTTTTGTGTTTGATGAAGAAAAACAATAAAGGCAAGTATGGGACCTTTCCTTGAGGTCCCGTATGTAGGTGTTGATGAGCATGCTGTACATCTCCGAGTGCACCGACTCCATCAGGATCTGGAAGCTGTAGAAGGAGCGCACCTCGGGGACCTGGACCTCCTGACAGAACCTCTGCACCTGGTTCGACACACAACATTAGTACAGCGGTGCCTTGAGATGCGAGCGGAGGTGTCAAATGCAGGTCCAGAAAGCAAAAACCCTGACGAAGTTTGGCTTTTGACACGCGTGCCCAACCAGAGCTCGTTTGCCTGCCGGTTGGGCACCTGTGGCCAAAGCCAAACTTTGGCAGGGTTTTTACTTTCTGGACCTGCATTTGACATCTCTGAATGCGAGTGACTTTTGTCCCATGTCTGAATTTTATGTATTTATTGTTTTGACTTGCTCAATAAAACGTAAGATATGGACGCTGTATGGTGGCAGTGAACCTCATTAACTCATTCACTGCCATTGACGGCTATAAACGTCAAAAATTCACTTGAACTATTTCTATTAGTTTAACATCCCCCCCCCCCAATTTTGTTAACAAGAGTATGAAAACCTAGAAAAAAATGTGAAGTCATGCGATTAATTACAATTAAAAATTGTAGTCGCCTGACTAGATGATTGTTAAAAATTAGGGGCATCAGGCGATTAATTTTTTTTATCGTAATTAATCGCATGACTTCAATAGTTAACTCAACGATTAATCACACATTTCATATCGGTTCTAAATGTACAATGAAAAAATGTCTAGGTTTTCATACTCTTGTTAACAAAAGTAGAAAAAAAATGTAAACTAAGAGAAATAGTTAAAGACGTTTATAACCGTCAATGGCAGTAAATGAGTTAAACTCTCTCATGAAATCGAGACAGTTGGAGGAAGCGAACTTCTACTCCCGCTTTCTCTTCCTCCCTTTTTTCGGCTTGATGCCAGCAGAGTTGTGTTAAAGCCAGCCGATAACGTTCTGATCGCTTTCAGGCACCTTATATGAGACTGCGTTATCGTGACTGGGCTATTTTGCAGCAACGTTCAAATGAACATGAAGTGCTTCATTTATATTCTTTTTTTTTAATTTAAATACACTTATCTTAAAATAACATTATTAATAAGCATGCTAATGTGAAACTGCTTCTTTCAGTCATTTGATCCCCAGGAATCATTTGCGTTAATTCCTCCACCTTAATCTCACCAGGTTCTCATTCACAATGCCATCACTGGCCGCGAAGAAGGCCAGGACGTGCGAGATGAAATGCTTCTCCTCGGGTTTGAGCCGGTCCCAATGCGCCAGGTCTTTGGAGAGATCCACCTTGAAAGATGCCAAGTGTTTTATACGTTGTGTTATAGCAGTTGTGGGCGCCAACGTAGAAAAGACGAGCACCTCTTCCACTGTCCAGAAGGACGCCTGGGCCTGCTTGTACATCTTCCATACTTCGGGGTACTGGATGGGGAAGATGACAAAGCGTCTGGGGTTCTCTCGGAGAAGAGGCTCGTCCTCCTGGCAGTCTGAGGCTTTGTCTTTTACATCGTTCTATGCATAAATAGAATTCAAAAATACACTTTCACAATGTTTATGACGGTGGTAGCAAAATAGGTTTATTTTGTTGTTATTGTAAGCGTTCAAAGGAATGTATTGCAGAGTGATGACGTAAGAGGAGGACGACGATAAGTGCGCTGTATTAACTTCAGTTCATAGACATTGCTGTGAAGAATTATTGGTCATCCATTTCAAATGAGCTCCTCTCCCCAAATAAACAAACACCTTCCTTGGGTGTGTCTCAGCAGCGTTTAACTGTGTCAATTCAAACATGTTGCACAAACAAACTGTTCCAATATTAGTTGTTCTTCTGTTGCCATTGGTCAGGTCTTAATTAAGGAAAGTTAACACCTTGCCCCAAATTAACACCACATTGAGCTTGCCCAATAAAGCATTTGCAACAGCATATATTCAATGTAAAATCGTAACTTTATGAGGGATAAAATAAGACGCAAAAGCCTTATGGTGACACTAACACATTTATGGTTCACATTTTCATGCAAATGTTTTTATCACCCCTAGGCGGTATTGTGTGACCCGTTTTGGGCTTTTTGTTGGTTCTGACCAAGCCATTTCAAAATAAAATACCACCCACGGGTTAAATCAACTAATATTAGAAAAAAATATTAATTATTATCAATATTTAATACAGACTGGTGCTTTAGTATTACTACTAGACAACAGTACAAAAAAGAAGAATAAACGGACACATTACAGCTAACTTGAGTAACAAACGTAGACATTTGAAGTTGCTAAACCAGTGCCTTATTTTTATTGTTTGAACCGGAATTTACACCGGCGTTCGTCTTTTTCCCAATGCGCCACTCACTAGCTAGCGTTAGCATGCTAGACTAATCAAGACTTAAATGACTTTCATTGTCTTACCGGTTTTCCGCCATGGTCGTCACTCAAGCGATCCATGTCTTGAGAGCTTCTACCCGGCGTCGGTGTCATTCCGTCCGTCTAGAGACGACGCTGTAGTTTCTTGAAGGTTATTGTTATGCCATTTAAAGGGACGCCTTCTGTACTGACTAAGGTAAGTGGCGAGAACACTGGCGCCCCTTGGTGGAAAGTCTTCGCATTGCGTGTCACGGCTGGACACAACATTAGGTACACCACAAAACTCCGTTTCCAACCGAGATTATATTTCAGACACGTACGTAAACACTGTCATCATGAATAAAATTCCGCAGGTCAAACCGAGTTGACCCGTTTTAAAGCCATCAGCCAAAGATAACCTTTAAAACAAAAATATCCATCCAGTATACATACCCTACAGCTTATCCTGAGGGTCACCCTGATTCATTAACATCTATGCCAAAGAAACATAACAGGAGAGTTGTATTTTTTTTTTTTATGCACTGTATTTTCTATTCTATATTATATTGCAATATGTTTTTAGAATATCATGGTGTTTGGCTTGCCCAGTGAATCCTGTCAAACACTGGTCACCTGGCCTTGAAGGAATGATATAGGGAATGATATACGGTTTAGATAAAGCCAGTTGTACAAGTTCTTCCAAAACTAAAATCGTTTTTTTTGGGGCTCTTGTTGGTTGGGAAACCATGCTGCAAATGTCACAATTTTAATGTAATATTCAAACAAATGAACAAAGACACACGTGATTTCAGTAGTGAGATTTTTTCAGTTTTTTATTTATTTTTTTTTATTTTTTTACTCTTGGTGAAAACTACAACACGACATACAAGGAGGACAAAGATGAACAATTGGGCGTGCGGGTGGGAAACTCTTGGCTACTGAGACTCCACAGGTATGTTATGTATACCCAAGCGGAACACGTCATTCGTGCACACCCAGTTGCAGTTCTGTGGCTTCAGCATGAACACTTGGTGGAAGGCCAAAGGCGGATCGTTGTCAGTCTGTCGGCAAACCAAACAAATGGGAGAGGAAAAATTAACACCTCCTCCAAATAGTGACATCTTCAATTATTCTTTTTATAGACACTATTGTTCACGCGTGAACATTGAAGACATAGCTCTACCTTATTATTGTGTGTCATCCCCATATGGCAAATAAACACCTCTCCCCAAATAAATGCTTCAGGGCAACATTATGCACAGTCAAGTTGAATTAATGTCATGTTTTTGAATAAAGAGATGGACAGTAAATCTTTAAAAACAAACAAATTCATTAATTTTAACCACCAAAACATTAAATTATTTGTTAGTTGAAGCCATATCCATCGATAAATTTTGCTCTAATACCCCCCCCCCCCCCCCACCAAGGATATACAGTATGTTGCTTACCTTTAACTGTCCAAACACCATGATGAGGATGCTGTTGTCTATTGTGGGCTGGATATCTTGGTCTGTGACAATGTGCTTAATTTGCTGGAACGGCATACCCTGTGCGGTTCCAAACACAATCATGAAGAGAAACTCAAAATCAAAAAGTTTGTTTGAATTTAACTTTTCATGATACAAGCAATACTTACAGTCAGTTTGCCGGCGATGGCTTCTCTCCCATGGAAGAGGGCTCCTTCCCATGTCAGAGTAGCACTTTCATCCTAAGAAATGACCAAAAATAAAGTTACACAATGAGTTACGGACAAACTGCAGGCAACACCAACGCAGCAAACTCACGTAAAGGTTCACCAGTTCCATCCGGTTGGTGTGATCAAACTGGTTGTAGTACCACTGCACAAAACCTTCGCCAACTCTTTGACAGTCAATGTCACCCGCCTGCATGACTGACACCCTGGGACTGCAAAATGGAGGCACAGTTATTGTCACAGCTTATTGATGAAGTTTAATCAGTGAGGCGCAAATGCTTTTAATTCCAACAAGTGAAAGGGATCCTATACTCTTTACTTTACCCAGTCTGGGTTGCTCAACTAAAACCAGCAATATGTTACTGGCTCAGGTTCTGCAACTTTTCTTTCACCTTCTTAATTAGAAGTTAACTAACAGTGACAGTTAACTGGCGGGAGTTCTCTAACCTCATGCTTTTGAACGTCTTTTCACCTGGATCTAACCTGGACTTCCTTTGTTTGTTCAGTTCCCCTGAAGGGGATCTACAACTGGTGTCGCACAAGGCTACTTTTTAGTATTATTCAAGGTTAGCCTGACCATTATGGTTCTACCGCGTCTTTTTGATTGGCTGGCGACCAGTCCAGGGTCTACCCCGCCTCGCGAAGTCAGCTGGGACTCCAGCGAACCCGCGACCCTCATAACGAATGGATAACTTGGAGAAGCATTATTCAAATTCAATGGATGGATATTATTGCTGTCGTTAATCCTCAGTGAAAGACGTCTGATGAATTCAAGCTATTATTATTAAGTGACGCTAAAAACATGCCCAAACTCTTAGCACCAGATGCTAACTCATGCCTTGATGGCTGCCAAGAGCTTCAACTTGACGTTTCTCCATTTAGCCACAAACTAACGCCAACAATACAACAAAATCGGTTAAATACCACAAGTATTATTCAAGAGTATCTTCTTAAACAAGCTGTACTCACAAGTTTTAAGCCACTTTATTCGATAGGCGGCCAGGCCTGCATGGAAGTGACGCGGGGAGGGCCGAGGCAAATGAGGGACCCCCGTTCACCTCTCAACCAGTGTCGTCACAAGCGTACTGGCCAATGGAAATGCGTATAGACCTCCACGAGCGCTTTGTTCGGCTCGCCGATTCGTCACACTCATGAGGTCACGTGTTCACAATGGATGTGATTGGGCGAATGTGTTCTTCCGCCAGCACTCGAGGAACCTGTTGGAAACTACAAAACTACATAGCCCATGATGGTTTGCGTACGGAAGGACCAGAGTTTCGTGCTCGGTTCGAGATATCCGCCTGTGTCCGAATTCACAAGGCTGCGTCCTCCGAAGGCCGAATTTGTGCCTGGCGCACCTCGACAGCACGCACGGATTTATGACTGATTTACACATGCGTGCTGAAGAGTCGCGCCGGGAGTGCCGTCATGCAGGCGATAAATTCGGCCTTCGGAGGACCCAGCCTTGTGAATTTGGACACAAGCATCGTGTTCGATGTAAATTCATTCTTAAATTGTCAATGCAAGACTAAGACTTTTATTTTTAGACTAACGGGAGCCTTTGCAGACGCTACCCTAGCAACAGCGTGGACAACGAATGGTCTTTGCGCATGCACGAACCTCTTACTAAAATCTGATTGGCCCATATTATCGAGCCTGACTTCCGGTATTTTTTATTTACGCTTTTAACGTTTTCTTAAAGCGTCACGAGAAAGCGATACAAACAACATCACATCATACAAAACTTTAATAATTACTGTCGAAAATGTGATCAAAATAAACCTGCAACGTTTTATTTTTAGTCACAAGACGTTGTGATCATCGTGAGAAACAATGAGGGTGACGTCACACCCATCAGGTCCACTTCTCTGCCAAAAAGCTCAGGCACTGTTTTCACTATAAAGCCAAACTTAACATAATTGTCACTGTGCTTTTTTTAAATGACAAATATGCAGCCAGTAAGAAACAAGAAGCTAGAAATACAATTAGTATTTTTAAATGGAAGACATGTAATACTTGAGGTCCATATTGCTCGCAGTGATTGAGTAGACTGATTGGAAATCAACTTACAACAGCATGCACTTGTTTTGTTTCTTTTACAAACACGACAAACTGTACATAAAAAAAAAGCTTCTTGTGTTGGAAGATGCGTCGGGCTTGTTACAAAGCTAACAATCAGCGGAAAACAAGACCATTTAGGCACTTTTTAAAAAATAAAATCACATTATTATTATTTTGTTTTGCTACAGTTCAGTGTCACTTCACAGGCCTTCAGTAACTTTTTGGCTATTGCTTGGCTGTGGACGTTAGTGTTGGTCTTTATGCCAACTGCGGCTCGTCACTGCTCGGCCTGCTGCGATGTGACGATGTAGTCATCCGTGCAGAACACTCGAGGGATTTCTTGATGCTGCTGATGTGGCGCTGTTCTTCGTGGGCTGTTTGGTTTCTAGGACAGACCCAAAAGAAAATATCTAAACTGCAGAACATGTACAAAAAAATAGTGACGTTAAAGGTGGTCTATAGCTGTAGTTACACAGTGGTACCTTGACTTCCGAGTTTTATTTGTTCTGTGACCAAGTTTGTAACTGAAGTTACACATAATATCAAATTGATTTCCCCCACTGAAATGACATTAATCTGTTCAATTTTGGGCTGTAATAAATTGTTTCAATAATTGTCTAGTATTTTTTCATCAAAATTGTTGAATTGGATTATAATATTTTTTCTTCCATACATTGGGGCAACTAACAATTATTTAAAATCTTTTATCAATTATTTTTTAATTAATCAATGAATCAGATATTTAAAAAAACATTAATTTCCATCCCTTTATCCTTGTAGCACGACGATGCTGCCTCTTATTTGAATGACCTGAATGTTAGCTATCTGCCGAATGAAACCCTACATGTCGAAGGAAGGCAGAACACAAACAACTAACGTCAAAAAATTAAAAGTGTCACCGTTACGGAATGAAATACACTAGCGGAAACAGCACAAGCAAATGAAGTGTACGGTATTGATATTTACAGACGAGTAAGCCTCACATTTAAGAAGCCGGGCACGCTCATTGTGCGGAAGATCTTCTTGAAGGCGCCCGGTAGCGTGGCTAGTTCTCCCTCCGCCTGGGTCAACTGTTCCTCCATGGCGCCAACGTTGGCGCCCACCATTTTGACAAAGCCCTGTGGGAAAATGTCAATATTGGAACATTCTATTTAGGATTGATATGCAGTAACACAAACGACAACAAAAACAGGACAAACGCGCTGGTTCGCCTGAGACTTTTTTGGACCTTATTGTACATTTTAGTCATGCAAGTGTGAAAATGACTTAAGTTGTTAATTAATGAATAACCACTTGACTGTTGCGCTTGTTTTCAATAAAAATGTTAACAACTGCATAACTTAAAAACAACAAAACACCATCTACAAGTGTAAACACAAGTGAACAACTGCTAATGTTGAGATGTAAAAACAATAACACTAAAGCAAGTTGTGGCATTTTTTTGGTGGTAAATATTCTGTAAAAAAAATTAATAATAAGAAGTTACAATACTAACAAAAAAAAGCCCTATCTTGACACGTACTGTGATGTTGGAGTCAGAAATGTAGGATTCTACTGGCTCCCACCAAGCAAACTGCTATCTAGCCTTAATGCTAATGTTAGGCTAAGTCAATACGGTTTTAGTCGAAGTAAGCTAATTTGGCAACTATTATATTTCTGCTTGTCGTTACACGATGTTTGAATTGTGTAAGAATCGGAGTTGTTTGTGATGGCCACTTTGTCATCGTATCATGTCTTTTGCCTCCAAATCCAAATTTTTCCCCTCATTTTAGCACAATTAGGGAGAATGGAACATTTATAACACAGCTAATATTAATTGTGTAGAGAGAAAAATAAGAAACAAATTAAACCTACTAATGAATCTACTAGTAATTATCTTGTTTCAAGTGTAGCTTATTCTCTTGATATCAACAAATATTGATGAAAACCAACACTTACCTCTAACTTGTCGATGCGTCTATAAAGTTGTCTCATTTCCTCAGACTTCTGCTGAATTTGAGGTAGGTTTTCGCTCACGATCTGTGACGTGTCGCAGCGTATCTGTGGACAAAAAAAGAAAAGATGGACATCACCCATCTGTGACGTCCGACCTTGACTGCCTTTACCGTACCATATCCAGCATGCCGACAAACTCGTCCACTCTGGTCAGCATTTCTTCCAAGCTTTTTTCCAAGCACAGAATCTGGAGGAGGAATCGTTTCTGTCAGATAAGTGACATGTGCTTTGGCTGAAATTCAATAAATTAGGCTTGGGTTTTCTCCAGAAAGATGGGCAAAACCACACACACAGGAGGGCCTTTGTCTTCACTTCCTACATATAACCAGGGTATCTTTATACATGCTTGGCCATCACACGCATGGACTTAGCATCGAACATTGGTTCATTCTATTCAGTGTATGTTTTATATTTAATACAGATTGCCCAAATTAACATGCAAAAAAAAAGAACTAATTTTATGTAAAACGTGGTTACTTAAGCTATAACTCCTTTTAGAAGCAGCTGTCTATTTAAGAGATGTCACTTGGCGCATCATCCTCTAATTAGGAAACAATTAAGACCTCCCCTCAAATAAATGTGCCCCCCCCCCCCCCCCAAAATAAATAAATTAAATTAAATCAGGAAACTTTTAACAGTTCTTTGTTGATAACTAGAACAGCAGCAGCTACAGAATTCCCATTTTAAATTCCAATTGATATACAGTCAAATGTAATGCACCGTAATTTCGCAGTATTGGGCCTTTTTAACTAGAAAAAGCATCAATGTTTATCACTTGAATTCATTAAAGTGTTGCTAGGCAGAATTTATGTTGTTATACGCTTGTACTGTAAATTATTTATTTAAATTGTTAGATAAAAAGAGGTTACTATCACAGATTTACAGTACATCTGTGATAGTAACTCTTTTGTATCTAACAATTTAAATAATGTGTATCACCAAAATTTTCATCTGGTCACATGACACAAATTAAGCTAACTAGCCTAATATCCATTCTTATCCAGCAAAAAGGTGATGTTCATGTTGTTAGGCCGAATTTGTGGAGCTCGTACCAAGTAATGCTATTGGAGGCCTTTTTTGTTTTGTTTTTGTTTTTAAATCTCGCAAGCTAGGCAGAAGTCGTAGACCTTCACCCAAATATCTTAATGCATAAATATTTGGAACTTTTTTTTCTGTAGACTTATGATATTCAGCCCTTTTAATCAAGTAAATGAAGCAAATGTCGATCACCAAAATTGTCTTCCGGTCACAGGATCTTTTGGCGGGCTACTTGTTGCTAGGCAGAAGTCGTCCCATCCTGCCTAGCAACAAGTGGCCCCTAAACAGTGTCACGTGACCAGAAACAAATTCAGGTGATGCATTTATTGAACTTTCTTTTACGCGTTAACATTTTATAAGGACTTACGCATTGTTTAGGTTAATATTTGAGAAACCGGACTTTAAAGGAAGGTACAAGAGAAGTACTATAGATTAGTTGACACTTTTTAAGCTAGCTAATTGGTTGTTTTTGTCAAATGTTCACCTCTTCCCCTGCTGATGCCCTCACGTAGGAGGAGTACGCGAGGGCTGTGTGGACCAGGTCCTCGTCGTGCAGTTCCGGGCCGAGCTGGGCTGCCGCCGCCGCCGCATCATGAAGGCTCGGACTGGGCGACGCGACGACGTTAGCCGCCGCGCCGAAGCTGGGGCTCTGCGACACGGTGCCGCTGCTGAAGATGTCGCTCACCATCGACAGGCTGCTGGCGCTCTGCGACACGATGCCACTGTCCCGGCTGATTTCGGCGCTCGACTCCTCCAGAGGGGATAGGAGGCCCACCCTGTCCACGCGACGGTGGTCCATGTCGCCTGACTCACGGGAGGTGAGCTGCCTTTCCAGCTGGTGTGGTGAGTGGACTCAGTGCCGCCAGAGGTACCGCAAAACTACAGCGGTGTTTGGCTAGTCAGCTGACAGGGTCACGTGATTGGGAGGACGACGGCGAGCGCGAGGGTATCAACTGTCATACAAATGTTGCTTTTCATTTACTTTGTTAGCTAATTCTATCACTTGATGATAAAATATTAACTTTCGTGGCATTTTGTTTTAAATCCAGGAGTACAAACAATTAAGTAGTGTCAAACTGAAACACACTTTGCAATAATATGTGAAACACAGTAATGATTAACATGTTTACACAAAACACTCAATGAATGTATAGTGTAAAGGTGATTTGTGTTGCATTTTACAGTAGTTTACTGCAACAAAAAAAACAACCTAACGTTTAATGTTAGTAGTTTGGCCTTTTACTGTTAAAGGCATTGCAGTTACAATATTGCCTGGCAGATGGCAACCTTGATCTTTACATGGCAAAGTGAAACTCTAGAAACAACAAGAACTCGGTATTTTATTGCGATGCAGGGATGGCGGTGCACCGGGGCTACGGTGTGCTACAGCCCCATCAGAAATCTGTATAGCCTTGTTTAAGCCCCTCCAGCATTTTATTTGATATTTTAAAATATTTAAAAAATATTTTCTCAGCCCCCTTATGTATTGGTCAAGCCCTCTTTTGTCCCAGGTGAAAAAAAAGAAAAGTTTTTGGAATCATAAATTCAATGGGAGATTAAAGTGTATGTATGGGTGATGTGACAACACACTGCTGCAGCCTTGGTGAAGCCGCACACTTGCAGCACTCTAGTAGCCTAAACTAAGTTTGATGTCGCTTTGTTAGGAGTGTGACTATGATGTCTTTACATATGACAGAGCAAAGTAACATTTCAGATGAAAGGGCAAAAGTGACACTTAGAGGCGTATTTTCTCTAACTTTGTCACTTTGTCTTATTGTTGCAACAGAAAATGCCACACTGAAAGCATCCATTTAACATGTGAGGAACTTTTACTTCCACACACTGATAGGAACAAATGTTCCCCAGACTTCCTTCTTACCACTTAATAAAACAGTAGAGAGTAGTGGGTCTATATTGGCAGTTCACTGATTGACTGTGCAGACTAAAGTGGACCTCTTTGGCCTTGTGGGTGATTTAGTATCTGTTTGGACAAAGTGACATGCTTTGTAAACACTGCAGAAAAATGTTCATTAGTAAAGCGGTGAGAGGAGGAAGAAGGGTTTGTACCTTGCAAAAAGTGTCAATATAAAACATGAAGTGAACACAGTCAACAAACCATGTGAAAATGAAGAATAATTTATTGAAACAAATACAAGAATTTCATCACAATTGTCAAAACGACCAATTAAAAAGCATACTCCAGGCATCCATGAATACAAGAAATATAGATTTACTCTTTCAAAAAAATATGACAATATGCAAACCCCAGTTTGGTCCCAGTATTAAGAATGCAAAGAATGTAGATAAAAGTGGTCACTTAGTTTTAAAAAAATACATCATTTGTTCTGACGCATATTAGATAATTTTTTTTGACGCAAGACGAGAAACATTTAAAAAAAAATCCAAGGTGTATGTATATGCAGTATGACAGATTTCTGTGAGCCTTGGCGTGCAACTTCCTGTTACCACAGTAATTATCTTGGTGAGGGGTGAGGGAGGGGGGATAGCAAAAGTCTCAATTTGAGCTGGTGGTCCATGGCATTATCCTGTCTGAGCGGGATATCTGCTGCTATTATAGCGTGATGACAGTGCCATCCTCCTCCACCCCTCCCCTTGGCAGGGCCAGGCTGTGCCGTGGGTCCGTTTTCAGAGAGCTGAGGATTTTGTGCAGGCTCCCGTTGCTGTGACGGAGCGCCGGGTTGCTACTGTGGTAGGGAGGCTGGGCGCTGGGCTGACTGTGCTGGATGTTCAGGTCTCTGAAGAGCTGGTAGCTCAGGCTGCTGTGTTGCTGGTGGTGGTGATGATGATGATGATGGTGATGGTGCGACCCTCCATTGAGGCTCGTCTGCGAGTGAAAGGAAGCGGTGGATACGACCGAAGGGGGGCGCGACGGAGGGCTGGGTGGCACCGCAGGACCCAGAGCTGCGGCAGTCGGCGTTTGCTGGTGCTGCAAGCGAGACACGCTGGATGCCAAGGAAGCATTGGACCTCTGGGACGGCCGCTTCAGGCTACTCTCGATGACAATGTCAGTCTCGTCGTCGCTTTCCAGGTCGTCCTGATAGCCCTGGGCGCCAGAGGGCAGCATACCTCCTGAGGGTACAGACAGAGTTGGGTACCCGGTGGACCCGCTGCTGTCTGATGATTGGCCCGAGCTCCCAGAGATGCGGCTGCTGCGCACCACATTGTTGCGTTGGTTGACGGGCTTGACGGTGACGATCAGGTTGTGGCTGTTGGCGATCATCATGTCTGTGACCTGGTCCAGCGATTTCCAGCTCACCTCGATACCGTTCACCTCCAGGACTTCGTCATTGACCGCTAACAGACCCGTGCTCTCCGCCAGCCCACCGGGAACCAGCCGGGAAATGAAGATCCCTGGCACCTTTTCCAGCCCGTGGGGTGTCACACGGACACTGGTTCCATCTCGGATATAAAATCCCAAGGGTTTGTCTGAGCCATGGCGATAAAGTCGAACGCGGCGGTGCGATTCCGGCAGAATGTCCACGTCGATAATAGATGAGACCGGGCGGAAGTCCTGTGGCATGCCGATGCGGATATGCGCTCTTTTTCGGTTGATGTCATTGTTGCGTAGTGCGACCACAGCCTTCTTCTTGCGAGTGATGGTGTTGTTGCCGAAGCTAGCGTAGTCTATCTCTTCTGCAAAGACAAAAACAAATGTTACAATAAGAAGGAAATACACCTTTAAATCCAACCTCCCGCCTCAAATCACACACAGATGTACTCCCCAGGAATTTTCCTTGGAGTCCTGCTAATCATTTTCACAGATTGCACCAGCTCTTATTACAGCCCTAAAACTCAACTTCTTACAAGAGGGGTTTAACTGCAATTTACAAATGACATTATGATTGTATTCACACTTTTTTTTTTTTTTTTAAATCAATGAGGCTGTCTGTATGTCGAGGAATCGCTGAGTATGCATAACATTCCCGTACACACTGTACATCGAGTGACCCTCCTTTCAGATACCAGGAAGGCAGTTCTGGGATGACTAAAGCCTTTTCCACCGAACAGAGAAGCTTCTACAGTCACTGGTTGTTAAGGAGAGTACCAAAATAACTAATTTTAGCAGCCTTTCTGGATGTCCTCCATCCACGATTTAGACTTTTGAGCTGTCAGACTGAACAGGAACGATTCAAGGTAGATCAGGATTTAGGGTTCCAAACCACACCAGATTGAACTGAAATATTTAGTGGACATGTAAGTTGTTCCAAACTATGCCAGACTGGACTGAAAAGATTTGGATTCAGCGTTCCAAACCATGCAGGACCAAACTGGAATGCTTGGTGCAAACATACCATCCCGCACTGGAAACACAAGCCAGATCAGGATTTAACGTGCCAAACTATGCCATACTGAATTGGAAAGCTTGGTGGAAACGTATGTCGCCCTGAAAACGCAAACCAAATCAGGATTAAGCATTTCAAACGACGACGGACTTAACCGGAACACTTTGTGGAAATGTACGCTATCCCACACTGGTAACGCAAACCAGATCAGGCTGAACTGAAACACTTTGTAAACACAAGTCAGCTGAGGATATACATTAGTCTCCCAAAACATGCCAAACTTACTAGACTATACAAACTTAACGAGAATGCAATCAAGATCAGGATGTAGTGTTCCAAACCAAACTGGACTAAAATTGGTGGAAACATATGCCATCCTGCTGAGATATGCTGTGCTGGAAATGCAAACAAGCACAGCCTTTACCATTCCAAAACACACCAGACTGAACTGGTACGCTTGGTGGAAACCTATGCCATCCTGTCTACATACGCTGCACTGCAAATACAAGAGAGATCAGCATTTAATTTTCCTAACCATGCCGGATTGAACTGGAACGCTGGATGGAAACATACACCATCGACCGACCCCACAAAGGAAAAGGTGTTATCTAAATGATGAGTCAGAATATTTAACAGGAAACTTGTTAGGAGAGATCCTCCGAGGCTGGAAGAAGTTTGAAGAAGCCAGTTGGCTCGACTCTTCCTCCCTTCTGTGCACTTTATTGAAGACGAAGCCAAAAACAACAAAAAAGGACGAGTCATTCTACAAATAATGCAGGTGTCCCGCAGCAGTGCAAGTCATCGTGTTTTTCCTAACGGTCTAAAATCAGAGACGTTCACTTCCTGTGTCCGCATTTCCTGCCCGTCTGAGGAGGCAAGATTAGATAGCGAGGCTGAGCTTTTTTGGCTCTCCTCAAACAAGTCCGTTCATGTCATGTTCCACCTCAAGGTGCATCACTTAACTCGTTTTTGTTCCCCTGCCAACATGTTCAGACTTGCTGCCTTGTCTCTCATTGTTATCTGCTCCACTGTCAAGGTTTCCATTGTCTGACTGTTCCCAAAGTTTCAGATGGAATATTGTTTTTTTAGATGTTCCAACAACCTGAAAGATGATTCTTCTCCGCACTCTTTTGAGGCCACAAGATTTGGGCCTAACCACATGGGATGCAAGGTCAGAGGGGAAGAGACAGCTTTCTTGTGACCTCCCCCAGGAATGTAGTCTCGAGATGCTGTCTATGAACAGGTTGAAAACCCTGAAGCAACTGACTTATGGTCAGGAACACTCTCCTGTAGGTCACACCATCAACCGTGATCACACCTATTTACATGACCCCAGCTACATATTGGCAAATATATTTAAGACCAGACACTTCAGACTGGTCAACCCTAAACACGTTTTCCACCCACTCAATACAAAGAGTCACCCCCTTCTTCTCACTTGCTGCTGGCTGGCCTTCACAGACTCACCGCTGACATTATGGAAATGAACCAAGACAAAAAAATAATAAATAGCGAGAGTGTGAAGCAGATGTGTCAACAAATGATCTCCTGCTAACTGAAGTGCATGTGTACATACAGTGATGACTCTCATACTTTCTTCCACCTCCAATGCAAAACCTACGACATAAAGCTCATCTTTTATTCAAGATGTGTCCGTCACATCAACATAGTTCCTTGGCAGCAATGTACTACTTTCCTATTCGACAGCGCTTTGGCTAGTCCAAACGCTTCCCGAGACCGAAATTTGCCTTGGGACCATCTTGTGGTCTTTTAGGGCGTTTCAGAAAGGAGCACAAAAACGTGAAGAGTCAAGCTTTTAGCGACTAGCTGGGGATAAGTTGAACAGAAAAAAAATGCAGATAAGAAGATTACTGTAATCAGACCAGATCTATAGGGAAAGTCCGTTTTTTTAAAGACCCTGGAATCAGAATCGCAATCAGAGAAAGACACGACACGACATGTACAGAGTCTTTACGTTATGCAACAGTACACTACACATGTGTACGAGTGGAAATGTCTAAAACTACAGTAAAACGGCCACTTTAAACCCCAAAATGGCAGACTTCCTGTATATTCATTAATATATAGATATTAAAAAAATGTCTGACAGACACCCATATGATACTATCCTGTTATCCACTATACAAAATCACACAGAGATTATGTCATTTTTGCTTACATTTGGATCTTATACATCACATTTTAACTAACAAGCAGTATCAAACCGTCCAAACTGTACAGCCCGTTCCGACCTCCAGCCCATTCATTCACATTCCTGCACCCCAACAACGCCTCGGACCCCCCCAAAAACCCTCCCTCCCAACCTCATGATGGCGTGACAAAGTGCTTAGTGACAGAAGAGCCCATAATCACTGGAAAAGGGGGGATGGGGCACCCATAGGGCGAAGAGTGAATAGTGTGAGCATGAGGTCACTAAATGCAGTAATGGTGGGCTTCCTTTCTTGCCCCCCAACTCCAAATATAAATCTCAAACACACCTGGGAGAGGTTGCTTTCCAAGCAGCCAAATCGAAAGTGACACGTAGAACAGTAGCGCTGACGTCTGCTAAATGTACTTTTCTGCATTGTTGAGCATTTGGAGTGTATCATTAAAAGTACAATTTCGAGCGCGTGCGTGCCGTGACTGCTTAGCGAGGAAAATCGAGCCAAACTGACACATTTTCTTTTGTTTCGCCCACCAAACACACAGGCACACAAACTGTCCACCTATCTGATGACTAAAAAAAAAAAAACGGGAGGGCCGCATAGAGTTCACATCGGAGACGTCCCGGAAGACTTGAGTGTGTGTTTAGAGGTGAGATCGCTGCCAAGGCACATCTAGTGAGAAAAAAAAGAAAAGAAAAAGCAGCCCAGATAGAGCGAAAAGAACTTTAAACAGGCAAACATATTTGACATTCTTGCCTGGATGGAAAATATTGGAGGGCCTCGATAAACTAACCAAAATACGTCACTGCCAAACGCAAGAACGTTCGTTTCACTCCGGTTGTGGCGCAGGTGTGTCCCACGGAGAACGCAAGTAAACACCAAAGGAATGTCCTCATGTTCCGGAATGATCTTATTTTGAAACACACACCTGGTTACTCCTAAATACGGAATGTACTGTACCTGGCAGGCAGGTCGGATTGAGGTCAGACCACAGATGAAATTGGACCGTGGTTGTTTCGAGCAAGATTGCGGTGTGTTCGGATATAAACAAACAATTTCGTTAATCTAGAATGATTTCTTTCAGCATAGTTGACTGACTTTGTTTTTAGTGGAATCAATGGATCCGATAAAACCTTATGAATCTTACGATGTTTCCTCCTTCCTAACACTCACATCAACAAGGTTATTTGCGTAGTCGTATGGTCGAGAGATTTTTCGACCTTTGTCGCCTAAACAGAACATGAATGCAGGACAGCATGATCAAGCAGAGTTCCAACTTTGTTGTCAAAACGGGCTGCTCTGTCTTTACATAAAGTTTAGGTTTAGCAATCGAGGGAATTCGTTTGGTTGTCTTCTGTCAGCGCACATAATCATGTTAGTCCAGTGAAAAGAATTCATGCGTGAGAATGAGGTAAAACAGGTGTTCGCGCCCGATAAAAGCTGATCATTTTTGCATGCGTGCCCATTCGAAGGCACATCAACCGACTGACTTCCCTCCCCCCTCGGCGAGCGCCCCCCCGCATTTGCTTCCCGAGCAAATATCCCGGCACATCTGGGACGACTTAAAACGAGGCTACCTCGGACACGCAGGGGCGGGGAAGGGAGTTTCCGTTTTAGCGTTCTCCATAGGTGTCGTACCCCCACCATTCCTGAAACGGCCACCAAAAAGCAACTAATAAACACAGACGTGATGGGTTAAGAACAAGGGGCAACAGAGGTTAGGATCAAGAGTAGGGCATTTAAAGAAAAAAGGAGGAGTAGACATGGTAAACATCAAAGCAGGAGCATTCCTTACACCTTTCAAAAGGGAACTACCTCGATTATGTGACTGGGCGAAAAAGTGCTGGGTTTTTGGGAGGGGAGCGGTCTTCTGCTTTTAAAACTGTTCTATTTAAGTGGCACAATGGCTCCGTTGCCATCCGGTCCAGGTACCACTCACACCCACTCACATGGATTTATAAACAAAAGCCACCGCAAAACATGATTCTCAACCGCTTTTTTTTAGTTAAAAAATGGCCTGGATGGTTCCGTTTCTTCACTTAATTTCTTTCCCATGGGGGAAAAACTGCTAGAAGTAGGAACCACATACGCTAGATTCGTTTGAAGACATCCAAAGAGAATGAACGACAACGCAGCCCGGTCGAGCCAGTATCCATGACGAGAGACAGAAGGAATAAACACATGTTAAGATGAAAGTGCATAACGGAAAAAAAACATGACGCCCGATTGAACGTCTCCGCTTCTGTAGCTCCATGTCTCAATATCTGCCAAATATAGCCGCTAACGTAACAGTGATGCAAAGAGTTTGTAACCTCCGCGGCTCGTCCTCTCCGCGAGCTCTCCCCCGGAGTCACTTTCTAATCTTTCTTACGGGCTGGCTGGCAGACGACAGACAACAAGCAGACAAACGGGATTAGCAGCGCACATGCAGCAGGAATGCAGAAGGTTGTGAGGTTCAGGCAGAGATAAGCAAAGCAGATAGAAATGAACAAATGACTCATTTAGACAGGTGACGAATGAGTGACGGATGATATGTACCAATATTACGAAGACACTTTTTTTTCAAAGCCGGTTCAAGATCAATACGACGACTACATGACAACTTGTGCATGTAGTGCAGCCGCATCTGGAGTCATTCAGCATGTTTAACTATTGAAAAAAAAAAGAAAAAAGGAATACAACAACTATACATATCTCAACTTGATTTGTGTCCCGCCAGGGCAAATATTGTTATTGAAAGTTCAAAGAGGTCTGCCATGTTCTTATTGATCCAATAAAAGCTTTTCATTGTTACCACGCTATTGCTTCATGTTTGAAGTTGACGCAGCGTGAGCCTTCTGCACAAGTCAAACTGCCTGTAAAATCTGGCCTTTTATCCCTACTTATTGATGTTCTGTTTAAATGGCACCCATACGGAATAGGGGAAACTTTTAAGGTATCGTTTAATACGTCACCAAAAATCCCCACAATATTTTGTTACATCTTTTCATGAATAAAAGTAGCAGTGATGACTCGTAGTCGTAACTTGAAAAACTAATAAGTTGGGGGACTTCGTACCATTGAAGCATCAGAGGCGGGACAACACAGACATGCAGGAAAATCTAAATCTCTAAATCTGACACACCACACAGAGTGTTCCCAACCCTAGAAAATGTGAATGATTAGAAAAAATATATATGTAAAATGAGACTTCAAAAATCTTAACCAAAAAATAAAACAAATAAATGAACTTATTCTCTCCTTTCTCAAACACCGAATGTACTGAAACGACATCCAACTGTCAATCAAACACAAAGGCTAGTCTTGGAAAAATGGAAGCTACTTGTTGCATGATGTGCGCACACTGACAACCGACAACGAGGCGCTCTAAAGTAGCCACGCTTTTCTTTTTTGATGGCAGGCATAGCTAGCAGGCTAACTGCACGTCGCAATTGTGCCACATGACTGCTGATGCGAACAGTGGCGCTCAAGTTCTTATGCAGTGGGGGAGGGGCAATTTATACCGGACTCAAATGTGCCTCACAAGTCTCCATTCCAGCCCCGGTTTAACACTTGCACTTGTTCCCAACAATTATCTTCAAATGTATAATAAAATTCACTTTACGTGGGGTAGCTCCTTCATAAGCCGCTTCCCCACACAACACCTGAACTTAACGATCACAGCAAAGAAGACTTCCTGCGCGTGCTGACACATATCCTTGGCCTCTTCCTGCCTCCCCCTCCTTTGCTCCACTGACTCCGTTTGCTGACTTCATCCACTCGGCTTGCCTGCAAACATGTCAGTGGGACTATTTGCACACCAGTTGTCATTTGTCTATTGTTTTTCCCCGGCCCATGCTCCGGTCCTTTTCCTTCCTCTACCATCCTGAAGTGCTGAAGCAGCCTGAAGCACGCTGCCAAAGTGTGGCCCACATGTTAAGAAGGGGGGTGGAGAAATAAAAGGCACAGTCTTCCCACAGTGGTCTGTTATGCTCTACATTACATATTGTACGTACGCGTGGCAGTAAATCTATTTTAGGTAACAAACCACCATCAAACGTTATGCTGTGTTTTCGTGTTCTCCCCGTGCTCAAGCAGGTTTTCTCTGGGTACTCTGGTTTCCTCACACATTCCAAAAACCTGCAAGACTCTCAATCAGGGGTGTCCAAAGGTTTTCTTCTGAGGGCCACCTTCAGAAAATTTAAAGAGATGCGTTGCTAATATTTGGACCCTCTGATGTAGCTAACTAACCATGATGTTGGCCACTGTCTCTGGTGATTGTTCACTGGCCAGTCACAATAAAACAGGCTCCATTCTAACCAATCCCAACCCTCCCGTGTTACAGCAGTACAATAGTCAGGCTAGTAAAGGCGGAGGGACGACAGCTTGTCCCATTGTTTTAGCTTCATGACCTATATATGCTCGTTGAGCTGCAGGCTCATCGGGGGGCTAAACCCTACAAGGTGATGCTTTTGATGTCAAATGAAACGTGGAAATGGCCGCAGAAGGTTTGGGAATGTCCGTTTGTTTTCCATATGGTCATAAAAAAAAAAAAACTCCAAGGGAACCTGAATGCATCATAACAAACCAAACAACCTGGTTCTCTTCTCTTATTGGTCAAAAAATGTAAACAGGAAGAAGGTTTGTGCAAAGGCGTAGCGATTCAAACAGCACTAATAACTCAACTTCCTATAGCTGATACTAGGTCAACATTCAATTCCACACATTTGACAGAAGTCTTAAAGAAAATCAGTTATGATGTTCTTGCCTATGATGAGCTAAAAGTATGTTTGCCACGACCGCAGCACACTGCCTACTATAGTTATGATTTTTTTATTCTATGCTTGGAGGTAGTAATAGAGATGGAATGCTGTCTGTGTGAAAGGATATTTCACAATGTCAGGACAGGGGTGTGACGCCATTTCAGGGATGTGCCCATCTCGTTGCCTGAAATATCCTAGTTTTCTGTGAAAAAGGCAAAGGCATCACATTTTATTTTTTTTTACAAATTTCATAAATCAATACAACCTGGCCCCTTCAGCCAAGCATGAAAATTGCTCATTATCATGCCAGCAAGGGTACATGCGTTTGTGTGCGCTCGCAGATGAAAAGATGGGAGTTCACATGGACGCGATCTAAGGACATAAAAGCTCCTTTAAATCGGAGCACCTCGGGCTCTCTAAGGTTTGTGCCTCTGAACTTGAACTGGACAATAAGTGACCTGACATGCTTAAAAGAAGAGCGTAGGATGGGCCTGTGATAGAATGCATAGCCCTCGTAACTTGCATGAACCTCTTTTATATAACCAGAAATGTGGGCTGGGTTGCCAACACAGCCACTTTGTAATTACGGACTCCCAAAATATCCCTCAACACAATAAATGCTAACGAGTTCACATAACAGTTTTTTGGATGCGGGCCTACACCTCTTAAAGGATTATTAAGACTTACATTCAAATAGTTCTTTAAAGTACATGAATGGCCATTCTTCGACGAAAGACACAAATCTTTAACTCGTGCTTGCTTCTGTGGTTGAGTGAGATTTCAGATGTATCGTAACAGGATGCCAGGCCTGGCCTGCTTGGAGCTGAGCTGTAATTAAGGAGGAGCTGCAGTGAGAGGCCTTTACACAAACCAGAAACTCCTCCCTCGCAGAACCCACTAAAGCCCACTCCGAGCCCAGCTGCGTTCCTTCCCGCACTCACTTCACCCCGATTCAACCATGGTCCTGGTCTAAAGTTGATCACGGGACTTTCCGATGGATCTCTTTAGAATAAGGTCAGGACTCCAAATTTCACAGTAGGAAAATAGGATATTTTTTGTTCTAACTTCTGGACAACAAAGTAAGATTGTCCACAGTAAATGTGATATGACAAACAAACTACTTGATGGCCACCAACAACCGATACAACAGGGATAACAGAGTGTCTGGTGTTAGACACACAAGCGTCATCGCATCTCCGTTACAGGTCCACTTAATTTTTCCATTCGGTTTCTGTGCCATTCATCCAGAGCAACAGGAAAAATCACAATCAGTTTCTCGCCTTACACTGCCTCAGTTACTCAGATACTACCGCAGAAGGCGCAAACTGCAGGGTTGACTTTATCCAATCCCAATGTCACTTTGAACAGGCAGTGCGAAAGGGACTATTGTCAGTAGTTTGGGTTCCGGAAGTGGCATTGATGTTGCTCAGTCCAGGTGTGTTGGGTGTTAAACATCACAACATCCCTGTCTTAGCATTGCGCAATACACTTGACTCATGGCTCCGATACTACCTCTGAAGGCATAAATTTGATGGCCGACTTCTAACCTCTCTTGCGCAAAAAAATAAAACGTACAAATATCCTTGGGTTTAGTCTTATTAAGTTTTATCTATTCAACAAATTATAGATTAAAGGTATGCTTTTGAATGCATAATTTAATTTAAACGGTTCAAAGTGTCGACAAGAATTTGCAAAATCATTTTTTTGCACGGCTGGTGGCTTTTCTAAAATTAAAACATTAGATGCGTGTGTCAAAAATCAATTTTACTTGCACATCACATGCTTTGCTTTCAACCCATTGAAGAAAAAAAAAGCGAAAAAGAACAACAGAGCACAGCTTTTTTGTTGTGCGCTTTGAAGGGCAGCACTAACTCAGGAAGTTATTTGTTTGTTCCTTAAGGAACAACTAATCATCACCTAGGGAAAAACAGAACTGGGATAGAGCTAGGTCAATTACAAGTCACATTCTCAGAGTACACAAACATCCACCAACATATTCAAATGTCCACAAATCTGTCACAACCGTAGATGGTAGGTCTTTACTATGGGTCTTCTTAATGATAAATTAGTACTTAAGTGAAACTCAACTCCAAAACCACACACACAAAAAAGAATGAATACGGATTAATGCAGAAAAACAGCAAAAACGAATCAAAGAGGTTGTGTACCTCCCCTGGACCACAAACGTAGATGTGAGCAAGTTTTAACCGTCGTTAATGTAATGCAAAATAACTCCTCACATGTCAGAGTCTACCGGAACACGGCCTCCACATGTGTTAACATCACATTTAACTCCTTCACAACATCCGATACGTCTCCATACTTTAATCAATCTGAAAGACTTTTGCTTGATGCTTCAAAAGGCACTGCTGTTTTTGTTAGCAATGGAGTTCAAATGGGTTCCTCGATCAATTCCTTAATGTCTCTTTCTCAATGAGCTAATTACTAGGGATGCACGATAATGCTATTTTCAACCGATACACCAATCATTTAGGAAGTGCCGATGTCAATAACCGATAAGTAAGCCGATAATTGTTTGCAAAATGAACTTGAATGCAAATATACTTTCAAGTCCTAATGTGTCCAAATACATTGAAACATTGTGTAAAGAACCATGGAGCAGCATTTTATTGATATCTTCATTTTGAGTTTGCCAAAACAAAAGTCATGTTTTAAAAATGCAACACAGAAAAGAAAGCCCACACTGGCGACTGCCATGTTGCCATGATGCATCTTCTGTGAACACAAGGTTGTGCGCGTTATGACATCACAAATATGCAACACCACCAAAGGAGAGGGGAGGGGTTGAGGAGTTTGGCACAACCACAATAGATGGACCAACGTGGCATGTCTATTATTATCGGCGGATTTCTTTATTATCTGGTTTGTCTGTATGACGTCAAATTGGTCGATAATTGCCGATAATTATTGTCAGCTTTCTTTATGATCCGTTTGACGTCAAATTGGTCGATAATTGCCGATAATTATCGGCCACAGATATTATCGTGCATCCCTACTAATTACATGTAATCTCAGGGAGGCGTTTATTTGATTTATGGTGACAATTAGTGAGAAAACCTCTTAGCCACCATTTTGAGAGAACTTGCTAGTATTTAAAATTCTAATTACTTCAATATTCGGAACGAGTGTGACGAATTGAAGATGTAGTGAAAACAAACCCAAAAACTAAAACCTCCACCCCAACCAACAATGTCTGGAAATTTCCCTGCGGGGTAGTAGGAGGCGGAACAAGGAGGGGAGGCGGGGGGTTGGTGGATGGGGTCACGGTTCAAAGCGTGGTCGTAAAACAAAATGAAAAGCCTGGAGGATACACAAACACCAACGCGGGTTTGCCAAACACAACAAACCTTACAAGTTTAATTAAAAAGACCCAGGGCCTCCCCTCTTCCAACGGTGGACGTGGCGGGGTAGTGGTAGCGAATGATCAAAAAACATCCCATCAGTTGAAAATGGCCACAGATTCACATTATCGCTTCTCCTGCTGATTTACAAGACGGATCACGCTGGGATTTTAACACTAGGAGCAATGCGGCACCCCACTGTACATTGCAGCCCCGTAAGACTTGGTGGCATGGTCTCACGACACCACGCTGTTTTTTTTTTTACTGCATGGCCCACACACTTTTTAAATCAGCAAAGATCAGCTTCCAGGCAGAGACCTGGATTTATTCTCTTGCCACGTGCACACGCAGCTGGTGGGAAGTGTTCCCAACAGACTTTGGACGCCACGGTGAAGCCTTACCAAAGGTAACCGAGGTTCCCAAGCTGCTGCCTTGTGCTTCAAAGTATCCCGGCTGCCAACCCGATGAGCGTTAAGAGCCAAAAATAACACCCCACCCAGTTGCAGAGAGCCAGGAATGACACTCCTGTCGTTCTGCATACGTTTCACAGCTATCTGCTGCCTCATTCCTGTAAGAACATCAACACTGTTGTGGCCAACCCAGGTCGAAACCATCCATACACACAAGTTTTTTTTCTTTTTACCCTGTGCTTACAAGAACTTTAACTCTTCTTCAGACACTTTCTCCCATTTCTGCTTACATACAAAGGATAGCCTTCAAACCTCAGGATGGCTCACAGCGGATTCAACCTGCCCACTTTCTTCCTGGTCTGTCTGCAGACGTGGGCTTTTCGAAAACTGTTTCATGCTTAAGCTCTAGTGTCTGTCTCTTGAAGTAGCTAAACTCTGGGGGGGGGGGGGGGGTCATACAGATGAGGTGGGCTTTTAAGTGCGTGGCTCCATCAGGCAGGCTGGAGGCCTGGGAGTTTTGTTTGCCACAATACATCTGGCTTAACTCTCTATCTGTCCAGAAACCACGCTTAAATAGGACTTCATATTGGATATCCTTGTATCAAAAACTCAAAAGTAAATAAGTCTATGAAAGTATTCCATAAGTTGTACAGCGGACCTTTGGATGGTGGCCGCAATCCATTCCATCGACCTTCTATTTGTTTTTGTTTAGATTTCCCAATGAAAGAAAGGGTCGATCTTTCGCCACAATAAAACCTTCAAATACTGTACAGACCAGAAAGTCTCTAAAGATTCTCCTGCTGCTGTCAAAGTACCGACTGGAATTCAGACTGGCTCCATGTCGTTTGATCTTAAAGCAGCTGTGGTACACCACATAAAAGTACTGTACAAGCATTGTCATTTTAGCACAGTTAACCGTCATTTCGGTGGAAAAATAACAGATTCAAGTAAATCCAACTATAAATGGAAAACAATAAAATACTAAAAGATTCTCTTGAACAATGAATTCCTTTTATAAGTCTCTCGTAAAATTGTCACATTCGGTTCATCAACGATAAGATTTTGTGAAGTTAATCACACAAAGTCAAAATATACTTGAACTTCTCTTTGTTTGTTTTTTTGGACCATATCTTTCTTGAGAATAAGGTCAATTTTTAAAAGTATTCAAGCACCGCTTCAGTTCTAAAATAAAGCACCAATAAACGTGATAGAGCAACTTGTCACATTCTTGACAAAAGCTGTACAGATTCTTGTGTCCTTTGTGCTCTAGTGTCTAGCCTGACCCGTTTGGCACTTGGTGTCCAGAGCTGGTAGAGATTGGCAGCTTCATAACTTGAACATGACTAAATAAAAAAAACAAAAAAAACAAATGGGAACGCTGCTTAAGGGACGCCGCAAACTCTAATCAGACAGAACAAAGAGTCAGAGCGTTCCCATGGCTGACGGGCTGGCTGGTATGAAGAAGGCCTTCACTCTCGTCATGGTATGGCCGGCATGCGAGTTAATCATCCACTGGGAGGCTTCCAATATGCAAAAGGGGCAACTAAGCGTGACGCAAGTCTTCTAGAGATGTATTTTTAAATTCACGGGACCGAAATCAACAACGGTGGTACTGGCTGGTTTCCAGCAAGGCTTTTCAAATCCTCAGCTACTGTAACCCGGCACTTGCATGTTGACATCCAGCATGTTTGGACACAAGCGTAAAAACACACAAGCCATTTGGCATACTGGAAAGGAAAGGCCAGATGTGTCTATGGTCACACACTCATGCAAAAAAACACACACACTAATATCTCTGGTGCGCCCCAGTGTACACCGACAATGACTCAAACAAAACAGAAAAGAATACGATGAGAATGAATTTAACAAAACAAGCTTGCTCCAAGACAAGTAAGCTGACATTCCTGCCCAGAGGAAATTGGATGTCTACCTGCACTCTTATTTCTTCAGAAAGGAAAGAATATTAAATCCTGGCGATTGAAGCGCAACAAACGTGTGCTTATCATCATTTGGGCGGTATCATGAAATAAAAGATGGAGGGGGGCTGCGAAAACATTTATCGCTTCCTCTTGGCTCCTGTGTCGGTTGAACAGTCACATGAAGGTCAGGCTCTTATGCAATGCTAGCATCGCAATGCTAGCATAGCAATGCCCCCCATCCCACAAACAAAAACTAATTGGAATTCTGTAATACTATGAACAGGCTGCACCAGGGTGTCTTCAATGACTCTTCTGCTGCTTCCCGGGTACCAGCTAGAACTAAAAACTGGCCTCACTGCACTTTCACACCCTGTGAATTTTGTTTGATTTTTCGGAGAAGCTGCATTGAGTTGCCAAGTTGTTTAGCAACAGCAGCTTTGTCCGCTCATCTGCATTTGCTTCAAATTGTTATCAGTCTTTTCGATAGTCTTCGGCCTTGCCGCTCCGTTTACGTAAACTTTCAGCCTCCCTGTCTCTTCCCTTTGTTGAAAGTTTAGTCTGAGCCCAAGCGTGCAGGTCCCCGGCGCTAACCGGAGCTAGCAAAACAAGCCCTGGTGTTTTGTTTGGACAAAACCATATCTGCGAAACGTGGGTGTGATTACCTTGTGTCGTGGAGATGTTTTTAACCCAACTAAAAGGTCTGTTGAATGAATAACTGCTTTCCCCCCCCTTGTTATTGAAATTGGCAACTCACTTTGTATCAATTGTTATCACAGAACTTATGGATACAAGTATCAGGATACATGGACAACACAAGGAAGAAAATGAAAGTGAACAAAAAAAGGACATTTTCATCATCGTAATGCAGACCTGGCAAGCCAGTGTCTGGTCCAAAGTTCTTTTACATCAAATATAGAACTGCAAGCATAGAATTGTCAAAATATCTTATGATGGTGACACAAAGGAATCAAGATTGTGTATAAGGTAATTAATTTGGCAGTCTTTCTGATTAGATAACGAGACACAATTTATAATAATCTAAAAAGGCACCAACAGTAAGGTGTGTAGAACCTTGAAGGGGAAGTCAACACCCCCAAATATTCTTGACAATAATATGTTCTATACAGCACCACTAGTCGAAATACGGTATTCTGGTTCATATTGCGTTAGTGAAATATGAGTTAAGCAGCAAAATACAGCAGTTTTTTATCAATATTAGAAGGCAGCCATTTTGCTGTCGAGTGAAAAAATTACATCACAGTTACTCAGATCTCAGGTAACAACCAATTACATCTCAGCTTCAGAAAACAGGTGAGCTGTGATTGGCTGTTGCCTGAGCCCCGAGCAACAGTGATGTCATCTTCAGTCGACAGCATTTGGCAAAATGGCCGCCCCCTGATTTGGATAAAAATGGCTGGACTTTGCTTCGTAACTTATATTCCACTAACGTAATATTAATCAGAATGTCATGTTTAGACTAGTGAGGTTACATATAATATATTATTGTCAAGAAATAACGCTTTAAGACTGCAATGCCGTCTAGTGGGAAACTTTGTGCAGTGGGACTTTTTTTTGATCATCTATGTATTGTGGTATCATTGTCAAAATACTGCAATTACGTAAACCCTTACGATATCGTATTGTGTGTTGTCTTCAGTTTCATAGATATCCCGAAAACATCATTGTATTATTGATTATTGCACACTACAGTACAGATCCATTTAATTACTGTGAAAACTGCACGTTTATGTCTTCTTCTTTTTTTTTTGTCTTTACTGTACTGCAATGGGCTAGAGAGGCCTGTGAAAAGTCGATCTGGGTTAGATCAGTTTCCTGTCCACGCTATCTTTGGCCCGGAATAAACAAACGTAGGCAACCCTCCCTCACACGGCCACATCCCAATTTGCAGGAATTGTCATAGAAATGAAGAACAAAGTCAACAAATTTGTGTCACACTTGAGTCAGATCAGTGCAAGAGATGTGTCGGGAAAACGCGCTTGGTCATCAAACTTCCGCTCCTAAGAACACCCACAACATTCATTTTGACAGTGTTTATTACGTGA
The DNA here is from genome assembly GCF_054856555.1 of Leptonotus elevatus. NCBI lineage: Eukaryota > Metazoa > Chordata > Actinopteri > Syngnathiformes > Syngnathidae > Leptonotus > Leptonotus elevatus. The sequence continues at coordinate 8,401,325 of NC_141257.1, forward strand.
CCTCCATTCTACTCTTCCTCATAAAGTCACCAATTACTCGCATTTATTTTAACGCTCTGCAAATGACGGTCTGTTCCTTTTTGTCGCAACGCAGACCTGCTTGACTCGATTGGTGACGCGGATGCGTACGTGAATACATGCAAACGTGAATGCAGATTGGAAAAAAATAAAATTCAGGTGGTGTATACAAAGCAACGCGTTTTGCATCGCAAAGGCAGAACAATTGGATGTAAGCAATGGATTTCCAGAAATAGCAGCGAGGGACGTTTATTTACTCAAGGGGAGGAGTTTACGAGATGTCAGTGAGGCGCATTTTGGGAATAATATACAACAACGTCAGTGGTGGATAGTAAAAATACTTTGCTACTGTACTCCTGGAGATTTTTTAATTATCTGTACTTTGCTTGTGTATTTATTTTTCTGACGACTTTGAACTTTTAATCCCTACATTTAATTAAAAACAGACTCTTTTTATTTCATGCATTTCAAGTTATCAAAATGGATATCATAAATTACTCACTTTATATAACTGACTTCCTTTTTTTTTTTTTTTACTACACACAGGGAGAAATGTAGACCTGACAATCTTCCGGTTTCTGAGTTAGTCAAACCCATAAAAATCCAGCTACGGTCTTTTATCCTGGACTCATCGTCTGATCATCCCTGAACACGCTTTCATTGTCGTCCTCCCATTATTTCCCCGCGTCTCCCCACCGCGGGGTAGCAACAGGTATCCTTTTAACCGGCACGTGCGCCACTGATCTCCCGGACAATGGCAGCCCCGCTTGATGAAAGACGAGAAGGGAACCGTGTGATCTTGAACTGCTGGGGGGGGGGGGGGGGGGATTGAAGTTTGGAGTGTTGACGTAACGTACGGACATGTGACCGCTCAGTACGCATGTCTGCGATTGGCTCCTTTGCCCCTCAATGCGATGTTTGGTGTGATGTCACAGTGACGGATGACGCTGCAAGCGTCTTCAGTCGTCACTGCAGCGCATTGTTGCATTGTTGGAGGTTTAACAAAGATGTGTGTGTGCGTGTGTAAAGTGCATGACTACCTCATGCGTCAGTGACGTGCACGTGTGTGTGAGAGATGGCCGTGTCAGCCAGTGCCATAGCACAGGTCATCATGATTGAGCGCTCGGCAGACCACCTGCTTGGAATATCTCAGACAAGTAGAAAGACCCCCTTTACACTGCCTGCTAAAGCCAACTTTTTTTTTTTTTTTAAACATCTCTGTAGATTATGACCTGTAACCGCCATCTTTTTTTCGCCGTCTGTCTACCAGTCAAAAGTTTGGACACGACTTCTCATTCAATAGCATGAGAAAGTATGTCCAAACTTTTGACAAATAGCGGACATGAATATTGAAGAGGCACATTTGTACACTAGGGCTCATTTGCATACGCTTTGGCAGGCTAGTTAGCAGGCCGCCGCTCCAAAGTTTTTCAAGTGGGCTACAACGGACGGGAATAAGACGACGAGTCGTTCCCACTCGGGCTGATGGGGTGTCGTCTTTATATACACGCGCAAGCACGCACGCACGCACATGCACACACACACAAATGGGAGTCTCTCCTTTCATTCTGATCTTTTGTCCTCCAGTAATGTCTGGTATGCCGGGATACAAGCTTTGCTCAATGACCTGATTTCTATGGGGTTGTGTGTGTGTGTATGTGTCTCCTTCCTTTGGATAAGACACAGGGCTTAACTGGGCAGACAGACACATCCAGCCAATCGGAGGGCATTAAACACACACACACACACACACGAAGCCTTGCATGAGGTAAACAAAAAGGCCTATGGATGTAATTGGATTAGGAAATATCCCAAAGGGAAATTAGACTCCAGTGCAGTTATGAGTCAAAATGCATTGAATGTGTGTGTTTTTATAAAAATCCAGATATTGTACAATTGTTCCATCGCGATGTAGTCTCTTTACCTTGTCTCTGTATGAAGATCCTTAGCAGGGAGTGCGCAGTGGATACGGCCTTGCAGAAGTTGTCGTCGTTGTTGATAGGCAGCAGGTCTCCGTCCACGTCGGCGTAGCCGATCATCACCTCCATGTTGGCGATGCGGTGGATGTGCAGGATGAGCTTGTAGAACTCCTCAAACTTGCCCGGTTTGTGGCGGTCCACCGAGAAGCGGCGGAACTCGGCGCCATACTGAAAAGATCCAAAGACAGCGTTTTGAAAAACGGGGGGAAACGAGACAAAAAATAAAAATAGCTACTTCACACTTCAAGAGAATCTAGCTTAACTATACAATCAAGTAACTTTCTAAACAGTTAGCATTATGCCAAGATACACTACTGACATAAACGTTGTGATATTGGGCTTTAAGATGAACAGAAAATGCACTAAATTACAGGTCAACTTAATTTGACCTTCTGTAAACATTTGAATGCCATGTAGCTAACAATGTTGCAGTTGTTAGGTAAGGGTATCTATTTGAAACGGCCATTTCTTCTTCATACTAAAGCAGCTGCACAAGCCAAGCTGCCCTCTTGCTGAGCTAACATACAGTAGCCTAATGCTACAGCAGCTTTGGGATGAGCAATATTTATGCTTATTTAACTTACGGTTTAGCTAGTCTAATGCTAAATCAGACACAAATGGACTTTTTTTTTCCTGAAGTGACTTGCTGCTAAAGTGGCTTTGTGGAGAGTTAGGTCATGTGATACTAGAGTTGAGCTTCATTCTGAGCTATCACACACACACACAAGCCACAACTTAGTGAAGGTTTTGGCCAGGTCATGGTGTGACTCACACCAGACGTCGGAGCAAAGGCGAGAGATGCCACGTTGAGATACAAAGGCATGCGTCAATGAATTCAAACAATGCACCATCACAGGAGCTAGGCAACATTAAAGGACCAAAAATAGACACTGGAGAAGTACAAGATAAGAGCTGTTCTGTTTGCACCATTTCGCAAGAACCACATAACCAATTTACAAAGATTTTTATTACCCACCAACGATTTTAGTCCACCTCACCACAGCCTTCATCACCGTAAACAAGTCAGAATGTGGGACGGCTGGTGATGTAACACCTGGGAGTGATGCATCTTTCAGTTTAGCATAATCACGTCATGCTCGGGCACGTTTTTCCCCCGCGGGCCTCTCTTCCGTTTTTCATGGCAAACTACGATGGAGAGATTCACTTTTTTTTTTTTTTTTGCTTCATCTCCAACAAACCGGCTTGTCAAGCAGCTTCCTCATTACTTTGGCATTTGTAGGCAGGAACGCACGTTGGGTGGAAGAAGGAGGTCAGGCGCACCTCCTTGCTAAAGCTTTTTAGGATGCGTTTTCTTCTAATAGTATCATTACCAAAAAGTTTTTTTTCTAAAGCTTCCGTAGCAAACTTATTTCAGACGATGTCACATAAGAATTAAGGTCGAGCTAATGCAACAGACCTTTCTAGATGACGTTACATAAAATCAAGCTCAGCTTTCCTAGATGGTCCTTTCTCAGCCAGGAGCTTTAAAGACAGCTAGGAAATAAAACGTTCTGAATCTCAAAAGTGAACACTCTTGGAATTGTGTTTGTGTTCACTGCTCCATTACTCATGTTTGACTCTTTGAATTTTAGTGAGAGAAAGACGCAACAAAGCTAAGCTAAATTATTGAATCTTAGATCAACGCCCTCGGCAGGCGGAATGATTTGCTAATCTTGGAACGGATTGTTTTTACGTTTGTCTGATACCAATCTCCAAATAAAGTGAAGCATCTGTCTGGAAAACTCTCGCCTTTTGATTGAGCTGAGGAACAGCCCCACCTGCAATAAATGGTATTGCGAGTTTTCGTGTATCGTACTGCATCGGAGAATAAAAAATAAAATAAAAAACAAACAAAAACAAAACACATCCATGATTGGATCATATGACAAATAACTTTGCGATGGCCACATCTCCTGCAGGGTTCCAGTGATGGCTCGCAACAAGAGTGTTTGGAAATCTGTTTAAATCCAAGATGTGGTATTAACATCCCACCTAAACACCACTTCCTCGACCACAACAATCCCACCTGGCCTGTGATAAGAGCTTCACAAGTGAGTGAAACCAGCTTCAAGCCTCCTGCCTCTCTGATATGCTTATCTCAGGAACAACAAAAATGCTAATGTGACATCATGTGTGGTGCGTCAGTTGCAGGTGACAAGGAATGAAACCTGCCAAACACAGACACTGTCCAAACTGAATGGCGATACATTCAAATCCCCACAGAACTAACTTACTATACGATATAAACATAATACTTTGCCAAAGATAGCAGTGGTATCGCGGTACCGTGATCGATACATTGGAAAGAAAACTACCTACGATACATGGCACAATCTATGCATTGAAGAAAACTCAAAACACAACAGAATCGTTTTAATGGAAGAAAAATACGATATATCCCGATATACTGAAGGAAACTGACAATGTGCTTTTGCCAGCCATATTGGTGGTATCACCATACAGCGGCTGCGCTTTAGCCACGCTACAATGTCAAAAACGGTCAAAATTGGATTAACTACGCATAAATTGATTATCCCACCAAACAAAGTCATTCGCTTGCTTTGCGCGACTGATCTGTCCTCTCAATCTCTCAGCCAGCATGGAAAACAACAAGGATACTTGAACTCAACACGTGCAACAAATTTGACACATGAGCAAATTGAAATACACTTCAAGTTTTTGGTGATATCTTCATATTTTCCACCTGATCAACCACTTTAAAATTCACTATAAACTGAGCAGCAGCATTTAGAATGAATGCAATGTGCCAAATAAGGAATAAAAATCGAAAAATTAGGCGTCCAAATGCACATACGTGTGCTCTTTTCTCTCTCGCATCCTTGCGTCCATGTGAAAAATAAAAAATAAATCGTTTTACCCACCTTGCTTTTCACCTCCACCGCGTTAAGATCCACGTTCCGCAGGGGTTGAGACCGATTAAAACTCCGGTTCATTTTGCTGCGTTTAAAAACACACACAGAAGGAGAAAAGAAAAAAGTGTGCCCGCTGAAAAGGGGGCTCTCAATTGCTATAAAGTCCTCCGGGTGCGTTTCTTTCAATTATTTCCCCTCCCAACAGGCTTCGTTTAAAATCTGAGCAAAACAGTGCTCCACCTTTGAGAAGAAGAAGACTTTCCCGTAGAAAAGGCAGAGAGCAACTCGCTGGTGGACTTTAGGAGGCTTGGTTAAGTTTTGAAATGACATCAGCGCTCCTTAAAAAAAAAAGAAAAGAAAAAAAAGCGAGAGACTAGGGCTCCTGTGATGCTTTCATGGTACCTCGTTTATTACGTTGTCATAGAGCTAATCCAAGTACCGTATCCACAAATGTTCCGACATTCGATATATGCTAATTACTGTAGCATTGCATATTATTGAAAGCATAAAGAACAATAATCAACCAAACAATAAAATGTTCAGCGCAAAATAAATTGTCAAATTCCACTTGTTCCTGAACGCAGCATTTCCTTGTGTTGGTTTACGTTCGCTCACTGACATTGTTTCGCCTCTAATTCGCGTATCTCTCCAGCAAATCAGACGAAAGCAAAACATTATCTATAAATAGCTTTAAAGTAGCTAGTATTTTTGTCCTTTTGCGAGTTGACTTAATAGGTTACTGACGTGACTGTCGTTATTACGACATTCCAATTTCCAGCACAACAACTGCAGATTGTCTCTCACCGCTGAATGACTCAAATTAAAACGCAAGCAGGGGTCATTTCACTTTAATGTCACTTTATTATAATGATATCAAGATCTACAATGTTATGTTTCCACTAAATTGTCAACTTTACCATGTAAATGGCAGTAAGTTTCCCTTTTAAAATTAAATTTGATTTTGCGACAGTTTGCTATAGTTTACGGAAACTGAAAATCTCATGATTAGCATGTGGCGCCCCCACATGGTCAACTGCATGCAGTACACTAACCTAACTTTTTTGTTCGGCAGCCGAAATTAAATGGATGCAGTTCACAAGATGACCAACAGATGGCAATGCGCGTTCAGACAAACAAAAAACAACTTAGTAATAGTTGACGAACAGACAACTAACAGAGAGAAGAAACAAGTAAGCATACCTCACGAACTGTTTATGAGTGAACATGGTTTAATTTGAAGTTAGGGACACACGATTACAATAACATTATACATTTAAATCATACACAAAACTCCATCTAAGTGGTTAACAAAAATTATTTCCTCGCGGCTTCATGCTTGCTGGCTGCTTGGATTGTCATTTCGACTTTACACATTTTCTCTAATTCCTGCTGCCAAAGTGATCGACAAACTGGTTCCGTTTAAGGTTCGCAAAGCTTGATTTTCCATGCCGTTTCTTTCGGGGATAGACTGGCAACCAAACCTCCATTATTGGACTTGTGGAAGGCATCTTTCCAAAATTATGTATACAAATGTTTGGTTGGGTTGTCTTTGACGAAACAAACAAAACAAATAATCGTCTGGAATGGCCCGCTATTTCTATAGAAACAGCATGACATCAACTTGTGGCTGAGTAATATGGCCAAGAAATATATCTCGATCCAAGCTACAAGATTTAAAAAAAAATATATATATTATTATTATTTAAATACTGTCTACAATACTGTCTACACAAAGCTGCAATAAAGCCAATCAATATTTTTTTATTTTTTTTATTGAAGGGGGGAATTTATAATCTCTCTCTCTCTCCCTCTCTCTCCCCAGAAATATTCAGAAATTTAATTCTTGTGACAATCTGATTTCATTTGAAGGCCATACTAGTAAAGCACAGAAGCGTATTGATGCCACACCATCTTAAAAAAAACAAAAACAGGACCACAGTATGACATTTCACATTTCAACGTGATGCGTTAAAACTTAATGAGTTTGACTTTTGCCGGAAGCCTATCGAGGTGTGTCTTCTTTTTAAATCTTAAATCTAATTAAACATTTTTTTTGACAGTATTATAAAAGAGATATAATTGAATATTTACGTAGCTACTAGCTTGTATGTTTGAGTTAGAAAACACAAAAAAGAGGGAATTGTTTTGTTTTGCTGAATGTGGAAGTACATTTTCATGTGTTAACTTATGTTAAAATGTGAAAGGTGATCACATTTAAATATGAAACTTACCACTTTATAATGTGATATTTAACTTTACTATACTTTACTGTACAGCTTTTATGTTAGTGACAGTTTGATAGCTGGCCACCACAGGGTGCCATTGCCACATAAAAGTGAGCCACTAAGGAGGGGGGCTGCAGGGAGGTCTCTGCTTTTCTCCCCTCTCTCCCCTTCACACTATTTTCTGCTTCCCACAGTGGCACATTGACGACATCTTGTCTGCGTTGCTTCAATCGCACACGTCCCTCCTCATCCTGGCCAGGCCCCTTTTGATGCGTGATTCAGTTCAGCAGCACTTGAGCGGCCACTCCGGCCGACTCGCTGGGGTTCTGCTTGTCCCTCTCAAGGAAAACACCAGCCATCTGGTCTCGCGGGGGGTCAGAGGTCAACTCTCAGGCTGGTAATGAGGATGGCGTTGCCAGGGGGATGAAGGAGGGGTGGTGTGTGTGCGTGTGTGTTTGTGAGGCCAATGGCGGCGGGGTTTGTCTGCTTCCTGAGTGAGCAATGGGCATTAAACATTAACGAGTCTGGCGGACGGACGGTGTGAGGAGGTCATGCTAGACGAGCGGAAAGAGCCAAGGAAACACATTATTAAGTATTCTAAACTGTACATAAAATAAGTTATTTTTATTGCAATAATCATCCAGGTCTATTTTTAATTCTATCAAACGTTCAGACACAGTTTTTCATTCACTCCCTCTCGAAACTGTCCAAACTTCAAACAGGTAGTATATAGGATTCTAATTGGCCAATTGTAAAATATTCAGCTAGAAACATGCGAAAAGCAGTTACAGTGCTAAAATATGGCTTAGCATAAACAACAGGATAACACTTTAAAGAATAATCCTGCTAGCTTGGTAGAAGCCACACTCAATGAACCTTCTTGTCAAATGATTAAAATAGGTGGCCCCACACCGGCCACAGAGTATTTCAATTAAAGGTCTTTTTGTTTGTAAAAAGTTGGTCAGTATCGCTTCTTTTTTTTTAGCTAATTAGCGCAAAAAGTTAATGTGGTTCTAGCGCTTCACTTGTGCTAATTTTTGTGTAAGAGATCCAAAAATCCAACGATAAACTTGGAACATCGGTTGTAGAAAACCCAAATAAGTCCTTTTGTTTACGAAAAGTTGGCCAATAACAAGTCTGGTTGATCAAGCTAGCATCAGAAGCTAATGTAGCAGTCTACATCTTCACTCTATGTGCCTTCCTGTCAAAAAAGTTCCAAATTAAAGTATTTTTGCTCACAAAAAGTTGTTTAATACAGTCTAGCAAACAAGCTACCTGCACCATTTCATATATTTTTTCATCCAAAGGTTAACGTTGTGTAGATTTTGCTGACTCGCTAATGACTAGCGCAACAAACTCCAACTTTAATGAGCTTTTTTCAAAGGTTGTTAAGGATAATGGAGGCTCCACTGTTGGATTCTCACAAAGCACAATGGCAAAGTCCTCCAAAGTCAATGGAGTGTCTGTCATTGGCTCCGTCCTGAATCACATGCTATTGTGTGTGTGGTTGCCGTGGTGACACAGAGGCACACGACAGCATAGAAGATGGCATTGGCACATACTCAGCAAAGATGGAGGAGCAACCTCGAAGAAACACATTTCTTATATTAGGAATAGATTTGATGATCATTTTTTGTATATTGTACTGTAGCTCGTGGCGACATCATCATGTAGTGCTAGCACAATAGCAGCGTGGGCTGCAGACAGGACGTCTCTGGCGGTATTACGCCTCCTTGAATCAACAAAAATAGTATCCATCTTGTCTCGCGCCTCCAAGGCCTTTTTAATAAACTACAGAGAGAGGGATCATGTGACCTCAAATGGCTCTCGTGCGCTGTGGAGATCTTTGTTTTTGGGGAAAAACCTATGGAGTTTGCGGGACTAACTATAGTTATGGCACCAAAAGCTTACTGAGTTCTTTGCTTTTGTATCGTAACAAGTCAATCACTAACTGACTAACTACTAAGAAAGTTGAACGAGGTTGAAGTAACAAATTAAATTGAGTTAAGTAGCTGAACAAACGTATTTATTTCCATATTTTACTAACTAACTAATTAACTCACTAACTAGGACGAGTTGAAGTAACTAATTAAATTGAGTTAAGTAGCTGAACAAACGTATTTCTTTCCATATTCAACTAACCAACCAAGCAACCAACTAACTAACTAACTTACCAACCAACTAACTAACTAACTAACTAACTAACTAACTAACTAACTAACTAACTAACTAACCCCATCACATGGATCCAGTGAGTAAGTACCCTATTTGGCTCCATTGTATTAGGTTGTTGCTTAAATATTGGACCAAAGTGGTTGCTACTATTAAGAAATTCAATCAGCTGCTGTTTCATTGAACTTCGTTGAAGTACCGGTGTGTGTTTCTGTGTGTGTTTGTGTGCGTGTGACTGATGCGTACACCCACACATACATCCACAACGTATATTTATATTTACATGTGTGCACGCGTGCAGGAAGTGGTTGCTCTTTTTTTCCAGTGTGAGTGTGTTGATGAAGAGAGCCACTGTTGAAGCTATCAAGGCCGACATGGTCACTCCTTTCTTTGTCTTTCTTTGCAGATCTCTTTCTGCCCCCCCTTTGGCCTGGGTGGGGCGGTGTTCCCTTTGATGGATGGCCAAGACCACAAGGGTAAAGGTGGAGGAGTGTGTTCTGTTGTTGTTCTTCTGCGTCTGGGCAGCAACAGCCGTGTTAGCGGGTAAGCTACTAAAGTTGAGTGTCAAGCCGGAACGCAGAGATGAAGCACGCTTTGTAGTCGCATTTGTAAATAAAATGTGATTATAAAAAGTCGACACACCCCTGTTCAAATGGCAAGTTCTTGTGCCATCATTTCAATTGGTATGGAATCAAGGTGTAATTTTCCACAAAAAAACATGACATTTCAACAGGGGTGTGTAGACTTTTTATATCCACCGTTAATCCCCGTGAGTCCCACACACTCATCCCAATATTGCTTCATAGAGTAGCTGGATAGACCCCCTCGCTCCTCCGCTGTGACGTTGCCACGGTGATAAGGGCTCGCCCTTTGCACTCTGAACTCTGGCCTTAGCTCCTCTCCAGGCTGAGGGGGCACGCAGTATTAGTGCTACCCAACAAAAACAAAAAAATAGGACCTCTGACATATAAAAGGCAAAGAAAAGGGAAGTTGCAATAACATTTTGGAGGGTGCGCATGCCAGAGTCGACTCGAACGCCAATTGGTGACATCGTGTAGTCCTTAGGAAAAATTAGATTTCATACTGTGCAGGGACGTGAGGAACGTAGCTCTAGTGGGCAACTGAGGAACTTCACTCACGACCTGATTTTTTTTAGTGCATTTTGACTAATTTGCTTACATTTTAGGGGGGAAAAAAATATGGACACATTTCAGTTTATTGAATTGGAAATTAAAAAAATATCTTTATCAAAGAAAAATCAAGTATAGTATTTGAAATCTGGCACCCACTGAAAAGCTGGTATATTTGAGATTTCAAAATATTTGAAAAATATACGGTAGTAATAAAAATATAAAATAATAAGGCAAGTGACTTGGTTAATTTTTGACTAATTACATTTGATAATTTTATTTATTTTTATTTATGGCGGTATGCATTGTAATTAATTCAGTTGAAAGTACTGTAAAAATATTTGAAATATAAATTCAGCTAATTTGGAATAATTTAGAAAAAACCTTTTGAATATACAAATTATATTTTCAAAATTTTCCTGAGATATGTGGGAGTTATTATGAAATTGATGTTTTTTAGATATATTTTTAATTCCTAATATTTGAGGAAAAAATAGTTCATGTTCAGTTGTTGATATACTGAAGGAATTAAAGCAAACAACTACAGGAACAGGACAATTAACTATGAATTATTTTTAAATCGACATTGTTGACTTTTGTTGACATTTTAGTAAAAAAAAACGTCATTAATAATAATTCGCTTTTTTTTCATTTGAGTATTTGTGCTTACACTTACAATTACGGCTTGCTTATTTTTTTGGAAGATGGAGCCTTCACACAGTAAAAACACACATGCACCCACAACACACACACTAAATTCATGTGTGGGTGTGTGTGTGTGTGTGTGTGTGTGTGTGTGTGTGTGTGTGTGTGTGTGTGTGTGTGTGTGTGTCTGTATAATAAGTGTGAAAAATGTCATTAATGCAGTGCGGCTGTTGAGCTCCCAGCTCTCTTGTATTGTCACTCTCCTCTGGGGCCCGGGAGTGCTAGCTAGCTAACTAGCATCATCTCCATGGAGATCCCGACAACTATGCCCCCCCCCCCTTCCCCCCAAACCCCCATCCTTAATACACACACTCGCACGCACACCTTGCACCCCCCTACCTCTGGGCTCTCTTTTTGTCCACTGACAAAGCTTGACAAACCGCATGTGACTCGCTGGGCTTAGCGCCGCTTGTCTATTCACGCACACACAAATGGAAGAACTAAGCAGGCATATTGATTTTTAATGATGGACCCTCACAGCCGGTGGAGAAGGAAACAAGGAAAGTCAGCGGGAATTGTCTTAGTGGGTCAAAAAAAATAAAAAAATAAATTACATGCCTTTTCATTTGATTGTTTTTGCTATTGATCAACACAACTATTCTCCTGTTGTTTTGCACTCCTTTTGAAGTAGCAAAGGTGAAAAATATGAATTCTGTAAATTTAAACTAAAATAGAAGGCAACAATAATATTATGATTCTTTAAAAACATTTAATTAAAAAATTAGTGCACATTTGTTGTCATTAGAAGCACTGACAATTTCTATTTTTATAAATGTTATTTTTCTGTAATATGAAATAGAATGAATATAAAGCAATCCATTTATAAGTAAACGTTGCAGTTTGTTTGCCAACATTTTAGATGAACCAAAGTGACAATATGTCTTCAGCTCTGAAATATAGTAAATCAAATGTAAAAAATGTACAAGAAATTGCATAGAATTCAGTTGTGGGCCAAAAAAGTGGCAACATTTTGCCATGTTTGTCAATATTTGAACTAGCAGAAGTGCTAATTGCTATTTCAGTAAATCTTATGATGGACATTAGTAAGAAACTGTACAAAACTCAACGATTCGCCAAAGTAGTGCAGCTAAAAAAGAGTGCTGAATTTTGCCCCATTTGCCATCATTTTAAAGCAGCTAAGTTTACAATGACAAATTCTGTAAATGTTATTTTATACGATGATATAAGATATAGAGTAAATATAAAATACCAAATTATATAATTGTAAATGTGATTGCAATTTTTTAATTTACATTTTTTTTGTGTGCAAATTTTACACAACTGAATGAGTTAAGCAGGATTCTGCATAAAAAATAATTAAATTAAAGGAAAAACAAATTTTGTTTTACAAAAACATGCCACCTAATAGACAGAAAAAAAATGCTGTTTGTTGGGAAACACTATAGTATAACGGATTAAAGACATTTCCATTCATTTTAATGGGGTTTTGAAACTGACCTGAAGTGACCCAACAGTCCACTTGACGCTCGCACGAGTCACGTCCGAGCAGCCCAAACAATTTGGCAGCGTAAAAGTCTTTGCAACTAAATGCATCTGGACTTGATTTAATAAATGAAAGTAGCTTTCCAGCTAATGAAGCCGCATACACGTTAATTAATCAACTTAACCTGAGCCGGCTGTAGACCACCCTCCATTCCGCACCCTAAATCACACAAAGTTGCTGCAAGGACTCATTTAAGATAAACGGCAGGGAATGGCGTGTGTGTGTTTAAGGCAAACACGGCAAACGCGCGCGAGAGCCGCGAGGTGGGGGCTGAAAATGATTAACCCCGTAAGACATTGGCATAATTAATTCCGCTTAAATGCGGCAAGCAACCTTGAAAGGCGCCAGGCGGTCATGTGAACTCATGTAAAATGTATGTCGACGTACATTAACGACACGTGTAATCTTGCGTCCACGGGCTCGCTCGCCGTAATAGGCTAGCTGCGATTTAGCCCAGGCTCAAACCCGCGTAGCTGCCACGCGGCTATTTGCGCAGGTGGCAGACGCTTTTAAATACGCGTTTGTGCAGGGATTAGCATATTGCTGCGATTAATGATGTTCCAACGGGATTTAGCGGGTGGCAAAATTGCTTGTGCGCATTTGCCGATTCGCACATTGGAGTTCTTTTTATGCTTAACTCTTTGACTGCCATAAACGTTATAAAACGTTTAGCATAAACCTAGGGAAGGGCGCCGAGGACGTTAAAAGACGTCCCCTATGTTATTTTTATTTTTTTTTCAAAAACGGGTGCAGGAAAGCCTTGGGCAGCTGTGCTGAAAGTATCAGGCTGATCTGATTAGTCAAAGACTCGTTTTGGCCCCTAGAGGGCAGCGATGATGGGCCGCCCACCGTGGGCGTCAGTAGAAGACGTGAGGCGGAGCTAGAGTGTTGAGGAGACAATGGCTGATCCAAGCCACAATGGCTTGACCAAGCAACCGGTTACAAGCAGCTCAGCTTGAGCATTTTTTTCAAAGACGGAAAGCATCAATCAATACTAAAAAGCGCATTGATGTCAACGATGATGATGACAACGAGCTCTACGCCAAAGTTGGAAGCTTTGGCGTGACTGTTATGAACACGTAGTAAGCCTCACGGCTAAGCGCGGCTAGCGCGGCTAGCGCTGCTAAGGCCGGAAAACGCGCACAATAGCCGGCCGGGTACTTCTACACAATCGGACATTCGATCGGGCGATGGAGAGTTGGCATCGACCAATGCAGATTGATGATGATGATGAAGATGAAGCTCTACGCCAACGTGACTGTTATGAACACGTAGTAAGCCCCACCGGCAAAGCGCGGCTAGCGCGGCTAGCGCTGCTAAGGCCGGAAAACGCGGAGCTGCACAAGCGGACATTCGATCGGACAATGAAGAGTACCCCGAGTCCAATGCATATTCATCGGAGGAGCGGGTACAGTCTGATCACGGAGAAGACACTGTTTCTGGACTACGATGCCACCATGAATGGAGTGGATAAAATGGATCAGAACATCTCCTACCAACCCGGTATAGCAACTGAAGGACACGGGGAAGCGAGACGTAACACCACCGTAACGTAACCGTAGCATGATCCTGATATTAGACTTGATGACACACTGCAGTATATACTTGCTATTCCCCGGAAAAAAACGGCCGGCAAGAAAGTGGCGCACGCGAAGAGGCAATCTTGTGCAAATGCTGTTGCGTCTCCTTGCACGCAGGAGAGTGTTACAAAAAGAAAAACTGTCGTTGAAACATCCACATATTTGTAAATAGCACCACAGTTGCACACATTTGTAAATAGTTTGCCAAATTGTTGTCAAATTGTTACACTGTTGAATGTAAATAAACGTATTTTGCTATCAAAAAACACTTTTTCATTCTTGGTGGTAGTGTTTTATAGAAGTAAAGCACTATTTAGGTGTTTGTGGCATCATTCATGGACAAAAAGAAGTGTCAAATTCACTAGAATGCATGAAATAATATCGTTTCACTAAAAGCTTGATTTCTCCGTATTTTGGTCCAACACAGGCGAAATTGGGTCAAACTAACCATTTTCTATTGTTGATTACTAAAGAACGGAATAAGGTAGAAACAAACTCTTTTTTTCTGATGAAAGATGAAAGTCCAATCTTTCATTTGGTAGTACGTGTGTTTCCATAGTCCAAACAGAACATTTTCTGTGGACCTTGAAAATCAGTCAAAATGCTTAAATCGGCTGGCACTGGCGGCATCCCTTTTCTGAAAACGTCTGGCAGTCAAAGAGTTAAATTGGTCAACAAGTTATAAAATTCACAACATTTTGTTACAAAAATATTGCACTAGAATTAGTTGAAAAAAATATTTTTGAGTTTGATTTTGTAAAAAAAAAAAAAAAAATCCAATTTGGATATCCAAAAGATCATCATCATCATCTTTTGTGAATCAAAAAAACACTGTGATTGGTAGAGAAGAGACTATTTTTGGGTTTCCTTCATTTTGTAAAAAAAAAAAATAAAATAAAATAATGTATTTTTTCCTTCAATTTTATATTTTTGCAGTAGAAAATTTGCAAAAAATCTTTTTATCAAACCCCCACATATAGAGATGATAAGAAAAGTGACTATTTTAAAATTTTCTTGATTTTGGACACATTTTTTAAATAACAGATTTTTTTTCTGCGCTAAATCTTACTACATTTATTCAGGGGTGTGACATATCTTAAAAACATTTTGTAAACTTTTACTGCATTGTGTAGTTACTGGTAGAAAAAACACTATTTTAAGGTTTCCTTTTTTACAAATGTATGATGTTTATCTTTCATGTGTGCTTTAAATATATTTGAGAAATGTAATCAGAAATGTATGTGGCCCCAGTTAGGCTCCTCCATTTGATTTGATATTCTAAAATATATTTATTTATTTATTTTCTCAGCTCACCTATGTACTGTGCAGGTCAAGCCCACCTTTAGCCCCAGGAGAGGAAAAATCGTGGCGCCGTGCCTGCTAATTTGTTGACATGAACGTCTTTATTTGCTCTACTCGTGTTACTTTTAGCTGCATACATGGCGTTAACTGCTTGCATTTTTGTTGTTGCACAATGTAGCGTTGTCAGCAGGCGACGTTGGCCTTCTTTGTGGAATGCGTAACTGGTGGTTTCCTCCAAATATCTGGTGCGAACACATTCGCCTCTTTCACGCCAGGCTCCCTAATCAGGCCAACGCGTCAATCAGCGCGCCCTAAGTGTCTCTAATCAGGCCTCAAAATGGCTGCTTGATTCCTTGCCATCACCCGAGGAAATCAAGTGGCTTCTTTCACACCTGCTGGTGCGCCGCGTGTCGGGGATTCCGAGGCCCGTTTCTGCTCCCTGAGCATTCCTGCGGTTTCGCACCACGCTTTGGAAAATACTCCCCTCCCTCCCCTCCTTCTCCAGCCCCCCCTGACCCCCTTGAAACCACCCGTCTTCACTCTCCAGCCTGCGGTATGTAATAAAAATACGAGAGGTTGACTACTGGCAGGGATTTTTGGCAAGCTCCCGTGGACATAGACCATGTCTGTTTGGGAAACGCACGTGCGGCAAACATGCTTAGAAGCCGAGCTCCACTGAGAATGGGGTTTCCTGAAAGATTCTAACTTGAACCTGAATCAGATCTAGGACAAATGGTTGCCTGGTTCTCAAGGCTGGATTAGCTCTGGTTGCTTCTGGGACAGAGCAGAGGCAGTTGACAGTGGTTGTTTGTCATGAGGTTATCCCCTCCGGGCAGTTTGCAGTGGTGCAGGTCACCCCTTAAGAATCAGGACCATTAACTCCATATTCCGTGTCTTCTGAATTAAACCGTCAATAGGAGGGTCTGATGGAGTCCCTTGTGGCTTGTTATCAAGAACAGCTTTAGCTAGTTGTGGGAGGTTTCAACTTGCTTGCACCGCCTCTGGATTAGGCTCTACTAGGCTTCTCAGTTTCTCAGTGGTTGTTGACAAGGTACCCCCCGACTCTGCACTTGGGTCTACCTGGTTTCTTAGTGCTTGTTGATACGGGGTGATTTGCCAGCCTCGCTCATCCAGCTGATCCATCCGGATGCTGCCTTTTTGGAACTTTTGGTGATTAACGCCTTATTCCATGTCTTCTTCGACAACATTTTGATGGCTTCATGTCAAATTTGCTTTTGGTGAAGGTTGTCCACTTCTGAATTTGGGGTTTACTTGCTTCTGGAGGATGGGGATATCGTTTTCATTGGTTGTTGACATGGGGTTATCCCCTCTGGGCGGACTGCTACCTCTCTGGAACCACAATGATTAACTCCATATTTCATTCCTGAGTCAAACTGTGAAGGGGGCCATTTCACGGGATTCCCTTCGGATTTCCTGTCGAGCGTTATTTCTTAACTGCGGGTCTGCCTTATTCTAGCGGCCCGTAAACCGCGACACAGGACAGCGCAATGGCATTCGTCAGTGGTTGTTGATACGGGGGTCACCCCTGTGGGCGCTTTTCCGGTCCCAGCCTCCCACCTGGTGGCTGCATGGCGTCGCCTTTGATGAACCGAGACCATTCACGCCATTTTCTGTGACTCTTGAGTTCAAACTTGTTAAGAAAAGCGCTTCTGAGTCTACGGTCTTCACGTCTACTGGCCAATTTCCATTTTTCTGACAGGTACAATGTATATTCAGCCATTTATTTGGCGTCCCTCAGCCAGACACGGCATCATGACATTTTAATTGTTGTGTTTGGCCCCGAGCGCGGGCCGGCAGGCAGGCTGGCGGACGGCAGGTTGAGTTTTATATTTGCTACGAAGCCAAACAGTGTCTGAGTGTTGGCTCCTCGATTGGGCCGCCTGCACGAGTTATTGAGGCACAACAAGCTTTATTGCTTGTTAGGAAGGGGAAGCGGGAGGGGAGGGAGTGTGTGTTTGTGTGTGCCCGGGAGAGCTTGTGTGTGTGACCATCAATGGTCCATGGGTCTAATCCTGTCTCCACTCATAATGGAGGTGTTTGGTCTCCCTAAGCCGGAGGCAACTTCTACTTCACTCGCCGGTCGGTGGGGGTGCACAGCCGAGGTCAGAGGTGCTCATCTGGATAGTTTTAGCTTTTTGGGAACGTCCCTCCCTTTCACATTGATTGAGGTCACGCTGCCCAAAAGCTGCAAACCTTAATTCCTGCTCAAGCTGCCAGAGTTTTCCGTGCTCAGGTGAGGCAGCCTTTAGCAGAGACAAATAATTCAAAAGGGAAAACCTGGGAGGGTTTAAAATCTTCCTTTTGTTGAAGGAAAGTTGAGTGTTTGTTTTGGATGCCTTTGTTGAGGTAACTCGCATCAAAAAAAGGCAAACACCAGGGATTCCCAAAATGGTGCATCCATTTGATGCAGTACTTAACGTGAGCGCCCTCCAGGGGGTGCATGAGATTTAGAATGATGGTCTCCTTTCCTCAACTTGGAGGGGGTGGGGGTTGCAAAGGGTTGCGTGGCTTAAAAAGCTTGTGAAAGGCAAAACCACCAAACAAAATCCCACTCCAAATCAGACGAATGATACCCACAAACAGGAATTGTTCGAGATTCCCAAACTACAGGGCCAGCAGGGCGAATTCCTGATGTTGCACTTTTCCCCCCAAAAAAGACAATCTATTAATGTTGCACTTGGTTAAAAAATATTGAAGCTGCCATGTGTTTACTTTTCTTGTTTATATTACATTGTACGGTTCACAATATTTAGTTGATTCATGAAGCTTTCATATGTTGGAGGAATTTACCGACATCGCTGTCCCATTTCTTATCGGTGCCATTCATACAGAAGAGACGTGGGAGAATGCAATCTTCAGTAGCCAGTAGTGAAAAGAAAGGCGCAACGAGCAAATACCTGCGCTGAATCAGGCTACCGGTGTTAGTTCTCATGGCCGATTGAACTCTTGTGTGCAATAGACTTTTATGTGCTCCTGCTGTGTTAATAACGCGGCCTTTATGGAGTGTGTTGTTATTAAATAATGCACGATGACTTGAAGTTCTCTCGCGGGCCTTAATGGGATGCAGATGGCGGCCAGAGGTTGGCGGACTGTCCTCCTTGAACACAACTCTGCCGTTCAGTTTGGTTTCTCGGCGTGAAACGGGGCAGGAAGTTGGATTGATCAATAGGGTACCGTGATATATATATATATTTTTTTAGGTGAGGAGGGGGGTGTTTTTAAGGGATGGGAAGTGGACCAAACAATCCAGTCACATGTCTACACTGTAAACAAATACAGTGTAACTCAGCCTTTGGATGTTGGAGCGGCTAGCTTCAGATTGGGATCTTATGTTTGTGTTGCACTTTTATTTTATGTTTTATTTTTTGCATAATTTGATTAAAAAGTTGTGATTTTGCACTTTTATAAAGAAGACAAAATGTTTAAATTTCCTAAAAAGAAAATATTTAAACTCTTATGTTTTATGTAATTTATCATTTATTGTATTTTCTTAGAATTACTTAAGCATGTTAAGAGTGGTGATACTGTAAAAGCAAAGCAATAAAAGGGCTATAATAACGTGTTTCATCACATACAGTACAATCAGAAAAACATGCTTATATTACATCAATGGACTCTTTTTATGTTTTTATTTTATTTATTTTTTTAGCGTATTTGAATACTTCTGTAGTTTGTACTAAGTTCTGAGGGTGGACTATTCCAAGTTTTTGAAAGTTTGAGGACTTTGGATTGTTCCCCTAAATGCTCCGCAGAACTTGATTGGATGTGGCATTTCAAAAGATCTCTGGGGGCGGGCCAAAGAGCCTTTCAACCTTCACCTCTGGCCTCTGGCTCTCCACAAAGCAAAGGGGGTTTTGGTGGGTGTTGGGGAGGCGGGATCAGAAATCTCACCTCACGAGCTGCAGAAGGATCATGGCAAAACTCGCAAAATTGGGGGGAAAAAACGGTTTAATGGAAGACCACTTGAAGGCATCACATGGAGAAAATGATGGAGTGCAGGAAAGCGAGAGCCACTCGGGGGTTGGGGGGTTGGTAAGGCTGGCGGCCTTCCTGTTTGATTAGCCATTAGCCCGCCGTGGCGGTGGGAGTCACAGCTGAAGCGTCACTCCCTTTGATTACGCCACAAAAGGGGGTGCTGGAAAACAAAAGCCTCAAACCCCCAACCACAGCCAATACGCGGCACTTTGGGGGGCTGATTTGGCTTTTTGCTCTCTACGCTCCCTCGCCCGCCGTAATCAAACGGAGGGCAGCCACAAAGCACACAAACTTTCCAGCGCTGATATTAACGGAGTGTAAAGTGCATGCCGGGCCACTAGGTGGCCACACTGAGCACTAGATAGACATGTGGACGTCACGGTTTTGAACAAACCGTTGATGTCACATAATTTTTTGTTACACTTTTAGTAAAAAGTAGAAAAATGATTAATGTTTCATTCTCCTAAAAATATGACAAACTTTGCTCCTTTGTAAAAAGGCACAATGGGGCCTTATTTCCAAAGGTTTGTGTGTGTAAAAATGGGCACAAAACTGGATTGCTCACACAAACATTTGGAAGGCCATGAGCAGAAACAATCACCCTTCTATAAATATTTTTCAAAATGCCAGAAACAAAAAATATTGTGACATTGCCTATTCAGCAATGTAAGCACTTTTTAAAAATTGATTTTCACAATTTGTCTATTACCATTAAGTAGCAACTTTTCCATGTCAGAGTTGCCCACAATGCTTTGTGGGCTGATCACATGCTTGGAAATTAACATTAGCATGCCATGCAGTGTGCGCGGTTGATCCGTGCACCGCTTTGCTTGTCTGTACCCGGCTTCTCCTTTTTATTGGTGTCCCGCCGTCGCCTGTTGTGACTGACGCTTTTACAGTCTGCTTGCACTCGAACGTGGATGGAGGCCCATCAAACGTGTTTCCTCCCACCACCTCCTCCCACTTCCCTTTGCAGTTAACGTCTGCGTCTCGCCAATTACTTTGTCACTGACAGCGGCCTCTCGTCGCTTCCTGTTTTCGACATTTGCAAGACGACTCTTTTTGTGCACTATGACCGGGTGTCCTTCAAAGAGCAACTCCTGGCTCGTAATTTTGTCTGGTTGCTATTAATTTTAAACCATATGCCGGACAGATAAATGACGCTAAAACGTTTTCGTCATGGCAGTGATAGGCGACTCGCCATAAACCACAAAACCTGAATAACTCAGTGGTGCACAGAAGTGCACTGGCATTTTCTTTTTTTAATTC
This sequence comes from Leptonotus elevatus, assembly GCF_054856555.1. NCBI lineage: Eukaryota > Metazoa > Chordata > Actinopteri > Syngnathiformes > Syngnathidae > Leptonotus > Leptonotus elevatus. The sequence goes on from NC_141257.1 coordinate 8,422,078, forward strand.
AACCCCTGCGGCAAGTTTCATTTAACAACATACAAATTGATAGGCACGTCAGTCATAAGTAGACCCCCCCCCCCGAAAAAAAAAGCCATGCCATAAAACACACATGAATTTCAAAATTTAGCAGGCATGACTATAGACCCAAAAAGTCTGGCATTTGGCTTTGAAGCAGCCAGTTTGGGGACATTTCCAGATGTCCTTCAAAGACAAATTTGTCCTTGAAATTATGTGCAGTTGTTACTAAATTTGAACCATGTAAAATAGATACAGTAGATTAATGATGCTAAATTGCATCATGTGAAGACTCGCAGTATGGTTACGATATTTCTTACATGTTTGATAGCAGTTGGTCAAAATTTCCTGGACGAGTTTGCTTTCCAGAGGGTCCTTCAAAAGCAAACTCGATCCCCAAAATGCTTCAAACCAAAATGGCAGACTGGCATGGCTTCTGGAGATTTTTTTGGGGTAAGTCTACTCATGATCTTCATATCCACCAAATTTCATGCTGTCAAGGGAAACTAGCTCAGGGGGCAGCATTTTCAACAAAAAAAAAAAATGTAGGTGTGGCCTAAAATGGCCCCTTTTGACCAAACTGGCACAAGGGGCTGAATTCTCAAAAATAAATCCAGGGTCAGTCTATTATTGGCTTAAAATAGCCCCTCCAAACCAAAATGGCTGACTTCCCGTGTCTTTTTTCAACATGGCTGCTTGAGACTTTTTTTTTGTAGGTCTAGTCATTTACAGGCATGCTTACCAAATTCCATATTGCTACATCAAACTGGCTTGGGGGGGCCTGAATTTTCAAAAATGATTTCTTTGGCTTAAGACTAACAGCAAGGCCGAGCCCCAAAAAGCCAAACCAAAACAAAACACGAGCCCTGCTCAGTCAGTGGACAAAAGCTGCCGCAAGTCAAGCGTAAAAGCATGGCGATGCGGCGGTGGGGAGACGGCAGAGCCAAAAAAGAAGCGAGGGGTGTGTTGGAGAGAAAATAGCAGGGGGGGGGGCATGAAGCGCCAGCTGTTGTGTTGAAGCCCGGCCAGCTTCTGCACTTAAATGCTGCCATCTTGGGCCGGATTACAGGGTAAGGTATCAACACGGCCGCCTTGTAAAAGCTCAGCAAATTCCCCCCGATGAACTCTGGACACTCCAGACTTGTTATGTTGTCATCTCCAAGGGCGCGTCCCAAATTGTAATCCGTTGCGAGAAGCGGTGTTTGTAGTAGCATAATGCTGCGAAATGTCTGCCATGTGGAGCTCCGCGTCGTTGCGTTGACGTCTTTGATTTATGGTGTTTATGCTAGCTGGCACATTAACATATACAATGTGTCAGTAGCATTCTTTCAAACTGTCAAAACAAATCAACATGAAGGCATTATGTTTCGTTATCACTTTTCAAAGTGTGGGGCAGGAAGGCTAATGCTAAAAACAAGGCTAGCAATGATGTTGGATTGAAGTCTTGGTTTACAATTTATTTTTATAAATTCCAATACTGTATATATTTCTATATATGAGGTACATACATGAACAGCTGTGCTGCCGCCGTGCTGATTTAATAGTTATGCACGCACGCAGGCAGCAAAAGATAAGACGACGACGAGCTAATTGAAATGTTATCCCGATCTGATCTGCCATGATTACTTAAACATTACATTTTTAATGCATTGTCAATGAGGCAATTACATGCGCGTCTCTGTGTGTGCGTGCGTGCGTGTGTGTGTGAAGGCGACTAGCGAAAAAAGGGGGGGAGGGATCACTTGTCGACATATTAGCCACATGCTTATGATGAACGGTGCATGTGTCACTATGGCGACCGCGTCGCACGCGTTGCATTTGTAGACGACCTCAACATGATGTCACGCGAACTCACGGATGGCAGGAGACGGCGCTTTCCACTTGGAAACAAACACAATAGAGGCGTGATTTAAATTGCAACAGGTCAACTGTTGCGATAAACAAGTGGGGAAAGTAAAAAATGAGGTCACATGATCAATGATGGACTTGAGCTTAATTTGAAAGACTGACTCTGGCTTGAAACCCAAACCTTTATTTTTAAACCCTAACCCTCTCTTGAAACTTTAACCCTTAACCCTGGCCCGTTTTTAACCGGGATGCAGCAAAGAGGATCTCAAATTGCGATTCAAAGGTTTCAATAGATTCATGAGATGTATCAGCAAGGATCTCCAAAGACAAATTCCAGGCACACCGGCGGACGCCATAACAAACGACTCCCACAAAATAAAAGACATGTCGGCTTTTCCTTATGAATGTTAACGCGACGACGAGTCAACCGAGCGACTGGTCCGCACAAACAAAATGAAGGTCGTTCCATTTGCTGGCTAAAGAAGACAATGTGAGGTCAGCACACACGCACACGTCTGTTTCTTGCATTACACTCGACTTCCTTTGAGAACAGGCAGTGATTCTCAGGCCTTCGCGTCTCATGACGCTCGTAAAACGGACCCTCGGTGTGTGAGTGCATGTGCGCGTGTGCGCGTATGCATGCGACATTTATAGCTTGCTCTTAAGTCCTTGTTGGTGCAGGCCCTGTAACGTTCTGTGTTCAAACAAATGAAACAACAGAAAATACAACAACAAAAAACTTGAAACCCTAATCTGAATTTCTATCCCTGGTTTGAAAGCCCAATTTCAAACCCTAACCCTGGTTTAAAAGCCTAACTAAAAAAAACCCTAACCCAAGATCCAAACCCCTTTTTTCAAACCCCAGCATCAAACCCTAAACCATGCTTGAAACCTTAAATGGAAACCCTAACGAACTAGATCTTTTCACTTGTTTGAAAGCCTAATTTTAAGACTGGTTTGAAACACTTAGTTAAAATAAAACCTGGCCTCCCAGAGACAAATCCCTGTTTGAAACTCACATTTGAGACCGTAATCCTGGCCTGCAACCCTAACTGGAAACCTCAATATCCAAATGTTGAACGTTGAAATTCTACCTTGAAAGCCTAAAACAGACTTGAAACCTCCCCCTTCTTTCAAACTTTAATTTGAAATCCTAACTCTGGTTTGAACCTCCAACCCAGTCTTTAAAGCCTACTTGGAACTTCTAACCTTGTCTTGAAACCCCATCTCAGGCTTGAAACCCCAATTTGAAACTCTTGGACTTGAAGACTTGACCCTTGGAACCCCAAACTCAAGATGGAATCTTAATAGGAGATTCTAATCCAGACTTTGAGATGCCTTATCTGAGGTGACGTGTGATGACGAAGTGTACTGGGAGGGGAGTTTCTTCACGCTGCTTCCTGCTTGAGTGGATTTTCAACGCAGCCACAGGGGCTCCCACATTCTTTCTTTCATTTTTTTTACATTGAGGAAAGTGGGGAAATCAAAAAGGGAGGGGGAGAGGGGGATTTGCATATGAAATAGCAGTGCCCCCCAGCCCAGCACCCATACGCGCAAGCACGGCCCTGGGCTAATAGAGTGCATTAGCATGACTTGTATGACTTGACCTTTGGCCTCCAATGACTCTGGAAAAATGAATGAATGACTCAAAATTAGTTCTACTGGGAAACTCTAAACAAGACTTAAAACAATGATTTAGGATGCAAATCCTGGTTTCAAACCCCAATTTAACACCCTAACCCAGGCTTGAAATCTTGATATGAATTTCCTGTTTGAAACAGTAATTTGAAAGCCCAACTTTGCTTTAAAACCCTAATTTAGAAGTCTAACCCAGGCCTGAAAACCTTATTCACAACCCTAAACCAACCTTGAAACCCTATTTTGACGCCGTCACCATTGTTTGAAACCCTGACCTCGACCTTCAAACCTCATTTTAAAGCCGGACTTTGAACCCTAACCCAGACTTAAAATCTTAATCTTTGAAACATTAACTTGAAGCCTAAAACCATATTTTGAAACCCTCAACCTTATTTGAAATGCTAACTCAGGCTTGAAAGCCCAACCCAAGCAATGTACTTGTCACTTCCAATAACAACATTGACAGTAATCGCCACACTTTGAGATTTGTTTCCCGCTTTTTAACCTGAAAAACATAAAAAAAAACATCAGATAAGATAAATATATAAACAAAACGTGGCGCCGATCTTTTCCATCCCGACCGATGATCCACTCGGGCCTTTGGAGGATCCAAGACACAGAAGCCTTTTCAACGTGCTCAGCTGTGGTCCATTTAAGGACACATTTTTTGGCGCCTCGTCCAAAAACCGCAGCAACACAGTTTGGACTTTCCCCGCCGTAATCCCCGAAGCTCCCTGAACGGCCACGCTTGCACGTTTCTCTTTCATCGCGGGTCGACCATCGGCCGCCTGAATCCAAATGTGGACGGGCTCTCGTGTGCATTTCACTTCCTGCGTCCAAATACTTTTGTCCGTGCGAGCCACCGAGGAGGTCCACAGACCCACAAAAAAAGTCATGTCAGAAAAGACACACAGGGAGTTGGCCATTTTGGTTTTAAGGGGCCATTTTAGGCCACAACATAAAACCCTCTAGTGTTTTTATTTTGTTGGAAATTCAGCCCCCGAGGAATGTTTCTCTTAGCGGCATAACATTTGGTCGGTTTGTCTATCGTTAGCAGACCCACAAAAAAAGTCTCAAGAAGCCATATCTGTCAGAAAAGACAGGAAGACAGTCTTATTCTGTTGAAAAATTCAGGAATGTTTCCTTTAGCAACGTTGGTCTGCTTTTCTAACACGAAGAGACCCACAATTTTTTTTAAAGAAGCCCCACGTGAAAAAACACAGGAAGTTTTATAATTTGGTTTTTGGTTTCAAGGTGCCAGTTTAGGCCACGCCATACAAAGTCCACAGAATTTTTTACAGGTGTGAAAATTCAACCCCCTAACCAGTTTCCCTTAGCAACAGGAAATTTGGTGAGCTTGTCTATCATGACCAGACCCACAAAAACGTCTCATAAAGCCATGCCGGAAAAGACAAAGGAAGTTTATACTATATTGGTTTAAAGGTAGGCTCCTTAGATATTTTGTCTGATTGCTACCAGGCTAATTGCCTATGTCTCCCCCCCCCCCCCCCCCAAATCATCTCCTCATGATGCAAATAGTTAAATTTTTGGTGTTTCCCGAAAAATCTGAAAAAATGACTTAGGCGATTATTTTAAGTTGTGTAACTTTACAAGGTCATAAAAGACCGCAATCAAAAGTATCCACAAATGGCAAATGCCTTCTTTCGAGGATTCTCTTTGGAACCAGATTTCTTCTTTTTTTTTTTGGTCCGCCGTAAACAGCAGCTGGCCTTGAGCGTCCATCAGTGCGTGGTCAACTCAAGCGAGAGCTTGCTTGACGTATGGAGATAAATGCCACGCCGCCCGCATTGTCCCACTGACACCGCCCGCATTCAATTTCACCGCTTTTGTCACGGGACCCCAAGGGAGGGGGCGAGTGGTGGGATGCAAAATGGAGGCTAGGTGGGAGCGAGGCAACCCCCAACAATCCCAAAATGCACTACCCCCAAAACCTTAGCCATGTTGGGTTTCCGGGTGAAATTTCCGGATGAACTTGAACTATAACAGCCACGCCCTGAGCTGGCTGTCTATAATCCACCGGATGTGATTACATCAGGATTTTTTTGTCAGGGTTCAAGACCGACAACATTCTTGACAAGAAAAACAGTTGGCAAACATTCGCATCCTTGAACGAACCCTGACGAAAAATCAACATAGAGGCTTTGTTTAGTAACTCGGTGACGTTACTTGGAACGACACAGCACTCAACTAAAGTCACGCTCTTGAGAAGCGAATGCTGGATTCTACTTCATATAATATCACCACGTCTGAAATGACTTTGAAATAAAAGGCAGCCAAAGTGCTCTTAAAAGGTGCGCACGAGTGCATTTCGGGGATTAACTTTTAGGGCGGGAGGGGTGCGAGTGACCGCCAGGAAGCGTAAGGCGATACGCATGGGTCGCTCGTTTGGATCCCGAAGTCGCCGTCACCGCCGCCGTCATGCGTGACTACAAGCAGCGCGACACTTCATATGGAGTCGCCCGTAAATGATGGAGGCCGAGAGTAATCCGCCGTTTCGGCCCGGCGACAGCCGCTGTTCAATCGGTGCATGTGCCGCCGCGCATTAAAACGTGTCTGGGAACTTCTCGCCGCTCAACTTTGTTCATGTCGGCGCTCTAATCTGTGAAATGCGATAGGGGGTGCGCTGAGCTTGTTGACTGATGTTAAGCTTAGCGGACGCGGCTAACGTTTCAGCGCAAAGCCTCGCCGACAGAGTCTTTGGTTACTTTTTACGACTGGGATCTAGGAAAAGGAGAGGGGGTGCGTGTCGACTTTGTCGTGATTTTGAAGGGTGTCTTAACTTGTGTGAATTTATTTTTTATTTTTTTAACATATGTGTTTGGATTTTTACGCAGTACTTGGTTTAAAGTCATTTTTTTTTAGGGGTGCGCCAATTTTGTTGGTGATGATAAAAGTGGTGCATGTAAAGTTTGGATCTGTTTTTGTGTGTGCCAATTTTGTGGGAATGTAAAAGGGGGTGTGCCAACTTGTTGAGGCTTTAAAATGGGGTGTATGGCTTAAAAAGTTGGGAAATTCAGTTTGAGGAGATGTCAGATTGTTGAAAGGGGTGCATAACTTGGAGGCTCAAGGGTTATGCTGCACCTCTTTCCATTTTGGATATAAAAGGGGTACGTGGAGTCAAAACTCTGGCAAATGATGTTTTTTTTTTAATTAGGGGGATGTGCTAACTTATTCCAGGATGTTGAAGGATGCATGGCTTACAACGTTTAGAAAAGGCTTTTTTAGGATGTGTGTTGCATTTAGGGGGGTGCACCTACATTGTTGCCTTGTTGAAGGGGGTGTGGTGTTTTAAAAGAGATTAGATAAAGACTTTATGGGGAGATACACCCACTTTGTTGGGTTATAGAAGGGGGGTGAGCGGCTTAACACATATGATGTTTTTTTTAGGGAGTGTGCTAACTTTGTAGCATTATTGTAGGGTATGTGTGGCTTCAAAAATTTTAGCTATGCAATTCATTTAGTCTTTTTGTGTATGTGGGTGCACCAACTGGGGTGTGTCCCAGCAGAAAGTGCCAAGACTATTTGCTAGCGAGGATGCAGCCACACCAATAGCGGCTGATTTACAACAGAGGGAACAATTAGCCTGCAAAAGGCTCCAATTAAAATTGCTCCCTTTGATCAGCTCGGCACAACCGGGAGACGACGGTGAGGAGGGGGGCGAAGGGGTGCGCCGCCGGATCAATTCGAAATGAAATAATTAGGCGCAATTAATGAGTGTAAAAGTCAGCCAATGATACGCCGGGTGGTCTTTCCTAATTGAGGGAGAAGGCGGATGACGCACCTCCGTGTCGCGCAATGTTGGGGGGGACTGGGGGCACACACGCAACAAAGGCGCACCACACAAGAAACATTACATTAGGAGAAATAACAAAATGATAAACGTGTTATGACAAGAATATTAGAGGTAAAAAGTGAAATATTGTGAAGAAAACCCCCTTCAAAATATTAAGAGAAAATATGAGAATATTATGGCTAAAATATATCAAAAATATTAAAATATATTATTCAAAAAATTATAATTCAAAGACGAAAATATAGCAAAAATCTAAACTATATCCCAAAAAATATTGAACAAGTCACTTAAAGCTATTAAAACATTTTTGGGGGAAATTATAGAAACCCCCCCAGAAATATTATGTAAAAAATTTGAAATATTGATTTTTTGTTGTTGAAATTTTAGGGGAAAACAATGCTAAAAAATACAAGATGATAATTGCAGTTTTTTTTTTTACATTTTAGGGGAAAACAATGATTAAAAATATAAAACTATAAGAATGATTTTTTTGCAACAACAACAAAAAATTGTGGTGACAATAAGACAAGAAACACATAAGCAGTTAAAGAAATCATGATGAAAATGAACAAATATCCAAAAAAATACAGAAATATTAGATCATAACATGACAAAACTGTGAACTAAAAAATTGCATACATGGAATAAAATAATCATGTCTCATATTTTCCATTCTATTTACTTTTTTTCCCACTTTTTGTTCCTTTGCAGGGTTGCTCACTTCCAATTAAAAAATGAAAGAAATGACTCCCCTCAACCTCACAAAACAGCAAAGGGACTTAACACGCGTGTATTGTCTGCATGGATGCGCTTAGTGTGTGTGTGTGTGTGTGTGCGTGCGTGTGCGTGCGTGTGCGTGTGCGCGTTACCTGCAAGCAGCGTGACAGTGGCATCACATCAACATGCAGCCAAGAGAAAAGAGAATGATGAATATTTAATGCAGCTGACAGCAGCTTGACGAAAAATACAACAAACAACACAAATATGTGGAATATATTGTCAACATGTTTAAAAATAAATCAATAAATCCATGACACTGTGGAGCACAAACGCTTTGATTTGACATCAAATCAATACGTTCCGCCTACCATTAAAAAAAAAAAAAGTCATAAAAGTAGAAGACGAAAAACAAGGGTGGTCTGTGTCGTAACGTAGCGATGACGTAAAACGGCCTCAGGATGAGCAATCGCGTAGGAGTTCAGAACAATTGGGACCATGTGGCAGGACCATGAAACACAAGTAGAAAGTTCGGAATATTCTGGAATGCTGAGATCATAACAAATTAGATTTTTTTTTTCAAATAAAATATTTACTTATTTGCTGATATTTTTTAATTGTTTTAAATCAGTTTGCTTAATAGTCTTTTTTTTTTAATTGACAATTAAAACAAAAAAATTATACTAGAGGAGTATTCTGGTCGATAATTGTGAATTTCAAATGTAATTTTTATTTATTGTATTTTTGGTTTGTATGTATTTTGTAGATATTTTGTGATTTTTTTTTACCACAAAATAATCCATGTATTTTTTTAATTTTTTGTTGCAATATTCCATTTTTTTTTGCATTTTCCAAATATTTGTAATATTTTTTAATTGTATTTGTAATACTTGTGCCATTGTTGTCCATTTAAAAAAATATCCAATATTAATTTAGATTTGGTCTTATAGTTTGTATTAATTCTTACTATTTTGTGCATTTTCTAATTGTTAGATTTTTCCCCCCTTTATTTATGTGACATATTTTTCAATTTTGAATTTTTTTCTCATATTAAATTTTTGTCTAATCATTTGCATTTTTTCCCTCCTGCTTTGGCCCCAGTAGTTTTGTATTTTTAAATGAATTATTGTGTAGTTTTAAACATGAACATTTTTATTATTTTATATTTGCCACTTTATTTGTAATAACTGTATGTTATATCATAATTGTTTTTTTTTTGTCTTAATAATTTGTAGGAACTTCTGTTTTGGGCTAAAACCATCCATTTTAGTTCAAATTTTTGTGTGGTGCGCTTTTCCTCATCCTAATAGTGTGTATGTTTTGTCTAATACTTGATATTATTTTCAGCAATTTTGCCATAATATTTTAGTATTTTTAAAAATCTGTATTTTTTTGTTGGGTTGTCCTGATTATGTGGTCCCCTAAAAAGCCTCGAGGCGTTCAGGCGGCACGTCGTCTGTCACCGCCAACTTTGTGTGTCACCTTGAGCAAATCCATGCAATTTGCTGACAAGCGCGTAAATGTCGAGAGATTTCTTACATTTACACGTCTGGTAAAGTCCTGCGAGAAAACACGGCGTTCATACGCTGTTTAAGCGACACTAATTGCCTTTGCTAATTAGCGCGGCAACGACCCAGTGTCACCAGTCTCTACTCGATTCTTTATCCCTCGCGTGGATTCTGTGGAAAGTGGGTCATCCGTATCGGGACAATCACAAGAAGCCAAACAACACGAAAATGAGTTTGCTCACTTTCTGGGGATTCTTTCTACTTGATTTGAGGACATTTGTAGGAATTGTTGAAGGGTTTGACAAGTTAGTTGAAAAATGGAAGATCCGCGGATTGGTTGGTGGGTGCGTGGTGGTGGGGTGGGGGGGTGGGGGGCAAAACAAAAACAAAGTGCGCAATCCCAGTCCATTGTGACATGTCAAGGAAGCTAAAACATACTCAACGGAGTATACACGCTAAGCCTAACTTCACAATAAAGTGGACCAAATACAGTAATACATTGATGGCAAAGCAAATAGTCTTAGTACACTTTTACTTTGAAATCCGCTCACGTTGTGGCGTGATGGCTAGCTTGACTTTCCTTTTAGACGTATTCAATCGCTAATTTAGGACGCTAAGAAAGCACTAATTAATTACGCTGACATTGTATGACACGGCAGAAGTCTCCGACGTAAGTGGCTAGCGGCTACCTGTTAGCATTACCAATATATTTTTTTCAATATTCTGGACCAAGGCTACTTTGTAATTTACTCTCCATCTTTAAAGGAAGCGAAGCGCCCTCAATTGCACGTTGAGGTCTTTTCATTATAAAAAAGAAAAAGAAAAGAAGAAGATAAATAAAACTTTGTCTTCATTTATTTTATAAAACACTTTTGCCCATGAAAAAAAACATTCAACTCATAATGTCAAACTTAGCTGTTTAGATGATAGGAACACAACTTTAAGCCATTATTATCTTGTTATTTTACACATGAACCATGTCAAAATACGAATGTTTCTGCCTCATATTGCACTTTAAATTTATATTCCTAAATCCTAAATGGCTATATTAGACATTTTGAATAGATTTTTATTTATTTAATGGAAAGTACTATTTATCTTTTTTTTGGGGGGGGGGGGGGGCTGATCCAAAAAATAATCAAATTTTATTGGTCTAGCATATATATATATATTTTTTTTTTCTTCCTATTTTTTATGTAATATTGGCATTTTATTTTCATCTAGTATTTGAGTGTTTTCTGACTATTTTTGTATTTTCTGAATGGGATTTTTTTGTATTGTCCACATAAAAAAAATCATAATATTTTTGTATTTATTTTGTCCCCCCCCATTTCTAAAATTAATGTATTATTTTTATTTTCTTTATTTAAAATCCTGGACAGATGTGGGGAAAGCTTCCTGCAGGATCTGCGATCATGTCTCGGAACATGTCCGCATTTCTGACATCATCACCTAAGAGACTCGCGAGCGCATTGAGGTAAGGACAAAAGTATTTGGACATACGACCGTTCCATTCCACTGTCTTAAGCCCCCCCGCCACCCACCAAAAATAACCTCTAAATAGCTGAATTTACAAAAGCACCACTCATTTTTATTGCCTCTCATCCTAAAGTCAAGGGTTATTTTTTTCCCAGACACCCCCACACACACACACACACGCACGCACGCACGCACGCACGCACACCCACACACACACACACACACCCACACCCACACACACACACACACACACACACACACACGCACTTGTTTTACGCCACTGGGTAATTTATTTAGCCCGGCAGTCGGACATGAGAAGACAATGAGAAATGCTGTTTTTTTATGCCGGCCCTAATGGCGTCTTTGGTCTTCTTCTTTTTGTGTTTTGATTGCACGGGCCAGGGCAAACGTTTGTTACACAGGTCGGCTCTCTTTTATCTTTTCTTTTCTTTTTTTGTGAGGGGAGGCGATGACAGGAAGTACAACGTGAGACTATAAAGCGAGTGTTGTTGTGACGGCGCTTCACCTTATTTCAGAGCGCCACAAGTGGAGCTTCTCATTGTTAAACTTGCCATTTCGAATTGTTTCATTTCTCATTTTTAATGTCTGATATTTTGAAGTTTTCCAAGTTGTAATATGTTTTTCCATTTTATATTTTGTCTGTTATCATTGGCTTTTAGTGTTAGTATTTTCCTCTCTTTTTATAATATTTTGCGTACCCCATCCTTGCAGTCATTGTATGAGAATTCTGTAACATTATGAAATTAAGCACAGCTAAAAAGAGAACATTTTTACTTTTCACCTCTACAGAGCTGATTAGATTTTTTTTGCAAGAATCCCTCAAACCCTCTCCAAAATGCAGGCCGTAAATTGGCTGGGTCGTAAGTGAACGCACCGATGGCCGCGCGCGTTTATTTACCGCAAACGTGCCGCACATGTAAATGGGGGCGTTATTAAATCAATGGAGGCAAATGCGGCGCAGACGGTCACCCCCGTCGAGCGGTAAACATGCTGACGGATTTTTCTTCAGGCTTGAGGACAGTTTGGGGCTTTGGACGGAGTGTGCTGGAATGTGGGGGTTGTCTAACTCTCACCCATGGAGCAGGGTATTCCCTTTCACACGCGGGTAAAAAAAAAAGAAGAAGAAGAAAAAAAAGAGGAGCATACAGATGTACGGCATGTTCCACTGGCCTATTTTTACTGCCTAGAAAGTCTGGTGACTCAGCCCATGTGCTGCTTTAAAGCCAGCAGTGGACAAACTGGAAATTTTCTCACAGGTACCGTGGCTATAAAAAAAGTCTACACACCCCTGTTCAAAGGTCAGCTTTTTTTTTTTTAAGTCTACTTGAACAGCTGAAGTTTATTTGAGGTTAATCAGAAGCATGTAGATGTAATTGGTTAAGTCGGAGTACAGCCACAGCCCCAGTCATACGAGGGGGTGCACACTTTTGCAACCATATCATTTTTACTTCCCCACTCAGAAAGAGTTGTTTTCAGGACGAAAAAAAAAGTTTGGAAATAAGTCATCTTGCTCAGAAGGTTGTGTAGATTTTTTATTCTAGCCACTTAACTTAGAAAATGTCCAATGCCTGTCTTTGATCATTTACCAAAACATAATGGCTAGCTGCAAGCTAATGTCAGCTCTTTAGTGCACTATACATTTGTTGCTAGTTAGTTAGTTGGAAGTAATTTAGTTAGTTAGTTCTATAGTAGTCATTCAGTCGATTAAGTTATTTTGTTATTGAATTGTAGAGTGGTTGCTTAATTGGTTAGCTACTTAGTTAGTAAGTTGTTTGGTTGTTTATTTAGCTAGATAGTACATTGGTGGTTGGTTGGTTGTTTGGTCAGTTGGTTAGCTAGTTGGTAGATTGGTGGATACTTAGTTAGTTAGTTAGTTAGTTAGTTTGTTAGTTAGTAATTAGATTTTGCTTGCTTATTAATTTTGTGTTTGGCCAGGTCATTTATTTGACTGGCTAGTCAGTTAGTTTTTTGTTTGGTTTGCCAGCTAGTGTGCTGCTTAGCCCATTATTGCAACATGCTATTAGTTACCAAAAATAATATTAAAAATAATATGACCAGGCCAAAACAGTGCTTGCCTTTGTGTGATCCATGTAATAAAAAAAAAGCTCACCAGTTTTTCATTGGTCACAGTTAGGAATAACCTTTTTTTTTTTGCTTGATAACGCTTCACCCTTTGGCCGCTGGCGTGTGTGTGGAAATCACTTATATTTATTTTGGGTGTAATCATTAGGATTAAGCTGCCGATTCCTAATCTCCTCTCGCCCCCCCCAAACGCCAGCCCTTCCTTCCTCAGCACCAAACGCTTTTCATTTGTGAGGGACGGATGACGGGGGGTGGGGGGGTCATTGGGAGGCACTCGCTCGGGGCGCCTTTGAGCCGGTGCCAAGCTCCCGCTCGCATTGTGCTGCCTACAGCTGGACTCTCCCTCCTTCCCTGCTCGCTCCATTCTTCCCTTTCTTTCCCCGGGTCGCCTTTTCTCCTCTTTGGAGGGAAGGGGGGTGCACAAGGTGGCATTTGAGGGGGGGTTACTTGTCACGGGGCCAACTTTGGGGGGTTTCCATCACACGCATGTACACATAAACACACTCCGGTTGACAAAGACGGGACGCAAAGCACTTGTCGTCATTTCCTTACCTTTTTCTCTGTTTGCCCTTTGTTGGCTCAACTGGAGTTGAGAGGCAGCGTCCATTTTTCTCATGATTCCTGCTAACAACTTCATTTGGACTCAACAACATTATGATTGGCCATTTTGCCAGTTAGGGAGTCACAAGTTACTTGGTTTGTTGATTCTTGACTACATTGATTTGGAGACGTTTGGTTATTCGGGTGGTTGGTTGGGTTAGGTGGTTCAGTTTATTCGGTCAGTTAGTTGGTTGACTGGCTGGATGGTTACCTAGGCCAGTCAGCTGATTGGTGTTAGGTGGTTCAGTTTATTCGGTCAGTTAGTTGGTTGACTGGCTGGATGGTTACCTAGGCCAGTCAGCTGATTGGTTATTGAATGAGATGGCTAATTAGTCGGTCATCACTTGTATAGTTGTTGGTTAACGTGTAGTCGATTCAGTTGGCTATTTGGTTAGCTGGTTAGGTTGTCGGTTGGCCAAGTAGGTTGTCACCTAGTTAAGTTAGTGAGTCAGTCAGTTGGTTGGCTTTTCAGTTTGTTTGTCAGTTGTTTGTTCTGCCACCCAGTTAGTAAGTTAGCTTGTTGGATGGTTGGTTAGCTAGTTGTTCAGCCATCCAATTGGTCATTTACTTGGTTAGCTAGTTCGATTGCAGTCCTTCCGTTGATTTCTTTGTTTAATGAGTAAGTATGCCAGGTAGGCATCATTCTGTTAGTCAATTTGGTTGCTGCTTAGTTGGTTATTGGTTGACTTGTTTTTTAGGTTGACATTTGGCAGGTTAGTTTGCTGATTAGTTTGTCATCAGATGGCTGATGGGTTATTCAGCTGCTAGGATTGTTGGTTGGTCAGCTAGATAGTAGCTGGTCGTTTGGTTGTTTCTTGTTGATTGATTGGTTAGTTGGTTAGTTTGTTCATTGGTTGTTGGTCAGTTAGTTGATTACAAGACTGGTTGGCCAGTTGGTTAGCTTAGGTACTATTTTAGACAGCAGTCAGTTGGTTATTACCTAATTGATCACACAGCCAGTTTAATTTAGTTGGTTTGCTAGTGAGTTATTAGTTTGTTGAGAGGTTTACTAGTACTAGTCTGGCAGTTGATTGTTTGGTTATTGTTGTGGTTCGTGTGTTATTTGTTGAATGTTGTTAGTTGATTTGGTTGGTTATTTGGTTAACTAGTTGGATACCGGTCCACTGTCTAATTAACTAGCTAAGTGGGTTGGTTTGTTGGTTGGTCAGTTGGTTGAAATGTTGTTTGATGAGTTGTTCGGTTCACCAGTTAATTAGTTCAGTTGGATGGATGGACATTTGGTCAGCAAATTAGTTACTTTTTTTTCAGTGAAAACACTCACTGATGCACTGTCCATTATTGTAGGAGCTGCTTTTTTTTTTAGACCAGAAAGATGAATTAGTGACTCAGCAGCATGATGACTCTCCTCTTACGCTTGTTGCCACAACTTCATCAAACAGGCCGAGGACGCAAACCCTGGGGAGGAAAAAGTCACTGACTACGGAAAAGTGAGTGGGCGCCGAGTGAGCTTCCACTGTAAATGTGACTGGAACGTAAACATTACATGTGACCAGACAGGCCGCAACTTCCTGTTTTCCCAGGCCATTACAGCGCCACGTAAGCGCGCCGCAGTCACGTTTCCTCGTGCCAGAATCCAAAGGAGAGCCCCGCGCAATATGGGACTCTTTGCTCAGCACATTGTTTCACTTAGCGACGCTCCACGTGCTGCTCCGCGATGCGAATGTGAGTGTGAGTGAGTGTGAGTGTGTGCGTGCAGCTTCACAGTATATGCAGCCTCCTGCTCATGCACATTTAATGACTCTGTCTTGGTCAAGCGGCATGGAAGGCTCGGCTCACAAGCGACATAATCGGAGATTGCACCCGGAAGTGCGTGTGATTTCCTGGCCAAAAGGTCGATAGTAGCGCAGTCTTGTTTTCACCCAGGTTAGTTTGAGCGCGGCTGGCATCCCGCGGCTACCTGATTCCTGACATCCATCATAGCTTTCACGCTGCGCCTCCAGTTCTTACTCCCCATTTCATGGATCACGGATCTGCTGCATACGCTCCCAAGCGTTGATGTAGTGGTGGGGCGCGGCTGTTTCTTCTTTCTAAACACAGGAGTCATGTGATCTCGTCCTAAATTGTATTGTGGAGCGGATTTAAAAAAAACAAAAACATAAGCAGGGTTTCCCCCAGTGCTTTACAAGACTGGTGGCCCACCAGGTTTTTCTTGCCCCCAGCGCCAAGTTAAGAGTCTTCACTTTTGATACTGCCATCACCAAAAAAGACTGTTTACTTGCTACATTAGGTGCTTCTGTTTTGATGAGCAACAGAGTTTGAATGGTCTCAGCAGTGAACCGTGGTGTCTCCCCGTGTGACTGAGAGCGTCTATGAAATGACATTAAAGGAAAACAAAGGATCTTACGACCTGTTTTTTCCCCAGACATGAAAAGAAGAAGACATGTCTGGGTTTGAAGTAAATGACACACTGTTGCAGGCCACACGTTCAATTTGCTACCACTTCCGTTGGACAACGAGGTGCACGTTTGAAGTCACATTTGAGTCGGGCTAACCCAGTAATTAGATTTTCTGTAACGGTGATTTTTTTTTTTATTTCCTGAGAGCTACGAATCAAAGGGTGGTGGTCGGGCGATCCTGTCTTAATTTGCATATGAATGTGCGGTGATGTTTAGTGTCGGCAGCAGAGGGTGGCGGTGGGGGTAGTTTGACAGGGAGAGCGCGGGTTAAGTGGTGGGACCGAGTGGGTTTACCCAGCAAGCCCTGATTTAGTCTGTGGCCCAGGGCAAAGCTATCATTAGGAGCTCACCAGCCTCACCGCCGCCACGGCGCGGGGATCGCGTGGAAGTGTGACGGCACCAGACGAGACCAGACACGCAACCTCTCTGTATGTATGCTAAATGCTAACACTTTTATGAACAGTTTTGACGTGGTGAAAATTTTTTTTTTCCATTTCATCCACTCTAATTTAAAATAGCACTCTAATATTGTACTTTATAGAAACATAGAGTAATGATAGAATAAAATTTAATATAAAGCAGTCAAAGAGTTTTGCTGCAATCGACTGGACATTGTGCTGCTCCTTCTGGTGGCCGTGCCTTGGCCACCTAATTCTTAATTTTTCTTATCTTGAAATGATGTTTGTACTGTGACTGTATTTTTTTTTTTTTAAGTAAACTGAGGAGTTTTGTGTCTCTGGTGAAGTTGTGGACGACAACAGAAAAATTCAGCATTGATGCTGTTTTTCACGCTTAATTTCCATTATTCACCATTATTGCAATATTTGATTCAAAGTTTGAACCATTCTGTGAAGTGCGATAACTAAGTAATTATTTTTTTTTACTTTCGACCTCTCAAAATGTTCAGTGGCATCAGACTTATCCCACACATATATATTGTTTTTTTATGCACTTTTTGGCCAATAAAAGCAAACTGTATTGTGCTATGAGCACAGCTAACTATGATGTGTATATATTAAAGAAAAATAAACTCAAATTGGAATATTTGATATGATGTAATTAGAGCCTTGAATGTTAATAAATCTTCTTTTTTTTTTGCATTTATTTTGACAATGGCATTTTTTTATTTTATTTTTCCTTATTATTAGTAATATTTTTATCACCCTCTAGGAAGTGTAAAAATTAGGTCATTTATGAATATATTTTTCTACATTCGACCTATCCAAGTTGAACTGTTATATAAGGCAATTGAACCATGAAAAGGTAAAAAAAAAAAGACACAACAACCATGAAGAATTTAGAACTGAGAATTTATGTAAATCAAACGAACGGTGAACTTTTTTGTTTTTGTTTTAGCAATTCAAACATGTTCTCTTGCTGTGTTTAGAGCAGATGAAAACACCACATTTGCAACAAGTGTTGCAAGCCCGTAGTGGTTTGGGGCAAAGGGCGCATTGCTTTCGCTTGCTGGCTGATTGTAAGACCTTCTCTAAATCCTTCGCAACCGGCGGGGGAACCGAGTTGTTAGTAGCCGGCAAAATGAGCTCCATGGCCACTTCCTCCAGAAAGAGCCGTCTCTTGTACATTCTCTTCTGATTCCAGTTGGGATCCACTTGTGTGAAGAGCACAAACGCATTGTAACAGGAAACATCCACCATGTGGTGGAAGAGGCACATGGTCCACCTTAGTGCCCGCCGCCGGCAAGAATAACTGCCACAGGCCTGAAAGGACACACACAGACAACAAAATCATCAGATGACATCAGGCAGCTTTGAGGGAAAGTTTGGTCAAAAAACAAAACCTGCGCGCTTACCTTGTCCAAGTGATCAACTGCCCCTTTGCATTTGTTGTAGTCAAGAATCATTCTCGGCTTTTTTTGGGGGCCGCTCTCCACCTCCGGCTCCCGGTGCTTGGTGCTCAGAAGTAAAATGTTATTTTTCTTTTTGTTGATGGGAAGGTAGGATACAAGAGTGGTGTCACTTAAGAAAGCAAAAACGCTGGAAGTGGGCTTTCTGTGGCTGACTTTCAGGATCTGTGGAGGAATCTCGACTTTGTTTTTCCTGAGGGTTCCCAACAAAGTTATTTTTTTCTTTCTCAGCTGCGCCGCCAGGGGAAAGGAGGTGAAAAAATTGTCGGCGGTGACCGTGTGGCCCTCCAACCCTTTACACAGCCGCAGCACAACTTTCATTCCTTGGTTGATCTCCTTTCGTCCTCCTGCGGGCTTTCCGGTGTAGACCTCCATGTTCCAGGCGTAGGAGGTGGCGACATCGCAAAGGGTCCAGATTTTGATGCCGTACTTTGCCGGCTTGGAGGGCATGTACTGCTTGAACGAGCAGAGGCCCGAAAATGAGACCAATTGCTCATCCACGCAGACGTCCCTGCCCAGGTTAAACATTTTGGGATGGAGGCTGTTCCACTTCACCCAAACATCTCTGATGGGGGACAGCTCGTTGCTTTCCCTTTTCTCCGACTTGGGCGGTTTATTGTCGAACCGCAAGGCACGGTTGATTGTGCAGAACCTCGAGTGAGACATGGCATCCACAAACACGGGACGTCCCGTTTTCTTGTCCCACAGGCTGAGGGTTGACTCATGTCTGGACCTGTACATACCTGCCAGGATCAGCAGGCCCAGGTAGACGCGCAGCTCCTCTGCTGTGAGATCTCGCCAGCTTTTGATGGTCTTGAGCCCATGCCGGTTGGTCCTTTCCACGATCCGCTTGATGATGTCGTCCGTGAAAAACAGATTGAAGGCCGCCGCAGGGCTGCTGATCCTGGCGATTGCGAATCTTGTTGGGCCGGTCTGCGGTATCGGAGGTGGCACATAGTGTCTGGCCACCGCGTGTGTGGTAGACCACAGTATTTTCTTATCTTTTGAGCGCCAGTTGGTGTCCTCAATGCTGTCGTCCATCTCCTCTTCCTCATCTGGCTCCTCCTCTCCTTCACTGGACTTGTTGTCCTCGTCTGATGTGCAATTGTCCACAACCGCATCCTCATCGGAACTGTTCTCCTCCTCATTTTCACATTCCTCATCTTCGTCCTCCTCTCCTTCACTGGGCTTGCAGTGGTCGTCCTCGTCTGTTGTGCAATTGCTCATAACATTATCCTCATGAGACCTGTGCTCCTCCTCATTCTCCTCTTCCTCACTTTTCTCCTCCTCTCCTTCACTGGGCTTGTAGTCCTCGTCCTCGTCTAATGTACGATTGCTCATAACAACATCCTCGTCATCAGACCTGTTCTGCTCCGCCTCCTCCTCCTCCTCCTCCTCCTCCTCCCCTTCGCCATTTTCATTCTCATTTTTGTCTTTCACCTCCTCTGCTTTAGGGGGGTTGCAGTCCTCATCCTCGTCTGGTGCACAATTGCTCATAACAACATCCCCAATAGACATGTCCTGCTCTTCTTGTTTTATGCAAGAGTCTGAAAGCAAATCTTTAGTTGCATCTTCACTGGAAATTATTTTCACCATCTCAAGCTACTCACTGTCACTGATGGGGAGGTAAAATGTGGACTGAGCAGTTAGAATTTTCCCAACCTAACCTGACCATTCCTTCAACCAGTGGCAGGAGAAAAAAAATTCAAACAGACAACCAATCAGAGTTGAGATTTAACCCCCCCTCCTTCTCCCTAAATCGGTGGCCAAAAAAAAATCAAACAGCCAACCAATCAGAGTTGAGATTTAAGCAACAACCCTTCCCCCATAGGTGAAGAAAAAAATTCAAACAGCCAACCAATCAGAGTTGAGACTTAAGCAACAACCCTTCCCCCATAGGTGAAGAAAAAAATTCAAACAGCCAACCAATCAGAGTTGAGATTGAAACAACAAGAGCCTTTTTGTTTTTATTACCAACCTGCAGATTGTTTTGATGTTTTGATGTACGTGCACACACACACCAGGGGCGATTCTCGGATCAGTGGTTTAGGGGTGACTCGGGGGCAGGAGACTATCTTGTTGGGGGGTGTTGCCTGCCGTGCATCCACCCCCCCCCCCCCCAAATGTGTAAAGGAATTCTGCAAGTAAACCAAAGCTGATCAAGGTTCTTTAAATGTTGAGCCACAGCACAACAGAGAAGGATTCTAATGGGAAAATACTATTTTTTTAAGCAAATATATTAAGACCTCTAAACTTTTGCGGGTGCTATTATTGTCTTTAGGGGTGCTTCAACAGGTCTGCTAACTGAAGAAAATGTCGGCCATTTTGGTTTTGAAGAACATGTCGGCCATTTTTGTTTTGGGCGAGTTCCAAACCCCGAGTAGAGAATTCACCCAAATCCTAAGCAGGTAATCCTCGTCTGATGCTTGCGGGTTTATTTTTAGCATATTTTGTCACAATTTCCAGGCAGCAGGATTAGCTTTAGGCCCTTCTGAAATAAAATAAATCTCTTGAGAACAAAAAATCTCTTTCAAAGTTGCAACCACACCAGCGTGTCTTTAAATATTTGAAGTAATAACAAGTTTGCATAACACGCATTTTGACGGAATTTGGACACTGGGGATCTTTGTAGTCAGTGAGAATATTGTGAGAGCCCAAATGTCAACAATCTGTGTCAAAATCTGCAATATTTATAGTAAATGTATTCTTTTCAGGAGAAACAAAGCGGAACTAATAGACGGATTGTCACGACAACTCCGCCGACATGATGCTTTCACAACAAGCCGCTCTATTTATAGCCGCACCACAATTAGAGTGTTGTGTAGCGCGCCACATGTAATTAGCGCCGTGCTCAAGGAAGCGTCGGGAGAAGTGTCAAGAAGCCTCTCGCTGGCTTTTGTCTGGAATTTTTAAGGGGGGGTTCCAAGCTTGTCTGCGGTAATAAACGGCACCAAAGGGGCCCTCGGTGCAGCCGTCCCTACGCAAAAAAAAAAAAAGCTTCTGTGGCATGATTATGGAGTGCGTCCTCCATTAGGGAGCACTTCCTTAAAAAGCACTTTGCCTTTGTTGCGAGCGCACGACAGCGTCAAATGGACAATTTCCGTGAAAACTGGGGAATCATAGCCATCTCAGTACCCTTTCACACAGAACCCAGCAAAGATGGCATACTGCTACAACTGTGTGCGATTTCACACAGCAACACAGCATGCCGCCCCCCCAAAAAATCATCTCAATGACATCTAAGCCATCAAATACCTGAAATGGTTTGCTTTTGCATTCTTGGCAGGTTTCACACAGACAACAGCATCAAAGCGGCACTAAACCCACTTTGGCTCACTGACTGGCAGCCGTTTTCAAAGCAGTTGAAGTTCCTTCAATAGCTATTTTACAAAATAAGCATTGACACTACCAAAAGAAAAACGTTTCAGCATGTGAAAACAAACAAAACAAAAAACTGAATCAAAAAATGGAGAAAAAAAACTTTTTGTGAAGAAAAGCCTGTCAAGCAGATCATGCTAAGAAAAACAAGACCGGGAAAGGGCCTTTGATGGCAAAATCAATCATTTATTTACAACTAAGAAATACGCTGTTAGCGATGCTAACTCACTAGTTGGCTCCTGTTGAAGACCAGAATCAACTTTTTTTCCCCCATTCCTGAGTTTTCAGACATGCGAGTTTGTCGCCCAACACAGATGATCTGAGCCCCCTCCTCTGTTTTTATTACCGCATGTTAAGGAGAAATCCTCGATCCACACGTCCTCGCGACCACCCAACCACAAAGCCTCGTGGTTTTTGCTAACAAAAAGCATGCTTGCGCATCATGTTGTGGGTTTTAACATCACCGCAGAGTTAGCCTGCGTGTTAAAAAGTGCACCAGAAAAAGTGCAACGTCAGCATGTCAGGGTCTTTGGCGACCAATCCTCCACACATGGCCCTTTTGTCGAAAAGAACAAAAGCGCTAAATCACATCAAGGCACGACAATAATAACATGCCTTCTGCATGTGCTGCTGAATTTTTCAAAACGCCATCTTATCCTTTCGCCTCTGTAAAAATTTTGGACATAAATTAGCATCCGCTAGCGTACGGTTGCTGTTGCTTTTTTGGCAAGCGGCCTGACTCTTCAAAGGAGATGCCCGACGGGACCGGCCGGGTCAGCGTACGTCGGTAATTCTTCCAGCCGGCCCCTACGGCCTTAATCACTCCCAGAGCCTCCGTTGCCGAGGAGCTTCAAGCAAACCGACGCTGACTCACGAGCCACTTCCTCTGGAGCTTTCGTATCCATCAAGCCTACGCAGGCTGAAAGTATTTCAACCCAAAGTAAATCAGCAATGGTTGACTTTTTGTTAATGGCCGTACGAACAAGTACCAGAAACGTCTTTATGTCCAAAATGATCGGATTGGATCAGTAGCGCCCAGTAAATGTTTTTGAAAATTCAGCCCCTGATGCTAGTTTCACTTAGCGGCATGAAATTTGTTATTGATGTCTGTCATGAGTAGACCCACAAAAAAAGTATCATGGACCTTCGCCTTGAAACACACAGGAAGTCTGCCATTTTGGTTCCAACTGGCCATTTTGGCTCTTGATTTATCTTTTTAAATACAGCCCCCAAAGCCATTTTGATTTAGCAACATGAAATTTGGTAGTCATGTCTATCATACGTTGACCCACAAAAAAAGTCTCAGGAAGGCATTGCCAAAAACACACAGGAAGTCTGCCATTTTGGTTCTCGAATTATCTTTAAAAATACAGCCCGAGAGCCATTTTGACGTAGCAACTTCAAATTTGTAGGCATGTGTATCATAAGTAGACCCACAAAAAAATTCTCAAGAAGCCATAGCCAAAAACGACACAGGAAGTCTGACATTTTGGTTCAAGCTGACCATTTTGGCGCTCAAATTATCTTTTTAAATACAGCCCCCAAAGCCATTTTGATTTAGCAACATGAAATTTGGTAGTCATGTCTATCATGCGTTGACCCACAAAAAAAGTCTCAGGAAACCATTGCCAAAAACACACAGGAAGTCTGCCATTTTGGTTCTCGAATTATTTTTAAAAATACAGCCCGAAAGCCATTTGACGTAGCAACATGGAATTTGGTAAGCATGTCTATCATAAGTAGACCCACAAAAATATTCTCAAAAAGCTTTGCCCAAAATGACACACAAAGTTTGCCATCATGGTTCAAACTGGCCATTTTGGTTCTCGAATTATCGATAAAAATACAGCCCTAAAGCCATTTTGACGTAGCAACATGAAATTTGGCAGGCATGTCTATCATGCGTAGACCCACCAACATTTCTCAATAAGGCTTACGTGAAAAGACACAGTAAGAATCTGCTATTCTGGTTTGAAGTGGTCATTTTAGAGAGGAAAGCGGGCACTTAAATGGGCAGATCTGAGCGAGCATGTGTGAAGCCAGTTGGTCCCGTCACGTGGCGCACTCCCCCGTCCAGCCCCTCTACCCCCGCAGCCTGGCAGCTCGGTGGGATCTGGAACGTGAACGCCTGGCTGGCTGCTTGTCCCGGAAAGGTCACACCTGATTGAACGATGGTCAGCCAGTTGGCCACGCCCCTCGAAAGGAAGGCTAATCTCTAATAGGCAGGTCTGAGTGTGTGTGTGTGAAAGAGAGTAGTAGTTGACGCTTGTGGTGGAAACATCGCTATCACCAGCTGACAGACAAGAAAACGGAATATCTCCTGATGCCCCCATCGCACTTGACTGTTTTTTACACACACACGCACACACACACTCACATGCTGTTGTTGCATACTGTTAACTTCTTTTGGTGATGTGGCTTTTTTCCCCCTCTTAGAGAGCAAACTTGTTGAATCAACAGCGCCTCTGTTGGCCGTGCCCCAGTAGTGCACCGCGTTAAGACTTGCTTAATCGTTCCACACCATCGACTCCTAATGACTAAATAATCGATCGTGATCTCGAAATTGACACTAAATCTGTTTCTGAATGTTACACTTTTGCCATGAGAAGATCAATGCAAAGTATATTTTCCAGGAACAAAATGGACATTTTTTCCTCTGGTATTTTTATTTTTATTTTTTTTAAATATGTTCAAAAGGGTTAGGAGGAAGTTAAAAACGTGTCTACCCCTTATTCGTTTTAATCATAGATCACTGAAGATTTTTGTAAATGTATTATTATTATTATTATTATTATTTTAGAAAAAGTACTATATTTTTGAGAAAAGGTTATATTTTCTATTAAAAATGTCATTTTTATTGACATTTTATTAATACATCAAAACAAGTGATGTATTTTTATTTTTTAACTGTACTTTTCTTCAAAAGAGTTAATTTTTCCCTCCAAAATATACAACTTAGAGGAGCATTAATGCAGCACTAAGGATATTTTCTACCTCGATAAAATATTTCCATAACTCTTCTGATGAAACATCGACTTAAGCCAAAACTAGTTGCCATGACCTGAGGGGGTCTGTATGATTTTTACTGGCACTAAGCAACTTTGAGGAGGATGGTAGGAACACTGCCACACAAAAAACTACAAAGGTCCTGACTACTTCATGGCATACGTCACTTCTCTCCTTTCCGCATTCATTACAAAGACAGAAATCAATTTGAATGTCTACGCGCGATTACTGCTTTCCTGGCAGGAGCTGCAAAACAACTGAAATGTTTTGTCTGGGGGGACAAAAAAGGAAAAGGGAAGCGACCCGGATAAAAGGACAGTCAAGGATCAACATTAGCTTGGATTTCACTCGCTGGCTTGAGCTAAAAAACGATGCAATGCGCTTGTCCTCATAGGAAATGTGGTCTTCCTTCAGACATAACAATACCGCTTTTATCCATATGGTGCGCCATAATCAACGTAACCTAAAAATTCCTTAGTGTTGCTTTAAGTGAAGCTTTATAGACTACTGCTGCATTAGCTTCTTGTGTTAGCCGCATGCCGCTTAGCTGGCCTACGACATTCGGGGATGAAGGTGCAATATTGGTATTCTCTCTCAGCCGCCGTTGGGCAATATCCGCTAATGGCGCGGTGGGCGCGACGGGAAGAGATGAATAATATATCGGCATCATTTTTCAAGTGCTGCGCTCCCAAGTGCTCCATTATGAGCGCGCGAGCTGCAGTGAAGCACTTTGGGTCAGCGGGCCTCTCCGGCGCGCTCGTCTTCCTCGCCATCAATCACAAAAAGGGGAAAGATAAAAAGCCCAAAGTCCGACTGGCGGCTTTCCGGCCGTATCCTCGGCATTCCGGAACTCCACCAGGGCTCACTGTGTATTAGCACATTAGCGCATTTATGTTGATGCTAAGTGCTACCCTGTGCTGCTTCCTGTTTGTATGATTGGTATGGTATGTTTTTTTTTTCATGTGTGTTGATGCCGTTTTTTGGCACACTACAGTACTAGTAAGGTTATAGGCAGTACTTCCCAACCTTTATTGAGTCTAGGACGACTCGTGTGTAACGGGATTACCAGAACGGTGAGACGCGGGTGAACTATGATCTATGACATCTATAATCCTGCTCACTTGTTGCTATCCGGACAGTTTTTTCATACGTGCCACTGAGGATGCGCTTTCGCTGTGTGAAAGCGTCGGGTGTCAAATACGGCTGTTTTTGCCGGGTCCGGGTGCGGGAGAGGCTTTCGAGACCTTATGACCTGATGACAGGCGTGTGTTCGACAATCCAGGACAGATATGAACCCGAGTAGCCGCCGCCGCCGGCCCGTGAACAATTCATGAGGAGCTTTTCCATATTTCATGTGGCTGAAATGGATGTTTCATGTCGTGATTGGGAGACGGTGACATGACGTGAGGGAATGATGGCAAGGGGTAAAAAAATTTGCAATGGTGGCGGGAGAGGGTTGTGCCGGCTAGCGGAGGAGAGTGGCGGCGGTAGCGGGGCTAATACGGGAGGATGGCCAGGACCGTGGCAGCAGGTTGCCATGGTGGCGCTTTTGTTGACAGTAGCATTGGCGTCGTCCCCTCTGCGTGGCTGCAATGAATGATGCCGGTAGATGGGAAATCCAGGTCCAGAAACTAAAAACTCTGCCACAGTTTGGCTTTATCCCCAGATGGGGGGGGGGGCTCCACAGCGAGATTACCTTGACAATTCAGTGACGACGGCGGTTGGTTCCAGCAGGTCTCGGTAGCGTTGAGTGGAGGTGACGGCTTCGGGGGCGGCGTGTGGCGTCTGCTCCACGGGAAGTTGCCCTCGACAGTGACAGGTCCTGGCAGGGCGTCGTAATTGAAAGTAATGATAATTAATATCATCGGCGGGGAGGATGTTTACCTCGGAATTATTTTTAATCTGGAAGCAATCTGATGAAGCTTTCTCGCATTATTTCAGGGAGGGATGAAACTCATTTTTGCAGGAGCGGCAAGGTTAGTATTAATAAAGATGGGGTGGGAGGGAGGTGGGGTGGGGGGTGGGGGGTGGATCATTAATTCATACCCCGGTGCTTTTCCTCTTGGCCGGGCTGAGAACTGATGTTAAAGCGGGATAAATTGGCTTTGATGTGCCAGATAACAAGGCGGGATTAACACACGTGATGCGCTATGCGTGAGTGGAAAATTGATTTTTTTTTTTAAATACATAACGCTTGAGTAAGAGGCAATTTGGGTGTTTAATACGGGATATAAGCATCCGGCTATGACCGCAAACATTTTGCCTCTGCTTTGCTAAACTCAACCACAGAGAGTTTTTTTTTTATGTCACAAGCACCAGGTGGCGCTACAGCCGATCAGAAGCAGCAAGAAAGTGTGTTTAAAGTAGAGCTTTCAAACGATAATTTTTTTTTATCAGATTAATCACATCATTGAATTTCGATTAATCACGATTAATCGCTTAATAAAAACGGCTTTTTTAATCTACATCCCCCCCCCCCCCCCCCGCTAAATTTGAAGAGCACCGGTTATGTTTTAATTATTTTAATGTTGTGACGACGTCTTCAACATTTTTGGATCCACTGCACACGCTCATCCTCCTCCTTTTTGAATCAATTACTTGCATAATTTAAAATGGGAAAAAATGACCCCGATATTTTGACGTGAACAAATATTCTAAATGTGATACGCAAACATTCATTGAATGCTTAATTTTAATGCTTGAAATTACGTTTATTGCTCAAACACAACCTGTGCTACCTTAAACGTAGCCATCTGCTGCCACGCTAAAGGCTAATCTATGGTCAAAATGAATAGCGCGATTAATCTGCGTTAATTCATAATGAATGCGATAATTTTTGGTGATTAATTAATCAATTAACACTTTAACTTTGACAGCACTAGTTTAAAGTCACCAACCAGTCAGAGGAAAATCCTAAAAATATTTGCTGGTATGACTGATTTATAGGAGTGATAACCGCCGCAGTGGCCAAAACATTCCGGTTTAAAATTAAACTGCACTAATAAATTAAGCACCAGAGGGTGCGAGAATTGCACAAATGGAATACAACCTCGCTTTTTTAACGGATTTGCTGCTTTTAATATCGTCACATAGCGACGACAACGTTGTGGCACTTTTAATATCCCGATATTGCCGTTATCGTTACATCCCTAGTGGTTGACGAGGGAAAGAGCACCAAGCTGGACTGCGTGATGAGGGCTCAAAACCTTCGTATCGGAAAGCCATTTGGTGCGCACTTTGCGGTGTAAAGGATTCCAAAATATTTGGCTCATACTGCAGGATTTTTGTAACCATTGGTGGTTACCAATATGTGGCAGACCAAACTGAACCGGACTGCTTCGTGGAAACGCAGTTAAAGGTTACAAAAGTTCATCAGAGGTTCGCATGGTGCGTGTTTTCTGATGTAAAGGTTCCCAAAATATTCATCCAGGATTGTTTTGCATAGTTTTTATAACTGTCGTGGTAGTTATCAATGCAAATGGAATGGAAGTAAACCACTCAATCACAAGAAGGAGTCATGCCATATCACCTATGTCAAAACTGCATCAAATCTCCATTTTCTTGCATCTGCCGGACTCATTTCAGCACATAGTGACAATTAATGCTGTGACCAATTTGCAAAAAAAAATCACTTTACTCGATTTTCCATTCCTGTCAAATTCCGCCCCATCTCGATTTATGTAACTGATTTTTATGAACAAGCGATTGTGCCAAGTTCCTTTAAGTGAATGGGTTGGCTGAGTTTCTAAATAGCCCCGCTCTCACTTTTATTCTCATGCTTGCCATTTAATGTTGCAGGGCATTCATAGAGCTGAGTCACCAATTTTTTTTTTTACGATGATCGAGTCCAAGTTGGTTTAAGCCACATCATGCTGCGTGCGGCGGGGGCTAAGCTAGCACCTTTTTCCCGGTTCCACCGTTTGGCTGCCGAAACCAGTCTGGGCTGGAGTGTGCCACAAGTTCTCTCCAGCAAAAAGCGTGTAGCTGGCTGACTCGTGTGAGTCAAAACCTGCCACAGGTGGGGGAAGAACGGTGGTGGAGGGGTGGGTTGTGGTTGGGGTCCCAGGCTGAATACCCCCCCATAGTCGGGGCACCTGCACGGGATACAAAAGCTCCCCCAATTCTTCTTCTTCGTAGCGAGGAAAACGGAGAAAGAAAGTGGGTCGGATGGGTGGGTGTCGGCGGGGGGTTGGTGATTGGAGGTTGGGGGGGGGGGGGGGCTGCCTCAACCTTAGCCATGCGGAAACAAAGTAACACAAACTGGAACCACAGCAGGGGAACAGCTGGAGCCTGCCGGGGCGAGCGGGGGCACCGTCTGGGTGGTCCCACACACAAAGACGCACCGAGACGCTCGGAAACGGAGGACAAGCGACGTGAGGGCTCAAATCTTTCCCCGACAATTATTTCTAATCAAATCTCAACATTTCTCAAAGTGCATTTTCAAAACGAGACAACATTGCACTTTAATTACGGGATTTTTTTTTCACATCTTTTGACCAAAGTTAGTGAGAAAAAAAACGTGATAACCTGCTCACAAAAGCGCCCCTCACGCCCCCCTCCTCACTTATCACACCAACATGTTTTGCATGATAAAAACCAAGGTAAGTCACGCGGGAGGTCCTGCTCATTTGCATATCCCCCGGGTGCACGCTGTAATTTAGCTACATTGGTCTGCTGGCTAATAGGCTGGCTGCAACGTGAGGTGTGCGTGTACAGATTGTTGTTGTTGTTGTTTTTTGTTGTTGCTTGATTGTCAGCTCCGGTTTGATTTGCAGTTGAAAGACGCCTAATTGTACTTCAACTAAGTGAATAAGCATAGATTTTTTTGTGTAAGGGGTTGGGGGAGAATGCATCGCTGAGTGCTATCCTCACCACGGGACGCCATTGGCATGAAAGTACTCACACGGTGGTGGGCGGGGGCTAGGATTAGAACTGGTTAAATCATCATCATAGGAAGAAAGTCCAAAACTCTTGTTCAAAGATCTTAGAGCCATGAGCAATGCTAATTGCTTAATAGGCGGAAATAAATCTGCATGCAAACGATTAATTTTTTAACAAAATGGCATAAATGGTTCTAATATATCTCACCTATCTTAACTATTTTCATCCATTATTATCTAAAAAAAACACCCAGACTTTCAAACTTGAGGCGGCATTTTGCTGCACGGCTCCCACGGGGTGATGCGAGAGAGTTTTATGACCTTTCTCAGACATTTCAAGAGATTTGTTCTCAAGCTATTTTCAACACTTTAAATGGGTTAATAATGCGTAAAAGTAATAGACAACATGTCGACAGACCAATAGTATTGATTTGTGAAGGAGCAGGAAATTGACCATATTTGGACAGCGATGAATGCATGTATCCAGAATGTCATATTTGTGACATAGACTTTGTTTTTCTTCTTACAAGGAAATAGTAAAGGAAACAAGACCACAAAAGGAAAAAAGTTGAAAAGCCGGGGGGCGAGGCAAACCTGTGCGGGTTTGCCAGGTGAGCGTCGGGATGAGCGCCTCATTAGCCAAACACAAGCCGCAGCCTCGGGCGGCGCCCGCAAATCAGGCCGAGGCTGTGATCTTCACACGCTTGCGCGTTTACCTTCCAGATGGGTCAACTTAGGGCATCTCATCCGCCTTCCACGCACCCCCAAGACATGTTTGAGTATGGGGCCCCGCAGGCGTGCATCTTCCCCCGTGTCGAGGCAAAGTAGTGGGGGAGGGGGAGAGGGTCAATTTCCAAACGGCGTGTCGATCATCGGCGGCCTCGGGGCATGAGCGTGTGCTTAAAATTTCATAAGCAAACAAATGAGGCCACAATTGAAGGAATTAAATGCCGGTGGGTTTTAAAATGAAATGAAAACTTACAGAAGTTTTTTCAGGGCCTTTTTTCCTTTTTTTTCCATTTTACATTGAGCAGGTGCCTAATTTTGATTTGATTGTATGTAACTTATTTTACATATTCATTTTTTAAGCCGCTGTTGCCTTTTATATAGAAGCAATGAAATATGTTTTAGATTGTATTCATGTTAATAATTTTACAAATGTATTTATCATGTTTTATCCACTGCTTCCTTGAATCAGTAATTTTCCCTTTTTTTGTATTTTACTTTTTTTTTACATTTATATTAAGCAAGTGACTAATTTGAATATGATTTATTTATACATATTTGTTCAACTATTTTATTCACATTGTCTTTTTTACAAAAAAAAAAGGAAAATGTAGGATTCAAAATCCTTATATTGTGTACATTTGTTTTATTTTAGTCTAAATTCTCCGCAAAACTGACAAATTTGAGCGTCAAAGCAAAACAAACCCGACCTCATTGTATTTTTTGTGAGATTTTTTTTTTTTCTCTATTCAATTTTATTTTCCCACCCACCGTGGAAAACTCCATTGGGCTTTATCAGTCCGCGGTCGTGTGAGACATTTAAGCATTTCATCTTTCAACATTAATTGGAGAATTCTTGGCCTCTTATCAATGCTGTCGAAATCAGCCCAGCCTCCATTACACACACACACACGCACGTGCACACGCACACACCGACTCCCCCCTCCTCTTGGATATCGGACATCAATCTAGCCAGCACCGTCTGCTAAGCCTCACTGGGCAATTAACCACATTGAGAGTGAAAGCTCTAATCAATTCCTGGCCGTCTCCACACACACGCACACACGCACACACGCACACACGCACACTTCTTAAACACGCGCACACTCTCTTAAATTTGTTGGCTTTGCCGTTTATACGAGTGTCCAAATAGCACTTTTAAATCTACAAGTCCCTTGAAAGAGCAACAAAAAATACACAAGCCTGTCTGGCTGTTGTCGCGCACAAATGTAAATCGTTTTTTCTGGCTTTCCACCAGCGCGACACAAATTCCTTGTAAACTTTATGCGATCGTAACCGAAGATGGAGAGCAATTGTGTCAATTGTTTGTTTTGGACATTTGTTTATGTGACAATGATGCGAACACACAAATATTTGGAACGATGTTTGGAACTGTTTTCACGCGAAGCATGACGATGGAAGTTTTTGAAAACGCCAGAACTTTACTGACATTGGATGGCAATTTTGTCATTTTGGTTGTTTGTTGATATGACGACGCAAAAAACAAAAATATTTGGAAACAGTTTTCAACCGTTTTCATGTGAACGCGAAATATGATTGGACACGCTCGAAGAATTTGTGGACATTTTTGGAAACGACACAGTTAACGTTTTCACCTAAATGTCAGCAAATTTGCTGACAGTGGACAACAGTTATGTTATTTCGGTCGTATGTTTTTGCGATAACAATAAATCAGAGTATGAAAACGCAAACTTTTGAAAAGACGTCTTTAGCTTTTCAAATTGACATGTAATTGCTAGTAATGAGAGGACAGGCCTGTGCATGTTCAATGTTGCCATTTGTCATTTCGTAACACATTCCGAAAAACATATTTTCACCGTTTTTTGTGTGTATGTGTAAACGGTGAAGGGAAAAAAAATCGTACTGGCACTAGATAACAATGTTGTCGTTTTGTTTCAAAACATTTCTCAGTTTTTCTAACTGTTTTTGAAAACAAAATTGTTACATTTTCATGTTAAAACTCTCAAATGACAACTATAATAATAAAAATAAAAATCGCAAACATTTGAATAGACTTTAAAAGTATATTGTAACCGTTTTTTTTTTAAATAAACATTGTAAACATTTTCAGTGTTCGGTGTAGGCAGGTCCGTAAAAGTTTTTCAAAACAATGTTAGCGCATCGTCTTCTTGTTGGAAGATGATATTGTTGTTGCGTAATATTTCAAAAAAAAAAAGTCAGGTTGCCATTTTGTGTAAACGCTGTAAAACCTACTTACAACATGTTTTTGCCATTTTAAGTGATAATGTTTTAGCGTATTCACAGTGTAGTATTTACGAGGACGTCACAACGAAACTGTCGTGTTTTGAAATCAACATTGTTTTTATCAACGCTAAACCTGTCACGACCAAAACAACAATGGCCGGCCCTAAGCTCTGTATTAGCCTAGCGTTTGTGCTAATGACGCTTCCCCGTCAAGATCCCTCGGCAGCTCGTCTCATCGATCGACGCCGGCCCAAATGTCAGCACCAGCCAGCGGGGCTCGAGACCCCCGAGCGAACCGACACCGAGGGGAAGAACGGGAGGAGGTTGGGTCGGGGTTGGGGGGGGCAGCGAAAAAGCAGACTCAGAATAGCCTGCAGGACTCCTGAGGCTGTCGGGACAGACGGACATTGATCGAGGGGCAAAATGAATAATGATTGGACAGATTAGGATACTGTAAATAACTCGTGGCTCCAGTTTCAGTCTGGTAAGCGTGTAAATGACGAGCGTGCATTTAAAAAAAAAAAAAGACTCTTTCTTTGATGTTTTCTTTCATCATTTGTGCTGTACAGGGATTAGCATTACCAAAGTTAGCATGATGCCGCAGATAGTGGAGTATTCGAGGTCTGACTTTTTGTAAAGAGCGAGACCTTGCAGTTTCATGCTAGGTCACAATGCTGGGGGGTTGGTTGTGAGTAGAGGGAGGGGGGGGGGTCAATTTACATAAACAGTGAGAAGCCTCTGACTTTTATTCTTTTGTCCCTTTGTTTCTTCCCCAACTTCTTAAAACCTCTGACCTGATTGTGTTTAATGCTGAGAGACAAGCATTCACACCAGTGCTATTTAGCATATGTAAGCAGCATAGTTTGCGTTTTAATTGCAGTGATGTCATGGCATTACCAAGCAAGTATATTGCTCAGATCAGGGCCGGACTCTGACTCATTTTCAGCCCTGGAGTTTCAGGGCTCAGACCGGCCCACTTTAGTTCATGTTTTAATGAACATACAAAATTTTACAGTTCGTGTATCAATGTAAAATAAATGAGCATTCCCTCATATATTCATATTGCATTTGATAAAAAATGTCATTTACAATTGAATACTCTTACAGGAGCACGATCAGTGTTTATTTGCATAAGTATGTGAACATAAAACAGGCAAAAAAAAAAAAAGGACAAAAAGGAACCAATAAGCAAATGTACATTAATTACGATAAGACATTTTACACTTAACACAGGCTTGCCAAATAAAGTTAAACTAGCAAGATTAAAGCAACTAACACGGTACTTCCTGTTAGTACTCTTATTTTGAAACGTATTCTCACCACTTCTGGTGCACTACTGAGCTGACTGACGCTAACTTGAAGAGAGCAACGGCAATCGTGGGAGGCTTTCCCATTTTTTGTTGTTGCTGTTTCTCGTTTCTTGTGATTGTGTTTTGCGTCTTTTATGTGTTATTTTTGTACAGACAAGGTTTAATATAGTTACAGTGTTATTGTTTCTATTCGTGGATTAAAGTTTGTTATAAAAGTATTGTAACTTGGTGACACCCTTAGTAACAAAGGCAAGCAATCTGTGCTATATATAATATCTTGGTAGACTTTAAATTGATTGACAATGACACAATTGAAAATCCTTCCAAGATTAAATGTAAACAAAACATGACTGAAGAAATTGGCATTTTTTGGCCATTTTGTCAAAACATTCATTGACACTTGGAAGACATCACACAAATTTCAACTTGTAAAAATGGTTTGTGTTTTTCAGAGTTCCGTGGTTTGTAAAACGCATCATGATTCGAATTTTGGGGGTCATTCGGTTGTTCACCAAATTCTCTGAATTGCCAACCAGCTGTCTGGAATGAAAATCTCCATTTCGATTTAATGAGGTTAGAACTCAGTTTTGAGTTAGGCGGGTAGTAAATGTGTATCATAATGTCTACATTACAACGGTTTATGGAACCACCCTAGTAATTATAATTTATAACTGTTTCTTGTAACTGTTTTTATGATTTCACAGCTTTTATGTGTTTTCAGATTTCAGAGGTTTATTGAAAGCACCACAATATATATCACTTTAGGGGGAATGGGGGGGGGGGAGGTAAATGTCTCACGGATGCTCAGATTTTCCAGCTTTCTGGAATGAAAATGTCCATTTCAGTTTAATGCCGGTAAAACTATATTTAAAGCGAGACACTTAGTAAATATTTATCATGTGTTTGAGCTTTCTAGGCTTCAAAGGACTGCACTCCAAAATCTTTGAGTTCCATCTTTTTTTCGTTTTATGATTTCCGAGATTAATGCAACGCACCATAATAACTATAACTTTAAGGGACGTTCAATTGTCCCTTCAATGCTCTGATTTTCCAGTTTTCTCGCATCCAAATCTCAATTCGTGTTCAATGGCGTATAAAAAGTCTCTTTCGAGTGCGACGTGTGTTGAACACGTGACGTAAAGCCACGCACGGACAGATCAAGAGTTGCATGGGCTCTCTTTTGGTGGGTTTTGTTTGCGTGGGGCCGCTTCGGAGGGGGTTTTAAAGTTGCCGCTGCTTCCCGCGCGCCGTGATAGGCTGACGCCGGGGAAGAAAGGAGCTGCTCGGACTCGACTCGCCAGTGCCGCTGGAGAAGCTCTCGCGACTACCGCAGCAGCGAAGCTCCGGCGAGAGACACCGAGAGGACATAAGACGCGTTCGGTTTTTATTTTTTATATACATATGTCGTTCGTCTTCTTAATTCACCTTATTTATTGTCTCCCGGAGGAGGGATTTGAACACGCATCGTGACGCTGACGGACGATGGTGAAAGAAGAACCGGGAGCCGAGCCCGAGCAGCCGAACGGAACTTATTGTTATGTTGCGATTGTTTGGGCTATGTTACCCCCGAGTGAGTTCGGCTTCGGTCCGTCGTCGGCCCTCCAACGGGAACATTCTGCCGGTTTTTAACCCACTTTGAAGGATAAACGCCGAGGGAAGGAAGGATTGTGCTTTTTTTTTTTAAAGGGTTTTTTCTCTCTCTTCTTCGGGGATTTAAATTCGCTGGTGCTCCTCAGGGGGGGAGAGACATTCATGTGGCCATTCTCTCGTTTCTAGTTTTCCTTTTTGGGGGTGGGGGGGAGAAAGTGCATAATGAGCAAAGAACGACCCAAAAGGAATATTATTCAGAAGAAATACGTAAGTACACTTTCAAGTTTGTTGCCTTAAATGCTTCAACTTTCATTTGGAGGAAAGGAGGCGAGAGAAGGAGGAGGAGGAGGAGGTGGGGGGGTGAAGCTCCCAGCAGGCGGATCGTGCATTAAAAAAAAAAACATGTTTAAAATCTCTCATTTTACTCCATTTGGTGAAAAAAAAAAATGCAGCGTTTTGTCAAGGTTAAGTCGTCGGTCTTTGGGAGCTTTTGTTGACATCTCTGTGCCGTGGTTGCTCGTTTCGCGACCGTGCCTGGTTACATTGTGTCCACTCTTTGTGCTAATTGTACTAATTTGTGTTAAATTGACACGACGTGTCTTTAATTTTGAGGCAAAATGGCTTTTTGTGGGCTCGCGTTTCAGTGAGGGGGGGGGGGGCACTCAGCCCCGTCGTCGGCATCGGCGGCCATTGGCTCAGCTTGGTTTCTTCGCGTTATCTCACTTTTGTGGAGGGTGAAAATGTTGATGAATAATAACAACCGGCAGAGGGGGATTTAAATATCACGGGAGTGTGTTTTAATTCAACGCGAGCGTGTTGTCGTCTGTGGTCCCTTCGATAACCCCCTCCCTCGTCAAAGTGAGCGAGCGAGCAGAGGAAAGGGGGTCACGCAAAATCAGCATTTTCTCTTGCTTTTAGCCCCATACTTCAAAGTGTGTTCCGTGGGAGGACAGGAGGGGGTTTGCACCCGCGACTACTTTGGCGGGGAGAGGGGGGGAGTAGAATCCGGCAGGTATTGGCGTGACCTTCTGCTAGCTAGCTAACATCGAAGCAAAGCCTCGCGCGGTTAGCCCACTCGCCTCGTTTTCCCTCTCTTGAAACGACAAAAACATTTTTTTTGCCTTTTTTAGCGTCAAATGGGCTTTTTGAGGAGGGCGACCCGCTCGTGTAGACGAGTCGCATTGCAGGGGGTCGGGGCTCTCACGTACGTGACGAGAAGCGACCATTTTCTCCTCGCGTGTTGACGTGCCGTGACCGATTTCACTCTCAGCAGGCAAGAGTTGTGTGAATTTGGGGATAATGGACGTGCCGTTGAATGTTCAACTTGCTGTAGTCAGTCGCCTTTTCTTGCACGTCTCGTGTGGCCATTTAAAGTTTGCTGCACGCACACTCACAAGCGTTGTTGATGGTGCGTTCAAGTGCACGCTCGTTTTCAACGGAAAAATAAGTCAAATTTCGGCCTATCAGGAACAAAACAGCCGATTTCAGGTTTTATTTGGTCGTCTACCTTTAAATATATGAACGATAATAATTTCAATTAATGTACTTTAAGTATATAACCACTCTTTACAGCATTCAATCGAAATTGAATCTCCAATGTCGCTCGAAGTGCTTTTGTTTTTCTCCCCATCGGTCTCTTTCAGACAGAGATCCTGTGAAACAGATCACTTAGCATTAATTGGCCTCTATGTTTTAAACAGAACTCAGCAAAAGCAGCAGCCTATCAAATAGATGAAAATGATTGATAACTGCAACTTTCACACAGAGAGCTGTCAAAATTTGCAGCAAGTAGCTATCTGGATGTGCCTTTTCCCCCCCACACACAGAACTCAGTAACTATACGGCAAGACAGGTCATTAGTTGTATTCACGTAGAGATCCTGTGAATTTGTGAAAAGACGAACTATGTCAATCTTCAACCCGGACTGGTTGCACCAGTGATGTAAATTAATGACAAATCGGAGCTTTTAACGCAGAGATTCCGCAAATTGCAATAGAAGAAGACCTAGGACTTTTGCGCATTTGCCCTTTAATTAATCAAGCCACCCAGTGTCACAACAAATACTTGTTGGAAGCTGTCGTCAGCATATTTGACATATTCCTGCATCCTAGCCACCAAATATGCCTTTATACACTTAACCCAATTAAGGCTGTGTCCTGCAACCAGATCAATTACGTCATTATTCTCTTTCACACAGAGACCCGGCAAAAAGTTTCCATTCGACAACAAGATGACCTTTGCTTTTTAAACTGAATACGGCAAAGGCACAATATCGGGGTAGCTTTGGTCGCTTTCACAGGGGCACACAGCATCCTCTGTAAGCCTGTCTTGA
This sequence comes from Leptonotus elevatus, assembly GCF_054856555.1. Taxonomy (NCBI): domain Eukaryota; kingdom Metazoa; phylum Chordata; class Actinopteri; order Syngnathiformes; family Syngnathidae; genus Leptonotus; species Leptonotus elevatus. The sequence goes on from NC_141257.1 coordinate 8,459,526, forward strand.
AATGACCCATGGCGACCAGTTATGAAAGTTAACGTGTGAAATAATTACGATAAAATATGTGCTACAGTGGCAGTTAAGAAGCGAAGTAGCATGGCTAACATGAGCTTGTTTCAGTTCTATTTTTACTTCACAAAGCAGATCATCTTTTTTTGACAGGCGGTGCGCGACGTTACATGTGACCTCACGTTGAGATGCTCTCAAGGGCCATTATTGGGTCGATGTGGCGTTTTTCCGCCGCTAGCATGCACATATTCCACATCTGTCTCGAATTGAGCAGCAGCTGCTTGCAGTCGGAGCTTTGAAATTTGCAACAAACTTAGAAGGACAACTCGAAACAACCCCCCCCGCGCTAACCTCCTTCATCGAGGTTGATCCCCTTCCCCAAGTCCCCCCGGTGCCCTCCCTTAATTAGCGTAAGACAATTATGCGCGCTCGACTTCACCATTCCCCTTCAAACACGAGCCCCCAACCCCTACCCCGTGCCCCCTCCGGACCCCAATAAACACTGCCCCCTCTTTATTGGTAATGAAATCATTGATTAAGCTTAATAAAAGCAAACCAGGCAAAGCTGATCCACTGCACCCCCCCCCCCTTCCATTTTGTCCCCCTTAGGTAATCATCCAAATTGAATGAATGGGTTTCATTTTGGTTGGTTCTCACGACTGTTTCTTTACCACGTGGAAATTATTCATTGAAAAGTATTTTTAATGAGATGTGCTTTTGTGAATGTTCTGAACTCCTGTTTCCACACTATTGTCAGGCGGAGCAGCCTGAAGTGGATTTTAACTCCAAAAGTGAAAAATGTTTGGGGTGCTCACTGAGCTGATGACTAGTATGTCTTCATCGCATCACCGGTGACCTACTTTTTTGTTCAAAGTTGTGGCCTATTCTGTCATCTGTGGAGATGTTTATGCAGTAAAGTATTTTGGATGGATGGAAATGTCTTGTTCTGAGCTCCTGTATCCACAAATGTGGCTGAAGTCACACGAGGACATTCAACTCAATTTCCTCGATGGCTTAAAAGGAAAATGATGACAAAAATTGCATGTGAGGATACTCGCAATGTTCTGAACTCCTGTTTCCACACCAGAGTCAAGTCAGTGTTGAGTAAAGACGTGCACCAGCTTTCTCTTAAGCCTAAAAATGATTAGCGGTGTTGCGTGCGGCGACAGTGAAAAAGACGGGCGACAGTGAAAAAGACGGGCGAGCGTTTGGTGCCTTTTTTCTTTTTCTTTCTTTCTTTCTTTGCTGTTGTTGCCGCACCGAGGCCGCTCCTTCCTGTAGGCCCCAGCTGGAGCCTCACACTCCAACTTTGTGTGTGCGTGCGCGAGTGTGGGACGAGCACAGCTGCTGCAGGGGCCTTTGCAAATGTAAAGAGGCTGTCAGGGTTTGTTTCATCATCAGGCGAGCCGAGGATGAGGAGGATGATGATGATGATGATGATGATGATGATGATGATGATGGGCAAAATGCGCCCAGGAAACAAAAATAGAGAAAGCAGGGCCGGACAGAGTGACGAGTTACAAAAGCCCCCCTTTAGCCCCCCCCCCTCCCTTCCTTTCCTGTCTTTATCTCCCCACTTGTCGGGCCGTCCAAAATGAAATGTGGGGCCTCTCGACGCGGGCCGGAGGGTCAGCGGGTTGTTTTCTTTTCCGCCGTGCCCGAGCCTCGCCGCGCTTCATTGAATCTTATGTTTCAATGCAAATGCTCACGTGTGCGCAACATGGCGAAGAGGGGGGGGGGGGGTGAGGCTCTTTTCAGTAGCAGCAACCCCCCAGTAACCATGGCGACGGTCGCAAAGCAAAAGCGAGGCGCTGCTTTATTACCTGTTTATTTGACTGGCCCGCACCGATGTTTACGTTCCACGCGGAGCCGGCGAAAGCCGAAGAGTTTGTGTCTTTTTCCGTATATGATTTTGTTTGACTGGCACGGCAGCGTTTCTGCCGCGGCGTTTTCCTTCCATATATGTACAGTAGCGGCCCCCGGCCTTTGCGAGCAGGCGTGAATTTTCCACCCGGTGTAGTTTCGTGCTGACAAATGCGACCTCAAATGAGTTGGAGAAAGAAGACTTGTTTTCATGCAAAAGTGGTGAAAGTGTGGATGTTGCCTGCCGTTTTCGATCTTTTTGACCGATGTCTCCAGATCCACAGAATATTGCAAACGTTTCTCCAGCATGGTTCTCCACAATCACCCGTTTCTAACCAAAAAGCAGAGGAAAATAGTTTTTTTTTTGTGAAACACAACAGTGACTAATGCAATTTCTTTTGTGATTAGAACAGTAACACCAAAAACTGGAGCGAGGAATGGCTTTTTAAGGCATAATTTGTTTTAGGATATAAAATGTTTCTATGTGATGTCATCTTTTTTCACCGTTATGATACACACTATACACTAACATATGCTCACTAAGGTTTGCATTTCACTAGAGCTTATACGTCTTATTACGTTATGTGTTTAATATTATTATTATTATTTTTTGCATAAGTTCATGTTGTAAGTGCTACGGAGTTCCTCCATGAACATTTTAATGTTTCATGTTGGGTTTTCTGAACTTTTCGACTTTTCAAACATGTTCAATTAGCCGTAACGGAAGCTAGCCAGAGCTGCCTTTTTACACAGAACCCAGCGAAGGCGACATTCAGATGACTGTTAGCTATTAGCCTCTTTATTTATTTATTTAGCCAGAATCAAGTAAATGTTGACTTAAGAGAGCTTAAATTGTTGCAATTAGCCACATTAACGCTAAATTTCTCTTAACTGCATTTATCCGTCAGGATGCTTTTATATAGCCACCCTCATCAGGGGGGCCATCTTAGGAGGGTTGCATTACGTCACGCGTGCCACCCAACCGACTCTCGTTATGCAACGCGACCTTCTCTCCTTATCGGCCGTTTGCAACCTTTTAAGTCTTTTCCCGACTCGTTAGCACTCGTGCAGGCAAAGGTCTTCAGGTGGGAGATAAAGAAGCTCCTGGAATGTTTCCAGGCGGCCCGAATGTAGGTGTGGGTGGGTGTCTTTGTGAAAAGGAGGTGCTTGTTTTTCGGCACAGTGGCGGAGGTGTGGAAGGACAGTTTGTGTGTGTGTGTGTGTGCGTGTGTGTGCGTCACGTACGACTTCATTCCAGCGTGTGATTTATACGCTGCTGCTCCCGTGGGTGTGGATGGAGATCGGGGGGAGCGGGACAGCTGGTCAGGCCCTGAGAGGCTCCATGTGTGTGTATTTGTGTGCGTATGTGTGTGTGTGTGTGTGTAGCATGGCTTAACGTTCACAATACTGTGAAGCTGAATCAACATTTTCATCCGATCAAAACAATTATTTCACGTCTCCTTTCCAGCAAATACATTTAAGACGGGGTCTATCCAAAATCTGGGATCATTTCACACAACAAAAAAAAAAAAACACAGCTCAAGTGTAATAACTATAATATGTCTGCTGCAAAGCAAGCAGAACCTGCTTACACAACAGCACGTGCACGACACGGTTATTTAAACATTTGTAGCCAATTTAATACAGCCTACTTTTCGCTAGTTACAACATATTGTAATGCCCCCACAAGTGTTTCGTGATGGTCACAGTGGCGCTCTTAATCGCTTTATTAAGCAAACTGACAAAATAAATGCGTAATAAGCACATTCAAAGACTCTGTAAAGGGACTCGGCGTGCACACTGGCCGACCTCGGCTAACAACAGCTAACTGACTACATTCTCAATCGCCGACTCCCACGTAAATAAACGATGCTCGCACCTCACTTGTTATTTTTGTTAATTATTCAAAATCAATTTCTATCCCTCCTATTAGAACAATCAGTACTAAAGATATTTGATACCTTTACATTCTCGTCGTTTTTCGGGGGTTTGGTCCGTTTCCAGGGTTGAACGTTATATATTAAAAAAACAAAAACAAACCTCTGAATAAAAATTGATGTCTCATTAATTCCAGCTTAGTCTTATCACAAAAGCCTCGGTACAATTATGAATCAGAAATAAAAGCTGTTATGTTGTTTTCATAACGTAGTTTCCATCTGGTTTGGTTTCCTCTCAATATGTAAAAAAATAATAATAATCCAAGAGAACTACAATACGATTTTATATATATATATATATATTAGGGGTGTGAATTGCCTAGTACCTGGCGATTCGATTCGTATTACGATTCATAGGTCACGATTCGATTTGATACCGATTAATCCCGATGCAAATCTATACATTGATTAATGCAATTTTTTTTTTTACTCAAATTTAGAAAATACTAATCAGTAAACTTGTACACTGTAAGATTTGTATGAAAATTGATTTATTTATCTGAAAATTCAGGCTTATAAATGAGCCACTGCATTTAACGAACAGGTTGCAGTCTGTTTCATGTCTGAACAGCACTGAAATAAAATATTAAGGCTTAATGTTCCATTAATATAACATTCTTCCATGCTTAATGTGTCAATCTTAACCCTAAGTAAGACGTTTTGTTGAATATTCCCATAAAAAAATAACGCTAATTCAATTCGGCCGCATATCAAATCGATTCAAGAATTGCGCGCTGTAATATCGCGATATATTGCCGAATCGATTTTTTCAAACACCCCTAATATATATTCTTAGCACTTTAGTCACCAAGTTGCTCCCAAAAGTGATGCTCGATTGAGTTGAATTCTGTCGAGTGTGTCGAAGTAATTGCTTCATATTAAATCCAACTAAGAGTTTTTAATCCCACTTTAGCTTCTATTGACCTTTACGTCCATCTCCCCGACACGGCGCCAACCGTCGCGCCGCATCTGTTTAATAAACACCCGCTACCTTTTCACCCCGCCGTCTGATCCTCCGTTCTTGTGACACCGGCGTTCTGCGAATTAAGCCTCGGGGGACGAGGCAACACGACGGCGTATCGATTTGCCGCCGCCGCCGCCTCTCATAAAAATGCTGAGAGTTATGCGAAAATGCCGACTGTCACTACTGTATGCTTAGTGTAAATGGCGCCATGCCTTAATGACATCATTGAGTTTCTCTTTAACTTTGCTTTCACCAGATAACTTTTTGGCCCGAATCCTTGCACGTCGGACAAATTGATCCGATTTTTAAACAGCCAACAAACAAGGTAACAGGCTGTAAGTTATGCGGGCTGCACAAGATGTTTTCATCAATACATTATCTTACTTTGTCGATGTTGTGTAGTAGCAGCGTAGGAACTGCGAGTTTGAGCTGTTTGGGTTTCTCGGTGGAGCTCTTGAGTGCCATTCTAATTGTGTTCCTTTTGTTCTGCCAAAATGCCATGGCAAGCCGCTCCAATTTGAACCGCACATTACACCACACTCATTTAATCTGGCCATCTGGGCTTGTTCTTGTTCCTGCGGCCCACTAGCCACCATTTGTCCCTCGTCCCCGCGCACAGCGCTAACCGCAAGAACATGGAATCTTCCCCAAAGGGGAAGGAATCTCGAATCAAAATTAGACCCCACGTCAACGTTGCGAACCATCCCTTGCTTTGGTCGTACCACGAGAGGAGGAAATTGGATAATCGTACTTCATTTGCACATTTGCCACAAGAAGTGCAGGTGTGACTAAAGTGTTGTTGAAACTAGAGAGAGTTTCCGGTTTTTGATGGATTCGACAGCGTCTGGTCGTCTGCGGAAGTCGCAAGCGTCGTCGCGTGAGTCACGCAAGCCGCACCAAGTGGGAAAATGTAGCCCTGCGTGAAAGGGGGGTTTCCTGTAGTAAATTTGCCCTCTGTTTCCTATCATTGTTTTCTCTGAAGCTGAAGCTGCTAACACATAAACAGCAGATTATTTTGCCCTCTGCCACCCCCGGACAAGCAACACGTATCGTTCAATCATGACATTCATTCTTTTATTATTTGCTGATGATTCTGAGCCGAGAGGTGTAGCCGTTCCTGACACTCGTTTTTACAATACGGTTACCACGTAAGTCGCGATACATTAATTAGCGCTCACACTAAATCAATCGAAGCCTGAGCGGCGACGGGTTAAGCAATTTAATGAAGCGAAAGCGGCGCATTGGCTCAGAGCGACGGATGCCAGCAAGGTGTGGATTTCGGTGTTTACAGACGGTGTTTTTGTTTTTTAACACGTGCCGTAAGCAATTTTTTCACATGCTCGTGAATTGTCATTAATGGGAAAGAGTGTTTGAATCAACATCATTTCACTTCATTATCAACATAGTTAAAATTAGTCTTAGAGTTCTGCCTTCGAGCAGGTTATTTATTTTTTATTTTTTTTGCTGTTGTTTATGCGAAAACTGTGAACGAGCCCCATTTCCATTGAAAACACTGGAAAAAAATGGCAAGCGCAAGTACGTCACAACCGAAACAGTAACAGCATATTTTTTTGCTTCCTGCAAACTGTGTGGAAACGTGTCAAAAGAGAATGAAAACTAATAGCGTTTCCATCAACCACTGAAATGAGATCATGCGCTCGTGTGGGCAACAAATCGCGCTTCTCACTTACGCAACAATGCCCATATTTGGACACGGAACGAAACATATAAAAATGAAACATTCTGGCAAAACAAACGCTGAGAACAGAAGACAGCCGCGAATACGTCACAACAAAAAAAACGACAGCTTGCGTAACAAATGTTCTCGCCCGACGACATTTCGTTTTAATACCATACGTACTCCGATGAAGAGTATTTAAAGGACAAGCAAAGAGTACATTTGAGGATGTTGTCGTATAAATGTAATGCCGCAAGTCTTTCTTCCCCGGGCCCCCTTTAGAGACCTGACACAATAGTGCGAAGGGGGAGGAGTGGGTGAGGTATGAGGGTTTTATCTCGGCGCTGAGAGGTGACAATCATTCCTTTAATTGCCTCTTCTGCGCATTGTGCCAGGGAATGGACTCCCGGGCCTACGCTACAAGTCCCTAAGCATTGGAACCGACCCCCTTCTCGCCTAAGCCCCTGGCTTTGTTTCACACCGTTCTCCGGCTACGCTGTAATCTGCAGTCACACCGGCACACACACCGGGGCTTTAAAAGGCTTAAGATTGTCGGACACGGCGAACGCGGGGAAATGTGCTTTTCGGGGTAGGGCTACGGGGTGGGGGGGGGGGGGGGTGGGGGGTCTAGGTGAGAGCTAAATGATCACGCTGGCGAGCATGCACCGGATTGAGTTTCTATTGACGAATTGGGAAACCGCAACAGATGCTATTGCCGTGACCGATGTCTGGCGAATAATCCCGGGTCGCATATCGCTCAAGAAATATCGCCTCCATGCTGAGACTTTTAAAACGATGCAGTTTGTATGCATAACATGGTAAAATCATATCCTGTCCTTATTAGGCCAAGGTTAGCATTTGTGCATCATGTAGGCCACAGTTTCAGAAACGTGGCAGAAGTCATGTTCCTCTGATTTAACACAAAATTAGATTTCAACAGAGCGTATGAGAAACTGTCAAGGGCCCAGGCATGAAATGGAACAGAAAGTCGGCCATTTTGTTCTGAAGCTGCCATTTTAAGTGAATTTAAGGACTTGCACTTTCTCAAACTCACTGGAAACTTGTTATCTTAGATGGGTGACGCAAAATTTTATTTCGTCCACGTATGGCCACAAACTTTGAGGATTATGGGCAGGGTTCTGGGAAAGTTAGGAAAAGTACCCCCAGACACCAGTTTCACAAATGTATTTGGGTTAGCATTTTGATCGCAACAGGGCCTACGAGTGTCATTTTGACTTTCCAAACAGTTAATCAGTCAATGAAGCATTGTAGGCGCTTATCACATCCACTGGGGCGCGGATTGGTACTTTCGGTTTTGCACGTGATAGATAAGAATCTCATTTAGTTTTTTACAACCCCAGAGATAAGGGCGTGCTGCAATCCTCGTTAAGGTGTAGATTCAGGCTCTTCCATCGGCGCGAGACCCTCGCGGCCAATTCCTGTCTTTCCTGTTCGTCGTCTGCGTTGGCGTCCAGTCGCCTAACTGGTAATCTTATCTGCCTGCCAGTGTGCATTAGGCCCCAACCCTGAAGCTTAACTCTTTACTGGCGATTTTTTTCATTTGGCAGCTCACATTTGACACTGGATCAGCCTGTTGTCGGACAACGCTTTTTTTTTTTCTTTTCACTGTCCCGTCCCTCAGCAGTTTACACAGAGAATGTGCAAATTTTTGTCCCGGGCAGACAAGGTCTGAAAACATCGTCATTTAGTTTACACGCCGGCATTATCCCTCCCTGATTGTTGTTTTTCCGAGATTTAGCCCAACCATTTAGCTCCCCTGCCGCCCATCTGGCAGGCAGAAATGCATCCGCCGGCTCTCTGAAACCGGGTTTGCCGTTGTAACGCCGTGTTTACCGGAGCGTTTGCTATCTCGAGGGGGTCAAGCTAGCGATTTTAATTAGCCCGATTGCGATAAAAGGATTGAAAAGCAGAGTGACTCGGCAGGTATTTAATTAAAAGTCAAATTGGGCTTCTGAAAGGCGTCGTTTGGCTTTGCTTGAAAGGAAAATGGTCGACCAACGCTATTTTTCTTTGTCTTCGCTTTACACAAAACTTTGGAGCTGTCCATGCTGACTTCCGGGTTTATTGTAGCTTGATAAGCGCATCTGGGATTTCTTCACTCGTGTGAAAGTTGACCAGTGGAACTTGAAGACCAGAAATTCGCTGTCAGTTTGCGGCAAATGTCGCTGTCATGTTGACGCGCGCGCGCTAATCTGAATGCGGGAAGCTGCAACAGCCGGCTGAACTTTCAAATCCCGGCTCTACCAATACACGTCAATTTACCGGACCATAGTACCCTAAAACTGTACCTGTCTGCAAATGAAACACTCACCCTGTCAAGAATACTCGCACTTCCACCTTGTGTTTGTCAGTGCGCAACATGGCCCTGGATTGTGATGGCCCCCCCAGTGACATTTATTATGTTTTGGGCTCTGGAGTGAGCCGTAAAGGCAGCAGCCCAGGAATTCCTCGCAGCACCTGCGCCTGGCAGCTCGTAAAAGACTTTAAATCAATCTCACTCCGTCCAGACGCCGCTGTAAAAAATAAATAAAATGTTTTGGCTTGTTGAAGTGAGCTGACTTGAGATTTATCCCGCCCTTTTGTTGTGAGATGTCACCGGAATGGGAATGTGAGTTTCAGGAAGACTGAATCATGGCGCGGCCTGTCACTCACCCGCCTTGTTGATTAATTGCGGATGATTCATCTTCATGTTCTTCTGCCTCTGTTTTTGTGCTCTTGTCTAACATCAGTCAGGAAAGTACAGTACTTTTTATTTTCCTTTTCACACGCGCACCTGCTTACTGCCCACACGTCAAAGCACAAACGTTCCGTGACCTCGGCCCGCACTGTAATCTCACACTGTATAGATCCAACGGAAAAGTGTGCCGTACCCGGAAATCACCTGAAACCCCTGCCGCCTCGTGGAGGCCGAAACCTGACACTTCTTTCACTATCAAAACATTTGCAGCTTCAGCATGAAGACAAAAGTCTACATTAGCTGTAGCCCCTTTCACACAGTTTTCTCGCAAAATTAATTATAGATTTGTCATTTTTTTTCGTTTGGCCTTTTCACACACAACCCAGCAAATTGGAAACCTGCAATAGGAGTTTTAACACTGACAATCTCCTACCCTGTTGTGTGGAAAGTCACTGCAACGGCACGACAAATATTTTATATACTAACTGTCGGATTACAAAAACACAGGTAGCCGAAATAAGTTTCCTCCACGGGGTGTCCGGGCTCTCCCTTAGAGACAGCGTGAGAAACTCGGTCATCCGAGAGGGACTCAGAGTCGACCCGCTGCTCCTCCGCGTTGAAAGGAACCAGTTGGGGTGACTCTGGCATCTGATTCAGATGCCTCCTGGAAGACTCCCTGGAGAGGTGTTCCGGGCATGCACCACCGGCGGGAGGCCCCGGGGACGACCCAGGACACGCTGGATAGATTATGTCTCTTGGCTGGCCTGGGAACGCCTTGGTATCCCGCCGAAGGAGCTTGTTGAAGTGGCTGGGGAGAGGGAAGTCTGGGCTTCTCTGCTAAAGCCGTTGCCCCCGCGAGCCGACCCCGGATAAGCGTTAGATGATGGATGGATGGATGGACTGTCAGATGATCTGATTGCGGGAAGCCGTATCACTTTGAAAGAGCACAAAGTCACACCTATTTCCTGTTTGAGGGGCTACCACTAACATTCATTACAATTTGTGGCTAGTAATTCAGTGTTTAGACACATCCCCACCAATTTCTTTTCATTCTGCCAAAATGGCTGCTTTGTAGAAGGCTGTAAAGACATCCATTTTCTACTTGTGTGTGTGTGGGGGGTTGCTGGGTGTATGTGTAAGGTTGCATCAAGGGCCCACGAGAGGTTTGGATCCTCAGTCGACAAACCCCGAGCATTTGCTGCAGCGGCGGCATTTGTCGCGTGAGCTCAGCGTTTGGCAAAGAAGTAGGTCAACGGAGAGACCTCGTTCAACCCGAGCTGAGCGGATCGCGTGTGCGTGCAATGTGTGCGCTCGCGTGTGTGTGTTTGTGGGCACCCGTGTGTAAATTCCGCTTTCAATGAGAACCGGCCTCAGCTCTGCCAAATCTCGGCGGAATCCCGCTTGGTGTCACGGCGAGTGACAACGTCAGCACTCGACTGACAGCAGGGGGAAGAAGGGGAAGAAGAAGGGGAACCGGGGGACTCCAGGAGGGCGGGTGACGGCGGCGGGGTGGAACGGCACACTTTGGGCGGCCCGGGAGCCACGCACGAGCCGGAGAGAGAATTTGGCTCATTTCGCTGCTGTTGTTAGGGCCCAGCCGACATCCTCTGCCAATCCGAGATGCTTCCCCCTCCTCGTGCTGCCGCCCGATTGGCGGGTCGGCTGTGAATACAATTGGATTGGCGGCTAATCCGGGGTTGGGTGAGGGCGCAACCTCCCCCTCCTTTAAAAAAAATAAAGGTGGGGTGGCACAGCGCTTAGAAGCTGTCAGTTTCCCCAGATGCGCTGTGGCGAATCCCATTCCAGGATTATATTTTCATGGCCTGACAAATATTTGCGCGCTGATCTCAGATGTAAAAAATTTGCATTTAATCAATCAAAAGCCTCAATTCTAAAAACATCCCAGATTGATGCCTTCGCGTGGTTACAAGTCTTTGTGTCGCGCATTTGCGTGATGAGTGTGTCTGTAATGCGAGGCCTTGGCAGAGGCTTGAAGGGTAGGTCCCCCCTCCTGGGTATTGTCATGCCTCTGAATGGCTAATGGCAAATGAAACCGGAGCCGTAATGGCCGCCGAGCCGACTCGTACACTTAGAGAGTTCATGGAAGTGGAACTAACACATGTTAAGATTCAAAGGAGATCAAACAGTGAGGTGTGTATGTGTTAATAACACGCTGTGAAATGTTAACATGCCCTGCATATGGAGGACCCCCCTCCCACCACCACCACCACCACCACCACCACCACCACCACCTCCCTCTGTTTTTTACCCCCATGTGCACTCCCTTTCTCCTTCCCCCTCGAAACCATCCAAATTAGTAAAAATGAGCGACCTAGCTTGTACAGTAACACTAGCTACCAGTCGCATCAATATGACATTTGTCGGGAAATGTTCAAGTCTCATTACTATACTGTTTTCCAAAGGGCTTTCGGTTTTTTTGGCGGGGGGTTGAGAACCCTAAATATGGTCCAGTCTGCCCATGAGTTCGTACAAATCAGACCGCTGAGCTAAAGTCGCGCAAAATGTGGAATTACAAACTGATGTAAGTACGGTAACACTAATTCATAATCAAATTAATGTGGTCTTTAGTTCATTTATTTTTTATAGTTTTGCCTCATTTCTTCCTTTATACATTTTAACAATGGAAACAAAAAAAAACTAATATTTTTTTGTAAAAACAAATTGATGCTCTTTATTTTGATACCCACATTTTTTGTTTGTCATTCCCACCATTTCCTCAAACACCGCTCGCATTTAAAAACATGCGCTGCAGGGATCCCCACATTTCCTGTAACAAGAGATTTAGTTCGATGACTGTACACGCAGTCAACCGCAAACTTTTTACGCCGACAAAGAGAAAGCAAAGCCGCTTTTAGGCGCATTGTCATTTCTTCCCGCTGTCTTCCGCCCAAAACCTGACGGACTTTAAAAGGAGTGAAGCCTACGGTCCAGCGACTACGAATGAGCCCGGAGGACAAACAGGCAGTGAGTTAATTATTCAAACCAGCGGGGGGGCGGAGATGCCTGGCACGCAAAGCCTATGCAAGAGTTTCCTCAGAGATGGCGCAGGGAACCTCTGCTTGGACGTTCAAGAAAAGCGAAGGTGCCCACACGTCTTGGGTGCGATGACAGAGCTGAGTCATCGTTGTGACACTTTCACCCCCGCGCTGATTTGACTCGACAGACAGGAAGTGATGACTTTTTTGCACTTTCACTATGACGGACAGTATGTGTCAAGAGAAGCTCTGTAGCACGTCATTCAGCATTTTACTAAAAGTACTTCGCAGTCTCTGCTGCCAGGAAATGCATCCTATGTACTTTTTGTTATGCGTTGTAACAACCTTGAATTTACACTCGTACGCTTCATTCAGTCCACCATATTCAGGATTAACCAGACAACTGACACGGTGCGAAGGCGGTTTGAAGGTCATGATGTGACGGGGAAATACGCAGGGTCTTGGTCCCGGTCTTGGTGGTTTATTTGGCTTTTGTTGATGCTTAACCATGGGCAAGACCAGATGCTATTCCTGGTAGCTGTTTATTGTGGATTGCACACTACAAAAACTCAAATCTAACCAAGGAGAAATATGCTTGCTCTTTGCCTGCCAAGATATTTCTTTTTACCAGACAGTTTTATGTGTAAGAGCTAGTGTTGTTGTCAAGACCACACTATTTGAAACCAAGACGATATCAAGACTAGACCGAGATAAGACCAAGACTTTTGGGAGTGGGGACTGGGACAAGACCAAGACTGTTATGTATCAAAGAAAAATCACAAAAAACGGAACAAATCGACCAGTAGTTTTTAAAATGACGTTTGCAACGAAAAATAAATAAATCTGGTATATTGTTTTTGAAGTAGTACAATGAAACTAATCTAAAATCGAGGTTATGTGGCACTCCAGGCAACACCGGGAATGCAGCACAGCATCTGCATTCTGCGTTTCTCGCTGATCGCTGTAGGTCTGGCCTGGTCTCGACTGGCCTTGATCAAAAACCTCGAGTCCGCCCTGACTGCGACCAAGACAAATCGGAGTAAAAGTGCCTTCGATTCAGAGATGAGACTCTTAAACCAAGACCGATCTCAAACTACAACACTCATGCACACGCTAACATCAGCGTAGCTCATTGCTGCATATTCCTCAATCTTCGCTTTGTCGTTTTGCTCCCGCTACTTCTTAAAATCCTTCCCTTGTCTAACGTGTCGGGATTGTTGTCGGCTCGTTCCATCCGATGCATTCAGACAAGCATTTTGGGTGCGAAAGACTCTTTTAACAGCCCTCAGCAATCCCACTCAAATGTTGTTTTTCCCGTCTCTCATGCGATTAGCATCATGAGTGGGGAACACGACGGGCTTGACAGTGTGGGAAAACAATGTTGTATGTGGGAAGGCGGGACAAAAAAGCAACATCCTCGCTTTCTCCTCTTGTGGTTTGTGTGGCTCTTTGCAAGTCCTATGTATCCCCGCTGCCTTCACCGCACAAACCCACCACTTAGGAGAAGGCCAAGGGCGGGGGTGGGAGAGGGGGGGGGGGGTGCACAAAGAGGGAAAAATATCCCCAGCCTGGTGGTGTGGTACAGCTGCTCACTGACTGTCACTTGATAAGAAGAAGAAGACGGGCATTGAAGCTAGTGAGCTAGCAGTGGGAGGAGGTAAGAAAGAAGCAGGTGTGATGGGAGATGGAGGGCGGCTGAACAGATGTTTGCGTGGAAGGGAGTGGAGTTGGCGAGAAGGATCCAAAATAACAGACGTGGCGGGTGGTAACGCTCGGGCTGCTCTTCCGCTGGTGCGCAGACACCGACGCTTAACCCGTCTCCAGTCTGCACAGCGGACTCATTAAATTATTCCCGCTGGGCCCGGTTGGAGTTCATGTTTGCGCCGGATCCTCCTTAGTCAGAAAATTACCCCAAAAGCTTTATGGCAGTTGTACTTTCGGAGGGTCGCAGTCATGGTGTCGCCTCAAGCAGGGATTCGTAGATGGCAGCGTTGTATCGCTCTGGGTTGGAGAAGAACATGAATAGTCGGCTTGTCAATCTGTTATGATGGCGAGAAATGCTAACACGTTGGAAGTGGGACACATTTGGGCACTTTTTTCCCCACAAAAAAAAAAGGAGTTTTATCAGTATTTTAGTAAGAAACTAGTGTTTTAGTGAAACCAATCCTAGGTGTTCCTAACTTCCTACTAAAGACTGGAACTCAAACAACTCCAGTCCAGTAGTCATCGGTAACTACAGCTTTGAATGCTAATGTATTGCGAATGCTAATGCTCAAATGTCTGACAACAAAGCAACAATATCCCGAAAAAAAAAAAACTGATAAAAAATCGTAGCCAGCTAAAGTTTGGATATTTAATTCCTGGTGGAGCTCCTTCTTTGTCTGGTAATTTCCTTCCTGGTTAGCTTTCCACTCGGAGGAATGTGAGTTTGGACCCGCCGTCTGTGCATAAACAACACGTAAGCCAACACCATTGTCAACACGTTTCACACCTCTATTGATTCGGCCGGCCGTCCTCCCACTCGCGCCGTCAACGGCGAATGAAAGGGAGGCCAGAGATTAAGATTGATTTATTATTTTTCTCGGGAAACATTTTTCTACAGGGGAGGGGCCGCCCCCGCCGCAGCATCGTGATTGATCGCTCCTGCCGACCTTTTTGTTGACAAGCGTACACAGGCACAAATTTTTGACAGTGAACTCGTTCTTCCTGTTCAAGCGTACGTCAGATTTTATTATATTATTTTGCATCATTCAAGTTGAGGTGCCCTGACTTTAAAGAATCACAATTTCACGACCAAAAGCTTTTTGGCGTTAGACACACACGAAAAATGTTAGCTTTATGGACTCCAGCTTGGGCACAGATCACCAAACTTTTTGAAACTGAGGGCTACATTTTGGGTAGCCAAGGGCTCCCAGTTTGATACACACTGCTGAAGTAACTAATGTGCTCAAATTACCTTTAATAATGTTATGTTTGTATTAATAATTATAATTATTGATATGGAGTCAATGATTAGTTATTTCAACCAATAATTAGTAAAAGGATAAATATCAATATGCAACACTTTATTACTGCAAATCTCTATTTTTGGGACAGGGCTGCAGGCTACTCATGTGGTCCTTGGGGGGCTAACTGGCGCCCGCAGGCACCGCGTTGGTGACCCCTGCTTTAGAGTCTTGAATGAACCTGAGAAGAATATTTTGGGAATGTGGGAGGAAGCTGAAGTACCCAGACAAAACCCACCCTAGTAGAACATAGCCCAGATTCGAACCCTGAACCTCAGATGTGTGAGGCAGTCGTTCTAACCACTCGCTTACTGTGCTTCCCTGAGAGGAAGTCAACCTTTGTTCTTTCTGGCTCGACTTTATTATTTATCAGCCGCTAAGAAAACGCAACATTGTCAAAGACAGTGGAACCTCGATACGCCATCGGTTTTCCGGCACCGCAATTATCAGCAAGTGCCATAGTTGAACTTTTTAAGAATTTCTGCCATCAAAGTGACCCCGATGACTTGAGTCAGATATTTTTCTCCGCCCTCCCCTCCTGCGTCGACTGTGGCTCCGCGGGAATTTTTTATGACTGCCGCGTCGCCGCCAACACTGTTCTGAGTCAGCTAAATGTTTTCTTCTTTGCTGTCAGCCGGCCGGCCCTTCTTAAAACATTGTTGCGGTCGCTCCAGACGTGAGGCGAGGAAACCCCTGGAGGTATTTCCCAGACTGGCGGATTCTGTCGGGCCGCTGTGATGTCAGGGGAACAAAAGCGGGCTTCGGTTCAAGTGCGTCGTTGGCTGTTATTATTAGCCTGCGAGTGTTGTCATGACTCAGCGGATCCGAGCCGCAGCCGAATGACAAAGAAAGGATTTCCGCTGATTTTTGCACATTAGCTGGATATGAAAACGGTACTTGTGGTTCAGACGGCTTAAGATTCTCGTAGCGGATCTAAACAACTGTCAGTCTTTTTACGAGGCACGCCGCAAGAGCTTAATTTCTCATCACGTGAGAAGTCGCTGCAACCTGACACCCCGGCAAGCGCTTCTGAGTCAGGCAGGCGTCCTCACAGTCTCCGCTTGTTAGTCGAAATGACTTCATACCTCCAAGACCGGATAAGATTAACAATGATTTAATATTCGTGCAAGAAAGAACAGCAAACAGCTAAAGCGGCTTACACAGTGGTTGTTCCAAGAACACTTTACTGAGCTTCTCTTTTACACCCTCGTCATCCTCTGGTTTCATCAGACAAGAAACATCCACCCCAAACACAAACATACTAAACAGTGTAGGTGTTTTTGTTTTTTTTATTTAAAGTGAATCCTTTAAAATGTGCGTTTGTGGAACGTATCAGAGCGCGGCTTCTTCTTGACTGCAGCCTTCCAGATTTCATAAAGAACCAATTTGGCCGCAGTCGTTACGAAGGCCCAATAAAATCGGGTCCATAAATCCAGCGGGGGCTTTAACGCCGTACAAAAGGTTTTTACAATGACGCCCAGACGGCTTCGAGTTTACGCGGCGAGTCGCCGGCGCTCCGCAGGTGAAGGCGTCCACTCGTTCTTCAGCCTCATTGGCTGTCGGTCAAACGAAAGGTCGCAAGGTTTGTTTACGCTCGGTGTCGGCAGATCCGACACCTGAGGATGTTCACCCCTGAGGAATTTACAACTTTCTCCTTTGTCCAAGAAGGATTTAGTACACCAGTGCTACAGTTTTGTGTCTTTTTGTGAGTTTTTACGCCTCGTGCATGCTCCGTCTTGTTGGCAGCACATTGATTGGCCGCAAATCAAGACTTGCGAGGCCACCGGAGCCAGAATGCTCGGCCCTACGTTTTCATCCCTGTCAACGCGGATCATCCCGTCGTCTGCTCGGCATTTTTTGTAGCATGTTTGTGGATCCGTTCTTTTCCCAAACCTGTAATCTAGAATGTAGAAACTACTGCTAGTCGGTTAGTCATAAGACCGTAAAGAAAACTGTTGCGATAATTATAACCTTACCACTGTTTTGTTTATTTTACATGAGCGCAATCCAAGAAAACCTGGAGTATAATCACTGCATATTCTGGTGCAGAGTTTCAGTTTGCTATCGTTTGACTTACTGTCTCACTTTCGGTTCAAAATGTCAATTAGTCAAGGCACCGGAGCCCTAACAGTAGACACAACGATACTTTATTCACACAATTAGATGTGTCAGATATTGATTTTTGTTCTGAACTCATTTGCTCCCAAAAACGTATTTATCCTTTATTTATATATATATATATATATATATATCTATCTATATATATATATATATATATATATATATATATATCTATATATATTATATGTTTTTTTTATGCTAGAGCATACAGAAAACTTTGAGGCAGCCTCTTGCCTGAAGAAGTCGCTTAAATCAATGGTAGTTATTACAAAAAACAGCCAGCAGGTGGCAGCAGAGTATAAGAGATCAACCAGGGCCATGATGCAAAAAGCTCTTTCCCCTTCTGGATATTCACAGATTTGTGACTAATGATGAAACTTAGCTACATTATAATGCTTAGCTACATTATAATGCTAATTCAAAACGGAAATAGATACAAATATACTTTTTTTTTCTGACGAAAGAAGAGACTCTAATCTTTCTTTTGGCAGGTTCCATGTTTTTATAGCAATAGAGCACAATATTTTGTATGCCTTGCAAAATCTGTCAAAATCCAGTAAAGCACCCAGGAGCGAAGGGGGGTTGCTTCAGTGAAACTGGCTGGGATTGAAAGAGGTAACAAGAACTTTTTTGTGCGTTGTGTTAAACTTCACACCCCCTGTCCCGTCCTCATGTTGTTTTACATAGGCGGCCGATCTCCCACGACTAACCTGGTCCCGCCATTACTTAGCCAAATTCCGCGTTATTATAATTATTTTACAACAGGCAGCTAGGGGGTGCGTCGGTGCGCCATTGGACGTCAGGCAGGTTACTGAATAGCTAAGGGGTCCTATAAAGGGGAAGTATTGAGTCTGTTGGCTGTGCGCGGTAGTATTCGGGGAACTTACGAGTTCTGACGAGCGGAAAATAAAATTGTGGTGACAAAATGTAATTAAGGAAGACAAAAGTGTGGTTAAAATAACGTTGACAGATTGACGATTACAGTTTTGGTTCCGCCTGAAATACTGATGACTAAGAATGCTGGATGATCAAAATGTATCCATGGCAATTTATAGAGAACCCAGTAAAAGTTGACAAAATTCGTTTTGTCTATCAGAGCAACACAAGTCACTGGACGCTGCGAGAAAGTCAAAAGTTTGTTCTCATTTTTTTCTTTCCTTCTTTTTTTCATTCCGATGGAAAATTACGCCGCTGGCGCTACCCGCGTCCGACAAGTACGCTTCTGACCTGAGCAACAATCTGCCGTCCGCTCCCGGCGGACATAAATAGACACAACCTTGTACACGCACACACATGCACACTCCGTAGCAGTATCTCACTCTCGGTAATGCACTATCGACCTTGTGTGCTCTGCAGACCTTGGGCTCTCCTGTGGCCTCACCCTGCTAAGTACACACACACACATGCGCGCGCACACACACGCTGCGTCCACGCTGACCTTTCCATCTTCTCGCAACGAGACTTGATTTCCAATTGGGAGTTTGCGTGGCGCTGAACCTCACCCTTCTATCCGCTCTCCATCCGTCCTCGACTCCGCGCTAATGTGATTAGCTTCCTGCGCCTGCTGATTCCACCCCCCCCCCCCCTCTTTCCTCCCCCCATGTTCTTGTATTCAACATTGTCTGAGATAATTCAACGCCGTGGGCTTCTCCCCCCCCCACCCCAGATTCTGTAACCCACTTCATCAATTCCGCTCACCGCGGTGAACCGTCTGCTCGTATTCTTAATCTAATCTCACTCATGCCGGATTCTTTTCCTTTCTTCCTTCCGCTGAGGAACCATTCTTGCAATCTGAAACTGCGATATCGTAGCATGGCATGAATTTTGAGTTTTGTCCTGTTCTGGTGAGCTGCTTCTCTCGCCGCATTTGAAGTAGAAAAGCCACTTTTGAGCATTGTTTTATAGCACACGAATCCGTTAAGAAACCAAATTTCACCAAATTTGGGATGTTCAGTGCCACTTTTTTCACACACACCATGAGTACTCAACTTTTCCAATAAAGCCCCAATGGCAGATAGCATTTTTAATGTCCAAAGTCAACCTTTTAAAAAATATATAAATTAATGTTCTTCTCCTTTGTTAAACACTTAAAGCATGTGGAAAGTCGCATTTATGTTTGTTTGATTTCATGTCCTTGAGAACTCGTGAATCCTTCCCCCCCCCCCCCCCCCCAAAGCATGGCAGCAGCATCGCTTTGATAGGATAAAGGCGGATTTCCAGCTCTTCTCTTTTATTTTTTATTTTTTTTGGCCTGGATATCTTCTCCCATATGTTTCCACGCTCTTATCGAGGAGCGTTTACGGTGACCTCACTTGGCAGCCCCCCCCCCACTCGACGGCGACTTGGCGCCAGACGCAGCCGGTCGGACTGGACGTGCATTAAGGACCATTTCCTCGCACGACAGGAAATCACCCGACGCCAGGGGAGGGTTCTGTATCGATTTATGGCAATAATAATAATAAAAGAAATAAAAGTCTATCAGGGCCGACTACTGCTGGGACTGGCAATAATAATAATGACGACGATGATGATGATGAGGAGATGCAAATGTGAAATTGTTGCATTATGGGTAATCTCCCGGTAGCCTATAGCGCCGAGACTGAGCTTCACCAACAAAGAAACTTTCAAGTCGACTTTTCAACTCGAGTCCCTTTTCACACGCCCCATCAAATCATATCAGTAACCGTGACAGTCCGGTTGAGCAATCCGAAGATGGCATATCGAGGAAAGGAGAGCATGATTGCATCCCATGATTGTCACATTTTTTTCTCCTCTTTAAGCGGCAGCACATTGATTACAAGTGGCAATTCCTCCATTCCTCAGCGCACCCGCTTTTTTTGCATTTTACTTGGAGGAGGAGGAATAAAAAAAAAAAAAAAGAAGTGTGTTTTCACGCCACACTAACACAAGAGCGCGCTTGTGCGAGAACAGATCGGTCGTCCTAAATCAATTAAACGGCCCCTTTTTATGAGGGGTCTATAAATGGCGTTGAGAAAATAAAAAAACAGCTGTAATGAAACACCTCACGTGTTCTTTCCGGGAAAGGTGCGCATGGAAGTGAAGGGCTGCGTCTGTGTTTTATTTTTTTGTGCCGCTTTGGCTCGGGGGGAGTCAATTTAGATTTTATTATTATTTTTATTATTGAGACATTTATTAAGACACTGTTGTCATTTTTGTTGCATTTATAAAAACGCATAAATGCGACGTGTGTATTCATCGTTTCGTGATATTTTGGCATAATATCATCACGTAAATAAGTCATGCAATTGTGGTATCGTGATACGGTTGGTATTCGGGCTACATGATATCGGGAAAAATAAAGCAGATATTGCCATGTCAATATTATTCCGGTATTTAATATGTACCTAAAGAAATTACATTTTATTATCTGGTGAAGGAATACATCAATGTTGTGCAGACCTAGTTGGTGTAATTTCCAAAGCATTGGGGTGTTATCGTATTGTGATTTCATGTCAGTAACATGGCTATCGTGATACAGTGAACAAAAATGTCATTCTTATCGCAGAAAGTATCATTAACAAAATACCGCAAATGTATCATATTTCTTACAACACAATACTGTATAAATATTACGAAGCATGCTGTATCAGGATATTGTTTGTAAAATACAATGGATTTATTAAAATGATGTAGATATTGTTTTTTAGTATTTGTTTTGGGATTGCTGCATTGGGAGACTACTGATATCACTTGCAAAATGTTGCCATTTTGTCTTGAGTTTTCATCAGTTCAATACATATCGTGATGTATTAATTTGTAGATGTTTTTTTTTTTCAAGCATAATGCAATCACTGTATCATGATATGCTTGATATCGTCATAATAATTCAACAATAATGTAGTGTTTTTCCTTCAGTTACATGAATGTCATGCAATATTGCACATGACTTTAATTCCAATATATCAATTTATTGATTAATGACTGTATCGTGATACCACTACTGGTATCGTTGAAAAAAATATCAAATTAGTATGTTATGACTTTTCTTCACTTTCTTCGATGTCTTCAATTATGATACAATTGCTTTGTAACTTTGAAAGGGTTACCTAAAATGTATACCAAAATATGTCTGAACTGTTCAGTGTGCCTTTAAAAAAAAAGAAAAAAGTTGCCGTCTTTTATGTATGTATTTTTTCCGCTTGTATCCTCTTTGTTATGAGACATCGGGAGTTTTTGCATCTGGACTCAGCGTCAAATGACTGCCTGCCTCTCTCGGGAGTGTGAGAGCGGGGGACAAAGTGATTTAAGTGCCACAAATCCAGATTAGCACACGCAGTAAGTAGCATTTGGCCGTCAGGTCGCAGATGAATGAAACAAACGGACGCCAGCCGACTTCCCGACCTGTCATCGCCTCTGTGGAAATGTTTCAAAATATTTTGCTTCCACTAGCACAGGAGGTGAGGGTCGCTAACGTATTAGCTTAGCAACAGAGGAGTAAGTAGCGCACTACACGTGTGATAAACAAGTGTCACAACCATTTGGGTATCAAGCTGTAAATAGCTTTTCATCTACAATGTGTTGTTTGTTTGCTTAATGGGCAAGGCAGCTGTTCACGCCGTATCATGATACGGTTGCTGTTACTTGAGTTTTCTTCAGGATTCTAGATCAATCATACATGATTTGCATAGTACTCCATTCATCAGAAAATAAAGATTTATTTGCTGTATCGTGATATCACAAGTATTGTTGGCTAAGTATCACATTGGTGTTGAGAGTTTTTGAAAGTAAAAAAAAACTCAATTATATTAATACATCAATGGTGTAGATATTTTGATGTGTGGTACCATATTTTTCGTAAAATATTCTGATATTGGATTGTTTGTGATATTTTTTTTGGGGGTTACTTGGAATTGGTGATTGTTAATTACTTTCTACCAATGCAGTATCGTGATACCACTGATATTATTGATGAAGTATTGCAATATTGGATAAAAAAAAATTCCAGTTAGAAGGATGCCGTAAAGAATCATTTATGTTTTCTACCAACGTATTGAATATGACTCAATTGCTTTATCGTGATACCACCGATGTGGCACTTGTGAGCCATATTAAGTTCTATGGTTATGGTCACTGTTTTAAAAGGTTATGGTCGCTCTTCTTATGGCTCTTGCACAGTTCTAGTCATTCTTTGTAGTTCTTATATGCTTCTCCTTTTCCTGTTTTGTGGTTATCACTCCTCTTTCTTTTATGGTTATCATCACACATTTGCGTGTTGCTCATTCATCTTCCCTCTATGGAGAGGCTTGACTGTACGTGTGTGTTTTTATTCAAGCCATCCTAAATATGCGTCCAATTTGCATATCGTGCCCCTCGCTGCTCCCGGCCCGCCGCCGCCACCGCCGCCGCCTTAAACCCATCTCGCCTGGGATGTGCGCGGCATTAAACAGACAGTGATTGATCCGCCGTGCGATTGTTTATTTTGCCGCGTCGGGCGGTGATGGATGAAGATTGGCGCGTATCGCCGACGTGCGTGCGGGTGTTTGCTTCGGGACGATCTTCCATCCGAAAGTTCCTCTGTCGCCAAACGCCACTGAAAGATGACCCCACCCACACCCTCCTCCGCACTTTGTCATTGAAAGAGGGCCCCAACCTCTTATGTGGCTGGATTTGGAGTGGGCGGCGTTTAGAGGTCTGCCGGATGCCCGGGAGGCTGCAGGGGATAACAAATCGCAACGTTTGATTGGCAGGTCCCTTTGAGAGCAAGAGTGGCTTGTAAGGTCATCTTTGACCCCGGCTGGCCACCTGCTTGCCCCTGACCCAGGAAGCCGGGCTCGGGTCATCTGGACCACCCTTTGCAAATTTAGCTTTTTATATAAGTCAAACCAAGTGAAGCAGATGAAATTTGCTAAAATCGTCGCTGATGACTCAAAATGATTCGACATATTGCATCGTCTCACCGCAGCTTGTTTTCTTACCAGATCAATTTCCGTTTGTAAAACCAGAACCGAAAAAAATAGCCCAGACGCCAAAAGTTGCTAATACCCGCTCATACGCCAGTTTGACAGTTAAGCTGCATTATAAACGCCAATAAAAAAACATTCAATTATATTTGTTGATACCCGCAAAAAGCCCGGAGTTGCTCAGCTTTACTAAATCAGTTTTTAACGCGGCAAAGCGTTTGTTCCCGCAACCAGCAAAGTTCTCACTGGCGATAACTTTGCGATGTTGCCGTGAACTCCCACAAGGCTTCGTTTCTCCAGCGAGCGGCGAGAGCTTTGTGCCAGTTCGTGTGGCGGCGGCGGTGGAGCTGCGGGGGCCTCCACACCGACCGGCGTAATCACTGAATAGCTTGCCGAGACCATGTAAGGTCAACGCTCTCCGGCGGACACAAAGAAGCAATTCACAACACACACACACACACACACACACTCTCACTAAAGGCAGCTGACAACATACAAGCGATAGTGAGAATCATTATGAGGATTGGCGCACTTCGTACCAGAAGCTGCAATGGGATATTAGACCCCCCCACACACACACTTTGCTATCTTGCAGTATTGAAATACAAATGAGTTTGACTTACAAGTGCCCCAATTTATATGTTTCTTTTAGTTATATGGCCTCACTGGGTCAATTTTAGTTTTAGTTTCTCCAAACATAGCCACTGAGCATAATTGCACAATTATTTTTTAACTTACTAATGTCAATCAAAATACTAGTGCTGTCACTTTAGAATATTTTTAGAATCGATTAATCTATCCATTATTCAATCCATTAATCGGATTCATTTTAATTTTGCATTTAAGTGTATAAAAAACATTTTCCCCTCATGATTACTGTTTGTGAACCAGTCATTGGTGGTTATTTCGTACTTTTTGTACTGTTACTGGTTCGGACACGTAAAAACGGATGTTTGCAAATTTCTCATTAGTAATCAGTGTTCTTCTATCAAGGGCTACAAAAATCAGTAACTAATTACTTTTGATATGCTGAACCAAACGATAGTAAAATAGTTTATAAATATGTTTATTAATACTTTGTCCTTCACTTACAAAAACATATTTATACTGTTTTTAATGTTTGGTTTTTTTATGTTTATTTAATTTTATGCCAGAGCATACAGAAGGCTTTGACTTGAAGCGGTTGCTTAAAGCAATGCTAGTTATTGCAAAAAACGGCCAGCAGGTGGCAGTGTATAAAAGATCAGCCAGGGTCATGTTGCAACAAGCTCTTTTTGACAGTGTTTTCACCAGGACTGTGAATAATGATGAAAATTAGCTATATTCTAATGCTAATTGCTGCAGAATGGAAACGGATACAAATGATGAAAGAAGAGACGCTAATCTTTCTTTTGGTAGGTTCCATTATTTTTATAGCAATAGAACAAAATCCATTAAAACCGCCGTGAGCGAAGGGGGTTGCTTGTTGCTAATGAAAATAGCTGGAAGTGAATTAGTTAATTTGATAATCGATTACTTGTCGATTAGTTGATACATTTTGACAGTTCTTCAAAATACTATTATAGTGTATGCAACAAAACATATAGCCATAACTCGGACCTAGCAGAATTTTTTTTTCAGGCTGATTCCGACATTTGGCAGATTAAATTCTGATAACCGATAACTAAAAAAATATCTAATGAATAAAATAATGTTGTTTTTGGTCCCTTACTTACAACAATAAAAAATTAATTAGTCTCAACATTTGACTGTTTTACAATACTTTGACCTTTTAAACAAATTGACAAAAACCGCAGTTTGAATGTCATCATCATTATGTGTTAAAAACTGAGCAAAGCATCAACCAATATTAAAACAGCTAATATCGACCGATTAATAAGTCAGGCTCTAGTAATAATGAACAAATTAATTGCGGCTCCTTTTGGTGTGCACGACTTGGCCACCAGGTGGCAGTACAATACAGTCATGCTGACACAAATGAAGACGAGTTTCAAAACTACTGTGAGAGATGCCGTAATCTGCAGTGTTATTTGTTTCTATTGGTCAAGTGGATGACGACTATGGGCAGGGTGCATGAGACAGACCCTCCCCCTCAAAACAGGGAAGCTTCAAAACTGTGGCGTAATTCTCGATGCCAGGGGAATTTAGCCAGAAACGCATCAAGACACCTGGAAACTTTTTTTTGTCCGATTGTTCCCACCCTGAGCCGAACCCGAATCCAGATGTAAACCTCAAGTCAGTGGGGCCATCCCAAGCAAAGAGGCCCCCAGGCGTGGCGGCGAGCTGCCTTCCATGCTAACAGCGTCGCTTCTTTCGCGTCTGCTAGCCCACAGGCACTTCCTGTCAAGACGCGAGGCTAACGAGGTTGCGCTCGTTTCCTGCTTCGGCCTTCCTGTCAGCCTGCCCAAAATGATATTCTGTGCGGGCCTTGACATTTCGCAGTCTGGGACTGAATTCTGGAGTTGCGCTTCTCAAGTTTGTGATGTTTTAATCGGAGCTGTCGTTTGCGATTCTCAGGCAGTTTTTTTCAGAGACTTGGAATTTTTTTTGCGAATGAGGGTTTGTGATATACTTGACCCAAAAAGATATTTGTCATTTTGATTCATTTAGTGTAGTGTTTATTTGTTTTGCTAGCTTTTGGATCCTCTTTCTGTGGGACTTGATGTTTCTTGCTCATGTGTATTTCTAAGTGGTTGACATTGTAAGTCGCAATGTTTGAAACAGACTTCTTATACTCCTTTTCATTATTTTGCTGGCGTTCTCATGCTATTTCTGACTAGAATTGGAAATTTCTCACAAATATGTGAATGCACGATTGCTGTATGTTGCGATGTTTGTTTTGTTAGCTTTCTCATTTTGTTTGTTTTCTTTCGACCATTTGCTTGCGTTTGTTTCTACATTTGACACATTTTCTTATCCGCCGCCTTTTTGGTCCCATCTGCAAGAGAACGTTGCGGCGACGTCAACGGGAGTGAAATAACGGCTAACGACGGACGTGGTCATGTGGTCCGCACGTGTCGGCGGGGACGGCAAAAGCAGGAAGGAAGCGCTTAATAGCTCAGAAGAAGCCAGACGTTTGTTACATTTCCTCCTCTTCCTTTTACTCGTCTCTCTCTCTCTCTCTCTCCTTTTTTTGTCATCTCACCTACAAGTGGAAAAGTGCTAGCGGAACACGTTTGAATTGTTTTTTTTTTGGGAAGAGTGCATCGTGGTTGGCGCGCGGCCCACATTCCCGCGCCATGACATCCGCAACAGTCAGAGGAAGCGGTGCAGCGCTAGGCTATTTTTAGCCCAGACGGGTTGCGTATTCACACACACACACGAGGAAATGTTACATTAGTGTCGCTTGTGCCAGTCATTAAAGGGAAAACACAAATATTAGACAGTCATCAAAAAGCAACATTGGAAAGTCGGTGAAGGGGAACATACATATCAGAAAGTCAACACTTTTCATATATAAAGAGGACAAAAATAAATATCAGAAAATCATCATGCATACAAAGGAACATCATTTGAGAAAGATACATGGAGACCATCAAGTTTGAAAAGTCTTCACTTTTCGTACATAAGGAGAACATAAATATCAGAAAGTTGCCAGTTTCACCACTTAAGGACGAATTATTGGAAAGGTTGTCCGTTTTCAAACCCAAAAATCTTTAGATTTCTCCATAGCTTCACAGATGAACATAAACATCAGAAAGTTATCAGTGAAATGGGGTTATTTTGGACCCGACAGTTTTTAGGGTGTATTTGAGGAGAACATAAATATCAGAAAGCGATCAAATGTGGAAAACTCAACGAAAACAAACGTGCAAGCCATTCTTGTTCACGCGTACAAGGTGAATATAAAATGTGTCTCATGTAGTGGCGCTCCGATCCATCAGCCACCTATCGTGATTTCCATGGACGGTACGAGAGCGGCATACGTTTATCGATGCTCTTGATTGCCAATCACAAAAACTGATCACCTGCAGCTCGTAATTTGCAGCCTGTGCGCAGTGTAACTCCCCTTTCTTTAACACTGCTGGTGTTTGTTTCTGTTTTTTGGAGTGCTATACACTTATGTGTGTGTCTGCATTTCTGTGTGTGTTGGGGGTTGACAGAGCACATTAAACACACACACACACACACCATAGGCGCGACGAGGTCCCGGTGCTCATTAGCGGGACTCCACTAGCTCCGATGGGAGCCGCTCGGGGTGTGTCGCGGCTGCCAGTTAGGCTAGCGACGCAAATGCTGCCACAAACAGGCAACAGACGCACACACACACGCGCTTGAGCGTGTGTGTGTGAGGGGCTGCTCCTTTCCTCTTTTTTACATACTAAAATTGTTTAAAAAAAAATAACACAAAAATTTAGTATTTGATGTTGAAGGATTTCATTTGCATGCTCCTTTTGCTGTTTTAGAATGGCAAATTATATATGTATATAATAAACCATTTTTATTGACAAAAGGTACAAGCAGTTATACCAATAAATCATCTTTTTTTTTTTACCCCAAAAAACTCAAATTGAATCACCCGCCCTCTGAAAAACCGTCACCCTAGAACAAAAAAATACGTTGTATTTTAAATAATGACTTTTCTAACATTTAAAAAAAATCTATATTTTAATTCAAATAAAATAATAAATTCCCTCTTTTCACACAGAGCTCCTGCTAAAGTGTTGCTTTTCACGCACAACCCAGCAAATTTGGGCTGATTGCGACAATCACGTGAGCTTGGTGGGCATCCCGCCTCCGTTATGACTCAGATTCAACCTTTGTTTTAAAATGCCGCCGTCCCACATGCCGTATATCCGGAGCGAGACATTTGAGGGGAGGAATGCAGAAACAAAAGCAGCGTTTGTACAGACGGGATCTGGTGAAGCATATCCGCCTTCAACTCCATCAAACGTCGACACACCCGCCTTTGAATTACGACGACACCCCCCAAGAGTGTAAAGTTCAAAACGCTAACTAGTTTTTGTGCGACGCAAACGCACAACTTGTCAATATTGGCACAACCTTTTCAAACAGTTGAAAAGAATGAAAGTGAGTGAATGAGGTCAAAACAGGATTGGAGGGGGATTTTATTTTTTTTGCAAATGCTAATCACGTCGTTGACGACAAACCTGATTGTCAACAAAAACAAAATACGATCCAATAATACAAGGCTTTTATCGTCAGCACCGATCGGCATTTTTTATTTTATTATTGCAAAATGTAACACATTTTCTAAGTATATCGATAATTGAATTGAATAATGTGCTTTTTTCATTGGGTAGCAACGTTTTCTACAGCTACGACTAAAAGTCCACACTGATGTATGCTTTTTGAATTTGTCTCGATAATTATGATTTAAATATGTGCAGATAACTTCAGGAAAATCTAAAAGGAATTATTACAACTATTTTAACTAAGAAACTCATTGACTGTCATGGATGTGTTGACCTTATTAAGGAAGACATGCTCTTTAATATATTATCGTAACGATTACGACTTCCTAATGTGATGTAGACAATGATTGTGAGGATATGGTTGACGTGTGCGTTTGTGTAGAGCAGCAGTATGTAAGTGTAAACAAACAGCCTGATGGGGGAAATATGTCGTGTGCGCTCGTTTGATGTCAAACTAATGACTTGAGGAAACGAGCTGGCGACAACAAAGCGCAATTAATGAATAATGCAAAGCCGAAATCGCAGGCGGCTTCGCGACGGGCGTCGTGACTCAGGCACGCGGCTGCGATGACATCACCGCGTCGAGTGCCGAGTAATCGTTGCAAGATGTCGACGTAAGGAGATATCGAACAACCCCCCCAGCCACCCCCCCCCCCCCCCATTCAACCCCCGTCTCCGGATGTCTATTTGGAAATTCTTTCAAGCTGTGATTGCAAGTGAGCGCAAAGCTGTCTGCCAAATCATGTACAGCATGAGAAACAAAATGCTTCTCTGTCCTCATCAGACTTCCTCACTTGACATGAAAAGAAACTAGTCTGCTGGCTATGAAATGAAGATTTCATCATTTTTCACTGCTGAAATCTTCTCTTTTTGGGAAAGTGCAACATCATTTGTAAATATTAGGAAATGTGATTTTTTTTTTAAATGTCGTGAAGTTGATTTGCAGTAATAAAAAAAATGCATTATCATTTTAATTAAATTTCTTTGTAATCGTTATAAATTACAATACAAACATGCTTTAAAAAAGAAGAAATATTATATTTTGATAAAATAATGAATTTTAAATGATGAAAGATTTGTAATTAATTGATTAATAGAGTTAATAGGTAAAAAAATTATAATAGAAGAATTGACTGTGAAATTTTGATTAATTCAAGTTAAGTATGAATAAAAAAACACGTAAAATGATTGTAAAAATATATTTAAATTAACAAATTAGTTAAGTCAAACAAAATCTTAATAATAAAAAATAAAATACTGAAATCAATTAATTCATGAAAAAGATAGTATGTGACATTTCCACATTGAGTTCCTCCACATATTTACTCGGTTCATAAGCATATTACGTTTCGCTTCATCTGACCATTAGCGTGGATTTTAAAAATAAGGAGCCAAAACATGTCTTGTGAAAATTAAATTGCACTAAAAAACTAGCCACCAAAGGGCGATAGAACTGCAGAAATGGAAATCTACCTGATTTTTTTTTTTTTACAGAAATGCTGCCTTTAATATCGTGACATGACGACCAACGATATTGTGGCACTTTTAGTATCGCGATATCACGATATTGCCGTTATCGTTGCATCCCTAGTTAAAAATACATGTACATTATTTAATAATACTTTCATTTTTTCATAATAAACAAAATCACCAATTAACGAGAAAATATTTTTTTCCCTGCAATATGGGACAAATACAGCAAAATGCACAAGATTGTTGACAACTCTTTATCATGTAAAAGCTGGGATTGAACAATTTCCGTTCGGCGTCTTGCTTGCCAGAGGCAGATCTGCACTGTGTTTGTTTACGAAGTACCAAATGTCGCCGTCTCAACATCTCTTCCTTTTTGCTTTGGCAGGACGACAGCGATGGGATCCCGTGGTCGGAGGAGCGGCTGATGCGCAAGGTGCTGTACTTGTCCCTCAAGGAGTTTCGCAGTGCGCAGAAACGCCAACTGGATGGACATGCCAGCGACAACCAAAACGGTAAGAACTTTTTTTTTGTCATCGTCTGTGTTTAAAACTGATTCCATGTCATATTGTAGAAGCATTTTTCGAAACTCGATGTACAAAAAATATCTCTTGATTGCACGCAGGTGGTGCTACAACTTCCCAATCCCGTTTTAGAAGCTATTCAGAAAAGGCACAATAACAAAACTAGCACAATTAAATTGAATGGTCTCAAAACATCCCGATTTTCAGTCTTGAGGTGACGTAATGCTGCGCGACTCCCGCAGAGTCAGAAGATGTTTACGCTTCTCAAGTTGAAGATTTGTTCTTAAGTTATTTTTATCACTGTGTAAAAATAAGGGATGACATGAGAACAGACCAATTGTGTTGTTGAAAATAGGAAGTTGACCATATTTGGGCATAGGAATCCCTGCACAACATCAAGGCTGTCCAAGTTATTAATTGAGTTATTAAGCTAGTGCACTTTGTGTTTATATTTTGAGCTGATCTCACAGAATCTGATGCGCCCACATTTTGTGTATGGCGTTTTCTTTTTATAGAGGCACATGATTGGCGTCAGTGCCCGTTTGCGCCTTCTTCCCGTGACGGCGACTTCCTCCGTGCCGGTTTTTTCTATTGCACATCAATACGGATCCGGTTACCACTCCGGACGGCCGTCGTATCTGTCAGCCTCTTCTTCCTCCTCGCTACGCTACGCTAACCCGCGCCCCCGCCGTCGCCTCCCTCCATTTCCCAGAGTGCCGCTGATGGAAGAGCTGGACACGGGCCAGCAAGCGAAGAAGCGCGAGCAGCTTCCCTTTAGCGCGCTCCCTCCTCCTCTTCCTCGTCCTCCCGACTGTCACTTCCTGTCTGACGTCCGTATCGGGATGCTACCTCGCGCCGAACGCTCGGCGAAGCAACTGCCGAGTGGCGTGCGCGCTTGCGCAACTAGTTTTGCTGCAATTTCACATTTGAGTCGCAGGTGAATGGTGTGGCAACGTCCGCATGTCACGGCCAATCGGAAATGCCACGTCGGATCACGTGATCTCTGGTGTCTCTGTGCTGTCACAATGAACACTCCCCAACACACACACCCACAATTCTACATGCCTGCTTTGCCTTAGGTTGTTTTCATTGTAAACAGACTACTGGAACATTCTATTTATCTGTCATCTTTCTCGATTTATCTCTCATTCTATCACTTAACTTTATCATATCCTTTTGTCTGTCTTTCCTTCTCACTACCTCTATTTATAGGTCTGTCTCACTTTGTCTCTATCCCTTGGTCACTCCAACTGCATTTCTCTCTCTCTCTCTCGCTCTCTCTCTCTCTCTCTATTACTATCCCTATTGTTATCTGTATGTCTTTCTGTATCTCCCTCGGTCTCTAGAGTAGAGCGACCATATTTTAATTTCCAACAAAAGGAGAACATTGAGCCTGGCCTCGAGATACTTAACTGATAAACTTTACTGCCATACATTAGAACCAGTTTACCGAATGGCTCCTCTGTATTGGGTAGAAATAAAAAACCTAACGATCTTTTGAAGTCTTATAAATAATGACATAATGTTCTAAATCAGGGGTGCCCAACTCGGGGATTGAAACCACGTGGCGACCACGTGTCTGGTTTGGGAGCGTAGAGCGCTGCCAGTGAGCTGAAATTCTGGGCTGCTGACGCAGCTTAGCATCTTATTTAATGCTCACGGAATTAGGCTTTACTCATGTAAAAAGGTGACCTACTTCAGAAACTACACTCTAAAAAACAGTTGGGTCAAAAATGGACCGATCCTCTACTTGGGTTGTTTTATACAAAATGACCCAATTTCTTTTACCCAAGTAAAAGATCTGACCAATATTTAGAATTCCACTAAAGGGCCCATTTCGTGACTCAAAGTTGGGTTAAATTGACCCATAAAGTGGATCAGTCCATTTTAGATGTATAATTGGGTTACTTTTGACCCAACTGTTTTTTTAGAGCGTACCCTTACCAGCCCTAAGCCACCGGTTCAGTTGACTGAAAACCTCATTTGCCATTCACCAGGCATCCGTCTTTTCATTCTCCTCATATAAAGCCCAAATAAAAGATCCCATTGTTTCCGTTTCATATTGTGCCCCCGTGTTAATTGTATGCAGGCGGCGGGGGGACGGCTTTATTGAACACCTTCTATTTTAACACTCTTGTTTACGAGGGGACTTGCATGTAAAAGTCTAACATTTGGGATGAATTGTATAGAACTTATTAGCCGGATGACTACCACATGTCGGCCCAGCTAATTGCACGTAGGCATTTGATTGCCATTAACGGCCCTCCCCTCGCTCCCAATTACGTCCGCTCCGATGCGCTCGCTCACATTTAGCTCGTCTTTATCGAAATCATAAGCAAATGACGGCACTTTTGGCTCACGTACGACATTGGTTTTAATATCTAATAGGGCCAAACGTGGCTACGCTGCTGCGCCCCTCTGGAGAATTTGAGGTAAACGTCAGAAGGCGACAAGCTCAGTTAAGCACGCATAAATCTGATTAAAATCAAGAGCTATCAGGATGCTACTTTGCGCATCAATTCACGTACCCCCCCATTTAGCCTCCATCGCCCTTGCAGCACGAGGAACTGGCACGTATGTTTCCCGCCTCCCTCCCTCCCTCCCTCCCTCGCTGTAACATTTCCAGCGTTGCCCCTCACACGGGCACTCATGTGCAACATGTCAAGCGCGTCTTGAGTGAAGCAAGAGAGGAGCTAATGAACGGGCCTCCGCTTGTTTGTTTGCCTTCTGCTGGGACGTCAGGCGTCACTCATTTCCCCTCACCGACTACAATTAATAAGCTGGGTCCTCTCGGCACAAATGTTAGCACCATGCATCCTTTTTTTTTTTGTTCTGGACCTTCAGGATCTCAATTCTTTATCCAGCACCGTTTGAATGCATCCCTCAACAATTACTTACTCAAAAGGTGTTGCAAACATTTTCAGGTGTTGATTCACGCCCCAGGCAGGATTGCAGACTCGGGAGGCTCGACAAAGCGACGGTCTTACTCATCTCCGCGCCGATTGTTGGCTTCCTGACCGCAATGACGCTCGCCCGATGACTCGGCGGCCGCATGCGAGCGCGGACTCGTTTGAGATCATATCAACAGATGTGCGTGTTCTTGGATCAAAGAAATTTCAACAGGACAATTGCCAATTTGCTTTCATCTCAGCGGCGGTGTGGTTTGAATTTTTTTGGCCAACAAAACTGGCCCATACCTCTTCCTGACACATTTTTAGAAACAAGAGTGACATAAGTAAAGGGTGGAACTGAACACACTCGAGTGCTGGTGGGCAAAAAAATGGCCCGTTTGTCAACACCTGGGTGTTCATTAGTTTTCATTATCCACAAAAGTTGACAAAACGCGTTGGCTTTTGAAGACACTCCAACTTCAAGAGACTGGTTTTGAATTCAAAATTTCTGACACCATGAAACAGTGGATTAAACTTTTATGGCGGAGCTGGACACACTAAAAAACTCTTTTGTCACGGTGACAGCCACTGTGGGATGGCACCTAGTCCAGTCCTATTGATTGGCTGTAGGAAATGTCCTGGAATGAGCATCAAATTCTGGATGTTCTCCTCTTTGTGGGATCACCAAAAGTGTCTTCACGAGACGTGTTCAGGTCTAAACTTCTGGTGGACTTTGGGCTTTGATGCCGCCTCTGAACTGAAGAGAACCTGTTGAAGCAATGGTAGTTATTTCAAAAACGGCCAGTAGGTGGCAGCAGCGTATAAGAGATCAACCAGGGCCATGTTGCAAAAAGCTCTGTTCCCCACTGTTTTAAACAAATTTGTGAATAATGATGACACTTAGCTATATTCTAATGCTAATTGCTGCAAAATGGAAAGAAATAAGAAATATTTCTTTCTTTTGGTAGCTTCCATGTTTTTTATGGCAATAGAACACAATATTTTGTGGGCCTTGCAAAATCTGTCAAATCCAGTAAAACAGCCAGGGTTGCTTCAGTGAAAATGGCTGGGAGTGAATGAGTTAAGAAAGAATTAGAATTGAATTAGTGAATTAGAGGTAACTGGACTTCTTCTTGGGTGGTCCACCTTCAATCAAAGAGACATGTCAGATCTAAACGTCAGGTGTAGCAGTTAATTGTGTAGAAAAAAACAGTTGTTCTTGGAAAAATAACACTTGATGTTCTTTCAAAGCAATTGGACGTCTACTTGGATGTTCCTACTTCAGTCCATTAGCCTTTTTTTTGTTTTGTTCTAAACATGGTCCGGGGTTATCCAACATTTGGTTTTATTTCTCACTTTTACTGGCCACCAATCAACAGACTGGGACGAGGTTCTCCACCCCAGTGGCGGGTTCCCCTGACACAGCCGTCCAATTGAACGGAAGTAAACTGGTGACACCTCAGGCAAATGGAATTCCACCTGGGGCGTGTGCAAGCATTGGAAAGGGCAAACCCGTAGCATCCGGAAAGGTGCGTGGAAAAGGCACGCTTGGCTCAGTGAGTCATCGTTTGTTTGTTGGAGATCAAATGAAGGAGCAGCCTGCCAAAGCCCAAAACCACTCGGGTGTGAGCGCCTGTCAGGCAACTTGGAGTGATCGGCAACTTGCAAACTCTTTGATGACCTCTCCGCTCGCTTGAGAAAAACCTTTTTCGACCTGCGGCGGCTCTTTGGTCTTGGCTTAGTTGCTCACCTTTTCTTCTCTGCTCTTGTTAAATCACGCCAGCTCGCTGTGAGACGGCGTGAGAACCGCTTAGCAAGTTATTAAATTCGTGATTTCATTTTTAACGCGCTTGTTTCTTGTACATTTGCTGTGACTTCTTCCTCTGGATGACTCGCCTGCTTGTGTCATTCCGCCCGAGCGGCTCGCTAAATATTTAACGAGGCTTCTTGCTCTCTGACTTTTTTGCATGTTTGTTATGCAGTGTCACATGTTGCTTCGCTTGCAGCATCGGGGATTAATCGCCAAAATAAAAGCAGAGAAATGAAAAGCAACAACTTTTGCTATCGATGTGCTTTTGACAGTATGAGTAGTTGTTCCTAAATTCTCAATGCTCCCCGAAGGCACCGTAAGACAGAGCAGGCTGGCGATTGGTGGAGAACCAGGAAGTGACAACAGAAAGAAAATGAACAGGGAAATCTGAGAAATTTATCTTTTATCCTACCTTTATCATTAAAAGAGCTTTCTTTTTTAATAAGGAAAGGAAAAATAATTTAAAAGGAAACATGAGAACAGAATAAAGGAAAATAAATCAGCTTTTTTGTTTGCTATTTACTTTTCTGTTGGTCTTGGGCAGTTACATTAGCCTGGATTTGTGCTTCACTCGAGGGAGTTCTGGGACTGCTCCGCTTTATTTATTATCTGGAAAGGCGGGGCATGCTGTACAACACTTCGAGCTGATTGGACGAGGCAGAATCGTGCGCACGTCTACCTAACTTGTTTCGACCAATCACGGCAAAGGATGAAAATGTCGTCACCAACATGCGACTGTTGTGACTAGCTGACATCATGGTGTTGAGTTTATGTTGTCGGTTTTGTAATGTTGATATGCGGACACAATTTAGCGAGAACAGAATTAATTGCAGCGTCCACGCATTTGTCCATCGGTGTCGCCATGTTAGGTTTGTTTCTTCCCACGGCTTTGGCACTTCTAGTTTTCGTCGCAGATGCATATCCCGCCCCCAAAATACAATGTCACTCTGCGATTGGTCCGAACGACCAGTGGTTCGTATCGGTGGAAATCAATGGGAGTGGTACAAGATGGATTCTCTGGAGTTTTTGAACTCACAAATACATCTTGCGAGAGCAAGGTTACAGTTACATATGACTCCCAATCTTCATAGAGGTTAATCTTCAACTTGGGTGTTTTGTAAAAAATAAAAATAAATAAATAAGGGGGCACTACTGAGCCGATTTTAAGAAATTGCACAATAACCCTCAAAATATAAATGACTAAAAAATTATTTTGTAGTTAACATATGAGAAGAAAAGAGTAAAAATTGTAATAGAATCAAATGCATTTATTTGATGTCACCCCATTTTATTTCCTTTCCTTTTCCGAAAAGAGAAAAAGCGAAGATGAAAAGGATTTTGCTAACCAACTCTGGTCTCCCCGGCCTTCTTTCAGGCTCCTTAGCCAACGGGCAGCTGAACGGCTCCGGGTCAATGGGCGGCCACAAAGATGGCGGCTCGCTGCACGCGTCGGGCCTGGATGAGGGCGGCGACTTCTGTGAGGACGGCCCGGCTAAGAAGAGGTGAGACGCTAGCCGCGTGCGCGCTTGCTGCGGCAAGTGTGTGCTTGTGTTGTTGTTTTTGTTCCACACGTTGACAGGCCATCAAAGAGGTGGTGTAAAGTGAGGGGTGGGGTCTCCGAGAGAGGGAGAGGGGGTGGGGGTGCGGTAGCAGATGTCCTTCAGTAATGAGGAGCCCATTCAGCAGCACCTGCCTCCTCCGTCACATGATACTGTAAATGTAGTGGAGTCCTTGCAAGATCCTGTTTGTGAGAAGAAGGCACTTAAGCCTTACGTGCTGTTCAGTGTGGATGTGGAAGACGCTAAACTGCAAGCAATTTGAATTTTGTTCGAGTAGGATAGAAAAAGTTTGATAACTCACCATAAAATGGGAAACTCAATTTGTCTTTTGCATTTTTTTTTTAAATTCAGTCCCTGACATCAGTTTTACCTAGCAACATGAAATTTGGTAGACATGTCTATCAGGAGTTGACCCACAAAAAAAAATCTTCCATTTTGATTCGAAGCGGCCAATTTAGGGTCATTTAGCCCATTTCCAATCTTCATTCAAAGTCAGACTTCAGGGCTCCAGATTAACTTTTTTCTACTCGGAACACAGTGGCACCCAGAGACGTATTGGGGCAAAAATTAATCCCGAGAATAATCATTGACAAGGAGTGTGGGGTGCATCTGTTCCCAATAGCCACCCCGCCCCTGGTGGCACCTAACCTGAAATCTCAGGGGGCACAATTAAAATATTTATGGTTAAACACTGTCAATTGACTTACAAAGTCAATATTGTATTATATTCACATTTTCATGATATTATTGATAAATGGGCTCAAATGTAGAGTAGAAGATGTAAAAATTCATAAAAAAAAATTAAAAATCTGCAAATTTACTGGTGTGCGAGTAGATGAAAAACATTTTAAATTTTTGTGGCAAAATGCAGTTTGGAGCCTTAAGACTTTGAGATTCCAGCTGTTGAAGATGCAGCCGTGGCAAGCCAGTTTCACCTAGCAACATGAAATTTGGTAGGCGTAGCTCTAATAAGTGCGCTCTACAAGATCCGAGCCATACGTCTTGTGTGTGATTTTGATAGAATAATTTAATCTTGGCGACGTCTGACTGACTGGAACAGGAAGAGGAAGTGACCTGGTGGGCTCATAATGGCAGCAAAGCATAAACAATCTGTGGCGAGTGCGGTGTGTGCGTGTGTGTGTGTGCGGGAGTATCCAGGCAGTAAGGTGCAATCTGGCCACTCAGGGTTTCCTTCATTTATTGGCGCGAGAGCGGCGAGTCGGGTTCAGACGGAGGCCACCCCGCTCGCCGCCTTTCATGATCGTCTCGTCGCTCACACACACAAACGCGCGGCCGGCGGCTCGGAATGAAGAAAAGCTTTCTATCTGATGCTAATGAAACGGCGGCTGAGCCAACGCTTGGCAACGAGCGGCCCTCTTAGAAAACGTGAAGGCTGACGGGCGGCGACTGAGACGACGCCAGCAGCTTTTGCACCTGGCTTGGGCCTAAAAGGGACGGATCGCCGCCGTCGTCTTTGGGGGCCAGGGGGAAGACCGTCCCACAGAAGGACGGCCAAAGCAGAAGGACAGGTGCGAAGGAGTTTTTGGCAAAAGACGGCGAGCTTTAGAAGTCTTTGAGAGCCGTCATGTGTTTGCCTTCCCATGCTCCTGAGACGCGCTCAAAGACCAGCGCCGCAAACGGATCCTTTAAACGCAGCGGGGCCTGACGCAGACCGCCGCCGTCACTGCAGGCTCCGTCTGCCAAGAGCGCTCCCGCAAATCCGTCTCATACCTACCGATGTGATTTTCTGACCCACTTTTGTTTTACTCTCCCATACCAACATTTTATAGAAGTTTTTTTGTGTTTGGTACCAGAAAGACCACCGCACACTAAACGCCGCCACCTAACGCGTCTGAACTGTCTGCGTCTTATTTTCGCCGTGGTCCAGCATTGGCAACTGGTTAATTCCAAGTTCGAATCACAGAATTCCGGACTCTTGTTTTTCCTCTTCCAGAACATTCCTTACCGCAACGTCAGGACATGAAACACACCTTGGAGTCACAAAATTTCTCAGGTCAACATCCATCGTTTTTTACCTAGATAACTTGGAATACAGTTATTTCTTCTCGTAGTCACTCCCAGCCATTTAACTGAAGCAATCCCCTTCACTCCCAGCTGTTTTACCGGAATTTGACTGGTTTGACAGAATATTGTGTTCTTTTGCTATTAAAAATTAGCAAAAGAAAGATTAACGTCTCTTCTTTCATCAGGAAAACATAGATTTCTATCTGTTTCCGTTTTGGCAGCAATTAGCATTAGAATATAGCTAAGTTTCCTCATTATTCACAAATCGATTTAGAATTGTGAGTAATTGAGGTTTTTTTCAACATGGCCCAGGTTGATATCTTTAGCTCTGCTGCCACCTGCTGGCCGTTTGTGGAATAACTACCACTTTTTAAAACGTTCTTTGCAGTTGAGCGGCTGCATCAAAGCCTTCTGTATGCTCTAGCATAGAAAAGAAAAAAACATAAAAATATGTCTTTGGGACACTTAAAACATTTAAAATAGAACATATTTATACGTTTTTTGGGAGCCACCTAGTTAATTGCCGTAGCGGAAGTACCGATGCGCGTTTACAAAGCCATTGCAACTTGACACATTGAAATAATGAAATGTGTGGTGACATCAGGACGGCATACTCAAACGAGCAGTATGAGAGACAGGATGAACACTTTGATCAAAGTAATCGACTAGTTTGTTAGCAAATATTCACCAATTTATGTGGGACTCTCTAGCAAACAATTTATTTTTGTTGTTGTTGAATCAAAATAAGACATTTGCTCACCTGCTGTTACTGTTATAGACCAAATCAATAATTGAATCACAATTCATTTACGTTTGTGTATTGTACACTTACAAAATGTCCTATTTTGGGGGGGGGGGGGGGGGGTTGAAATGGGTGCTGGGGAAAAAACGTTTAAAAAAATCCAAATTAGACAGGTAAATGGATTTCCCCAAAAATGTGAGTTGCTGCCCTCGATATAACACAACTAAGGAGGTACAACCTGGTGGCTGCCAATTTCTCCGTCGGCGAGGTCGGATGAGCACATAAACAGGAAGTTGTCATCTGCCTCATGGCGCCCATCAACCCCCTACATTTTTGCTGGGGTCGCGCAAACTAATAATTTAATGTCAGGGACAGCGAGGTTTTCCTCAAAACAGTAACTGCTGCTAAGCTGCTAATTGTTTTCCGCCTTCCGAAATAAGGACGTGAAAGACTTTTTCTTTGGCTTCAAGGTGAAAAATCTGCAGCGCTCGCGCGTCTGTTCGCTTGTACGAAGCACGAAGCGTGTCAAGTAGAGTTGCCCCCCTCTTAGAAGCACTTTTTTCCTCGTCCTTCTTTGTTTCTCCTGCCACTGAAAACCGCTTTTGGCTCGCTGCTCAGCCAAGACACACACTCGCGCGCGCACGCACACGCTCACTCAGCTGCCGCCGCTTGTTTTGTTTCCACTTAATGAATGCCAAGTGCACACACACTCGCTTGTCTAGTGCAAGCAATATCTGTCTGTAATGCATAATTTCCATTTAAGAGGGATTAAACGCACGCACGCGCACTCGCGTACGTTACGAGAGCCTTAATGTGTCTCTTGATTTACTTTAGGTGCTACTACACTCAAATGGGGCGCTCCAGTGACTACATTTCATCTTTCCTCAATTAGCGGTTGTCCCTCTAATGGACGCCAGGGCCCAAATAGTCGCCGGGGAGGGGGGGGGGGGGCGGGGGGGGGGCTGTTCACATGAACAAATAAACGCCTCTCCTCAAACAAACCGGACCATTTGTTGTCAAGCAAGTTTGTGTCACGGGTTCGCATAGTTGAGGACCGAAGTGCAGGGAAGGTCAACGGGAATTCAAAATGATCAATTCAGAAAAGAACAAATAGGAAAGTAAGATACAGGAGGGAATCAAAAAACTAAATGAATAAAGTCCAATAACTGAGATTCAAACCAATTATGGGGATTAAATTTACCCAAAAAAAAAGAGACAAGATGTGGCACAATCAACCCAAAAAGAAGGAAACGAAGGAAATAAATCCAAGCAAATTGATAAGACAACGATGAACGAGGGAACTGATTGGATGACAAACAGAGCAGTTCTGGTGAGAAAATGTGGACACACAAAACTAACAAATCTGTCTTGGACAAAAACACATCAGAACAATTTTGAAATATGTTTCAGCAAACCATTCTTTAATATATATATATTAAAAAATAAAAAAATAAATATTTTTAAAAAAAACTTTCGCTTCGTATAAATTAAATTCCTAAGCCGACCATATTTGTTTTCAATTTTGACAAACTTCTGGGGAAAAAAGTGACAAAACAGTGAATTCACTCATTTGTGAAAATTAGTAAAAAAAAGTGACTCAAAGCATTCTTCCTGTTTTGTCTCTCTTAACCATGCAAAAATAGATTTTGACTAAAAAGTGAATTGTCTTTATTTATTTAAAAAAAAACATTTTAATATGGCAGACATTGTGAATCCACCCCCACCCCGCCCCTCAGAAAATCAGAACAGTATTATTTTCAGTAGTCTCTATTTTCAACAATTGAAAATGGTTAGTCACCCATCAAAAATAACAACGGGAGACAGACCAATAAAAAAAAAGAAAAAGTAAATTTTTGGACATTTGAGGTTGCCGCTCGATAACAACAATTGAATTCATGCCCGATAGAAAAGGATGCAAAGTTTGATTCGGTAAACGTCCTGGTTTTCAGTAGAAGTCGTGACATTCTGGCGTCTATTGTTTACCAACCAAACGATCACGGGACTCATTTAACCCCGCAGAATAAATTAACTTAATTACTGAGTCGGACTGGACTCGGGTCAGCCGCTCTGCGGGTTGATGCCGCCCGGTTCAAAGTTCACAAAGGTTGCCCAATGTCAGCAAATAGCCTTAAGTGGCGCAGACCTTGATGAATGATCTTGTGTGCTGCTTTGTCTTTGCTGGTCATGAAGGACAAATTCCAAACATCTGGCGGAGGGGACGCTAGCGCGGCGAGCTACATTAGCATTCGAGTATATAAAGGCTGCGACTTCATGATTAATGTATAGCGTCAGAGAGATAAAGTGCAGTTTGATGGTGTCAAGATGTCTTCTGCCACGCCAAGGTTATGTGTTTAAATG
Source organism: Leptonotus elevatus (assembly GCF_054856555.1). NCBI lineage: Eukaryota > Metazoa > Chordata > Actinopteri > Syngnathiformes > Syngnathidae > Leptonotus > Leptonotus elevatus. The sequence goes on from NC_141257.1 coordinate 8,501,247, forward strand.
CACACAACTGTATAATCTCCACCAGCATGTTTATTACACAATACAAGTTTAGTATAGTCTTAATATATCTTTATTACGTTACAAAAAATGGTTTCTAATTTGTGCTTGCTGTTACTGTATATGGTTTTAACATGCTAGCTTGCATTAGCATAATTTGCTGTGGCACAACAAAACAAAAACAAAAATAATAGTTTGTTGTATTGTTGTTGTTTAAATATAGTTTGGACCAGTCTTTTATTTTTTGGTCCCACCTGGCAAAAAAAACAACTGCATCTTCAACGTATGCCGCTATGAGTTTGATTTTTGTATTCCGTGTCGGTGCCGGAGTGCAAAGAGGCGTCTTCTCTTGACACGAGCCGCCAGACAGAACTAGTCGCTGACAGATGAGCCGGCGCGGTGCCGATGAAACGCACATGCGCGTAATCCTTTGATGTAAACACGGCTTGTGGCGGGCTGCTTTTCCCATAAACATGTAAATGTATATTCAGCTGTGTTCCAAAGTGCACCAAACACACACAAAGACAAACCAGCTGCACGGAGGTATTCTTTTTTTTATTTGTGATCGGCACCATATGGGCCATCTGGAGCCAATTAGCAACGACTAGCGGAAGGTGCTGATTCTGGATCAGCGCTCGGTGGTTTACCGCCATGGGAGGCGGGGCACCGGAATCTGATCGGAGATCAGCGACGCGCCGATTGCGTCGGTCTTTTGCGACAAACGGTAGACTGTTCAGATTGTTGGCCGCGTTTATCACGATGCGCGTTTACGGAATTTTGCAAGCGTTTCCAAACATTTCATATATGATTGCCAGCTTTTTGTGATGTGCCATGTTTTTATTACGCGTCATATTTTTCCACAAAGCTAGCAAAATTTTAGGACGCGCCGGATTATAAATTTGGGAACGTAAAATTGCAAGGCTCGACAGTTCACACAGATCCACTTTGCACACTTCTGCTTTCTCGCACAACACAAGATCCACTAAGAGCCAGCAATCTTCCATTTTGATAGCCATCTGCCAAGAACTGTTAAGATGGGTTTTTGACAGTAGTAAACATTGCACCAATTAAGACTACGCACTTACAACCGCAGTATTCATCTACATTATACATATTCATCCATCCATCTTTCAAAAATTGTATTAACACAGTTTGTAAGACTTACGAAGAGGGTTGTCCTTTTGATACAATGTATCTTACTGGCCATTAATTACATAGCTGGTAAGATCCACTACGTGCCCGCAATCTTTTATTTTGGATCAAAGGTGGGGAAATTGGTGAATTTGGGTCTTTTTTTGTTGCGGTGGTGGGGGCTGGAAGCGGCGGCGACGTTATCCCAATTTAGGATTATTTTGCTTTGATGTTGTGGGACGCACTGAAGCACTTTTCATCGTCTTTTTCCAGAATTCCTTGCAGGAAATGGCGGCGAGTGTAATGTCAGACATTAGAGCGTCCGCTTTGAGGTGGAGCAGGAAGCGACGGATGAAAGGTGGATTATCGCGAGGGGGGGGATGTCGAATGAATGAATTTAAAGGGGGGGACGGGACGTCCGGCTGTAATCTCCTTTTTCTTTCTGAGTCTCGGCTTTCCCCGCGTTGGTCGTAGCGCCTCTCGGCCTTGTCCGGCGGCGGCAATGGCAATCAGCCCAATTTGGATGCCTCCGTATGTAAGGCACACCCTGCGGCCCGGAGCTTGAGAGCACGCTCTACCCGACACGCACGGGCAGATGTTCGCACACACGTTAAGGTGTTTCATTGTCTTAACGGGAGCATTTTTGTTTGATATAAAACGTGCATCTGCAATTGTATATGAATGTCTTTTTTCCATTAATAATTATCAGATTTTTTCTTTTATTTTTCGTTTTCGTTTTAAGCTCAAATAAAGATTTAATTATTATTGTTGTTGTTATTATTATTTTTAATGTGTTTACAGCTTGTTTGCTTTTAAATGTTTTTTATATGTCTAGCCCCAAATTTAGTTCTGATCTGAAAAACATTATTTTAACTTTTTTTTTAATCTGAAAACAAAGATTAAAAAATAAACTGCGTATTTAATTTATACCCAGATTTTGTAATTTTTTTGCTAGCATATTAGGTTTCTTTGAATTGTGGTTCTACTCTCGAATTTAGTTTCTTCTTTTGTTTTAATAAGATATCAAATTTATTTATTGTCATAATGAAGTTTTTTAATACTTTTTTTGTCTCCATAAGATATCAATTTAATAATTATTCATTAGGATATATTAAAAAAAATTATTACTTGTTATATAGTTTTTTGTAGTTTTGGTAGTTTCATTCTCTCATATCATATTTCATATGTTTTTAATTCTTTGCATCTCCAAATTTTTAGATTTCAACAAGAGCATGGAAATGGAGAATTTTACTTTTTCTGGTAGTGCGACCAATTCAGTGTAGATAATGCGGTGTCTTCTGAGTGTATATTGACGAGCACACACACGCACACCTCCAACCTGCTGCCGCCGTCCTTTTCAGCGGACCGGAAAATTGTCGGAATTGACACGGCGCCGCTCCCTGATTGAAGCCTAATGGCGGCTTTGGCACCTTTTGGCAGGTGGCGGGCGCGGCAAATGCGCCCCGGCCATCCTCCACACACGATCGCGACGTTCCCGCTCACTCGTCAGCCTGCCGGAAAATTGATAGAAATGGATCTCATTGCCGTTGTGGTTACGGTTAAACATCAATATATCGCGAGCAGCCACTAAGGAACGCGAGAAAATCAAATGGAGAGCCTGAAATTTGCACTGGAACGGAAGATGCACGGTTGATCCAACTAGACCAATTTTTTTATTACACCAAAAGCAGCGATTGGATTCAAATTATTACCAATGAAATCCATCAGGAAGAGGCGGGAGTGAGTCTATGTGTGTGAAATGTAACACCCGGCGTGCATGCTGCCAGCATGTCGTATTGAAAGAAAGCACGGCTATGTGAAATAGTGAACTAACTAACCACTTTTTTTTTTTCAGGCCTCGGCTGCAGGCGCAGAGAAAATTCGCGCAGTCGCAGCCGAACTCGCCCAGCACCACTCCCATCAAGGTGGCCGAGCCCGCCGCCTTCACCGTGGGCCAGGCCGTCCCCACGCCCGCCGTCGCCCCCTCCGCCGCCGCCGCCACCAACACCACCGCCGCCGCCTCATCGTCGTCGCTGTCGCCGTCACTCGCCGCCTCATCCCTGTCGTCGTCCATCCAGGACCTGTCCCGCCGAAAACCCAAGACCGAGGACTTCCTCACCTTTCTCTGCCTCAGAGGTATGTCGACTGACATGCTAAGAAGTTTTTTTATGTTGTCGTCTAGCGGATTATATCTATTTTTTGATGATATTAATTGCAATTATTATAACGTTATGCTAAGCTAATAAATATATTTCCATTGGGACTCCCATATTGCTCATCAGCATCGTTCCAATTGCACATTAATACTAATTTTGCACTGCGAAGCTAACTAGCATATTGTTTTCCACTGCTACTCCCATTTCTGTTGTTAGCAACAGTGATTGATTTCACGTGTTTACATATGTAGCATTAGCTATAGTCACCGACATGATTTTAGGATGTGTCTATTTGGCAAATGCTAATTTTGGCTGCCAAGCTAACGTAACCGATTGGTCGCCATGTATTTGCTGGTGTGAGTACATTTAGCATTACTGTCACAACCATGTTTTCACCGACACAAATTGAGAATGCTAGTTTCCATAAAACGCTACCTGCTAAGCTAACACTACAAATTGGTCGCCATGGCTTCTCGGCGTGCAACACGATGTGACGTTTTACGACAAAACCACTCTGATGCGGATTTGGAGCGTCCTGTGCATTTTCACAAATGACAATTGCCTGCTAATAATTATCAAATGCTTCTTTCTCACAGAAATTCTTCTAATATGCTGCTAGCGTGCATTTATAGACGCGGGTTCATGCTGTTTGCATGACATTTCCCGCATGGAGGCTTATTAGCATTACGCCGGCCACGCGAGAGAATGTCAGCACAGCCCCCGAGCTTCAAATGTAGCGACGCTACGTAGCCCGGGGACTCATTGATGTCACGTTGACCACCACCCGCCTGAGATTGCGATGCGGCGCGACCCCCGATCTATCGCAGTTCACCTTCCAAACTTCTTAACTAGTCTGTTGCGGACATTTCCACATTGGCGAGTGTTTTTAAGGGTTTACTAGAAATTGTTATGGGAACATAAACTTGAAACTTCTTAACCTTTTTGACTGTTGTTAGCTTTGTTAGCCAGTCATTTTGCATTGTGTTTTAGCATTAAGCTAATCGTCCATGACCAAGGTAAACGTCTGTGGTTGTTTTAAACACTCAGATTGTAATTCTCTTTGTTTTAAGTTTAGTGTGACAGTTAACTTTATTTTTTACAATTGAGTTGAACATAACCTGGCAAAAAACGTAGGTTCTCTGTTCTCCTACACAGCATGTCATCCTTGTCTTTTTTTGGGGGGGGGGGGGGTAGCCAGGTCAAACGTTCACATTATGTAAACATACACACGTTATCACACGCACACACATGGCACCGTTTGCCGATGCTATCTGGTAAACATTGCGTGTCGAAATGAGCCAAAAATCCGCCACGCATCACTCTTCCTGACAGCGCCAAAAAGAAATCCAAAACGAAGCCACGTGTCGTGAAACTGGAGCGTTTCACGCAAAGATACTGCAAAAATGCCGCAGCAGCGCCGTGTGACTGTTTTGATGCAACCGTGTTCATTTTTACACCACGGTCGTCCTGAAAATTGGACGTCAGCTTGTTTGCGCTTTGTTAGGTGTTCAACTCCATCTTTCCTCAATTCCCCACCAATTTTACGTCAGTACCTTTCACACAGAAAAGCGACGGATGGTGTAAATACACGTTTTGCATCACGCCGCATGTAAGTGACATCTTTTGGGATTATACCCCCCTTCGCTGATAAAGAACCAGCTGCTGTTGTTGTTGTTGTATTCCTTCGGGGATTGCAAGTAATTGGGGGTGTTTTGTCCTGACGCAACGCGGGAGTAACTGCAGCGTTCCTTCCCAAAGCGGGCGCTTATGTGTGAAAGCCGATTTGGCTCTAGCCAGCGCGTCTGCTGCTGCTACGGAGTGCAAACGCGTGACTTGTTTAACGTTTTATTGACGTGATAAGAATAGCGACGCGAGTCAATGACCAACCACCAACCACTCCTGGAAAGGATACACTTTATATAAGTCTAGCTACCATTGTATAGCAGTGGCACTGATTGGTCGCCATGTTTTGCAGTTTATTTACACGTTTAGGATGTCTGTTACAACATGAATACTAATTTGCGGTGCTGAGGGTTACCATTGCAAAGCAATGCTAATTTAACCCCTAGCTAGCTAGCTAACTTGCAAAAGAATAAGCAGGAGACCAGTTACAAAACAAGTGAATAATATCGGGTGGGGGAAAAAAACTAATTAATTTGTGCTTTCGTAAAGTTCTGAAAATACAATAGGCGAATATGTATTTAGCATTACCGTTGTAATCCAGTCTGTTACATGTATGTCAAATCCATTATTAATTTTCCCCCCCTGAGGTGCTAATTTGATGCCGCTAAAATGCAGTCTATTCCCACTAGCTTGTAAATGCGTTATTTGTTCAACGTTTTATTGACATGATAAGATAGGACAAGACAAGTGCGTCAATGAGTAACCGCGTGGACACACGCTCCTGAAAACCATAACCCTTACATAAAACCGGCAGGCATTTTGCTTGCGTTAGCGTTAGCGAGCGCGTGTGGTTCATCCCGGGATAGTTGTCCGCCTGGCTTTCATAATGTCACCTCCAATGAACCACAGACCTCCAAGGCTTCACCTTGGCGAACGAGTTTTCCTCGAGTGCGCAATTGGTGTTTTATTAAAGTCGCAGAACTGGTTTTGGTGGCGCGCCGCCAACGGCACTTTCCTATGCGGGTTCCAAAGTTGAAGTTGAAGTTAGGTGGCAGGATTTAACAGTGAGTCTGAAGTGCACTCTGCTATTCTACGCCATTGACTATTTTTGTGTTAGCTAAAAGACAAAAAAAAAAGACTGTGTTTTTTAGTACACTTGACTTTGAAACAAAAGCTTTTAAGCTTATTAGAATCTCGAATTTTGGATCATATTCTCTCATTTTTCGGTTTAATTGCGACTTGTAATGTTCCGCTGTTCTTGATTGGTTACAATGACTTCAGATGGTGGTGAATTTAGTTTTCTGCTTTTGGACTGTATTAGAATATTTTTTGGTCAGGGCTGAATTAACTAGTTGATGAAAAGGCTTGACGACTTTGCATCGCAGGAAGTCGACTAACTATTAATCACACGTTTTTTGGCATCTCGTCTTCCAATCGGATAATTTACAGGCAACTTTGGACTATAAGTAGCAAAACCTCTGGCGACTCGGTCTTCATAGATCTGCGTGGCTTCGAGAGTGCGATAATTAACTGCTGGCGGATTACAATAGTAGTTAGCGCCTAGCGATAGCTCCTTCTATTCTGATTGAAGCTAGTGTTACAAGATTCATACGAGCAAAGTGAAACTCCCACCTTTGATTAATCGATCTGTACTCAACTCGTATTGCTTTATATCAACTACCAAAATTTTTTAATTAGGTTTTACTTTCGTACCTTTGACTTGCAAGCTTATTTCTTCCCATTTTGTTCAGGTTTAGGATATTTGTCTGACTTCCTGTTTTTTGGTAAAATTTCCACTTCTGATGGTTGATGTTGACATTTTTGCTTGTGGTAATAATGCGGTGGTACTTGTATAAGTCCACATTACTTCCTGTTTGACCTAAACATCAGCAATGTGGTGCTACCCTCCCGCCCCCGCAAGAAATTTCCATGTCACGGCAATGGCCACTTCCCATTGGCACACGTGCCGCACTTTGGCTTCAAGTCCTCCCTGGTGTCCCCGCGTTGGCGAAACCTCCGTCTGACGGCCGCTTTGTAACATTGTTTCACTTCCAGTTAAGGGGACAAAAGAAGGTAGCCGGAGAAAAAGGAAGGTTTGTAATTAACCCCCCTTCTCTCCGCACGCTGCCACCCCGACGCACCCCCGAGTCTCGTTAAAAATGACAACCCTAATAGACTCTTTCAGGCCTAATTATGATTTGTCCGCGGCTGCAATGAGAGGGGATGAAAAGCCGCCATAATTGGGGGGGATTGCGCCTAAAGCCTGCCGGAGATTGCGCTGAAGGTCTTCGTGCTGTTTGTTAGTTTGTGTGTGTGTGTGTGTGTGTGCGCGCGTGTGTGTGTGTGTGTGTGTGTGCGCGCGCGTGTGTGCGCGTGTGTGTGTGTGTGTGTGTGTGTGTGTGTGTGCGCGCGCGGGTTTATATCACATCTTGGGGACCATTTTTTTACTATCATTGTGGGGACCACGTGTCCTTGTGGGGACATTTTGGTGGTCCCCATGAGTCCAAACCTCTTATTTTAGGGTCAAAATTGGGTTTTGGTTGGGGTTAGGGTAAGGGTTAGAATAAGGCAGTCAAATTGAATGAAATTGTTTAATTTCTGGTCAAATGGGACTCGTCCGTCCACACCAAAGTCCCCCCCCCCGACTGCTTCCATGGTCTGTTTGCCATTGACCTGCTGACCCCGGGTCAGCGCACTAAATTGCAAGCATTTAGCTAATGAAGCCAATCATTAGAGGCTGATTGGGTCAGAGTGCGTGTGCGTGCGAGTGCCGCCTTTGTTTAGTGGCTCTGTAATTTCTCACAAAAGACAAATGAGTGCTAAACACACTTCAAATTCATGCTGTGAATATTTTTAATGGGAACGAAAACAGTTGTGGATTCTGCCCAGCAACAAGTGATCACATGTCCAACCAATCAGATATAGATATATTATAGTCAGCTTGACAGATAGCTTCATGGGTTTTTGTGTGTTTTGGCAGGTTCGCCGGCGTTGCCCAACAACATGGCCTACTTCGGCAGCTCCCAGGAAGAGGACGACCTGGGGGAGGTGGAGGACGACGATGACGAGGAGCTGAGGAACGGCAGCGGCGTCGGCCATTTGCACGGCGTGACGAGTGGCGGCCACGCTTCCGCCTCCTCCTCCTGCCACTCCACGCCACGCAAGGGCAAGCCGCTTACTCGCCAAGCGCTCAACGGCCACGGTAAGGACGGAAAAAAATTGGACATTCCTGATTTTCATGTTGTACTTTCAGTTGTTTAGGATCAAATGAAAGTGCACAAATAGTTGGAGATACATATATTTAAATATGACTATTTTGTGTTGAAGGGATACTTGAATCATTGAGCCGTTTTTAACAGTAAAAAGTTCATATTTTGTCCAGAAATAGTTTGATAACTTAATTATCTAGAGAAATTATTTTTTCTACTTGCTGTCGACTGAAGATGACATCACCTGTGCTGAGGAAGTAAGTAACGACAAATCATGGCTCACCTGTTTGCTGGGTTTGGTCAGTAAACTGAGCCATGATTGGTCGTCACCTACTTCTTCAGCACAGGTGATGTCATCTTCAGTCGACAGCAAGTAGAAAAAATATTTTATTAAGGTATTCATTGTAAATGAAAAATCATGAAATTAATTATAGACAAATTATAAACTTTTTACTGCTGAAATGCGTCAAGTATCCCTTTAATGACAAAAAATTATTATAGGTTCATGTTTATAAAATAAAACAAAATTAGACATATCATTTTAAAATGTTTGTCACGTTTTTTTCTTTTTGTCATGTTTTGTTGCTTAATAAAAGAAATAGGTGCTACGTGTTTTCCAATGCTGCTTTTCTGACAGTTTGGGGAAGGGGAAATGATCAAAATGAATTCTGCACCCATTCTGATGATGACTTTTTGTCTAACTGGAGTTTTGCCTCACGATCGTGTGTCTTCTCGTCCTCACGTGGGCAGTGTTGAACAGCGCCGGCAAGGCGGGTATGCGGGATAGCCCTCGGCCCAAGGCTGCGCCTCCTCCTCCTCCTCCTCCCCCGCCGCCGCTCCTGAGGGAGCGCAGCGAGCGGGCCGAGGCGCGGGAACATGTCAGGATGTTGCAGGCCATGGCCAGCGCTAACGCTAGCGCCGCCAAAGGCCTGCCCACCAGGAGGGCCGCTGAGGAGCTTCGCAAGCAGGTCAGATATGCCGTCAGCCGTCTCATGTCGTGAATCGTAAAGAAAAAAAAAACATGCTCCTTGCTAGTGTATTCATTTTCTATTTGTCTGTTTGGCTGCATCCGTAAATGGCCTGTGTGGCAATTATTTTTGTTACCTGCATTCCGAACAAAAATTGAGCACAACCCAAAGTCAAAAATTAAGAAATGAGCAAGCGACAACTCATAACTCGTAAGTTGAGATACTGCCATCAGCGTGTAGCTGTGTCTGAGCAGTGTGTGTGTTTGTGTGTCTCTATTCTGTCATTATCTGTCCATTTGTCGGTTCCTGTTCCTTTTCTGTGTGTGTTTCTATCTGTGTCTTTGTGTTAGTTTTTAGTATGCGCATGTTTGTCTGTTTTTGTGGCTGTCCAGTGTGTGTGCTTGTGTATTTGTGCACGTGTGCGTTGAAAGCATCCCGCTGTGCTGGTTTATAAAGTGTCTGCCTTCTTCTTCTTCTTCTTCTTCTTCTTGGTTGTCTTTCTTTTTCTTCTTGCGATGCTGCTGCACATGTTCCCAGTCTGCCTGCCAGGTGTCAGCTGGGCGATAGCAACACATGATGTCATCAAGGCCCGCCTCCACACTCCCACTCTGTCTCTCTCTGTCTCTCTGTCTCTCTCTGTCTCTCTGTCTCTCTCTCTCTCTCTCTCTCTCTCTCTCTCTCTCTCTCTGTCTCTCTGTCTCTCTGTCTCTCTCTCTCTCTCTCTCTCTCTCTCTCTCTCTCTCTCTCTCTCTCTCTCTCTCTCTCTCTCTCTCTCTCTCTCTCTCTCTCTCTCTCCTTTGCTCCACCCAGCATCATTTTGTCCAAGACAGCAGAGCCCCCTGGTGGCGGGAGGAATTTTAGGCTTACTCAGCAAAAAAGTGTGCTGACATTTGTACTCCAGACTAGAATAATTTTTTTGGGGTGCCGGGACCCCTCACAGTAGCGACAATGACACTCAAAATAATCTGTCAATGCCACAGAAATTAGAATGTTGGCTATTTTGGAGAAACTCATTCAATGTAGCCAAGAAAATCTAATTTTAACAAGGGAAGAAGGTCATATTTTAGTTAGCGATTTTCAAAAATGTAACTCTATATTGTCTTTATAATAATGAAAACTTTATGGATACATTGACGTCACATTTTTGTGAACTCGCAATCCCATTGGAGCTTTTAATTGGCCCAAAGCTAAAGGAGGGTAGGAGTCATTGGTGTTTTAGCTTTGTTGTCCCCATAAAAATAAAAAAATAAAAAAAACACAAAATATTGTTGGGGACAATTATTTTTGCGGACCCACAGTCACAGCTTGGACTCCCAAGGAAAAGGGGTACTTGGACCCCAGTTAGAGAACACAAGTGTGTGTTCCAATAGTTTTGTCTCTCCTCCTACTCTGCCCCCAACCCCCACCCACACACCCACCCTCCTCTTTCTCCTCCTCTCCCCATGTGTGTCCATTGTGTGTGTGTGTGTGTATGAGATTGATGGCAGCAGGGTCAGATTTCAGTACGCCTTATCTTTTAATGACCTGCTCTTTGTCAGCTCAGCCACCTGAGACGCACACATATATGCACACGTATGTCCACGCGCACACAAAAGCTTTTGACAAGAGTGAAAGCTGTCAATGGGAGAATGTCAACAGTTTCTGTAGTGATTGATGTGTGTGTCTAGTATCCAGTGTGTGTGTCTAGTATCCAGTGTGTGTGTCTAGTATCCAGTGTATGTGTGGTGTATTTAAATATCACCTAATCCATATTGTCATATATGAGTTACTTTCTGACTTCCTGCTTTTGTCGTCACGTATAAAAAAACCTGATTGGTCATCAGGGCCCTTGAACGCGCGCCACCGTATTGCTAACCCCGTTGTTTTTTGGTCGGTCTTGATGTGGTTCAGGTGTCCAGAGTGAACGGGCTGACGCGTCTGGGCGCCCTGCAGGCGGCCGCCAAGAGGAGCCGCGACTTGCGCCTGCCGTCCAAAACTGTGAAGAAGTACACGGCCACCGTGTCCAAGGGCCACGTCACCTACACCAAAGCCAAGCAGAGGGAACTGGGCAAGAAAACCAAACTCAGCAGCAGCAGCAGCAGCAGCAGCAGCAGCAGCAGCAGCAGCAGCAGCAGCAGCAGCAGCAGCGGCAGCAGCAGCAGCAGCACGGCGAACTATCACAATCAGCACAGCCAGCCAGCAGCCAGCAACGGGCTGATGACCCACTCAGGAAAAGCAGCAGCGGCCTATCACAGCAATGCAAAAACCCGCAAACAGGTGCTACTAGCCAACGGGCTGCACGGGGCCGCCCGCCTCAACGGGAGGCTGAACGGGCTGCGGCACGACGACAGGGAGGACGGCCACAGACACGAGAGCGATTCGGCCGGGCGGGAGGGTCTGCGCAACTCCAAGCGGCGCCTGGAGGTGGTGCTGCACTCGATGGAGGCCGGCGCGCTGAAGGCCAGCCAGGACCCCAAGAAGGCCAAGCTTCAGCCGCCAACGCCGCCGGAAACGCGCAGCGGTAAGAAGGCGGGCCCCATGCGCTCGGCCACCCCCAGCACCCCGCTCTCCAACGGACGCCTTTCGGAGCCGCCGCCGCCCCCCGAGACGGCCCCGCCCGCGCTCCCGTCCTCCACGCCCCTGGCGCAACAATCCTCTTCCACACCAGCAGAGTCGGTGAACCAGCGGCCCAAGCGGGCCTCGGCCGGCAAGCTGATGTTGATCCGACAAGCACAGCAGCAACTGAGCAGGTCTCACGGCCGCGCCGCCACCGCCGTCGCTTACTCCCCGTCGTCCGGCCACAATCACTCCCACAGCCCCGGGCGCAGCACTACCTCAGACCCCCAACAGGCCGCCGGCGCCGCCTCCCCGCTCGCCAACCGGTCGGGACCGCTCAGGCCCCCGCTGACGGGGCGGCCGGCCGACCGCGACAAGGAGTGGGAGCGCGAGAAGGAGCTGGCGCGGCAGAAAGAGCGCGAGCAGGAGAAGGAGTGGGGGCCCCGGCGCAGCCGGCCCGAAGGGTGGGCAGCCTTGGGCGAGGTGCCCGTCTTCCTGCCCGAGTCGCGTGAGTTCCAGGACCCCATGGCCTACCTGGACAGCGCGCGGCAGCAGGCGGAGGCGGCCGGCATTTGCCGCGTGGTGCCGCCGCCGGACTGGAGGCCCGAGTGCAAGCTCAGCGAGGAGATGCGCTTTGTCACCACCGTGCAGAAGATCCACATGTTGGGCCGGCGCTGGGGTCCCAACGTGCAGCGGCTGGCCTGCATCCGAAAACACCTCAAATCTCAGGGCATTACCATGGACGAGCCGCCCGTCATTGGTAAGACGTTTGTGCGTTGATCAATATCAGAAATTCTTGGATTGGCACATTTGTCTGTAACTTGAAGGTTCTTTCTTGGCCCATGCTACAATTAGCAACATTCTGCTAATTAGCAAAAAGTGCACAGACCCCCACCAAGGCAAACAAATAATTATCGATAGTTTATAGACTTTATTTATCTGGTTTAAGGCTTTGTAAAATTTGAATGGAAATTGGTTTAAACTTAATCAGGCGAATTATCACAAGGCCAAAGAATCATCATAACCCCTTTCACACTACCCGTTTCCCAGATTACCCCGGTGGTGGTAGAAAAATCTGTTGTAGTTTAGCTGTACCTCCCCCAAGGAAGAACGGCCCCTTTCGTGCAGCCACTAAATGTTTCCCTTCCAGTCAGCTGATTTTCCTCTCCGCAGTCAAGTGACCTTTTGGACGTCACCTGAGCGCTTCCTCCTGCCAAAACATTTGCATTTAATACAGGGCGAGCGCACGGCTAAAGTGGAGGTCGCCAGCGAACAGGACCCACTGGCTGGCAGCCACGCACTAACCGCGCAAAATGAAAACATGAGAGGGGGAAAAAAAGTGGCGTTGGGAGCACGCCGAGGCTTGTTAGAGGCTCGTAAAGCGGCGACGCGCCGGCGAGGAGTGGGAAGTGACAGGACAATATGCGGGAAATATTGCCGGGGTGGTCCGCGGGGGGCCGCGTGCCAACTACATCTCCATTGTTATTGCGGGCTATAAAAAAGACGCCTCGTAAAAACACGACGCCACCGTGGCAGTCCGAAGAGCAAACACTGCCAAAAGCTTGTAAACACTCGGCACTTTTGTTTCATGCACTCGCATGGGGCGCTTGAGGAGGTCCACAGAGGCGGACCGCAACAAACGACACCCAGGTTTGATGCCCGGCTTGCGAGTAAGGGGACTCAATAGGTAACAAGGTGGAAGGCAGGACTAAGTGCTACTTTCCTACAGGGCGTCGTAACAGCGGAGAAGGCAAAACATATATAAATTGCCTTCTGTCACCATTCTGTGTGAAAAAGCACCGACACAAAATTGAGGATACAATGTAGTTTTCACCCCGCGACCGTGTGAAAGGTAATAACGCAGAAATCTTGCAACTAATGACGTGTTTGTTTTAGTTGTTGTTTGCGTTTCCTTGCGGTTTAAAGTTTATTACCGTCTTTGAAATAGAAATTGATTGCAGTATGGCAAAATTGTATTTGTGTGAAAGCAAACGCTAGGTTGTGCGTGAAAGGCACATGCAGCTATCAACGGGATGACTATGCAAAAGCGCACACCACTGTGTTTTGTGTGAAAGGCACAGGCAGATTATCTGAATGTTTAGTAACTTTCTAAGGATCTCTGTGTGAAAGAGCACAATTGCAACATCACTGGGCTCTGTGTTAAAGGCATGGGCAGGCAACCTTATTTTTCAGCAACTTAGCAGGATCTCTGTTTGGAATTAATCGCAGTTGCTACTCTATTTGTAGTTTTTTACGTGAAAGGTACTAAATCTTTAGAAACGTGCGGGCCCCTTTGTGAAAGCACGCAGTTATGGTAATATAGATGGGTGCCACGTGAAAGTCATAGGCAGACATTTTTAGCAACTTGGCAGGATCTCTGTGTAGAATTAAGCACAGTTGCTATTATATTTTGTGTTTGTTTTGCTTGTGAAAGGCACTAAATCTTTAGAAACTTGCAGGACCCCTTTGTGAATATGTGCAGTTATGGTAAATCTGGGTTTTGCGTGAAACTTGTCTTTGGCGGCTAAACTAAATCTTCAGTAATTTTGTCGGGTCTCTATGTGAAAGCGCACACATTTACTACTTTATTTTATCGTGTGAAAAAGGCCTTGAGGAACTTGCAGGCTCCCTTTCCGAAAGCATGTATGTCAATATTGCTGGGTTACGTGTAAAAGGCAACTTTGCTGGATGTCTCTGTCTATGAAAGCGCGCACTCACGCTGCTCTATTTTTTTGTTTATCGTGTGAAAGGCACTAAACGTTGCCTCTGCAGTAACTTGGCAAGCGTGTGAAAATGCTAACGCGGGCGTTGTGGCGCGCAGGCGGCTGCGAAGTGGACCTGGCGCGCCTGTTCCAGGTGCTGAACGACATGGGCGGCATGCAGCAGGTGATGGACCTGAAGAAGTGGACCAAGCTGGCCGACCTGCTGCGCATCCCCAAGTCGGCGCAGGACCGTCTGGCCAAGCTCCAGGAGGCCTACCTGCAGTACCTGCTGGCCTACGACTCGCTGGGCGCCGACGAGCGACTCCGGCTGCAAGACGAGGTGCTTCCGCTGCGCTGAAAATCCCCAGTCAGGGTACCGCCGTATAGGCAATATAAAAAAAGAATACCGTTTTGGATGGGTGGTGTCAAATTAAGAGAAGTGGCAGTAAAACAGGGCAAAATCCAGATGCCAGGAGGTGAGGCAGTGTAAGAATCTTGTTGTATAAAAAGTGCTTTTTAACCACATGTGTAGAACTAAGTCAAGATTGAGGTATCCGCTCAATACTGGAGTACTGGAACCCGAATAGCGAATCCTCCATCACCTGCTGACTTGTCAAATTTGCCGTCAGGTACTGCAGGAGAAGCGTCGGCTGGAGGCGCGGCGCGGCCCTCTGGAAGGCCTAGCGGACTCGGCCGCGCCGGCGCTGCCCCGCTACGAGCCCAAGAACGGGCTGGCGGGCGGCGTGGTGGGCGGCGGCGGCGGCGGCGGCAACGGCGCCAACGGCAACGGCGTGTACCAGCATCTGAAGGATTTGGAGGCTCAGGTGAAAGCGGGCCGGCGCCGCCTCTTCGCTCAGGAAAAACATGGTGGACGAGAAGACGGGCGGCACGCGGTGGAGCACCAGGAGGATGACGGCGTCCTCGGCGACCAGCACAAATGTATTTACAAGGTTAGTGGCCACAAGTGGAAGATCTCACAATGTCATATAATCAGAGAAACTGTGAACTGTAATGTTTACTCAGTGTTGACTGCTGTTTTGGTTAGCAACACTACACCACGGAAGGCTAATATTCGTATTTCATCACTGCTTAACGTCAGATCTTTAATGAACATGTTTAGGGCAGTCATTGTCAAAGTGTGGTATGCTGGCTCCCTCTAATGGTGAGTGGTGAAATCCGTCCAATACTACCACAATAATTAAAAGTTAGTAAATTGCAAAAAGCCAAACGTCAATTATCACATTTCGATTCATTGAATGATTAAGGGTTCTACTTGGAAAAAAAAACCTTTAACTTTTAAAAATTTACCATTTTTTAAATATTGTTAGACATGAACAGATGTTTTTAAGTTATTTTAAATAAATAAACAAATGCGGCAATAGCAAAAAAAAAAAAAACGTCTGTGTAGATTGTTGCTCATCCAGGTCAGCGTCCTCAGGTAAGGCTCATGTGAGTGAAGTAACTGATTTTTACAGTTGAATCGAATCTCAATTTTAGTGCCATATTTTTCTGAAATGTAAACAGTGTTAAGTCTGTATCCCATTGACGGGGCGGAAATTTGCGACGCTAGTGAATGTTGATTTCTCGTCCGGGTGCGTTCAATTGCTGGACATTCGCCAAATGTTAGAATGGATTTTCTTGTCACAAAGAAATTATGAACATGTTCAAGAAAGACCATTGAAACTGTAGGTAAACATTTGATGAGTGTTTGTGAACTTTGAACGAACCCTGACAAAACCGGGGAGCATGCCTTCGCGACCTTTGACAGCAAACGTTTGCTGGTCAGCGGGACACGGGCTTGAGTGTTCAAACTGCATAATTTTACAGTGGCTTTATTTTAATTTGTGTCCTCCTGTAGATGACATATTTTCCTTTAACTCTTAAAATTGTACTAATATATTTTGATATTGTTTGCCATTACTTGAATTTGTTTTTGTTGAATGTGTCGCAGGGGAAGTCGGTGTCGTTGACCAACTTCTTCCGGATAGCTCGCAACACCATGAGCATGTGCTTCAACAAGGAGCCCGCCGCCAGCGAAGTTGAGGTGAGCATCACCATCACATGTTTTATTCGCCGGGGATGTCATCCAAACTGACCGGCACGATTGCGGCCGCAGCAAGAGTACTGGCGCATCGTGGAGCAGCGCGACGGTCACGTGGCCGTGCACTGCGGCAAGGTGGACACCAGCACGCACGGGAGCGGCTTCCCCACCGGCAAGTCGGAGCCCTTTGCTAAGTGAGTCACACTCACCCCAAAATGAAAGCAAAGTCGACCGAGGAGAATATGTGACGCGTCTGTGGCGCCCTCTTGTGCGCAGACACGGATGGAACCTGACCGTCCTCCCCAATAACTCGGGGTCCATCCTGAGGCATTTGGGTGCTGTGCCCGGTAAGACAAACGCTCGCACGCCAATCGGCCCGCGCGCTCGAATCCTCCACATATTCATTATAATGGCCATTTTTTGTAAATAACTTTGAAACCAAAGCTGGCGTGATGTATGTTTTAGGTCTTGTGCTATATATAAATATTCCAAATAAATAAAATTGTATCAATTAATTCATCATAAGGTTAATAGTAAATGTGGCAGACATTAAATGTTGCCTTATATCATCATGCCATTTTGTAAAAGGACTTGAGGCTTCTGATTGGCTGAAATAGAGATGTTTTTGTGTCATATTTAATGAAAATGAAAAGAAATTGAAATTATTAAATTGCGTAATTAATGTAGAGTCATTTCATGTATAATTGACATGTTTTTATGTACGTTAAAATAAATGTATTTTTCTTCCTTTGCCTTACGAAAGTCAATAATAATACGAAAAGCAATTGCGTCAAAACGTCACTTATTTCAGCTCTAATGTGAAGTTTATGCATATTTTTCCTTTCCTTCAAGTTATTTTCTTCAAGCTTTTTTGTACATTTCAAAAAGAAGAAAAGTAAATACATGCATATTTGTCACTACAGAAATTTGTTTATTTCACGTATAATACCGTTAATAGTATTAATGTAGAAATAATTTGATTGTGAACACATTTTATTTATGTATTTGTTTATGTATTTATTACACAATGTTACTGTAGTGTATTCCAGAGATATTTTCAGGCTTCTGGAAGGTTAAAATGGTTGAAAAAGTATTTAATATCTTTCTGTGTTGGAAAGTGAGTCATTGAAATCATGAATTAGCAGAAAGGATAAAAAATTATGAATGGAATTGTAATTAGTGCAGGCAGATTTAGATTGGTTTTAACGCCCACAAAACCTGTTTTAAAATAGTATGAGAACTGAGATGGAAAAAGAATGTTTCTGAACATAGTAAATGAAAGTGAAATGTGAAGTGTTGTTGTGCTCGTTGGCCTGCAGGGGTCACCATTCCCTGGCTCAACATCGGCATGGTCTTTTCTACCTCATGCTGGTCTCGAGACCAAAATCGCCTTCCATACATCGATTACCTTCACACTGGTGCTGATTGCATTTGGTGGGTGCCACGCACACGCAAATACGCATATTCACAAATCTGTACACGCGCGTCATTAACGTGTGCGAATGCGTGGCCAGGTATTGTGTCCCTGCTGAGGAGAAGTCCAAGCTGGACAAGGTGGTCCACACGCTGCTGCAGGCCAACGGGACGCCCGGACTGGAAATGCTCGAGAAGAACGTCATGGTGCGGACGTACACACACACACACACACACACACACACCTGCCCTTAATTGTAATTGGTCATTAATACAAAGATGTTAAAAAGAAATTATAATAATATTAACTAAAAAAAAAAAAGTGCTAGTCAGCCTGTACATCCATATATGTATATTTGATTAAAAATATTGTAGTCAATTTTAATCATTCATATATCGAATCATCCAGTCCTCGAGGTCCCGAGTCCTGCATGTTATAGATGTTTCCGCCTACCAACACACCCGATAACCTGATACTAAAGGTCAGGATGGTTATGAGCTGATTATATAAATCAGGTGTGCTAGTGGGCGGAAACATGGAAAAAATGCAGGATTCCGGACCTGGAGGACACACTGCACATTACATTTGGGTCAAATCAAGCTGTCATGGAAACATAATATGTTATGTTTTGTTTTGTTTGTTTGATCATCAAAATAAATAAACAAATATGATTATTATTATGTATCATAATAAATGCATGAACATTTGATTGCAATTAAAAGTTTATGGTCACCAGTATTATGTAGTAAATGTCCATTACGTTGTTTTTTGTTTTGTTTAGATATAATCAGATAATTTACATTATTTAACTAATAGTTTAGAATGAATACATTCTTACCAGATAAAGAAAAAATCAATGAGTCCTAAATTAAAGCAATCAGAATTATGTATTTTTGTTTAAATAAATAAGAATCCAAGAAGTAATCAATTACAAATATTAGGATGAATACATGTGTCATTTTCATTGATTATGTTTAATATATTGATCTAATAATTGTACTTAATAAGTACCAAAAAACACACACAAAATATGTTATCATAATCTTAATTACTTTAAATTGAACGTATTAGTCATTGAAATAATAGGCAGTCAAATTACTTCAGTTGTTTTAGTTTTTTTGACAATGTTCATGGGTCAGTGTGACCCACTTTAATGTTAAGTTATCCCCAAAAATGTCACTATAGATAAAAAACGAATATTAAAATCAAGGCCAGTAGACAAATGAGAACCTTCAAGGTTTTTATATTTATTTTCAAAATTGTCCATGGGTCATTTTGACCCGCAACATAACAGGACTAATGCTTAATCAAATGTAATCCTAATTCATTTCATTTTAATATAATAATTATAATATAATAATATAAATAATTAGACTTCTTAGTCAAATAAGTTGTATTATGATGTATTACAAATAAATGGAAACAAAGCGATGGTTTGTCCACCTCTACGTGGTATACGAAGCAGGTTTTGGTACAGTTTGTTGTGTTTTGCTTGCTCAGATCTCTCCGGAGGTGCTTTGCCGCGAGGGCGTCCGCGTGCACCGCACGGTGCAGCGCAGCGGCCAGTTTGTGATCTGCTTCCCGGGCGCCTTTGTGTCCAAGGTGTGTTGCGGCTACAGCGTGTCCGAGACGGTGCACTTTGCCACGCCGCATTGGATCAAGATGGGCTACCAGGCCGCCAAGGTTGGGAAAGAGAAATGGCAATTCCATCGCATTCATTTGAGCCGCTGACAACGATAGTGGGGGAACTCCAAGAGAATGTTTTCTTGGTATATGGCAGTGATAATTACTGCCCCCTATATGTCACCATTGGAAGTACACTTTAATTTCCAGCAACACTCTGCTAAAAGATGAGCTTTTTCATCGAGTTTGCCCACTCAACATACGAACTTTCCGAAGGCGGCCAATGAGTGGTTCGCGAGCGCCGAACGACTGGCTAGCCGTTTTGATGTGTTGATTTGCGCTTTTGGCCCCGCCAGGACCTGAAGTGCCGGCGCATCGCCAAGCCCTTCTCCATGGAGAAGCTGCTCTACCAGATCGCCACGGCCGAGTCCAAACGGGACAACGGGCTCCTGCTCACCACCATCGCCGCCCTCCTCAAAGACCTCAGGTGCCTAGGCCACAACCCGACTTAAAATAAAATAAGAAAATTGTTAGCATAAGTAGTTTAAGTTTGAAATGTAAGAGATAAAAAAAAAAGTTGTAAGTGAACGATAGTCATACTTTGGCGAGACTTAAGTTGTGTATTTATGGACAACATTTAAGGAGAAAAGTAGTTCTGATGTTGGGCCGTTAGCACATTAGCTTGAGTAACGAGATGTGGGTTGGCACCGCAGGAACTTGGAGATGCGCCAGCGCGAGGAGCTGTTCACGGCGGGCCTGCACTCGGCGGCCCGCTACGGCGCTCACGACGAGGGCCGCAAGAAGCCGCGCGGCAAGTGGACGGCGCTCGAGTCCTCCGAGAGACGCTGCCAGATCTGCCACCACCTCTGCTACCTCTCCATGGTCAACTACTACTTTCCTTTTGCACACCCGCAATCTCTCGCCAACAGAATTTCAACCACTACCAAATATTTGGATTTTGAACATTTAAATAATAATAATAATTGTAAAAGTGAACAAAGTAGTAAGTAAAACATTACAATCAGATATGAGTAAAGTTTAAATTTGCAACTAAAATCAAACGAAGAAAAAGAAATCGCTAGTTTTAAACCCTAACCCTACTTTTAAATTATAGTTAGAAGCCCACCCCAAGTTAGAAACCCCTAATTAGACACCATATACTGATTAATAATTTAAAAATCTTTTTTAATTTTAAATGATCTAAATCTCATAATGTGCACATTTGCAAACATCAGCATTTATTTTGGAAAACAGCAATCAACATTTTTGCATATGTAATGCTCTGACATGTTACAGACCAAATAAGTACATATCAGTCATTGAAGTAATTTAACATGCATGTGCTTAATAAAACTTGTAAGCATTGATGGGCAAGTACCTGTGCCAACACCAGCCTTATTTTAAGGATCTTTAATGTTTAGGCAATTTTTTTGTTATTGTTACACACCTAATAAATATACATATATATATATATATAATATAAAAATTTGGTAAAATGTAAAAAAAAATAACTTAGAGTAAAATTGTAAATTAGATATATTGTTTAAAATTAAAAAATGAAATGTCAAAACCAATTTCATTCAACTTGAAAAGGAAATAAAACTAAAAATAAATAAATAAAGTGTATATATATATATATATATATGTAAAATGTAAAAACGTAAACTTACAGGAAAAATGGTAGATTGGAACATTTAGATTGAAATAAGAAATTGAAATTGAAATGACAAAACAATTTCAATAAAAACATGCCAAACAAGTTTCACATTTTTGACATGATAACGTTCATGTCATGAAATATTCCAAAACAGAACATTACACGACGATGTCATGAATAGGATTGTGAATTTATTTTGCAGGTGGTGCAGGAGACGGACAATGTAGTGTTCTGCCTCGAGTGCGCGCTGCGCTACGTGGAGAAGCACAAGTCGTGCCGAGGCCTCAAGATGATGTACAGATATGACGAGGTCAGCAAAAAATCCGCAGGCAAAATGTCCGAGTTGTCTTTGAAAAGTCACGTCAGCTCCATTTTGTCCTTTCCTTCCGGCTCAGGAGCAAATCAACAACTTGGTGAACCAGGTGTGCGGGCGCGCCATGTTAAAGAGCAGCGGGGGCGCGACGGGTGGCGGCGGCGGCCTCATTGCGGCGGCGGCGGTGGCGGCGGGCGGGGGCGACGCTTGCTGCCGCCCCGTCAGCCCCACCAAAGCCTCGCTGGCCAAGCGCGCCGGCGCCCCACGCAAGCGCGGCGCCATGGAGGTGTCGCTGGGCCGCCTGTCGTCCGGCCTCCTGCCCAAAGCGGCCGCCGTGTCCTGAGCGCCTTTGCACTAGCGACCCAAAACGCTTCCCAACTGCCCCCCCGCCGCCAAATTTCCCCGAGTAGAAACCCAAAGTTTTTCCCTCCGATTACCGGCGCAGCTCCTGCAGTATCACTTTGGAAACGCCGGGGGGCGCTCTCGTAGCGAAAACTTGAAAGACAATACTGTTGCTGTTTTTTCACGCATCCTTTTGGAATGGTAATTTTTATTTTTCCACCTTCTGCATCTGTTTAGTGGGGTTTGAGCGCGAAAATGTGTGCCTCACAGCGAGGAGATCGGCCTTATTTTTCGGTGCTGTCGCTTTCCCATTGACTGTGTCACGATGAGGGAAAAAGCGCGATGTTAGCGATAGCGTTAAAGCGATAGCGTTAAAGCGATAGCGTTAAAGCGCTACCATCGCGTAAAAGCTTTTTTTTTCCTGGCCCGCCCCTCGCTTGGTTGGAGATGTGCAATCGTGTTAACATTCCATTTTTCTTCCAGTCCTTCATCTGACTTTAATTCTTCCGTGTTTCATTTGCGTGTTTTCATTTTTTCCCCTATAATTTACGATATTTGATTGAGTAGAGCCACTTGTGTCAAATGTGAATTGTTTTATTATAATGAAATAGAGTGATTTTTTTTCCCCTTTCATCAATTTGTATTTTTCCCTCCGGCAAAATTTTTGTACATAATCCTGTAAATGTATTTTACATACTTGACCCCGGTGGGGAAAGATGCCAGGAAAGAGCGATGATGATGATGATGTTGATGATGAAGAAAAAGCCTTACAATTCCCTTTCTTCATCGGCATGTGCGCCGACGACAGGGTCGCTCCCGTGTGTAAAGGAAAAACAAAAAACAAAAAAAATCAACGTTTAAGTGCTGCTTATATCGCCAAACATAAGACGACTTGCCCTTGCCCGTTCCCGAGCCCCCTCAGTCTAGTTTTCTTCCTTTAGCTTTACTTTTGTAAGAAAAGGGGAAAAAAACAGCAAAAGGTGAGAAGTTTTCATTATTTGTCATTATTTTTGTGTGTGAAAAAGTCACACTGAAAAATAAAGGTCGTAGCTCTCCACATGTTGCACTGAAAAAAAAACTGCTTTTACATCCAGGATCCTTTTTTTCATGATTTGGTTGTCATCCCGCCCGCGCAGAAGACTGAAAAACTCTTTGAGACTATTTAAGGCAAAACGCTGACGTGAGCGTTTGAAATAAAAAAAACAACGAAAAGTGGTTGTCAAGTTTTTATGGCCTTAACGATGTTGGTTTTTTGATACAAAAGTCTGAAAGTGCTCGCTGACACAAAGCGAGGCTCTTAATTTATTGGTCCAGACTCTAGTGTTGGTTACATATTGTTTTTTTTTGTTTGTTTTTTTACATTTTTGCAGTTTGTTTGTACTTGAGGTTGAATAAAAACTTGCCGACAATTCACTGTCAAGCCTTTGCAAATGTGTCACGTCTTCCTTTTCTTCATAGGTGTGTTGTTGTAGGTGCGTGGTATAAAACAAAATACCATTTCCCATTTTGATTTGTTTGCTATCAATACTTGTGGAAAATGATTGATTGTTTTCTTGATTCTCTGGAATGCAGCGTGTCCTTCACGTCTTCCTTCTCACATCTGTTCAAGAGGAAGAAGCCAGGAAGATGACGCTGGCCGTTGTCCATTTGGCGCTCAGCTTGTAAGTGAGTCGTTTTGGATTCGCACAATTTTCGCACTGAAAGCATTTCGCACAACGACCAGGAGATGGCGACAGTGCGGCGCCTGAAGACTATCCGGAATGTATTTCCAGCCTAAAAATGGCCCAACCGCTAACTACACGCGTAAAGGACATTGTTGGTAACGATCCTAACAATTTAATTTAAAGAAATAATAATAATAATAACATTGGTTGTGATTGACCTTTATTTTTGTGGCAGGAAAAGAGAAAAGCAACCCTTTTGCAGTCCTGATGACAGGCCAGTAGGGGGCGCTAGTGTGCAAAAGCGGAAGATGGCGGATGACGTCAGGCCTGCAGCTTATAAAGGCGCAGGTGCGCGGTGATTGGATTGTTCTCCATTTACGGCAAGATGGCGGCCGCACTCGCGGCCTTGTGTCGTGTTGGTGAGCGAGCGCACGAGTAAATCTGTAAATGTTTTTGGCGTTTGTTGTCGTTTCTCATGATGACATTTGGCTTCTTGCAGGACTTGAGGGACTCCACAGCGGTTGCGGTTTGAGCACCTCGCATCACAATTCGCTTTACTTTGCTTCGTTTAGCACGCCGTCCTTGCTCTTGGTTTTGGTTCGTTTGTCATGGTTGCCAGCATTTAGTGACTTTTGTTTGTGCGATTTTATGTTTGCTGTCGTAAATGACACACCTGATGGTTTTCTACTTGGGAATTGAACTGTGAAGGTTTTTGTTGTTGTTGAACTTATAGTTTGTGTAATAAAGATGGCTGTGTTGGGGGGGAATTCAGCTCCACTGACAGAAGGGGACAGAAGTGAAGCTGGATTGGATGTGGGGACATTTATTTTGCTTGTTAGCCTGCAGCTCATTAGGAGACAGGTGTGCGCGGGTCACGAGTGGCTTCATCAGCATGTGCGGCAAGATGGCGACCGCACGGGGCGAAAGACTGGACAAAAGTAAGTTCCAAAGTAGACACACCAATGAACAAGCTTTTTGACTGCTGAGGCGTGTGAAATGAGTGCACATTAAAATGGATGATGTTTGTCCCCCCCCCCCCCTTTTTTATTTTTTCCTGCTGTTGCCGTCTTCAAATGGGCGGAGATCACCAGCATGGAGCCGCTCGAGCTGGATGGACCTCTTCGGTGAGCCTGCACTTGTCTTGAACCTCCACGTTTGCCCTTGGCCATGTCTTATTATGATTGTTTATTATTATTATAAAATATATATTTTGTGAGAATATTCAATCCCTCAGCCATATATGTACTAGGTGAGTATAGTGCAACACTGTTTGGGAATAAAATATATCAGATGTGAAATATAGCTTGACACAAGGTTCTTGCAGCCGTCGACTGGTATCTTTGCCCAGAAGGCAAATATTATTTCACAGGATTAATTTTTTCCATTTTTCTTTTCTTTTTTTTCTGGAGAGGTCAGTATTGTTCATTTGGTAATTTTACCGATTTGACATGTCGTCATTGCTCTGTCTTGTTTTTAATATTTTATTTATATTTCGCATGATTTGCCTTAGTCTTGTTCACGTCCCCTCAGATTCTCTTTTCTATTGAAGTCTGAAGATGGCCGCCACTTCAGAATCTTCAAGCACTTTGTCTGCAACCAAACTATGAGAGATTTGGGGGCACGCTTGGAATGGTCTCCCAAGCTTCAGCTTTGTAATCACTTGACTGTATCCAATGTATTTTCACGATCTCCTAATCGTATTGATGGAACCTTGCGCACGCTGGAGATTGCCTGTAACAGCCACAGTGGGCGACCGTCTCACCTGGCTCGGGTTTGCAGTCGCTAAGGTGCACTTTTCTTTACAGGCCTGTGAGAAGAACATTCCGCGACCTTTTGTGGTTTATCCGCGTGGGTTGTGTGTTGACTGGTCTTGTTCTTTGAAGTCAGTAGGGGGCGCCTCTGATGCTAGCGTGGAAGGCTTGAGCTCACACTGGGCACCTTTTTATGATCCGGGTTGAAAGTTGAGTAAATCCCTCCGTGAAATTGTATGACAGTTGCTCAGCTGTCATCCGGGGATTTTCTGCCATCTTTTGCTTGGGATATCAAAGCAATCACCGACGACATCCTCTCTTTCCAGTGCGCCTTTTTCAACTTGCGGACGATGCCTCCAGTTGTCTCTCTGGAAATGATTCTTGGCTATCTTTTTTATGTTCATATCTTTGCCTATGAAGGCAAATGACCTTGACTTGCGTGACCATGACTTGGACGTCGCCATTTTGCAAAGGCACCATTGATGGTTTGGAAGGAGGACAAATAACACATTTGTTTAACGTTTGCTTAATTTTTGACCGCCAAGGTTTTGTTGACACATACAGGTGCTGTCATCTCATATTAAACATGATTTATTATAGGCTAAGGTTTGAATAACTTGTTGGTGAGGAAATAATAAAAAGGGACACGACCTGGTCTATCACACAATGTTTTTTGTCGTTTAAGTAGCGCTGGTGTATTTGACTTGTTCTTATTTGATGTGATTATAAACAAAGTCAAACCTGCTAAAGTACTTATCAGCAGAGGGGCTAGAATAATTTAAATCACAGCTGTATATGTTTGGAACGGTACAGAATTAATTTTTTTAATATTTTTTTTTTACACGGGAAGCGTAGCAGCATCAATTTCATAATTGTTCCAAAAATGAACCCCTTCAACACAAAGTCAGTTTTTTTTTTCTTAGATTGTAGTTGTGAGTGTAGCGTGTGATATTGTACATTGGCTTTTTAAAAACAGAATTGTGTAACATTTGGCACTCTAATAAAGTTTGCCATCAGTGTCATAAATTGAGATTTTGTTGATGTGATCTGTGTTGCAGATGTGTCCATCAAGAGCTAGCAACCGGCAGCCAACTAATGTGGGCGTTGTTTTGCGTTGGGGTTGAGACACGAGACCGGGTAACACAAGTTCACACGACAAACGGAACCTTCCTTCCTTTCCCTCATTACTCTTTGCTCCATTCCCTGTGTTGACGGGTGGAATAGGCATCGCTGGCTGGCTGGCAAGCTGGCCAGTCGCGCCTCTTTTTTTTTGCGGCTGGCCTGTTTGCCTGCCAGTCAGTGGTGCCTATTCCACCCGTTGCCACATGGGGAATGGAGCTGGCTAAGCTAGCTAGCTTCGCTTAGCTTGCCTGGCTAAGCTAGCTAGCTTCGCTTAGCTTGCCTGGCTAAGCTAGCTAGCTTCGCTTAGCTTGCCTGGCTAAGCTAGCTAGCTTCGCTTAGCTTGCCTGGCTAAGCTAGCTAGCTTCGCTTAGCTTGCCTGGCTAAGCTAGCTAGCTTCGCTTAGCTTGCCTGGCTAAGCTAGCTAGCCTAGTTGCGGAGTAAATGGAGGACAGGAGGTTGTAACATACTGTGTAGTGTTTCATTTTGTTCCTGTGATCTGTGTTACTGCTACTGTAATTTGTTTTCATGATGTCTGTTGCAGGGCAAATGGTGGAGATCAAGAAGCTACCAGCCTCCAACTAATCTTCCAACCCAGCCGGTCAAGCACCCTCCAGCTCCAAAAAAGAACTAGTAAAGTGTTGAGAGCCAAGCAATAGGTGACAAGTGACTGGAGGCAGAATCAAGTAGTCCTTTGGGCACCCGCATGGTGGTAAAATGTTGGCCTCTTGTAAGGTGAGACTGCAGTAATGCAATGGGCAGTTTTTTTTTTCTTATTAATTTGTATTTTTTGATTAGCTTTCCTCCCATAGTTTTTTTTATAATGGGTTAGCTCAGAGCTGAGTTTGGCCAACTATGTTTCAGCAGGGTAACAAGATGGCGTCCATGTCATGTGACCAGCAGTTGAGGAAGACTTGTCACTTATCAGCGTAGAGTACTACGCTGTGATTGGTCACATGACATATGGAGGCCATCTTGTTACCCTGTGAAAGTAGTTGGCCAAAGTCTATCAACGGCGTTGCGTTGGCCCAGTCAGTAATTTTGCCTGTGTCATGTGATGTATCTGTGAAATACAATAAAAGTAACTCATGTAAAGAAGTATTCCTGTGTTGAAGTTTGAATATACAGTAATTGAAGAGCTTTTAGAGCCCCAGTATTTTGGTGAATTAGTGTGTGATATTTGAGTCACTGCGGTGAACGCTTCAATATAACAATACTATATGTAAACACACAGGCAAGGGCAAATGTATTCATAACCCCAGAAAATCTTGCTATAAAGTAGGAAAGCTTTTATATAAGTAAGACCCAAACTTTATCATATCCTGCTCCAAAATCCACAGAAGTTAAATTTCAAAAACATATTTTTAAGTAGTTGTAAAGGAACAATGCAAACTACATAAAAGACAGGCGCATCCCTTAAGGAGATAGTAGTGTATACATTGTAATGGAAAAAAATAAAAGGGGGTTAAGTCATGTAATACAATAAAGCATCGTGGCGTGCGCAATGGTAAATATTGTCTCATCTCAGTTAGTCTGGTTCCAATATGATTTAGTTTATTTTGTCCTTTAATATAATGATGTTCCATACTGTAGATTTCCCATTCTGTAATTGTTGTTGGGGGGGGGGGGTTGCTTATTCAGCCATTTGCTATATTTTGCTTTTCTGCCACCCGTGAGGATTAGTTATATTAAATGTAATGCTGTAGTCAGCTCAATTGGCACATTACCCACATATAGAACACGACTAAAATAGATGTGAAGAATGTCTTGCATAAAAAAAAAAAGTGAGCATAGTAATCAAATTGAAAAAATAGGACTTATTGCGCTTTCCACACTTGTTAGCAAATGCAAAATTTGTAGCTATCATTTGTGAATATGTAATCCTGGGCCATGTCTGTCCATAGCGTGGCTAGTTTTCACCTAGAAATGATTTAAACGGAGTGTCCTAATCCAATTAGGAAGAGTTGGAGCAGTTAGGAGTAATAGTAAAAAAAGAAAAGTTGGTATACTTGTCATGTAGCCATTTTCAGCAGTAAGATATTTAGTTCAGAAATGAGTAAATATTGTATTTGTAGTCATCTTTATTTATATAGTGCTTTCAAAACACCATAGCTGTACAATGAATGTTTTAAACACAATTTTCCACTTGCTGTCTACTGCAGATGACACATTGCGCGTGGCCAGAAAAACACACAACTCCTAGATGTCTGGGTTTGGTCATGTGACTGTAGTGAACTGCACCACGATTGGTGTTTTCCTGAGCAAGCGCGATGCCATCTCCAGTAGTCAAATTGTGTTTAAAGGTATGAATAGTAAATGAAGAAATTAGTTTACAACATAGGCAAAATCTAAGAGTACAGTTGACAAGTTACAATTTTGATGGCTTGTGCGTTTAATCTTCTGTCTGATCTGCAAGTAGGTGCTAGTTGACTCCCATCAGCATTGACCTGCTCACAGCGGCAAACAAGAAGCGAAAGCAGATGGGTCAGTGTGCAGAGGTAAACTTAGACTGAATTAGCAGTAAATGTGTCATTGTCTTGGAAAACGGATAGCACAACTGAATGTTTAAATGAAAGCAGAGTAGCTGCATGTGAAAGTTAATGACTATTTTTTTTCTTCCCCTCCCACAGAAAAGCAGCCTGGTGACAACAGCAGCTGCATTTGGGCACACACAAATGATGGAAGGAAAAGGAGTGGAGAAAGCAGTGTTGATGAAACATTTGTTAGCTGGCGAGTAGCACTTTGTTCAAAGTTAAGTGAAAGAAGGAACATTCCTGTCTATTAACAAAGTACTTAACTTAATGTTAACACCACGGTATATTGTGCAGATGTGAAAACCTTCAACATGTAACAGAATGCATAAAGCTCTTGAATAAACATGTGCTGAAAAGCATTTATACTATCAACTTGTGGAGATTTAAATTATACACACACACTTGTACCCTGAGTAAAATGAAAAACACTATCCAGACACTCAGTACTTATACAATATTTATTTTCCTATATGAATGATCTACTCGTTGTTGAAACAACATAAAAAAAATGTATTTAATCCATGTATCAATCCTGCAACAGACAAATTGTCATCATGAATATCAATATTTTGTACTTCAAGTAATGACTTACATGCAAGCATCTACTGTTACTAAAGTACCTTGCAATGATTCTATACCATTGCCCTGAAAAATACACAAAGGTCGAGATTGGCTCATTTATCTACACCTGCAGAGGGGGATATCACCAACATTTGCGAGTTGCCTGACGACCGCCATGTTGCCGCACCTGTCTCTGATTGAGCTGCTGGAAGCCTAATCAAGCTGTGCTCACTGGCACCACCCGGTGGCCTCCCTTTATATTGGCAGATTTTAACTGTTTCTTTTCAGCGTACGTCACAGGAGCTCTAATACCAAAGTAAGCAGCGCTTTCAAAATGTGGGCGGGGGAGTGTAATTACGGGTTTTTGGCCATGTGTATAAATGGCACGAATTAAGCAGGTAACTGGGATGACAGGTGCCTTACTGTGCCTGGTTGGCGCTGCTGTTCCTCAGGTGGACAACAGAGGGCGTGGGAGGTTCCTGAGCACATTTACTTTATGCCTTTTGGGCTTCCTGCCTGGCCGTCCTCGTTCCCACACTGCTGTTTATTCCCTCCCCTGTCATCAGCATGGACTTCCTGTGCCCGGGAGAAAAGCGGCTGCAAAAGGCCTCGCTGATGAGAAGTGGCAGGTCACCGTGGGAGGACTGAGACAACATCCAGGCGTTGGTATGAATAAACGCTGCATCCAAGTGTTCGCCTTGGCCTGTCAATACAATGGCAGAGGTCGCGTGGCACATTGTTTTGCGGCATGGGACTGTGTCCTTATAATGACTCTTTTTGTCCCCGGTGGCTGTCTTTCTAAAGCCTTTTACGCTAAGCGGCACCTCAAACAATGCCTAGTGCTCCGTGGCACCGTGGTGAGCAATAACGCTGTGGCGTGGTCTGTGTTCTCTTTTGGCTTTCGCCTGAAGGTGGCGCCACACACTGCGCTTTGGTCCCAGGTTCAAGCTTTCTTCGAGCATTCTGCACTGTCCAGCCTGTTTCCATGTTGACCTGTGCTGGCCTCCACTGCAAGATCTGGAGGAGGGAGACATGGGGAACAGGCTGGAAATGAGTGGCGTTTCCCAAGAGCCAGGGTTGGAAAACACTGCGCTACAATGTCTTTCTCCAGCAACCTCATGGCTTGCCGCCTGTTACTCTTTTTGGCGTTGGGGACGATTCGGGTGACATTATGCCGTGGCAGCAGTGGAGTCATCTCCGGCCTCGAATCTTCCTTCGGATGCGTCCGCGTCACTTCCAGCCCTCGGGAGACACATATTTTGCATTAGCAGTATAGGGCACCATGGGGGGCCCACCACGTTTTCATTATTCTCTTAAATTCACCTTTGTGGTTCAGAGCATGCGGATTGATTTGGCGCCATCTTGTGGCATATGTGGGGAATTATTGAATTTATACATTTTGGGTGGTAGATGACTATGCGCAGCAAGGCTCTGCTGTACAACAAATTCGTCTTACATTTTCGGGGTGGCCTCATTATATATATATTTTTAAATGGATTTGTTAGATATGAATGGCAAATCCCAAAATATGCAGCCATGCATTTTGCCATAAATATTTCTTTGGGAGTTGGGAAAATTGATTTCCGGGAATATCATGTTCAGTGTTGTTTCATTTCTCCCCTTTTAAGTATGGCTTGTTATTTGACGGTTTGCTGCTTTTCTGGATATACATTGGAAAACTGCTGATTGGGGGAATGCACACATTATTTCATTTCCGGGTTTTTTATTGAGTCTTGTTGAGAATGTTTTTCCTGGCGCCTTCTTGTACATTTTCTGTTCAGTTTCTGCTTTTGGAAGGCCCTTTCGCCTAAGTAGGCTGCTTGTGTTGGCTGCTGTTCAGATTGTGATAAAGTAACAAAAAAGCTCAGCAAGATGTTTTTCCTGTCGCCATCATTCTCCAGCTGGGGGCAGCCTGACGGTGAGAGTGACTCGTCGCCGGCCCTCGGTGGACAGGGGTTAAATGGAGCGGATTAGCATAGGCCGACGGCGGCTCTCTCCGAAACTCATTGGGGGTGGCGTGCGTGCGCGTGACATGGCCATGCCTATTTGGAGGGAATTCTATCTGCCACCATCGGACATCCTGAAAAGAGCAATTTACGCGCGGGGCGACGCCGTATCGGAATAATAATTAGGGAATAATGCCGTCTATCGTTTTGAGAGGCGGCATTAATTGACCGTCGGCGCTTATTGCTGGAAAGTTGATGGGCATTTGTCTGCTTGAGCAAGGGAGCGCTGGGACTACTTTGCGCGGTTACACTTGTTTCACGAAAGGGCTGTCTCATTTTTTTTGTTGTTGCCGCATTTCGCTTTAGATTTCTATCTGGGAAGTGGAACTGTTTGCAAATGTGCACTTTGGCATACTTAACTCTTTTTCCCTTGCTAAACTACTTCTGCCATGTTTTACAATTGCTTTACTGCCAATCCCTACAATCTTGCCTTTTTGGTGCACTTTGGTTGCCGTCTCTGACCGCAGCGTGCCACTTGAACACCACGACCCCCCCCCCCCCCAAAAAAAATACATGCAGGTGTCGCGCTTTACTGATTGTGATGAATGACCATCACGCGTGTGGAATGCACACTTTTGTCCCGCTACTATCTCCGCCCCGTTTGCACAAGCGTCACTTTAACGCTCGGCGGGAGACGCCGGTGAATAACATTACAGTGGCTGGATGCGAAGGATGCGCGTGTGTGTTTGCGTGTCGCATGATGAATGTGCTCGCTCTCATAATCTATGTGCTTGAAAATATGATGTATGTGAGGATGAACTCTGAATTATGAGACAAAGAGTGACTCATTAATCTTCCCTTTTTGGTTGGGGGGAATTCATTTGCTGTGTTTGGCTTTTATGAATAATGCAATTTCCATATATTTTTGTTTTTTTATTGTTGTATAGCGGCGTGAAAAAGTGGGCCTGGTGAGGTCCACGTTGGGCCTCACACATGGGGTCAAATTGTGCAAATATCCTTATTGGCACAATTCTGACAATCACTCCAGTTTACACTTCATTTGAGATGTTAGCATTTTTGCGCCTTAAAGGTATATAACAACATCAACATTGTACTCGACTTGCGCTTCGATTCATAAGCGTGACCA
The DNA here is from genome assembly GCF_054856555.1 of Leptonotus elevatus. Classification (NCBI taxonomy): domain Eukaryota; kingdom Metazoa; phylum Chordata; class Actinopteri; order Syngnathiformes; family Syngnathidae; genus Leptonotus; species Leptonotus elevatus. The sequence goes on from NC_141257.1 coordinate 8,533,680, forward strand.
GTTCTTCAACACATTCATGACTACTACAATTTCTTTACGACTTGTGTAGCGCTGCATTGCGACAGTAGTTGCAATACTACATTTTTTTCCCCCATTTTATGGTATTTCGTATAATTGTGATGATTCATAGGTTCTCTCTGGAAAGAACAAAGTTGCTGCTTCAATCTTGAAAAATTTACTGGATTTTTCTTGTGACATTATGCACTACAACCCCCCCCCCCCCATTATGTTCGATGCTACTGAGTGCGACGTGCCGATACCACTGGTTCTTTTAATATATAAAAAGTATCCCCCAAACACAATGGCAGATAATTCAAACATATCCCAATACAGTATTTTCCCCTTAAATTTCATGAAATTATTGCCAATTTCCTACTCTTCCTATTTCTACTTTTTTGTTCCGGCCACCAGTACACAGGCCACAAATATCGATACCCTAAAATAAGGCTGCGCATCGACCCAATAACGATACTTCATTGCCTATCCCTATTTAATATATTCATTACAACTACTTATTTAATTAATTATTTTTTTTGCTGGTTGAATTGCTACTGCTGGCGATTTATGGAAATTACTTCTCTTCAAACTCCATATTACAATTCAAAAGATGTCTGCTCATCTCCACTAACATTGCTATTTGCTGCACAGAAAATTACTTGACCCTCATCATCAATATCTTCATTATGACTACCATCCCTACAGTACAACTACTGCTTTTTTTAATATGTTTTATTGTCTAAATAAACTTAAAACAACAAAGGCAAATGGCACATTGTACCACATCTGCCACCCGAACATACCATAAATCATTATGGCGGGGTTAATGACCCTGGAATTGATGTGTGTAGCAACGTGCTGTATTACATGCAGTATTTTACTGCCCCCTGGTGGTTAACTAGAAATTGCAGCACAATGTTATGCGCATCCGTCTCTGACAGATACACATAAAATATTTCATAATTGATGCAGAGGCTGCCAAGGTGTCGTTTGACCCTGAAGGGGTGCCAATGTCATTCAGGGAAATTGCCAAATCTTTCTAATCTAGCACTTTCTCAGCCTTTATTGAGCCATGACTAACAATAGCTCATGGAACACTAACTGAAAAGAACATCTAAAGAATAAGTCATCTTTTACTTTCTTAGATATTATCTGTTATTGTTTTTGGGGGTAAATTTCATTTGTCGGAAGTGCTGGCGGTATCTGTATCATTTGAGTAGACATGCTGGTGTCAATCTTAAATAAAAGTGGTGTCTAACATGCCTAATAGGTAAGTTTAAGTTTGACTTATTTACAGGCACATTCCATTGCTTCAGGAGATATCTCGTAACTTTATGAGATTTATCGGAATCTTGTGAGATCAAAGTCATAACCCCAGACAATAAAATATGTTCATTTCAAGATAAAAGTTTGGATGGGTTTACATTTGTCGAATTCCAATCAATTAGCTAATGCGTGCATTTGACTTGTCGGCTAACTGTTCAGACGTTTGTAAGAGGATTGAAAAGCTTGACATGTAAAGCGCGTTTGGCACCAAATTAGGCCGCGGCAAGATTTTGAAGTCTGACTGAGGGGGTTACGGGTTTCGGGGGGTGGTGATGACAGATCCGGACCCTCCCGCTGGGCTCGCCGCACGGCAGGACGCTTTCTGACGCCGCCATATGGACCACGTGATGAGATGTTAAGTGGCCGCTGTCATGGAAAGATGTCGGTGAGGAGATTGATCGAGTGATACAGCACGTTGAGAAAAATAATAAAAATAAAATCATTTTGGAATCTGCTTAGATCATTTACGGTGATTTTTTTATTCCTTTGGAAGACAGACTCACTATCTAGCACTTAGACAATCTCGAGCTAGCGTCGATGCTAACTTTAGCTTTGTCCGTTTTGCTTATTATTTCCTGCTGTTAATTCCACCTTCTCTGCCAAACTCAGAGTATTATTTAAAGCAAATAAAAATATCTAATTATTGGGCCTTTAAGCTCTTTTAAACGGACATTTTGCTTGTATTGGCGACAATAGCATGCTGTATGCTAATGGCTAAATCTGATTAGCTATGATGGTTTGGAAATCGATGGTCAAGCAAGGACACCTCGACTTGGTTTTCTGTTGATATTAATGATACTTTCATGTGCTTCTTTATTCTGGGCTATTTTCGCTTGGTTATTCTTAAATAGGGGGCTGAAAAGTTGTTATGGGTTTACAGTCAAGCCTTAAGGTGACAACATGCAGCCTTGTGAATCACAAAATGGCGGCTAACTGTATGATAAAGTGCTACTTTTTTTTTTTTTTAAGACTGTATAATGATAAAACTTTTGCTTTTCACCTCTTTGCATTTCTTTGCATTTTACGGTCTAGCATAACTCACTTTGCTAATTTGGCACAGTGCAATTGTGGCGTGCAGTTGGCTAGCTATGCCTGCGCCCCAAAAATACATCTGCTCTTTTAGGCGGTTGCTTTAGAGTGCCTTGTTGTCTGCTGTAAGTGCAAGCTAATTACGCTGGGAACAATGAAAATGTCAGGTGGGGGGGGGGGATTATTCGCATCCGACTTGGCAGCTGGCGTGGCTGCGTTGTCGTTGTCTTTATCCAACTTTTTTTTTAATAAATCTTTTACATTTGCCAGGATTGTCAACAGCACTCTTCTGAAAAAGATTTTCACTTAACTCTTGAGTAACTATTCTGATTAGGACAAATGATTTTGCCTCTGAAATTCTGATTTAATTTCTATCTTATTATTCTATGGTCTGCTAAAAACTGCAAAGTCTACCGATGCTACTTTTTCTCGTGGATGTGAGCGTACGGACTCTTTGGGCAAGAAAAGCTCTTTAGTGAACACAGCCATGATTAAAGTTGGACTGCTGCTCTTCAGAAGTTGCCTGAACTCGCTGTAATGCGAGCGACGTCGCCTACGCGGCGCGCCGAGTCTGACGAGACATTAAAACCTTGCCAATGAAAGGTACGTCGCCGGAGCTTCTCAGTGCCGCCCCCCCCCCCCCTCGAGATGAAAGGGGTCTCGCCGTCTTCTGTCGTCGGGGGTTCACGGATTTGTCGGCTAAGATTCCAACAAACACTTCCACAATAATTACAAGTAGACTTTTCTTCAACGCCGCAGGCGAAGGTGAGGATCCTTTAATTGACACTTTTTATTACCCCCCCCACCCCCCCAGGGCCGTTATGCTGCGATTAAAGGGCGCGCATTGGGAGCCAGCGAGGGTATTTAGTTCAGGTATTAGTCGGGAAATGAAGGTGTCGTCGTCATGCCAAAGTTCTTCTGACGCTCACTTTTTGGGGGGGGGGGCACTTTAGGGCTTAACGTTTCCAGAAGCTTCCTTTAAAAGTGCCCGTCTCCACTTTGCAAGTTGGCTTTAGCGCAAAAGCGCTCAACTGACCAGACAAGACGAAACACTTCAGTAGGATTACAGCGACAAAGGGACGGAACGCTTCAAAAAGTTTGGCGTGGGAAATTCATCAGCAATCCATTTTTTTTTTTATTACATTCAAATTTTTTCCTCCCTCGATGATTCATTTTGTGGCTTCGCGACTTCTCTTAAAATTACCACTTCATTGTCATAACATTCTGTTTTCCTTCAAAAGAAAGAATAAATGTAGATTATGATTTCTTTTCTACAATTTCTCTTGCAATTATGACTTAAATTTCTTAAATCTGTTATTCTCATACAATTGACTTCTTCTAAATATATATACAACTTCATTCTCACTATTTAACCTCATGCGATTTTAAAATTTTCCTATTATCTTGTGGCGTTGTGACATTTCTTGTTACATTACAATCTGACTTCTTTTCATAGGATTACTGTTGTATAATTATTTCATTATTGTTGCTAGAATAATGACCACTTTGTTTATTGACAAAATACTTCTTTACTGTCATACAATCCTGAATTTATTCTCATAGGATTACAATTATGGCGTATGTTTTGCTAACTTCTCCTATTTTTTATTCAAATGAAAATATGACTAATATATAATTTACTGCCATGCAATTACACGTTTTTTGTCCCCCCCCCCCTTGTAAGACTACATAGTCAAAAAAAAGCTTCTAAACAATCAGATTTTCTTTCCCCAAAATTCAGAAAAAGTGACTCCACGTACGACTATTCCCATACAACATATTTATATTAGCCATCTGTTTCACAATTAACGTGTAAATAAAAGTTGTCTTACCACGTTAAAGAAATATATCCTTTTTTTCTCAAATATTGATATTTCAACATCGCTACTGTCAGCTCTCATCATAAAGCGAATCGACTCCGCCCAACGACTACTATGCTAAGCAACCTAGCTAAATGCTACAAGGGATTACAACTTTGTTGGAATAAGCATTGAAACTGAAATATGTGAAATTTGATTTTGAAAATCACACCCAAAAAATTAACACCTTTGAACGAGCGGAAAGGGAAAACAAAAAGCATAACATTAAATAAACAAAAAACCCATAAAAATACATATAATGGGATTATCGCTTGTGTTTGTTTGTCACGGCGGATCAGGGGAAATCGCAGTTAAGACTAAGAGAGCTTAGAGGCACGCCGTTATCGGCCAAACGGCGGAACATTTGCATATTCGTTTCAAGCCTTTGAGTTCTTCCTTTTTAATTGGTCGCTTAATAATCATACGGGACAACGACAAATGGTGACGTCTGAGTGGGAGGGAATTGTGGGGGGGGCAAAACGGCTGGCAGTCAGGTGGAAGGTTGTGGGTTGAGGCCTTAACTGTATGTGTCAACAATGAAACATTTAATCAGGTTTTGGTACCTTCTGGAACATCTTGTGGACGTCTCAGGTGTTTCTCGCCTTTCACAACACTGACGCGTTACACTGGCGTGGAATTCTGACAAAGTGGGAGGTCATTTTCTACCCACAGAGAAACAAAATTATGTTTAATGACATCGAGGTGGCAGGGAGGAACTTTCATTTTGAATACACATTTTCTGATTATTTTGCTCACAATCGAATGTGAGGTGAAAATAAAAAGGAGTGTGCACTCCAACTTTGTAATTGTGTCCTTGTTATGCCTTCATCAATTCTACCAAGCAGATGCTAAGCTAAATGTAGCCAATAAGCATGATGGTGACGTGTCTGTCAGGTATTTTCAAATGCTTTCGTGTTCTTCTGTTATGTGCGACTAATCACATTATTTGCTGAAAAACTCATCTGTTTGTGTATTGTAGTGCCACAAGAGGGCGCCAAAGCCCTGGCTAACAATAAAGTAGTAATTGCGGTCACAGAAGTATATTCTTGGCTGGCAAACTGAGTTTCGCTGATTTTATTCTCTGGCCAAAGCCATGTGTAATCTAAAAGTATTGCTTTGGCGTTATCCGGTTAGTGCCGAGGAGTAACGTTCAAATAAAGGAAGCCGTTTCATTTGGAAAGCCAATAAAAAGGTAGTGCTTTGCCGCCATTTTGTGTCATTTATACAAACCTTTCTGGGGAAGCGTCAATCAGTCGCAGTTTTTCGCTATTTATGAGTTGATAATGATAAACAATTTTGTGGTCTTAGCTCGTAGCTAGCTTAGCTATGTTTACGGTTTGAGCTACATTTTGTGGCAGTAACTTTACTATCGTATTTACTTTGACAGTTCCGTGGAGACTGTACACTGTTAGCGAGTGCGTCTTATTTTTAGGGCTCCCAAAACGTCTGGCGCATTTGCATGTGCGGCTGCTACGCGTGCGTAAATAACACAACTCGGAATATGACAGTCGGCTGGCGGTGCGAGTGTGTTGACAGGCCTGATGGGGACGTGATGACAGCCTATGATTGTCGAAAGGATCCTCCATGAGCGGCCGACTTATTTCCATTTTTTCCCCTGTTCCTGTCATGTCTTCCTCTCGGGGTCTGCTTAAGGTGTAAAGACGAGGAAACGGCTTTTTGGGCTGGACAACTTTGGATGGGAACGATACAAAGATGGGGGACGCTGAAGCTGTAGCTCACCATCAGCGATGATTAGAAAGGATCCATCCACATGTCCTTCTCGACGCCCTCTCCTCATCCTCCCGTCACATTTGCCAGCGCCGCCGTCGCTGGTGGAGAGCCGCAAATTAAAAGATGTCAAACAGCAGATAATGATAGGCACTTAATTTATGGTTTATGAAAACAAACCAAAGAAATGAGCGATGCAAACTCTTTTTGAACAAAAGGAGCGTTGGCGGGATGGTGAGGGATAAACAAACATACTTCCCGACTTTTGCTGTACTATGTAGTTATTGGCACAACTACAAAGTCTATGTCTGTAATTACACAGGCACAAACAATGCTGTGATGCATTCCCATTTAAATACAAATTAAGTTCAAGTCGCTAACGACGTCGCTCTAAACAGTAATATGCGGACTTTTACATGTCAACAAAATCCAATTTTCTATAACAGGGGTTCAATAACAACAAGTGCGCACCAAGAGTCTCTGTAGACCTGGGAAGGGTTCTGGGGCCTGTAACCTTCCACTGGTGGCGCAACATGAAAGCAGCCACGGGGACAGGCAAACGGAAAGGGCCAAACGTTGGGTGCCGTTTGCAACATCGCAGCCTCGTAGGTCGGGACCGCCGCAAACCGGGGACCTCCAGTCCCGTTCCGCCTCTAATAAATTCCCCCTGTCTCTCTTTTCTTCAGCGTGTTGTCTTCCCGCCTGGTGACAGTCGCGCTGCGCCGTCGCCGTTATGCATAATGCGGATGCTCCTTGTGGAGGTCGAATGAAAACTCCCGTCGACATGTGTCAGGAGCTCGCCGCGTCGCCTTGGACTAATGATGGCACGCCGGCCGGCCCGCTGCCCTCGGCATATGCCCAATCCCGCGTAAAGTGTGTGTGTGCGCGCGCAGGGAAGGGTTCGTCATGCTGATTAAAAACAACCCCCCCCCATCGCCGGCTCCCCTCTCCACTCCCACCCTGGCTAACAAAGCCTCTCAGAAAAAGACAGCGGGGAACATGAAGCGGTGTCAGGTCGGCCCGGGTGAGGCCGGCGGATGGGTGTCACCTGAATTTAGCCGCCTAATATGACAGCCGCCTGCTGACGGCTTGTCGGCCGAGTGTCACTTTGCCAGAGTTTGGGGGCCCCGTTCTCATGCAAAGCATTTGGACCACACGTGAATGAGGCTCGTCACACTGTCCGCCGAGGCTGCCGGATGAAACGCGCCCGACGCCCCCACCCGGACCAGGAATAGTCGGGAATAATGAGCAAATGGCAGCAGCGACAGTTGTAACCTATTTATTTGGTATCGCGCGCAACGAGTGTCTCCGGGAGGGTGATGTCACCGTCTGCGTTGTGGTCAACCGGAGACGTCCGCAACCTACTTTTCGTGCGGCGCGTCACGACACGACAATTCACATTTTTCCAACGTCGCGGCCAGCAATAACACACACAATTGACACCCGCAAAAAAAAGTTGAACCTTCAGAAGTCAACGCGTTCCAGGTGGATGTTGCCCTTTTTGATTTGTTTTGAGACCTGTCTCCCTTAGTTACTGTTGCTAAGTCTGTCATGCATTCCCATTTTTTTTGGGTCCACAACATTAAGACGTTTCCATCGGGGACATACTGTATTCGGTACGCGGCTCATTCGTAAACAACAACGGTGCAGCTAAGCCTCTGGTGTTTCAGGCGATCCGACTGAGCACAAATAAGCCTACATAGAATTCCCGTTAATCGCGAGGGACGTAGACGCGAATAGTGACAATGTGCAAGTAATCCATGGCGCCCCCTAAAGGGCTTGTAACACCCTACAGATGCCACAAGATGGCAGCATATGACTCGTTTTTCTAAAAGAAGCTCTTCAACTCACTTCAAAATGTTCCCTTGACACCAGGATGCCACCAGATGGCGCCAAAGCAATATTCCATGCTTGAAACCTGTAAATACAACAGAACAACAGGGTGGAAAAATTCCATTTAAACACCCATTCAAACATAAGGACTTTTTTGTGTGCAACTTAGTGAGTGAAATGGATCTAAATAATACTTATATCCACTTTTTAGTCTTTTATATGAACAAACATGTCAGTGCTGTCTATGTGGCATTTCCTCCAAAGTTATATCTCGCCAATATATGACAATTACATACCCATCGTGATTACATTGATAATTGGAAGGAATGGATTTGCTTCCATTCAAGGCATCGTTTTTTGTTACGCCGCCAATATCAACAAATATCTACTGTAAAGGAGAACCTGTTTGATATCGTTGTTGATATTTCACTCATTTTTGTCCCCAACTCTTTTTGTCTCTAGGCTGTGATGTATGGGAAAAGACGGCCCATCCGTCGTCCGCTTAGGCAGGTGTCATTACTCTGGAAAGGATCCACGTTGTCACTTGTTGAAGGGCCTCCTCCTCCCTCGGGGCCCTGACGCATGATGTCGCGTGGTATCTGAACAAAAACAAGTTGCGCTGACAGTTAGGAGACGGCAAACTGTCCTGGGTGATTTGGAAACCTTTAACTTCACACTCTGCGTGAAAAGGTGCTTTATTGTTTTGTTGTCAAACGAGAAATGAGTCTGACACTTCTTCAGACGACTTGAGACTAGTAGGGAATCATACAGAAAAAGTTGTTACGTCATTCTTGCTGCGGTCTGATTGAAAAATCTGAGAAAAAGATGACATTTTAAGAACAAGGTTCTAACTTTTTCCCCCCCCTGTAAGAATGACTTCTTCCTTTGACTATGCGTTTACGTTAGCATGTGCCCGAACGGCCCTCAAACCTTCCAAAGAGGGACTCGGTTTCCCAACCTGGGTGGCGTTCGGGGTCTATTTTCCAGAGAGACACGGCAAGCTTCATTGTTCCCGGGAGTGAAGACGCCCGAGGCGAGCGTTCGAGAGCGGCGCTGGGCGGGACCGTGTCGACTTAAATGCCCTCGGTGGAAATGTGTCGCGGCTTCTGGGTTTTTATCATCAGGTGCCTGACTCGGCTGCGGAACGGCAAAGCCAAGCTCCGCGTCAAACGCGCGCGTCACAAGCTCATTCTGTCCTCTCTCTATTTTATCTACAACAGCCCACTATAAAGGGATTATTTTCGCTATATAAACACACACATGAACAGATTCCCAGCTCTGAAATGCAAAACAAAAGTCAATCAGGTTGCGTTAATAACATGCAAAATTAAAAACATGATGGTTAAGCGGCAGACTAAAATAAATAAATAAAACAGTAGGTTCGTTTTTTTCCATTTCATCATCACATTATTTTTCTCTCCCTCTAGTAGTTGTAGTCTTTTCCGATGACAATTTATGAACGCTTTTTTTTCTTCAATTCTTTCACTCTCATCATACGTCACCTTTTCCCCAAGTGACATATTGAACCTTTCAAATGTAAAAGTACACAGTGACAACATACAAGTTGAAACCATGGCATTTATTTTACACCCAAAGACAAAAATAGCATCGTAGCAAATTAAACTTCAGGAAAACGTTGACAATTCTCTTCTTTAATCTTTCTTATTGTTGCGAGTGCTTCCGTGTAAACCACATTTAATGGAAGAAAAAGAAACTAAACAAAACCTAACTTTATACATTTTCAGCCATCTTTGTCTAGAAAAGAACATTATAAAAATTCACACAGTACAAATAATGTGGAATTGTAACAAGCCAGATGCGCCGACGCGCATCTGCTTGCTGATTATTCATACAGTCACTTCATTCTTTTTCTTAACTAATGCAAATACTGTACATGTTCAAACAATTCATCTGATACCTTTTTCCTTCCGCTGTTTTTAAAACAGCTGTGTTATTTCTTCATTCCTTTCCACATGTTTCAATAACCGCAATACCAATTTTAGAGCATCCTTCATCTGCTTCACCTTCATTTAAATGGCTGTCAATTATTATTTTTTTTTTAATGGAGGTCTCCTCATTTGCCCACCACTTTACATTAAAACATGCACAAACAATCTCATAAATAATACGCGAGTTGACGGTGACAGAAACGGGAGCGCCGGTCCAGTTTTGAAACAACAGATGGACGATTCCCAAAGGCTCATCAAAGATGCAGCGCGCCAACGAGAGCGGCCACCGCTCGCTCGGACGCCGCGCAGTTGCGGCACCGTTTTGGTACAATTTACATCAACCTGCAACGTTTTAGCTTTGGAACAGTGCAAGACCCCCTCTTCCGTCACACTCCCTTGTATGGCCATAATGCATGGATGAGTAATTACATTATGTGGCGTAAAAATCGGTGTATCGTTCTGGATTTCCATTATTAATTGCTAACGCGCGCAAATGGAGTCATTTCGCCCACATTGAAATTTTAGGCGGAGCTCAAAAATGCCAAGTTAAAAAACGGGCCACAGGACTGAGCAACAATGAAGACAAATTGCAGCATAAGAGTGTTGTGTTTTTGAGCTCAACCCAACATCAAAATGAGAACAATTCTTTTTGTGTTTGTGTTTATTTTTTTTTATTTTTTATTGCCAATTGAAAACGGAAAGAAGGAACGATACACTGATTGGTAAAGCTACCGTGTGTGCTGTGACGACGCTTTGTACAGTTGTGGCGCTCTGTTTGGACAGATTGAAGCTGGGTGGTTTTAGTGCAACGGTAACCCCGGGATGCGCCGGCACGGCCCAGTCACTGCTTGTCAAACTCTTTGACAAAGATCAGGTGGTCCTCGGGGGACTTGCCGTGCGTCTTGCAGAGGTGCAGTTTGATGGCGTGCTTGGTCACGAAGGTCCGACTGCACAGTTTGCACTGACTCGGCGAGCCGCCGCCGTCGTCGTCGTCGTGTTCCGTGAACTCCGGCGGGCCCGGAATCTTTTCGTCCGTCCTGCCGACGACCTGCTGCTCGAGGAAGTCTATGGAGAGCTTGGAGAGGTCCCGCAGGGCGAAGCCCAGGTGGGACTCCAAGTGGCCGATGTAGGAGGAAGGAGTTCTGAACTGTGAGGCGCAGTCGCCGCAAAGAAAGAGCGGCTGGCCCGACTCCATGTTCTTGAGGAACTTGGTGCTGCCTGTCCGCTTTAGCTGGTACTTCACATTGGCCAGCCAATGCGAGATGGTGGTCATGGAGAGACCGGTGAATTTGCAGATGTGCACCCGCTCCTGGGGGCCCAGGTCGCTTACGACCAACTTCCCCTCGGCCGTCTCCCGCAAGCTGGAGGCGAACTGCGCCTGGAGGATCAGGAGGTGCCGCGGATTCCAGTTGGACTGCCGGCCTTTCCTTCTCTGGATGGGGGACAGCTCCTCCAGACTGTCCTCGAAGGTCCCCCCGTCAAGGTCGGACTTGTCCGAGATGGAGGACGGCGTGGTGGACTTGGGCGTCAAGCGGCCCGTCAGATTCTTCACCATGTCCGATATGTCCATTAAAGCGTTCTCCCGGAGGGGCGGGGATGACGATTGAGACGCGCTTTTGGAGCACGGCTGTCGGTTTGGTACGGTGCAGTTCGCCGAGGGTCCGTTGGCGCTCCTAGATTTGGTCAAATCCATGGGCTGGTCATCGTTTCGGTACTCCGCCGCCGGCTCGGCCGGCTTCGTTAGGGCCGACTTGCCGTTGAGCTTGTAGAGCGCGGCGAAGGGGTCGTCGAAGGGCGCGGTCACCTTGGCCGCTTTGCCCAAGTGGGTGTTCATGATGGACTGCAGGGCGCTGAGGGGGTTGACGAGGGGCTGCTCCGGGGAGTGGTCGGTGATGATGCTCAGGTTGTTGCGGCCGTCGTTGACGACCTTCTTTGGCGACGCGGCCTCCTCCTTGATCTGCGTAGCTTTTCTGCTCTCCTTGCTCCGGGGCTCGGTTTTGTCGACGGCGGTCTTTTCCGGGTTGGGTGAAACCCGTTTGTCTTTCCAATTTGGCGACGGTGACTTGGCGGACCTGACCTTCTCCTCTTTTTCGCTCTTCGCCAAGCTCTTCCCAGTCACCTTCTCCACAAGTTTCTCCATGGCCTGCACGTTGTTCTTGTGGCTCGGCGGTGACGACGGGCTGCCGGGCGCCGGGTCGGAGGGCGCCGCCTTTAGACAGTTGCTGCTGAATAAAGGCTGAACCTGCGCGCAAGAAGGCAGAGTGGACTTGAGGGAACTCTGGAGCTGGTAGGCAGCGTGGATGCTGGCGTACCCGCCCCACGTCGGGGTGCCCGTCTGGGCCTTGCTGATTGCGCTCGAAACGGTGTTTGCCAATGATTTCAAGATGTCCAGTCCCCCTTTAGGCGCCTCCTCCAAGTCTTCCTCTCGGAGATATCGGTAGGACTTTGCCTTGTCCGGCTTATCGGACTTCTCGGATGGATCTTCTTTCTCTTCTTTAATTTTTCTGTCTAGTTCCGCCGGCGTTTCGGTCTCTTCCTCCGCCTCTTCGTCCTCCCTCTCCCTAGACTCTTCCTCGGGGCTTGCCGACAGCAAAGGAGAGTCGGGCTGCGACTTCCCGTTGGGGGCCGGGAGCTTGGTGGTCGTCGGAGGCAAGGGAATAGACTGAAATTTTTCCTCGCTAGCGGGATCAAAAACCAGCTGCTTCCCCTTTTTGGAGGCCGAGTTGGTGACTTTGAGAAAGTGCCCCGTGACCATCATGTGCGCCGTCAGTTGCTGCAAAGTGTCGTGGGAACTGCCGCACTCCATGCACTTGAGGATTTGCGCCTTGCGCGCCTCAAACTGCCACGTGTAACTGGCGCCGTTCTGGTAACCGTAGCGGTTGTTGGGCGTGACGTAGGGATTGGTCAGCCTCTGGTCTCTGTGCGCCTCTCCGAGCGGGACGCCGGAGGCCGCGGAGTCGGGGGAGCTCGGCGACATCAGGTCTTGGAAGGCTCTTTTTTTGTTCGGCGGGACGAGCTTGGAGGTGAGAGCCGGCATCGGTTCTTTCAGAGGCACTTTCTGATAGTGTTTCGTTTTGATCATGTGGACGCTGAGGTCCTGCAAGGACTCAAACGAGTGGCCGCAGTACATGCATTTAAGAACCTTCTGGGCGTCCTCCTTGCCCTCCATTTCCAGCAGGGAACGTTTGCGGGGCTTGGACCACTTCTTGCCCCGGTCGTCCTCTGTGTCTTTGTTGTCGTCGCGGTAGTGGCCCGTCTCGTTCATGTGGATGGTCAGGCCGACCAAGGTGTCGTAGGCCGCGCTGCAGTCCTTGCACCTGAACTTACTGGCGCCTGTGAACACGGGTCCGTACAGCTTGTTATTTTGCCTGTACAGCTGCACGGTGCTGAAGAGGCTCGGTTCGGGGAGAAGCTGGTAGGGCGTGTGCTGAAAGGTTTTGGCCAAAGCCGCCCGGTGCCAGTCGTAGGCTAACCCCGAATTGACGCCGGTGCTGTTTGAGGCGGTGCGCGATGCGGCGGTGCCGCCGGTAGTTGTGTTAGCGCTAGCGCCGGTGCTGCTCAATCGGCTCTTTGACAGGACGCTCGCTTGGCCGTGGTGGTTTTGGATCCCGTTGCTCTCGTTGTGTTCGCTTTTGTTGGCCTTGCCGGACGCGTCGTCGTCTCGTTTACCTTTCAGCATGTCCAAAGCGATGCTCGACCACGAGGCGTCGGAGATCAAGTTTGCATAGACGGCTTTCATTTTGGCCAAACTGTCCTGCAGAGAGAGGCCGTTGAGCGGCTCGGCGCTCTCTTCCGGCTTCTCCTCCGGCTTTTGCCGAGCGTCGTCGACCGAGGGTGGCGTCTTCGCGTCCGCCAGGTGGTCGCTGGCCGCGCTGAGCGGAGAGGCGTAGCCGGCGTCCGGGTTGGTGCCGTTGCTGAGCGGGGAGTTCTGGCAGCTGAAGCGATCCCCGGCATCCTCGTCGTCGTTGAACAAGTAGTCGGCGTCCTGGCCGTCCAAAGATAGGCCGTCATCCTGAAGGGGTTCCTCTTCGTCGGCCTTGTCCGAGCCAAACTCATCCTCGGGACCGTAAGCTGGAAAACAGCAAACAAGGTTTTGTTAGCGCGAGATCATTTAATTAAATAATTTAACGTTTTTTAACGTAATATATATTAAGCGATTTGGTTAAAATCTGTGCTAAAGTGAACATTATTTCTGCCAAAATGAAAACAACAACCATTTAGTTGGAAACAAAGTAGGCGTGTTCATTAACTTTAGAGGGTCGCATTATTCCGGGCAGCGGGCTGAATGGCTCCCGGCCTTTGGATTTCACACATGTGACTGACAGAGAGACAAAAGTATTGGGACACATCGCAGGAAGGAACTAAGGAGTTTTTTTACTTTAATGAGATGTTGTCAAAAACAAAATAAAGTGAATTTGGGGCCAGTCAAATTATACAGTGAAATAGGAAGAAAATAAGAAGGTTAAATAATTCCAGTAAATATGTGTATAAAATACTACACTATAAAACAATCAAATGAAAATTAAATTACATGTAATATAAATACAGTATTCTTACGCCGCTTACGTTTGTAACCTTGAACCATCGTTAGGCAAGAAGATTTTGAAATTTTTGAAATGTATGATGTTCTTCCGCAACAAACTCATCCGAGCACTGGGAACAGAAATGGGTCTTCCCTAAACTGTCCGCTAACATCAAATGGCACGCGCCGTGTCATTCGTAAAAAAGGCAACTAAAAAAAGTTATGTTTGATTGATTAATTGCTATTGCACCTCTTGATTACACTACTGATGGATTGAAAGATGGATTTACAACTAAGCGCAGCAGCCGCCATTTCACCACCAGATCAAAAGTACGGCCTCACGCGGGAAAACTGATACCATCCCTCAATTTGACTGGACGTGCGTACGCAATTTGGCCTCCAAAGTAATGGAGATAGCGCGAGGACGGGCGAGTGTGCCAGTTCCGTGCGCCTGGTTGAGCCGTGGCTGGCAGGGAGGAGTGGACTTGGCAGCGGCGGTGGAAGTCTTCTCAGCGTGGGGCGAGGGAAAAGCGCCAGCGGACATGACAGCCCGGTCGCGCTTTGAAAGACGCCTGACTGAAAGTGAGGCGACATTGTAAAGAAACTACATATTTCCAGGAGGGTAGGGGGAAAAAAAAGACGGTCGAGTATAAAAAAAAAAGAAGAAACAAAAAGAGGCAACCCCCTATCCCTTCGTATTCCCTCCCCCAAATCCATCTCGGGTAAGATGCTTGTCTGAGGTGCCAGAATGAGTCTCCTGCGAGGAGGCAGATGTGCTGTCAGCTTCAAACAGCGTGTTGCACTCCATCCCATAATAGGAGTGGACATAATACCTGATGTGTGTGAGGTGCCAGAAACAGCTGCCTGGGAAAAGCTGGAGGTTCAACAGTTGCAACCGCCCCGCCTCTTTTCGCTTTCTGCGTGCCTAGAGGCATAAAGCCTCAACGCGCATCCGTTTTTGTCTTAAAAATAAACCATTATAATTACATTCTACTTGGGCCATTCACAAAATTGGGCCCGTTGAAAATGCTCTCATCTAAAGCGTAGAAATGGAAACGCCGTGGAAGCCATTCGCGGCCGAGGTGGCCGGTTCAAGTTTAAGACAAAGCTAAGCTGACAGCGCAACAAACAAAGTGAAAAAAAACAAAACAAAAAAGGCAACCGCACTTAAGGAGTGTGTGTGCGTGCGCGAAAGTGGGCGGGAGGGTCGCGGGACGACAAAAACCCCAAACAACCTCTTCCCTACCATCTGTGTACGACAAAAAATAAAAAATAAAGCCGCGAGTGCCACCTCCGGCTAATAAGGCAATCAGAGATGGGGAAAGATGCTGACGCGGCTGCTTTCGGCCGGAACAAAAGACGGCGAGGGAGGAGGGCCGAGGGGGGGGGGATTAAAATGGAGGTGTCTGTTGTGGTTGTCAGTCAAAAATGTACAAAGCCCACTCAAGCAAAATGCGGGAATGAAGTTAAACAACACGCCAACACGCTCGCAAGTACATTAGTGTTTTTGGATCTGATGTTTAAGAGGAACATTGACTGTTAGCTGAAATGTGGCATTTATTTCATTACTAAGTTAAGTTGTTGGCGGGCATGAGGGCAACGGCAGAGTTTGTGTTTAGCGAGGCATCCATACACCGCAAATAAAATGCTTTCATCGTTTTGGCCGTTTTCAATACTGTCGGTTCTGCAGGTCGAAAGCAATCAGCCGGCCGTCGGATGATAAGGAAGAGGAGGCGGTCAAATCTAGCCCGCCGATTGTCAATCCAAGGACCGCCCCATTCGCCTTTGTTGCTAGGCAGAAATTGTCCGGCTCCATTGTCACTGCCCCATTGGCCAGCTAAATAAAAGCTAGCCGCGCCCACTAGAGGTATAAACTATCACTGGTTTCTTAATTTTGATTCGATATCACAACACAGTATGATATGAGTGAGTGAATCTTTATACAGTGACCGCATTTTCAGCTGGAATATTAGGATTATTGTTATTATAATTGTTTTCTCTATGGAGAATATCTAAAGGGATTATTTTTTATCAGGCCTCCAAAGTCGTCAACAAGTGTTGACATTTTGCCGGATACATAGCAACATAGGATAATAACTGCTGGCGTGACTCAGTTTTGTATTACATTTTTGTGCGACAACCTTTACACTCAGGGTGTGTGAAAAACAAAAACAATACATGAAAATGGGAATACATCAGTGCAGACCTCTTTATACACAGGCATCGCAATCGAATCTCGGAAAGCCGCTCCTTACTACCGAGTGCGCGCACATTTCCGCCAGGCATGACACTGCCGGCAAATTGAAAGCGCTGCAAACATTAGAAGAACAAAACGTTTTTGCCATCCTGCATCATAAAAATATCATTTGGATATACATAGGACTGTTTTCATCAAACTGTAACTTAAGTAGTGCAAAATATCGAGATACGTATCCCCTCGACGGTCATGTATTGGGATAGGCGAAAATAAACATTGGGCTAACCACACCAAAACAATAATACGATAAAAGTATGCAAAAAGAGCTGTCCCGCTATTTAATGACTGCTCTGTATTAAATGTGTGTGCGAAAAGCAATGCCATCTGTGTGTTCTGTGTGTGTTTGGAGTGCAGCCCGTCACTAATGCTGTGTACAGTCCAGGATTTCCTGCTGCAGACAGGTGACACCGCAGTGGGACACCACAACACCCCCTCAGCACAAAGAACAACATACCTCCCCCCCCAGGGCAGGGAGATGTGTGAGGTCCTCCAAAATATTATGTCCTACACACATACACTGACATGCTAGATTAACAAAGAGTACGCACACACACACACACACACACACACACACACACACCCCCACCCCCACACACACACACACACACACACACACACACACACACACACACACACACACACACACACACACACACACACACACACACCCACCCACACCCACACCCACACCCACACCCACACCCACACCCACACCCACACACACACACACACACACACACACACACACACACACACACACACACACACACACACACACACACACACACACACACACACACACACACACACGCACACAGGTTTTGGTCCAGAGGCATTTGGGCATTGACGGTGTTTGTGTTTAAGTAACGGACTCCGTTTTGTCTCAAGTTCTTGGCATCAAATGGACGTCATTCAATAATCATAAATGGCATGAGGGACCATAGCAGGACAGACGATAAAAGTCTCACAGACAAATGCAAGAAGTTGAACAGGAAGTTTGCCATTTTGGTTTAAAGCAGCCATTTTGGGCAAAGTCCTCCTAAACTCCTGCTATAAAATTGTAGGTATACTAGACAGGCAAGACTTAATTACCAAGTTTTTGTTGTTGTTGCCATCTCAGTCTAATCTTTAATCTTTGCAGAGCATGGCATCACATTTTGGTGTTGAAGCAGCCATTTTGGGCAAATTCCAGGGCTTGTACTCTGATACCCCAAACACCAGTTTCACCCATCCCTCAAATTTGCCAGGCATTTCAATCAAAACAGGAGGAATGGAAAAGTCTCAAGAACATGCTCTGGAAATTGAACACAAAGTTGGACATTTTCTAGCAAATTCCAGCGCCTGTCAGAGGATTTGATGCGACGTCCAGAAATATCCTTGTCCAAATAGTTTTGGACACAAATGCATCTGCCCAATATTGCGAAAATTACTGAGTTACTTCTGCCCGTCCAAAGTGCTTTACTCCCCAATAAAGTAGCACTTGTCATACGTCAGACATCTCGTCGTCACGCCGACCAAAACAATCAACTTCCCTTGCGCGCGCATACAAACGCACCTTCCCCTGTAACGCATCTTCATTTATTCATGTCGTCTGGACCAAGAGGGCAATCCCGCCTCTCATTTGCAGCGCTAATGTCCAATTCCGCCAGCTTTCACCCCCGCTGATTTACCCGCCGCGTTCCAGCTCAACGCCCCCACCCCTTCGCGCCGTTTAGCGAGGCCCCTCCGCAACGGGCGGCCCTTATTTCCCCTCGATCCCGTTTCGCTTTGTCACCAGGCCCTCCATTCGCTGCCACTCACCTCTGATGGCTTTGGACAGGCCTGATCAGTGTGTGTCACTGACCTGCGGCGAGGTAGAGGCTGTAAATAAAATGACATTATTACTTCCCGCGTCCTATACGCGCGCAGGATAGGCAATTACGCCGACGCAGAGGATGTCGCCGCGACTCGGTTCTCCGTGGGACGCTCTTTTAGGTACACCTGCGCAATGTCATGACATCCGAGGCAAGGGCGCAGACTTCTGCCAAGGCCTAAACTGCGCCTCTGATCAGATCGTTGTATCTTGAGAGATACAGTTCTTGAATTTGGTCAATAGGGTTGAGATGAACATCAATGATAAATACAAATGAAAACGTCGAAAAAACAAATCCTGGATTCACGACGTTTCTCTACACTGTGTTTCTTGTTGATAATATTAAAACTAGGGGTGTCAGGCGATGACAATTTTGAATCATAATTAATTGCATGACTTCAACCGTTAACTCATGATTAATCTAATTGTATATCTGTTCTGAATATACAATAAAATGTAAAATATATTTTCTTTCTTCTAACTTTCATGCTCGTGTTCAATTAAAAGTGGGTCTGCATATTTTAGTCATTGATACAGTCATTTCATAATAATTCATAAAATTGAGTTAAAATTAAAAATACTTATTGTACTGTAAAAAAACAACCAAGTGTGATATTGATTTATGTTGGTTATTTTTCTGCCAATAGATGGCAGAATTGCATTTGTAAGACATTGGTGATAGCTCAGTGCTTTTTTCTTTTCATATTAAGAGTTATCTAATCTTGAAGATGCATTAACTTGTGAAATTCTGCACATTTTTTAAATTGCTAAATACAACTTGACCCAAGTTTCCACAAATATATGCTTTATTATTACATTTATTACTGCTAAATTTTGACATGGACGTGTCAGCTGCGTTGCGACTGCAATTCCCCCAGTAGAGGCTTTCTAAGTAAAGGGCGGTCATTAATTGCGTATTAAGAAAATTTGTGGTGTTAAAGGAACTTTCAATTAACTACAAATTAACACACTCATTTTGACACCCCTAATTAAAACCACTACCCGCTTTGAGGAATTCATGTAACTTATTTTTTTTTACGTTGATTGATAAACTGTCACCGATACCGCTAGTACTTTTGATACATACAATTTAAATCAATAAATGAGAGATACTTTAAAGAAAGGCCGATATATGATTTCCCCTAAAACTGCATGAAAATTAAGGGCAATTTTCCATTCACCTAATTTCTAGCTCCTGATCGTAACATTGTCTGAATTGCCACCAATACTGGTATTGGCTGCCGTCACTATTACTCATACCTTGAAATGAGGCCGGGTATTGCACTTGCCCATCCCTAGAGAGAATGAACAACTCTGCTTTTTTATAGTCAAGTCGTGTATGTAGTGCGCCTACTTTGTTTCAATTGCTTCAAGACATGACTCTACAACAACTGATTCCGCACAGAATGTTCAGTTCTAGAGTGAATCCATTAATGTGGCTCCATGTGATCCAATCAAATCACAGAAACAAGCATTGGCATAAAAAATACAAGTTTGACATCATTACATACTGCAGGTTCATTCATTTATGGGCTCGTTTTGGTCACAAGATTCTTTCTTACCAGAAGCCCCTTACAAAGCGGCCATTTAGGCTGTCTGTTGACTGGCATTAAGGTCGCGCCAATTTACCAGAAATTTCTTTTTTTTCTTTGAAACTTGTACCAAAACATTTGTGGTGTTTTTTTTTTTCTTCAAGGGACTGGAACAGAAGAATGGCATTTCAATTCATTTAAATGAGTAAATGTCATTTTGATACACAAGTTCAGATACAAGATTGGTCACGAAGCGAATTAAACACAAAAGTCAATGAAAAACTGTACTTTCATTTTATTATTTTTATCGACTAATGTTTTACCACCAAAATGCTGGCTTACCTATAATGTCAAACAAGCATTTTGTTATGAGATTAAACAACAGCCATTAGCTCGTCACATGCACAACCCCTCCACCTCCATGTGTATACACGCACGCACGCACGCACGCACGCACGCACGCACGCACGCACGCACGCACGCACGCACGCACGCACGCACGCACGCACGCACGCACGCACGCACACACACACACACACACACACACACACACACACACACACACACACACACACACACGAGGGTTAGAACAACAACCGCGCTCTTGTGCTGCACAGGCATGCCAAACCATCTGGTTAGTTTTTTTGAGGCAAAGTGCACATAAAGCGTTACTAATGCTAATTAAAAACGATGCCACTGTGAGACGTTCGCTCAGCTGACTCCATGTAGGTCAGGCAACACTCGTGTATTCGATGTGTTCCGTACAAACACATACAGTAAGTAGCTCACTCATTTGTGTTCTAAAGCAGAAAAGTAGCACTTGATTGGACAAGGGGCCGCTTTAAGATGGACGCCTCACAAAGTGTAGGGCAGTAAAAGCATGTGATTGACTCCCAGCCAATCAGCAAAGAACGATCATAATACTCATGCAGGTTAGAATTTAATAAGATAAAATAGTGATAGACTGAGATTCTAACAAAATTAACCTACATTTCCAACTTAAAAAGTCACCTTTTAAAAACATCGACCATTAAAATAGATAAATTTGAGGTGCCATTCTTAATGTTTTTTTGATTGTCTCTAGGAGAATTTATGCAGACAATCTGTTTAAAAGAAACCCAAATATGCTTCCTTACATGCTACACATTTCTATGTTTCACCTACTAGCCTATTAGTTTTTTAATAATGCAAACTAACAGAAAATAATACATTTGTAAAGTCAATATTTGCTGCAATTCACTGGAAATGGATGCCGTTTACCGCAGCTTCCAATGGAGTATTCAGGTTGAAGATTAAGAATGCACGGCGTCTTGACGTTGACGTTTCATATCCCCCCCCCAGACGCACACATACACAGTTTGAGTTCACCTGCGTTGCCCCGGACCATCTTCCCGTCTTGCCGGCGACTAAACAACATCTGCTCCCATCGCCTAGCAACAAGCCACTTGACGGATGACCCCCAAAAGATGGATAATTACCATAAATCACCGACGCCAGCGTGGACAATAGAGAGCGGAAAAGCATTGACAGCAGAGTTTTTAACTTTTTTTTTTTAACCGCGGTGGGGAAAACGGCCGTGCGACTCTTGAAGACAATAGAAACTGAAAAAATGTGAGCGTGGCCCTGGACTAATGAATAGAGGTGTTAAAATGGAACTTTTCCACTCAAGGGACCCAAGCGGCGACAAAGGAAACAAAGTGAAGGTCCGAGGAAGGAAGAATGAAACGGTGGTGGTACACAGAATATATAAAGACAAAAAAACCCAATAATAACTAATAATAGTAATACGTTTGAGTATTAAGACAAAGAAAGTATCTACTGCAACGGAAATGAACATGAGATGGCCTCGGGCCAAAAGCTAACCAGTTGTCTAGTCTGCTTCCACAATAAGCCATCAATCAGCCTTGGCCAAGGACGCTCGCTTTATCCAACACTGATGAGCAAAGCAGCAACAAACATGCACATGCACACAAGTGCATCCCAAAAAATCCTAGTTAAATAAATGTCTGTGCTAAATAGACTAAGATGTGGTGGTTGAGGTTTTTGGGCAATGATACGTGATAAAAATCACCTAAATGTCAGGAAAAATTGCACTTTGTACTTTAAAAAATTTTTTATTTAAAAAGTTTTTTTTTTTAGCTACAATGCTGTTTAGCTAAACAACAGTGACAAAAAAAGCTGTTTGTGAGTATGCTAGCGCCATTCATTTAAAAAACAAGACCTTAAAAGAAAAGAAAAAAACACAACTTTGTTTTTTCTTTCTTGGACTTTTTTTCTCTTGATAGATTTGAAGGGTTTTTTCCCCCTGAAAGTTTTCTTCCCCTCAGCATTAACTTGCATCAACTTAAAAACAGACAAACTTTGCTTTTGCAAAAACATGGACGCCAACATAATCGTTAGTAAAGCTACAATTCAATTATTCAAAAACTTAAAGGGAAAGTCTACCCAAAATACATTTCTTGACAATAGTATGTTTTATGCAGCCCCAGCAGTCTAAATATGGTATTATGGTTAATATTCTGTTAGTGGAATACAAGTTAAGCAGCAAAATCCAGCAGTTTTTCAGACCGAAAAGAAAATATCGCGACGCTACTCTTGTCTCGCGTGATTTTGTTTACGGGGTTCTCAATGGAATTTGTTTCGCTCCGCACCGCAACGGAACAATAGGAGGGATTTCCGCTTCGGTAGGTGATGCTAATTTCACTGTAGCATTGCTAGCTTGCTTCACACTTCCGACAATTCAACAAACAAACTCGCCAGACAAGCTGACCTCTACGCTTCTTCCTCCAAGCTATCTCCTTTTTGGCCCGGTCCCGGTACACGTACAGCTCCTGGTGTCTGCACACCGCGACGATCAAGCTATCCTCCATTGCTATGCTACACGTTTTGCACACAACCGCTGCTTCCTGTGTTTTGTCTGTGACGTATTTGGTGACACCGATTGGCTGTCGCTGATGGTGCCAAAAGTTCAATTCAATCCATTGACTACAACGCAATCGTGCTGCCGGAAACGCCTCCCCGACTGTTGGTCTGAACGTAGCAGTGGGGTCGAGTGAAAATGACGTCACAGCTGCTCAGGTCTAAGGTAACAACCAATCACAGCTCAGCTTCAACTGTGATATCCTCAGTCGACAGCAAGTAACAAAAATGGCCGCCACCCCTGAGATGGATAAAAAAGGCTGGATTTTGCTTCATAACTCATATTCCACAAATGTCATATTCATCAGAATGTCATGTTTACACTAGTGAGGATACATATAACATATTTTTGTCAAGAAATGTTTAAGGTTGACTTCCCCTTCTGAGTGGCTCGGCCGGACCTCCTGCTCTTTCGCACTCTTTTCTCATGAAAAAGTGCACAGGTGAGGCAAGGCGACCTCATCAAACGTTTCCAACATGTTGATTAATCACTGATTTTGGGGCGTCGTGTCTTTGGCAATGTTCATTGTGAGTCGCTCTCCGCAGGATGGCTTCCACCGGGACCCTTTCTCCTTTCTTTAGACACTAAACAAAATGAAACTGATTCTGCTCAACGCCTAATTGGCCATAGAATTAGCAAGTGAGCATCAGTTAGCGAGGTTGCTAGTTCACAGAAATGCTTCATTCAGTCAGAGGCTCATAAACTTATATCACTCTGCCTCATGACCATGATTTTGAAACACATAAACTAAAATAAAAAAAAGCTCTCAAAAGTCTGTGTTGTCGAGTTCATCGGCTCCCCCTGAATTGGTGTGAATGTGACGAACTTCAAATGTCAGGAAACGAAATTATTTCATAAACTAGGACGCTCCCCTATTTATTTTTATCTACCTTGAAATAAGGACATTGAGTAACTGCTAAAAATGCAAGTATGACACACGAGTTTTTCTTTTCAGGGACAGTAAAAAAGAGAAAATAAAAGGAAAAGAAGGAACATGAAAAACCATAAAAGTGACTTCAGGGAAATTAATTAGAACCACAAAAAGCCTCCGGGTGGAAGTCTGCTCGAGACGACCGAGACGTCCCCAAATATTTGAGCGCTTTCAACCGCGTGTGTCACCGGGGAAATTCCGCCAATTGTGCACCGTGAAAGCCATTATCCTTTATGCTTGGCCAAGTATTCTCGTTTTTTTTAACCCAGTGACAAAGTGCCGCTAAAGGCCGACGTTCCGTTAGAAAAAGTTTTCACTGTTGTCGTTTCAACATTAGTGTAGAAGATTAAAGTGGGAGGGATCGCACACGCGTGTATAGCATAAAATAAAATACAACAGCATATTTAATAGGGGAGGGAGTCGCAGTTATTCCCGATGTGATCGCTTAAAGCAATACTGATATCAGAAGAGCATTTGCGCAATATATTACAACTTGTCACGATACATCACAAATCTATGTATCAAATTCAAATATGTTCTCAACAAAACCAATCATAGCACGTCACAGTCAGCACAATTACTTGCCAGACCACCAATAAAATCACAATATGATTGCACCATAATTAATGAACTGGAAGCAAAAATATACAATATGTCATGTTATTGATGTGCGTAATGGAAATGATAGCCATCATATCACAAGTCACAACGCAGTGATTGCATAATAATTGAACAACAACGGTGCCTTGACTTAATCGTTAAAATTGTTTCATGACCACGTTCATAACTAAGAACACTCATATCTCAAATGACCTTTCACCACTTAAATTAATACACTCTAAAAACAAATGGGTCAAAAATGGACCGATCCTCTACTTGGGTCAATTTGACCCAACTTCAATAAGTCAAGAAATTGGTCTTTTAGTGTACAACAACTCATAAATATTGGTCAGATACTTTACTTGGGTCAAAACATTGGGTCATTTTGTATATACAACAACCCAGAAAGTGGTTCGGTCCATTTTTGATCCATAATTGGGTTACTTTTGACCCAACTTGGAGTGTAGAAGCGGCATTAATCCGTTCCAGTTGTGCTCGTTGTGGTGTCTGCGCCTTAGCCAGTAGAGGGAAATATATATATATATATATATATATATATATATATATATACACACACCTGTTTGTTTGTTTTATTCTTATCTCTTCTCTAAAGAGTTCAAACTAGAGCTGCAGCTATTGCACCTTTTTAGAATTGATTATTCTAACAGTAATTCCATTGATTAATCGAGTAATCTGATACAAATTTAGCTTTTATCTCAAATTTGCAATACAATGAATAAACAATATGACAATATTTTGTCAATAATAGTGACGATTGGTTGCAAAAATGACCTGATACGAATATCTATATTTTGTCTCACTGCTAATATTTAAGTGTGGAAGATTTAAGAGTAGAAGATTCTGGTGAGCTTGTATCAGTAGTCGTGTCCAGCTAATTGGTCTGTATGCGACTATGCATGTGTGTGTGTGCGTGCGTGCGTGTGTGATGGCTCAAAGCAGCCTCCCAGCCAGAACGAGGCAGGAAGAGAGGAAGCCATCCTTCAACGGAGCACAATATCCGACTGCGGACAGACAACCAACGGCTGTGCGGGTGTGGAAAACGCCAGGAAAAAAATACCCGTCCCCCCCCTTGTGCCCTCTATCTCCCACGTATACACACACACACAAATGGCAGTAGTGTATATCTGCAGGAATGTTAAAAGAGAAGAAGCTCCGAGGGTCTGAGTGGGTGAAGCAAATGCGTGCCATGAGGTAGTACAGGACATAACACATGTGTTATGTGTGTGTTGGGAGGTCAGGTGTGCGCCCAGGGAGCATGCGTCAGGCGGCGTGGGAGGGGGGGACTGATGTGTGTCAGCGCGCATCTGCGGGCCCAGCGAATAAATTAGGCTTATGAAGACAAATGAACGGGCGCTTGAAAGAGGAGACGATGGGGAGGGGTGGGGGATGGTCGGGGGAGGGCGGGAGTGAGATCACAGAAGAGGACGTGATGAAGGAGGAAGAGAGGCGTATGGCGGCACTGTGGCGGCGTGCATGGAAAGACAACAGAGCGCAGTATTAGGGATTTGCGATAGTTAGAAGGCTACTTTGTACTCGGGATTGAAAGACGGGAGAGGACCAGTTGCATTCTGGGCACAGTTACAGATACGTCTGGACTCAAAAGGCAAAAATAGAACATTAAATGAGCACTTCATTTGTGTTTTTGGCTTCTTTCTGGTTGACGGAGATGGATTTTTCAATGCGGCCAGTTAACAGCTCGTCGCTAACCTAGCCTCGCAACAGCCAACTCATTTGCTGACTCCCACGTCACTCACCAGGGCAGGCCCCACCTTTTAAAGCCACACATATTCAAAGTCAGAGATGTTATCGTGTGGAATGTGAGGATTGCGGCCTAAAGTGGACAGATTTTCGTCGAAATTCTAAACTAACCTAACCTGCGACCTTGAGAATTGTATTTTTTGATGTATCATGTGGAAATGTGCGCTGGTATGTCAATAAAACTCCTTCAGTCCAAACAGGATTAAACTAGCGCTGTCACTATCCTATATTTTTGGAATCGATTAATCTTTCGATTATTCAATTGATTAATCAACTAATCAGATTCATTTTATTTTTGGATTAACGTGTATTACAAAAGCATTTTTTCCCGTGATTACTGTTAAAACACTTTGCCTGTTTGAGTTCCGGATGTGTTAAATCTACCTGTTTTGCATATATATTGTTTCCGGTATGAATTATGGGACGCAGTTAATGAAGTTATAAGGACGTTAATCCTTGTCATATGTATTTGTGCTACCAGTAATTGAATTTGTGTCATATTTAACACGTTTATGTCGGTTTTTAAACAAACCGTGACTTCAGGTTGTGTGTGAAATAATGACATCCAGGACAATTCTGTGTACAAGTTGCATTGCTCATCTGTGGACTGCTTGTGAAATTATGAATTTATATGTTTTGATTGTGGCCTTCTGATTAATTGGTCCGACATTACAATTAAAAAACTTTTTTTTTTTTTTACTTTCCAAAATCTTTTTGCGGCCTAGATTAAACCACTTTGCGGGCCTGATCCGCCCCGCGGGCCGTATGTTTGACACCCCGGCGCAAGAACATACAGTAGGCTTTGATACAGCCTTTCAACTGCACAAAACGGTTGAAGCAATGGTAATTATTACAAAAACGGCAGCCAGCAGGTGGCAGCAGAGTAGAAAAGATCAACCAGGGCCATGTTGAAAACAAGCTGATTTACCCACAGTTCTAAGCGGATTTGTGAATAATGATGAAACTAGCAGATAGAAATATAAGTTTTTTTTCCTGATGAAAAAAGAGACCCGAAGACTCTTTAAATAAGTTTAAATGCAGGATAATTTTTGCATATGGCCTCTCCCTATTATTGTTTTTCAACTTTTGCGGTTGGGTCTGGATCTGGAACAAATCCCAGCTATTCAGCGTATATATATATATTTTTTTTTAAATGACTTCTTGAGCCATAAAGAGACTTCAGCTCACCGACTGTGGGCATGTATCCCATGAAAAAAACGCTGTGGATGCGGGGCTTTGTTACACAGCCCGTCTGGGACCCCCGCCCGACGCCCCCTCGTTTGATAAATGACACGTGTCATTCTGTCAGGCCCCTGCCATCCGGACTGGGAGGCCCCACGTTGATGTATGGCGGCCCCGGCTTAAAGGAAATGGCTGTGTTTTGGCAGCGGCCAGGAAAAACATGGCCTCTGTATAAGGCTACGTGTCTTACAGTGTGTATCGCCGTGTGTGTGCTTATTAGCGACGGCGTACGAGCATGTGCGTGCTCTGAAAGCTGTCAAGCGGACGGGCAGAGGGAGACAAATCATCGTCATGGCCGCCCCAGCTGTTCCCCAAATTTGGTGCGAGGAGGAGAGCGAGGAGGAGGTGGTGGTGGAGGAGAGAGTGAGAGAGAAAAAAAAATCAGGCCGTTGGAGTTCTAAACGGCTGACGCTTCCCAGAAACGGCGAGGACAAGTGGAGCTCACGCATACGCACACAAGCTCGGGATGGGAAGCTAGCCAATCCCAGAAGGAAGTGTTTTCGCCGCACGCAACACGCATCAAACAAACAACAGCATTGCTAGTACCACGTCAAGTCGAAAGCAAGTTTATGTTTTGGGTCTTGTTTCAACCAGTGGTTCTTACATTGGGGGACCTGGACCCCAAGGGTGTACGCGAGCCACAGCTCAAACTTATTTTGCAATAAATATGTCAGATGTTTTGAAAATGTGCTAAATGAGGACCGGTGTGCAAGTAAAACAAAAATAATGTGAAAACCAATGACTCTTCTTAACTTTAGCTTTGGGCTAATTAAAAGTTCTGACATGTTGATGATGTATCGTCACATAAATCTGATGCATGACTAAAATCTTTAAACAAAAGGCATATTATTACAGGAATAAAGTCACATTTTTCTTTAGAAAACATTTATTTTTCCGAGAACGTAATCCTATTTTGTAGGCCGTAAAGACACATTTTCCAGAATAAAATACATATTTGAAGAATTTCGTTGCATTTTTTAAATACAATCATTGAAATATCACTTTCTTCTCTTGTTCTTGACTTCAGTATCATAATACCGAGACTTGTTTCTCATAATATGAACACATTTTTAATCCAACAAAATACTTTTTGGTTCTTGTACAGATTTGCCCCTCCAATACATGCAACTTCTTCCATTTCTATGATATTTAGGGGTACACATGGCTGTTAAATTTAATTGGTGTTAGGATTATGAGAAAAAATGGATGTGCTTTAGCTAACAACTATGTTGCTAACAACTAGCCAAACATGTAAATTACACTAGTGCTATTCTCTTGGAAATTACTCTCATGTGCTATCTATTTCTCTATCTTGCTAGCTAGCGAGCTACCTAGCTACCTACGGTATCTAGCTAGCTGTGTTTTAGGGATTAAATATTTTGACAATGTTTTCATGTAAAACTTTTCAAACAATGACATTTAATGGGCTTTCAATAAACACACAGTTGCATTTTCATTTGTTTTTGGTGATTCTGAATTGTTTTGACAATCTTAATTAAAAGTGTTGCAAAGTGTAATTCTGAATTACAACAACAGAGCTGTCACTTTGATATAACGCAGGCTATGCCTCAAAACTGTGTGATTCTAGAACGTTTTCCGTTTTTAATGACAGTTGGTGGAGGGAGAAAGATCAGGTAATTATTGTGTGATTATTTTCTATTACAGAGATACAAAATAACATATTTAGTTAGCTTTTTACAAACAGGGATCTATTAGCCATGCTCTACCCATTACTAGGTAGAGGAAATTTGTCATTACTGATTCTGTCATTTTCAGTACAACAGTGCAAGAAGTCCACATGAAGTTTAAAAGCTAAAATATTGAAAAATACAGCAAGATATTAAGCTTATACACTTTACCTTTAACTCATTCACTCCCAGCCATGTTCACTGAAGCAATCCCCTTGCACCCGGCCGTTTTACTGGATTTTGACTTTGATTTCCCAAGGCCCTCAGAATATTGTGTTCTATTGCTATAAAACATGTGATCTATTAAAAGAAAGATTCGAGTCTCTTCTTTCATCAGGAAAAAAGTTCAGTTTTGCAGTAATTAGCATTAGAATATACCGGTAGCTAAGTTTCAACATTTTCTACAAACCTGTTGAAAACACTGGGGAAAAGAGCTTTTGCAACATGGCCCTGGTTGATCCCTTATACTTTGCTGCAACCAGCTGGCCGTTTTTGTGATGACTACCATTGCTTTAAACATTCTCTTCAGTTCAGAGGCTGCATCAAAGCCATCTGTATGCTCTAGCATAAAACAAAACATACAAATACGTTTTTGGGACCATAGTAATATTTAAAATAGAACGTACTTATACGTTTTGGGGAGAAAATGAGTTCATAGTGACTAGAGAAGTAAAAACTCACTGTCAAATTCAAAACCGACGAGGACGCTGTTAGTTAAGATCCAAAAGTGGCCAACTGCTGGATTGGCATGCACATTACACATTTCCAGTGGTTTCTACAGCTTGGATTGTTTTGACAGCGTCTGTATGTGACACTTCAAAAAACTTCAAACAATAACACATTTTTCTGCTAGGACGTATCATGTAAACCATCCCCGTCCGTGTCTGGGCAGTTTTCACAACAACAGCAGTGGTGGAGGAGGAGAGCCCCACCTGGAGGTTGTGAACTCTGAGTGACCCCGTTTGGTCGGGCTGAGCGCCCTCCTACTAAACTCTCATAGCGTCCTCTCTCCCACGGCGGGAAGAGGGAGGAGGGGAGACTGGCGAGGAGGGGGAGGAGAAAAAAACAGCGTCATTAGGCTGTGAGTGATGAGTGGCAGCCATGGGTGACATCCTCCCCTCTCTTTTTCTTTCTTTGCTCCGACGTCCAAATGCTTTCGCCCCCCCCCCCCCCGACGCTGCCCCAGCCACCCTCGTTTTCCTTGATACTTTTCTCCCGCTTGCTTTATTTCACCGATCGCTCAAGTCATTTTTCTTTCACTTCTTTCTGTCGCTTAGCCTCCTCTTTTTTCCACTGCCCCCCCCCCCCCTCCTCATTCTTGTCTGCTGTCACTCTTCCCCTTTTCTTTCTTCCCTCATCCTGCCGTTGCTTCTCAGACTCAGTCGGACCCGTCTAGGCCCATGTAGACACTCCGTACATAAAAGATCTCCAAAATGCAAAGGCCCGAAGGAGGGTTGCACGTTTTCACCCCCTCAGATTTGTCAACAGCCCACATTGCTGTTCAGTTTCTGATACAGACATATTGTTGCTCAGAGGTTTTTTTTACAGTAAAAAGTTTAAGCACAAAGTCTGTGTTGGAATTAGAAAGACAACATCAAATCTTGCTTTGGATTACTTTCGGACAGTTGCATTTAAATTAAGTAGTAAAAAGCTCTTCGTTCACTTAAAGTAATAGCGCCACTGTAAAGTTTGAGAAAAAAATAAAAGTTGGACAATTATCAAGTTACACCAAACCCGACGAGCGCTCTATTGAAGCAATTAGTGTTAGCAAATATGAAGTGAATCATTTGGTCACAATTTTCCCTTCTGACTAATTGTAGTATGAATTTGTACTAAATCTCACATTCAAACTTCAACAACAATTGTAATCAACATTTATGCAAAAAACTTGACAGTTTTTAGTCAAGTCGGTTTGTACAAAAGGTGCTGGAAGTAAGAAAACGCACACAATTTTAGTTTAAATGAATCACTCTTCCATCAATGAATGTTCCAAAAACATCATGACCTTAAACATACCTGCGTGGATATAACGACATTTGATATCATTAGCAGCCAAGTCGTGCCTCGCTTTACCTCAGTTGCATCTAATTAATAATTAATCAACAGACTACTGTATTTCTCATGATCAAACCAATCGATTCTTAACACTCAAGAATCAATTCTTATTGCAAACATAGCAAAAAAAATGCTTTTAGAGCGTCGTTACATTCTCAAAGAACTCAAGTCCGCGACTTCAGGTTGTGCAGTTAGAATATAGTTTCTGATATTTGCAACTAACGCTTGCACGATTACGTCCCTTAAAGAACTCTGGATAATTGCTTGCATCGAAGTAGCGAAAATGATGCCGTTAATCAACCCGATCCAATTCTTGCTAATTAGCGAGTCATTTCAAAGTGACTCCTTTGATACGATGTTCTAAGATGTCGTTACATCAAATTAGCAGACGCACTAATATGCTAATTATATCGCTGTAATTTTACCATCAGACATGTTTTTCTTAAGCTGTTTTTTTCTCTCGTCGATCCCTGAAATAACGAATGATAGTATCCTCGCTAAATAGGATACAGAGGTAAAGAGATGTCCTGCTGTTTGTTCAGTCAGACGACTTAGCGATACAGAGCCGGGCTTAGGACCCCCTGCCTAACCCCGTAGGAAGTCTGAGACAAGATTTGAACTTTTGGGGGGGGGGGGGGGGGGCATGTTGTGGCACCTTTTCGTCAAACAGACAAGGGATCTCAAGGTTCTAGCAGCCCCTCACCCCACCAACGCGGTTGAAGCAGGAGACTACAAAGCGTTGACTTTGGCGTAACCTCGAGCAAATGGCGATCAATGGCTTCCCTTTTACGTGAACGCCGCCAACAGAAATATGCTTTGATTCCCTCGGCGAGCGTCATGTTTTATTGCCTGGCACGAAGGGAAATGGCCTCTCGGAAAATATGTGACAGTCATGAGATTTTGACTTCAAAAGAGCGTCGTCTGTCTGTGATGTTCCCGCTTGTTAATATTGAGAAATTAAACTCCAATACAGACTGAAGGAAAACACTAAACAATGAGAATCAAACTTGTCAAACTTTTTTTTTTTAACTTACATTTGGCCAATAAAAGAAACGCATTTTATTTGATTTGTTTGTTGAATCTACCATTTAGGGCCCCAAGCAGCTGCAAACAGTAGATGTAAGAAGTAAATACAGGCACGTGAAGGCAAAACATTAAGCCTATGTATTGCTACTATAGTGCATGCGGTAATTACACTTTGTTAAACCAGTTGATCGCTTTACATTCTTTTATTACGTTTTCTTTCATTTTTATGCAATATACTGCCATTATAGTTAGTGTTCTGGGGGGCTGGAACTGATTAATTGCATATCAGTTCATTATAATAGGGAAACATGACAGACCAAATTAAACTCTTAGGTCAAGGTAACATGGTATCTGGATATAAAAAAATATATAATCTAAAGCCCGATCGATATGGAATTTTTTAGGCTAATTTCGATTCCAATATTTGACTGAATAAAATTCTGATGCTTGAGTAATCGGCTGATTAATTTAAAAAAATCATGAATAGAAAATATATTTTTGGGGTAAATTATAGGAATAACATTTGACTGGTTTATGTTACTTATTATGTTGTCTTATATTATTACAATAGAGAGGAAAATTGGCCGATGTTTTGCAGATTTTTTATTTGTGGGGGACTCTTGAATGTTTTCACAGTTCATTATCGTTGTCTTTGTCTTATGTTGCATGTGGAGGCCGCACACACGACTGACTAAGCCAGTTTTTTGGTAGTCACCCATTGGTCTCTGTTCAAAATTTATAGGATTTATTTTTATTAAAAATGCTTAATAACTGACTAATGAGGAGCTGACTGCTTTTGGATTTTTGGAAGGAGAGCTCTCAGAAGACGTAGGGAGTGCATACAGGCATTTGACAGCCACAATGGCAATTGTCTTAAAATTATACACTCATTTGTCTGTATTTTTACATAAACAATCAGCAAAATAATTATTTGACATATAAAATAAAAACAGACAACAAAAGACTGTGATGCCAAGACAAAACGGCGTACGGTATTCTGCCAGTGTGTGTTGCCATTATGGACGGCTGCACATTTAAAAAATATATATATATTTTTAAACAAAACACTGCAGCCAGACAAGTGAGTGTCCTGTCAAAGTGATGACTTGTACAAGCAGCTGAGAGACCGCAGCAGTGCCTGATGGGCCGGTCGCTTTGCAGGAGGAAGAGGTGGCTCGCTTCATCCTGACGATCTCATTCTTTCAGTCACTGACACTAAAGCTTGTGACCAGAGTGTCAGGACGAAACTCAGCTGGGAAATTGAGGGTTTCACTCCACAGGCAAATTAGCGTTTTCTGCTTTTCCTTACAGGCAGGCGGACGCGTGTCGCTGACATGTCTTGATCTGATTAGGTGATCGCGGACTAACAAAACCTTGAAAACGTCAAAAAAACAGACAGTTTCCATCACAAGTCACTCGATGTGAACTTCAAAACAACTGATGTAAAAATATACAATGAATGTGTAGAAACGCTAAAATAATCATTCTAAAAATGCTAAAATTATATTAAGAAATTATATTCTTATCCACTTGTCCAATAAAAATAAGAGTAAAATAAAACCATTTTTAAGTTGTGAGGTATTAAAAAAAGAAAATGGTTTTGTGACGCAGAGGCTCAAATAATCCACAAAAAAGAACCCCCCCAAAATGCTAACTGGCTATCAATTAGCATAGCGGTTCCCTAAGGCCACAGCCGCCAGGTGCAAACGACACTGACAAGGGTAAAGTATTTCTTTCGAAAATGCAGCTCTCAGGGAGAGAGAGAGAGAAAAAAGAAAACGACATGGGGTGCCTCTGCGGTTGTACTTCGTAATTGACACCTGTCACAGCCACGGAGGCAGTCGCAGCTGCGAGTGCTGTTCGTCTGTCACTTTCGATAGCTTTCATTCACACGGGGACGACTGTCACCGCCCCGCCCGGCACGCTCATCTCGCCGTCTGGTGTCTGCTGCTTCGCCCTCCCAGATGTTCAAGGCTGCTGGAGGCCACTTCAGGTAAGCCGAGGCTACTTTACCAGCTCTGCGTTAAGTTGACTATCATTTTTAACTCCAATATTGATACCCCCGCTATTATCGTAGCTTATCCTTCCTGCCTTTGCTACAGTGCATATTTTGGACATACTAACACTTTTGTGTAAATTGTTTTTCCAATACTGTGCTGAATTATTGTGTGCTCTGTTTATCTATGTTTCAAGGTTTATAAATACAGTACCGCAACATCTATGCTAATTTCCTTTAGCCAGTTTATGGTCTTTTACATTGTTAGCATTAATCTAGCGGATTATAATCGAAACTCTATGGTTTGGTTGAACATTTCTGTTTAAGTATAAAATGTTTAATTCTACTTCATTTAATGTATTAGTTTTACAGTAAACATCAACTGTGAGTGCTAAATTAAATTAAATGTAAAGCAAGCATGATTTGTCTCTTATTCGCAAAACTATGCATTATATTATATTATGCAATTACTGCATTATTGCAAAAGAGTGAGAACAAGTGCCATGTTTTACTTTAATAGTTGCACTTTAACACACCAATACCAATGAGACAAACTAACAAACAAAAGATGCTAAGCGAAATGTTGGTAAGCAGGTACTGAAGACTGAAGGATAACAGTGTGGATTCCAGAGCTAAACCTCAACAGCAGGCTAAGCTAATGTTAGCCTAGCGTAATGTAGCATATAGCAGATACTGTGCAACTGTGTTGCGAGAGGACACAAAATGGCTTCCAGGTCATGTATTTTCTGAGAATTTTATGACAACAAATGGGATTGTTTCTCAAGTCAAAGATAACCAAACACTTGTATATGCCTGAATTGTGTCATTATAATTCTTGAAAATCAAGGAAATCAACCAAATGATGCTGAAAAATGCAATCCAGCAATGCAACTAAGTGAAAACAAATCATGTGGCAATAAAACTAATGTGAACACAAATCGCCCAAGGACACACACGTTGTGATGTAACACAGTGCCGCAAGTGGACAACAATCGTAAAAACGCCAAGGTGTAAAACTGCTGCAAGCAAAGCAACCGTCATGACAAGCCCATAAAGCCTTCCCTAAATCATGACTCATCACTTTTCTCCCTCTTTTCCTTCCTTTCTGTCCCACGCACTGAAACCTGTACAACTAAAAATGAGCTATGATCTCATGCGGCTGCGTCTCTGAACTGGGTTCTGTTCTCTTTTTCATGTCTTTAAACAGCAAATTAGCATCAAACGCAGGCCTGATTAGTGGCGACGTCTTACCTGCAGGGCGTGCTTATGCCACAAAGTTTTTTTGTTTTGTAAAAAAACGAAAATAGGGGAAAATAATGACTTTGCGTCCTTGTCAAGGATTCTTTTGTTATATTCGAGTGGAAAGCCAGGCTTTCCTGTTTCCCCCTCAACCTCATTAAAGTCGCGGATAAGTTTACCTCGCGGCGGCGGGGCTGAATGCCTTTACGTCGTCGCCTGGCTGGCCGGCCAAATTTTCACGAATATCTGACTCCTTTTGATTCTTACTCGTCCATCTTCATGCGTCACTGTAACCTCCGCCAAGGAGACACCGTGCCAGATGTAAGACAAATATACATTCTGTTCAGCTTTTTAGTGTAAACTTTAAGTTCATCTGACATGAATTATAATACTTGGCCTCCCCCATCAGCAGTTGAGTAAACAAACCTCCTTGGCCACTATTTGCAGAAAGCCAGTATATATCCACTGACTCCTTCAGTCAATGTCACCCCTTAATGATACTTTGCATACGCTTCCTTATCACTGGATCACACTTGCACAAACTCGCACGCGTACACACGCTGCGTTCCTGTGTGTACCTCAAAAATTTCCTGCCGCTGCACGCCACCAAGCCCTGACAAATGTCATTAAATGCTTTATCGGATGGCATCCAGACAGGAGTGTCGGCGAGGTGCTAATAGCGTGATGCTCGCCGCCCTCCTTGGCTGACGTGCTACATCGCCATGCGGGCTAACAACAACAACAGCAGCAGCAATAATACAATATATTGTTGCCTTTCTTTTGATGAAAAGCAAAATGTAGTTTGCGGTCTGTTTTAAGCATTCACTTCTGCAGTCCGTTTTGGTCGCAAATGTATTCTGTGCTCCCCTGCTGCCCGATGCCTCCATCATTCCAACGTTTGGGCAACTTAAAAACAAAACCCAATTACTTTTAAATGCTGTTTAGACAGCAAACAACATCCAAAAAGACGTAGCAAGTACATACTTGATCAAAACATGAGATGAATCAAATTGCATAGGCTCAGCGAAATTCAACTCATCATAAACATTCCCCAGCCCGCTTAGGGAGCAAATTAATTGGGCCCGAATGAACAAACACTGGAAGGATTAAATTACACACAACTGACCAAATTCTCAAAGATCAAAAATCAATGTTGATTTATCATGGTGGATTTATCATTTGTACCAATACCAGCAACGTGTTTAGGCAGCACGCTAATAGGGCCTGAATGAATTGCACCTGCTGCTATTTTGTGGCCAAGTAATAACTCCATCAATTCAAAAGAGTGATGATACCAAAAATAGCCAAATGACACAAGATCGAGCAAACAAAGGCAAGCATTTGCTCTCGACTTTTGCTGCCTGTTTAGGCAGCAAACTAGTTGGGCCTGAATGAACCGTGCAAAATGGTCAACAATTGATCATGCCTGTTAGTAAATCTTTCGCTCATAAGAATCACATCACCGGCGCCTCGCTCGAGAACAACGAGGCACTCAAAATGCACTGGGACCATCCCTCGTCGTCCTTTTTTTCCTTCCCTGTGACTGTAATGCAATCTGTGTCATTGTGTAATTACTCTGCCGTGTTGAGTGATTAGTTGACACGTTCATTACAAAGAGTGGCGCACTTTGATTTAAGATTTTGTGGCTGGCAAAAGCGAGAGCTGAGATGACTTTTTTGACTTTGAACAAAAATGGGGCGGTGGGTAATACGGATAAATATAGTAACCTCAACATTTAATATTGTCCTTCAGTGGCTGGCAATTTCTAAATGTGTCCATTTCCTTGCTCGAGATGCCACACGTTCTTGACTAAAGCTTCTCTAAAAAAACACTTGACATTGCTGTGTTGATTTTAATCACCCATCTTCCGCATTTTAAACACGCCTTCCCGAAAATGACGACAAATGACTGCAGCAAAAAAGAGAAAGTAAAAAAACTACACTAACTGGTACCGTGCTGAAATGGTGCCGCGCTGAACTACGCCGCCAAAACTAACAGATGCACTAATGTGGTTCCAGATGAGGGAACACTGATGTATTGTCAGTGGCCATAAAGGAGATAGGCCCGAATGCCATTACAGGGTGTAAAAGCATCCCTGTGACTGATGAAACGGAGCCTAGTGGAAGAACGAACACACGCACGCACGCACGCACGCACGCACGCACAATGTTCCCTCTTTCCCTTGGAGGAGCCGAGGCTGCTTTTGTATTACACCTCAGGGGACAAATCTGGTGATATTTGGCCAGAGATGTAAACACGCTCCCGGGAGGGACGGCGGCGTTGTAAGCTTAGATGTGCGTGTCGGGCACTCAGTAGGCCGAGAAACTTCCTGTGAAATCAACGAATGCACCGCGTTGGAGCTTATCGGCAAGATTTATCCCAGTCCGGGATGTAAATAACAAATAACAACCTGATCTGAAGAGATTCTAATGGGATTCACAGGCCAAAGAACAATGTTTGACTTTTTCCTTGCCGATTGGCTGAGACCAATCACATGACTCTTCCCCCTTACGTTAAGGCGTGTGACATCCATTTGGACTTAAATATGGTTCCTTGCATCATGAATCACAATCTGGATCAGATGAGGATCAAACCTGGTTGGCCAACAGTCCTCGTGATCGCGTGTTCGCAATTGTGACATCATCAATGTGTGGATTTAATCAAAGGAATCGGTATAATGCATCAAAAGCGGGACATGATGTTGCGCACAAACAATTCGAGTGAAAACATACGCTCCTTGGTGGAGGTAACCGCAACGGTCAAAGGCTTCCCACTCCACACCGAGACGCCCTTCTTTTGCGGCGTGCTCTTCAAACGGCAGCGCGTCCGTCAGCCAAGCCCGCTGTCAATTAGACATTACAGCCACGACCAGTTCAAAGTGTCCGCGTCCGCAACCTTGATTAAGTCTGCTTAACCTCACATTTCCTCGCCGACGCCTGCTTAGCATTCCGCTCGCTCGGCTTTGGTCATCGCGGCGTGGACTTCAAACGGCTTCCGCTGCCATTTGGGTGTCAATCACATAGGCGCGAGACCCTCGCAGGAAACTTACAGAGACCTGAAAAGTCCCGGCAAGGCACGTCTGAGTGACTTTGAAATCATGATGCCATATTGTAATATTTTTCTAAAAATATCTTTGAGGACCATGCGCGATACATCATCATATCTGCGGAACTGATGTCCTGCAATTCTATTTGTATGTAATGGGACTAATGCACAGATTCACAATTTGACATCATAATAAAAAATCCAAGACGATTAGTACAATTGTTGTATTACCGTGACTAGTCTTTTAATGTTGGGGAGTACGGTTTACACTCAAAAGTTGTTAGCCAAGCTACATTACTTATTTTCAATCCCTTTCATCTGCATTCACATTCCAACTGAGTAAAAACTTGAACTGATCATTATGAACTATGGCAACAGATACGATGAAAAAATGGCCACATAAACTCGACATCTTGCATTTTTCTGCCCTGCTGGCCCCCAACACGCACAGGCCCTCCCCACTCTCTCATTGCTCTATGCAAACTGCACAAACACGCAATGAGGGGACAAACTCAACCTGGTAAATATTCAACCTTCAGAGGTAGTCGTAACAGGCATTGCTTGTGTCAAAGGGAATTCGGCTATTCTGTAGAAATACTGTGGTATGACTTCTCCTATCCTGTTGTCGCTGTCCGACGAAGATTTGATACGTATCAATGGGCGTCCCGCTGCCGCTGACGTCAGCTAATTATCTGATGACGGGGACGGCGTGTGTCTGTGTGAAAGCACGCAGTTATGGTGTCGCCTTTGCTTGGTTTTGTGCTAAAGTCAAAGGCGAAAAGACATCAGGTCCTCTTTCTAACATATGTACAATTAAACATAAGTACAACTTCAGACTTCCCATATATAGTATATCACAATTTTCCCATTATGATTCCTACATCTGGATAAAGGAAATGGGGAAAAAAATGGCCACGCTTGTCATCCTGGATAAATCTAAATATTTTTACCAAGAAACCTGAACAGGTAATACGTGTGTAATCTTTCGTGACAAAAAAAATACCTATTCAGTGGTCAATTCTTGCATGGTAGGCTACTTGTTCATAAATGTACAAATCGGGTCGCGACTCCTGCTCGTCTGACACCTCCCGAACACAGAGGTCAGGTCACGGCGTTAAGAGGCTCCTTTTCCGGCTTTTTCTTCCCCTGTGATCTCGCTACGCCCCAGCACCCTCCTCCTTCTCCTCTTCCCCCTACACATCCCCCCCTCCCTCGGACCTCCAGAATGCCCCCCACCCCTCCTTTTTGGGGAATTAATCGCCTTGCATTCATCCCCCGTTTTGAAACTTTTCTTTCAATTTGTCAGGTGGGGTTCCAAAGGAAAAAAATAAAAAGGAGCGACCCATTGAGTCCAGCTGCTGGGCGCATGCGTAGCCAATGATTTGGTTGATGTTTATCACCAATGAATAGATGAAAGGCGGTGGCGTGACAGGCGATCAATCAAGCATCAAATCGAGGATGGCAATGCCGGAGCGAGCTGAAAATAAGACACTTTTGCTCTTTTTTGGTGCTGTTTTATCCATACGCTTCAAAGGCTTTGACACATTAAAACATTATTTATTTATATTTTTTTAATACATTTGAGTTGGAAGAAGTTGCTTCATGACAGCAACATTAAAACCAAGATAAAACAATCTAAGAAGTAGTAAGGTTACAACAGGAGTCCTTTTAGTTACCATAAACACAAATTTATGGGTAAATATTAGTAAATTACTAGTTTCGTGTCCATAACACGTATGTTCCCAGGATAAATTAAATAGTAAAACATTAAGTTGTTACACATTTAAGTCTACCACCAAAAGTAATTTTATTCCCTGATAAATCCCCAACGCACTAAATTACCCATTAAAAATACAATTCTAAGTTCTGTGCTTCACTTTGCATAAATCGAACACATCTCTAACTGTTTGATTACATCAATTAAAATGCGTGTGGTGCGCGAGGGTGTGTTTGTTTACTACACCGGGACGTACCTGAAGAGCGTCGCGGTGCTTGCTGCTTCCTCCTCGGCATGCTGCCGCTGCTGGACTTTTCATGCAGACCCCGAACTGCTCAAAAAAAAAAAAAAAAAAAAAAAAAAAGCGGCTGCGAGTCCCGGGAGTCTTCGCGTAGATCCTTCTTCTGCGTTGCTTGGATTTTAAAAGAAAATTCGAGCTTTTAACTCATTACTCGTGGTGAGTATTTCCGCAGGAAAAACAAAAACGGGGGAGAAGGTCCGCGAAGTTGCCGGAAGGCTCCGTGTGGATGTACCGCAGGCGGCTCGGGAAAGGAGGCGAGGGGTGACCCCCTCCGTTCCAAGACCCTCTTTTTACGGGACTATTTCCTACCTTTAGCGGCCCCAAAAGTACGGCGGAGCAGTTCGGAACTCTCGTGGGGGGGCAGCGGCGGAGGCGGGGGGGGGCTTCCGTGCTGTGGGCCGTGGGAGCTTCCGTGACACTCTGTGGGAGCGAGCAGGAAAAAAAGAGAGAGTGACACGTTTAGAGCGGCGTGTCAGTCATTGGGCGTGCGCGAGCCCGCGAGACTCACAGGAGCGCGCGCGCTCCGTCAACGTGATTGTTAGCGAATTCCAAACAAACAAAGCGTCACACAGCGAGACGAAGACGAGATTTGGGGGAGAAGAAGCGAGCTCCTCCGCGGCGTGGATGAGGAAGATGACGGCGCGGCTCGCTCGCACTGATGGACGGACACACGCAACGCAGCGCAGCCGGGGCCGGCCTCTCCGCTGCTTTTTTACTCCACCCCTTCAAGGCGCGTCACCCTGACAAGCCGGAGCCCACCTGTCCGTCAATCCGCTGCCGAGTGTTTACCAGGCGGCGTCACTTTGACATAAACACCCTCCCACCCATTCACACACACACACACACACACACACACACACCCGAGTGTGGTGGTGGCATCATTGTGGAAATCTTTTTTCTTTTTCTTGTAAGGGGCCAAAGCGCTTTCGATGTAAATAGCCTACTTTACAAAAACATATGCGATATATTTTATGGGTCATTACAGAATTAGGAGGTTTTCCGCCCAACCATGACAATTCAAACTAATTAATTCACCAAGACAAGATTCTAACTTTTAAATAGCTCGAACATCTCCTATATGACTTCCCTTAACCCTTCCTCGTTATGACCAACTCGCATATCAAATAACCGATGAAGTAAGTTTTAAATCACTTTTTTAGAAATGTGATTTTGTTTACGTCTTTCGACTAATTGTTAACCTTTTTTCATACATGTTTTAAATCTGTAATTATATGCTCTGAACATACATGCAACCCTGTTATTTTTAGCCACATAGAGGACGAGAAAAAAAAGTCAGCTATATGACTCAGCAGAAATGACATCATCAAGCTAATTACTCTGACCAAGGGTAGACTAAAGGTAAGTACTCTCCTTTTGTTGTTGTTGTTTTTTTGTGTGGAATATTTGCAGTCATAATAGAGTGAACTAAAACCTTCACAACCATCAGAAAAATAAATTTATAATATCAAAGTATTATCAAGATAAGTATGTTCTTGACCGGTTAGCATAGCAGCTAACACAATATAACACAATAATGGTAAATTGGCTAGTAAGTTGGGGCATTTGTTAAAAATGTCAAAACTTTAATCCACAGATTCTCATTTTATATAGTAAGAAACATTTGTTTGACTGTATTTCCCAAAATAATTTGTAACTCTTCCCCCACCACGGACTTCTACATTCAGTGAAAGTAAGAGATACTTTTAAAGTTGCCGTAGCATTTCGAGTTGTTTTTTTGGGGGGGGAGTGGCACAAAAGAAGTGGCGGATGAATTGGTTCCACCTTTCTTCGGCGGCTTCACGCGGAGGGGAGGGGCTCCCCTATCCACCACCACAAGGAGGTGGGGCAGGGGGGCTACGTTAGCCAGCCGTTCCCAAGCGTTAGCAAAGTGTTTATAAAAGCGGGCAAACAGCGGCGGGGTTACATCGCTAATGCCTCGACGGGGATGAACATTTAGGAGGACGGCTTCCATGAGCGGGAATATTATTACATGCCGGACGGAGAAAGTTGGCGGTGAGTGCTCGCCATGGCTACACGCGACAGAGGGCTAACTAATGAGCGCGGGCGAAGGGAAAGGACCGCCCTCGGAACACAACACGTGTCCATCCGCGTCTGTCACCGCAGCCTGCAACGCTGATTGACGGAGAGTGGTGACGTCACTACAAGGAGGGGGGTGAGGGAGCAAGATGGGGGGTGGGGGTGGGGTAGGGCGAGGGGGCTTTATCTTACATGGAATGGCTCCTGCACAACAAATATCCTCTTTTTTTTTAACAAGGTGCCTTATGCAATTTACATAATGAGTTTAAATACATTTTTTTTACCTATTCTATGACAAAATGTCACTTTTTAAGATTTTAACACAATTTATTTGCTTTGAATGTATAATTAAATAATACATATAAGCAACACTTGGAGAACATTTTCATTGAGGTGCCTATTGCAATTTAAATTGAGTTAAAACTTCCCCCCCCTGACTCACTAATACAATTGAAAGAAGGAGTTTGATTTTCAAGTGATAAATTGTGTTTTGAATGCATTTTAAAATATGCACTTGTTTCAATAAGACGTAAAAAAAAAAAAAATATATATATATATATATATATATATATATCTCTGACTGAATTTTA
This sequence comes from Leptonotus elevatus, assembly GCF_054856555.1. Taxonomy (NCBI): domain Eukaryota; kingdom Metazoa; phylum Chordata; class Actinopteri; order Syngnathiformes; family Syngnathidae; genus Leptonotus; species Leptonotus elevatus. Next base: position 8,576,730 of record NC_141257.1, read on the forward strand.
AAAGATGCATTTTGCACTGTACTGTTTTAGAATTTTAATGAGTCACCAAATCCTGATTTTGGCAAAATTTAAAGATTTAATAGATCTTTTTTTTGTGTTTACAACTTATGACACTGTCTACAATATATACTTTTTTTTTATACAGTATTATAAGGTGCTGAATAAATTTTGACTTGTATTGCATAAAAACAACAACAAAACCCCACCAGTATATTGCATGCACTCGTACCAAAATCAGGTCATGAAAATATTAGAAACGCAGATAATTGCATTTAATACAGATCTTGTATTGGCTCTGATGTTGTAGCCTATTTCAGCACACGTTGAGGTCAAGTTACAAAATATGAAATATTAAACGCATGCTAATGTAAAATATGAAGGATTTGAACGCTTCTATGGGGGAGTCTCGGTAGGGCCAGCAGGGGGGGTCATGGGGTCCCGAGAGAAAGCTCATAATGTGCCTGCATTCTATCGTGTGTGTGTGTTGTGTGTGTTGTTATAAACGTGAATTATAATCACCTAGCATGTGTTTAGTCCACTATTTCCTCATAAGCAGTTTTAATAGAGCAGAAAAGGGTAAAAAAGCATCATCAGGTGTACCTAAAGTTGTGACCCGAGAGTGTATACTTACAGAATCAATAATCATATGTTGTATTAATACTCCCCCTTCTCCTCTTTTTCTGTCTTGGATATATTGAGAGAAAACAAGGTGAGAAACAGCGTGCGAAGAAATATACTCAAGAATATGGATATACAGTATTGAATATTTTATTTGTATGTTCAGGATTTATTTTGATGTGCTATGGTATTTTTTTTAATTTTAGTTTTATTTTACAAAGTATTATTTTTTATCTTCTGTTGTCTTTACTGCATTTTTTCAAATTGTTTAATGCTATATATTGAAATTATTTTATCATGTATTATATTTATATATCATTATTTCCATATTATTTGATATATATCTTCTACTTTGTATATATTTACATTTTGTAACATTATTTCACCAATATATGTGTGTTTGTAACTTATGATCGATTTTTGTACAGTATTTAAACTATTGCTATGTGTTATATTGTTAAGTGGTATACCGCAAGTAGGTGGCTTCTCAGAGGATATTTTTTATATTATTAAGTATTTATCACTAATCGTCACGGCAAAGTTAATGGGCCAAATGATGATGACAAAAATGTAATGCCTACCTCTTAACGGTCATGAATAAATCAGTTTTCATGCACACATCCAAGAGGCGTGTAATTTTTTTCTCCACTCCAAACTTTTCTGAAGCGCCTTAAAAAAAACCCATCGCTAATCTCTAATCAATGACGGCTGCTATCAGAGTGACAGGCTGACTAAGGATACGTACAGTATATGTCTTCAAAAATATTAATAAAGACTAACTTTGACACCAGCTCTGTTCTATCTGCACACATCTATCAGATAAATGGACGTAATTAAAATAATGTGACTGCTTTCATGTGTGCTGCCTTGGGAAAAAAAATGACAGGTTTCGCTACTTTTGACAATGCAATTAAACCCTCGTAATCCCCACCTTTTTTTTTTGTCACTTTTGGGCATTTTTTTTTAAGTTGAAAAGATGGCAGTGATGGTACGATAAGAGAGCGTAAAACACCTTATGTGCAGTTATTTCACAGAAACACGATCAACTGGGTTTCAATAATTTGGAGAGGTTAGGAGACTCAAAGATGTTTTTACTCTTCTTCCGGATGTTTTAAACCTTTTTTGTGCTGTTTTCTCTGACACTATTTATTTGTGGGGCCAAATATAAGGAGGAAGCCACATTTACGTGCCAGCTCCTATATGTTTTTAAATCTGGGAAGCAAAGAATGCAATTTCTATTAGCTGAAGAGACAACTTGCACATTTGGTAACAAACTGGAGTCAAAATGGATGCCACAAGCCTCACTCATAAGAGAGGAGGAGCATGAGATTTCTCTTACAGACAAACAACTTATACACAATGAAAGAAAACTACTTAGTAGTACTTACAGTAATCGCCGTAATCAATGAATAAATATTGTAATATATAAGATCTAAAATTTAAAAAATAAGCAAAAAAAAAACTTACGTAAAAAAAAAAGACGTAATAAAAACATTCATGGCTTCTTTTTTATTATTATTATATATATTTTTTTTATATCTTTCAATAACTCTAAAAATGACCTAAAATGGAAAATGGTAAATGAATCTAGCAGACTAGTCTTGTAGTTTCTCTCAAATATGTAACCAAACAGGCTAACCGCAATATTAGATACGGTACTAGAACTACAATTACACTATCAAATAGATGACGTTAATACATACATCAATTAGCATTATGTTCGTAAGGGCCAAATTTATATACCGGACTTGTATTGAATTCCACTCGGCAAGTGTACCTAAAGTTGTGGCCAGTATTTCGACTCATCTGGTAAACAAAAAAATTCAAAAAATTTCTCAACAGTTTTTGAGTTCCCTCGACTGCATCAAGCGACACATTTCCCGTTTGAAAATAATCGGCGCCTCGCTTGACATGCACGCTCGCGTCGCCGCCTCCTTCGCCTTTTTGTTTGCTTTGACACGTGCGCCCCAATTAGCATTTCTCAGCCGTAAGTGGGAGCGGAAAGGGACACATTCTTGAAAAATAAAATAAAGAAAAAAAGATCCACCCACTATGCATGCCCGGATGATCTGGTTTAGTGTGTGACAATGTGACCAAAATTATGTTTACGTAATGATAATTATTTTCAGGTACGCGTTAAGGTAGACAAATGTGGAACGCTCCAAATTAGACAACAGTGGGAAACTTTTCGTGCAATATACAGTTTTTAACACAAATGTGTTTAATCGTCCACATTAAGTGGCACGTTCGCGTATTGAGGCAGAGGCAGAGTACGGTGAGCTTTAAAGGACAACAAGGTAAGTATTTCGCTGTCAAGTGCCCTCCAGTGGGTGTACGTTATTATGGCGGTGTGATATGATAATCACAAATTTACAAATACAATTAGGGTTAAAATGGATGGATAGATGGATGGACAAAATAGTTTAACTTTAATTTTATATTAAATTATGTAAAAAAACAAAACAATCAATCTAGCTATGTTAAGTTAGGCTACTTATTAGCTTAGCTCCTGAATTATTGGCAGAGAAAGTGAACACCACTGATGCTATGAATCCCAAAATGGTGGCGGCAAAAGAACGAAAGACTTTCAGTAATGCGCTCAACTTTTTATGAGTTCTTGAGATCTCACTGTGTCTGTTGAAAAACGCATGCTAATCCGCAAGCGTTATTACTGTTGCTTAGTCGCCTCGTCAGTGTTTTGACGAAGAATTCGCTGTACAAGTCAAACTTAAAGAGTTGGTATAGTTTCCTTTTAGGGACTGGAGTTTGTAAATTACACCCTTTTAAACGGTGCGGTAAGTAAAATTTTGAAGTATAGTTTTAATGCATGTAGAGCTCTTAACATTAGAAATGTCTGTCAAAACGGCAGGCTAGTTCTTGTGTTATTAGCCTAGCCAGTGACATTCACATACATGTACATGTATGGTGGCCTTTAAGGGACAAAAGGCATTCAATAATGTGCTCAGTGGTACAAGTCAAACTTGTTCTGAGTTTGTGAGTGTCAGTAATGAAAAGAATTACAGGCTAATTCACTAAAGTTATTAGCCTAGCTCATGACAGCCGCTTGTACGGTGGCCTTTAAAGGACAGGAGGCATTTGCTAAAACAGTAGAGGAAATACTGTATTATAATAAATTCTGCTTTTATTATTACTTTGGAAGTTCAGACACTAGAATAAAACGCAAACTTTGTGTGCTTGACATTCTGATTTACAGTCGCTATTAACTGTCAAATTAGCGCATCCTAATCCTTTGCGATTCCAAAATCTGCAAATCTCAAATTGCACAGATCCCTCGCTGCCGGCTGTCACCATAATAATAATAATAATACTAATAATAAAAAAAAAAGTGCTCTTAAAGCCGCTCTTTCCTGACATTAAAAGGAGCATGCGCGTGGTTGCAGGCGTATATTTATGAATAGGAACCTTTAATTAGGGCCCGTGTTTCCTCGGCGAGTCACATTGAGGGATGGTCCTGGGCGACATTCATTAATGATAATCACCAAGAGCGATGATGGCGCAGCTACAGGCCACGTCTCGGGGGAGCCTGCACTTGAAAAGAAGAATTAAATTACACACGGTGACTCTTTAATTGCGTGGAAAGAAAAAAAGGGGGGAAATATATAGCCATCATTGTTAAATATGCTCGTTAGGGGATCAAGGATTTGTGTGAGGGTCTCTCATCCTTAAACTCGAGAAGGCGATGCCACACGACGACGCAGACAAGTTTTTACGAGTGCACACTCAAGATGCGTGTACTTGGTTAGGCTCTCTTGAAAATATTTCTTACCAAGCTAAGCCACGAAGGTCTATAATGAGAGAACAAGAAATGGCAACGATATTTTCATGAAATACGAGCTTTGAAAATGGCACAAAAATGACTCCATGTGCAACGACGTAAAAATGATGCTAAAGTAGGAAGTTCAATGTTTAGGTAAGGTGGTTAATATTGTTTTATTTTTTGTGAACAACAGTGGTTAAGTTGAAAGTTCAAAATAAATGTTAACATTGGACAACCCGCATGTCACCTACTTAAAATAAGTAATTATTTAGATTTTTCTGGAAACAAAAAATTGAACCAATTGCATCATGAGGAGATGATTTAAGAATGTTTTTTGTGTGCAAAAAAATGACCTAGGCAATTATTTTAAGAGAATTACAATGTGCTTTACGTCATTGTTGGAGAAGGTGTTTCCATTTTTAAGTATAACTAACATTAGAAAATTAAGAATAAAAACACCTTAAAAAAAATACACAAGCAACCTCTAAATTCAAATGCTCACCAGTTCATTTCGAAATTCCACCTAAAATGTTTGTGAAATACTGCTATCATTGTCACCTGTTATCAAGGGCATTCTGTTTGACTAATAACAGCATAAAAAAATAAAATGTTTTATTGTCATTTATTATGAGTATTTTTTATTAACTAATTATATGACACGTAACAATTTTTGATTATGTAAATTGCACAAAGCTAAGAGTTATTTTTAGCTTTATGCCACTATTTCTCTTCAGGATGCACCGTTTTGAAATATGTTAGACTGTAGAGGATCAATGGTGCCTGGTTTATATAGTAATAATAATAAAAAAAAACACTGATTGCCAAAAAGTCCTCCCAAGCTGGCTGATTACATCCAACATCTGTCAGGACTTTTGTGACATTTCTCAGACGCCTGCCGTTGCACTGATTAAATGGCAAACTAACTGATCACCCAAATAATTGGCAGTCGCAGGCGTAATTAACATTTTGCCCAAAAGTTTGACACACACACGTGCACACACAAAAAAACATCCCTGACCTAATTGCTCAGTCTCACTGCACTAATTAATCACAGCTGACTCAACATGTTGACAAGGTTAGCTCGGTGACGTGCCACAACAGAGAGAATTCAGTTTCTCAATCTTTCTCCTCAGTCCTTCCCAAATTTGATGGCAAAAAACAAAACCCGTGTCCAATGAGTCTATTTTTACATGAGTGGAGGTGAGAGAAGGGGAAGTAGAAGAAGAAGAAGAAAACCACGAAGGCGGGATCGAAGCCGGGTCATGATGCGCCATTAATCAAAAAGAATGACATGGCTGTCTCCCGTGACAAGCGGTGGCGTGTCGGATCCTCCTCCCGCCTACCGGCGCGACGCCGAGCCAACTTTATTAATCAAGCCTCCGCCCGTTAATTGTCACCCGTAAATTACCCCATTTGGATTTTTTAATAATCTCGGAGGCTCAGTGCTAACAATCTGCCTTCTGATTGGAGTTTTATTGAGAAGCGAGATGGAGACGCAAATAGCTTTCTCGTCACCTCTCGTCCGCTGACAGTTATGAAATACAATTATGATCGGCCGCGGCTGCTTGAGGATTCACCGGGCGCACCCCCGCCTGTCTAAGGGGGCGGCGTTCGGGGGTCTACTGCGAGTCCCCGCTGATAAGACATCTCCTTTAACTAGCACTTCAGTTCTCCATGTAAAACTGCATTTACACCACATGCTTCAAGTGACTATTTCCATTTGATGTATGTGTGGGTGGTACGAGGGTGCGCCAGGAACTTGAAGGGGATGCATGACCTGAGTTTGGGAATGGATGGCATAGATAGAGTTAAATACATTCTATATATGGAACAGTAGTGGTGCTTCGGGCAAGAATTTATTTCAAGGGTGCACCTAGGTGAGATGGGGTGCGCCAACACTGTTATGATGTTAAGGGAGGGTGTGTGTCGCTTTTTAAAAGTTTTGGAATGGATGCACCGAAAATGAAATATTGTTTCAATGTGCTATTTAAGCGGAGACAGACGAGGGAATTGCAAATTGGAACCGCCCTCCCGGGGGTGCACATGATTAAGAGTGTATTCAGGTATAACAAACAATGATTTATTATTATTATATATATTTTTTTATATTTCCTCTTTAAAAATATTTTTGGCTGCAAATAATTGTAAAAAATAAATAAAATAATGGTACTTTCAGTAGCTATCTTTATGGTGTGTATGAAAAAAAGGAGAGGGGTGCGGCCACTCTGTCAAACTGTTAAAGGGGTTTCAAAAGTGTGGCATATAACATTAAATATGGTTTATATTTGGTAAATTAGTGCACAGACGTAAATTATAAACTGGGAGTGACTTCCTGAGGGGTGCGCAAGATTATAAATGTCAAGGCATTCTTCTACAGTATAATATGATTAAAAACATCCAAGGGAGTGTGTGCGGGTGAAAGGGGGTGCACCAATTTAAGAGATTTGCACGTTATAATGTTATAATTAGGGGTGTCAAAATTAGTGCGTTCATTTTGAGTTAATTTAAAGTTCCTTTAATGCCACAAATTTTTACTTGGAAAGCCTGTATTGGGGGAAGTCCGGTCCCAACGCAGCAGACACGTACACGTAAAATTTAGCAGTAATACATTTAATAATAATGCATGTATTTGTGGAGACTAGGGTCAAGTTTTATCTTACAGTTTTTAAAATGTGCAGAAGTTACTTCATGCGTTTTCTGATTACATAGTTTGACTTTTATTATATTAGTATATTAGTTTGTTCTTTTATTTTAATCTTCTTATGTCTAATTGTTTTAACTGCCTGTTGGCTTTTATGTGTTTGTATTTTATTTGTTTGCAAAGCACCTTGTGCTGTGTTGCTTCAAAGGTGCTATATAAATGAAATTATTATAATATTATTATCATAAGATTGGATAGCTCTTAATATGATAATAAAAATTCACTGAGCTGTCACCAATGTTTTACAAATGCAATTATGCCATCTAGTGGCAGAAAAATGACCTCGAAACAAATCAATATCACACTCATCAAGTCATGCGATTACTTACAAATAACCATTTTAATCACCTGACACCCCTTGTTATAATAGTTCAATTGTTTTGTTCCCACAAAGAATGGTTAAATATGAGCATTTGCTTTACAAAACAAAACTTTCACACCGGCAAGGAGGGGTGCGCCAACCATGTCAGGATGTTGAAGGGGGTGCTTGGCTTTAAAAATGATGTTATGGATGACTTGGAGCATTAAACATGGCGCAAATACATAAGGGCTTCCTAAACAGTGAGTGCCCTCCTAAGAGGTGCCAAAGATTGTAAGTGCAATTGTAATTTGCTATAATAAAGTATATACACTATACTGAAATGACGATGCAAGCTGGTAAATCAATTTGTTCTGCCTGTCACTAACCGTAACACGCATAGATAGATGAACAAAGACTATTTAGTCATAAATAATTTTGTGAGCAATTAAGTGAAATTGGATAGGAATTGCTGCTTTAAAGGATATCAACTCATAGGCTGCCCTGGCGGTCAAGGACGCTGGTGTGAGGGGGAGGAGGAGGGGGTGGGGTGGGGTGGGGTGATGTGGTGTGTGGGGGGCGGGGCTCATCCATCAGAGGATTTGTTGGTAATGGAAGAAGCCAGTGACAGTGATCATCAGCACCGCAAACAATGGACCATAAACATCCCATGACAAGTGGTCACACATACGGGGACGAGGGGGAGGGGGAGGGGGATGTTTGGCCACAGGGATCGCATGGTGTGTGTGTGTGTGTGTCTCTCACACAGGAGAAACACGAAGAAAGGCAAACACACACTAGACAGGCTTCTTCATGAAAATTCTTATTTGCTATATGTAAACGCTCTCATGTCATCTTCACTGCATAAAAAATAACCGTGACCAATCATGCTTTCACTTTCATGGACACCAATTAAAGAAAAGTTCTCAATCTTTAAAAAAAAATTAAAATCTATACACAGTAGAGTATGTACAGTATGGAATGTGATTTTCTTCCCAATCGGAGTGTTTTGTCAGTATTTGTGTCAGTTAAACACACTGGCGCCACTTTAATTGGCCGACGTTTAACAGGCTTTTTATGTTTAGAACAGACGTGGGCCAATTAGCGCAATCCTACATAACGCTTAAATACTGGACCAGCACACTCAACTCGCTTCCTCACTTTGCTCTACTCTGTGTGTGCGCGCCAGCGTCAACGTTTGCAGTCGCGTACTATGCATCTATATATATGGTTGAACATAATAAATTGAATGTTGTATGCCTGTTTTAGCATGTGTGTGTGTGTGTGTGTGTGTGTGCGAGCATGTCTCAAAGCGACAAAGTCTCCTGTCAGCCTTAACAGCTGTCGTGTTGCGTTCAATGACTGTTGGCTTCAATGCGGCCTTCACTCTGGAGGATACATCTAATTGCTCTAATCAACGCCGCTGTGTTAAAAAGTGGGGAACTCTTCTTTTTTTTGCTTCTTAAATAGCAAATTAATTTTTTTCTTCTAAAACGTTCCCAGATCAATTTAACAGTATTTTTAGTTTCGACAGCTTTTCAGAGTGCGTCAGCGTCATTTGTGACAGCTGAAAAGTGAAAAAAGCGCCCGACGTGGACACACAAAATGTGGCAGGCGGGCGGGCTGTGATGTGCGCGTGTCAAACGACTTATCTCGCTAAAGCGCTCGCTGGCACGCCCGTCACTAAACTTCACAAACGGCCGAGCCTTCAAACATGTCAAAAAAAAAAAAGAAAAAAAAAGAGAGAGCGAGAAACGGAGTCATCACATCACACATCAGTCATGTAGCCACCAGCGAAATGAGCGAGGTGTCATGTGCACTCAAGGAGACGCTCGCTGATGACGCTTTCAATCTGAACAAGACTCCAAGTGATAACATCTTCTTTTTACTGCTCACTCTCAGTTCAGTCTTAATCAATTACACCCTTTGATTGCCGACGACGATTAGCATAAAATTTCACGCAGAGTGACTGTTGATATTTGAAGAGCAAAACAAGCTTTTGGGGAAATGTTGTCTAAACACAACGTTGTTATTAAATGAGAGTTTGTTCTGTGGCAAACGTTTTTTAGATGATGAGCCTGTAGTGCATTTGAACGCAACTTGGCTCCCACTGAGAAACAAACAAGAACTTGTCTTTAACAAGCAATTTATTTTCATTGTTGTCTTTTCTTTGAACACACCCGCGCGAAATAGCAGCTATACAGATTTACATACTAAAAAGTGCATCGACACACGTTCACACAAACATACTGGGAAAGCACATTTGTGAACGTGACTTTTTATGTCTTAACAACAGAAAGACTGGAAAAGTGGCAGCATAGTCGTGTCTAGCCCAGTTTTGAGAGTACAGAAGCAACCGTACAGTACATCCACACGCCTCTAAAATTTGAAAGATCTTAAAGAGGGCCCCAACCCCCAAAATTCTTTACAATACATTCTATCCAACACCACTAGTCTAAATATGGCATTGTGATTTATATTGTTTGTAGAATATGAACAAAGCAGCAAAATCTACCTGTTTTACATCCATCTCAGGGGGCGGCCATTTTGCCACTTGCTGTCAACTGAAAAAAGACATCACAGTTGCTCATGAATCAGCAAACGACCAACCGCGGCTCAGCTTGTGAATGTCACATGACAAAACTCAGAAATCAGGTGAGCCGTGATTGGTCATTACCTGAGCAACTGTGATGTCACTTTCAGTCAACAGCAAGGGACAAAATGGCTGCCTCTAAAATGGATTAAAAAACGGTTACGAAAATGGATGGATGGATTTTGCTGCTTTATTCCTATTTTTAGGTAGGAGTTAGCCGCGTTCTTTTTCTAGCAACAAAACGTAACAGGTAGCCAGACAATACCACTGTCCCCGATATATTGCGACTAGCCAAAGAACTGGATGCCCATAACTGAAACTTCACTTCGACAATGTGTGTTGTCAATGTGCGACAATGTGCGTTGTCATGACATGTCATTTACGTGCAACTGTTGTTTGTAACGACGGCTTAAATGGACGCCAAAAAACAACAACATGAGGACAGACCAGCATCGTCTCACTTACCAGGCTGCTGCTTATCACAGATGGGGCATGATGAGCGCTGCCCCTGGCTGATGACATCCTCATCTCAACAGGAAATACATAAAAAAAAAAAAGAAGTTTTTTTATATTGATCTAATTCAGTTGTGCACTACTACTACTTTTGCACCATGCAGATATTTTATTGTGAAAAAAAAAAACGATAGCAGAACATCATATTTGAATCTTCATTAATTCAGTGCATGCCTGCCTTGAATATAACAATATTTCACAAGAGATTAACAAGAGGCAGGCTGGTTTTATCGGCTGCAAATAACCATGTAAAATACGTGCTAAAGAATGCAAATCATTAAAGCCGCATTAAACAATATTATTGACCTTTCCGTGGCCACACTTTCTTTTTTTTTTTCTTTTTTTTTTATAAACCTCACCCACGTAGACTCCGATTAACATACGCTGCTCTTAATAAATTACATATTATAAAAGAATTAGGCACAACTGGGTGCGTTTTTATGAGCCCGTAAAGGTGAAGGCCACGCATATTAAGGTGTTCACGCGCCGTGAACTTTTGGAGTAAGTTGCCAAATTAATTCCGCCATTGTGTTCCGTTTTCAATCTGCCAGAGTGTTCTAAAGTAAAAGAGAATTTCTATTATCACCCAGAAACTGAGAAGAAGTTAAATGTGCTTACTAGAGTTGAGGGTCACACAACACCTGTTTGGACAAAAGTTATACAATAGTTTTTCTTTATTTGAGGAGCAATTTTTAATTATTATTATTATTTTTTTAAGTGTGCTTTGATTGTGTGTGTGCTGTATAAAGTTGCGACTGGATTCAGATTAGGTTATGTGTTGTGCCAAAACAATCCCACCCAAATCTATGTATGGCATAACAATCACATAAATTAACTAAACTTAGTGAAGCTATCTTGCGGAATTACAAATCAACATTTTTGTAGTGTGGTGGCTCATGTGAGAAGGTCAAGCCTTTAATGGTAGATTGTTAGTTAACGAGCTAGCTGTTAGGATTACGGCAAAACTATACAACTTTTTTTGTACCAGGGTGGCCAAACAAGCAAGCCATGACATTTTGGGAAAGGAGGTCCATTTTTTACATTGGCGAGTAAGCATGAGTAGCAATGCAAAACGGTGTTGGGCTGGCCAAGAAAAAGCAAAATTTTTGTTCAAATTCCTTTTCAGTGTAAGTTATCAAGTTTACTCATAAGCTATTGAGCATAGAACAGAATTATGACAACATTAAAATAACAAGTTAGCAGGATTATAGCACAACTATAAAACAAATTCTGCCATTTTTGGTGAAGTTTTTGCAATCTGTCAGTCAATCAGTTAGTTAGCTAGCTAGCTTGTTCAAGATTTCAAATTTTTGGCACGTGCCAAACAAGAACCCATGATTTATTATTATTTTGCATGAAAAAGTAACCTCTTTCCATGTTACTGTCTGCTTGAATTGGGGTCGATCGTGATAAACACTACTTGGTTTTATGACTGGAATCATAATTTATCAATTCTGCTGTTGCTTTTATAGGGAACATTAATTTGAAATTGGAACTAAAATTGAACACAAACGAGCACTTGGAACGTGTTTTTACATGCTTATAGCTTGTGGTCATTCAGTAAAAGCAGGGAGTTTCTCTTCAAGTAGAAACCCTTTGCAAGTATATGTTCCGAGCAGCTCAGGTAACAAAACTGTCACGGACAAGCGAGAGGTTGTCAATACGAGCCAAACAATACAACATTTTCTTTCTACCTGACCCAAGTCTCGCCTGGCACAACCTGACACCGAAAAACGGCTCGCTGTCGCCGTGACAGCTGAACGGACACGCAGGGAAAGTTTGCCTCAGTTCTACACATCTCTTACAAAAAACAAGTAAATCCAAAGCACTTGGGGAGTGTGGTGGGAAAAAAAAAATGACACGCAACAATAGCATCTACCAATAGCACTGTCAAACAACGCCACCTCTCTCGGATGTTAAAAGCTTTAAGAGTTGATGTCTCGGTGACACTGGCAGCCTCGGGATGTCACACATGCTTGACGACTTGAGAGCGGTCCTCTGTTTTTTTTTTTTTTTGTTCCTTTTTTTTCCGTGGGCGTGCGCATCTCCGGGCGGCAAAAGTGACATTTGAGGGGCACTTTACACAAGCCGGCGTTTGCTGCGGGGGGATCCTCCGTATCACCTAAAGAGCCTTTGTCAGTCATCGGAAAGCTGTCACCTTTCCGGGGGCCGATACGGTAGGGGGGAGAGCGCTGACAGCTTGGAATTAATGAGAGGTGCATGACAGCGCACCTCACAGCTCTCGTCGGCGTGTGCGCCAGTGTGGATGCGCGTGTGGCCCTTTGTCTCAAGAGGATGGACCGACTTCCTCACAATGCAGCCGGAATGATAGATAAGACGAGACACGCCGGTGGTTGTTTGGTTGGACTCGGCGCAGGTTTACCAAAACTTTGAAGGACCGCACCCCATTTAAACATCCCGACAGAGTTGAAACTGTAATTACCTGGAGGGCACCTGGCACAGGTGGTTGCAAGTGGCATCGAGGTGGTCAAATAAAGTCATTAAACTACTTTGGGTACCCACCCCGCGCACCCTTTCAACATATTGACAGACATGGCGCACCCCCTTCCCCCAACCCATATATAGACTTGCATTACGCTTCATCAAACGCACCCTGTGGCGGACACTTGAGCACCCCCCCTGGGGGTGGCTGCGAGTGTCATCTAGGTCAGCGGTCCCCATCCTTTTCTGTGCCATGACTGGTTACACATTAAGCAATATTTTGATGGGCTGTTGGACATAGAAAACAGATTCAGGCTGCTCCCTCTAAATTTGGGGGCGGGGGGGTCTCTTGGGATAAAAATGGAGGAAAATAATCAATAGTACCGCATTGACAAAAGACACCGGCCCACTTGGTATCTGCCCTGTATGCCAGATGGCTAGTCCCTTTCTTGGAGTAATGGGAGTCAATGACACCATCAAGGTGATACTTCTCACTTCTAGCGATGTAAGACTGCTGATATTGCCTCTTAAATGCAGCTTTATTTTTCTTGGAAGTTCTCGACTCTTCAGTCTCATGATTTGTTTTTCTCTCCTCTTTATAGAAGCACTCCAAAGAAGTTTGTTTTTACAAATTTTAGTTTACTTTACTGATATATCATGTAACAGAGACCGCAATTTTCATAACACTCTAATGGAATATTTTTTGCTCAGTCTTCCATGGTCTGGTACCAAATGTACGCACGTTTAAACATCCTGACTGTCAGGGTGGGCCTGAGTGGTTGAGGAACGGTGGACCCAATTGCGGGGAAGCAAGGCAGTGAGACCAGAATGAAGTGCAATATGAAGAACTTTCATGAAACATAGGGAGAAAGGTGAGCAGGCAATCGTGACTGGACTCATCGCCATGACCGGACGGGACGTGAGTGGACCGGTCGCCATTACAGGACGGGACGTGAGTAGACCGGTCGCCATGACTGGACAGGACGTGAGTAGACTAGTCGCCATGATTGGAACGAGCACGACTTGACAGGACCTGACTTGCCTTGACTTGACTTGACTTGCTGTGGAGTGACTTGACTTTGCTGGGGCTATGACGGCTTGGCTAGCTGTGACGATGACGGCTTGGCTAGCTGTGACGAAGACAGGTTGGCTAGCTGTGACGAAGACGGCTTGGTTAGCTGTGACGAAGACGGCTTGGCTAGCTGTGACGAAGACGGCTTGGCTAGCTGTGACGAAGACGGCTTGGCTAGCTGTGACGAAGACGGCTTGGCTAGCTGTGACGAAGACGGCTTGGCTGTGACGAAGACTTGACGCAAAAACCTCCACACATAACATAGGCAATGCACCCACACCAACTGGACAAACACAACAGACTAACTAACACTAATGAGACACACCTGGGGAAGGGTAGACACACACAGGTGAACGTGGACATAACGAGACAAGGGAAGAAACCACAGACAAAAACAACAAAAACACCTATAACAAAACAAAACCCCAACCCCCACAGAACCGAAACATGACAGAGTTGGTGCACCCTCCTCTCTACTTCGCCCTAAAAAAACTGATGTTAAAAAAACAAAATGGGTAATTATTATACTAGACAGCTATTACACATTTCAAGTGGCGCACCCCCTGGGGTGCACGCTCCACAATTTGGGAATCCCTGATTTAGTGTGACGTGGCAGCCTAATAAGAGGAGTCGTCCCATTTCGGCAAGCAGATGCTCACCCTCGCTCGGATCCGGCATCGGGGACGAGCGGATACATAGAAAAAGACAATTGGAGAGGCTCCTCAAATTGCATTCTTTGAGCGCGTCTCCACTGCGAAGCGTGCGTGTGGATGTAATAATCCCGCGGTAAATGATTTCTGTCAATGTTTCAGCATCTCTATTATGCAACGGGAATAATGGGCAGCCAGAGGCGGAAGAAGAGGAACGAGGAGGAGCGCAGGGACAGCTGAGGCACCAGGTCGAGAAATCAAAAAGCTTCGGGTTAGACATTGCGACTTGGTTTTCTTTCTTAGTTTCACACAGTCTGGTGAAAATGAGATTTAGACACATTTTTATGTTCAGCTGTAACGTATAAAGGGAACAGACACGGAATAAGCGTAAAAGTGGGAGAAAACAATAGGGCTGGCGAAATCCACGAGACTCGGGACACGAGGCTCAAAAAGGGTCACGCTTAAGTTGTGGGTCATGTCAACTACGCACCTAGCGGCATTAGCATTAGCAGTAGGCACCATTTTGCTACGTCTGGTCAGAAACATGCCATCTCTGTGTAAAATTGACATGGCAATACATCACCTTGGATTGCGTTCAAGGCTGAGATTGATGCTTGACATTGTTAAATAGTGAAACATATTGTGCTCTTTTACCAACTTTTCCCTAATCATGATTTTGATCAAAGTTCTGATCTGACTAAAAGGGGACCACCTGAAAAGTTTCCACCAATACAAGAACGTCTAATAAGTCTTCCGGATTCTGATGACCGCAGCAGGCAGCAGGTCGGCACCATCACACAAAAGACGTGCAAAACTGCAGAAAAATGAAGCACCCACAAGACGATGCGATTGCTTGATTTGAATAACGGTCTCGGAAGATCTGACATGAAATGAAAGTTAAAATAAAATGAAATAAAACAGCCATCAGCCAGTGAGTTTATCAGCTTGGCACCTGCTACTGGAACATTCTTGATGAAGCAAAGGTTGTCTTCATTAAGCGCATTAATATTCATGACACATGGTAATTCTGACACAGAAAAGGTCTTGGTAACCTTTTCGCGTGTGAGTTCTTTTTTTTTTTTTTTTTACTTCTCAAGGAAATTACAGTCCGGCAATGACTTAATTAATGCTCGCCTTCTCGCCGGCAGTTTGAGGGCCTGTCAGTTTGCCTGTCAGGCACGCCGAGGGAAGGATTGAAGGAGAGGAAACGACAAGAGGAAGAGGAAGAGAAGGAGGAGGGGGAATAAAAAACAGACAGATGAAGTCAACACTGACTTGTCTTGCAGACGAAACTTGTTAATAGCTCTGACTTTTTGCATTTCACTTTGCATTTCTTCCCTGCTTTAGTTTTTTTCACCCTGAAATTATTATTGAAATGATTTGTTCGTTTGAACAGGGAAGTATTCATCGATGTTAGCATATTTACAGTTCTCTGCATTTCTATTAGTCACATTCTAGGATGTGGATGGATATAAATTGTTTCCACATTCTCCCCTATCTCCCTTATTATTATTATTATTATTATTATTATTATTATTATTATTAAGACCTGATTACAGGCCATCTATAAATTGCTGTTTATCATTATTATTCTGACCAAAAAAAAAGTATTTTTAGGGCCGTGTCATACATGAAAACTCAGCAATCTGCAGACTTGGTTGAATCAGTGGAGCCGAGAGTTCAAAGTAAACACGGTGAAGCTGCATTTAGCTGTTATGCTGTACACAAATGGAATAAGCCACCAAATTACCTGAATTACAAAAAAACCTGAGTGTAAATGCTTTTAAATCTAGGTTAAAGATCTTTTAGAATGTGTTTAAAAGTTGCCAATGTACATTCATTTAGTACTTTTGCTAAGATACTTTTGTTTTCTCTGCTTTGCTTCTGAATGTCGTTAGCTTGGAAATGTTTTTTCGGTGCCGTGTCTTTGAGCACATTGTCGGAACAAGAAAAGGAAATAGGCCATAAACAAAGAGTGCAGCTCAGCTTCTGATAACAGACATCATGGCGAGCTAGCTTTAGGCAGAACGGCAAACTTATATGAAACAGCACCAGGAAATGTATTTATCTCAGTTCATAAACAGTGTAAATAAATAAATATATTTCCTGACATGTCTATTTGAGGGAGGTCTTTATTTGTGGTTCATCGCTTAACACAAAATACATATTTGTCCACTTGGTCCCCTCCCCCAGCGAGCGTCACACAGTGCCAAATGGCTTCCAGCATCGTGAATAACGGCGCCAACATCAGAGGAGGTAAAAAAAAAAAAAAAAGTGAACATAAGGAAGCATTTCCTTTATCATGTCCCATAAAAATAGCAATTTGGCCTGGCCCTTGTAGCGCCGTATGGAAGGCGCTGTGTTTGGCCGATAATGTTGAGATGACAGATCGCCTGGCGCTGGGGGTGCTTTCTCTTCTTCCCCGTGCAATAAATCCAGAAGGAGGAAGAGCTAAAGTGTGGAATTGCGGCGCGCCGACACTGCCGGAGCATTCCGCCGATGTTTCGGCGCCGGCCGGCAGTCACGTTTCACGCGTCTTCCTCCAATACAAACAATGATGCCGAGCGACGTCTGGCTGACAAACGACGGCGTTTAAACGCTGTTAACTTCACTGAGCGAACATCCTCGCGCAGCCGTCGACATGCTGTTCTATCACATGCATTGTTTAGGTGACATGAATATGTTGTCACCGTGTCACAATGCGTGTGCCTTTCAAAACAAACAAACGCAAAGGAGCGTGTTTGTGTACGTGACAGTTTGTTGAATATGGAAATTGGACGGGGGTGTGTGTGTGTGCAAGTGTGTGTGTGTGTTCAGCTGTGCTTTGATCATGTTCACCGTAGACTGCACAAACCTGCCTCGAGGTGTGTGTGTGTGTGTGTAAACAACTACGTTACACGTCCATGCCAACTTCAATTCATATGCGCTGGCAACACACACCTAAGATTGTGCTGCTCTTACTAGACATTGAAATTCTCCATCATAGATAATCACATCAGGTCATTTAAAAAAAATCAAAATCAAGGGTTTGAAGAACTTGGGCCAACAATCCTATGGTCACATGGTCAGGTGTCATTCAAAATAAACTGGATTCTTCTTATTTTTATGTGAAATTGGGGAAAAGAGAGTCTACAAATACACAAACAACAAAGAGGAGGGCTGGATTCAGATGGCCTCTAAAAAAACGCTTGACGGCGAAACCTTGACAGAGAAAGCTCGAGTTGAATGCATGGATTGGAGACCTCGACGTGCTGAGAGAAAACTTGACGTACTGACAAAAGCGTCATTCGTTAACTCATGCTCGGGCAAGGCACGGATCTAGTGGAATACTGCAATGTCAAAAAAACTAACAAAAAAACTTGACACCACAAATGTTGATTGGGAATTTTGGAATATTAGTTATATTTCATTTAAAATCCCTATTATTGTGGTTTCTACACTCTAAAAACAGTTGGGTCAAAAATGGACTGATCCTCCACTTAGGCCAAGTTGACCCAAATTTGAGTTAAGAAATGGGTCTTTTGGTGTAAAACAATATTGGTCATACTTGGGTCGAAAAATTGGGCGGATCGAGCCTTTGCAGTTGCCGGTCCCTTTCTTTGGAATGACCTTCCGCTCAATATAGGCAATCTCCCTCTCTAGCTACCTTTAAAACCTGTCTGTATTCTTCTGCTTTTGGCTCAACGTGAGACTTAGCATCGTTTCGGTGCTTTGTGTGTGTCTGTATTTTGTGTTACGAAATTGATGCTTATTTTATTTATTTATTTATTCACTCACTCATTTACCTACATATTGTTATTAATTTATTGATGTAAAGTTTATTTACTTGAATATACTTACCTAAAATATTTGTTTTGTTGTTCTTGTTTTACTTATCTTTACTGCATGGCCAATTTCTGTTCCATGTGAAGCAATACTTGTTTTAAAGTGCTTTATAAATAAAGTTGAGTTGAAAAATTGGGTCATTTTGTATAATGTCAATGTCAAATTGACCTATAAAGTGGATCGGTCCAACTGTTTTTAGAGTGTATATAAAATATGTATTTCATGAACAAATGGAAGAAAGTGCTTCAAAAACTGCCATTAATGTCATGCAATTTGAAGGGAAAATGCTATATTGGGATATATCAATTATCTGTCTTTTTTAATATATCAAAAGTACTAGTGATATCGCTAATTGGTATCGGTATGATTGACCCATCAAGTTAAGTACTCGTACTGGTAACAGTCTGAAAAAAGTGGTATTGAACATCCCTACTGCAGAACCTACTTGATTATGTTTTGATAAAAGTTTATTTGCACAGCTCTCTCTGGCTGAAAACGTAACTGGGACAGCCTCTCTAGAGCTAATAAACCAAATAAGCGTCACATCTGCTCATTTCTTCTAAAATCTCCCATCCTTTGCCGCATCTTCCTTCCCAGTCAAGAGGCCCGACGCGGCGACCCTCATGTGTATCGCGTCTGCCTGCTTCCCCCGCAGGAACGCTAGCTTTAGCATGCAAGGCAGGCGGTGGCGGCGGCGGCGGCAACCCCCCCTCGTTCCGCCGACGCAATGGATCAAAGTGACACTTGGTCAGCATCAGCACATTATGAACTATGGCCACCTGCCACACGAGACGCATTGTTCCCCCTGTGCTAATGTGAAGAATGTAGAGGACGCGCAAACAGGGGTTGCTGACAGCTTATTCTCGCTTATCGTGTGTGTGTGTGTATCATATCAGCACTTGCTACTGGTCCAGTACCTTTGCTATGCTTCAACCGGATATTGAACAACAACAGTGGGGTAGGGCTAAAAAGACATTTGACTGCTCCAAATTTTAAAGTTAATATCAATAAGATTAAGTTGTGACTTGAAGGTGAATTGTGACCAGTAGCTGTCACTGTTTTATGGCTTGCTGCCTAAATGGGTGGCTTTAGGATTCCAAACAGGAAGTGAAGGACCTTAATAAGCTTGTTACAAATACAACAAGACTGCAAAAAGGTGCAACGTGAATGAGTGAGGTTCTGGCTATTTTTGCACAAGCTAATGATTTTTTCATAAAAAAAAAACCCATCAAATTAAGCATTTCTATCTATATACAGTGAATCCCTATTTATCGTGGGGAATAAGCTCCAGAACCACATGCAATAATAGTCTCTTTGGCAGATTTTCAAAGATTTTCTAAAAGACCATAAAAACTACAATAGTAAAGTAGTCTAGGTTCACGAGAAAATAATAATAATAATACTAAGGTCTCTTTCTATTCCGAGTCCCAATTCAAACTTAACTACAGCGGCGATGAAACATAACAGATCATAAAATGGCCGCACCCTTCAACCTCTCATGAAAACTCTTCCTTGGGATTTTCATCATAATGACGCAACTCCAACAAGACCAAGTAATGATCTCATCTCCAAAGATAAATCGGACAAACGGGGATGCAATTAATTTCCTCTTAGGAAAAAGAAATGAAGAAAAAAACAAAACAGAGGCTTGTGCCTGAGCTGAAAAATAAAGACGCTGCCTCAAACCGGACCTGGCGACGTCTCATCGCCATTGACAGCCTTCATGTATGAGCAGGTGGCGGCCGTCCACTGAATAATGAAGCGGGCGATTAAAGTGACGGATGTGCGGCCATCATTCTGCCCCACTCCTCTTTTAATGCGGCCATTAGGGCTCGTGTAGCCAAACTTAGCTCATCAAATGGCCACATTCGCCGTCAATTGGGAGGACCGAGTACATTGAGCTGAGGCGAAGAAGCACTTCATGTGGAAAGTGACTTTCCTCAAGTCGTCCAGTTCAGTTCAGTGACCACACCACTGGAAAAATAACTAACTAAATGAATTAAATTGTAAACTTAATTTGCAAAAATTCTATGGTTACTGTTGATTTGGTTTTGAGGAAAATCATTCAAATAGAAATAGTAAAGCTTGCCAGATGCTTGCTAGCATGCACGGACGTGCACTCCATACTTGACAGCAACCTGCCTGATCTTCTTTCAGGTGATGGCAGCCCGACAAAACCACTCTCACCATGGGGTCCCCGCTCACGGCCGCAGTGGCATTGCCGTAACCTGGCATGTCAGGCCCGTCAGTTGGACGCGGCGCTTAAGTGGAGCGGGGACCCAGAGGTGTCACTAGCACTCGGGCATTACAGGCGGCTTAAACGTGCTAATGGCCCAGCTAATGCAGTTGGTATTCATCAGTGGGTTGTCCATGGGCACAGAGTGATACATTAACTCGCCGTGTCATCCGTGTCACGACAAAGTTGGCAAATATTATTTTCGACGTGAGGGCATGTTGTCACGAGAATTTAGGAGGATTTGGAATGAAAATGAAAAGGTGTCCTTTATGGAAAACAAACAAAACAAATTGATAGTTGATTTCCTTTCATACAATTTATCTCAAGGTATCGAGTACTCATGGAGCCTGCCGATACCAGCCACCGATACATTTAGACTATTAACTCATTCATTTAGACTATTAAGCCCCCTTTCGCTCCCGGCTATTTTACTGGATTTTGACTGATTTAGCAAGGCTGACAGAATATTGTGTTTTATTGCTATAAAAAACATGGAACCTACCCAAAAGAGATATTAGTTTCTTTTTTTTTTTATCAAGAAAAAAAGAAAATTTCTATCTATTTCCGTTTTGCAGCAATTAGCTTTAGAATATAGCTAAGTTTCATCATTATTCACAAATCTGTTTAAAACAGTGGGGTAAAGAGATTTTTGCAACATGGCCCTGATTGATCTCTTCTACTCTTCTGCCACCTGCTAGCCGTTTTTGTAATAACTACCATTGCTTCAAGCATTCTCCTCAGTTAGAGGCTGCATCAAAGCCTTCCGTATGCTCTAGCATTAAAAAAAAAAAAACGTATAAATAAGTCTTTGGGAGCACGGTAATATTTAAAATAAAACGTATTTATAAGTTTTTGGGAGCAGATGAGTTAAAAAGTCAAAATCCATTCTGAATTTCTCAAAAAACTGATCCCTAATTTTAGTAATGAAATAAAAAGTGCTTTACTACCAAACATTTTCTGATTTTGAAAAAAATGGACAGAAAAAAAAAGAAGAGTATAATGAAATCTTCCACTGCGATATAGTTCATCTTTGTTCCCATGTTGTGTCTCCCACCTCGCTTGTTGACTTGCACTTGTCGTGTTTGTTTGATGTCAACATTCATACCCGACAGGCGACTAAGCGGGGAGAAATGCCACACATCACACAGCCGTCTCGCTAAAAACGACTGCGCCCGTCGCTCCTTCTGCGGTCAGCCCGCCTGGTTAAGCGAAGATGAAGGGAAGTTCTCTGCCGGGGCGTCTAAATCAACACTTGACATCCGCACATTTGTAAAGGGGGGAGTTCTACCTGCAGCCCGTCGCTGCGGGACACTCGTACGCCGGCGCAGAATGACGACGCCAACACTGACGCAAGGCTTTGAAAGCATCAATTAGCACTGCTGGTGGTCGGCACCATTGATTTTTTTTTCTTTTTACATTCCCCATTCTCTTCTTTAACATTCTCCTGGGATTAGCTGTTAAGGGATACAATTAATTTTTTGACACAAAAATGAAAGTGGTAATTTACCTGTGATAATGAGAGCTATTTTTACCATCCACTGATGAACAGCAGAAATGCGGTGTTTATTTATTAATTAATTTTGGCCGCCGTCGTAGCCGCCGCGACGAGAACGCCGTTAAATTGTGTGATCACAACTTCACAGGGGCGTCTCAAAGGAAATAGATTGTAGAGCCGCCCGACAGTAATGAAACATTGTCAAAAAAATGTTGGGTGGAAGTTATAGGAACACTTTGATGCGCCTTTTGAACAAAATGTCAGAAAATGTTTGATGGTGACGCCTGCGCTCAAACCACATACATTTTTTTCCATTTGTTTGGCAAGTTAAACTGCCTGTTTTATTCTGTTACTGCCAATAAATTCCACTGGTATTGCTTTTGGTATTATTAATGTATTTTACCATGTTTGATTGTTCAAATTTTCTAAGCCCAAAAAAATCAGCACGTTGTGTCGACGCGACTTGAAGCATAATGCGTTGAAGACACACAATACTGCTTCACTGCATAAACGGCTTGCAAAAAAAAAAAAGACAAATGGTCAAAAGGAAGTACCTTTTGCCCTAGTTCACATCACGACAGCTAATGCTAATACTTAAAAACATGGCTGGGGCAACCAACGCATTAATTCAGGCACAACTGTTTTGTTGGCTAAACAGGTTGCATGCTAAAAGTACATATTTTGAAGTGGTTCTAATTACGACAAGCAATGCATGTGCTTAAACCACGTATGTAATTAATTCAGGTCCAACTAGACCAGAGGCCCCCGAGAAGTCAATAAGAAAGCACATCTTTTGTAGTGCTACTATCCATAACAGACAATGCACTTAAAACTATTAATGGTCAACGCCAATTATTTCAGGCCCGACGAGCTTGCTGCCGAATCAGGCTGCACAAGAAGTCAAAACAGGAAGTACAGTATTGGGTAGTGGCTGCAAGAAACGCTAACGCTTAAAACTTCTACATGTATTCATTCAGGCCCAACAAATTCGGCTGCCTAAATGGGCTGCACGATGAGTCAATACAGAATGAAGATTTGGTCTGTAATGAGGCTTTCTTCATTATAGGGGTCTATTCCTCAAACCAACCAAAATGTCCATCCATTATCGGACATGGCATTCACAAAGAGTCTCAAAACAAATAGAAACCACAGACTGCCTTCTAAATATCTTCAAATCTGCTGAGACCTGGAAGAGAGATGCTTCCTATTGAAGTCATCGCTTTTACGTAATGCTGCCGTCACAGTCGGGATTCGCTTGCTGGGGCCACGCTACCGCAGGTCAAAGGGCAGGTGGCAGGAGTGCGTGATGATGAACGCCCATCCACAGCAGGCCGCACAGAGGCGGCGGATAAAGGACAAATCTCCTCAACTTATCAGCCCGTGTTTCGGCCTGATGCATGAGCATAGACAAAAACAATCAGAAAGACAATAACACAGAAATGCTTACCAAGCAATCACTCATGGCGGTAGCGTCGTCTAGACTCAGGTAGGTCAAGACGACGCCGTCTAGGCAAGTTCACTCTATCATGCCGCCGCCATCTTATAGAATACCCCAAAACGATAAACAACCACAATGGACTGGCAACTGCCAAGACTCAGATCAGTCAGTACGATTGCCATTTGACAGGGCACAGACTGATCCAAATGAACACTTGGAAAAATCAAGTCTAGAGTGTAAATCAAATCAAAAATCCCAAAAGGGGTCAGCAACCATACGATACAAGTCATTGAGAAAAACGCCCAAAACTCAGGCGCATCATGTTGAAGGATGACAGACCACTTCTAACTGTCATCTTAAATCCCATCTTGATCAGTCCAGACGTCACCACCTGGCTGGGCCCAAACCATTCAAAACCATCTGAAACATGACAACGACCCGGCAGACGAGCCATCATACGTGACTCGAACCCCGTCTAGACAACAATCGGCAGGCGCCCTCGCCTGGGTTCAGCCAAGACCATCACTGGTCTGGAGCATACCGGAAAACAAACCGAAAGACGACAACAGCCCGGCCATGACCCTCGCTCGGCCCGAGCACCGCTTAGACTCGGGTCGGTCATGACGGCCGCTGGCCCACCGGGCCCAACCTGCTCCATCTCGCCGTTTATAAAAGGCCGCCATCTTAAATCATATCTAGCGGCGCGCATCTAATGACTACTGAGGCCCTGCATATTTCAACATTAATTCATTAGAGGCGGGGATCATCGCGGGGGAGAGGGTGTGTGTGTGTGTGTGTGTGTTGGAGGGGGTAAATCAGCGGCGGCGGGGAGAATCCTCGGCACACTCTGATTAAGGCCGTTATGTTTTATAGAAGCCATTTTTCAACGCCTCCTCTGACAGCACTTGAGGTTATTAAATTGTGGGCTTCAAAGAAAAGAGTGAGCGAGGAAAGGGAGGAGAAAAAAAAAAGACGGATGGCGACGAGAGAGAGCGATTAACAATGGCGACGAGATGGCTTGCCAGCTCTCTTTTGCTGCTGATAAAGTGAACTACTTATGATGTGTGTGTGTGTGTTTTCTGGGGTTATCTCTATCTCCTCACCAGGAGATGAGTGTGTATCTGCGTGTGGCTCACTGTACATACATAGCGCGCAGCCATTTTCTCTCTGTCGCCTCAGATGCAAGGATTCGGCTGAGATAAGCAACGGAGGACGCTCTCGTGTCCAAGCTGCGACCTTGAAACCAGCATACAGCGAACACACTATACTATTGTTTATCCTTTTCCTTTGCCATTTCTCTGCTTCTTTGTTGAATGGGTCACTTGAAAACTGATATTGAACATTCAAGTTAGACGATGCATAGACCGTATTTGCACGACTATAAGGCACACTTAAAAGTCTTAAATTTTCTCACAAATTTTGTGTGTACCGAGTTCCAAAATCTGTAAATGTTGTTGTGCGACTTCGGTAAGCGATTGAGTGTCTGTGTGGGAGCATTTCTGACATATTGCTCATATACAAGAAATCCATCCATGGTTGAGGACTGGCAGGCATGAGAACCCGAAAGACTCAACTGAAAGATGACGTGAGTCTTTCGGTTTCTCATGGCTGCCAGTCTTCAACCAGGGCCGGATTTCCTGTATATAAGATACAGTTAGACTTCTTGGTGCTCTCTCTCTGCATTCGCTTTATGGAACTGCTAGAGCAAGTTATGCCACAATTTGTGAATGGATTGTGCATGCATTGGCTAAACGTGTCTGCTTGAACTAATCGAGCTTTCGCATTATTTCTGAGGAGCTGCACGGAACGAGACTGACTCTCACAATACTACAATGACAAGAGGGAACCTGGCGTGTTTGATGGAGAACTAGCCCAACTGTTCGTCTCAGATACAGAAGATGAGGACTTTGAGGGATTTGTGGATGAGAATTGGTCAAAAGTAACGTGATTACATTGTTAAATACTTCAAGTACAACCAAACTCACTGTTTACGTTGTTAAATACTTCAGTAAAGTAGTACCGAACTCAGTTTTGCTCACCTGCCTTTTTAAAATTGTATGCTAGCATGGATGCTGGCGTATGTTTTATAGTCATGAAAATACGGTACAATGGAATCCAATGAGTCGAAACGAGAAGATAAAAATACCGGAACGGCCCGACAGCAATGCCAACCTAGCCGTCGCCCTCGGTTCAAGTGCCGCCAACAGATCACAGTCAAGATAAAAAAAAAAAATTGTGACGGTAATAACAATAGTCGGAAAATAAAACAGACCAGGCCGCTGAGACTCAGGTCAGTCAAGATGATCCTCATTGCGATGGTTGTGAGGATGGCCACAGAATCTGAAATTAGGTCTAGAATGGGCTTGACCGCTACCTAGGCCCCGCCAGTCAATCAAGATAAATGACCGTTTATTCATGACCGTTGCGGTGATTAGGACCTTAGACCAAAAATATGAACAGAAATAGGTCAGCAGAAATCTGAAAACCCATCACGCCCAGCTTGCCTAACTCATACCAGTCAGTTTTTCTTTTTCTAACAATGGAGATGTTGACGACCACACAACCAAAAATTAAAACTGAATCTGTCCGGCAGAAATACAAAAATAGCCATCGTTCTCGGTTCTCAGGTCAGTCAAGAAAATGTCTGCTTTTTCTTGATTGCAAAGAAAATGATAACTACAGAATGTGAAAGGCTTTAATTAGAGGAACATGCTACTTTGTGTTGCCATGGTTACCAAAGAAACTGCAACGCTGCCACCCACCTAATATAACCCTTTTGCTACGGTGTCCCACAGGATGAATGCTGACATTTATGGACCAATGCATCACCAGCAAGTAAGTCCTTTTTTAGCACGGCAGCTAAATGAAAGTTTAGCATCATGACAAAAGATTGCCTTCATCAACATGTCATCTGTTTTTCCCGGGAAACGTCAGCTAATGCGACGCCAATCCAGCCCTTAACCTTTGAAACGCATGTCGTTCATCACGGCGAAAACGCGGCGCTGCCCGCCGATGAATTAACCAGAGGTGGCAGCTTCTCGTCAGCCAGCGTTCTCCTTCAGCCCGCTGCCAGCCTTGTCAAAAGATTGAGTCATCGCATCCTGATAGCCACGGTGGCGCTCGCTTACTCTTGTAATGCGACACATGTGGGGGAGAAGTATTACACCAGCACTTTTGTCCAAACTGACGTGAGATGAAGTTTGACGCGCAGTGTATGTTTTGGATGACAATGAAAAGACTGAATGGTTGCACCGTTTTAAGAAGAAGGGAGTGCATACAGGAACATAAAAGGCAGAACCCCTTTGAAATTAGATATTGGACTGGTGAGGTTAGCAAGATTTTGCGGTAAAGAGCAAACAAAAACGTTGAACGACTGCACCGTTGTGAGAGAAAGGAGCGCACATATGAAGATTATAGGCAGAAACGCTGTAATAACTGAACTGATCAAGTTAAGCTTTTCTAGGAAAGACAGAATGAGAGTCAAACTTCAATTAATGAGGAGCAAACAAGATTGTACAGTTGAGAGATGGAAGAAGCGCATACGGCAACTGTGAAAACTGACACTTGACTGGTGTGGTTTGAGAGGGCTGCAGAAAGATTAAAAAAGAGATTTAAATCAAAAGCAGATATAACAGTGGAGGATAGAGTGCATACAGGAAAATAAAAAGCATTCTAAGAAGTGACTCTGGTCTACTGATGTTAAAGTGGCTTTAGAACGATTGAATGAGATTAGGAAATCAAAGACGAACAAAAAAAGACTTAACTCTTTGACTGCCATAAACGTTATAAAACGTTTAGCATAAACCTAGGGAAGGGCGCCGAGGACGTTAAAAGACGTCCCCTATGTTTTTTTTTTTTTTTTTTCAAAAACGGGTGCAGGAAAGCCTTGGGCAGCTGTGCTGAAAGTATCAGGCAGATCTGATTAGTCAAAGACTCGTTTTGGCCCCTAGAGGGCAGCGATGACTCTCTTTGCACAAGGTTGGATGGGCCGCCCACCGTGGGCGTCAGTAGAAGACGTGAGGCGGAGCTAGAGTGTTGAGGAGACAATGGCTGGTTCAAGCCATTGTGGCTTGACCAAGCAACCGGTTGCAAGCAACTCACGCTTGAGCATTTTTTTCAAAGACGTAAAGCATCAATCAATACTAAAAAGCGCATTGATGTCGACGATGATGATGACTCCGAGCTTGACGCCAAAGTTGGAAGCCTTGACGTGTTTATGAACACGTAGTAAGCCTCACCGGCTAAGCGCGGCTAGCGCTGCTAAGGCCGGAAAACGCGCACAATAGCCGGCCGGGTACTTCTACACAATCGGACATTCGATCGGGCGATGGAGAGTTGGCATCGACCAATGCAGATTGATGATGATGATGATGATGACTCCGAGCTTGACGCCAAAGTTGGAAGCCTTGGCGCGACTGTTACTATCACGTAGTAAGCCTCACCGGCTAAGCGCGGCTAGCGCGGCTAGCGCTGCTAAGGCCGGAAAACGCGCACAATAGCCGGCCGGGTACTTCTACACAATCGGACATTCGATCGGGCGATGGAGAGTTGGCATCGACCAATGCAGATTGATGATGATGATGATGATGACTCCGAGCTTGACGCCAAAGTTGGAAGCTTTGACGCAACTGCTATGATTACGTAGTAAGCCTCACCGGCTAAGCGCGGCTACCGCTGCTAACGCCGGAGCTGCACAAGCGGACATTCGATCGGACAATGAAGAGTACCCCGAGTCCAATGCATATTCATCGGAGGAGCGGGTACAGTCTGATCACGGAGAAGACACTGTTTCTGGACTACGATGCCACCATGAATGGAGTGGATAAAATGGATCAGAACATCTACCACTCGGTATAGCAACCGAAGGACATGAGGAAGCCACAACGTAACATCACCGTAACGTAACCGTAGCATGATCCTGATATTAGACTTTATGGCAACACACACTGCAGTATATACTTGCTATTCCCCGGAAAAAACGGCCTGCAAGAAAGTGGAGCTTTTGCACGCGAAGAGGCAATCTGTTGTGCAAATGCTGTTGCGTCTCTTTGCACGCAGGAGAGTGTTACAAAAAGAAAAACTGTCGTTGAAACATCCACATATTTGTAAATAGCACCACAGTTGCACACATTTGTAAATAGTTTGCCAAATTGTTGTCAAATTGTTACACTGTTGAATGTAAATAAACGTATTTTGCTATCAAAAAACACTTTTTCATTCTTGGTGGTAGTGTTTTATAGAAGTAAAGCACTATTTAGGTGTTTGTGGCATCATTCATGGACAAAAAGAAGTGTAAAATTCACTAGAATGCATGAAATAATATCGTTTCACTAAAAGCTTGATTTCTCCGTATTTTGGTCCAAAACAGGCGAAATTGGGTCAAACTAACCATTTTCTATTGTTGATTACTAAAGAATAAGGTAGAAACAAACTATTTTTTTCTGATGAAAGATGAAAGTCCAATCTTTCATTTGGTAGTACGTGTGTTTCCATAGTCCAAACAGAACATTTTCTGTGGACCTTGAAAGATCAGTCAAAATGCTTAAATCGGCTGGCACTGACGGCATCCCTTTTCTGAAAACGTCTGGCAGTCAAAGAGTTAACAGAGAGAGGATAGAGTCCATACACAAAAATGAAACCTCAGATTCCTGATGTTGGAGGAGATCAGAGATGGACTGAATACGATAGGATTTCACCTCAAATTAAAGAAGAACAAACAAAATTGTCCAGTTGAGAGGAAGAAGCACATACAGGAACACAAGAGGAAAAAGCAAAAACAGACACGGTGTTGTGGTGAGGTTAGAGTGGTTGGAAAAACACTGCATGAGATTCAACTTCAAAACAAAAAAAGGAGTGTGCAAGATTGTTCAGTTGAGAGAATGGAGCGCATACAGGAACATACAAAAGAGAAACCCTCTACAAATTGATACCAAACTGGTGAGATTAGAGTGGCTGGAACATGACTGACTGAGATCCAACCTGAAACCGAAGAGGAGGGAACAATCTTTTAAGGTTGATAGAGGAAGAAGCGCATACATGAATATACAAGGCTACACTCCTCTAAAAAGGTGCTGGAATGGAGAGATTAGAGAGTGTATGAATAATGAGAGAAAAACAATGGTTAACCGTTAAATCAAAGATTATCCTCAAAACATTAAATTACTCTACCAGTGCAAGAAGGAGTGCATACAGGAACAATAAAAGCACACAATCTCTTACAACAGAAGCTAGACTGCCAAGTGGGTCAGAGTAACACTGAACGAGACTAAAACTGCCATTAAAAGGGCAGTTAACAACATTGTAGAGTTAAGGAAGGAGCGCATACAGGAACATGAAAGGCAAAAAAAGATGCTATTAGATGGGGTCAGATAGAGCTAAACTGATATTCACCGTCAAATCAAAGAGGAGTGAACAAGATTGAACGATTGTACAGTTGAGGGAGGAAGGAGCGCATACAGGGAACATAAAAGGTAAAAAGTGATTGCCAAGCTGTGAGAAAGGCTCTGGCGGGCTAAATGACGCCTGATTCCCAGGATACTTCAGCTCCTCTCTTGGGAGCATAAAGTTGTTGCTTGGCACTGACAATTTGAGAGTCTCCTGAGGGGAACAAAAGACTCCCTTTTTTATGCAAGATGAGCACACAAGCATCTCCAAGATCGACAGCCCATCCACATGTAGACGCTATCATCATGGAACCATCCGACGCAATTAATCACCGCCGTTAGCTTCCTATGCAAATAACCTAACGGCTTAAACGGGAAATCAAAAGTATCCAAAGGAAACTGAAAAAAATTCTGGCGGAAGCATTTGGAAGCAAGATACAGTGGAGGCGTCTCAGCAGATAGCCAAAATGTTCAAAAGTAAGGTTGGAAATATTCCTGTTCAATTTATCCTGGAAATGAACACAAACGAGGCATCTTTGGAAAATGTACAAAATACATTCCAGTCAGCCATAACAGAAAGCAGAAAAAGACATAAGAGAAGGCAGAAGTTGACACTAGCGAGTTAGCTAGTTTTTGAACAGGTATTATTAAAAATTAAAGGAAAAATAATCTTAAAATTGAATAATGCAGGTGACCTAAATTAGCAGGTATCGATTGTTTTTGCCGTTTGTTCCTGTGACACTTTTATCTCTGTTTGTTGACTTTTGTTAGCAAGACACAGAACTGATGACCGCTGATCCCCTTGCTTTACAACAGTCCTGGCATGAACCATTACAAAATTATGAACCACGAGGGACGAGTTTGCCCACAAGAATATGACAAAAGAAGGTACAATTACTTTCTTAATTGCTATTTTTTTTCTTTTTTAATATTTGATAGTTTTAAATTCATGACCTAGAACTGTTTTTCACACAAATAATTTCTGTTACCTAAAAATAAAATGCTAAATGTGATAAATATTTGGCAGGATGTCCTGAATGAACATTTGAATGGTTTGAATTGGTCAAGAAACATAGAAGGTGGAGGCCAACATGCAAAAGATTCCCATCCATTTGGAATGTTGACATGGGAAATGCGGAATAATTCAAATTTTGAGAATTTAGTAAATGTGAAGGACAGTTATCAAGATGTTATGAGTGAGCTGAACATTTTGAAGGTGGCTGTGGAAGGAATGGAAGGGCAAAAATGTTATAATAAAACAAACATATCCCCCCTACCCTGCACTCGCTTTGTTATTCTACTCACTCAAACTGAATGCATCCATTTGAAATGCTATCAAAACCTCCTCACTGTTTTATTCAGATATCCGTGTACTATTTGTTGTTTGATGCCGGCCAATCCTACAACAAGCCGCCGGGTGATTATTCTAGCCGCAAATGGCGTCGGACATGACAACGAGCCCGAAAGGCGTTTCATATATAGCGCCGACCCCCGGGGGCCGCAGTTTGTCATAACGCGGGGGAGAATTATGTATGATGCCCGCGCCCGTTGATGACATCACAATAGCGGGATGAAATATAAGCGGTGATATGGCGAGCTGATTGCAGAGTGCTGCGAGGGGCTTTCATTAAAAACAGCATATCGCTCATAAAAAGATTAGAGCCGGACAGCTGTTCCCCGATAGTGCGAGGCTTCTCTCGTGGCTTCATCACCGGGAGGCAGACCTGACAAATAGAACACACCGCAAATGCTTGTTTTGCACTTGTGGTGTCGTGTTGCTTTCAAATATGTGAATTGTCACTGTCCAATGAAAAATGCGCAACTCCAAATTTGGTACGTTTTTATAAGCCAAAATAGAAAGCTCATTTTGTCATAAAAAAAAAAAAAGACCAATATATAATGTATGTCATTGTTGTTTGGTGGAATTCTTGCATCTCCAAAACTAACTTAAACATATACTAAAAAAAAATACTCCAAAAATCAAATAATTGATTACGCTGCCATTGATTAAAATGGTAGGATATGTCGCAAGTTTTTTTTTTTTTGCTGCTGCAAACAAACAAGCGCTGTTCATTTAAAAACACGGGTGGTAAATATCGTGAGTGCCATTTGGCGGGAGAGGCCAAGATGCAAGTCAGCCTCTCCCAGCACATCAAAGGCTCCAGAGCATCAGAAAAAAAAAGAAAAAAAAGGTGCGCTTGTCCCTCGTGTGCTGTCTGCGAGCAACTCTCGCTTCGCTGGGAACATCTTGGCATGAAAGGGGAAATTTACGCTCAAATCCAAGGAAAGTGATATTCCTCGAGAAGCGTAATGTTTGCACAGTGAAATTGGAAATGAAAGAAGGCAGTCACACACACACACACACACCCTTCCATTTCGAGAATTTCCAAGTGCAAATAAAGTGTAACATCTCCGGCGGAATGTGACATTTAGACGTCAGCGAGGGTTCGAGCCATGACGAGCGCGTCAGGCACGGGTACACGTTTTCGCTTTCTTTGCCATTTTCAATATAAGCAGCACACAACTGCTGTGGTTATTTTATTCCTGTATGAAACAACTCGTGTTCACCTACACATGGCAGATGCAAGGAAAGTCCTGTGGTAGGAACAATCATGCTTGTTAACGGCATTAAAACTTGATGGGTGTCTTTTTACGAGGGGTAGGGTTTCAATCTTCTCTACATTATTACATGAAGTAGAAGCAGCAATTTGTAAATAGGGGGAAAATGGAGATACAGTAGGAGTCATTTCATGCCAGGCTGCCACGCGAGAATCTCCACTGATGTGACTGCTCATTTTCATAACAAACAGTATTCATGTATTTATTTTTTTATTAGTATAAAACAGGTCTATTAGTTTTTTCATTATTATTATTTTGAGATTTATTTTGGAGGGAATTTTGAAAAGAGGGGGGAAAAAAAATCACAATTGTGCCAATCATCTTATAATAATAATAATAATAATTATTATTATTATTATTTAATTATCGAACATTTTTTTGCATTAGAAGTTTTGATTTGGTATAAGAATGGTGAAAAGCATGTATCTCACAATAAGTTTGGTTAAAACAAATATCACAACATTTTTGAGAAGGGCAATAAAACATTGAAATCCACATTTCTGTATGATTTTTTTTCATTTTCTTCCTAATATAAATAACAATAATTTAAGAAAAACATCAGATTGAAAGTTTGAGATGTTTTTTTCCTACATAAAAAAAATTACTTTTAGAGGGGGGTGTCTATGGTGTTTCACATGTTAGCATTAAGCTAACATGGTTTCTAAAACGACATTACATGCTTTGATTGGACATTTTAGCATAATTTCCTTTTATTTGATGATTCAGTTTGGTAAACACCATCTTGGAGTGACAAACAGCTTGAAGCAAAGACATTTGACCTTTTATTTGGAGAACTGTGTGAGAGACGGTGAGTAAAAGTGCTAATGATAAACAGTGCACAAACAATAATCACTGTGCAGAAAACAACAAACTTATTCAACATGATCATCTATTGTTATTCCAATCTCTTACTGTACACCAATGATGATATTTCAGTGCAATGTAGGACTAAAAATATTTTGCAGCCCACCAGAAAATCCACCAAGTTGCAAATTGAGCCGTTCTTAATGAGTGATTGGGAGCTGCACACATTGCAAGACTTGAAATTAGCCCTGATTCAAAAGTTTGTGGAAATTTGTCCAATGTATGCAGAGCTTTGGAGAAAGTCAAGGACGTTTGTCTCAATGACAACTATTTTGAAGTTCGTCCGCCAAGAAATTGCCCTATTAAGTGCTCCCCTTCCAAGTGCACTGCTTTGATTTAGCTCATCTCCCGTCACTTCTCTAAACTGTAACAATCTCCGCTATGAAGATAAAGCCAAGCAACACGGGGGAGGAAGGAAGAAAACAACAAAAATAAATTGCCTATGTAGATAGCGGAAAACTGTCCGGAATTGAGAAGAACGATAAGGCGGCGGCGGCGGAGCGGGCGGTTAAAACGAGGAGGACAGACGAGGAGCGACGTGGCCATTACAGGTGCGCTCATCACCGAGGGGAGCATGTGTCGAGCGGGAAAGAAATGGAGAAGTCGCGGCGGGAAGACAATGGCTTCGGACAGCCGCACAATAGCTTCATTAGGGAGGCTCCGCATTATCGGACGGCGGGAGATATAGGGGAAATATCAGAGCGGACACGCGTCGCCGATGCCCCGTCGCCAGGGCCTGCCAAGTTGGCGAGCGGCTAATCTGATCCCAGCCCAAGGTGGCAGTGATGGGGAAACGGGGAAGTAATGGGGATGTTGCATCCCACTGTAAATGCATGCAATACAAAATACAGTCAAGAAGTTAAAATAAGTCAAATTGTTTAGTAAGTTAACGCTAATTGAAGTCAGAAAAAACAATGTCTTTCAGTTTAATTCATGGTTCAGTTGTCTTTATTTTAGTGTAAGAGTAAACTATAAAACCAAAAACGTACTGCATGTTGATTAATTTAGTTTACATGTAGAGGACCTTAAAAAAAAAAATCACAATAAAGGGGGGAAAAACGATTACCTACGGCCGGTAGATTAATAGATAGACTAATTAATAAGTCTTTATAAAAACAGTTTATTTCTTCAGATTCATTTTAATTATGTTTTAATTGATATGTTTTATGTACGCACTAACTGGCTAAGTTGGGCCAAACCGACTTCAAATCAAATCGTTGCACTTACAAAACGAACCGTCCTTGAATCGTTTCGCACCCCATGTATCGAAAACCGGATCAAACTGCCTTTTGTGGAAATATGCACACCCCACATATAAATATATACGACCAACTATGATCCCAGTACATTGTCATGTAATATCAAACTCATTTTACATAATAAAAAAACATATACCCGAAGCGCCTGAGCCTAAGAAGTGAGTGTCTTCACAACCCAAGGACAAATCGTCTTCACTTTTTAAAGTCAAACCAAATTTTTGGACACATTCCGAATTGTCACACTTCCACGTCTCTTTGCCCGTTTGCCGATTCCACCTCTAAAAGTTTGAGTCCAAGGCTAAAAATAACGACTCGGCTTTAGCTGAGTCAGCATTAAGGACGACCGCTAATGGCGTCCCTTTCGTCATTAGCACCCGGCTTGAACCCTCTTACTTCCTCGACGGCCTCCGTGTGCACCCGCCTGAGCCATCGATCACGCCGACCAATCACCGCCGGCTGCCGCGTGTACGCCGGCGACTGCGGAGCTGTCATACGACACTTAGAATCAATTATAGAAATTAACTCCTTAACCCTCGTGCGGCTCTCCAGGACCGCTCACAGGCGTGAATGATGGACGACAGGAAGGTAAAGTAGTGGAAGACTTCAAGTGGAGATCGGTGATCGGAAGGACGACGGGGTTTCTGGAACGCACCATTGATGTCCAAGATCACGTCAAGCAAATGGGTGGAGTTTAACGGCGACATCACCGGTTGAGCCACTTAGAAGCTAACGTTTCAGCAAGCGTGCGTGTTGAAAACAATCGAGTGACAGCGAGGGCTCAGGAGAGCGCCGTAACCGCGTTCCAAGTTGGCCTTAAGTGGGCAAAACTCCTCCACTGATTCAATCGCCGGCGCTTAGCATCAAAAGGCGCTAATGCGGCGCGGCTGTTGCCATTTACGCTCCGTGTCGCGGCCCATACTCGTCGGCTCCCTAAATGGAGCCGTCACGACGACGCTTTGAAAGGATCACGCTAACCTCCATTTAACAATCTCTTCGTCAAATCCCACAGGGCGGCGCTTTGATTACGCCCGCAATTAGCGATGTCACGAATTAAGCATGCAGGTTGCTGTTTTCAAACCAATTAGCCCGCTCTCTTGCTAGGACTTGTTGATTAATTATAGATATTTAGTCGGAGAAAGGAGGCATTAATTATTAATGTAAATTGAATTACACAGTATAATTAAGCGCATCTATTTTGGGCGTGTTGTTGTCTTTCCTTTCATACAGTCCTCCATTGTTTGTGACAGGACGGCGGCCACCATTTGACCTTGGCAGAAAGACGTCAGAGGCCCAAAAACGAGGGATTCCCTGGACTAATCAATCACAGCACACTAGCTAACACCTAAATTGAGGCCAACATGAAATTGGTTGTAAAATCAATATATATTTGAACATGTTGGAATTTTTAAGTTCATTCAACTCGGATGGTTTGGCCCGCAGACCACATGCGGTGAGCTCCATTTATTTGCCATCCTCATTTGGAGCAGGCCTTATTCTGATTTGATATCCAATTCATGCATTTTTTCCCCCCCGATTTAAACTACCATGATGGATATCTCGATGGGGCCGTAAATCAGAATTGCATCACTTGGACCATGCAATGTGAATCCAGCCTTAAAAACCAGAGGAGGACTTGTTTACTGCGGCACTATGAAGTAATGTAATGGCTGTTTACAGGTGACAGCATCGAGTCCTTAAACAATATTTACTGCAGCGCCGGCGTCCTTGCACGCTTGACACGACAGATTGACGGCGGGGAAGTGAATTATTGCGTAAAAGGTCAGGAAAAAATAACTAAATGCATCGCCGGTTACTTCACCGCCTCATTAGCATTGACGGACAGCTTATTAAAAAACAAGTTAGTGAGTGAAAGATGCCATAAAACATTGATGGCTGTCGTGGTGTGCGGCTGTTGCCGGGCAGACTTGCTGTTCTTGTCAACACGGCCAAAGTAGCAAATGTATGAAACGAACAAAACTCAGTTCACAACGTTAGCAAAGCCATGGGAACAACTTTGTATTGATAGCATAAAAGTGGAGCTAACGCTAAACTAGCTCTTAACAACATGCGACGTTACATGATTTTTATTTACTCTGTACAAGCATTACGTACGCCAATCATTATTTACAAATATTATACAATGAAAAGGAAACTACATTTTTACCTTAGTATGTAACAACATTGAATTTATTTACTTTTACGTGAGTCATAATGTTTTAAAGTAACAGTACTCTTACTTGAGAACAACCACTGTCTATGCACATCTGCTTAAGTGTGAGCACTTTTGCCACCTCTGAAAAACATTAATATTCTGACTTGGCGGTGTATCTCTACGCTATCAGCATGCGGGAGGGAACACATTTCCGTGGCTAAAGCGAGCGCCGATCAGCCGAGGAGATTAGCGTACTTATCATAATCACCATTTGCACGCGCTTACTGTTTATTGCTTTGGGTGAAGGCTTACAACGGCATCTTTTCTAATAAGCGCAGGTTGGGCGCAAATGGCGGCGGCTAATGGAACGCTAAATTCACTCTGGGTGCCTCGAGGAAACGCGGCATCGCGGGACTCCTTTATTTACCTAATAGATTTAACGCCTGGTCGTCTGAAAGCGAAACATAAGCGCCAGGACAAAACATCGCATTAGAAGAAGAAGGAGCGGCGTGACCAAAAAGAGTTGCAAAAGACTTTGATCTGTTGTTTTTATGCAAGCGTGTCGAATTATTTAAAATGCCATAAAAAACAATGAATAAAATATACGTTGCAAGCAGTAATGAACAGGCCGAACAACCTATTTTTATGGCAAATACTCTAATGATCAAACTTTGACGCCGTGCTTTGCCCGTGTTAGATGGTGTAAGCAAAAATTTCTCAAATAAGCTTTTTCAAGGGTACCTGCTTCAGAGTGGGGCTCATTTGGGTGGATTCCTGGCAGAAGCCTTAGAATTCACACAAAATGGCAACTTGAAACAAAAATGGCCGACTTGAGAATCACTGAGTGAATTTTAGTAGCTCATGCTCAAGACCCCTAAAATGCATTCTTACCAGGATACACACCTTTGACAAAATTGCTGAGTTTTAGGGCATGCTGAGTTTGGTGGTCTGATTTCATTTGCTTAAAAAAAATCGAGGCCTTGAAATAAGGCGGGTATTGGCCATCCCTACACCTACTACTCAATTTTTCAGAGTTTGACTGATATTTTGGGGGACCATTTAGCCACAAACAAACAACATACAAAACTCTCATGCAACTCAAACTTTTTTGAAAGTTTAGAATGTTAAAATATTACAAAAAGTTAATGTTAAAGTGATACTAAAACATTGCAACATTTCGCTAAATGTATATTCCTAATATTATTATATATTATAAATATTATTAATATTCCTAAAAACATTGTGTGGAGTTACTAAAAGTTTATATACATATATATATATATATATATATATATATATATATATATATATATATATATATATAAAAGCCTATTTCCTACCAAGTGTGGACGGCTTGTGCCTTTCTCCTTCCGATGCGATCAATCCACTGTGATAAAAGTCTTTCGTCGCAGTTGTCCACTGCAGGCTACTCGGGCTGAATTACTACCACGTCACGGTGGCTATTATGTGCGAATTAGCAGTGAACTTTCACAAAACGCTATTATAGCAGAGTGAGTGCCGCATGGAAATGGAGCAGGATGTAAATACTATTCAAAGCTTGTCACACACTCGACCATTAATTACCGTTTTAGTTGGTCTATTTTTCTGGTTAGACAAGACCTCAGATTGTTTTGCCGTTGCCTTCACTTGTCTCCAGAAAAAGCATGCAAAGGCAAACCCGTGCCGG
Source organism: Leptonotus elevatus (assembly GCF_054856555.1). NCBI lineage: Eukaryota > Metazoa > Chordata > Actinopteri > Syngnathiformes > Syngnathidae > Leptonotus > Leptonotus elevatus. Next base: position 8,615,353 of record NC_141257.1, read on the forward strand.
ATTGCGTGATCGTCATCTGCCAATTCAACCCCCCCCCCCCCCCACCTAAGTTAATGACACCCACAGCCAGATCATTAATTCATCATTGCAATTGAAAGGAACCATCGTGGACCTCTCTCGCACATGAGCGCATCTCCTTTAAAATGTTACAACCTATATGAATGAATTAGCTTAAATCTCAGCGACCGACGCGCAGCGCACACTATGAATTATTACTTTGCATGGAAACGTTCTGGGATGAGACGCAGCTGTACCCCTTAGAAAACAGACTGACATTATGAAAAATAATCATCTGAGTTGTGTGAGTTTGCCAAAATTCTAGTTTCACTTAGCAGCATGACATTTAAAAAGCCATGTCAATCACGAGTAGACCGACAACAAATCCTCAGAAAGCCATTTCCGATAAGACACAGGAAGTCTGCCATTTTAGTTTCAAGCAGCCATTTTAAGATAATGTCATTTCCAAGGGTCCTAAAACTTGTTCCAAAGTTTTTGTCCAACAGCCACCAAATTTGACCAACTCCAAAAGCCAGTTTCCCTTAGCAAGATGTTATTTAAAAAACATTTATTTCTTTCGTAGACCTCAGCAATCAAATGGGCGCGTCTTCATTTTAGTCTAATTTAGCGCGTCTGTGAATTTGGTTGACCGCACTAGCGGATCACACCCCCGCACTAGCGGATCACACCCCCGGCACATCTGGAAATTTGGTGACAAAAGGCAGGCTAGATTTTAGACTCTGTAAAACCAGGTCTAAATTGTGGCACAGGTGGCGCATTGTAATGGATTTGATCCAAAGCACAGGCGGAAATATTGGGCAGATGCGCGTGATGGATGTTATCGTTTTTCATTCATAAATATGAGAAATCCTTGGAGACATCAATTCACTGAACACATAATAATCATGATCATCTTAAAAATACTTTAATAGCACGCCCCTGACTGGGGCCGTGTTCGTTCCTGCTTCTGCGTCGGACTGTATGCGCTTCACCCGCCCAATTTTAATGAGAATGAGGGGAGCGAGCCGGCTACATTCCATCTCACAACGGCACAAAACGCTCTGTTCTAACTGCACTATTTAAGCAAAACACCAAAAGAACGAAAAAGCCACTTATGCGCACAGTTAAGACTGCTTTTTGCTTTGCGGTACACTTGCACCGGGCTTGAAAATATGGCCCAGGAAGTCTGCCATGTTTTTTGATTTTGCCCATTTTAACAATTTGTCGTAGAGATGTTGTCTTATTGTTACCAAATATGAAGGGTTTCACATTTTCATCAGTGCATCTCAGTGAAGTTTGACGACTCACCATTAAAACTCCAATAAGTAATGTTATCCCAGTCCAAACTCACAATAGTACAAATACGCATCCCAAAGCCCATCCAGAGTTGCAAAGAGCGCTAATAAAACAGAGGCGCCCGGTACGGACAGCAGCGCAGACCTCATAGTGTCACCATGGGGCTCCTTATTATTATGAACATCATTCGTCTGGATGTCTGGCTCGCCGCGCAGATAGGCGAGGGTGACATGTTAATAAACGACCCAGGGTGCCTCGGTGGCACGGGCCTCTTCCTCATCGCTGCCCTCAGCCACATCAGCGACACGAGCGCACATGTGCGCAGACACGTATACAACCATTCCCCCGGCGGCGACGGGAGGCGGCGATTTGTTTTCCGTGAAGGTCCCCGGCGCTCGTCTATTGTTGTTTGCACTGAAGGGGACAAATCCAATTCATTGTGATGACAAGGAGGCTGCGATACGCCGGAATAAGGAGAGCGAGCAGGGATGAGATACAAGGGAGGAGGCACAACAACGCAGGCAGGAGCATAAAAAGCGACTGCGTTAGTATGTTTGAGCGCTCTTGAGGGATGCGCAGAACAATCGCTTAATTGATTGTTAATTGGCCATTAATTGAGAACTGCAGGTATATGTTAGCATTAAGCTATCAGTCTTTCATTTAATGAAATTAGATTGTGTTTGCATACGTCTGCCGAGTTTGTGCCTTACTGAAGCAGAAACACTGAACATTCAGACGGATTCTTCCATACCGTCACAAAAAGAGCACATTTTCCACACTGTCATTCAATGAAATGCTCCTCAGTACTTGCAATATATACAACATCTGTGCAGGTAACATTGTGGAGCGACTACATGTCAGAGTCTACAGGAATGTGACTCCTTGGAAACATAACATCAGATTATCCTTAGTAACACTCAACACTGTCATCTGTGAGGCCATTGGGTGCTGCTGTTTTGGTCAGCAACACTTTTAAAATGTGCTCAGCAGTTAACTTTTAAATGCCCGTTTTGCGAGTAGTGTCTACAAACTAGAGCTGCCAAACGATTACATTTTGTAATCAGTTTAATCACATTTTAGAATTTTGATTAATCACGATTAATTTGTGCCGAGGGATAAAAAGGCTTTTCATCAACATTTTTCGCCCGCCAAATTTAAAGAGCACCTCTTAATTTTTCAGACATTTAATGTTATGAGGACGTCTTCAACATTTTTTGATCCACTGCTCACGCTCATCCTTGTCTTTTTCTAATCAGTTAATTGCTTGCATAATTTAAAATGGAAAAAAAAAGACCTCAATAGTTTGACATGAACAACTATTCGGAATGTCATACACAAACATTTATTGAATGCTTTCCTTTAACGCATGTAGTTATGTTTATTGTTCAAACACAACCTGTGCTACCTTTAACGTAGCCGTCCACTGTCAAGATAAAGGATAATCTGTGGTCAAAATTAATTTGCGTTAATCTGCGTTAATACATGATTAAAGCGATAATTTTTTGTGATTAAATAATTAGTTAACGCTAATGATAGTTAAATCCCATTTTATTCACCTGATAGAGAAAAGTGTTCATTTGAGGGAGGCGTTTGATTGTCTTTTGTGAATAATGTGCCAGTTAAACTGCAACCCCCCACTCCCACAAAAAAAGCCAAACTGTTAAGGTAACGGAATAAAAAAATATTACCGGTAGTAGTGCTATGGAAAAGTATTTTGAGCATTTATTCACTATTCTTGATATCCATCAGGTCCATTTAGGCTACTAGTGCATTATTTGTCCTCACTAGTGTGACAATTCTATGTGCTAGCGTAATGACTAGGGTGGTCCTATTGAATGACTTGTTACTAGTAATGTGTTTTCAACTAGTAGTTTCACTTTGACTTGATAGAATGCTATTAAATCTTACTATTAAGTCTACTGTGCTAGTAACACTGTGTCAAATACTAGTAGCAGTAACAGTACTAAAATGTCCAACTTGTTACATATTGTTGTTATCTAACTAGTATGCCAAAGTTGCCTTTTTAATGTGTGGGAATGTCAGACAGTGGTGGGGAAAAAAACAACAATTTACAATTAAGATTAAAAATAAATTGTCTTAGATGACAAAAAATGTACTAGTACATGGACCTTAAACTGGATATCAATGATATAGAATAAATACTCAAGCGTGTTTTCATCGATTGCTTTGTTTCGATGTTATCTGACATCCTGGTTCATTGTCATGAACATGCCACAGTGACTAAATTAACAATAAACATCACCCCAAAAAAATCCTACACATGCACATTTATTTGCATCAAATTTGAAAGCGTCGTCATCGTCGGCGTTGCTGCAATCAGATCCCAAGGAAGCGACGAATCCACGCGACTGCGCCCCGTTGGCCGAGCAGTCGCCCGTGAACTTGCTGAACCAAGAAAGCGCGTGATGGAGAACACTTAGACCCTCTCATCCATTTCACATTTGTTCCAATCAATTATTGAAGTCGACAGCCAATTACAAAGCAAGAGGATTTGAGCGGCGTCTCCAAAGGCTGGCATTAAACGTCCGCGGGGCGGCGAAATAAGCGGTGCGATTAATTTTCTGTTGGGCGCGAGAGGTGTTTTCATCCGTCCGTCGGCAAACAACCCGCCCGCCATATGATTTCAAGTATTAAGATCAGAGAAATGGGAGATGGGGGTGGGGGTGGGGGTGTCGGGCTCATCAGCCGGCGATAACAGGTTGAGCTGAAGTTTTAATTGTGTTTTGATCCATGCGATTACATACAGCATTCTACTTCTTTAAAATCTGTAATTACCGCCTCCTTTGTCCCCCTAATTGGGCCGGCCGAGCAGCAGCGCATGAGAATGAGGATCATTGTAAAGATCTTTTGATGTATTTGCCGCCTTAATGAGTGAATAAGGAGGAGTTTTCCATCTCTGGGCTCAATTCAGCCCATCGTTTGTTCGTTTAGGATGATGGAAAGCTCATTTATTTGCCCATACAAATTCCCATTTATTTTAAGAGCAGATATGAGGAGACTCGATTTCTAGTATGTGAGAGTTCCCGAGCATGGTGAGATGAAGGGAGCGCAGGTGCACTAGATTGGCGCCACTTTCATCCCCATATTTCCTTAAGGGCAAACGTTCTCGTGATGGAACGGAGTGGCGACATCGCAGACACGATGACCGCAATGGGAACACGGTGCTCGCTTATTCTTTTTGTCGCCGCAATAGAGCTGCCGTATCAGCCAACAACCAACAGAAGAAAATCGGAAAACTAGTATTAGTATTGCGTTGGGTCGTATGTGATGAACTGAGCAGACATTTTAAGGAAATCCAATGTATGGAATACATTTTTCTTTAGTTTTTCCCAGCCACACACTTAAATACATTTAAAAATATATATTAAAACACACTAAAACACATTTTTTAAGAATTTCTTAGCGCCTGCGACTCCCCAAATTAGAGGCCCAGGGTGAAGAAAAAGAATGAAGAAGTTTACTATTAAACTGACACGCAAAACAAAAGTGAATTACACACTGTGTATAAATACCTAAATGTTCAGCCAAACCATATTTCATCAAATGAAAGTCTGCTATCTTAATGCTACAATAAAATATGAAACATCAAAAAAGTGGAAACCGAAATTAGTGTAAATGTGTGATTACAGTCATTCAAAACCTTTAAACAACAATTTTAAACAAAACACATACAAACAGAGCCTACAACAATATTCACCTGTGTATATTCCCTCTGCTCTCACATTACTGCAGCTTAGTTGGGGACCTTCTCTGCCTCTTCTCCTTGTTGTTAATTATACTGCAAATCTCCCAGTACACCTCAGCACTGCCTGGCAGGTTGTGGCACAATGTGGTACTACATATAAGGCTCACACAAGCATTACGTTAACAGCTCATTTAAAAAAATTTGGGGGTGGCACTACCAGATTACATACTCGATCTATATATTTGTTGTGACCAAGCAACTTATTTTCTTACTGTTTTGTTGGTTGGTTTGACTACATGACAAACTGTTAAACATTACACCAAAAATGTGTTTGTACAAATACTGGAAGAGTCTCTCAATTGCTGCCCCCTCCCCTCCCCCCAATAAGCAGTTGTGTAAATAAACTCCCCCAGGCACTATTTGTAGTACAAATGATTCAGTGCTAATACATCAAATCTAATGGTGCTGTTGCCTGAGACTTTTGTACAATATGTTGATATATTCCAACTTTGTTTGCTTTTTCATACTCGTAATCAGAGTGCGCATTTGTGTTCAAAAAGTCAATTTTTGCAGCCCGGCGAGTTTGAACCAAAGACAATCTTGTGTCGCTTTTGTCCTCTGCGTCTCATCTCCTGTTTCTGATCAGCAAGAAAGGATGCTGTCACCATAATGCATGATGGGAAAGAGAAAGCAGGTGCAGAGATGATTCCCCCCCTTCATGTTGAATAATTGCATCGACAACCTCCTCTTTCCAGCCGCCCCCGGCTTGCTTAGCGAATCCACCCCTGCGAGGCTTCGCTAGCGGCGGGTCGCATCCACCTGCCAAGCGCTAAACACGAGTCCATCCATCACGCCGCCACTTGACAAATACATTCCATAATAGAAGTTTATTTTTTATGGGAGGCTGAATCAGAGGCCTTCCCATGCATACAAAAATGTGTCAACGTTATTTATGGGACCTGCTGAGAACCACAGTATGTCATATCAAACTCCTATTTTGCCTTTCCTGACGCGGCGCCGCCTGTCAATACGTACGCCGCCATCAATAATGTGGAACACCGGCAGAGATAAAAACCTCCCTCTGTGGAGCGCCGGGTGGGCGGGCGGGTCGAGTGGAAGAACGTCCTAGCGCAAGTGCGCCGATAAGAGCGCACGACGCTGGTACCGCACACAAACCGCCATGCCGATATTGCCGTATAGACATTTCTTTTTTTTCTTTTTTTTTTCCATAGACATTTCTTACTGGAGTCCATGACTCAAATTGTTATTTAAAGAAACCCTGTTTATTAATAATTCTTTGTATTTATACTTTTACATTTTTCCTCAGCTCCTACCTATTTTGGCTCTCGCTAGCACAGTTCTCCAAATAAGAGGCAAAGCGTGCTTACTGTAATGTTCATTCAAATTGCACAGTATGATTTCATCAAACGATGGCTAGCTTAATGCTAACATATGCGAAACGTCAGACAAGCTAACTGACATGAGCATGGATGTTACGGTACTCATAAACGTTCAAACGGAAAAGGAGCAGCTTTTCCTCGTCCACGGTAGTCATGGCAACTAACTTTCAGTTCAGCAACAGAAACTGACAATGCCCCTTAATTATATAACTTTGGCTACAACTGCATCTTAAAAATTAAATTTATTTAAGTCTCAGAAATATAGTAATATGTTACATACATGATACATTCCATATTGTATTAAAATCTCTGAACCATTTATGATACACAAGTCAAAACAAAGACATCACTATTACGGTGGGCTTGCTATTGTTGCTCTCGGGGAAAGATTACCCTCCCGCTGACCTCTCTATTTACATTAATGAGACCACAGGGCCGCTTTCCCCGTATAACGAGGCCTTGGGTGACTCTTGACACCCAACTGGTTGTTCCTCGAGAACATCTGCTAAAACTCCAGTCTTGCTTACAGGCGGAGGAGGGAGGAGACACTTGGTCCAAAGCGCTTGTCAGATCCCATATGGACGACTGCAGCGTGACCTTTATAGTGCACATACAGTACATGTGTGTTATCACTCCCGCTTAAGAGACTGGTGACCGCCCACAGGCGGATGTCAGACCACGGGCAGGATTCTTCAAATTTAGTCCAGCTTGGATGTTTTACTCATGTCTTGGCACCCGACCCCAATAGGCCAAACATATGAAGAATGCAGGCGATTGTTGTTACGTGTAGGACAAAGACAACATTTGTCAGAAATGTACTTTTAAAGTTGTGAAGGGCTGTTTTTGTCTTTTCTTCCCTTGTTGCGAATTTGGACTTTTGAACTTGACTGTGGTTATGGTGGTCAGTGTTGTTTTTGTTAGGCTTCGACTGATGCTGATTCCGATATTTGGCAGAATACAATTCTGAACATTAATCAGCTGATTAATTAAAAGAAGCCAGAACATATTCCTTTTTTTATCCCCCCCCAGTCCTTTAGTATTTGTTAGCAAAAATAATATTTATTTATTTATTTATTTATGTATTTACAATTTTTTTAGGGGTAATGTTTGTCCTATGTGGAATATGTTCATGTGTAAAATACTGTAAATAAATAAACAAATACATTAATAAATAAATATGCAAAAACAAATAAAATATAGGTAATTTTAATAAATATAGGTAATTTAAAAAAAAAAAGAGTTTAAATTAAATTAAATTAAATCAGCTGGATGATTAACAGACACTTGTTTTTGCACTGAAAACCTTTCTGAATTACGGCCAAAAAGTTCACCACACCATAAAATACTTTGCCACATGCTTTATTTATGAATTGCTAAGTTTAGCCTAGCTTGGATGCATTTCTTGTTAAGAGGGATTCTCTTGACAATTTAGCTCTTAGTGCAGCCATTTTAAGAACACATGTGAATGTTCTCATTGCAGATTTGGACCCACTCAGGTACAACGATTATTATTCAAACTTGTCTATTAGAACAGTTGGAGGACTTCACTCTTCTTGGTTCAGTGTTGTTCGTTTGTGCTAAACATACATTTTGGAATTATGGCCAAAAAGCTCATCACATCATAAAGATTTCCCCACATGTTTTTGGGGGCAGAATTATTTTATCTTTTTGCTAAATTATAATCATAGCTCAGACATTTTGAAGGATATGTGAGATTATAGTCACATGTAAGACTCAGCCAGTTGTGGTTAAAACGTTTTCTTCTAGTCTTTGAACTACTCTTGGAATTTAAAGGTCATCACAGCCGTGTCAGTTCAAACCAATGTGATGAAAGTTTCCTGTTTTGTCAGAACAGCTGGCCGACTTGGTGATCTTCCAGCGGCGACTAGGGAAAAAAACGTCTAGCGTGAGTGTGATGCGTAGCTGAGTCACGACCATAAGCAGACATGTTCCATTATGAGTCACTTGGAATTTAGGGAGCCGAATGATTTCAAGCGGGAGTGAGCTCGAGCTACACGGTGTTCCCAAACACGCTGACATCTGTCTCAAGGCGTCATTTAACGACATTCAAATGAAGTCACAAATTAATCGAAAACTGTGAAAAAGGAACAGTTTGTCCAGGTTCAACTTGGAAGCCAGATTTTATCAAAAGACAATAACAAGGATATTAGAGAATCCGTATGGAATATAATTTATGGTAAAAGAAAAGAGCGTATTGAGAAAAGCGATGGTCATAAATGATTCTGTTAATTGGATGTGATTTCCTTTTCACAGCATTTTCAACAACAATTATTCAAAGTGTCAAACAGTAGTGCACACTGTTACCGCCATTTTCCTCGATTTAACACACATTGAAAACAAATCTAAAATCAATTTTAGCATTCGCGTGTCATTTAACCTGGAATAGCCTTAGCGGATACAAACTATGTCACACTGGAGAGTAGAACGACATTTTTAAATATTATCATTACGGATGGGGCGAGTACTGATACCTGGTATCGGTATCAGGCCTATACCAGGCCTTATTTCAAGGTATCTGACTATCTGTACTTTCGACCAATACCAGTATCGTAGTAATTTATGACCAGGAACTAGAAGAATAGAAAATTGCCATTAATTTCATGCAATATTAAGGAAAATTGCTAATTGGGATATATAGGCATATAGCCATTACTCCTTCAAGAGAGTGATGACTAATAGAGATCCTATCAAATAAAAACAGTTTTTTATCAAGTCATTAAAGCATCCAGACAATCAAGATTGCATCATATTGCCGTTACGACAAGACTGCATTGCAGAGAGGCAAACTGCTGCTGGGAATCATTTCATTGCCTTTACCCACACAGGGCCTGAGTCCTGTCAGTCATCTTGACTGACAAGTCCTTTTCAGGGTAAAGAAAAACCCAAGCAAATGGGGTCCCCAGATAAAAGCTGACAAACCAATCAAAAAGAGACAGAAATTAGGCTGGCTGACTTGAGAAGTGCCAGTCACGGTGATTGACGGCGCTTTCGCAGGTGACTCCTAGCCAGGCGTGCAGTGGGAAATGTCTGCTTTAGATCATACTTCATGCAGAAAATGCAATTAGCGTTCGCCGTTGATTTTGCCGGTAGATTTCTTATTGGCTTACGTCGATCGCAAACGACTGAGCGGTGACAAAGTGGTGATTTTGATGTTTTCTGGGCCACCATGTGTCAATCTAGTTGTTTTTAGTGTGTGAAAACAGAAGCTCAATGCAATTCTCTTTGTGACAGGTGGTGTGCTAAATTTAAGTATTGTACATTTACTTAATTATTGCCTTAAATGGAACAAAAGGCGATAAACGGAATGTTTTTGGTGTGCTAACCTATGGAGGATCAAAACTGCCAAAATAAAAAATAAATAAACAAATGAATAAATGAATGAATGAATGAATTAATAATGAAATAAATAAAAGTGAAAAGGTAAACAGATATAAAAAAATATAATTAAAAAATGAAATACAAAAAAAAATCTATAAATGGAAATAAAAACAACATATATATCCATAAATAAATAAATACAAAAATAAATATATAAATTCAATTAAATATCAAGCAATAAATAAAAATGCTCATTTATTTATTTTGTGCTGCAGACGCTCTGTCAGGTCGAAATGTTATTCAATTGAGGGGGCGGTCCTAAGCGTGTCTTGGGTTGGACTCCAGTGGACAAGATAGCTGTCTGTTCTCGTTTGTTAAAATTATTATTTATTTTTACGTTTATTTATTTATTAATAGATATATAATATATGTATATATTTTGTTGTTTTTATTTCCATTTATATTATTTTTTTGTATTTAATTTTTGAATTATATTTATATATCCGTTTTAAGTTTCATTTGTATTCATTGATTTCTTTATTTTTAGTTTTGGTCGTCCATACTAAACACCAGTGGACAGAATTAATCACAAATGTTCCATTAACAACTATATCCATCCCTCAACCCATCTAGACTGATGAAGTCATGTTAGAAGGAAGTTGAAGCACTCAAATGAAGCCCAAGACATGTCGCTAATAGCAAGATAAATGTAAAAAAAACGTCAAGTGACAAAACTTGACTGTTGGATTTTCTTCCCTAAAGCCTCCCATAATGATCCGCAAATCCCATTAGAGCCATGGTGACAGAGCATGAACTCGGCTCACTTTTATGTGTTTAATCCTCGCATCCGGACTTGAAAGCAACAAACCATCCGATGGCGAGATGGGCCCAATTGACTTCCACTCCGATTAGCCGCGTGCGTATGTAAAGAAGGTCGGGTGTTCGCGTACCAACTGCCGCAAAAGGGAGACTAGCGCGCGTCTCGTCATGTCACTGCTGATGCCCCGAGTGTTGATGTGTTGTGCCAAGCGCCTCATTCATAACTTATGATACGAGCGGCGCTAATGGCGCGGGCGCTTTAGCCCAACATAATGAAAGGCGATGAGTAAAAGGAATGGGAGACGCGCGGCTGTCATTTGCGCGCCGCTTAACGGCATGAAAGAGCAAATCAAACGTCTGGGATTCCTTGACGGCGAGGCTAAGTGGATGCCCGGATTTAAAACATTAATCAATAAGCGTCAATTAGCATCACCGCACGCTCTTTGGGGCCAAGACTGGCATGCGGGGAATTGGCTAGATAAATTGGGTCTAAAGTTGAGCATTTGAAAGTAGTGTTTTTCACTCATACAAATCATAGACATCCTTTTTGCACACACATACAATGTGTCATTGGTACAAACTGTCATTTTGATCTTAAGGTTTAAATCACTCAGAACATCTAAAATACTATAAAATTTGAGCTCGGAAGGGAACATTTGTACTTGAAAAATGAATGCACGTCAGTTTCAATTTCAGTGTCCTCAGCCTCACTCACCCATTGCCCCACCTTGTATTTAAACCCCAAAAATGCTCTCGATGCGATTTATATTTATTACCGTAGTACTCAATGGAAATGAGTATGACCTGGCCGCGGGCGTGCCCGTGTTTACAAGCTCCTTCACAAACACGACTTTACAACAAACTATTTACAGCGGCCACAGTGGGTTTAATGTATGTCGTCCCGTAAAAGATGACAATAAAAAAAAAAGTTGACGAGAGTGTAGCACGGCGAATGGAGTTTGCCAAACAAAGGTTTCATTAGCAGCTGTGATGTATGGTTGCGTGCACAAAATGTAAATAAATGGGGATCAGCAAGATCTGTACGCTGTTTGTATATTATATTATATATATATATATATATATATATATATATATATATATATAATGTATAATATATATAATGTATAATATATAAATATAAATAATAAAGTGACCTCAGGGAATATATTTTTTTGTAATTGCACATCCACTACAGTAGGTGGCAGTGCTGGTCTCATTGTTAGAGAGCGTGCAAAGAGTATTAGCTTGTCTACAGAGATGTACTTAAAACTATTTTAGAGACAAATTATGCTATTTATAGTCATGGCGGAGAGTTGAGGGGGGGGGGGGGGGGGGTGGGGGTAAGAAATATTTTTATACTTCTTCGTGGCAAAAAATAATTTCGGAGCACTGTCTTGTTAACAATACTGGTAAGCACTATAATCTACATAAATTTTTTACTTGTGGTTACAGGGAACCACAGTGTATCCAATTGGATTTGTTTTATGGATCTTTTTGAAATTGCTTTGTTTCTTCGGCAGGCTAAAAGTAAGTCCTTAACTGAGCGCTTTCCCATATTCAGAAAGGCAGCCATCTTTGTTTGAAGCCGCCATCATTTTGTACATTTTCAGGGGGCTTTCAGAGACAAACAAAGATATATATATTTTCGATTCCTACCAAATTTGAAACATGTCTATAAATGCTAAAACGCTAAATTGAAAAACAGGAGTTTTTGTCATTCAAAGTGGGCGTAGCGTGGCAGCAACATCACTGCCACAAAAGTATTAAAAATAGCAAGAGTTTCTTTCATTTCAAACAAAATTTTATATTTTTGTCAAAACTGAGGTACCATTTTTAGCTCATGTTACGATCAGGTACAGTGTTACCTTGACTTCATAACACAACAAAGCAATAAACCTTTTAAAAAGCATATAAAGTATTTTGTGGATTTGATTGTTGATTTTAATAAAGTGCATAGGGACTGTATTTCTTATTTTCATTTCATTCGAAAATTTTGGTTCACACAAAAAAGTTAAAAATAAACACAAAAAAATCTCTAGTGTTAGCTTGTCTTGTCACTTTCCAGATTCAAACAAAATGTGAACAAAACTGACCTGGGTGCCAACAAAGAAGAAAGAAAAAAAAATCTGCGACAATTAAATCCAAGTTATTTCCCTGAGATACAAACAGTATCCCTGGTGTCACACCATATGTATTTTATCATTCGGACTAATGCTGACAAAATCCCTTAGAAGACAATTGTCATCACTATTTTATCAGGCCGCCAAGAGAGAAAACGTCAACCATCAGCAGTATTCGGAAATCCGGCGGAGTGAAAAGCTAATCACATTCACTATCGTTTGGGGGCTGCCGACGCGGGACGAGCTGCGCTTTCATGGCAGGTGGTGGTCTGATCCGAAGAAAAAAAAAATTAAAAAAAGACGGTCAACGTCTAGCTGTCAATCAACCGTGGGCCGGGACGGGAAGTTCTCCCGCTCGGACGCTGACGCGGGGGAGCCGATTTGATCCGGGGTGGGACGCTTTGATGGCCGTCATATGTCGTTTGCTTTTAAGCTGATGTAAATTGTGTCGCTATCTGTCCTGCTAATCTAAGCCATTACAACTCATTTATGAGCGACAATTGATTCTTTAACTCATTTTTAAAACTTTTAAAAGGATATTAACTATGAGCTCAGAGGTGACGAGTTGGACTGTATTGACAGATTGCATATAGATATTTTACTAAAGGAGACACTTAATGAGAAATGTACAGTAAACAGTACCAAAACATAATGGGTTCCCACACAAAACACATTTTGTAAAGGACAGGAAGCATAATATGTCTACTGGCTAGTATATGATTTTTTGGACAAACGTCAAATTAGCAAGGTGCAAGTATATATTCTGTTCGATCGGAAAATACATCACACATTATTTGTCTGCTTTTGCTTCACAAAGTGGTCACAATGTCAATTAGCAACGTCGGCCACGCCCTCTGGTGAAGCGACGTGACGCTCCGTTTTGAAATCACAACACTATTATTCCGCTTAAGCGCTCGCGGTTTGAGGCGTTTAAAATGAGATTTAAATGAAAGCCGACAAATTAATGAGCATGCTAATCACGGGACCTGTCCCCTTTGTCCTAAAGTTAAATTTGCTGCGCTGGTGTCCCGCTCAGTGCGCTGGCTTGCCTGAAAAAAACTGATGCGATCTACTTCCTGGTTGCCCCCGGCAACAAAAATGTTAATTGGGCTTTTAATATGCTATTTTGCTGGCCACAATCTGTAAATACCACTTAACATCAACGTGATTAACCAAGCAGGCGGACATGTGCAAGCAAAGCACTCAATGTGTAATCAGAGTGGCCAGAATACACTTCAATGTCATGAAACAAAATCATATATATATATATATATATATATATATATATATATATATATATATATATATATATATATCCTCATAAAAGTATGGATATGGATTAGCAGAAAACTAGAAAAAAGTAATAGAATCATATTGAAGAATTATAAAAAAAATATATAGTTGCAAATATATTAATATATTCATACCAAGTAGAATTTTAATATTTTAAAAAACTGATTGCTGTAAAGAGGAGCAATTTGTGCAGTTTGTCACTTTTTTACTTGCGACTGCCACCTCTGGCCCAAAGTGTAACTGCAGCATCTTTGTGTGATTACATGCACGATCTTAAAGTGACAGCCACAATTGACAAAGGAAGACATGACTTCAAATGAGGAAAGAGAAACTCCGCCCCTCACCTTCCCAAAGAAACTGTAAAGGGAAGGGAAGATAAAAGCTGATAGGTGCAGTAAGAGTAACACAGTCAGGGCTCTTCATACTCATCTGGGCATTGGTGGAGCATGCATGATGTACAAAAAGCTTTTGAAATGGCACAATGCACCTTGTTTGGCCAATTAATTCTATTATTATTTTTTCCCATTTTTTTATGAGCTATGAGTACAGATTCACACGAGAATTTAAAAGTAACAAATAGTAGTGAAGTATAAAAAATATCTGATAATATATTGAACATTATTGGTATGTATTTATTTAATAGTTTTATCTAATGTATGAATGCATGACTATAATGCAAAAGGCTTACTTTTACAGGTAAATAAAACATTAGATTAAACAATAAGATTTAATTTTCAGAGCTATTTCAGATACAGGCTGATGTCCCCACCCCCCATAAATTAATATTTAATTTAACAACTTTTGGCATTGACTTTAGTGGCACTTTAGCACTAAAATAGTTTGAAAAGTGCTGTATCGTAATTGTTCCACGTTAAGCTGGTGGAATGGTCGCAGACAGACATGCATTATTTTGACAGTAATGCACTAAAATGGCCTATCAACAGCAAACAAGCGTCCGCGCTGGCGCAGACAACCTATGTTGCTCATTGCCGTGCATTAGGACCTTAAAACGCTGCCAGAGTCGCATTAATCCATCTCATTGCATAAAATTTCCATTTGATTTGTATGCGGAATTTTAGATGACCGGCAGAGCGGCGGAAAACCCTCATTATTTCATATTCAATCAATCACTCATCGGCGAGCGCCGCGGTGCGGTTTCATCCTGATTATGGAGATTGGCGTTAGCGATCGGGAGCGGCGCGGCGTGGCGCTGCCGCGTCCTCGCGCATGGCTGTTTTTGAGCGTCGCGCGCTTTCATGACTATTGACAAGCTGCATGATAATGTACTAATGCCTCGTCTTCCAGTCAAACGCTGCGAGCGCCGCTCGCTCTTGCCTGTGTACGTCGTGATGTATATTTGCAAATGTCACTGTGCGTTAACAGCAGGCGAGCTAGGAATGACTGGGCTGGGGAGGAGGGGCAAATTTTAGATTTGATTTAAGTGAAATTGACTTTAAGCATTGGTTAAAGGTTTATAATTACCGTAACATCTATGCTAATACACGTTAGCCTGTAGTCTAAATAGCATTGCACGCTATGATAGCGGACTTTCCTTAGATGAAACTGCGGTTTGGTTGAACATTTTTCTGGTAATATATAGATTTTGGCTTATGTGTCAGTTTTATAGTAAACTTTAACTGAGAGTGACATAAGCAAAATGATTTTGAGATCTGTGATAACAGTCTACCGTAAACATTTCTTGACAATAATATGTTATGTGTCCTCACGAGTCTAAATGGGTGCGGCCATTTTGCCACTTGCCGTCGATTGAAGATGACATCACAGCTGCTCAGGCAACAACCAATAACGGCTCACTTGTTTTCTGAAGCTGAGATGTGATTGGTTGTTACCTGAGACCTGAGCCACTGTGATGTCATTTTCACTCGACAGCAAGTTGGATTTTGCTGCTTAACGCAATATTAACCAGAATATCGTATTTAGACTAGTGGGGCTGCATATAACATATTATTGTCAATAATTATTTTGTGGGGAGTTGACTTCTCCTTTAAGAAATACTTTTAAAAGTGTGTTCAAATACATTTTAAGTGGTAGGGGTAAAATAATAATATAATTTTTTTCTCTCTTCTCTCTTTACATCACTGATACTTATCAGTACTCACTATTCTTTTTCCGAATTCATCTGGTTCCAATACCAACACATTTCAAGTCGTACTTCTGTGCAGTCCACTTAAATGTTGAACCTTCTGCTGTCACACAACAGAAGGAGACGGGAGGATGGACAGCCTCAAACTTTTTCAATTTCACTGTCAATTTCCTGGGTAATTACTGCTGCTTTTATGACACCGCCGAGGGACACGCCACACGGCAAGATGGGAACGCGTTTCCCCGCTTTCGGGCGCCAATTCCCACGTCTCATAAGTGGACCTTGTCACTGCCGCTGACCCCTGCGGCGTTGACTTGACGGACAACTAGGGCGACCGGATGGATTGACAACGGGCGGGTGCACGTACACAACGTTGTGGAGTGACCATGTCATATTTTCCACACAATGCACTTGTTTTTATGCTGCATAGTAAGGGTTGAAGGACCAAAGATTTTGTGGTCAACTATAATGTGATGAAAGCTTTGTTCTTATTTTACTAGGGGTGTCAGGTGGTAACATTTTTAATCATAATTAATCGCATGACTTCAATAGTTAACTCGCAATTAATCGCAAATGTTGTATCTGTTCTCAACGTACAATAAAATGTACAATAAAATGTTTTTCTAAGTTTTTATACTCTTGGTAACATAAAAGTGGAAACTGTTAAACTGCTGGTAAAAGAAATATGGCAGCATCATTGATACAGTAATTTCATAATAATTCATAAAATAGAGTTAAAATGAAAAAGATGTACTGTACTGTAAAAAACGAGTGCGACATTGATTTGTGTTGGTCATTTTTCTGCCACTAGATTGCATAATTGCATTTGTAAGACAATAGTGACAGCTCAGTGAATTTTTCTTTTCATATTAAGAGCCAACTAATCTTTAACATGAAGTAACTCGTAAAATATTGCACATTTATAAAATTGTAAAATACAACTTGACCCAGTCTCCACAAATATATGCATTATTATTAAATTTATTACTGCTAAAATTTGACATGGACATGTCTGCTGTGTTGCGACTGGAATTCTCCCATTACAGGCTTTCCAAGTAAGGGGTAGTCTTTAATTGCGCGTAAAAAAATCAGTGGCGTTAAAGGAACTTTAAATTAACTCAAAATTAACACAATAATTTTGACACCCCTATATTTTACATTAGATGGATGGCCACTATTTGAGGAAATGCAGCAGTCAGGTGTCCCATTACTTTTGCCCATGTGGCATACACAAAGGGCCTCATGTTTCCCCAAGACGTCCCGTCTTTTTCGAGATCAAAGTCCGTCTCGGTGGAGAGTGACGGGCGGCGGGTCACAGATGGTTAAGAGCCATCCGTCAAGGCCTCTTAATTCCTCCACCAAAACGGAATCTTTCCGTGTAAATATGTCAAAAGGGGAATGAAATTAGCACGCTCTCTTATTGACTGTGATACAATCTGAAAGGCAGCGCGGCGCATAATTACGTACTTGTCAGAGTCGTAAAAATTAGCCGTATTATCGCACGCAGTGCTTTTTGTACGACTTCATTTGGGTCTCGACGTCTTGCAGATGGAGGCCGCTCGCTGCACTTGAACAGTTTGCACCCGAGTGCAACACCATCTTGTCAGTTGCGACTGACACCACACGCGTTTGATCTCATTAATGATACTGTGAACGGCCACTCTGAAAAGTTTGAAATGTTATCTGAGGAGAGGAGGTCGAAGAGGGCGTCGTCGCTTTTCCAGATAATCTCGGAAGAGGACTTTGACAAGTCGTCTCACAGTGGGTGGACGCATGCCACACAAGTCATGTTCTTGCTTGGTCACAGTTGATCACTCCAGATAATTGCTCATGGCTTTCCATTGGCAGTTTGGTGTAAAAGAGTGAGTGTCTTCTAAACTGGAATACGACATCTGTCTACGATGCAGTGTCCGGACCAGGTGGGGGCCGATTGTTGTCTCATTAAGGGCGGCACAAGCGCTCGTAATAAGATGTCTGGGCGGGCCGCCGCCCGGCCAGCTGCTGCTTTTCACTTCTCGTCCGCCTCTCGCACGCCGTCGGAGCTTCTTCCGGCGTGTCGCTTGCAGTTTTAGTCCCATCATTTATTTAGCTTTTCATTACTATTTGTTGCTATTGTGCCATCTTCTTTTTTTCCATTATCGTCTCAATTATCGTCTCGGTCACACGTTCCGATTTCCACTCATATCACATTTACATCAAGTCGATAATGCATCCCCCGGCGCTGAATTATTTAGTGAACAACTTGAACTAGAAGAGGGGGTGATTCATATTTAAAACAGACACCTACTCTTAATGGCAGATTCTGCTTAACCCTCGCGGAACGTTGACTCGCTGCTCGTCTCACGATTCCGGAAGTAAGGCTGCAACAACATCGGATCGACAAAAATCCAGATTTTTTGGGTTTGCTGATAAATGAAATTGTTCAATTGTCATTCACATAAGACAAAAAAAGGTCTCCTTTTTTTCCATTATGAAAGTGTCATATAGCAGCTCATAGAAGTTCACACATGGAAGAGTTAAGCCCAATTGCTCGGTTGCTAACCAAAACAGCAACACCTATCAACATACAAAGTAAATATGGTCGCTCAACGTTGTTGTTTGTGTCTATTTTGATATTCTGGGAGCTATGTTTGAAGCTGATTTTTTTTATTTTTCTCATTCATTTCCCCATTTATTAATATATTATTTATTTTTGTTATTTTATGGATATCATTGTAGTTTTAAATTTTAAGTGAGTTCAGTATTTTTTGTTTTTGTATTTCAATACATTAGTTTAAGTTTAGTTATTTATTTAAATTTATTTATTTTGTGTAGTTATTTGAGTAAGTTAAGTTTTGTTTAAATTTTATTATATTGATTTTTTTTTTAATATATTGTAGTTTGTATTGCACTTACATTTTTAATGCACTTATTTTCTTTTTTCTTTTACGGTTTAGCATTTTATTTCCATTATTAAATATTGATATCATTTTTATTTTATTTGTTTCTATATTTTTATTTCATTATTTTTGCAATTTATTAATATTTAGGTATTGCATTTTTTACTTATTGATATTATTCTATTATTTTATTATCACTATTGACATTGATTTTAGATGTATTATTTTATCAGTTATTTTTATTTAAATATTATTATTGACTTCCACTTTAGTTATCACATCACTTTCTAAAATTTCACTTGCTTATACTTTGCAACTACATTTATTTTTAGTAGTTGTAGTTTTCTTTCCACTGTATACATTTTAGTGACAATGCGATTCAAAGTGATTTTTTAAATATAGGTATGCATATAGTGCTGCTACTGCGCCTCTTGCCAAATAATAAATAAATGCATCACTTACAGATTCACCATCGGCGCAAGTCATATCTCAAAGAAACTACAAACACGCTGTCACGTGTGCTACAATGTGCTAACTTCCGCTCACACTCCATTGAGTGCAACGCGACAAGTTAGCATCGAGACCGCAGGTACACTTTTGTCCACTACTTTAAACAAATGATCATACTAAGGCACTTCTTGTTGTATTAAACAAACACAGAACAACTTTAGCTTCATTTCCTCAAACAGCACCAACGTTGGTGAGAATCCCTCACGCTGCAGGAGCACCCCTCGGAGAATCGACACGCTTGTTTAATGAAGGGATCTCATTACGCCGGACACGAAGGATGCGGCCGAGAATTAAGAGATAAGACGTTAATGCTGGCGTTAAGAAAAAAAAAAGTGCCGTCGATGGCTAGCCGCATTCCTAATGAAGGCGCTAATGGCGATTCCACTCTTGAGAAAAATCGCCTCCCCGGGTTGTTGGAGTCGTAAAAAGGAGTTTTCTTCAAAACACACCATTTGTTTTCACGGCTCCCCAGGGTGCTACGACGCATAAAAACTCAAGTTTCCACGAGCAGCAAAGCCCTCGTGTGTTAACACGGTGCGGCCGCGTTTAAATTGTTCAAATGAAAGATGATGACTCATTTGTAATTTCATTATTAATAGATGTCGCTATTACAAATTTGATAAGGGATTAAAAGGTACAAAAGGAACATGAACTTGACTTGTGTTTGTACTCACGGGAGTTCATGTAAGAACTTTTGTAATTCAGGGTTTTGTAAATAGTGTCCAGGGGAGTTGAGCTGATCTAATCTAAAAGGGGAGGCCTATTTATACAACTATTCAATTTCCTCTGTAACTGAGAAGTCATTGTTTGTCATACCATACATAGTCAGGATTTCATTAAATAAAATGCACACAACTATCCAGAAACTTGCTCAACACACTCATAATACAAGCAGGAGCAAGCCTGAGTATAAAATAAAAGATTTGTTTAGATTAATTTACTGGATGATGCCATTTTATTTGCAGTAGCTAACAGCCAATCAGAGCAGAGAGCACTTTGCATACTGCAATTAATGGCCCATTAATTAAATTACCGGTATATCTAAAAAGCACATTAACGCAAAAAAATATTTCTTCACAATTTCATGGATTATATGGATTGGTCGAAGATCTTGGTGTTTAAAACTACAAAAAAAATGTGCCTCTGTTATTGCAATGCAGAATTCCATCCGAGGGGGCGCCAAAAGCTACACACACTGTTCATTAGTATTGTAGATCCTTTTCAGGTGGTTTAACATGGAAAAAGGTAAACTATATGTGATGTTCATGCTTCTTAGACGCCGTGCAAGTTGTCAAACGTGACGATGAGCTTTATTAGGCTACAAATTATTTGTCTTGCAATGTTTGCGGTGACATGCTTATTTATTTCCCACGGCATCCCGGCACCTTTGATCACTGACCGCAAAGCCCGCCAGACAGTGATCGGCGTTCCCACCGGGACGGCGCCTTCCATTAGACCGAACAGAAACCGCTTAAGTTCGAACCAAAGTGGCGGTCTGCCTGTCGAATGACAGCGCGAGTGCGACGTGTCAAACAAAACGAGCTCGGCAACTTCTATCGGGCCATACGGTGGCGGATGCGAAAATAAAGCAAGACAATGTTGTCCGTTTTTGATGTGATCTGAGCCAGCTTTGGGGAATAACACCGCTAACAACCTTCTTCCCTTCTGGAAAAAAAATAAAATGATGACACAAGCATCTATGTTTAATTTATTCCAGCGTGTGACAAAAAAAAAAACACATGCGTCAAAGTCAGCAGTGGACTAATTAGGCGAGGACGCACTGACAACGATTTTACGTCGGTACTTCAACATGCAAAAGCAGGAACTGATGAGTGGCTAGCGCGTCTTAAAGGCATTTGTCAAAAACTGGAAATGTGCAAAGTGACTTATTGTCGTGTTTGAAAGGCCTCTTCCATTTGTTTGCCCTTTACAACTGTGACGGAAAGCTGGAACAAACTATTTTTATAAAACACCCCCCTCTGTTTCAGATGACCGTTTTCCCCCTAGATCCCTTCTCTCCCACTTGTCTAATTACCACAGAGGTCTTTTTTCCACCCCCCGAAGGAGACCACATGCAACTCTAATTGCCTCCCTCATTAGTTATGTTTTCACACCGCCGCATAGGGGGGCAATAAATTTTATCACTTAATTTTGTCGTACTTCCACCGGCTGCGTATTGATGTGTCCGCCGCTGCCAGGCCTGAGCCTCGGAGGGAAATAAATTGACAAAGTGGTAAAATTTATCAGCATATCACCAGATTAGGCGACAAATTGACGCAATGAGGGGAATCAATTGCGTGTCCGTCAATGTAGAGGGGGCGGACGAGACAACAGCGGGGACGAGGCGCGAGAGTGACTTGTGAGGCAGGTGCGTTGATTTATGATTATATTTGGACAGCGGACATAAATCAACGAGAGTTGCAAGTGCGCCGCGGCCGCCCCTCCATAACCTCATGAGCTCGGTATGTTGGTAGCAGTGGGTGAAAGCGGAATAAAGTGTGCTGAAAATCAATAAGAACAATGAAAAAAACAAGAATTTGATTTAAAAAAATTAGTTTTGTACAAGCTAATATTGTAATCAGTGACACCTCATAAATCAAGGTACAACTGTATTTAAGCCAAAACAGGTGTTTGTGTCCCTTTAGCTTAATATCTTTGAGTTGAATGCTAACTGGCTAAGGACAACATGCTAACTACAGGCTAACTGTAATCATATCTTTGTGCTTTTAGCAAATATTAGCATGTTAACTTTAGCCATTTCTGTACATCAGTGCTTCCTCGAAGCTTGCTATTTATTTATTTTTTTTGCATGCTAGCTAAAAGCTAGTTTAAAAGCTGCAATGGCTAGTTAGTAGTTTTGCTAGCTTGACTTTGTTGTTGCGCTATCAAAAATTTTTTAAGGTACAGTAATTTCTGGACTACAAACCGCTACTTTTTTTTACTTGCATTCGACCCTGCGGCTAGTACAAAGGTGCGCCTCATCCATCAGATCACAATGGGGCACACTATAAAGGAAGTGCATGAGCATCAGGCAGAACAAAACAAACCAAGTGAGCCCAAATACAGTCGGAGAGACAGAACGAGAGCGAGACAATTTGCGCCCTCATTATGGAAAAGAAAGCGGGAACCCGGTGCAGTAACATTACAACACCTGCGGCTTATATGTGTAACAAACTCGAGTATTCCCCAAATTTAGCTAGCGCGGCTTATAGTCAGGTGCACCTTGTAGTCCAGAATTACTGCAAGTGTTTGGAGAAAAAAAAAAGTACAAATACGTATTCCATCAGTCACATATATTTCTCAGTATTGGGACAAAATCGTATTTCAATTTAGAACAGGAAGGATCAGCGATTTAAAAATATTGTTGTATGGTGTTTTTATGGTTTACAGTTAACACTCAGCTTTAACCCAAATTGAAATTAATGTGCTATTTGAAAAAAAATCCAAACGTTTAAATACATTTAAAATAATAAAAATAATATAGCTCCAATTTGTATTTATTTATTTTTTGTTTCTTTCCTTTAAATGTCAATGGGAAAAATGTCATGTTTTTCGTATGAACAAAAAGGATGTCAATAGAATAAGGAATATTCTGTTGCCTTGAGCATGCAAACGTCTATATTTGTGATGTGTCAAAGACACAAAAGTGGCGAATCATCAAGAGCCCAACCAACGCGTGTTTTAATGTTTTAATAGGAATGCATCGCAGCACGCAGCGGCTTTACACTTTAGGTTTGCAATCCGCCGACTGAGAATGTCCGTCTGGAACACATGACCCCCGCCGCCCCAACCCCCAAGGTGTCTGCAATTCATGTTTGGCATACATACAGTAGCGCTGACAGTTGGCCCATCAAAAAGCACCAGCTTGACCTCAACATGCTTTGTGAACAAATTGAGAGCAAAATGGCCACATAGCGTCGGTCCTTGGTGGCAACCTCGCGGGGAGGGGCAGCAATTTTTATAGGAGTGGGTGGGGGGAGTTGAAAGGCTCGTCTGGAGGGGCGAGTGGGACAATTGCTCGGGCGCCGCCACTGTCACGTCTGTATAAACAGCCATTGATTTTTCTGTCTAGTCCCGCCACCTCGGCCATTTATCCTCAGCGTCGCAGTCGGGGAAAAATTCTGTTACAGTCCGTTCGGGCCCTGGAGGCCTGTGCGCGAGAATAGATTTCACCTGTAAATCGGGCAAGGGGAGCCGCGGCCACTTAACAAGGGCAGGCGGTGTCACCACGGGAGGGGACGGGGGAGGTCAAACTCGACGGGTAATGACACATGCTGGGGTGGGGGAGAAGGGGGATGATGGAGCAAATCCAGAATGTACAGATAACTTGCCAGCTATCATTACGGAAGGTTTTTGGTCCAGGCTAGGATGGTAGCGAGATGAATACAAACTATGATCATTTAAACTCCAAAGATGATTGCATTTGGATTCAAGGATGAAGCTTTCGATAAAAAATGGGGAATATGAAGACAATAGCAATGCTAGATTTTCTTCTCGACGGTAACTTGGACTTTTTGAAACTTGAAGGTTAAAAATCAGACTAAAGTACTCCCAGCTCTTGTATCTTCTATTAAGGCTATCCTGCGACATGTCTTTGTAAAAGAACATTCATCGAGACAGAAAACAATCTGTTGTCTTTTGTTTGCCAAAAGTTTGGAGCCGGATTTAACAGCACAACGTGTAATTGAGAGGAACCGTGGGCCGCCTTGACGCCGCGGCGCGGGCTTAACGTCGCGAGAAAGTGAGCTCCTGTGTTAAGTTCCTCACGGAGAGTGACAGTAATGATAGCGTGTTAAGGTTAACTCGCAGAGGAATCGAAGCGCCGCCGCCGAACGGGAAGGGAAGGTTTGAAAAGTACTTATTAGTTAAAGTGGGGGAAACGGCGACGGTATAATGAAATCACTCTGTATTACCTACGAAGCAAACCTACAAGCTTGACAGGAATGTTGTTTTTTTTGCTGATACTTCAACCTGCCCATGAGGGTTCTGCGCCAACAAATGGGGAAAACACTTTTTCGGACCAGTGGGAGGAATGCAAAAGAGCTATTATGAGCACTTGTTTTTGCCTCTTGTTCCCTCCAGTTAACCGTATGTTATTGTTTTTTTTAGGAAAGCCATGCAATTTTAATGAACGCCAGGATGAGCGCTTCCTGGTGCCGTCGCCGCTTGTCAGCCCGCAGTTTTTTTGTTTTCTCTTTCAGCACAAAACATCGCCTCCTCTTGATCAATATGTTAGCGCCTTGGAACGCTAAGATGAGCTTTAATGTTGTTTTACCACTTCACGTTGTTCCTTCAGATCAACCGCGGGGTCCCCTTTGATTGGGTTCATTTGCATTATAATGTCCAGGAACTTTAACATGGTTATTCGTGTTTGAGTAAGTTTGTTCTCTAAAATAAAAAAATAAAAAAATTAGTGCAGTATAACTGTGCGCATGGGTGGAATTTCTTTCTTTTGGTATTTTTGTTGACGGCCGCAGCTATAAAAGTAGCATTTGTGCCGTTGTGGGAGAGAACATCAGAAAAAAAAGGCCAATTTTTTGGACGATTTATAAAATAAAAAAAGCCAATATTGGCCCATTAAATCAGATGGTCATAAAAAAAAAAAAAGAACATTTAAAAATTGATGATCATGCAAATGTCAAATTGCCATCTCTAAAAACTACTCCTACTCCTTTAAATGTACTGAAACCCAATCAGTCTGTGATTTATTGCCTCCGTGTCCAATCTCAAGTTCACATGCTGGACTAAATTGTCCAACGTGACTCTAATGAGCATCGCTATGCAGCTAAACAGGATGAAAGCGACAGGATAAAAAAGCAAGAAGAGGCCGGAGCAATAAATATCCCTGGGCCGTGAGGCTCGCATTGCTAATTGCCTTGCTTGCCTTCCCGGAGAAAAAAAAGCCCCGACTGGAGTAAATAATGAAATTTTAATTCCTGTCCTCGCCATCGCGTCTCGACTTGTACGGTAGTTTCAAAGAAATGTGCCGAGGCGGAGATGGGAGAAAGTGTTGTGATGGTGGGGGTGCGGCAGAAGTAATGACAGATGGAGATAAGTGGAATATTTATCTAGCTTCTATGAGTAATGCTACAAAATCATGCTAATTGCGTGTAAAAAGAAAGGCAAATGAAGTATATGCTGTATACTTCAAATCACAATATTTATACGTATTTTATAATCTGTGTAAAATAAAATTTGCCAATCAATTGTTTAGAAAGTATTTGATGTTTAGGAAAGAACAAGTGTCAATCTTTCTTGACTCTCAACTTTTTGTTTTGAATGAGAAGTTAGCCAAGTCGCCTCGTGCTACTGACATCAAAACACAATCATTAATGTATAGAACTCAAAACTGCTGAGTCACTGTTAATAACAATAATAATAACTTCGATTTATACTTCGCCTTTCAAGGAACCCAAGGACGCAAAGTCGTGGTATGATTTTTACAAAACAAACGCACACAAATAAAACTCGAACGAGGGATCAGCGTGGACCATCAATAACGTCCTCCTCGAAACAAACATGGCGAGGAGCAAGCGAGGACAATGTCTGGCTCCTGCGTACAGTGTTGGCAAAATTTGAAAGAAAGCCTCATTCATCTAAATCCGGCGGCAAACAAAATCAAATAAATCAACAGCGGGCGAATATAAAAATATTTGTGTTGCGGACAGATAATTAATGAGCACAGCTGCGCTAATTAAAAGCCCTCTGAGTTCCATTAATCTTCCTTGTTGGGAATCTCGTTGTTTCTCCACAAAAAAAAAAAAAAAGTGGACAGCCACGCCTCTCCCGACACAAATCTTCGTCCTTGGACTCATTTTTCAGGTGATCCGGAAGAGCGAGCGCCATTAATAACGGAGCGCCAAGACGGGACAAAAATGATGATTTTCCCACCGTTGCGCAGTCGCTTTTGTGCCCAGATGCCCTGCTTTGTTCAGCAAGTTTTAAAAGTGAAAACACACAGCAGGCCAACAACATTTTTTTTTTTTTTATGCTCGGGACAGTTTTAACAATAGTGCTTGTCCTATACAAACTTGTTTTTTAAATTATTATTTTATTACACAGTAATGGACAAAATAGATTTTGTGTTGAGATGAAAAATCTAATTTTAGCAAACAGATATGTAAGCATGTCATCACTCCTTCAAATGTCTGTTTCTAATTGTGCTATATTATGGATTTTTACGTGATCATTTTTTTTAAATGGGCATTTTCTAGGTCTTTTGGAAGAGATGCCAAGTAATTGAGAAGCAAGAAGAAGAGGCAGAGAAGGTCCTCATCTAACCTCCAGTTAAAGTAGTCGCTCCCACATACATACATTAGCATGTCCCTGTGATTACTATTGTATGCTCTGTTTGCTGCTTTGTGTTTGTTAAAGTCGTTTGAAGGTTTATAATAAGTGTCAAATCGATGTTAATTCCATTAGCCATTCTTTGGCATTTCAGCTTTACAGTAAACTTCTATTTGGAATGACACATAGCTTAAAGCAAGCCTGCTTTGACCTTTGGAGAACCATGTGAGTGCGTGTGTGTGTGTGTGTGTGGGGGGGGGGGGGGGGTCTTCTTTTCATTTCCTCAGTGATGTTATACAATATCCTGACAGCCAGAGAATGACAACAGGTGTGAATGAACACTTTAAAGTATGTTTGAATAAGTTTAATTATGCTCAAAGTTTGTGGGAGGGATAAAACTACAAAACAAGAAATGATACAGTCTCTCTATAAACTTTATATGAGAAATTTCATAAAATTGTAAACAGTAGCATCAAATTCAACAAAGCATTGCACAGGAAGTGTTGAATATATGTCTTTCCTGAGCAGTAACCAAAGAAGTCAACAGCTCGACGGAAGCGAAATGGACACCATGACAACTGTTTGGCCCAACATGACATTGGCATGGAAACAGGAGTTCAGAACATACAGAGATTCTCAGATACCGGTTTAAAAAGTAGTAATAACATCTCCCTTCAGTCGATGATATGCCCATCTGTCCAAATCGTTCTGAATCAATATTTAGGGGACTTTAACATCCGCAAAGTTTTTAATGACATTTCAATTTCACCTTTTAAAAAACAAACCCACACGCATTACTTTCTAAAGTCACGGTTCCCTATTTCTATATTCTAAATTATTCATTTGCACACCACCACACACACACACACGTACACACAGACACACACGCGTTGGCTCAGTACATAAAAATTGCGGATGGTAATCACAGGGGCAACGGCCATTAAAGCCTTAATGTGGCTAATGTTTGCCTAATCAAAGTTTTATGGACAGCAATAAACTCGGAAACAACATGTCTTAATTAGCCTTTAATTTGAGACGTGATATTAGTGTAATCTCTCATTGGGAAGAGGCGAACAATAAGGCGACTACCCCTTGGGGATTGTTATTGTCTTGCATATTAAAAAAAAAAAAAAAAAAAAAAAAGTAGTAGCATTTTTGGTGATGACAAAAAAAATGCCCGCAGCCCAATTAGCATCTGTAATTGTTATTATAAAAACATTCATCACACACACACTCTTTTTTTTGTCTCGCATCATATTTGAATTTCTGATAAGGTGTTAATTGTGTTAATGTTGTGACATTTCGAATCAGAAGATAGGCGAGAGGCGCTGACGGCCCGTTTTGTTGTGGAATTTATTAAGAGCGAGCCGCTCAAGTGTTTCATTGATCGTAATAATGATTCATTAGATGTGCAAATGGCAACGGGTGCATGCTAAAACCTAAGACAAGAAAATGTCAGCGCGATACACAAAGGTGGAGGCTACGCCGGTTTATTCCCTCCATACAGTTTTTACCACT
Organism: Leptonotus elevatus; assembly: GCF_054856555.1. Lineage (NCBI taxonomy): Eukaryota > Metazoa > Chordata > Actinopteri > Syngnathiformes > Syngnathidae > Leptonotus > Leptonotus elevatus. The sequence continues at coordinate 8,643,621 of NC_141257.1, forward strand.
TCACAGCACCACCCAGGCGCTCGGCCGACATTTTGAGCGACTCTATTAGCCGCAAAGGATTATTATTCTAATGTGAAAATGGAACTAATGGTGCGCCAGATGCTTTTTGCACAATTACCTGAGAAAACAAGTCTCGAGTCAAGTCGCGTGTTATTATTTGGTCATTTTTCAGAGACCCTTCAAAATTGCCCAATTATCGTCTATTAAGGCAAGGCCAACCCTGTCAATCAAGCGCGGCCGCGTCGGGGCCCCCGCCTTCAAACGTGTAATGGCTCTCAGAAGTTTTCATCCCAGTGAGGCGACGACGTGCCTAATAAAGTTTGTTTTTCTCCAGACTTTGAAATATCGATGACATGAGCAACACGCCGACTGGTTTACCGTCACTTGAAAAGGGCGGGAAACATGATGTACGCCGAAGAAATGAGATCAGACCTCCACCAAGGCCGTGTGACTAACTGGATTAAATCAAATGATGACGTTGCATGCAGGTCCTGTAGGTGTCAGTAATGCCCATTTATAAACACACACTGAAAGCTTTTTTTCACCTTGGCTTCATCTGATGAATCGGGTGACTCACTGCCACACTTGGCCCCGATGCAAGTAGACTATAGCAAATTTCTGAATGTTTGCTAGATAATGGCACCAGGATACTTTAGGGTGGCAGAAAACGAGGCACTTGTTCGCAAGTCCCTCAATGATCACTAACTTGCACTAACGCAGCAGCCTGTCATAAATTACAAAAAATATTTGCATGAAAAACACTTCTAGGCTATAAATACAAAATCAAATAATAAACAGGAAGTGCAGCGATAATTGACATGCTTTCTTGTGGCGATAACATGTGTAAGGTCATTGCTCCAGTTTGACAGTTCGTCTTTGGTTTAACGAATTTCAAACCTGCCCACGCACAATTTATGGATGGCTAATTTGCTTTGACAGGCTGAAGGCTTTAAAGGGGAAGTCAACCTTAATTTCGTGACAATAATATGTTACTGTATATGTGACCTCACAAGTGTAAACATGACATCTTGATTAATATTACATTTGTGGAAAATGAGTTATCCATCTCAGGAGGCGGCCATTTTGCCACTTGCTGTTGACTGACATCACAGGTTATTCAGGGCTCAGGCAACCACCAGTCATAGCTCATCTGTTTTCTGAAGCTGAGCTGTGATTGGTTGTTACCTGATGACCTGCGCAACTGTGATTTTATGACAGCAAGTCGAAAAATGGCCGCCTTATATTCCACTAACTCAATATTAACCAAAATACCGTATTTAGACTAGTGGGGCTGCATAGAACATATTATTGTCAATATTTTTGGGGGGTTGACTTCCCTTTTAAAAAATATATGTACAAACTTAATCTTAATATCATTCCATAGTCTAATAACATAGCCAAGTAATTAGACATTCACATTCAACAGTGTTGTAATTCTCGAGATCGGTCTTGGTCTCAAGACCGCCTTTTAAGGTTCTCGGCCTTGTCTTGGAATCAAACACAGTTTTACATGGTCTTGTCTTGGATTTGGAATATATACAGTCTTGATCTTGTCCAAGTTTCGATACTCTCGTCTTGATAATGTCTTGGTCTTGACTACATCACGATCAAAGAGTTGTAAGGTCTCTTAACTCAAAAACCCCGAGGATCAAGAATGCAAAATTTTGTGATATAGCCTGTTTAAAAATCTTTATCTGTATGAAAAAGATGTTGACATTTTTTTTCTTTTTTCAACATTAAGTCCATTTGATTGGGTTTGCTTTGCACATTTAGTTACTCAGATGTTCGTGTTTCACTTGATAACTATTTTGAGACACCCTAACATAATGTTCAAATGTATGGATTGTAACAAACACCCAATACTCAAAAGCATTTGGTGACCTCAAGTTGGTTATTCACTTTTCCCAAGAATGATCATCAAAATCAAGACCAGTACCAAACATACCGCACTAAAAGACATGATTTTGTTGGATCCCATCGCGCCTCGTGAAAATACCACTTCATACATAAACATTGTGATGTTGCATAAATGGATCTTCAATGCCTCCTTCCTCCATTCCCTTCTTTGTTTTTGTATCTTCATCCCTCCCCTCGCAGCCTGTGTCTAACTCTATCTGGCTTGAGCGCTAGCATGTGTCTGCAATCATTTCCTCCCAGGCCCCCACCTGCCACCCTCGTCCTTCCTCGCAGATTTCCTCCCCATCCCCTCCCATGTACTCAGTCACATCTCCCTGCATGCGTCGGACCGGAGTTGCGACTGGTGCAGTTATCAATCACGGAAGGCAAAACCTTGTCAGGGCGGCCGTCGTCGCCTTTCGCTTTTATCCGTCTCCTTCCTTTAACAAATTTGTTCCAGCTAATAAGCGCTCCCAAATGACCCCCCCCCCTCCCCCTTTCCTAATTAAGCAAAGACAGCATGTAGGGAAATATGATACTTAATTAATGATGAGATAAAGTCTCTCCCAAGGCCCTGTCAGAAAAGCGTGACACCATGTTTGGCAGTTTGAAATCACATTAACGCGCCAAAAGACACAGGACAGGAGTTTTGTTTTGTTTTTTGGCTGTTCCAATTTTTCATCAGGCAGGGGAGGACATAAATCTGGATTCACACTTTGGAAACAGTGTCTTAACAGTGACATATTGCGTATTGTAAAACAAGACATACTTCATGGGAGACATAGTGGCAGCTTACACGCAATTAATTGCGTCTTTAAGCGAACTCGATTCTTCTTTTCAAAAAGCAGAGCACAGTCGGTGATTACCATCTGTCAGTGGTCCAAATGACAAACTAGCATCTTTGGTCACGTGAAGCCTATGCTGCCCCTGGGTTGTTGATGAACTAGCTAGTAAACGACATCCGTTTTCGGTAGGTAGTCACAGTCCTTGCTTATAAGCTCGCTAGTATGTATCTTTGGTCTGCTTATTGTCATGAATTATCTGGTTAATGATTCTCAAGACAATGTACAGTACGTACAGTAGTGTTGTAGTTTGAGATTGGCCTTGGTCTCAAGACCACTTTTTAAGGGTCTCGGCCTCATCTCAGAAACTACGGCATTTTTACTTGGTCTTGTCTCCGTCTCAACCTTCAAAAGTCTTGGTCTTTCTCCATCTCAATTGTCTCTAGTCTTGATAATGTCTTGGTCTCGCTTGGTGTGGTATTGACGACAACACTAAAGTACAGTATCTGTACTAAATAGTCACATCAGCTACGTTGTTCTACGAGGGTGCTAGTTAACAGCTTGTTAAGCTAGCCCAATAATAAATGAAGCAACAAAAAAAATGCAGAGACAATAAAGAAGGAATTTTTCAGTGTTGTCAGCAGCTTTCCACAAGGTAATCATTAGTAAAACTGAGAGGTTGCTGGCAATGACAGCCTCAATCACTGACAGCATAAACATTTGACTTGAAGACAACGCACGTAATTTTGCTAAGAGTTCTAAGAGGGCGACACATTAAGGCCTGTCTTTTGTATGATGAACTGGAAAGTCTTTGGGATCTAAACAATTACAATTTAGACAACGGTTCAAACTCATAATATAGAAAAAAGGGCAGATAATCCACCTTGAAAGACTCTTCCCCAGTCCCGCTGTGTATATCACTTTGTCACTATGCCTGACACCAGGCAGCCATCACTTACACACTGCGTCACTTTCGCTGACATCACAATTATCATAAAAAACAGCCGAGTCGCAGGAAACTATTTTTACCGAGCGAGGCGTCCGCATGACTTGACGATGACAACTACATTTTTGCTCCTTCTCCTCAAATTAAATCCACACTGACGACTTTGATACGCGCAGAGTGAGTGTTTACATCCCCGCGGACCAAGCGGAAAATAAATAAACCCAAACGATCACATCGGCAAACAACTAAGAGCAAATCTGACATATTTACCATAAGGGCTGTGGTGAACTTTGGTCCAAATGAAACATATCCATAAAATAAAGTGTTTGTTGTGCGCTGTCGTTTGAAGCCGGATTTGTTTTTGCTCTTTAATGATTTCTCTCTTCTGATGATGATGGAAGCTGTGCTGACACCTTCTTTTGCTTCATCAAGTTCCGCTGCACAATTACATGAATTTACTTTCAATAAATTACCATCTTTGCATACATCAGTCAAATCACCCAGCTGAGGCCTTCGCAAACAATATGCATTATTAATTTCATTGTCAGTGTTTATTTGGTGAACTTCTACGCGACTTGGACAGCCCCATTGCCTTGATGATGCATTAAAAAGCATCAGGGTCGGCTTTTATCGGGGGATGACATGCTTCCGCGCATCACTCCGCACCCTGCTGAGGCCACGAGGGGGGTGGGGGAAAAACAAAAAAACAAACGAGCGAACCCCAGCGAAAGACCAATCAAAAAGTCCAAATGATGCATCACGAGCTGTCCAAGCTGAAACAAAGGGAATCGGGAAGATCATGCGCATCACTGCCATTCCCGGTGAGTGGCTGCCCGCGTTGATTGAGTGCGTTTCCCGTAAATGACTTTTGCCTGTCGACAGCGCTTAATTGAATGAGCTCAAGTTACTCAGGAGCGAGGGAGGGAAATAAAACAACATTCAGCTGGAAATGAGCAGTGTTTCTGCCTCGGAAAACATCTCAGGAATTGAGCAGTATTTTTGCACAAAAAGTGATGCACTGTGACTAATGGACGATCTAATAGTCCCTTGAAAAACACATTACCGTAAAGTTCGAACTACAAGATCCAACTTTTTCCCAACTTGAACAAAGATCAGGCACGTTCTTGTCTATTCTTAGATCCTTCTTCATTTTACTTTACTTGAACTCTTCAAAGCACAAAAGACAAAATAGTTCCAAGTATGACCAAGTCAAATTCCCATTAAGAGGTTTATCATAGCGATTGTTAATTAAAACACAACGCGAGCAACAGGAAAAGTCCAGGGACAAGACCATTTAAACGGCCTCCCGAAGTGCTAAGCGTGCTAATGGCAGGGGCAACGCAGTTAGCGGAGACAAATCCGAGTGAAGAGGCGCCACGTTGCAGTCATCCGTTTCGCCCCGAGGGCTCTCGGAGCGTGCCGCCGTGGCAGCTCTCATCTGCCATCCGGTGATCATCACACATGACAGCTCGGAGGTGCACTCGCAGCTATATAGTGGGGGAGGAGGGGCGGGGAGCTTTTACATACAACACAACAATAAGAAATACTCTGATAATGCAGCCGAACAACTGAAGTGTTAAGCATGTAAGATCAAGGAAGAGTTTTTGCTGTCATCAAAAGCTTACATGCAGAAAGGATGTGTAATAATGTCTTCAAGACAGCTAGAAAATATCCCAGTTGCAGATCAAGAGTTGAAAGGTTTTATTCCTGAAAAGTAGATCTAATATTATTACTGTAAGCCACTGGAACATTCTATACAGTTCAAACATCAACACTACATGTTTGCATAGGAAACTAAAAAAAAACATATAAAATGTTAATTATTCAAATGTATACACGTGTTAAATACCAATTTTACCTGAACAAATGCAAATGTAAGAACTGTACTTAGGCAGTGATTATTTTGCGTACCACTAGAGGAAGTTCATGTACCAGCGAAAAACCACTATACTAGAACATCTAATCGTCATTAAAGATGCACAGTGTAAATGTCACTCAGTAAGCGCTGCTGCATTGTTTAGCAAAAACATTACGGAGCAACCACAAAGTCATCGGAGTGTACTAGACTGCTAATTGTTAAAAATGCTTTCTGTACATAACCTTCAATCAACTTTAATAACGTGCAGGAACTTTTTCGAATGCAGTTTAGATGATCTACATGCCTTGATAAGGTGCTGCTGCTTTAGTTAGCAACACAACACTCACGAGTGACCACAAAGTCGTCCCGAGTCCACTAGAATGCTAATTATCATAATAGACATCTTTAAGATAATCTAAAAATCATTAAAGACAGTGTAAAGGCTTTCTGACTATTTAAAGACCAAATGTGAAGGAAGGTTGGCCAACCATGTTTTTGAGTAAAACAGCTAAAAACAATTTAAGCCCTTGACAACGAAAATGCTTTTCTTCGACAATCTTCGGAAAGCTTTGAAAATGACGTCACACGGGAGTTGCGAGGGCAGTCAGCCATTGTACTATTTTGTTGATTGTCCTCATTGTTATTCGGTAAGGTGACACGGGGCTGTGTGGCGGTGTACTGTTCTCAGTCAAAACAAAAGTTGGACGAAAAAATATAAATATAAAGAATAATAGGGCACATAAATAGACCGCTTTGTCTGTGTGAGAGCATTTCTGCTGACAGACAGCGGAGCAGTGCTGACGAAGTCCGGCCCTGGTTGAGGACTTGCAGGCATGTGATGTGTGTCAATTGGGTTCTCATGCCTGCCAGTTTGCAATTAGGGCCGGGTTTCCTGTATATTGTAGGACGTATGGTGTCAGTGCTTTGGCTTCATGGAATGGAGCTGCTCGACTACAGCAAGTTACGCCCCAATTTGTAAATAGATGCGCAAGCTTGGGCTAAACGTATATCCTTGCACTAACGATGGAGCTTTCGCAAAAGCGGTATCTTTTCTGAGGAGCCGCACGGGAACAAGTCTGACTGACAATACTACGATGACGAGAGAGGGAACCCTGGCTTTTGATGGAGAAATAGCCCTAGCTCTACGTTTCAGATACAGAAGATGAGGACTTTGACGCGAGTACATTGCAAATACGTAAATAAAATACAACCTAACTCAGTTTTGCTCCGCACCTCACATTTGGTCTTTAAAGTGTCTCAGTAGGTGCTTCTGCATTGGTTAGCACATTGCGGAATGACCACAGAGCAGTCACAATCTGCTAGCCTACCAAACGTCATTAACAACAATGGTGTCTTCACTTAAAAGCTCATTTTCCTGTGCAGCGAACTCCTTTGTGAAATGTGCAAGGCATCTCTGACTGTTTACATGCCTCTGCAGGTGCTGCTGTTTTGGTTAGCAGCGTGAATAATAGCCACTATTAGAGGGAATACTTTGAATATAGTTGTTAATCTCTGTCTTTGCCATCAATTGCACTTTCAGAGGACTGACATTACCCAGCAGCAAGGTTGCGATACTTTTTTCGTAATCTCTTTGGACCACCTGCCGCTTAGAGGCCACAGCTGGAGCAAACTCAAAGCGAGGTTCCCATGTGGTCCATGTGATTGATTTTCTTTACGTTTCCATACACTTGGCATCCCACCTTCATTTTCACACTTGCTCGAGATATCCTCCTAAAGAAAACAAAAAACAGAACTCCACCCATCTCCCTGCCGGCCACCCCTCCATCACCCAGCCATCATTTCTTAGTGGCTCATTGCCCTTATGGTCTTTTTATGGTCCGTGGCAAGTCATCTGTGCACATGTCTTTTCAAGAGGGAATAAGTCGATGTGTGTGGCGAGGGAGGGGGCATTTAGGCCTGCAATAAGCCCGAAAAACATCTTGACAAACTGCTGCTTGATGACCTCAGCCGCTGAAGCTTGCAGGAGTCTGACTGGGCATCCCCATCCTGAGGCCTTACAATTTTGAGTTGTTTTTTTTCTCCCCCTCATACAGCAAAACAGTATCGCATGAATCCCAAATAGGCTTGGTGAATGAGACAACCAGCAGACTGAAAGCAGCCATTTTGGATCCATATTAGGAAGCTATGCTCTTATTGCAAGACATCCTTCAAACGTATGTTTACAGGAAATGAAATGATCTTCTTTTAAATATGATGAGCCTTTTGTAATCAAGCCACTTGCCTAATATTTGGCAACATTTTATTGACCATCGCAAGGGTCATTCATGACAGATCAAACCTAATCAAGAAGTCTCGACTGGACGGTTTATACGTGGCGATCTCCGAGGGGTGACCACAGTCACACAGCAGGTGTTTTTCCTAACAGGCGACTTGACCGAGGGAGATTGGGGTTTAAAAATAGGGGAAAACAATCATTTCCAGGAGACGAGCTGGAATCGTTCGGCTGGCAGAAGGAAAGGGGTAGTAGTAGTAGAAGAATCACAATCGCAGCCCCGGCCCGTCAACGGCTCCGTTGACGTCCTCGGTGGGATCGAGGCGCGAGCTTGACAACATTCCGAAAATTCCGCCCCTTTTGGGAAATCGCCGGCAAGAAAAACACTTGACGAATAGTAGCTGATGTGGTGGACCACGGGAAGACAACTCAAACAAACACCGGAGAGAAAAAAGTGAGACGAGACTTCTTTGGCGATCACTGTCAGCGCGTTGACTGGACCAGACGTTTGTGTCTAAGTCTCCGCAGCGAGCGCGCGCCTGCCTGAGATCTGAGGCTTTTCGCTGAGTTTAGCCCCAGTCGGGCTGCTTCTTCAATGTGTCAATCAGTCGCCTCTCAGAAGATGACACGATGATTGAACACAAACCCGCATTAACGGCGACAACTTCAGCGCTGTGGCAGGCAGTCAGGCAGTCTGTGATAAAGGTGTTTATTTTTTCCCCATGTGTGTATTTTTATTGTTTACATTTTGAGCTAATGCACATTATGCACGAATTTCCCAATATAGCTCCCCGCCCTGAGGTGCTCGCTGCAGTCTCCCGGGGGGCGACAACTACTGAATAAACATGAGCCTCCTCGTCCTCCTTCCACCACACTTGTAAGGGGTCACAGGTCATATTTACAAGCACATCCACTTAAAATCAAAGGGTAGAGAATCGTTTGGCACTTCGTTGCGGACGGTGTCTTTTAGTAGAACATAAGATGCCAAATTTCCAACCTTTTGGGTGCATCAGTTATTCATTTTTCTTACATTATGAAAGTCATCCTAAGATAACCATTAGAAATGAGACTTGTTGAAAGTTTTAGACTACTTTCCTCCCACCAATTATAAAAGACATCACAATATTGGCCCCAAGTCTTTATCTCTGCATGTGCTCCATCTTCCTACTAAATCATTCAGGAGCAGATTGCCTCTCAAGAAGTCAAACTTAATGTGATTTCAAAAGAAAAATCATGGCAATTTAAAACGTTTTTTTGTTGTTGTTTCTCCTGTTTAGTTTTAAAAAATTGCTTAACAATTGGGAAGGCTAGTACGTAGATGCCAGCAGCCTGGTCGAAAATTGGATAATCAAAGAAATGAACAGATACAAAGTGGGAAGCAAAATTTGTGAACATTGTAACTATTGTTACAACAAACAAACAAACATTCTACAATTGAATTTCAAAACTAAACGCTGGCAATTGGAAATTTGATAGAGAATGAAAGCCTAATAACTACAGAGTGAAGCACTTAAAGTTTCTATTTTCATGCTTCAATAAACCAAAGCGCAACCATTCTACAAATCATATTGGAATTGCCAGATCATTTATTTTGTAATGATTCATGACAAACCTCCAGATCTTAAACAGTCCAGATTCTTTGCTAAAAATGTACGAGTTCGAAAACCTAATATCTCATTATGTAATACCAAAAACTACCTTATTAAAGAAAATTAGCAAAAATATTTGAGTAAAGAAATCTTGGCAAACATTGGTAAGAAATTGACCACATAGACCAACAGCCTATTAAAAGATTTGGAATCCCACTGCCTGTTCTTTGGATGGTGGACACAAAATGTTTGGCAGTCTCTTCTCCAAAGTCTGCCTGCTAACTAACGAAGAGTTTTCCAGGTTTACAAAAATAGGAACAAACAGCTCACTGACACTTTATCTCCAATGAAGACACTGTACATATTGTATGTGTCAGCAACTTCAACACTAATAAGAATACGTAAAACCCCCTAACAGTCTTTGGATGTTTCAGATCATAGTATCTTACTCCAATACCCCCTCGCCTCCGAGGACGCTCATCGCCGCGATGCGAGCAAACATCTGACGCCATCCGGGCTGCTCTTGTTTGATAGAGGCTGATGGCTGGCTGCAGAGATGCAGGACCCAATTGGGACTGGGCCAGTCGGATCTCGTCAGGCGCGGGACGACCAGATGAAACGGCCGTCCGAGGCCCGACGGCGTAGGTTCGCCTTCAAAAAGACAACATGGCGTGAGGCCTGCCAAGATGCAACTGCCCATGGGGGCATTTATAAAAGAGTGGGAAAATGATTTATTCAGCATGTTTACGGTTTATGTTTGACTTAAAGAGCGGAGGATTTATTCGCTATTTTACGAAAATATGATTGTAATCCCGAAGGTGGGAGCATCGTATCGCTGTGAAATTTGATGTCAGTGCTGATCACCTGTTTGAATGCTGAAAGTCTTGATTCAAATTAAATTTTCCAGCTTTTAGCAAATATTTTTGCCATCACAAAAGTAAAAAAGTTGGGGCTTGAACAGCAGCTATGAGTGTTGAGAAAACAGATTGGACAGAGGAGATCTCTTCATGGATGTAACTAAGCAGGGTCCAACATCCGGGGACCAGCGCTCCACTGTGTTGGGCCACCACATAACTTAAAGACACTGGCCCAAGTTGGCTAGTACAAATTTGTGGGGATGCTCAGAAAGGCTTATTGTCAGATCCTGTTAGGAATGGCCATTTGACTAAATTTCAGTGAAGTTATCAATCAACTACTAGGCTACTAATGTACTTAACAGTAACAAAAAAAAAAAACGGTTACCAAGCCAAGTAGTGTACTTCATTTTACTTCATCTGCTTCTCGACACAATTCATTAAAGGGGAAGTCAACCCCTTCCCAAAAAATTCTTGACAATAATGTTATATGTGACCTCATTAAACTAAACATGACATTCTGATTCATATTACATTTGTGGAATATGAGTTAAGCAGAAAAATCCAGCTGTTTTTATCCTTTTAAGGGGGCGGCCATTTTGCCACTTGCTATCGACTGAAGAAGATATCAATGTTGCTCAGGGCTCAGGTAACAACCACTCACAGCTCAGCTTCAGAAAAAAGAAAGAAAAAAAAAGAAAGAAAAAAAAGAAAGAAAAAAAAAGAAAAGAAAAACCCGCCCCCTGAGATGGACAAAAACAGCTGGATTTTGCTTCATAACTCATATTCCCCATATGTAATATTGTAATAATGTCACACACAACATATTATTGTCAAGAAATGTTTAAGGTTGACTTCCACTTTAACTATCAAGTCCACACAACGCCATTGAATAACATCTAAATCACAAGTAATGCATTAACATAATGTTAGAAGGTATTTTCTACAACATATATAACATACTGTATCATATTTTTATAACCAGCGTGTAAATTCTCAAAGCAAACAGGTAAGTGCCCACTATTAAGTGCGTAAATAACACATATAGAGAAATAGAGCATATGCAAATAAGGGTGACTACAAGGCGACTTGATGATGCAGCAGCGATTCATCACGATGGCTGAGGTTGCTCTCTTTGCCGTCCTTAGCTTCATCTAATGAAGCCCCCCACATGCAAATGAGCGTGCCCTTTCCCTTGATTTCTCCTCTTCCGTGTTTAAAGGCGCACGCCGTTAAAACGCGCGGCGGAAATATTGGAGCACGGCCGAGATAATGTATGTATGGAGGTCACAATGTATATTAAGAATCGCACCCGCTATTGCTGCTGGTGCTGATTACTCGTACACGATGAGATGTTTGCGTCTATGCCGCATCGTAGGTTTTTGCCTCGGAAACCAAAGACCAGTTTAAGAAGAATACACTCTGAAAAAAAGTAACTTGATTCAATAAGAGACTAAAATGGACTTTGTTTAAGCTGGGCATACATTCCAACTCGCCCTGTAAATCACCCGTGATGTAAAGTCGAACCTAATGATTTGACTGATCACACCATTTCTTTGGGTCGTTGTTGTTAAACTTTAAGTCCCGGACTATATAGTGTACATTTCAAAGCCGAAGTTGGTGTCGAGCCGTCAAACATGCACTCTAAAGTAGCGATGATAAAAATGAAGCGACAAAAGTTGTTGTAGGGAAAAAATATGAAAGCAAAGTCCTAGGAAGGAACTTCAGGAGACGTAATTGGAATAATGTGCATACGTAGAGCCCAAGCGTGTATAATGAAGACAGAGCTGAACAGTTGGACAACATATTGCCAGACAGCAGCCATTAGCCAGAGAGCGGCAAAAGCACATCAGGGGAAAACTCAAGGAGATGGAGAGGCAACGAGGAACGGCAGGAGGAAGAGGGGAGCGGCGGGCCGAGCGCGGCGTCACAATAAGCGGGGCCGACAAGCCGCGAGCGCGCCCCGTGCTCCGACACTAATTGCCCGTGAAAGGTGACCCGCGGTGAGGCGGAGGCGCTCAGCTCCGATCGGCCTCGCCGCGCGACGTGCGCCCTGATCGCACGCGACACCAGACAGCCTAGCCGTCACGCCGGCCACCAGCGCCACCCGCTCGACAGCCGGAACCCATCCGGGGAGCGGCGAGGGAAGGGGGGGGGGGGTGATGGCGGGCGAGGAGGAAGAGCGACAGATGGAAAGTCAAAATGATTCCACTTTGATTCTCTTACCTGACTTACGTTTGGACTTTGGATGACACAATGCCGCGCTACGTAGAGACCACTACATTATGGAAGAGGTTTGGCTACAAACTGCAAGAGATGTCAACCTTCCTCATGAGAAAACGGCACTACTCCTAACATTGTGGATGTCCAATAGATCCTTCTGATAAAATGTGACCTTTAATAGCTTACACAAAAACATCCTGTTGCCTTTTTGGGTTGACAGAAACACAGACAGGATGCAAATAATTACCTTTTGCCACAAAAAATGCTAGGTTTACCTGTGAAGGTTTAGGTTTACATGTTCTTGTAAAAAATGCTGCATTTTACCATGATAATGTTGTGCAATATATTGCCAAGAAAATGTTAGATTTAGCTATTTTCTATGAAAACGCTAGTTTTTGCTATTAAAAGGCTTTTTTCTCCTACAGACATTCCATAAAAATATGAAATGCTAGATACTGCTATTCAAAGGCATTGTTCTGCGACAAAAAATGCTAAATATTTATCTTCAAAATTTTATATTTTGCCAAGAAAATGCAGGCAATTTTCCATGAAAATGCTAGAAACAATCCATAAAAATTCTCAACTTTCCCAAGAAAATGCTAGAAATTTTCCATAAAAATATGCAACTAACGAGAAAGTCCAATACATTTTCCATGAAAATGATAGTTTTGCTATGAAAAGGCATTGTTCTGCTACAAAAAAACTCTAAATTTGATCTAATTTTTTTTAGATTTTGCCATGAAATTGCTAGCAATAAAATAAAAATATCCAACTAATGAGAAAGTCCAATACATTTTCAATGAAAACACTATTTTTTTGCTACAAAAATGCAAACTTTTATCTTCAAAATATGATATATTAAATATTGCTAAGGAAATGCTACATTTTAACATTAAAAAATACAAACTTTACCAAGAAAATCCTATGATCATGCTATTCTGCCATAAATATACCCAAAAACGTTAGATTTTGCCAGGAAAGTAAGTTTGTTGCAAAAATGCTCAATTTTGCCACATAAATTCCATGTTCTGCAAATGCAAATGTTGGCCTGATTTTTTATTTATTTTCTTAATATTTAGCCAATAAATTATGAATTAATTAATATTTATTTAAAAAGCCAGGAAATCATATTTTGCAAAAATCTTGTTTTACTGTATGCTACATGCCACATAAATGTACATATATTTTGCTGAGATTCTATATTTTAAAAACATGCACAAATCCCTACTAAATTCCCAACACCAAGCACATATATATAACAAATAAGTAGCAATTCACCTAGCTATTGTTGAGCTTGTTATTTTTTTTTCCATATTCACGTTTTATTATTTTTCAAACGTTAGATATATCACACCCAGAATTAATTTAAAAAAAAAGGAGAGTGCTTTCCTTCAAAGTTGGCACATTGAAAATGAAAGTGAGAAAAATACGTGATGAAGGCGGGAAATTCAACAAAAAAGCAGGCTGCAGCAAAAACTAGCACAACATGAAGTTCATAATAAAAAAATAATAATAAAACAATAAAGAGTAGAAATATTCAAATGGTTTCAGCCATTGTTTAAAGCTGACATGAACCACAAAGGTAATATTCGACACACCTGAGCCTTTTGCACATAAACGTGTTGCATGGTGAAACCGATCTCACACATTTATCAACTTGTTGGCTGCCTTTTTATTGATTTTTTTGGCCTCGTCTTTTAAGAGGATGTGAACGTGGAAGAGGAGCGATGAGGCCTGGATCTTTTTACAGGCTGGAGCCAGACAGCTGGAGCCCTGTGTGGGGGCCGGTGAGATTCAGGGGGAGGAGCGGGACACCGACGCACCCTCTTCCCAGCACATATTACAACACAGTGGACATTAATAACAACTACGCTGTCACTGATAACCCGCCTCACACACACACGCGCACACACATACACGTTCAGAGCTGTGAGGGTGTGGGGACCAGTTATTTAAAATATGGTGCTGACATGAAATAAAATATGTATTGCACTAATGTATAAACATGTATAAAGTCTCAGGTGCCCATATGCATACTGTAACTACAAGATAGGTCATTTAAGTTTGTGCTTAGCGCCACCCTTTGGCAATGCACAGTGCTGCAGTTGGGAGAACGGAATTAGTTCATGCACTGTAATTAACTAATTATATTGTACTAGTGTTCAGGCACCCTGTTGATGAAGGTTTCTGTTAAATTAACAACTAAAAATAAATAAATAAATAAAAACAGCCACTTCTTAAGAAAAAAGCTGAATCTGTGTATAATAAATGTGTTCAATAGTATCGAGACTGTACGGACATCTTTTATGTCTATGTCAATACAACATGACAAAGAGTCAACAACAAAAAAATGCTATCAAAGGTTGTGTGTCCGCCACCGTGTTTAACGAAAATCTGCGACTAATTGATGTCACGTAAAATTGACTACAGGTCTAACAGAAACTCCTCTCCTCACTTTAACATAGTTGCTTGGCACCAAGATGTCACAAAATGGCGCCATCTTTAGGGCATTTCCAAAACAGCACAAAACAAAAATAGTGAATAGGTCAGTTTTCATGTTCATGTTGTCATACAATAACATTTACAGAGATTGTTTTTTTGGGGTGGGACCGCCTGGAAATGTCCTCAATTTTTTTGTTTTTAAACCACACTAAGAATATCAATACTGCATTTCTGATTAATTTAACGTCATGTTCATTGAAAGGTTTACTTTAAAAAAAACTAGGACAATTCTAAGTGACTCCAAACTTGTGAACGGTAACAGCTGCTGTGCAAACCTCAAGATGGTTTGCTGTGTTTAAATCCCATCAACTACAAACTAGAAAATGTGTTTACTTCTTGCTACTAACAAGCTTTTTTTTCTTCTTCTTCCTTTGGCTCAGGGTGATCATGGGGTTTTCCTCTGTCGGACTTTCCAATTAAGAACTCACACGGCGCGCGCACTGTCGGTGTTTTGAAAGTTGAAAAGTTCCTAGGCTTCCCCTCGCTCCCGGGGGACCCCCCCCCCAGCCCGCCGCCAAAAGATATCCTTTCGCACATTTCGGCAAGACGACGAAAAAAGTGGCATGCGATAGCGCAGTTTAAGACGCTAACGTGGCGCAATTAGCATGTGGCCGGCGCTAGCGGCCTCTCATCAGCGCCCCGAGGGCTCCTTCCTCGCTCTTTTAGCGGCAGCCTGACAGGCGACTGCTCGGCTTTCTAGTTAATTAAAGGGAAAAACATGGCCTTTGCTAAGCGCGCAGTCGCGCCCAGCCTGCATAATGGGACGTAATTAACTTCCCCCCGCGTCGTTACTTCACTTCAAAGGCTCGCTTCTGAGGCAGCCAGTGCCAAGGCTTGTGTTTATATAGAAGACGCGGACGTTATCGCTTCTGGTGCGGCGGAGAAAGCCATCCGTAGGGAGATGCATCCGCCGGTCGGCCCGAACCTGAAATGGACCCAAACACTAAAGACATTCAACTTGGGTGTCATCTGTGTTCTACCAGAGTAAATAGAAATTTGGGTTTATAGACTCCAGTAAGTCTTGATTCAAGCTTTGTTTGAAAATGTGTCAGGGTTAACATATTTGTTTTAAATGTCCATGTTCAATGGACTTTGGCCTTTCACTATTGATTATCATTATCATACTTCCAGTCTTATGGCAGTATGTCAAATGGTTATCTATGGAAACACAGAACATGCCCATACATAGAGTGTGGGCAACAATGGTGGAGTTCACCGCTAGCATTAGGCTAGTAGTGGCATTTATGCATACAACCAGGAAAGTGTTCTCCAGTCTCCACAATTACTGATGTTAGATTTTCAATACACATTTTTGTGCTATTTTTGGTGTGTGTGTGTGTGTGTTTATCCATGAGCTTTTTCAAGATATTATAGACAGCTAGCTAGATAATATACAGTAGATGGATAGCTACGGTAGATAGCTACGGTACTATAGATAAGTAGCTAAGAAAATAGTAAGCTAGCATACTGTGTCTAACTAGCTAAATACTAGGTTGTGATGTTGACACACACTTAATCCAAGTTACTCATTGGAATACATATGAATATGGTAGAACATCATTACTGTATATCTGTAGCCTTGCATGCTAGTTTTTTTTAAACCCCATTTGTATTCAACTTTTTTTTAACACTACAATTTTTAATGTCCAAATTTTCATAAATGTGCCATTCTGTAGTTAAAAATGGCTTTGTGAAATCCTTTTCATTAGTTACTAAAAAGTCACACCATTTTTTTATGTTCTAATTACAGCAGTTTTTTTGGGCAACATTTTCTAAATTGCTCAATTTATTATGTATTTTATTGGCGCAAATGATCTTATTTTGTGAACGGAGGAGGAAAAGTACATGTTTGATTTTTATGCCAGAACACTGCCAAAGGCCATTCCTACTCTATTCCAGAAGGTACAAAATGTAATATTAATAATAATAATAATAACTATGCGGTTAAGAAAATGGATGGATAATAATAATATCTCATTTAATTTATAAGCGCCTTTTTCAAGACATTCAAGGTCACCGTACAACAACAACAACAACAACAACATAATAATAATAATAATAATAAATGTAGTAGGTGACGCTCAGTCATCACTGGGTATCCAAACACGAGCCGACTAGCGGCCATCAGCGGTGGTGGCGCTGGGCATCTCGGGTCACACTTGAGCGCACGTGGGGTTAACTCGGCCAGGCGAACGCACACGGTTGCCACGTCGCTGCGGCTCCTTCCAGGGTGAATTTACATGCGTGCCAATTAGAGTGGAAGAAATGATTGGCTGCTTGCGACATCGTAGTAAAGGGCTTCCCGCATATCCCGAATGGAGAAGCTATCCCGTGCTCGGGTGTCCACGAGCCCTGGTGGACGGTAATGCAGCGGGGCGTGCCCCATCACAGCGTGTCAAGAGACGCACCTCTGCTGTGTCACATGTGATTTACTGCGTGTCGGACCAACTCGCGACCCCCTCCCCCGAGCTGTGTGTGGAAGGCTAGGTGAGGAGATGGCGGGGGCTGTGGGGCGGCATATGTTCGGAGTAGAGATCCGTGTGTAAACATTGTGTTTTCTCTGTGTGTTTTTGCACACACATACTGAGTTTCTGCGTAATAGCGCTGGTAAAAATAACAGCTCGGCCCCGTGTTATTGCTGCTGCGATGCGATGCTGCCAAAAAAGCCCAGTTTGATGTCTGCGAGGCTGGCAGGCCACACTGCGGGCTCCACTGCCACCCCCCCCCCCCCCCCAATACAAGCCTACAGGGTGGGAGGTGGGACAAGTGAGCCCTAGCATATGGAGCCTACATAAACACACTAGCTATTAAATACATGAAGCCTGTTTCTGTAAAGTTGCCTAGGATGCACAAAGGCGATTGCATTTCTGCTAGCCCTTGGTCGCGTTTGTCAAAGCCGATCGAACTGACGTTAGCCGGCGGAATTTTTTCAGCTGGTGAACGTAAAAGTGGGTCATGAGATCTTCTCGCGAAATAAAAAGGAAAATGTTGATTCAACCAGGACGTCAACTCGTAGGCAAGGCCGTGTTGGATTACTTGGTTTGGAACATTTTCGCGACAACAGTTGTTGACTTAATCCGTTGTCAAATATTTATCGCAAAATTACCTGATTTAGTTTCAGGTAAGGGAGGACAATTTTGTGTACACACATTTAGCCACATCACAACATCCTACAACATTTTTGCAATGCGATTTTAAATTATTTTTTGCATCTTCCACAAATAGTGAAAATAACGTAAATAAGTGAAGTAGCCTTTCAAGGATTTGTAATTTCCTATAGATGTCTCAAAACAGAAGCAAAGCACTAGTTGTGTCTAAATGAAGAAGCTCTTTAACTCACTTCAAATTGTTTCCTTGGCAATATGATGCCACCAAATGGCACACAAAAAGTAAGGAGCAAAGGATAGATTCTCTCAAAAATCGGTCAATATGCCAATGCCGACGAGATCACGTTGAAAGAAGAGAAAAATATGTCGTCAACTATGTTTTTTTTTATACTAATGATAGTTTTACCTATAGTGTCAAATCTTAAAATAGCAAACAATTTCAGTACAAATCAAACATCGATAAAAAGGCCAGTCATATGTAAAAAAACAACAACAATGTAAGATGTCAGCAAATGGTATACTTGTTGGAAGAGTAACAAGTCAAGTGTAACAACCTCTGTTTTCAATTTTCTTCCAAAAACTTCTGAGGTATCTGCCATCGTTTCAAAAGAAGAAGAAGGGAAAAAAGGAAATCATCCAATTTAGAAAAAAAAAAGTGAGAGAAAAAAATTGAAGCCCCCCCCCAATTATAAGTAATTACCACTTTGGCTCTCAACATGGTGGAATGATTTGATGCCTTTCACAGGGTCGTCTGGTTTAGCTCAACACAGACATGCGAGTCTGCCTCGTGTTAGACTGCGGTGACGGCGGCGAATGCCATCATTTGGTGCAGATAAAAGGCACCCCCTCAAATTGTATTTTATTTTTTTTAAATGACATGGTGGTTGGGCGGGATGTGCGGGCAAGAAGTCACAGACGCCGTTTTGGAGATGAGAAGCAGGTATTCACTCGGAAAGTAATCAAATAGAAAACAGAGGAGGGTGGCAGACTTTCACTGAGTAGATGATTGTGTTAAAGACTCAAACCTACATACATCTCATTTGCCATGAGTGGAAACAAGTGCTACTACTAAAGTCTGCAATCATTCAGTGCAGTGTTACACACACTAAAGACAAGCAACCTTGTGTGGAATCTGGGTCGAATGTGTATACAAGCTACAGACTTGTAAGCACATTTTTGACTGTCCTGGCGGTAGCATGAACCATTTTTTAGCTAGCTAGTCTAGACAGATAGCTAGCTAGCTAGCTAGATCCTATAGACAGTTAACTACAAATGTAGATCTATGGACAAGTCAGAACATCCGGGTATTTCTGATATTTCCGCAATGCAAATGCTTCCTATACATGGTGAAAACAAACAACCTCTTGTATTGCTTTTGCCTGTGACTAGCATACAAACCAGGCAGATTGTTATAGTAGTCAGACAACGATTTCATCTAATTTTGAAATCAAAATAATCCTTACAAGTCAAATTACGATACAAAAGCCAATGCTTTTTAATGAGCAGAGAGCCTTTATTCAGTAAGAATGCCATTTTGATTTGTAACGTATTGTCCATAGAGAGCTAACAGACAGCTAACAAACTAGCTCCTATAGAAACTGAAAACTGGCCAGATCCTAGAGACAGCTAGCTAGATCCTATAGAGACAGCAAGCTAAATCCTTTAGACCACTAGCTAGCAAAATGTCATGTCATGTAGGCCGCAAGTTAACTAAATCCTATAGACAGCTAGCTGGCTAACTCCTATAGAGACTGCTAGCTGGCTAAATCCTAAAGAGACAGCTAGCTAGATCCTATAGTGACAGCTAGCTAGATCCTATAGTGACAGCTAGCTCGATCTTATGGACCGCTAGCTCGCTAAATCCTATAGGCCGCTAGGCTAGTTAGCTAGATCCTATAGACAGCTAGCTAATGAGAGCCTATAAGCAGCTAGTTTGCAACATCCTATTGACAGCTAGTGATGAGTTATTAACATTGTTTTTTCAGTTTTAAATGATATTTTAGCCGTTTTAGATTTAGTTAACTCAGTATGGCTGTATGAATAGACCTATATTCTTATCTGTGTTACTTTCATGAGAAAGAGCAACGGGTCTGTCTATTCATTCGTAATCTAAAGGGAGGTCCCGGGAATTCTGCTATGTCGGAAGGGAGTCAGGCTTATTATTATTGTATTTTTTCTAATCTGATTTATACCCATGGGAACGGATTATCTTGTATTCATTCAGTTGTAACCAGGTGTGTTGTGGGCTGACCTTTTTATGAACCCTCTTTGTGAATAAATAACGATGTGGGCTGGAGAGAAAGCATCACATTTGAACGGAGCACTGCTTGGGTGACTTCATTTGTGCGACCAGAAGCTTCTGGTAATTAATACCTTTGCAAAGGAACTTCTTCAACAGAATCT
This sequence comes from Leptonotus elevatus, assembly GCF_054856555.1. NCBI lineage: Eukaryota > Metazoa > Chordata > Actinopteri > Syngnathiformes > Syngnathidae > Leptonotus > Leptonotus elevatus. The sequence continues at coordinate 8,664,014 of NC_141257.1, forward strand.
CACCATTCAGTTAATTGAACACGCAAAGAGTACAATACTTAATATTGTCTACTCTAACACTAGCTAGCAAGATAGTATAGATAGATGGCTAGTTATCTATAGTAGCTATCTAGATACTAGACGGCCATTTTGGAGGGTCATGGCCCCCTTTTCAAGAACTATCACAGAGAGTAACACGTACACACACAAACACAAAACATTCCATCTGACTTATGCTGCCGCTTGTATGATGGATCCCACTCACACATGACAAGGCATTGATTTTCACGTCTGTCTCTGAGCTCCATCGTGTAGAAATCCATTAAGGCTTTCCAGCGACTGACTGACGGGCCTTGACGGGCCGGCGCTCTCGGGGCCCGCCCGCCTCACTGACTGGCAGCTCGACACTTAAACAAGCCCCTGTGCCCGCCGTAATAGTTTAAAACACTTTCAATTACCCGAGTCAAACAAATCCCGCACGCGAGCGATCCGCCGCCCGCCGATCGTTTGCCGCGTCTCGCTCTCGACATCCTAACAGGGTGGCGTAGAATTGAGCAAAAGACGATGATAGCCGCTCACGTCTTGAAACAATGGAGCAGCAGGGGCGAGTTGGCTGGAAAAATAAATGTATTTTGTGGAAACAAATAATGTCTGTGTAGTTGATAGTCGAAATAGAGCCAATAAAATAAAGTTATGGGGGACATTGCTTTTGATGAAAAATAAAGTTGTAGACCCCAAATTTGTTTGCACCAGAATAATAATAAAAAAATTAAAAAAAATTTAATGTAATAAAATTTTCCTGATTTTTTGTAGCATTTTGTTTTTGTTTTGCATTTGTAAAATAAATGCAATATGGGCAGTTAGCGGCTGTCATGCGCTAAATTCTCCCAGCCTGGGCAATGCGCACCTTTATCCCGTGTTTAGGTAAAAATTATGTGGCATGGGCAGAATCACCTAAGGGTGTTGTGTTTCCACGGAAACACAACAGAAAACAGTGAGATCATTACAAGTTTGTCCTTGTGGTCCGGCTGGAATAAAAAGACTGCAAAGTTGACTATTTTCAAGACTATATTTAATGGCAAAAATGCTGAAATATGTGGACGTAGTACAATAAAGGTAAGGTATTAAAAAAACGTGTTTTGGATTTTACACGACTACTTATTTGTTTTAACACTCTGTAATAACCAAATAGCGTCACAAAATCAAGCGTGGAATTTTACTTGCTGTTTAAAAGGTTTGAGAACGACTGATTTAAAACATGAGTAAATCAACTATTGAAAAATGACAAGCTGGTGACAAATGGCATCCTTCTTATTGCTATGCGAGTCAATACGGCCAGGCGCCACGGTGGGCCGCGTCATGTAAGGTGAGCCCCCCTTCCGCCCCTCCAACGCCATTGATTTGAGTCCCGGTGAGGATGTGGCGGCCATTTAATCAAACATGGTGGCCGCGCAATGTCGGACACGGACGAGCTTGTCTCACACATCGATTGGTCACGCCGAACGGCTTCAAGGCCGAGGGGGCGCTATGTGCACACATGCCGACAAGTAGTGAGGGCCCAATAGTGCAATCTGCTTAATAGCCTTCATTTTGCTCATTATTATTACAAAAATAAACAGGATAGGTCTGATCGCATATCAGGAAACTTTCTAACCGCTGCCCATCACTGCAACATGGAAGATTTGAGCTCCCTCTTTAGGCCATGGTTGAGAACCGTACCTCAAATTTGATACAGTACAGGATTGCAATACAGTCAGAATAATAATATTCACATTTGCACACTGTAAAATCTAAATCATTGTTATTTAAGGGCCAAGATTAATAAAAATAAAAAATAAACAATAGAAAGGAGTATTTGGGCTACACTTAAAAGATAACGAGAGCTACAAAGGGTCCTCACAACCATGGTTGGGGTACTGACACATAGGACAAGGAACCTAAAAAAATATGAATGTTTTTGGCAGGCCTTATGTGTGTTCAGAATCTCATGACTATTCGCCCACATTTAGACAATCAAAAACAGCATCATTTTTATCTGTGAACAGCACAATGCCATGGCAACAGCACCCAATAGTAATTTTTAAGAGTAATTTTATATTTAGAAAGGCTTGCATTAACAGAATAATTTAATACTTTATTTCAAGGAAAAATTTAATTTCCTAAGAATCGTAATTTATTTACTTAATTATTATTAATATATTTATAATAATATATATAATAATATAATATAATAAATACATAAATAATGTAATTCATAATATATTATTAATATATTTTTATTTAATAATTATTTATTTAATTTATCTATTGCAATTTGTGAAGGACAAACTCAAAAAGTTAAGAGAACAAAAAAGTGACTTGGAGGAAAAACGTCAATATTTTAGAATTAAGATGCTGAGATAAATGAATAAAATATTTGAGAGTTAAGTCTTAAAAAAACAAAAGTCATTTACAAAAATATATTTTCTGTTTTTCATGGGGGGTGTAAATTAAGATAACAATTTTAATTTTTCATTAAAGGTCAGGTGACAATAAAGTCAGAATTTTAGTCAGAGAATGCCAAAATTCCCACACAAATTTAAAGTTTCTCTAATTTTTACTTTATTCTCAAAAGTTAAGATTGTTTACGTTTTTTAATTGTTTCTTGTAAAATAGGAAAAAAATCCTGTATTTTATTAGGGTGAAATATTTTCTTTTGTAAAAATATTTCATTCAACTCTCTGTATGACTGATTTTCATAGTGTTATTTTGCCAACTTAACACAATTCAAATACAAAAAGCAAACAATTTAAATTTTTCATCACTGTGTACTAAAATATGTGAAACTCCAACACAATTTAGTAGTAAAAGTACAATTTTGTATTAACTAGTTCACATTTTGTATGTTAACTATTAATTTAGTATCATTTAGCAAGGCACACCACACCGTCAGTGTGTGTTCATAGTCTGACACCACATGAATGCAATTTCATATTCACACAACAATACATATGGAAGTGAATGTTACCATGTAAAGTGCACAAAACTAACATTAAAACACAAAATCCCTCATTTCCTATCTAATTGTTCACGTATCCGAAGCCGACAGTGAGAAAACGAATAATTAATATGCAGCAGGAAGGTCATCACAAACAGCATTAATAAATAGAAACCATGGAACATATAGAGCATCTAACACGCGCCAGATATGATGTGACAAGCCTGCCAATTACCAAATCTCTCCAACTCGGATTACAATAAATGCATAAATAAATAAAAAAGTAAAAGCGAGATGATCAAGGCCGGCTGATTTCCGCAGTGGATGCATAATTAATGTGGCTGCTACAAAACATCGTTCTGTTGGCTCGCTAGGCTCCTTTATTGAAATAAAACGTCCCGGAGGGCCGAATCCCCCCCCCATTGATCGAGAGAGGACGGAAAAAAGACGGAGCGATGTGGGAAAAGCGAGCGAGTCACTGGCAGGAAGACGGCTGACTGATCGGAAGACACGCTGAGTATTTAAAGCACACGTGTCCAACTTGAGGCTCAAGAGGAAAAAAACGGACCGCAAAATATCTTTTTGTTGTTGTTGTTGAATAAACCTTTTCAACTGTTGTATATATATATATATATATATAAATATATATATATTATTTATTTATTTTAAATAACCTTTTTGTAATACATCTGGTCTTATGTGGTCCCCTTCAGTATTTAGTGTAAGTTTTTAAAATCCCTGGTATAGTATATAACAGGTTGTTAAAGGGTATCAGGACATGCTCTTCATTTTTGATGATACATTTTTCATTGCATGTATAATTGATCCATAATCCTAACCAAACAACAAACGCTTTGATTCAAACATCAAATTAACTATATACTGTATTTATTATTTGTTTTCCAGTGCAAAGGTCTTGCTTGTATACAAATCAGCAACAAACCAACATTTACTTTGGGAAAGAATAGCTAGTTAAAGGTTTTCCTTTTATCTTAATATTTTCAACCTTATTCATTGTAAAAAAATATATACTAAATTGTACATTAAGTATGCACCTGAGCCATGCCGATTATAAATCCTACTTCCAGAACTCATATTTTAAGAATAAAACATTTCATGATACTCCCATGAAATTAAAGAATAATAATAATAAAGATTTGGAAACTTACTTAAACTTCTTGCACTTTGCGGCATGTAGAGCCTACCTTGGTGACCAGTGTTCTTCATCTCGGTCTGTAAATGTAAAAACACCGTCATTAAAACTAAGAAAAAGATCAATAATACATAAAAATGTTTTAACAACAACAACAAATAATGCTTGAATCATTGGAATGGACAATGACTATATTTAGATTTTTTTTATTTTAATCTCCATAAATGTATTATACTTTCAAATTCTCTCCTATTCACTTTTATTTTCTTAAAATTATTATTATTATTTTTTTACTCAATTATTGTGTGTGTGTTTTCCCCCCTGCTTCTGTTCCACTAAACACTGATGTTCTTTAGAGGTGTGCTGCACCATCTTGTGGTTTCCTGCTACATTACAATCAAAATATTTTTGCAAAAAGTCATTCAAGAGTCATTACGTTATTTATTCATTTGAAATATTTTGTTGAATAATGTAAACAAATATAACATTTATTTATTTTTAAACTGAAGACTTACTTAAACTTCTTGCACTATGCGGTGTAAAGGCAGCCATGGTCACAAGATGTCTTCATCTCGGTCTCTAAATGTAAAATAATATAACCAAGAAAAAAGATTTTAAAACAACATAAACAACAAATAATAATAATAATAATAATAATAATAATAATGCTTTAATGATTGGACTGGACAACAGTCAAGTCTTATATTTCAATTATTTCTTAAATGTATTTATTTTAATACATTTAAATATGTTGTATTTTTTAATTCCGTCCAATTCGCTTTTTTCCCTTTAAAGGACAAAAATAAATAAATAAATAAATAATTGTGTGTTTTTAAAAATGCCTCACTAACAGATTTTCTTTAGAAGTGCGCTGGCATCACCTAGTGGTTTCCTGCTACATTACAATCAGTGTCGTTTAGAAAACATTTTAAAAAGTCGTTGAAGAGTCATTCGGAACAAGAATCATTTTTATTCAGTTTAATTTTTCTGTTTAATAATGTTGGGAAGATAAGAAAATCATCTAAAAATACGGTAGACTGCTTTTTTTTTTCTTGTTAAGGTTTTGCTATTTAATTTTGACAAGAGCGGCGTCAATATATACGTGCCACAACCAACACAATTACAAGTACTGTGGCGCTATCTAGTGGCCTTGTGTGGTAAATGAACAAACCAAGAGGCCATTTTAAATTACTGTTTTTTTAATTTTATTTAGTTAGATAAAAATATCAATTCACACGTGTATAAAAAAATATATTAAAAGTACACAACTTAAACAAGTAAATTATCAGTTTGTGTTGATTAAAAAGGTACATTTTAACTTGACAGCGCCGCAAGAATTCATTCCACAACGTATATGAAAAAACATACCACAGCATAAACTTTTACAACGTTGTTCTACTTAAAACACAAATTTCTGACTTTTGGAGCGTCCGAAAAAAAGGGGGAAAACGCCACTGTAGTACGACGACAACAACAACATCAACACCTGTCGAACACAGGTATAACTAATTAGCTCAACTAATTTAGCAACATTTTGGACCACGACGAACACAATAAACACACAGCTTTAACTTAGCATTTGTCCGACACAGGAACTGGGGTCTCTTCAAAAGAGAAATTTAAACATTCTAACCTTTAAGCCACTTTTCTTTAACACTTGTTAGAAAACGTCAACGGGCGGAGCAGAGGTTGAATAGCTGCATCAAACATTGGAAAGGACGCTGAGACTGACGTCATCACGCAACGGCGATTGTTGCCGACGTAACTCCTCGTCATGCGTGTTAAAAATGACAACTTTTTGCTGACATTTATAATTTATCTTAAATTTGTAAACAATAAGAAAGGCCAAAAGAGTTTGGAAATATATTCCAATTAGTTTAGTTGAAGTATGTGTATTTTTTCTTTTCTTTTGGTCACATCAAAATATGTAATTTTGGTTGATGTAAAATTGAGCTGGAATGTATTGAGTGTTTGTGTGTGTAAAATATATTGTAGGTTATCATTTGTTGTTATATTGACAAGATTTGTTACCGAATAGTCAATATAATTTTGTCAATACAAATAAATAAATAAATTTTTTAAATACGGCAGAATGAAAAGTTCAAGGTATCTCAGACTTCATTATGACCACTGCATGCAATTATTTCATCCTGTAATATAATCAAATAAGTGGATTATGATTGAATAATAAGTACTCATAGGGTGAGGAAAACTTAAATTGTGACAGAACTTTGTCAACTAAACTTCTTGGGAGTTGGCTAGAAAGTCAAAGGTCTGAAAAGGCACTGCAATAAAAGAAAGAGGAAAAAAAGCGTTTTGGATGATAAAACCTGCGGAGAGAAAATGAACAGGCCAAAGTTTGGGGACTTTATCTCAAGATGAGATAGCAACACTGTCTTTGGCCTCTCAGGTGTAAGTTTGCTTTATTTTTCAAGTCACACTTGAACCCCAAAGCAACTTTTAAAAGTGAGAACCCGATCCCAATATGCAAAGAAAAAGACATGTTAATTACAAAAGCAAGTAGCCTTTTTTTTAATCTTACATTGCATTGAAAATTTACATAATAGATTCATTACATTTTACAAATAATCTCATCATAAAAATATATTTCTGTACAAAACACTTTGTTTAGTTAGGTATATATTTTTTTTAACCATAATTTCTTTTTATTTTGTTTTTCTTTTCAAACAGGGAATACTTCCAGTGTCCGTCAAGGGGGGCGAAGAAGGGCTTCAGTCTTCCAATCAATCTTATTGCAGTCACTGGGAGAAGCTTGTGTTTTGGGGGCGGGGGGAGAAAAATGCCATTGAAAGTGGGATACGTGTGTGTGTGTGTGGAAGGCGTTGTCCCAGGTGTGGCGGGGTCCCCAAAAATGTTAGTTTTTTGGTAGGCACTGTGTCAGATTCATCGTGAAAAGCACTACTAAAGCCACCACAACACAACAACAACGTACATACGACGACAATCACTCCAAACTGTCCAAATGAGCGTGGATGAACTGAACCGCCAGCAAAATGTCAATTTGGCAACAACTAAAAGACAAAAAGATGATGAATGCGGCACTCGTTAGAGGAAGCAGGAAAACGATCAAGTTGACTGGCCAATTTGCAAAGAAAAGAAAAGTCCAAGTTGTGGCTCATTTTAAGGCCGACAATTATACGCGTGGTTTCCTAAATCTGCCAACTTTATTACTGATGGGAAATAACCGCCATTGAACAAAGAAAACCAGACCAATAATAAGGCCCACAAAGTATTCCACCGGGCATCCAGTTGTTTACAATAAAATTCCTGAACAAAGGAATCCGATAATGAAGGGGGTAAAAAAAAAAAACACTTCATTACAATTAAAGCAAGATTTCTGGTCCAAGTTGAGATCTCTCGTCTTACTACAAACGCAACATTTTAACACAATCCAAATAAAAAACGCTGGACCGACAAATTTGAGTTCATAACTATCTAGATACTTCAATTGATTCCATCTCTAGCCCCTTTCACACGACTGTACTTCCCCAGCAAATTGGCGTGGAAAGATATAGCTGTCAAATCATCATTTCCGAACTACGTGTTGAATCAGCCGTTGCGGCTTCACATGTCAGTTAATTACAGGACATGTATGTTGACGTCTGAGCGATAGTAACAATTACTTTCAATGAAAAAGAGGGTAACAAGCTAGCTATTTGGCCAGTGTGAAAGGGGCTCACATCACTTGAATCCAGCTCCACTACTCTAAATACGGTACTCTGGTTAATATTGCATTAGTGGAATATGTGTTCAGCAGTTTTGATCAATATCACAAGGCGGCCATTTTGCCACTTGCTGTCGAGTGAAAATGACATCACAGTTGCTCAGGTAACAACCAATCGCAGCTCAGCTTCAGTAGATAGGTGAGCTGTGGTTGGTCGCCCCACTGAGACTGATATAAACGGCTGGATTTTGCTGAATAACTCATATTCCACAAATATGATATTTATTTATTTATTTGTCATGTTTAGGTGAGGTCACATACAGTATAACATATTATGAAATGTTTAAGGTTAACTTCCCCTTTAACAGCTTTGTAAATATCGTAGCACCGTAGGAAAAAAAAAAAAGATCACAAAGACTGATAACACATTTTTAAAGTGGTAGCTGTTGTGGCTTTTCTCATTTAGATAATTAGATACAGAGTGACGTCTAAAACAAAACAAAACGTAGAACCTCCGGACAAGCAGACGGCAAAAAGCAATGAAAGTGTGCGACTTCACATTCTGCGAAGGGAAAAAAAAAAGTGGTTGGCCAGATGTTTTTTTCCTCAAAAAATCCCACGTGATAATCTGCTGCTATGATCCGTCCTGGCCGCGCCCCCGTGGCAAATATATAGCACAAAAATATAAGTGGTGACCACTCCCGAATATATATTTTCATATATATTCGCAATAGATTTTACAGATCAGAAGATTCTGCAGTAGTAACAAATAAAGGAGGAAGCACTCGCGGAGTGCAGGATCACAGTGGAACCGCGGCGGCGGTCCACGTCGGCAGGGCGGCAAAGCCCGCTTCTGGTTAAGTTCCGACGGCGGCGGTCCTGCAAGCAGTCTCCGTCTCGGCCCCTTCCCGTTAAAGTGTCCCGTTCTCCGGGGGCAGACAGGAAGCGTTTCCTGCCCGATGTGCTTTTAGTGCCAGAGCCAGAATGTCAGTTTCAGACTCGTCGTTAGTCCGCCTCGCATCGGAGTCTATTTGGAATTCACTGAATCAGGGAACATTCTGAAAACAGCTGCGAGTTTTAGGTTTGCTCTGATTGGCTACGAGGGGATTTGAAGATCTTAACCCGCCCCCTCCCCCCGAGACGATTCGCTTAATCGACTTCCAGTTCAGTTCGGGGTTGTCTGCGTCTCCTCAGCCTTTCCGTCCACCGAAATGGGAAAGGAGCGATTTAAACATTCCGTGACTCAGCCTTCCTCCTCCTCTCATCTGCTCCACTGGGGCCCGGGCTCCCTTTTGACTCTAATCCGCCGTTCACTCAGGATTAAGGACGCCGTCTCCGGGGCTGCCCTCATCCCTTCTTTTGCTCACGAGTTTTAATTTTTTCCCCTTTCCCCAAACTTTTGCTAACTCTCCGCAATGTGAGATTGCAGACCGAGCGGCCGAGACCAGTCTGAATCGCCGGGAACTGTTTTCCGTTCCGGTTCCTGCCCGTCATGGACCCTCAGACCATGGTGCAGACTGTGTTGAGATTGGGGTCGAAGCGGACCGCCTTCCCCTCCACCGCCTTGGCGTTGGTGTTGTACATGGGGTTCTCGAAGGCGGCCTGCCCGTTGTTGTTCTCGTGGACCGAGCAGCCCGTGTACTGGGTTTTCGGTGTGGTCCTGTGTGTAAATAAATATGAAAATAACACAACAACAGAGGGGTAAGACAAAATGTCTATGAACATAGACAAATGCCTCCATGTTGTAATTGAGTTGGGGGTTCCTGGGGTTCCTGAAATGATCTTCAAACGTCAGCATAGGCAAACAAGCTCGCTAGCCCACATATCTATGATACATCCTTCTGACTGGGGTTCACAAATGAGAAAAAATAAAATAATAATAATAATAAATAATAGTATATAGTGAAATTTGACAAATAATTGACGGACATAAATGTGTGTGTTTTTTTACATCCCAAAATTCTGAAGAGAAACCTCCAAATGGTTTCCAGAAAAACATGGACTGGCTCTCCTAGCAAAAAATAAATAAATAAATATTTTTTTTTTTACAATATTACCAAAAAATATTTCTTAAAAATAGGTGAATCTATGATTATATGGTATGATTTCACTAAAATGCACTCACACTTTAAAAAATTAAAATTGTACCTAAATAAATGTTTAAAAACCAAAAAATCGTAATAATTAAATGCAAATTTAATGATCTTAAAAGTTAAATACAACTAAACTGTACTTGGGCAGTGATCCTTCTTCATACCACTAGAGGGAGCCCATAGCATACCAATTTCTAAAAATGTGTCTATGGGCTGGTCTTAATTTTGCCAGGATGTGATGTGGCTAATATACATAATACCACCCCCATATGCAGTTTCTCCACCTGCTTGAGACCGCCATTTTCAAGTGACGGCCAAAGCCAAATGTTTGTTGGCGTTGTCGAAGTGGACGTTGGCTCATTTGCATGAGACAGGACTGCCCCCTTAAAAAAGGATCCTTTAAGCAAACATTGGGTGGAAAATTTGATACAAGACTTGATGCTTAGGCTATTTTGCGAAAAAGCCTGTCACGTACGATGAATGCGCTCTTTGGTACGAACCTTTGTTTGTATAGATAGAAGCCGAAGCCGGTAAAAATGAGCGCGAAGAAAGGCACCAGGATCGCGATAGCCACCGAGCTGCTGTTGGTGCCCAGCTGAGGCGGATGCGAATTCTGACTCTCCGACATGTTCAGACCTGCAAAGAAAACAGGAAGTTAGCTTCCATCATCATCATCATCATCATCAAGTCATTTTTCGAGAGCCATTACCGAGTCGCTGGAGTCCAAACTGTCCGTAGTCTTTTCCCTGAATGAAGCCCTGGAACACGTAACTGGAACCGTCGGGTTCGGCCGACACCTGCAAAGGTAAATAAACACCATTCAAGAAAAAGTGATGGACTGGATGGTATGCGCATGTACATTAAATGTTATGAATTTATACTGAACACTTTTAAGATGACATTTTGTGCTCCATTTTCATTGTCCCCATCCGCCTTTAATAGCGGAGGATGACTGTGTAGAGTTGATATTTTCCGCGATTACACTGACGCTTACAAATCCATCCATGGTCCACGAGTCTTCGATGATCTTGGCGGGAGAAATGGTGGAGTCTTTGAGCTGGTTTCCCTGCTGCGCGTAGTTCACGTGGTACATCAGCAACAGCAAGCGCGCTTCGGACGTCTTATAAAGACCTACAGGAGGAGACACCACATCTTATTCTTTTTTTTGGATTTATTTTTTTAGTTTCTGCCATTTTTTTTTTGGTACTCATAATGTATGTATATGTATTGTCCTGTATACTATATAGCGATATCATATTAATGAAAATAATATGTTCATCTATAGCTTAAGATTACATAATATGTCTCAGAGCCAACAGCAACATGCGCGACATGCCTGATAGCAGCAGTTCCATGTTGCCGTTGCTCAGGGTGACGTTGACTCTGCCCGTGCTGGCATTGAAGCTGGTGATGCTCAGCGTCATGGGCTGCTTCCTTCCCCTGTAATTGTACGAGCCCTTCCAAATGTAGTTGGGGGCGAACACGTCGTCGGGGACTGCGGAACCAAGGGGGAAGGGGGTGGTTAAAATATATATATATTTTAATGTGCGATGATATGGGCCACTGAGAATCAGAGTGGCTAACAGCATTTTTGTCATTTTTATGTAAAGTGTAGAAATGAATATAGAAAAGTTAATAAAGGGCAATCCTATATTTCACTTGTGGAGTTAGCCCACTCTCACTTTCAGTGGTTTCCAGTCAGAATGCCAAGTGACAAGACAGAGTTGGCAACAAACAACAACCTTTGGTTGATTCTTAAGAGTTACATCATTTGTGTGGGCTTGTCATCTACATGGGCAACACTTTTTTCCCCCTCCGATTGCCATAAATGACTTAACCGATTAACTGCTCAGTTTCATCACATTAAGAAATACATGTATATACAATTAAAAAATACATATATTTATAAATTTATCTATATATATATATATATATATATATGCCCAAAATAATTTTTTGCATTCAAATGACCATTACGGATTGATGGGTGGAATTGTTTTTGGGGAAAAATACAAATCACAACAAAAAACAAAATTTGCATTTAAATTTAAGTAAAATAAAAAGAGTAATTTTATCTTGTTTTGTTTAAACAATAAGTTAAAATATAATTCTTGAAAGAAATAAAATAAAATTTTTACCTGAACTTTTAAATATACACCCAAAAAGTTAAAAATATTTTGTTAACATTATTTTTAATTACTTCACGTAAAAAAAAAAATATATATATTTTTTTTTTGCATGAGATTTCTACTACCTAGATACAAATTGCAAATATATATATATAAAAAAAAAAGTTTGTGTATTTACAACTAATTTGATAGCAAACTATATTTGCTTTTAAATAAAAATAAATATCAGATATCAAATTTCATTATTATTGTTATTAAAACTGATGGGGTATATATGGAGAAAAACAGGAATTTAAAAATTATAAAAAAATAATCTTAAAAAATACACGATTAAAGCTACTATATAAAAAAAACAATCAAATTGAATAATTGGAAAAAAATACAGCTACACTAAAAATATTTTTCATCATAAATTAAATCAACTCAATTAAAACTGAAAAATTAATATATTATTCATTAGTCTTCAATTCCGCATGAGACTGTCCTTATTTTAGTTTTTTGTCTTTAATTGTTGTATGTCTAATCAACATGTATTTATACTGTACATCACATTGTTTCAACTGTGGTTGCTTCAAAGCGCTCTATAAATAAAGTTGAGCTGAGTATAGGTTGATTGATAAAATGTAGCATAACAGGTATAGTTTATAGAGGTTATATAGCATTATGGCCGTACCATAGTAAAAAGTAGGCCAGTGTAAACACCATTAAATGCAGTTTGATGTAGTGCAGATGTAAATAGCTGGTTATCATGCAGCAGACGTTGTTGGCAGTTGGCGCTAAACGGAAACATTTGTTACAGCTGTGACTTCACATTTAAAAGTGTTTAGCTCCTCGGCCAAAATAGTGACCTTTTGAGAAATTAATATAACAAACATGGCCGGCAGACAAGGAAGCAGCGGTCACACTTGGCTGCGGGCTGTGCACAAACGCGGCTGTGCTGTCTTTTGGACTGCATCGAGACTTAAAAGGGAATCAGCACTAACCGTTCAGTTTGGGGCTCGGGGTTCCCATTGCTGGTTTCGCAGCTTTCTTCTTCTCGCCAGCTGCAAGCATACAAAGTACATGAATACACATTTGGCTCCATTAACCATGTGGCGCTTACTGATGACATGGAAATTGGTACAAAATATGGTAGTGTGCCAGATGTAGGCTTAATGTCCCATTGATGCAGGAGACAGAAAATTAGAGCTCAGGGCTGCTCACATGATTAGCACTAAATGACTATCAAGTGTTTGGGGAAGAAAAAATATATTAAAAAAATGGGTTGCTGCAAGCCAGGCTATGCAAAGTGAATCCACGACTAATGATTTTTAAGATTAAATGATTTTTTTTTTCTTAATATATTAACTTAATTTCCCACCCCTCAATTTTATATATTTTTTTTAAATTTCAGTCATGTTTGTATTTTATTATAGTTAGGTATTTAACAGTTTAATAGTCAGGCTTTTATTTATAAAAAAAAAAAAACACACACACACACTTTAATATAAATTTTTAGTTTTTACCGCGACATATCGGCATCTTTCCGGTCCAGGTTCCGTCACTCTTGCAGACCCTGTGCTCGGAACCCCCGGCGAGGAAGTAGCCGGGCTGGCAGCTGTACACCAGCGTGTAGCCGAAGCCGGCCAGGTCCATGCCCAGCACGTCCACGTGGAGTGCGCTCTCGGGCTGCTTGCATGCGTGCGCTGTGGGAGGACGACAACCAGACACCAAAAAATTATTTAAAAAAAAAAGATTGCAATTGGAGAGGACGTGACGGCATGGAACGGGACTCTTACGTGTACACTCCGGTTGTGTCCCGCTCCATCTCAGATCTGGTTGGCAAGTTCTGGAGGAGGAGCCCTGGATCAGGTGACCCGGCTGGCACTGGAAGGACACCAAGCTGCCCACCTGCGACACGACAAGACGACAGAACCTTTCACACTGCTAAATTGCTGTATCAGAGCCATAACATGAAGTGCTCCACAGGACAACATTTACATTTAACATTTACCTCTCACGCAGAGCAAAAATACTCTCATACACACCCAAAAAGCTCTTATTATTTCTAAACAACAAATGAAAATAAACTTATAAAACCGTCACAAACACCCCAAAACTCTCAATCACAAAATTATTTTGCATATGAAAACTCACACAAAAACTCTCACACATACCAAAAAATCTCTGTCACCCAAAATACCCTCTCATTCATCCAAAAATGATCTCACATTAAAAATAAAATAAAACAACAAAACCTCATACACATGAAAAAAATGCCTCAATCAAAATTACATGTTAATATACACAGTTTAATTATTTTAAGTATATTTAACAATATACTCAAATAAAAAGCTTGAAGCAAGCATGCTTGAGCCTCTTTTTTTTTTTGCCTCTTATTTGGAGAACTGTGTTTTCATGAGAGAGTCTTTTCATTTCTTCCAAGTGATGTTTTACAATAATCTCTGTGTTCACTACATTACCTTAAATCCAAAGGTGCGGTTGAGGGATCCGTATCTGGGCGTTCCTGGGTTGTCACAGCTTGTCTTGGTCGGCTCTGCAAAGAAGAAACACAAGCGTCATGCCCTCGCTCCTCTCCACTGGTCCGTTGTTGTCATGGCAACAGAGATTGCCGTGCGCTGGAGCGGCACCAGGGGGCAGCAGAGCTTTGTCACAAAGGCAAAAGGATGCAGTAGAGGAGAGAGAGCTATGATGTGCTGTAAATGCCCATATTAACATTTACCTCTCACACTTATCAGAAAGCCTCTCACACAAAAAAACCCAAAACATCACTCATCAAAAACCTGGTAAATTTAACAAAAACTCTCAATTACAGCGTGAAACCACTCACACACACTCACCAAATAACTAAGACTGACCATGAAATCTGACCCACTCCCATCAAAAAATGCTGACACTCATTTAATGAACACCTATCACTAAAAATATATATCTTACACTGACCAAAAAACTCACACATTCATCCCCAAAAAGTTCAGACTCACCCAAAAAACTGCACACACAACATAAATCTTTCGCCCAAAAAAAAAAAAATTCCTCACACAAAAACACTCACAATAAAACTCTCACATTTACCAAAACACCTCTCACATTCTTCAAACACCTCTCTTACAATAAAAAAAAACTCACAGTGACCAAAAACCTCTCATATTTACCAAAAATTATTTTAATATGCAACATAAAAACACCCTCTCATTCATCAAAAATTTTCACCCTCACCAAACCTTACTATGACACAAAAACTCTCTCACAATAATAAACTCAAATTAACCAAAAACCTGCTCACATTCACCAAAAGAATCACACACACTGGAAATCCCTCGCACTCACCCAAAACATTTTCTCACCCAAAACTCTCACATTCCACAAAATCAATCTCCCACCAAATCTCAGCACTCACCAGAAAATGGTGCGCACACACACAAAACGATTACAAAACCTCTCCTATTCACCAAACAAACCTCACACAAGCCAAGCCCTCTCCCACTCACCTAAAAACATCACTGACAACAACCTCTCACACTCAACTCTCACATTCAGCCCAAAAAAATCTCACAAAAACAAAACACACACACACACACACAAAAAGATCTCACACAAAAATCAATCATGTTTATGTAATCTCTCCTCTTCACCTCATTCGTTACTTTACCCCCCTTCATCACCCTCTCCTCCACCTTCCACATTTGTCCTCTTTCTTTCTCCTCCTCCACCTTCCTCCCTCCATCACACCTTCTTTTCACTACTCATTCACCTCCTTTCATCACTCATCTCTCACCTTCACCTCCTTCATTCAGCCGACTCATTGACCTCCTTTTCTATGCAACCTCTTCTTCTCCCTCTCCTTTCCTACTTATTCCTCTCTCTTGACCATTATTTTTCCTTTTCCCAACCCTCTTTTGCTACTCCCATTCTCTCCATCATCCCTTCCTCTACATCTCTCTTTCCCCTCCAGCTTCTCTCTCTTTTTACTCATTATTCTATTTTTTTTTCTTCCTTCAAAGTTCCGCAGTAGTCCGTGCGTTTTGTGTGCGCGTTGAGATGCTATCAAGTTGTCCCAAACGTTCTACTTGGAGTCATCTATGAGAGTGCCAAAGAATGCAGAGTTTCTGCGCGCGTGCGAGTTTAACGCAACACTCAGACATCAAGATGAGTCAGCACACACTTGACGCTGAAGCACCTACTCGCAAATCATGCCCGTCCGTGTGTGAAGTGGCGCGCCAAGGTCCGCGTGTGCTGAGCCTTTGACTAAATAGCAGGGGCCGCTCACTCCTCGACACCCCCCCCCCCCCCCACATACCTCACTAGACCTCATTTCAGCCAGCATCGACAGATGAACTCAGCCGTTTCATTGTCGTGATAATCTTCTGTGTCTGGCGTGAAGCATTGGAGGCCATCTGTTTGTACTGAGGAGAGATGTATATTGCAGCTAGTTTAGCTTAGCCCAGGGATAGGGAACGCTGTCTGTTTTTAGATGTTTCTTTCCTCCAACACACCTGATGATGATCAGAAACGTCATCAGGCTCCTACAGAGCACATTGATTAGCTGATCATTTGAGTCAGGTGTGTTGGAGGAGTGAGACATCTAAAACAGGCAGGACAGCGGCTCTCAAGGACCGGAGTTTCCTACCCCTGGCTTAGCCGCTAGCTACGTATCTTATAACCATAGCTTAACTGTACACTTGAGCATATGAATTACGATCAATTTTAGTAGGGAGAGTCAAACGCAAATCACTTTGAAATTAGGGGGGAAAAAACTTACACAACTGCCTGTTTTTGCACCTATTCCCAGAACTGAAGTTAGTAATTAACCAACTTTCTGTCAGCTTTAAATCCTGGCTTCAGTTGCATTACGTTAGCTTAGCTGCTAGCTTCTGATATGTGATGTGTTTTTTTTTGTGAGTTTTGCAGAGGAAGAACTCTTCATGTTTATATTTATTACTCAAATTAATTGACAGTTCCTTGAACATTTATCTAAGATTTTTCTTTCTACAACAACAAATGGGTATCGATGACCAAGTCTATGTCTTTGTTAGCTTAGCCTTAGCTACCCAAGGCTAAGCTAACAAAGACGAGTTCAGCCAGTTCTAATTCAAAAACATTATTATTACTCAGTGTGCAAAAATGTAGGCATTATTATTGGTGTCCTTTTAGAAAACCAGATCCCGACGCCATCCTTTACAACATGTCTGTCTAGTCCTCCATCGTTATCATTCCTGATCCGTCTGTGCAACTTCTGCTTTGATGAGCAGCGGCCGGCTTAACCGGGAGCGAAAGCCTGCAAAATGCCACATGTGGGTGGGCCCTTAATTGCCCTGATCGTTAAGGCAGAGGGATATGAGACGGTGCGGTTAGCTGCCTTAGCTAGCGGCTCCCCACTGAGCAACAAACAAGTTGGAATTAAGCATCCGCAGCCAGACATAAATAATGTGCGACAAACCCACGCGCGCGGCCATTTGGAAGCCACCTAAACACATTCAAAACAACAATGTGCGTCTTTGTATATCACAATTACACAGTGACTTAAGACGAGAACGAAACAGCAGTCGGCAAAGCAAACTGTCAGA